>NW_026138113.1:4555000-5957500 GCF_025592945.1 Manacus candei | reverse complement strand
CACAGCCGCGCAGCCCATCAGCCTGGCCCGACCCGGCCTGGCTACCGGGGACTCCGCGCCTGCCCCATGGAGTCCCCGCCGCGGCTCCGCGGTCCCAGGCCCGCCCCGTTCCGCTCCGCTCCGCCCCATCCCCATCCTCATCCTCAACTCCATCCCCACCTCCAGCCCCATCCCGCTCCGCTGCGCCCGCGCTCTCCCTCCACGGCTCCTCCCGGAGAGGTTCCTGCACCTCCTGCTCGCCCTTACTTACTTTTAACAAATCACTACAAGCCCGAGGAGCAATCAATAGCTCTGAACGATCGCGTTTGACCTCCTTAAGGAGAGGAAAGAGCAATAACGCCAGTGCCCCCCCCTTTTTTTTCCCCCGCGTCCCGCCGACTGCTGCACCCGGGGCTGTGGGGGGGAGCCACGAGTCCCGTTCCGGCCCAGCTCGCCCCGCGCTCCCCGAAGGCTCCCGGTGCGCGGTGGGTCCAGGGCGGCTCCCTCCCTCCCCGTGTCGGGGCTGGGGCTGTCCCGGCGGCGCTACACACCGGCAAGAGACCCCGCCACCAGCAAAGTAACGCGGGTGCTCCCGCTCCTCCTGGCTAAAATCCACCTCCCCCAGGTCTGCACACCCCCTCCGAGCTTGCACCGACACCCTAAGGAGGGGGCTGGATCCTGCCGCCTGGAAGGGGCGGGAGGTGTGCGGTACCACGCCACGCACTCCCGCCTTCCCCATCCCCTCACCTGGCCCGGGGAGCTGAGCTCCCGCCGTCTGGGCCCCTTTGTAGGTGGAGAGCCGTTCTCTCCAGCGCTGCTGTAGACCCCTGGACTATCCCTCACGTACAGCATCATCCATTTCCAGCCGACCCTCGCCACTCTGGGCCTGATTTAGGGCTCAGTTTTCGTGGCAACACTGAGTTAGCGGCAGAGCCAGGGCTGGGCTTGTATCAAGCTACCCACGGCCGGGGCCGCCATCGGGTTCTCCCCTGCTCCTGCCGAGCTTGGTCCTCTCCCCGGTCGCAGGGGCAGCTCGCTCTTCCTTGGACACATTTCCAGCAGTGGGGCAGAAGCACACATGGCCCTGGCACACTCAGCTTAGTAGGGTTGCAGTGAAAGGTTACCCTATTTTCTTTTGGGGAGAGCCTTTCTTTTTATTTTTTCCCGACATTGGAGGAAAGGTTCAAAAATTAGTTTAAAAAATAGCACCTTAGAAAAATGCCCCACTACTAGGTGTCCCCAGTTTACGTCGCGCGC
The DNA here is from genome assembly GCF_025592945.1 of Manacus candei. NCBI lineage: Eukaryota > Metazoa > Chordata > Aves > Passeriformes > Pipridae > Manacus > Manacus candei. Next base: position 5,956,264 of record NW_026138113.1, on the reverse strand, counting down.
CGCCTGCCTGTCCTGTCTTTCTGTTTCTGTCCACAATCTCCTCACCCGCACACACCGGCACCTCCAGCTGCCTCTCATCCCCTCCGGCTCCCCTCCACCCTCCCCCGGTGCTCATTGGTGTCCCGGTGGTAACATCTCGGTACGGAACGGCGGAGATGCCCAGCTCCCACATGGAAATTGCTGCGAGCTTCGCTCTCCGACAGCCCCAGCTCCGGTTTGGGGCACAGGGTTACACCTGACAGACTTTCCACCCCTAATCGAGTTTTAGTCCTCGGTAGTTCGACTCGTGTCCCGGTCCCAGCTGAAGGCGACAATCACTACTGGGAATCAAAACCATGTCACCGTCCCGGTAACATGGCTGAGATGTGAAAATCGGCCACGGAAAGAACAGCAGATAAACCGGACCACAGGCCGCCGATGCAGGGAGCTCTGGTCATGCTCCCACCCATCTCCTCAGTCCCTTCCCCTTGCCCACTCACGTCCAGGACACTGCACGGAGCCTCCCCGGGCCTGGGGCCTCGGGCCGAGCAGGGCCCAGCTCCCGCCCGCCGAGGAGGTTACAACAGTGTATTTCCTTCGCCAAGTGCTAACACCATCTAGTTATCTGCGAACCGCAGCGCGCTGGGTTGCTGTTACCCGCCGTGAAGTGGTTTTTCTGCGACGTCGTGGCCGGGAGCCGAGGGGAACTCGGGGCAAGCAGCGCTGCCCCGCCTGGGCAGCACCCCCCGGCCCGGGCACACCGGCCCGGCTCTCCCCAAACCCGCTCCCTGCACTTCCATCCGGCGATATTGCAGATCCAGCCTCTTCCACCAAACAACAGATGCAGCCTCTAATGCAAATATTGCCATTTCCCTGCTGAATTAGCCTTGTCACTTAGCCCAGAAGCTGGCAGCGTTAAGCCAGCTTGCATTTTAATTTGGCCCTGAAGTTACTTATTTCATTATTGATCAAACATAATGCTGAATCAATGTTCATCTTGTTACCTGGGCCATTTCCATGTAATACAGTGATAGCACTGCCTGGAGTTACTCATTCCCATCCCAAAGTGACTTTACCATAAAATCAATGCTTGTTTGTTACTGATATAAGGCAGCATCCGTGGGATGAAGAGCGAATAAAGCAGTTACGGCACCGCGATCTGAAAGTTTGGACGGAATATGTACCTGAATAAAGACTTTGATATTTAAATGTATTTTATCGGCATCAAAATCGTCCTAGCCAGGCCGATGGGACAGAAAATCTCAGGCTGCAAGATGATGGGCTTTGATACTGTAGGTGTTGCCGTTTGTAAACACTACCTGGGACCTAATGGGGGAATCGTTTCTGTACCCAGAGTATCATTACATAGCAGATGTGGGCTGTAAGCTCTTCCGGGCAGGGAGTGTTTTGGAAAAATAGTAATTAATACAATAGTAATTAATGATTGTGTCACAAGATTAGACTCCGCGTAGTGTTATCTTCAGCGCAGCTGCTGCTCCTTTTATTTGCTTGTGTTTTCCCCTCCAGCTAATAAACCCAGTTACAAATTACACGGAGCCATCCCCATCCCCGGCTCTCCCATGCGGCGGCCGGAGAGTGCTGGAACACCCCACGCGGGGAATGCCCCTCTTTGCTGCCACACGGAGAGCCTCCAGAGGTGTCGTTTGAGCTGCGTTTTCCACTCACGGCACCTCCAGCTGCCTCAGAACCCCCCCCGCCGGATGCACCGGCCCCACCCCGGGGCCGAGGGAAGGAGGTACCGCCGGGGAAGCTGGAGAGGCACCGTCCCACGGCGGCGCCGGTCCCGGGGGGCGGTCAGGGCGAGGGGAGGCGTGAGCCCCCCACGGTGCCGAACGGGGAGCGGCTCCCCGCTGCCAGAGGCTCCCCCGAGGGCGTGCCAGGGAATGGAGCAGCAGGGAGGAATAATCTGGGTTTAAACTCGCTGGTAAAGCTCGAGAAACTCTCGGATACCCTCGGCTCCGGTTCACAAAGGCTGCAGCCCTCTCGCCGGAGCCGCGGACATCCTCGCAGCAGCGCAGGAGGGTGGGGATGGTCCCGGCCCGACCGAGAAGCACCAGGGCTGCGGACGAGGAAAATGTGGCACTTTGCGCCTACTCCTCCGCTCCCGCGCAGCGCCGGGACCGGCCTCGCCGGAGTCACGGAGCCACGCTGACACCGGCGAGGCACACCAGCCACTCATTCCGATGGGCGATGGAAAATCTAACCGGGCGCATAAAATATATTGGCATAAAATTAGTGAATTGCACTAACAGATTGTAAATCACCTAAATGGTCAAACCACAGATATGAATCACAAATTCCTATAAAGATTAATGTTTCCTAAGATTCACGGCAATTATGCAGTTTTTGGACAAAAGCCTTCTCCCAACCCCTCGTTCCTGAGAGCTACTTTTTTTTCTGAAGTCTTTCCAGGTTTCGGTGGGGTTTCCAATGAACGATTTACCAAAGGAAAGGTTTTATTAACACCTCTAAAAACTATAAAGTTTAAAGGCAGGGAGAAAGAGAGCAGATCGGAAGTTGGGTAACACAATATACTGACCTACTGGCAACGGTCCGAACGCAATTCAACAAAGCACCACAATGGTGGGGGGGGAAAGAAAAACCCAACAAAAAAATCTCAGAGAAATGAAAGGGAAGAAAAAACACCAAGAGGCCAGCTTTGCCCCGGCTCTAACCAGGCTTTGCACAGAGCTGCCCTCGCAGCCTTCAGTATCTGCTGATGGCCCCTTACCTTTGCTTACCCCCTTGTGGTACACACTGTAGCCTGGGCTGCTTACAAGCGGAAGCAGGGGAACACGCCCGCGAGCAGAAAGGGGGCATTATTTCTCGAGGAAACAGGCTGGCAGGAGGTGTAGGGGACTTCAGGTCTCTCAGGCACTATTTTTCCCTTCTCGCCTCTGTGCAGAACTGAAGATAATAGTTGGGCTGCAGGTAACGGAGTCTGTTCTTATTCAATTTCCCTAAATGGCCTGAAGAGCACTTAAAAGCCCGGAGAGCTTCTGGCCAGCATTTTCTTATTAACTAATTTCACTTCGATCCTATTAAAGTGTATGCTTTCTAACCTTCAAATGAACCTCTCCCTCTTCCTTCTAAAACAAAGCCAATACCTTTTAATGACAGAGTAAAGCTTTTAAAAATGTTGCTACCTCCTTTCCTAACGTTACAGAACGCGTGGCACATTAACAGCCGCGGAGCACACACTGCTGCTGTAGGGCCCCCCCTCCCCGTACCCTGAGCACCCAGAGCACGCCAGGAAGGCTCCACCGAGGCTCGGTGGTCCCAGCGGCCGGGAAGGAGCGGCCGAGCCAAGGGGAGCCGTGGACAGAGGGCGCTAGAAAATGGGATTGGGCAGATTTGCTTTATTTCTCTTTGGGAAAATCTCAGCAATAATGGGTTTTAAATGGATACATATATTTGCCATTTCAAAAGGGTTCTGCTGTTTCCTGGTAACGCTCACCACAAATGGTAATAATAAAAGATGAAGTATTTTTTCTCACCTTAGGTCATTAGATTTACAGACAAGGTACTAAATCATTTTAGCTCCCCAAACCTTGAAGGAAAGGCACACACGCACTCTTGTCCCCTTCTCTTCTCCTCCCCCTTCTGAAGAAACCTGCAATGGGAACGGAGACAAAACACTCACCGAGGCTCGAAGAATGTATCCCTTTAATAGTTTACTACTAGTAGTACTACTACTACCGATAATAATAAAGTTGATGTTGGCTGCAGAGTGCGGATTGTCAGTGGCCTCGTCCCAAAGTCTTAACATGAAGGGTCATTAATTGTGTTTTCTTTCCAAATCATATGTCACTGCAATTAACAGATTCTGATCAAGAGACTCCTTTCAGATTGATTCCATATGTGATAAGGAATGTGCAGCTTGTTATCTATCTGTCGCCTTGGAATTATGGAAAAGCTTCAAACGTGTAATTTGAAGAGTCTTTTACCCAGTGCTTTGATCTTTCCCTCTATTTTTTAACTCTTGTTTTACTGCAGCCCTTCTCCTAATCTCACTTGTTTATTTACCCCCCCTTCCCCCGGTGGCTGCGCCCCGTCCCCGCGTGTGCTGCGGCACGCCGCAGCTCCCACCCTACCCGCATCCCGGCTCCCCACGGGAGTCTGCCTGAACCCTCAACCCTGCCTAGACCTCTCCCGCAACTTCCAGCACGCAGCCTCCGGCTCCTCAGACGGGCACTGCGGCGGAGAAACACCCGGGGCCGGGGCCACCTCGGTCCCCGGGGTCGTTCGTGATCTGACGGAGAGGGGCGCGGAGGGGCATGAGAGACAGGAATAGAGACGAGGGTCCCGGAGGCATCGGGGCAGGCACGATGGGACACCCACGGAGGGTGTCCAGTCCCCTGGCCCCGGAGCCGGCAGCGGACTCGGGGAAGCCCCGCGGCCGCCGGAGGGAGGTTTGATTTTAGCTCGGGGACGCAGAGAGCCGCCGGGAGAGGCGGGATTCGAGGCCAGGGGGAGGGCGGGCGGGGGTGTGTATGTGTTTCGGGTGATAAATCAGGAGCCGCTCTCCCTGCTCTGACAGGTCCCGGCCAGGAGACACGTGTCCGGCCGGCCGAGGAGCGCTCCGCCGCCGCGGCTCCCCGGGGGCGGCGGCCGTCGGGCCCCGCGCCGCTCCCTCCTCGCCCCGCAGGACGGGCCGGCTCCAGCCTCCCCTTCTCATCTCCTTTCGACTCCAGGCAAAGTGTCTCCCGCTCAGCTTCGCTCTTCCCCCGCTATTTCCTCGTCAGCGGGGAACGGGCTTCGCTCCGCTCCCTGCTCGGCTCCCGTCGCCGCCTCCCGCTCGCCCTGCCCTGCCAAGCTGCTCTGCTCGCCCGGCACCAGCCGCCCCCAGTCCCGCGCTCTCCCCGTCCCGCAGCGGTCCTCCCGCTGCTGGAGACGTGCGGCGCTTCTCGCCGTCGGCATCGTTCCCGCACCCCCGGGAAGACGCCTCCTTTCGTGCCGCTCTTCCCCACCGTTTGCTGCCTTCTCCGCTTTCTTTTCCCTCCCCCTCAGCCAAGAACGGCATCCCTACTGATTTCTCCTCCTGTCCGCCCGGTACGGCTACGCTTCCTCTCCGTTTCTAGCCCATTAATAAACCATCCCTCACCCCCACCCTGACCTGGATCCATTCGCACCCATAAATTTCTCTCCTCCCGTGTCTCCCTCTCGGCTGCCGCGGTAGCCCCCCCCGGCTCTGGGGAGCCCCCGGCCGCCCCCACCCCAACACCGCCCGCCACTGCCGGCGGCTCCCGCGGGGACGAACTCATATTGATTGTGCTGTTGATTAAAACTCAGAAAATAATCCCGCCAGCTTTGACACTCCGTGCCAGACGTCCAGTCGCAGAAGGACGGGTCCGGTTTTGTGGGACGCGCGTGTGCCCCCGTGCCCGCGTGTGGGGGTCACAGCCCTACTGTAACACCAGCGTGGTGAGCACGACTGCATCAAACGGCGACCTATTTATCCCATTTTTCTTATTAGACCCTTTTCTCTGCAAGGTAGATATTTTTAAAAGTTGCGATCTGCACCCAAACTCTCCACCGACCCCCTCGACATCGCATCGCACCAGCGAGCGCTGCCTACAGAAAAGTTTAAAGCACATCAGGACGTGGTGTTGGCTGCCTGTTTTCCTTTTGAACTAAAAAGAAATAAACTTATAACTGAATTTAATATTGTTATCTCCCTTGCATTGTACTATCAAAAGCACCAACACTGAATAGAAGAAAATAAATTCCTCCAACACAGAGTTGTTTTTGCACTAGATTAGCAGATAGGAAATGCTATAAAGATGAACTTAATACGATTAGAGATGTTTCCTACAGATTTTCATATATTGATTCAGGGAATTTTAATTCTGGAGCTTGCTTTGCTATAATCCGCATTTATTACAAGCTGATACAGTTTTATTATAGCAAGCTATCAAGGTCGATTCCTTTAACTGCATAATCTGACATGAATTTCATTTTTAAAGAAATGTAGTTATAAAAATCCATACTGTGGGCGCAGTGGTTATATTGTACCTAAATCATATTTTAAAGGCAATAAATCCAGAGAGTATTTAGGAAGAGAGGGGAATACGGTTAAACGGCTCTCCTTCAGCCTCAGCTCCTCAAAAGACCTTTCAAACTTTTTGTTTTATTTAAACACCAAGAATTTTAAAAAGTAGATAACGGTGGCAGGTTCAGGTCCCTTTTCCCCACAAGTTGTGCGAACTTTTTAGGTTCCAGCCCAGGCTCTTCCTCTGCCTGCAGCAGCGGAGCAGGGCACACCGGAGCTTGGCAAAGACGAACTGTGGTTGAACTGTATTTAACTACTTTTAAAAGACTAAATTGCAACTCATACGCCGGTTTCAGAGAAGGAAAGGGGGTTGGGGGGTTAACAACAACAACAACAAAAAAACAAACCGTAATTTAAAATGTGTGGATCATAAAAAAAAGCCCAAACCTTATTCTGTAATTAAACCGTATCTTGACTCCTTCCCAATAGCTCCTTACAAACCCGTGCCACTGCTCCCTTTGCAAATGTTGCACGTACCAGGTACTTCCTTCTTAGCCTTGTAGTGATTCAGAACAGAGGGAATAAGCAAAATGATCATAAATTTCCTAATTAGAGATTTCGCACCAAGACAAAAAGGTGTTAATGAGTTTAATTCCAGTGCCTGTCATTGTCCCTTTTTTCACACCACTTATTTACTAATGGCCCAGAGGGCTGCTCCCGTCTCTCCTTTGTTAAGATTTTAATTTGCCTTCTTTTCTGCCTTTGATGTAAAATTGTGACCTACAACTCTTTGAAGTCCCTTATTAGGAGGAAAATTAACTTAGCTTTTCCACTGTATCTGCGCACTGTTAGCCCAGACAAAACGTAGAGGACTCCTTAAAGATCCTGTACATTAGGAAATTTTTCGAGGTAGTTCTGGAAATGCAAATTAAAAAAAAATCCAGTGGACTTTTAAATCTATATTAGGAGATGTAACCCTCGCCAGGGCCGGAGCGGGGGAAAGGAAGGAGGGAATATCTTAATAAAGAAAGAAAATATGGGCAAGGAAAGGCTGTAAATTTGAAAACCTGAAAAGGGGGACTGGGGGATGGTGGTGGTGTGAGCCTTTATTTTTAAATGTCACAACTTTTCCCTGTTCCTCTCGTGTGCCGCTCACAAATGACACCCCAGCTTCCCATGCTCCAGGAGAGTGGGGTCTAAGAAAGAAATTATATCTAAATCTATCTCTATATAATTAGAATACCATGAGGCAGGGTTAAACCTTTGTAAAACACACAACTGATTGGCGATCTCTAAAACGAGATTTGAAAGCAACTCAAATAAAAGATCGCGACGTCAGTAAACAGATTTAGAAAAAAAAAAAAAGAAAGGAAAAAAAAAAAGCAGCTAGTGACAAACCCGGAGAGAGCGAGCTCTGGGCATGAGAGAGAGGGAGGCAGAGGGAGAGAGAGACTTAAAAGAAATAGGAGGGGCTTGTGAGAGACTAGAAATGTCAATCAGAGCCCAGAGTCCCAATAATCTCAGGCAATCTGTTAGGACCTGACCTGGGTCCACTCAGATCAATAGGAAAAGTGAGAGAAGAAAGAAGCGATCGGATCGTTTACCGCGGCGGCCGAGAACAGGAGGGACACCGCGGCCTCCGCGCACCCCCGGCTCCCCCCCCCATGTCCGCCGGAGTTTGCGGGAGGCGCTGAAAGTGCGGGCGGCTGGCGAGGGCGAACGACCCGGCTCCCTCCTCCGCTCCTGGCCCTGCTACTTTCTCCCCTTTCTCTCCCTTCTTCCTCTCGTTTCCCCCCCCCCCTCCTCCTCCTCCCCCCTCCCCTACCCCGCTCCCCCACCATGTCTTTCCCCCAGCTGGGCTACCAGTACATCAGGCCGCTTTACCCGGCGGAGCGCCCGGGGAGCGGCGGCTCCCGCGGTGGCGCCGAGCTGGCCCCGTCCGGGACCCTCTCCAACGTGCTCTCCTCCATGTACGGCGCGCCCTACGCCGCCGCCGCCGCCGCCCAGGGCTACGGAGCCTTCCTGCCCTACGCCGCAGAGCTGCCCATCTTCCCCCAGCTGGTAAGAGGCCCCCGGGGCTCGCCGCTCGCCCCCCGGGGCGCTCGGTTCGCGCTGGGGATCGGCCCCGGGAACGCCAGGGGAGACGCTGGGAGGGCTGTCAGGGGAGAGACGGGCGCTATCGCCGCCTTGCCCATGGAGAGCCGCCGGAGAGGGGCAGGGCTGGAACGGCGGCCCCGCGGCTTCCCTCCGCTCCGCCCGGGGGTTTGACGGCCGCGGGGACCGGCCCCGGCTGCCGCACCAGGGGAGCCGGTCCTGCCCCCGGGGCACCCCCGGGCACTGGCTGCTCGGCCGGAGTACCGGGGTACCGGGGCTGGAGCGTGCCCGGGATCGCGGCCGGGGCGCTCGGTGGTGGGGGAGGCAGCACGGCCCGGCAGCCGCGCCGGTGCCGGCGGGCGCTGCTCCCGGTAACGGCGGCGGGACGGAGCGGCCCCGGGCCCGGCGCGTTGTCTCAGCCGGGCCGCCCCTTCCCTCTCGCTGCAGGGCGCCCAGTACGAGCTGAAGGAGAGCCCGGGGGTGCAGCACGCCGCCTTCCCCCCCCACCACCCCGCCTTCTACCCCTACGGGCAGTACCAGTTCGGGGACCCGTCGCGGCCCAAGAACGCCACCCGCGAGAGCACCAGCACCCTCAAGGCCTGGCTCAACGAGCATCGGAAAAACCCCTACCCCACCAAGGGCGAGAAGATCATGCTGGCCATCATCACCAAAATGACCCTCACTCAGGTCTCCACCTGGTTTGCCAACGCGCGGCGGCGGCTCAAGAAGGAGAACAAAATGACCTGGGCCCCCCGCAGCAGGACTGACGAGGAGGGCAACTCCTACGGCAGCGACCACGAGGGGGAAGAGGACAAGAGGGAGGACGAGGAGGAGATCGACCTGGAGAACATCGACACCGAGAACATTGAGAGCAACAAGGACGAGCTCGAGGACGATCTGCAGGACGCCGACCTCCTGCACTCTGACTCCAAGACGGACTCGGAGGGATCCGAGGGCTTCGAGGACCTGCCCGGCTCCGAGGAGCGCTACGGCAAGGCCGCTGAGGGGGAGTCGCACCACCTCCGCCACCACCACCTGCACCACCATCACCATCATCACCACCATCACAAGTGCGAGCTGCCCGCCACCGCCGCAGCCGTCGGCCCGGAGCCCCTCAAGCCGCCTCTCCCGCCGCCGCCGCCCCACCTCTCGCCCCCCTCCTCTGCCTCCTCCTCCGCCGCCTCCTCCCCGACGGACGGCGCTTTGGCCGGCGCCCTGCCCAAGCCAAAGATCTGGTCGCTGGCCGAGACGGCCACCAGCCCGGACAACCCCCGCAAGTCTCCTGGCGGCGGGTCTCCGCCGGCGGCCGCCCCCCAGCCGCTGCCGCTGCCCACCCCGCCGCCCCACAGACTCGTCTCCTCCTGCCCCCTGGGCAAGTTCCCCAACTGGACCAACCGCGCCTTCCCGGCCCACCACCACCACCACCCCCCGCACCCGCTGGCCTTACTGAACACTCCCCACCTGCTGGGGCTGGGGGCCGCCTCCGCCGCCCCCCCCGCCGCCGCCTTCCCGCGGCCCGCGGACCAGGCGCAGAGCGCGGAGCCCGTCGGAGCAGGTGACCGCTGAGGGACGCGGCGGGGACGGGACGGGCCGGCCGCCACCGTGGGGGGCTCGGCGGCGCGGAGTGGTGCGGGAGGCCCAGCGGGGCCGCGTGCGTGGGGCCGCGGCGGGGGGCGCCGGCCCCGCGCGGTTCTCACGGTGCCCCCGGCCCGGCCCGGCGCGGAGCAGCCGTCGGGGCGCAGGTGGCGGCGGGCGGGCGGCCACGGGGGCCCCGGGGGCGGAGGCGGGGGTCTCCTGGCCAGGGTAGCCTCGATCCCCGAGAATTACCTTCCTCCAACGGAGATAATTTTTTGTTGCTGTTGTCGTCGCTTTTGCGGGAAGGACCCGGCCGCCAGGTCAGGCTCGCTCGGGGGTCGGTGTGTTTTCTCTGACGGTCACCCCTGCAGCAGAGCAGTCGTTGTGTCGTATTTGCAACTCGCTGAGAAAAGATCTTGAATCTCGAGGCTTAATTCAGGGATGGGAGGAATAAAACGGGGCCTATAAAGGAACACTTTTTTTTCCCCTTCTCTTTTTAGATCGATCTAGTGCCTTGGAAGTAGAGAAAAAGTTACTAAAGACAGCTTTCCAGCCAGTGCAGAGGCGGTAAGAGATGGCTCCCTCCGTCTCCTCGGGATGTATGGAGGCAGTTGTAAATGGTTAGCTTATTTTCTCCGCTTCTTTAGTTCCCTTTCCAGGGTGGTTTCTTGTTCTTCCTCTGCGTGCGTGGTGGGTTATTCTGATCATATATTTTCTTTGCTGTTCTCCGTTCTGGCCCTCGGGAGCGATTCTCGCGGGCAGGCCGAGCCGCGCTCGGGGGCAGCGGGGCCGCGCGGCTGCGGTGTCCGGGCGCGGGTCGCCCCTGGCCGGGAGCGCATCCCCGGGACCCCCGCAGCGCGGATCGCCACCCGCCGCTGTCGCTTGGTCGGGGGGAGAGACACTGCGGCAGCAGAAAATAGTAAATTAAAGTAAAAAAATATAAAATAATAAAAACAGAACAAAAATCCCCCACCCAGTGTATGAAAGCTGAAGAGGCCGAGCCCTGCCGACTTTGGCATAACAGTCACTCAATTTCAATGAGAAACCAATTACTCCTTTGATTGATTGAAACCACGGGAATCGGGCCCGCGGTGTTTTCGTGGCTAAATACATTTAGCGTAAGTCACTCTGAAAACTTTTTATATTTATAGATCTATTTAAAAAAATAACAACAACAACAAAACCAGAGCTACCTGCAGTTAAAAATATTGTGCCAGCCCAAGATAATTAGAAATCCTATTAAATTTTTTTTTTCTGTGTCATTTTTTCCAGGCCCCAGAACCAACTTGACGCCGCTATGGTTCTATCGGCGCTCTCATCATCATAGTTAATTTTTTATTGTTGTTGTAATGATTGTAAAAAAATCTCTGTATAATTACAACTTGTAAGCATGTCCGTATATTAAAACTAAAAAGGAAAAAAAATACCCGCTTCTGTACTATCACCTGGGTTAGCTGAGTCGAGTCGTGAGGTTTTTTCGGAAGTCCAGTGAGAATTAGGTGTTTCCTTTTTTTTTTTTTTTCCCCTTGTTGTTGTTGTTGTTTGGGTTTTGTTTTTCTTTTTGTACATACCTTAAAAAAAAAATGTACATACGTGTGAACCAAATTGTACAAGAAAGTATATATTTTTGGCTAATAAATAAACTGTTGCCACTTTGACTACACTTCTCGTTTCCCCCACCTCTGGAGTTGTTTTCCTACTCGAGTCCCGCCCCCCCCCCCACTCCCTCCCTCACTCCCCCCACCTTCCCCGCGCCGGTTACTGTTTTCCCGCGGCATCCGGAGCGGTTCCTCCGCGGGCGTTGCGCGGGTCGCGGTGCCCGGGCCGGGCCGGGCCCTTCCCGACGCCGATCGCTGGAGCCGCAGCGCCCCCTGCAGGCGGTGGCGGGGGGTGCGGGGCTCCGCGTGCGGATGCGGGGACAGCGCCCCGTCCCAGGGAAGCGGGGGATGGCGCCGGGGGGAGCCCCGGGGGGAGCAGCGGGCAGATGAGCCGTGGACCCCGAGGGCAGTATGAGGGGTGCCGCTATTGACTCTCCCCACCCCGCCCCTGCGGAGCGGGGCTGGGGCGGGGGGGTTAATCGGAAGGAAGCTTCGGGGGTCGGTGGTGCGGCCGCGGGTCGGCAGCGCAGCTGGGTTATTTCTGACCCCAATCCTCCCCGCCCTCCCTCCTGCTTTCGCGCATCCCAGGGGTCACTTTTGGGGTGCTCCGCACGGGTAGTCTGTGCCGCTGAGCGGGGAGCGGGTCTGGGGCTGCCCAAGGCGGCGGGGCCGGGGCATCCCCCCTCTCCCGGGGGCTGGCATTTGGGTGAGAGGTACCGGCCAGGATGGGGGCACCGGGCAGCGAGGCGGGGCGGCGAGTGCACCCCCGTCAGGGAGCCCCGCTCCGCTCCGCTCCGGACGGGCGGGCTGCGCGCCCCGCCGTCCCCCGGGCCGGGAGGGATCGGCTGTTCCTCCGCCGGCATCGCCCCGGGAGCTGCCGCGTCCCGCTGCGCCCGGAGCCGAGCCGTCGCTTCCAAAACTTGTAGCTTCGTTTCCTCGGCGAAGTGCTGGAAATCGGCCCGATCCGGGAGAGGTCCTCTCCCGCTCGGAATCTATCCCAAGGGAGTGTTGGTAGGAGGGCGAAGGCTGTTGCCCTCTCCCTTCCCCATGTACCATCAGCAGCCGGTGCCGCGGATGAGGGGGCAGCTCGGGCAGGTAGAGCTCACGGGCCGGTTCCCTCCTGCTTTTGTTCCCAGGCTCTTCCTCCTCTGCCAGGGGGGATGTGTCCCCCTACCTGTACTCTCCTTACAGTCCTGGAAACGGCATAATTACAGTGGTGGTGATTAAATAGCTGGTGCTTTTCTCGTTTTGGTGACAGACCCTGCAGAGGGGGGAGGGTGCTAGGAGCTAGAAAGCAGGAGTTAAAATGAAGTTAAAGTACAAACAGAAGCACATAGCTGACATGCTTCAAGTTTAGACAGTACAAGATATGCAAATGCGCAGGGCTGTGCGGTATTGACATTTTGAGGTCATAGTGATAGGAATGTATTATTTATAGGATTGAGTTGCACTAGGCCGATAAACTACATTTTAAATCCTAGGCGTTTGTAAGTGATAAGATTTATATATATGTTTGCATTATATATGTGTGTGTGTATATACACACATTTTATATAATGTTTTAATGTTTCACAATTAATATTCTTCCTGGCTGGCATTATGATGGGGAGCCCCCTTGCCTGGTGCCTGCCTCCCTGGCTTCTGGTAGCAATGGCTGGGAGCAAAGGAGGCCAGGGAAGGGACCCGCAGAGTTTGCAGCAGTGTTCTGATCTCTGCTTTCATCCCCCCTCCCGTGTCCCCTGCCTTTCCCCATATGTCCTTTCTGGCCACAGCTCACTCTAGAAACAGCATTTGCCTTTTCGCAGCCCCGTGCAGCTCTCTGTCTTTCCTCCAGGAACTGTTCCCACTCTTTTCCTGAAATGGGGGAATCTCTGTGGGTGGGGAGTTAGAAAACGGATCGTTTCTCATGTAAATTTTACCCAGTCTCACTGCACTTTGTATTCTGCTTTTTCTTTAGCCAATTCTTGCTGAGGAAAAAAAGAAAAAAAAAAAAAAAAGATTAATGGCATCTAAAATGGGAGGGGTGGAGGGAGAAAAAGCTAGAGGCAAATTTCCACATCCCCTTCCTCTGGGCATCCTGGTGGGTTTTCCATAGAAACTTTCACACAGTGGCCAGACAGATGCTTAAAGGGGATGGAAGAAAATAATGAGACCATGATGGGAAAACAATTGCATCCCCAGCTTTTTACCTCCATTAAAGGCTCCTTTGCCTTTACACAGAGCCCCTCGGCTCCCTGTCCCTGCAGAGCCCTCTCCCTTCACTCTGACCGTGGGGATGCTCCTGCAGCAGCAGCGTGGCTGCCATGGGAAAGCCGCCCCTTTGGCTTCTGGAAGTGAGAAGTTGGTTTCCCCGCGGGGGGAAAGCAGCCTTTGTGCCTGCCTGGCTGCCTACCCTAATGTGGAGAAAATTCCCATTAATTTTGTGAGGAAACATTTTGTTATGCGTGTTTCAACAAAACATTAAAAATCCTACGCGTATTTTTTTTCAGAAATCCCTCTCTCAGCTTGACAGCCTCGCTGGAGCCCCAGCCAGGCCTGCCCGAGACAGCGCAGAGAGGCCTCCCTCTCCCTCTCTGTTGGCTGCTCTTTTCCTGTCTAATCAATTATCTCCCTAGCTAGTCCTTCTCAAAGGTGAGAGCTCATTATGCATATTCATAAATCACAGCTCCCAGACCTGACACTGATTGATGTAATCATCTCCCGCTCGCTCCCTGTCTGCACGGGGCTGGCCGGAGGAAGCGTCGGCGAGGAGGAGGAGGCAGGAGGGGCAGGAGAAGGAGACTTCCAACTTGTCAGACCCAGTTCTGGTGGGAGCGGCCGGCCGGGCGTAGCGGGCCGTGTCAGGCTCCCCATTCACCGCAGCCAAAGTGCCCATCATGGCCCGGGATAAGACAGGAGAAAGCCCTGTGAGCTGGGAAACAGCAGTGAGCTGCCTCCAGTGCAGCTGGCTGTTAGCAGACAAAATCACAAGAGTAATGAAAAGATCCAGCACAATTTTCACAATCAGGCATCAGACCATTCATTAAAATACCCTTCCAAATCTTCCATGTTAGCTGATGCACTTGCTGTTATTTTTCTTAGATAGTTAAAGCCGGTTCATTCCCGTAAGAACAGATGTGTGCTGTCTGGATTCTGATCATGTGTATTTACATATGTGATATACCAAATAGCTTCAATACCATCTCTGCAGCTGTTCTCAGTAGCTATACTGTCAAAAAAAAAAAAAGTAAAAGAAAAAAAAAAGTTGTGAACTATGTAAGTTGCTGCTGCAAGGGTTTGGGAGCAAAAGGGCTCCTCCAGGCTGGACTGCCAGCTTTCCAGATAGGGACATATATCTCAGCTATGACTGGTTTCCCAATGTGTGCTTCAGCATGGCAGCGTTCAAGATGCTGTTCAGATTATGTGGTTTACCTGTATGGTTAATATTTACACTTTTAAAATACCTATTTTTATCGCTTTGATCAGAACCATCAGTGTACTAAAGTAATAATACAAAAAATATATGCCCTGGCAATCATAACAAGATACAAATCAAAGGGAGTCCTAATCAAGTACTTTTGAGAGTGTTATCTTCCTTGTTAACAAATGGTAATAAGAAAATTAAGGCTTATAGCTTGCTTGCGTTTTATCTAAGAAAACCAATAAAGATATCAGATGTTCTTTGTTTTATATGTTTGAATGTAAAGCAGAATAATGAAGAACATGTACCTTCTAAGGCTTCATTTGCTTTATGGGCATTAACCCTTTAGGAAGCCAGTGAAATTCTGAATTTGCAGAATGAGGACAAGCCTGTGCTGCCACCCAGGGTTTCGAGGCCCAGCTTTGCTGCAGTCAAGACAACATCTTTTTTTATTAAATGCTGAAATTGGAACAAAGCAACAATGGCCGCTTGCTAGCTGTGCATGTCCAACAGGCCTCTTTACTATTCAGCAAATGGAAGATATTAAACAACATTTTGCTTAAAGGTACACTGAGGCCATTTCCATTAGGACATGGTGTCATTCATTTATTCACATGTTAAGTGGATGTCCTTGTGGCTAATGAGTAATAATCAACAGTGACTCCACTTTATTCCTTTGCTCCCAGCAATGTTAAATACTCTGATGGAGTCTCTTTGCTGACACACTAGAGAATATGGTTAAAAAGTGCTAAAGGACATTTTCAGCGTAGGGCAGCCACATACACACATGCTGGAAATAGCACTTTTATTACAGTCTATTCTATTAGGCTTTGTTCCTGTTTAAGGTATGGCATTTGGAAACTGCTGATATTTATTTGAAGGTACTTTACACCTTAAAAGCCGGAAACTCTTTCAATTTGAGAGCCAATGTGATTATTACTGGGAGATGAGCTCTCATCCAGCCGGTTTCTGAAAAAAAAAAATCAAACTGCACCTTAAGGTAGCTCTAGATTCTGTACGTTACTTCAGATAAATGTTTAGTGGTGGAGGATTTAGAAAAAAAACCTTTCCTGCAAAAAATCTAGCTTGACATTTATTTTATAAAATAAAGTAACTCCCCTACCAGCTAACTAATTAATTTTATTACATCAACCACAGCAGCTAAGTAGGCTAATAAACTATATTAATCTATATTTTTTCCTTTACATGATTGCTTACACTGGAGTCTGCAGCTTGGTTGTCTCCTGTGTCAATTCCTAAAGTTTGAAAGGTATAAATGAATCATTCTTGGTCCTGATTAAGCTTAAGTTAGAAATAAAATATGTCAATCAATCTGGTTGGAAATGTTCCTGCTGTCTAAGTTGGTTATGCAAAACACTCTAAGGTGTGTAGGCATGCTCAATTAGGTCAAGGCATCTGATGGCACTCCTAGCCATAAATGTGTGTCACTTGGATTCCTCATTATTTTTAGCTGTGGTGAAAATGCATGTCAGTAGGCCAGCTAGCCAGGCTAGAATAAAATTACTCACTGGCTATGCATAAACTTGAGGTTTTAATACATTAATATTATATTTATTTTCAAGCAAAACAGTGAAAAGAAAATCTCTCTCTCTCTCTCAAATATATGACTCACTCTATTGGATTTCTCAGCAATCACTAGTATAATTCACACTGGACTTTGCAATACTCAAGATACCTCAGCAGTAAAATTTAAGTGCCTAAAAACATAGATGTAATGTGAAATTAGATACAAGGAGTAAAACATTGATTTTCTCTGTTGCAGTCTAACTTGCTTCCAAGAAAGATAAAGCTTCACAGGGAGATTAGGCCAGCCCCATTCCAAAATAATTTAATGAAAAAGGACACTTGAGATGGCTGTTGAACAGCAGCACTAGTGTTGGTCTTCTCAGATGGAGACTTTCACAAGTGATTCCTACAGAAGACGATGCCAGAAATGTATGCTCGATAGAAGGATTTCCTCTAGTGTGCTAAATCAGAGCCTGATACTAAAAGAAATGCAATTCTGTGCAATTTCAGGAAAAAAATGCCCAGAAAAGCAAATTTTAGTGCCCATGCCTGCCCTCCTGGCATCTGGTATACTTACTGAGATTACCTGAATTGGCTAAATGACCAGGGTCAAACCCTCCGGTTTTAGACTTTCCACGTTGGTGCTTTGAACCACACCGAGACCTTGGGTTTGGGCACAAGAAATGGAACAAGAAACCAGCTAAACAGAACAGTCCTTGTTTTGTTATGCAAAACCCCCAACCGACCAAACCTAAATTGAGGGAACTGGTAAACTAAAAACAAAGCATTGCTTCCCAGAACCACAGGCAGGACTAGCACCACAGGTAAGGCTGGGGCTTCTTAAACAGTGTTCTTAAATGTGGTGTTAAAGATGGCAGTGCCCCTTTAAGAACAGCACCATGCCGCTAATATTTTCTTTACTGCCAATAAAACGCAATTAAATCTCATGAATTAATATATTCACTTCAGGAAGAATTCCCATTCTTTTCTTCAGATATCAAAATGGAGCCATCATCAGTCAGTTAGTTAAATAGGGGAATCCAGAGAGTAAGTAAATGGAAGAGCTTTCAAATGCAGGGCTGAAAATGCCCAATGAATGTGTAGGGGGCTTCAATAAAAAGATTCTGACTTGTGTTTTCACCCCTTTCCCACTTTGCTCATTGTTTACTGACACTGCTATGGACACAGTATTCAGTCCCTGCCCGCCCCAGCCCTGGGATGTAAAAATGTCATCTCTATTGTGCTGCCGGGCTCGCTTTGATGCTGCCGCAGCCCTTTGTATGCCCTTCTCAATCCCTTTATAAGGCTGTCCTGATTGTCCATACTGAACATCGCCACAAAAGCTTGTCTTATTGAGAAAATAAAAAAGTCAGAGAGGGGCCAAATGACGGGAGATTGGGCCTTTGCTGTAAAAGATCTACTATTCACATTCAGCAGTCATTTTTTCATCAAGGAATTACAAAGTTGGAACTGTGACTGTGCCAGCAAAGCCATTTTAGACACTTGTTTATTAAATTTTTATTTCTAATTACTTTTATAATTGCCTTTTTTTTTTTTTAAATAGATTGTGTACTACTGAGGACAAACACTAAATCCTAGAAGCAGTTACAGGGGGTATTTTCACCTTTCTGAAGAAAAACTCTTGCGTATCTCTCATGTGCATGTTTCATCTGGGAAGTTTAGACAGATTGTACGGAAATTCAACCACATATAAACTACAAAAAGGGCTTCTTGTGATAATAAAACAAGTCAGAAACAGACCCCTGCTATGTAGGAGCACACATATTTGCAACCAAGAACTTGAGACTGAGGGTTTAAATTGTCAGTCTGAAAAACCTCTACCAGTTGTTCTTCCACCTAATGCTATCCTGACTTGTACCAAGTGTCTGTGGGCAGGATGGAGACAAAGGCTGGATAAGGTCTTATTCTTTGGGAATAGGCTATCGGAATGGGAGGACGGTGATTTCATGGCTTTTGTTACTGAGGTTAGGGACTGAATTCTCTCACTGAATTAGAATAGTAACAAGTGGGACTGAGGATCTCTGGGGCTTTTGTAGTGCACTCATCTGAGAGATTGCGCTTTTCTCAGCCCTTCAGATTTATTTTGCCAAAGTTACAGGGCAATTATGGAAATGCGCCCTTTGAAGCCGGGCCGATTTCTCTTTATTTTCTCTCCCCCCTGCCCAAAGTAAAGCCTCCCTCGCCTCCTTTCTTCAGCAAGTTGACAGTCATTAGGCAGCGGGGTTTCGAGTGGCCATTCAAATATTCTTTTGAATAGTGAGAGAAAATTTTAATAAATATGTGCTAAAAAATAGACTTTGAAACTTTTTTGGGAAGGAAGTGCAAAATAACAGCAAGGTAACAACGTCCTGGAAAATAGGCTCTGTGTGTGCGAGGTGCTGGGACACGAAATGCTTCCCTTGAAAAGCTCTCAGTGTGCTGGGACTGGGGCCGGCCAGTGGCACACAGGGTGTTTGGCCAAGTGACCACCTGGTGCTCCTGCCTTGCCACGCCGGCACAGTTGGCAGCTCTGTGCTCCACGTCCCTCACATCTCCCTGACGAGAGGCCCAGGACAAACAGAATTGTACTTTCGCACCTTTGTACATTATTTATCGTGGGAGTTCGGAATCTTGATGCCGCATGTGAACGAAGACGACATACTTTTTACCTTACTTGCTATACTAACTTTAAGTAAATATGTCTGAAACCAGATGGTGAGACCTGGAGCTGGGCAGGCTGTGACCAGGACTGCTTTTTACCCAGAAACTCGGTTCTGTACACCTCTGGTCACTCTCTACTCCATTTCTTTATTTGTATCAGACTACTTTTTTAAGATAAACCGATGTTTTTTTGAGCCATTTAACAAATGTTATGGGACAAATTCAGACTTGATGTAAGAGGGGGGAGATACTATTGGTGTCCCTGAAAGTTATATACACTTACACAGGGCCTGGACTGAAACGTGGACATTCCATCATCACCAAAACATGGTAGGAATATTAAGGCTTCTTGTCTGACTTTTGTAACTGAGGTGTAAATACACTTTTGGTCTCTGTAGAGTTTATGAGGGATCCTTGGACCACATATTCAGCACTATGGAACATAAGAGATTTGTGTTTTCTGGATGTTAGGGCTTGAAAATTTTGGATCAGAATATTCCTCTTAATCATGAATATGTTCAAAAGAAAGAAAATCTAGCTCAGATCTCTGCAGAAGTGTGCTTGCAATAAAGTAATACTAACATTTCCCATGATGGATGCAGAAGATTGAACATCACACCTGTAACGTGCAGCACTGCACACAGAGGTCTCGGCAAACAATTTTTTGTGAAAATTTCAGGCTCAGTGGAGTTGCAGAAGGTACCATGGGAATACCACCCCCTCTCCAATCTTCTCCTCATCCTTCTCCCCTAGGGGTCCATTTCACACATCCAAATTTCTTCCCTAGCCTCACACAAGTGCTGAGGAATCCTTCCTATTCCTCTGTACCTTCCCTCAGTCTGGGATCATCTTAATTTTTTTTGGAATTCATCTCACTATTGGGGTGAGTTCCAAATCTGCCCAGACTGGATCCACTGTTTAAAAGCCCTCCAGGAGCTTCAGGGTGTCAGATTAATTTTGATGTGCCTTTGGGTCTGGTGTGCCCTGTTTTGTTTGTAATAAAGAGAGGAGGACTGGGGGGATACAGACCTAGATTCAGGTTTGGGTACAAAACCTTAAAATGAGTTTAGGTTCTGATATACTGGTTTACTCCAAGAACATTTCTAATCTTAAAAAGCCAGGTTAAGAAAAGACAAACTTGGTAATAATATTAAGAAGCTCTCCCATACAGGGTGGGAAGTTGACCTCTGAAAAACAGCAAGTGACCATGTCTTGCTAAAGAAATAATCTAGGAAATTAATGCAATCCTTCCATTTCTGCCTTTGACAATTTGTATTTATGTATTTTAAAAACTACATTAAAAACCACGTACTTTTGAGACTCAAGTTTGTCACAGATGCTGCAAAGGGTCAACTGGCTGCCTACAAGCCTGATACACCTCCAAGCCACAGGCTGATCTTGCCTCACTCAGCCCTTTTCCTATGGGAGATGGAGAAGAGCTGCCTGGGCAGCACAACCTGCCCTTCGAGCTCTCTATCCTTGCTGCCCTGGACAGCCAGGCACCCAGGTCCCAGGGCCACACAGTCCCTGTGGGAGGAGACATGTCTCCACACAACCTTCAGGTGCCTCCAAGAGGAGCGGGACCCTTGTCCCACAGTAGAGGACAGTTTTATGGGTCTCTCTTGTAGCTGTAAGTAGTTGCTGTGTGCATCTCCCCTGAAAAACGTCACAGTGTGACGTGACACGTGGGCTCCTCATAGAGTCTGGCTTTCTACTGTTTTAGGCTTTAAACACCACCAATAATTAAAAAGACTTTGAATCTTACTTGCAAATGCAGTTTGCTGAGCGCAGGGTTTGCCAGCTTCCCCAGGTGAGGGCCCTTGAGCAGTCAGGCTTCCCCTCTCCAGCAGCTCCAGCCTGCAGGTGGTTTGGGGGGACGCCTTGTATTAATCTGGCCTTAAGGCCACAGAGACATAGATCACCGTGACGAAGACTCTGCCTGCAGGAAAAGGTCACAGATTTTGAATACTTTAGATATTTTGTAAGCCACTTCTGAAGATTGCAAAGAAAATGGGTTTCTATGTTCAGAGCTGTCAGAAACGACCCTCAGGACGCAACGCTTCTCTGCATGCTTGGGTCAAAGCCCACAAATAGGTAGGGCAGTCAGCAACAGGGTGAGATCTTCCAGATGCCTTGTCTTACAGGGAATAATTCTGGCTCATCTGGGCTGAGTTTTAACCACTGGGCCTTGTATTTACTCCACAGTGCAAGCAAAACAGCAGGTCAGAGTTATGACTGTCGGTGTCTCAAAGGTTTAGAAACAGAGGAATGGGCATTATAAATTATAATGATACAGTCATTTATGGTACAAGGGACAATGCCTCCCTACTACTTTTACAAATAGACTTTAGATATGGGTGTCTACTATTTGACTGTCAGTGGGAAGTGTGTATCTCATAAGGCTCTGACCTGGTTATCTTCTAACCCTGAGCAATTAATCACCAGCATCTAACAGGGAGTAGCTGTGCACAGCAGTGTTTGATGTCCAGCCTGTTCAAAATAATGATTTCACCTTTTCTACAACTCCCAGACTTATAACTTCCCTCAGTGTAGGACCATTGCTTTTCTTTGGAACAAGAACTGGCACAAAATCAACATCCCTCTGAATGGGATCCAGTCTCTTAAAAAAACAAAAAAAAAACCAACCAAAAACCAACAAACAAGAAATGAAACAAAACATAAAACTCCCCCAAATCAGGGAAGCTCACACAGGAAAGCCACCTATCACCAAGGTCTCAGTTATCAGCTGTGCTGCATGCAGGAGAACAGAAAGGATCATAATTCCCCTTCTACCTGGGTTACTTGTGTTTCTTGTGCCTGTGTCTACAGGAGGGGATCAGGAAAGGACCAAAATCTGCTATCCTGTCACACTCTCATGGGGAGGGCTGGGGACTTACTCACTGTTTCAGCTGCAAGCAAGAGGAATGGTTTTGTCTGCAGCAGGCTTGTGCAAAGCTGGAGTAAGGTAGTGAAGAATCAGGCCCCATTGATTCTTTGTAGTATTGGAGCTTTGTTTTGAAGTGCAATAAAAATACAGGTGGCAGAGGAGATAATGCACGGTACTGTTCCTCTGGGACACTTGGGGAGACGGTAAGGAATTCCAAAATACGGAGTGTGGGTTTTTTTCTAGCATTGATCACAAACACTAGTTCAAGAAAACACCCAGAAGTAGTAAATATGCAAATTTGTTATGAAAGAACCTACAAGTACCCGCTATGTTAGAGAATTTGTTTAAGGATATTTGATCCTCATGCAGAGTTTATCAGATTATGGTTTAATTTGCACATTCAGGGTTATTTAGTTTGGTTTGGGGTTTTCTTGTTGGTTTTTTTGTTTGTTTGGTTGGTTTTTTTTAAAGGGGGTTTCCCTTTTAAAAAGCTTTTCTTTCTCTTCTGCTCCAATACATGTACTGGAGGTATCTGCCAAGATACAAGATGTGTGTTTACAGTGTAATATAAATCTGGGTTGGAGAATACCAATTTCATATAAATTAGATGGCAAAGTACTGTTCCGCTATTTTGTTGTCTAAATTATATGGAAATTGGTCTTATGCGAGGAGTAAGTCCTCACAGAACAGGGCCCTTAGGCTTTTGGTTTAATTATCATAAGCTTCCATTTAATTAAACTTATTAAATGGTTTGGTGTAAAAGCAGACTATCATTTTGCAGAAGCTTTCTGGAAGAGAAAAATATTTATGCCCTAACTGCTTGGGAAGGAAATAGCACTTTCCTTCAGAGATGTTTCCCTCAATATAAGAGTGAGGGTCATCTGGGCCATCCTCCCAGGCAACTTCAAACTCTTTGTACCCAGAGGCATTTCAACCTGTTCCTTACTACAGAGCCAGCAAGTTCAGTTTGTCCTCCAGCTGGTATTGTAGTTTACAGGCTAGAAATTATAGGGCAGTGTTGTCATAAGAAGAAGCAGATGTAAATGAACTAGAATACCTAGGAACCAAAAGTAAGTCCTAAACCATCAGAATAGGGAGGTTTTGTGACAGAACAAATCCCCAAACCATCCAACCAAAAAACCCAACCCAAACCCAAAACAAGACCTTATTTGCTTTCATCAGATCAGCTTGACAGATTAGTTTGGGACATTACATGGTATGGTGCCTGTATGACCAGGAGATGGGACTCCATAACTGAGGAAGGCTCCTCCTGTTCATAGGCTTCTGTTCATAGGCAATCTTTTTGTGAGGCTTTACTGTAACGAAAATATGTAGCTAATGGGATTCACCCCAAATGTGCTGACCACCTTCATATGCAACCATTTTCCATGGGATATATCAGTTTAAGCAGGAGAGATCTTATCTGAGATGCTGATACTATAAAAATCCTTGTTCTGATGTATTTGACTCTCAGTAACTTCCTACACAATCCTGGATTTATTTATCAAGTCTATAACACAGACACTGGCATTGCTGGCTTCTGGGAAATGTTACACCCCTTATTTTATTTGACAAAACATAAAACTTTGGGTTGAAAAAATACACTTATTGATACTAGTTCTTCGAATAAAATGTTGTGGAATGTATTAATAGTTGGAGTACTGTGTACTGACTCCTTTAAAAAGAATAATTAGAAGAATAATTAGCTGAACATGTGAAATTGAGATGCTTCTTCAGCAACATGTAAGAAGCTGATTAATAAGAGGAAAGAGGGCCAGTGTGTGTCAGGGACCTAATAAATATATTTAAGAACAAATAGGTAGAAAAAGAAGGTACACATTACTATGTTGATAGAAAGCCTTAACTGCCTAATGAATTTCAGAAATTGGTTGAGAATAGTTAATCTGTGTGATAACATGACCCTCAGGGTTAGTTAGATCTGTGAATTCTTATCCCCTTGGGGACTTAGCAAGTTTCCAGAGATTCACTGCAAATTCTTACAAAGAGAAGGCATTGACAATTGGAAGATTTCATGCAAGTTTTGCTTCTGAATGCTCATGTTACACAAACCCAAATATACTGAGACGATGGCAGAGAGTGGAACTTGGTACTAGCCACAGTGTTAATTCAAATTTTCACTTTCTAATTAACAATCCTGCATATTTGGATTTATTATGGGTCACATATAACTCTAGATGAAAGGAAGTGTTTTACCATAACAATACTTGATTCTTAGTTGCTCCTCTATGCTAAATTAAACTCTGTATACATATGCTGAAAAACAAACATATCAGTTGGTATTTTCTTCATTGGATCAGGCATTTCTTACACACCCTTTGCAAAAATTTCATGGGAAACTCACAGAAAAACCCACCTAACTGATATAGGCTAGAGCTATAAAGTGCTTAGTATTTGAAGTTTCATCAGTGTTCTAGGAAAACTGCCAATGGGAAGGCAAAACACATTTTTGAGAATTCAGAAGAAAACGTAGGCAGTGTAACATACTACTGACCCCAGTGGTGGTGAGATCATCAGGTTTCTTCTTCCTGAGCCAGCGGGCACCAGTGCTGCTGGGGGGCATGAAACATGTCCCTTTGTGAGCAGGGGAGGCTGGAAATGACATTTCTTTTTTGCTTGAGATGCTGTGTCCCAGATGGCCTAGGAGAGAGGTGCAAAATGAAAATTCCTTTATGGAAGGCAGTTTTTACACCCCCATATAGGACTATTAGACTGGGAGTTCCAAAAGAATTTAGGGCAGTTAGGCACCCAAATCCCAATGAAATTTCCTCTGAAAAATCCCAGCTGCAGCAGTAGGTGACATGTTACAGCAGCAGCATTTTCTTTTGAAGAACAGGATGGATTTCACTCTCCTTAATACGGATGTAAATATGCATAAAGGGGCAAAAGAAAGGAAAGACTCTGAGTCTAAAGTCAGCAGTACCATGGGCTGAAAGAATCTGTATGTTCTCATTTGTGTGGGGAATCTATCGATTCATTCATGTTCAACCTCTGCTTTTGTCCAGACTGTAATCCAGGGTTTGCCTTCCTGCACAGTGTTAAAAGAGGTGAGTGAGATCAGCAACTAAAAAGCAGACACACATTTTTTGCATATATCTCTGACTGTATATCTCCAGCTCACCCTCTAAAGTAAAGCAAGATTTGTTTGTAACAGTGACATTGACATAAATGGTATAGAAGATATACTTTTCAGCTGATACTGCAAAAGGGAGTGCTCACCACATAGTTGTGCATAGGAGGTCCTGCTGAAAATACTTATATATAATTTAACAAAAAAGAAGCTTTTGTACTAAGAAATTATGGCTTGAAGCTTTCTGATTTGGGAAAATTCCAGCCTTTATGCTCATATCCCAGTTATTACAGTAAAGACTTCCAAATGGGAGATATTTTAGAAGAAAACAGTACCAGAGTGATAAGGGTACTCTGCTTATTTTTCTTCAAGCAGCGGTATGCTTTTAGTTTGAGAAGGAATTTTAAAAGGTTCTAGATGACATGGTACAAATCAAACATATTCTTATAATATTTATATAAAATATGTCAAGAAAAAGGAATAACAGGGACTATTATAAAACACTATCTGAGAAAGAAGAACAATGGCAGGGCCAGACCTTCTTGACCACAGCTCGATAGAGCAAAAAATGTATGAATATGTCTGCAGCACAAGACAATAAAAATTATTTTAGAAACACAAGGCTTTTACTAAATAAGAACATTTCCTTTGTCATTCCATGTAACTGCCCATTAAGCATGGCTTTTATGGGAGGATGTATACATAGAAGACTTTCATGGACTGCCATTGCTAAAAATTTGCACACTGGCCAAACCAAGGTAATGTCTCTTGTCTCTGGAATTAGTATTTCCTACTGTGGTATCTTTTTCTGTGGGGATATTAACATACAGATAACATTAACAGAAAGAAAATTTATTAGCAATGACAGAAAGGCAAGGAAGATTGGTGAGTAAGATCCAAGGGTATGAGGGGAAAGATCAAAAAACATCACAGAGTCTATCATCACTCTGTTCCTGGGTACCTAGGAGAGAAAGTGAAGCTTCAAAAAGATGAGAAGAAAGCTGATGATGGGGTGACAGAGGCAGCTCCTCTGCAGGACAATGACTGAACAGTAATTATAGACAACGATGACATGTGATGGAGAGCTTTACCCTCCAACTTTACAGGAAACAGTCTAGGTAAAACACATGTATCAACACACTCTGTGATGGGAGGGACAGGGAAAGAAAGGAAAGGTGAAACACATCCTCTGCCACAGCCCTATCACCATGCTTAAGCTATCAGGAGCGAGGACAACCCAGTGTAAGAGAAGAAAATAGACATCCCTCTGCAGAAGACAAGGGGGCAATTCAGAGCCCAGTGTGTGGTGGCTGGGCAGCCCCTGTGTCCTGGACAATTCTCAGGGCTGCACCTGAAAGGCCAAGCCTTCCTCTGGTCGTGAAACACTGGGAGCCTGCAAGAATCACAGATCAGCGCTGACCAGTGCCAGCAATGATCCCAAAGTGTATGTATTTATTTCAGTTTGCAGTACATATCTTTACAGTGTTACCTGTAGGCTGAAGACTACTAAGAGATCATCACAGGAAATATCTGAGTCACAGACACCACTACAGAAACACAGAACAGTGGCCAGTGTGGAAATCCAGCTGACAGCCCCTTCCCACAGCATCCTGCTCCATGCACGCATGAGGCAGAGCAGCAGCAAAGTAGCACACAGAAGTACTGCTTGAAGGAAGGGTTTTGGTATCCCACGGCTACTCGCTCACACATCCTGCTGCTCACACACTGTCCAGTCCAGGGTCGAAGGCAGGGGAGTGACCAGGTAGGAGCACCCTGTTGATGGCACTGGCTCGTGCCACACGGTGAGATTCAGGGCCCCCATGCAAGCATTAGATGTAACCCAAGAGCCCTGCTGCCAGAGAGTGCAGTGAGTGTCCAAAAAGAAATAAATGCAGAAATTTTCCCTGTTTGCGTGCACACACACGTGCTCACTCTCACATACACACAGATACTATAAGGCTCAATAAAAGATCAAAAGCAAATAAATCAAGTAAATTAATGAAAATGAAGTGAAAGACTGTAATCACACCCAACCATGCAAAAAAAAAAAAAAAAGCTCCAACCAAATTAGTATGTAATGCACTGCTTCAGACAGATGTTTGAATAGGAACAAAAGGAAATAAAGAGGAAAACCATACAATGCAGGCTTGAGTACTTTCAGGAATATGAAAAAAAAAGAAAGGGTAATTTCCCATTTAGCCTGGAGCAGAAATGAGGCCAGATTCTGATCCACTGAAGATACTCTTCCCATTGCCTTCAACAAAATCACCATCCAGCATCTGCAATAACAGCTGAGAAACATGTTTCCTGAACAAAAAAGGGCAGGGCTGTGTCTTACAGGGCCAGGGGCTCCTGGGCATGGATTAGCAGTTAACCCAGGCACAGGCTTCTGCTAGACTCTTACAGTATTTTCTTTCTGCATCTAACTATTATTGCTCACAATTTTTAACCAGGAAAACCACAAGTGTTTTCTTTAACATGCAGAATTTGGGAACATTTGATTCCAGTTGTGATCACAAAGAGACAAACAAACTTCTGCCAGCATGAGAGCTGCAATGTGCAACTTTAGGGAATGGCCACAGCAGCAAACATGGTACAGGGCACTGCATCTGCACCTGCACAGAGTTGCCTTCCCAAAACTGTACAAATTTCTCAGTCTCTTCTATCTACTTCCTCAAAAAAGAATTAAATATCTCCCTGTTTTGAAGGGAGAGGGTACACACAGCCATCAGTGATTCCCAGCAGTTTCATATCCTCCATGGTTTCTGGCATTAAAATATTCAGTTTTACTGCAGTCATGTAACTGCTTTTCAATGGATTTCTTTAAGACACACTGTATTGGATTTGGGTTGATACTGGCAAATTGTAAATTTATCACTATAATTTTGCCATTTCCAAATCTCATTCCTAGGTATTAGAACTGTGTGTTCTAATAATAATATGTAATATATAAGATGTAATATATAATAATAATATGTAATATAAATAACAGATTAATAAAATGGTCTCCTTGATGGTGTCTGATCCTGTTAAGAAAAAGGAGGATTTCAGAGTGAAACCAGTTGTTAAAAACAAAGCAAAACAACTTTCCAGAGAAGAACTTACATTTTGGAAACTCCAGTGCCTTTCTTCACCTCACAATACAAACAGCCACATGAGCCAGCTATGTGGTGATTCCAATGTCCTCCTGTGATCTGGGTTGTCCCTTGACCTGCAGCATCTCCAGCACATTTACTGTATCACCTGCCCACTTCCCACACATGTAGCCTCTGCTCCACTGCCTTCTGCAAGTTTGGGCTCAAGCAGGTGATTATCCTTTCTTGAGCAGATGCTTAAACAGCTGGAAATTTCTGTTCAAAATGCATCAAACAATTATCTTTTTTGTGTGTATGTGTTTTCTCATTGTATCATTTCTGGTATGGTTTCACTGGTTGACTTCTATCAAGCATCTCTAATACCTCATTTAAAGGTCAGCAACATTTACATGTTGATCTTCCTGAGGGTCTGTGTTTGTTACACAAACCATCCTTAAAAATAAATAAAAAATGAGCATCTTGAATTTTCTGTGGTGGACTAGCCTTTATCTTTCCTTACTAACTTGAACTCCTCTGTTTTCCCATGCAGAAAGCCTTTCCCATTAGTATAAGAGTCTGCATCACCCACCTGGTTGTTTCTTAGTTTAAATCCTACTCAGTACTCTCCTCCACAGAGAAGCATTGCCCCAGCCACACTGACGGGCTGCCTAAATTATTTACTGGTACTGTGGAGGGCACTCACTGGCTCAACAAGCCTTTCATCTCCCAGAGGGGCAGGGTGAACCTCAGATCACTGCCAGTGAGATCACCTCAGATCAACTCAGTCAGACTGCCAGATTGTCTTTAACATGAGGTCTTGGCCATCACAGTTCTTTCCACTGCCTTCTCAGAATAGATCCAGAAGGTGCCAGGAGACACCAAAAACTGCCCATTGCTGCCTGTAATATTGCAGCTGACACTTAGCTTACTTTGCTGTTGGGCAGGAATGATGATTGAGTCTCTTCAAATGATGTTTTGAGAGTTGTATGAAGGATTTCTTGTCCAAACAGTAAAAGCAGTTCTTGACTCACCACACCAGATTGAGCAAAATGCCTTTTGGAAGCAAACAAAGAGGTCAAAGACTTTCCCATCCATTGATTTGAATGTGCCTGCAATTAGCTCAGGTGCAGGACTTGGTGCACTGTCCTATCTGGGCTTTGAATCTCTGAAGAATTTGTGAAGAAATTAACTCCCTGAGTGGCAAGATCATGAGTTTGAATACTGTGAAAGGCCAGAGTCCAGAAACAGAGCCACGAAGCTGAAACCTCATCCCTCCATATCTCAGTTACATCTGAGAGCTGGGAAAAGGGAGAGTGGCTTATCAGTAATTTTATACTCCAGAAGTACAAGCCTGACTCCTCCACTGCCGTGCATGAGAATTACTCATTACACTACCAAATCAACCAGGAGTATTATCCTGCTGTTGCTCTGTTATAAATGAGGCTGAGAGGCACCAGAGATCTGCAGCACTTGTGAGAGTTACAGTGACACCACTGCAAATTGTCTTGTGTTTTAGTTATCAAGGAAGGCAAAGGAACTGGCCCTTGCCCAGCATGCTGCTGCTGCAGCAAGATTGCTTGTCTTTTCAACCTACCTTGTTTATAAAGTTATACATTTACTTTGGAAGTTGGTGGAACTATCACAGATTTGAACTTCCTGTAATTAGGAGAAAAGCATCAGGTGATAAAAATGCAGAGTATGTCCTAGCAAGAGAAGCAAGCAGGGTTTGGTGGTCTTGACTGGAAGGAACAACACAGGACCAGAAAAAGTATATTCAATAATAAACTGCAAAAACTGCAGTTGGCTGTGACACCAATCTTGATGGGCATTACAACAATATCATAATTTATCTCACCTGTCCTCATCCCTTTTACAGCTTCTTTCCCAACCATGCAAACACTCTTCTCTGAGATGGCAATCCTTATTTGGTCTCCAAAGAGATGCCTCTGTGGTTTGCTATTTCTTTATTTGTTTGTTTGGGGTTTCATTTTGTTTTCATTTCTTTGTCTGGGGTTTTTGTTTTGGTTTAGTTCGTTGGTTTTTTAATTGTTTTACTTTAAATAACTTCTATTCCCTGACACCAAAAGATAAACATGACATCTCATTCAAATAATTAAAGGCTTATTTTTAAAACAGAAAATACTGAATAAGTTAATTAAAATATTTAATATTTAATGCATTGTGTTTGTCCATTATTTTACACAATACATCAGGATAACACTGAGATACTCTTAAAATGAATATACTCAGAGGTTCAGCTTTTGTTCTAACTGCAATAGTATGGAATGGAAACTAGGAACTCCTTAACAGAATAGCAGATAGAAAAAGATTTAACAAAATAAACAGATAGAAAAAGATAGTCATGAATTTATCCCCAAATTATATATATTTTTTCAAAGTTGTATCAAATTTTTTGGAAAAAAAAATCTACTTGATTAAGTATATACATATTTGCGTGAGGCAACAACAAAGTTTGGAATTATATTATACAGAAATATTTTTGTAATTGCCCCTAAAAGTCAGCAATTTTCTGATGCTGTATTAGATCATAATGTAATACCCCTTACCAGCTGAATATACATCTGGGGCCAAGCAGCCCTGGAAAAGTATTTATGCTAATTAAAAATAATTTCTTTGCAAAAGTTTTGGTCTTAGCAAACAATTTAAACTTAATGTGCACCTCTGAATTTACCTTTCTTCTTATGTCAAGAAAGTATTTGCAGTAACAATGTCATTAGGCAGTTATGTTTGTGATATTAGGTACATATGATGGCAATTAGAGGCAGAACCTCCAAAAATCCTGGTAGTATACCCAGGCATGGCTATAGCTATTTTAAGCAGATTTATACTTAGGGCATCAAAGAATGTTACAAAGAGAAGAAAATATGGTAACTGTTGCTTTAAATTATAGCTATCATTACTTCAAAAGGATATTCAATCAGAAACCACTGCAGACTTAAACTATTTATGTCTTCTGACACTGAAAGGAAAGTGGGCAGTTTCAGCTTGTCATCTCTTAATTCTTTTTTTTTCCCTCCCCCCCCCCTTTTTTTTTTTTTGTTTAATAAAAGAAAAGTACTGTTTGGTCTAAGAAACAAGTTATAAGTCCAGGAGGAATGAGTCAGAACAGGTCTCCTGCTTGTTTTTGACCTTTCCTTGTCTGCCAGCCTCATTAAGTATTGCAGGTTCTTTGCTAGTTATTTTACAAAAGCTATTGGAAAAATGAAACAAACCTGTGCAATGGTATTGCTTTGGCTGCTTGGACATAAGACTTAGTAGTGTTTGCCCAGCAAAACAGTTCATGTGCCAAGTTGTAACAGGTAGAGCTTTTTTCTGTCCCTACAAATCAAAAAGACAGAAGTGAAGCCATGGTTGCTTACAGAGTAAATTTTGAACAAAATCACAAGATCATGATTAAATTCTCATGGGGATTCCTGACCTCTTCTAGCAACAAGAACACACCTCCCAGTAGTAAAACATTTAAAAGCACAGAACTTCCTATCGAGTAAAACGTTTAGAGCTTGGCCATGGGATGGTCTGCAAAAAGCAGAAGTTTCAGGAGTTAAATAAAATAAACAAAATAAAATTTAAAAAGTGGGGTTTTTTTGTGCCTTCTACCTCTTCCTCTCCAGATGTACTCAACGTGCTGAGCAAACAGTGACAAAGTGTCATTAAATTAAAAAAAAAAAGGAAAAAACACCTAAAAATGAGTGCAAAGGATCTCATGACAAGAAAGGTGAGAAAAAGATGTGTAAAATACATTCCTTAAGCAAAATGAGCACCTCATATTCCCAGCTGAAGGCAAGAGGGCAGACACAGAGGTCTGTAGTTAGCAGATGGGTGGGTGCAGAGGGGAATTTCAGATAATTTTGTGGTTCAGGCTTTGGGAGACCAGACAGTGGAGTCTGACTAATTATGCAGGGCAGATGTAAACAGCTCAGAGTTAAGCTCACGGGGCTCCTGTGTTATGACAAAGCAACATGTAATTTGAATTACAACACATTCATTATACAGAAATATGTACAACAGGCGAGAGCAAAAGAGCCCAAATCAAGAATCAAGACTGTTCTGTGGTTTCCATAAAGTGGGACCATTTCTGAAGAACATTTCAGTTTTGAACCACACTGGCCACAGCTGTGACAGTGACTGAGGATTTCTGCAAGGGCCTCTTCACCATGAGAGCAATGCACAGGTAAGCAGCCGAGCCCCTCCACAATCTCATTGATTTTTCTGCTCCCAGTATAGCTGGTTTAAGACCCAGCTACCTGGCAGAGCAGCATGAGTCAGCCAACTTCAGGAGCATGCTGCAGTGTCCCACAGCAGCTGGTCTGTGGAGTGCCTCTGGAGTCTCCAGCTTCATGGACCGGGATTCCTGACATCACTCTCCATGTCCAGGTGCTGAAACCACGCTGGTTCTGCTTCATGATGATCCTCCGAGCCTACAGTGAGAGGGGAAGTCAAAATCAGTTTCAGCACAGAACACAGGACCTGACATTTAGAAAAATGTCCAGTAAAAACAAGCAAAGGAACCAACCGAGTGTAACATGTGTGGCCACTCCTTTTGTTGCTGGCATTTTAGCTGTACTTCAAAACATGCACATAGCATTTCTCACAATTTGCCACTGTGGTTTTTAAAAATCTTTTATTGATAGAATGTATCTGTGAAAAAACATTTACATTTCTTTGCTTCCCTTTCCAATTCTGCAATATCAACTAATTAACAAAGCAGTTTCTACTGTTTATAGATTTGTATGAATCACCACAGCGAAAACGAAGTTAATGGACCCACATCTAAATAAATAAGCAGTCTCCTGTTGACATCTCTTCTGAGCAAAATTACTAACAGTAGTCTGCTCACAGGCACAGAGTCCGGAACAGCTTTTCCCCAGCAAGATTCATGTGCTTTTTGTCTGAAACATTGTCCCAGCTTGTTATTCTTTTTCTGCACGAGCAGGAAAGAGTACACAGGCTAGGGAACAAGAGTAAATATCTTCCCTCATATGAGTCAAAATAAAGAAACACTACTAATAACAAAATCTCTGAACTCCTATAAAGGAATTAAAGACATAATAAAGAGACAAAAGACACTACACGGAGGAGTAGCTGAGGAATAAGCAAGTAAATGGCACTAAACCCGGGAAAATATGATCAAAACCTTTTAAATTTTTCATTCCACGGGGCCACTGTCTCTTCCCAAGGGGACCATTGTACTTTCTCAATGTCATAAACTACCTCCCTGATGATAGATTGGTCCCACTGGAGACACAGGTGGCACGAGGCTGTTGGCACCCGAGCGCAGAGTCCGTGTGCCGAGTGACGGAGAAGGGAAAAGGCTGCTGCCAGTCAGATATCTGTCTTTTCATTGCAGGTAACTACTGCTTTAAGCAAATTGTTTCAGGGATTGGATTGTAGCAATAACTGATCTAATTAGTGTAGGCTGTAATTTAGGAGGGTTCATTATGTCACACACGTTATGACTCCCGGGTATTACTAAAGGACTCATTTGTAGCACTTAGAATGAATTTCTCTGCACACAAATAACGTCACCCATGTAACTAGTAAGTAGCTTTAAGATGATCTGACGTATTTAAAATCTCTGACTTTGAGCAGGGTTAAGTTTCCAGACAGTAATAAACAAATCAGCAAATACTACAAATTTACTTCTTGCCAAGAAAAGGAAAAAACAAAAATTAATGGCTACTTCAGATTGAAATGGCAAGTAAACTCTGTGACAAAACTACAAAGGAAACTAATAAATCATGTCAGAGGAAATATATACCATAATTAAAGACACGCACATACAAACTTGACAGAGACTTTGCATTTCTGGGTACAGTCCCTGTTTAATTCATGTAACAAAGAAAAAGTGTAATGGCTCTGTAAGAAAAGTTAGTTATTTATTATTTCTGCTCTAAAAGCCCCC
This sequence comes from Manacus candei, assembly GCF_025592945.1. Classification (NCBI taxonomy): domain Eukaryota; kingdom Metazoa; phylum Chordata; class Aves; order Passeriformes; family Pipridae; genus Manacus; species Manacus candei. The sequence continues at coordinate 5,922,445 of NW_026138113.1, read as the reverse complement.
ATGAGCCTTCCTTCAGCAGGAAAGCAAGCCTACTTTTCAGGTAACAAACCCAACAATATGAAATACAGAACAAGACAAATGCATAGAAGTGTATAAATAGGCTTCAGTACTACAATGCTGAAGTAAAAAACAGGTTATAATTAAGTTTAATTTGGTAATTTAAAAAGGTTAAAAATATAACCTCTGTTCTTTGCTCCCCTTCAGGATTCTCTCACTAACTAGGTATTTCACAGCTCTTTGCTTTTGTAATCTAAAAAGTTCATTCCCACACAAATACAAATACGCTTTTCCCTTTTATGTACATAATGTCTGATATAAAAAAAAATAAAAATTCTTCTGGAGAGCACTTATTCATGTGCTTAACATTAAGCAGTCCTTAAAGCTCCTGCCTGCACCTTCTTAAATCAATATTAAAGCCTCTATTAAATTCATTTGTTCATGATCTCCACTCAAGGGGAAAATGCTATCATGACATTGACATGAGTGACTTCTGTGCTGTTCTACTCTGAACACACTGATCTCCAGATCTGATCTAAAATTAACTGAAACAAATTAATTCTTTACTTACTTTCATATGATTTGCATTGGACCTGCCTTCTTTGTTGGACTCAGAACTCACGTTATTTGTTTTTCACCTTCCTTTTGAAAATTTGAATTTTACAAAATTCAGTTTATAAAGTAGAATAACAGAATTAAATTCTATACCCAGAATACAGCATTGCTCAATCTGAAATGTCAAGCTGTGTATGAAGCCAACAGGAAAACACTGCAGCATGAGCTGTTTTTGTTTCATTGCAATATGTTTCAGGGGCTTGAAGCATCCCTGGACTAAAATCAGAAACTTTAAAAATTATTTTGAAATAATTATTTCCCCTAGACAGCTAAAGACCTAACTGGATGACTTATTTCTATTACTTTCTAACACAGATGGGGGTTCAATATCTCTTAAATGGTTTTTTAAAATCTCAGATATAAATTTAATTTCCAGATACAAATTAGATTCCCATTCTCTTACAAAACCTTCTCTAATGCTGTTACCTCTGGTATCCTTTTTGACTGTCTAGGTATCAAATATATTTCTAAGTGGGTACCAAAACAGCTAGAAAGACTGACTGTATTTAGTCTTTAATTAAATGCTGATGGATTTCCTTCAATAGCATTAAGCTCAGAAGTGAGAAAACATAATTAAATGATGCTCCTACGCAGGCAATGATCAGCATTCTTGCATGCAAGGTGTGGTAGCAGAGTAAGCTAAGGATTACTTCTCAGTTTTAGTTTTCATATTAAAGTTCTCATAGCTCAGGAGAAACCCTATTCTGTATGCATGAAATATAAACCAGGCAATTGTCCTAAGGATGCAGTGGATTTATTAAAGTCCATTAATCTGATTAATAATTGGATTGCTGACAAGTTAAGTGTCTCAGTGCTGTTAAAACTAAGTATATTTTAAACATATCTGACTTCCTCCCATTATCTGTCATCTCACTGAAGATGTGGGCAAATAAAAGGTTGCTGTCATAAGAGGTTGCTACCCTATGGAAGCCCCGGTGTCATTAACAAGCAGAGGAAAGCCCCAACATGAAGACCTGGTGGATTGTACAAGGTTTTCAAAGATACTGAGGGAAGGAACTGAATGACAGCAGAAAAGGAGGACTATTAAGGTTAATCTTTAACACTCCTGTTCTAAATGGAAATATTTCCAATACTAGTGAACTCCTGCAATTTTCATGTGTATATCTAAAACATTCCTTTGTGTGGACATGTTCTACGTGATGTCTTGGCAGAAACCAAGAGACACAGACTCTGATCTTAGCTCTGCCACTGACCTGCCCCGTGACCCCAGATAAATCATTCCACTGTTCTGTTTCTCTTCTTGCTTTTGCCTGTCTTGCTTCTTAGAACACAAGTTCTTCATATGAGGAGCCAGCCTCTAGTTACCTTTTTGCCTGACATGTTGCAGCCCTGATCTCAGATGAAGCCTCTAGGAACTTTTGAAAATACTAAAAATAGTGGTGAGGAGTGGATGGTCCTGACGTTCCCAACGCCCATTCCATCCCAGGAAATGCAGCAGCAGTAGCACAACTACACCTGCAATACACCATTGTGGATTTTAGCTATGAGTTAGGACTTAGAGAAGCAGTCATGCCTTAGAGGTGGTACAGGTGAGAAAATAGACCTTTGTAATTTTTACTGCTCACTGCTAGAAGTATAATTTGAATTAAATAATAGAGTTATATTTCCATATTACAAGTACCAGACAAAGAACATAAACTCCTCTAGACTGAAGAGCCAAAGGAAATTGTACCAGCAATCCAGGCTAAATTGAGATGAGCCATTCTTTGTCCCTGACTACCTTCCTCTAACGCTGTGCTCAACACAAAGGCAAAGAAAAAAGTGTACTCACAATAGAATAAGGCATAGCTGCTAGTTAGGACAGTTGTGAGATGTGGTATCTGCTTGGCTGGAGGGGTGCAAACTCACACCTCACCCACCTCAGAAAAGCACTTGAGTGATTAGTGTATTTTACCCAAGACTGGACATTCTTCTTCCTTCTCTTGAGGCTATGTGTCATGAAGGACTGACCCTGCTCTGCTACTTTGGACCTCAGAACTGGGAGTTTTCAATTCTTCTTTGACTTAGCATCTTCATTAAGCACAGTCTCTCCATAAGGGCACAACTCCAGCAGGGCTCTCCCTGGCATCTCCTAAATTTTCCTTGCTCAGTGTGCTCGCTGCTGTGACTCTTACTCCAGATTGCCTCAAACCAGCTGACTTGGCTGCCTCTCTCTTACACCCTCATCTTACCAGGCAGACATGCTCATACATGGCCTTAGCAGTGGTGATACACAAGGAACAAGGTAAAAAAGCCAATCCCACTCTCCAGCATGAGGATGGCCAACTTGGGACACTAGAGCTTCATGACATTCCTCACTATCACCCCTGTCTTTGCCAGCAGTGCCATATGCCTCCTTCAACACAAGAGTTTTGGTTCCCTGGGAACTTCAGCAGAGCTGTGAAAGCCTCCCTAAGGAATTTAGATAAATGAATATATACTCTAAATCACTAGGACAGACTATAAGAATTCTGTGTCACTTTTGAGCCACATAAAAAACCAAAGGAAACTAGTGGCAGTTTTGATAAACAGGCTCTACTAAAGAAACTACCATGGCCCCAAGAAACCCAGTCAGAAATACTGAATTAAACTGAGACTGCAAAACACAAGAAACTCACAGTTTTCAGCCTTTCCTGCCTTTACCCTTCCTCCTTTTCTAAAAGTAAACTTGACCTAATGTGACTCCTAGAAGTTACCTGCTGGGTACATCAGAAATATATCAGTAACCAGAGAATGAGGAATATATCTTAGACTATGGAATAGAAGCCAAAATGAAAGCTTTACCATTAGGAATATTAATGTTGGTACTGTGTGAGTTAAGACAGTTACAGACTGGAAGATTCAGTTGCTGCCCTTAGTTTGTGTAAGTAGGAATATCAGCAATTCATCCTGTGAAAAATAGTACTTCAGCTGGTAGAGTTGTAAGGGAAGAGTGAGAGAAATTGAGGCCTTTTGTCTCAGGTTACATGTCTAAGGGCTAGAAAAACCCCACTACCTTTTTGTTTTTCCCTCTGTAAAAAACAAATAAAATGAAACAGAAGGGAAAAAAAAAGCCCCACCAACAACATAGCAACATGACAGTGATGGGTATAATGATCTCTGGCAGCCTAAGATAAGATCACAGCCCTTGGGACTGTTGGAGCCTGGAGCTAACGGACCCCTGCTTTGGGGAAACACTAGAAGTGCACAGAAAAAAAAAAGTTCAGTTCTCATATTAAAAAGAAAGGAGAGGCATGTTGCTAAATCTATTCCTTCTGAAGAAACCTTTGAAAATATAAATGTATGAAAACATCTGAGTCACTTCTGCATCCCTGAGTGAGTGATACCCTCTACTCTTCACCAGTAATACCAGAAAGGGCTGCTCTGCTCCCAGTTTGCCTCAGGAACAATGGTCTGCTTAGTTAGTACCAGCAGTTTTTTATGTACAGGTCATCATGCAGATAACACTCTCCTGTTGAAGTCACTTTAGTTGGTCTGGGTTTTTTTAATGCAAACATGCATAAAGTTTTAAATCAAGCATATAATTAATGGGGTTCATCTAAATTACTGCTTTCACTATCCTACCCCCAAATCTCCCTCAGACCTTGGGAACAAGCCTGGTCTTTCAGGGAGGTTGTTCAAAAATCAACAATTTTTTATCTGTGAGATAACTGAATAAAAAAAAAAAATCTGTTCTGTTCCAAGAAAAGATCCAGAAACTGCTCAAAGTCCACCAGCGGCTTTGCTGTTTCTATTGATTTTAGATGGAAGGTGTGAAATACTACGACTAAATGGCAGTACCACTGAAAAATCAAATTATTTATGGCTCTTTTCAGTTGGATTAGTTTCTCTAAATAATTCCTTGTTTATCTGTGTTAGTGTTTGGACTAGTGCAGTGAGAGGCAACCGCAGGATGTGAAAAACTTTCTTTTTTGGGATGCTGTTTAAGTGTATGTCAAACCGTGCCCTGGCTGCTGCTGAATACTGAGGTCTTATTAAAATCCAACCCTTTCCTTGGGTGAAGAACAAAGAGAAGCCAAGCTCCTGGTTAGCTTAAAAGACCGATACCAAAAAAAAATCAGAGGGTTGGCAGACCCATGCATGTTTGTACAGAGGAAAATACATGATAAACAAATGTTGAGTGGGTGGAAAGAGCAGGGAGCAGCAGTTCTGTGAATCACTTCCTCCCCCAAGGTCTTGCTGTCATTAGGAGTACAGGTGTGTGTGGTTTTAAAAACACATGTTGTCCATACTGATATTTTAACAAGCGTTAGTCAAAGCAGTAGCAGTTTAACAGGCATTTACTGGTCAAGATAAACGCTAAGCTCCCCACTCTGGGTTGTCACAGTCAGCTAACATGTTAAAACTGTTGCTGCCTAGTCCAAGAAAGGATTTTAACATGAGTTAAAAATAAAGTCCTTTTTGTACATGCATGGCTTAAGAGAGAAGAGTCCAAATCCCTTCTTCCAGCAAGAAGAATAGAAAGAAGCAGCAGAAAAAGAGGATTAGAAGCAGCATATGTGCTCTGTCCTCCCTGTTTACTTCCCAAGCTTTTATTTTGTTTTGTTCCTCTTACCGAGTGTGCCACTGGATGCTGACCCGACTGATTTCTGTACGACCTTTCAAATCAGGCCCACATACAGACCAGGGCCAAAGCATGGCTTTCTGAAGCCAAGTGCCCACTGGTACAAAAAGAGGTAAATGGTTTGCAAAGCAAACTCTTCTGAATATGGCAGTTGTCACCAACTCAAAATCTGTCATCTCTTTAAAAGCATTAGAAACAGAGGATGAGGCAGATGCTCTCACGTCCATCCAGCTCTGCCACTGGGAATACATCAGAAAAGCTCTCTGGCATTTTTGAGGTGTAAGATGAGGCAGAATTTGCCCCAAAAGCATGAAAGGAAAGTTTAGGCCCATTGCCGTGCAACTGTATTACACTAATACTGAATTTAGAGCTCAGTGCCTGGTACTAATCACTCATTCTGAGTCGATTTGAGCATAACTCTCTCTAGAGGCAGCAGAAGTCTAAACTGAAACACTGTGGGAAATAAAATGTCATTTAACTGGAGAAAGGAAAGAGCCTCGTGAATCTAAGAGGGTTCGAGGGGCACTCCTTTCTGCTGTCATTTGTCATGTATGACACAGGAATGTTGACATCATCCTCTGATAAATGACACTGGCACCTGCATCAGAGAGATATTCTTCAGCAAAATACAAGTCTGAAAATCCAGCAGCAGGGCACTACTAGTAGGTTCCAGGAGCTTGCAAGAAAGGAAAGACAGATGATGGTAATTTTCTTCCAAAGAGAAACATAAGACTTTTAAAGAACCATTCCCGTTTGCTTCCCCTTCTGCTCCCTCTGGGCCTTGGGAAATGATTCTGTTTTCTAAATCTAATAGTATCTTAGACATGAGCTATATGTTATCCAAGAGCTAACTTGTGGCACCCATGACACCACCCAGTCTGGGAGGATAAGTGTCAAGCAGAAAGCTCCAGAAGGCATTCCCATAACAGGGAGCTTCAAAGGGGCCAGTCTGGCCTTCTCTTGTCCTAGGCCAGTTAGACATGTCAATGAACAGTCTATCCTAGCATTAATCCTTCCAAATCTCACCTTTGCATCCACAACCTGTAATGAAGAGATTTTTTCCTCTTAGAAAAAGCAGGAATAGACATCTTCATCCCACTCCTGTACTCTGTACAGCTGCTGGGTGCGTTTGTGGCAGAATAAGTCTCTTGGGAAAGTTCTGCAGAGCCACACAAAGCCTGCTGTGGTGTGGTTCAATATCAGCAAGAAATCTTTTTCTTACATCATCTTAAGACAGATACATCATCAGTTTTCTGTGTTGGAAAGTTGAAAACCAGTGGATTAACTGTAGTTGTGAGGGAAAGTCCTGATACTCTTAGAATTGAAAAGTAAATAGATGTGTTTTCTCCATCAGATTTTCCATTTGGTTGGCTCATGAAATTTATATGCAGCCTGATTTTTCTTCTAATTGTATGATTTATTTATGCCAGAAAAGAAGGGGGAAAAAAAAATCGATTTGATTTGGAACAGCAGGTTGGGAAGGCGAGCACACAAGCTCTGTGACCAAGGTAGCCTGGTGGATCATCAGGAAGCCTGGGTTCTGTGCCAAGGACCTGCCTACGTACCAGCCAGTCCCACTTTGTTCTAACTTGCTAACTACTGTCCAGTCTATTTATCACTTGCCATCTCCAGGGATCACCATGCAGTGATAGGGACTAATAGCCCAGCAATATGCCAAGACATATCCTTTTCATCCTGCCCAGCCAGCACCGTCTTCCAGACCTCTGAGTGCATGAGGGAGGCTGGAATCTGGATGAAGAGCAGCTGGCTTAAAACACACCCTGACGAGCCAATTCTGGCTGAAAGGAAAAAACACTGGAAGAATGAAGCAGTACATGGGCTAACCTTCATTTGCAGGACTCTTTCTCCAGGACTGTTAAAATATTATGCTGCTTTTGGCTCTTAATGAATCCATCTTTGGTAATGAGCATTGGAGCAGAAGCAACCTCTGCACTCCTGATTCTCCTGCTGGGATAACAACCCCACATTCATGTCTTCGGTATTGTCAGGTTGTATTGTCATAACCTGGGCTATGTAACACATTCTCCAGGAAAATACACTTTCATCTGCTAACCCAGAGAAGCAAAAGAGAGCGTATCATACCGATCTGCTCTTCAGACTGCTTTGGACTAGACACCTGTTAATTAAGCTGCAGGCTTGTGACTGGGGAGTCCCAGCCAGCTGGACTGAGTGCCCTCCCACTCAGAAAGCCCAAGACTTTCTGCATCATATTGAAAAGTGAATGGTAATCCCAGATGCTGATCCCTTGACTTGAAGGGGTTAGGTCAGCTCCATTTGAAAAGGCTGCTTTGGCAAAAGGCAATTTATTTTATCACATCATGTCACATGTACGGCTATGGTCATCACAAAGGATAGTGATGCAATTTTCATACTCAAGCAAATACCAAAATTTAAGTGCTTAGATTTGGCTGAACAACTTTCAGTAGCCTGTTCTTCAGAAGAAAACAGTAACTTCAGGGACTGAAAGAGAATGTGAATTCTTACAAAGGTGGGTGAGGCAGGAGATTCATTTTTATTCAATTTTTCTTCAATAAAATATGGACATTTATTCTCCTTACAGTCTTAATACTCCTAACAGCTTTCCCTTAGCAAACTATTACTTGATTAGTTTATAATGTTTAGAACACAGCAAGGATGACATGATTTTGTTGTAATGAAGATAAATATTGTCTCAGAACGGCAGAAGGCACCACAACACCCGTTAAGTGTAATGATTTAAAAATACCCAAACAAAAGTCTTCTGGGCTGGTTGAAGGAAGATAAACACGTCTGATTTTGACTAAAATACAAGTTATTGGAGGGTTCAGTTCAGTCCAAGACTAGAATCAACTGTTCAGCCTCATAGATTTAAACAGAGAATACGGGTATAAAAGCCCTCCTAGGACTCCTCACATTCTCCACGCACTGGTCAGACAATGATCTAATAACAACAGTGACTTTGGGGATATTTATCTGCTCTTAGCCCAGTTAAGTAACTCAGAGGTAGCGTGGTGTTTCACCAAAGTTCTGCTGGACCAAGCCATGTTGTGCTTGTAACTTTATCCTAAAGGAGGCTATTCATGGCAGGCATTCAGAAATGCTGCAGAAGGGGTAATTTGAAGACTGTTGCAAACACATTTGTGGATACAAATGAGGGACCACAAGTCTTCATATCTTATCTCTCTAAAAGCAAGTATAAAATGGCAGGGCAGGAGAACTGAGGGTTTCTCCCAGAGCAGTGATGTTAGACTGATTCTTCATCTAGGCAACAGGGGGGCGTCTCTTAATAGTTTTGATTATGACACTCCTGATATCCATCAGGAGTGCAAAACTCTGTGCTCAATCTTCTCTGACCTCTCATTTGAAAGTATGCTTAGACCCAAACGTAAAACACAGAAGATTAAGGAGATGGGGGCTAGAAGGATGAAAGCTGAAGTAAAATATGCTATAAATATAAACTGGGTCATATAAAAAAGATTAAGTATAAAAGACAGCTTTCTTGTAATGTCCAGCTGTTTCTCCTAAATATTTCTAGCAAAGCTACATATGTATAGTTTCAGAAATGTACCGAGAGGGAATACCAGTACTTCACTTAAAAAGCACTCCGTAGGATTGCTCGTGGTTTTGAAGCTGTAGCACTGAGATCTGTCAGGATAGGACAGCAGTTATTTCAACAGTACTAAGTAGCTCTCCCACTGCTTTACTTTGGATTGATCCATTTTCACCCTTTCTTGTCTTTCTGCAGTCACATACAGATGTAAAACAGATTAAGGCTCTGTGGAAATAAAATAAAATAATAAAAAAGACACCTAGGATTTTTTTGACTTCCCCTGCAATAAAGTGTGGGGAGAGGTGAATAAAGCCACACAAAAGACAGTAACAAAATGACAAAGATCCTGACTGATAGTTTACTGAGATGACAACTCAGTGAGTTCTTAGACATCTCTGGCACGAAGACTATTTTTGTCTTTTCACAAGTTAAAACATATGTACGATCAAGACAACTGCCTGCCTATCTGCTGAAGCTTGTTTCTCCCTATTACTTCTCTCTAATGGAACCATACCTGACTGCAAAATAAACCTTCTGCTTTTTAAAGTACTTTAGAACAACAGTTTGACAATGCTTGAAAGGAAACCAAAGCAAAATAACAAACCATTATCAATATATTATTTATGCGGGATCCAAAAGCTGAGAAACATCACTAACAAGTCACTTAAATTTTCAGCCACAGATCTCAAGTATGGAAAAGCATCATTATAAATACCTGGCTGCTGGGAAAAGAGTGCAGTGGAATGACTGCATGGTCTCAACGAGAAGGGTTTGATTGCTGCCTCTGCAGCACTTCTTACCAGTGCAAAATGAAAGCAAGAGGCTTTCACTCTGCCTTGGCAGCATTTTATACTCTATTTCTTTTGGTGCAGAGCTCTGCACAAGCTCCAGACCGCAGAGGACTGATCTCTGGGCTCCAGCTCGCTGCTCAGTCCCTGACCTCTGGCACCAGGACTTTTGCCTCCCAGCTCAGAGTGCTGTTGACTGGACCTTGCTGCACACAGCATCTAAGCTCTGGAATGCCTCAGATTTAGCCTCAGACACAATAAAGATTACAAATTATAGAGCACAGTGGGAAAAAAAAGAGATGGGTTGCCCACTCCGATTATCCATCACTGTTTCCCACGTTTCTGGGCAAAAGCAAAGCAAAGCTTTCTCAACAAGCTAAAGACAAAAATAAGTTGTACATATTTTTAAATGTTATACTTTCCCGCTCCTAGACTAATAAAAGTCAGAAAATAGAGAAGGCATTGATTTTATACTTTCCAAAGTCATTAGTTTAGGAGGGCCCCTACAATTTATATTTTCAGATGATAAAATATTGAAGCAAAGCAGTTAAGACATTTTTCAGCTCAGAGTGCTTAAAAACAAAGCCCTTCCATTATATGCAAATTTCACTCTTTTTTTATCTACAGTAATTTTAGGCACAAAGCAATTAAGCTGCTGCACAGTCATATGACAAGTGAGAATCAGTGAGGTTATATATTTGTTTTGAGGTTTAAAATGTGAAACGGACTGAAAACTGGAAGGCTTTGGAATTAAGAGAACACTCACACTGAACCTGATCCTATCAGATGATCTTAAGCTCTCAGAGATGCCAAGCAGAATTTAAAACGAACAATTTTTGTGATGATAATGCCAAAAGTCAGAAGAATATCAGATATTCCTAGGAGTTCTGATTTGTATCTTCTTGGCCAACTCCAGGATTTTGTCAGGGACTGTTGACTGCTACAGGCACAACTGTCATTAACTTGAGAGAAAAGATCTAAAGGTGATGGCTGTAGATGGGGCAAAGAGAGAGCACCAAGTTACAGATCCATATGTCTAGTAGTTTATCATTATTAAAACTGAGAAAAACCCTGAATACACACACAGATACACACAAACACTCATGCACAAACCCATGCGTTTTAGAACAAGGCTTCCCTGACAGCATTTGTTGTACTTTGATGTCAGTCTAAGGAAATATGTTGGCAGCTCCTCCACACAAAAATTTATTTTCCACAAACAGCATATTCTGCCAGTATAAAATTCATCATCCAGCCATATAAAGGACACAGGGCCAAGGGCCTTGAGTGACACACCAAAAACCTCAAAACACATGTCTGAGCTGCCACATGACTTGTATAACACTATTCACATACAGCATGAAACTAGAGCTCTGTAAACTGCATCTTAATAATATTTTGTAACATCCTGTAAATTCATTGCAGGGAAACAATAACAGATACTGAAAGTGGTTTGGCCACTGCAATGACAGAGAGTAGATAATTAAATTCTTTTTCTTTTAAAAAAAAGGACAGGGGAAGTCAGTCCTGCTGTTCAGGCAATCCTAAATACCTGAGCTGTACATCTTGGTAAGGGAAAAAGATAAGTCATATTCACCTGCTAATCAGTGGAAATCAGATATTGCTGAAGCCATATAATTGGTGACTTGAGCCCACAGGTCATCTCTGAAATTGAGATAATTCCAGAGGAATTATTTCAATGATATAAGGAAAAAGGGCCACCATGGAGCAATATCTTAATGAAGAAGGGGGAAAAAGGCCTTCATGGAATGTTGATTTAGTTAGATCTCCAGTATTCAAATGGAAAGATAAATCTCCTACTCAAGCCAAATGGATTTGTGAATAAGAATTATCTACATCATCTATTCTAAATTTCTTCTATTTTTGTCCCACTTTTCAACACTAGGAGAACAAGAAAGTGTTCATTAAATTAATGCTAATAAGCACTAGAATGATTTTGTTTGTCATTTGTCTTGATGGGCAATTCCTGAGAAGACAGCAATTTCTGCAGGCTCTATTGTTCTGCAAATAAACCAGATACAACCCAAAACTCAGAATCTAAAAACTACAGAAAAGCAGAATTCAGCTCTGTTTTCAAGTCTCAGTTTAATAAATCTTTTTGGTGGTTTTATGACTAATGTAAGACTGAAAGTAGGCGAATTCCATCTGTGGTTCATCTGAGCAGCAGCAAACACGCAGTAACAATAACATTTCATGAAAAAAGTGCTGGGCAATTTAACTCGAGTTCTATGATATTTTAACAGCAGGAAGTATATTTGTGAAAATGCCCTTTTTCCTTAATCAGAAAAATCAATATATGTGGAACAAGAAGAATATTTGTCTTTTAAATAATAGTGTGAGAGATTCGTACTCTGAGCACTTCTGGCTCTCCAACACATCACTGCTTCACCTCCCCACACAAAGGAATGTGTTTATCCATTGGATGAGCAGCTTCCTTGCACAGCAGTTGTGCCTCCTTGTCCAGGGCCAAGATATCTCAGCACACGTGTGTGCAGGAGGGCCATGCAGCCTGAAGCCACCAGTGCCCAGCCCAGGTCTTATCCCTCATACCTGAGCTATATATCCATACAATGAGGAACTTGCAGCATCCTGCTTATATTAATTTGCCTCCTTAGAAATTATTATTAGAACTGCTGGGGACTTTGGGTGGTACTTCACTCAGGGGGAATTTATTCTCCTTGCAGCAGCCAACTCCATGGCTGCTTCTTGAGAGACTGCAGCAATTCCTGTGACAATATTTCAGGGGTAAATTCTCTTTTGATACTGTTGGAAAATCCTTGCCAAGCTGACACTACATATTAAAGGGTTCACAATAACAAAAGGTAGAAATTAAATTGAACAGGATATTAATACCTTGTAGTTGAGGAAATGATATTTCCTTTTCATTTTACTTTTTGCTTTGTGAAATAGCCAAACTCTACAGCCCTGCACAAACTGAATCATCTCTCCAGGTTCTCCACAAAGCAGCAGCAGTGGCCCTCCTCCACCCAAGTATGTGGTGGCAGCAGCCACCTCCAATGCCTCCCCCACTAAAAACTCTCTTCAGAAACCTACAAGTTTAAATTAATCAGGTCTACTTCATTCTGCATCCCCTCCATATCTTCTATCCATCCTATTATTCTCCAAAGCAACTATTAGTTATCTTGTCATTAACTCATCCCAACAGCCCACAGATGTGAAGGTTTAAAACACAAACAAGGTTTTTCACAGTGCAATTTCATTCTCTTTCTTTCTGCTGTGCACTAAGATCTTTTATTTTCCCACTTTCTTTCACTGCTACAGAGAGTATTCAAGTGCATAGATCCAAAAAAACATGAATAATCACTAGCTGGGCTAAGACAGTTGGAAAGACAGAGCCACACTTCTGGTATCTCCTGTGTTTTGAAGGGAACCAGACTGAAACACCTGGGGGTGTTAAACACCACAAACTTAGTGACAACATTATTTCCAAAAAGATTAAAAGTGTTTTCTGTTGCATGACATGCTCTGGTGGGTGGAGGACACTTTGCTTACACAAGAAACCCTTACTGACCCTCTGTGACTTACAAGTGTTTCACACTCTGGGCTGTGAACTGGCTATTACACGTGGCTGACAAGACTTGTATATTGAGGTTCACATAGGTAAAACATGTTACTGTCTTTCAAAAAAGGACCTATCTCTTTACTAAGCTAGATATTGAGAAACCACCTATGTCAAGGTAAAAAATACCATTTTCACAGCTCCTGAAATTGTCTCTTTACCTTCAATGACAAGCAAATTCACTAATGAAGCCAAAAGCTGCAGTTTTGCAAACCTGCATTTACAGAGCAGTTCCAGTCCTATTCACTTCCCCTGGCTCCCCCAGCCTGCCCTGACAAGGTACTTTTCCATGGCTCCAACTTTCTGTGGCTCCATGGGCTGGACATGATTTCACTACACAGACCAGGTGTTCATTTTCTCTCTCTGCAGCACCTATAGCAGAGAGTAAGGGCTGGCTGTGATCCCTTTATCCAAAAAGTCTGAGGAGGGCTGTTTTGTTTATGTGTGGGGAGGTCCATTACATAATGAAAGAACCATTTCAGGAATAATGTGCCAACATATCTCTGTTAACTGGATCCTCACTAAAATCCATATATTGGCATGAGAGGTGTGTGCATAGATACACATATTGAAAAGAAACCCATCTGTATGTATGATCTTTAGGGAGTGACTTTTAAAAAGCATTAGGATGCAATATTTGTACATTATCCAGGCTCAATTTAATTCAGCTTTCACAGTGTTGGGATGGCACAAATTAGTTGGTCTGCATGCCAGCAGCCATCACTAGTGCAACAGCAGAGCCAAATTGGGGAAACATTAAGAAGCACTCTTTGTGTACATAATTGTGTGTTTACAAATGAGGCATTTGAATATTATATAGTTAGTCCTGTGCAACATGGAGATGGGAGTCATAAGAATAAGAAAATCTGGCATCCTGGTTTGAAACTCTAGCCAAAACCATCATTTAATCCAGACAAAGAAAAAGATTGATCAATTATGCCAGTAAGTTTGAAACAGCACTATAAAAAGAAAAAGTGACATGGCATAGGTTTGTGGTTCTCAGCTAATGGAGCTAAAACCTAGCATCAGATGGTTTGTATTTTAGATTATTGTCAAACAAAAATAAATCATCAAAAACATGGCAGAATCAAGCCTAACTGGCAAGGCATACCATTAAAAAAAGCAGCTAGTGGTTAAAGTGAAAATTAAGAAGTGCTGTTCGTTCTCCCAGAAATGCCAGGGCTAACCAGAAGAAGCAACTCACCCTTATAGGCTCTGCAATTCATTCTCCTTTTTTCTGCAAGCAAAAGTCTGCAATGCCATAGCTGAGTTCTGCTGCAGTGAGATTTTTCTTCCTGATATTCAGAGATTAGCATATTAAGAGCATTACGTACTTTATTTACATAACTATTGTATTATGGCACAGTTAAAATTTTGTTGGCATTTCTATTGCAAACCTCACTTTCAGAGCCTAGAATTGTGATTAGAGATTATGTCCAGATGACTGTCTTTACAGGGGTCAGGGAAAGGGGAGATTTTGTATTTATTTTTAAAACATATTTCAAATTTCCAAAAGAAACAACAAGCTGCCAAAGACACAGCAGTCTAATCAATACATCAATACTGTTAGGGAACAAGTATTCTTCCAGGAAGAACTGATCTTTCAAATGTGAGAATTGACAGGCAGATGCTCAAATGACTTCATTATTCCTTACATTACCACCATCCCCAAACATTCATGTACCATGACCTAGGCCACAAAATTTGAAGCTCACCTTTAAAAATCACAGGACCTAAACATGACAAATTTAGAGATCATTTTATGTTCCTGTCATTTTTTGAAGCTATCAACTTGAACAATATCTGGCTTTTCTTGGCATTGTATGGGCTATACATTTCCTAACTAAAGACTTCTCCATCCTTTGAATGCAGAAAATAGACCTGCATAAATAAGTCATGATAAAGGCAAGAAAGCTGCCAGCTCTGTATTATACTATATTCTAGTTTTCTATTCTATGCTTATTTATACCTGTCAAAACAAGAACAAAAAAAGAACAAAAGTAGCCATTTCAAACAATTTCTAGTCTGTATTTCCAAACACTATGATTTTCTTCCCAGAAGCACTCCTGGCTGGCTGTGCTGGGCTTTCTTTCGGGCCAGCACGACTCATGAGGCAGCACTGGCAGTGCAGCCCTGGAGCTCTGCACAGCTTCTTGTCCCCTGGGCCTGCAGTGGCTGCTGCACTTTATCAAATTAAAACAATAATTGGGCCACAGACTACGGAATATCATCAGTGAGATGCATTTGGTTTCTACCATGGATTAATGCAGAATGGCCAGGAAACCAAGAAAACCTTCCAGGTAGGGTTTGCCCAGCCAAGTTCTGTGCTGGTCTCTTCCATGGTCCTGGTATCACAGGCAACTCGCAGCCCTGAGCATCCCTCATCCCTGCTCTCCTGCCCACTGCAGGATAACACAATGATTCCATGATTTCCTCCACTGCAGTGAGTTTCCCTGCCTGCACTGAAGGCCCACCATTACAGCAGCACTACTGCTGAGTCTCCAGCAGCAATTTCCGTGCAGCAACTGAAGCAGAGCATTGGCTTGAAGTATTTGCATTCGATCTCCTCCCATCCTTGCTATAGTTCAGATGGGGATTTAACGTAGATTTAAATAGCTACATCAAAAAACTCAAAAAAGTTTGACTTTAATTTGCCAGCATCGACAAGTGCATTGCTCCAGCTGACTTGGCAGCTCACATTTGGAGCACAGGACATTCAGACATGAGTCAGGGCCACATTCCCAAATGCAGTCAGGTGTCTGAAGGAGCAGGAAAATATCTATATGCATTTGAAAAACTATTTAAGTGATTATCTGAATCTTTAATTCTGGTCTATGGGATTCTAAATCCCAGTGACTCTCAGTAAGACTCAGACTCCTCAGTGCCTTCGTTGCTTTATCGAGGAAGAGTCTAATGACCAGGCTTTAAAAGCCATTTAGACTCTTAACTCTCATCTGGCCCTAAGCCATGAAGAAGCTTTGAAATTTTTACTCACTCCCTTTTCTAACTAGAATGAAGAAATGAAGAGGATGGTGACATATTTTATAATGAAAAATTAGATCCTGCTTAAATGGAACAGCACTGTAAAGGAATACCGAGGTTGTCCATCGCCACAGTCCACTTCCATAGATCTTGGACACCTCTCACTCAGAAAAACTACTAAATGAAGCCCTTATGAATAAATTTTCTATGAAAAGTTATTTCTTCAGAATAAAAAGGATATCTTTTTACTTACAAACTTAGTGCCAAAACCGGTTTGGTCCAAAAAGAAAAAGAGAATTTTTTTGGCTTATGCCACATCCCAGATCTTTGTCACAAGGAAATATTTATGCATAAATTATAAAGTTCTGAAAATAAGTGGTTATAGTAGGAATGAAAACAATCCAGACCATTACCTGTAATGGCAAACTGGGACAGTGTTGACACATATACACACATATCATATTTATTGACAATTTACAACGTTTACCAATTTCTAAATTTCTGAAGCTGGAAAGCCTGCACCATATGCAGAGCCAAAGGCTAAGGGCAATATTTCACCACTGAGGTAACTATCTTAACCCATGAGTTTACCTGGCAGTAGATCATCTGAAAATACATCTGTGGCAAGTCTACATCAACGAGCAGTTCTTTCAATCCCCAGGACTACTGTAAGTTATATACATTGCACTATGCAGACAGAGGTAAAAATCTTTAATACACTGAAGCATCTCACCTTGCTAAAGCAAACACTTGCCTTGTTTGGATTAACGGGAAAGTGATCCAACCAATTAAGAGCAAACTTGGCCATTCTCCACTCAGCCAAACACTTAAGAACTTTCAGATAGTTTATCCTTCCAACATATTATGGAAATATTAGTATTTGCCCCTCTGAAAAATACTTTTTTTGGCATCTTCATATCCCATCCGTATTCTAAGATAAACACTGACAGCTGATGGTATTCAGGAACATTGCCATATGTTCCCCTAGAAACAGAATTCTGAAATATGGCTGTTATCCACCAATTGGCATATTTACTAATTAGTACAAAATTGCTCAAATACACTAATTTCTCCCCCAAGGGAGAATCTCTCTGAAGAATTCTCATCTGATGCATCAGAATCTACTACTCACAACTTACCCACTCTCACAGTTTCTGATTTAATGGTTAACACAAAGAATTGAAAGCCTTCCTAGGGAGCAAAGTCAAACTGTATATCTCCAACTGCTATTTTTTCCAGACAAGTAATACAAATGGCACTCACAGAGTTAATATTTGAATGCCTTTTCTAATAAAACCAGCTTCCAGTTTTTTGGTCTTTTGTGTGAGTTTAATAAAATAAATTTTGAATATCAATGGAGTACATTCTATTTTTCTTGGCATTTCTCTGCCTTGCTATGTCCTTCTATTGCAGGAGTCATGCCATAGGGAGAGCACTTTTCCACAGTCCATTGAAGTTGTGCCATAAGGGCTGGAGATGATTTGCTAAAATGCTCCAAAGGTATTCAAATTTCTTTAAAGAAGAAATTCAATTTATGTGCATTTATATTGCAGTGTCTGTCAGGAAGAAAGGTTATAATCACCAGCATATTTTAGATTTACATTTTCTTCTATACATGAGGTAATGGTATTAGAGGTAAACTATGAGGTTTAAAGTTGAATTCTATGTATGGTACTATTTTCATTGCTGCTAAAAGCATGTTTTTGAAGTTCTTGAGGAAAGCATATGTTAGCATATGTTACTGAAATATCAAGAACAGGATGCTGGGTGGCTTAGAGGATAAACCATTTGTCTTTCTTCTCTGCATTCTTATATAAAGTACGGCTGGATTTCATGAGCAAAACGAATAGAGGATTCTCAGCTCACAGAATACTTCCCATCATGATAAAGTTGTGGCACAGTTTTGTTAAGTAGAGCTATCAGTTAGGCACGTTTCTGAATTAACATGCAAACTAAATGTGCCTTTAGTTGTACCATGGAGGAAGGGAAAAAGAGGGCTTAGAGTTTGTGATATCGCTTATGTAACCCTCAGAAGAACAAATACTCATCAAAAATTAAAAGGAAACCCCATCTCAACCATATTGCTGTGGGAAGCACTTCACCTCATTTTTCTCTGAAAATTTACTTCATTTAAATTTCCTGTGACTGTATTAAATATTTAGATGTTGATATTTTCCCTGAGTAGAAAACATTATCACAATTCTTATCAAGTTGGAATCCTTTTAAGCATATTTTAAAGTTATCTGATAATTAAATTGCCACGCTTATCTCATTTAGGACCTCGCTAATTATAGCCCAAGCACTTCAGTGGTGTTTACTGCAACTGATTTGGGAACTGCAGCTGAATGTCCTCTTTTAAATAAACACTCTGAGTTGGCCTGTAGATTTATTTTATACTTTCACTACTAGCCCTGCAATCTCTGTCAATAGGGAAGCGTCAAAGGTATTAGGATGGTTTTTGCACAGCAAGGTAATTGTATTTTAAGTCTACTTCCAAATGAATTCCCGATAGCTATCCAACTTTGCAAACAGTCATTTAAGCAGCGCTCTTTGGGGAAGCCTGCATGCACACCCACACACACGCTGTTTGCTTCATAAATTTCCACAGATAAAAATCCTGTTTCATTTCTCACAGAGTGTTTATTTTTAATATGTTCTAACTAGATACTGAGCCAGATACGGCAACAAGAGATATCTGCCGAGTACCTGACTGGCCCTAGCCAAGACTGGGCTTCTGTCCTGCACTCAGGTTCTTGAGCTCAGATGCCCCCCATGACTTTTCTGTGAGCATAGAGTAACAAGATGCAGAAATATTTGGGGGAAAGAAAAAAAATCTCAGAGGTGTTCTTTTATTTGTGTAATTGTTCATGGTCTATTTATGTCTGAGCCTAATTCACTGAATACTTCCTTGCTCTTCCCTCATAGACTTTTCCTGACCATCAAATCTGATGCAAAACATTGACATAACATTGGATACTTTGGGATGCCTCTTCTGAGATTTCTTTGTGGGATGTTTTACATGGTATTTAATACCACTTTCTGTGCAAACACATATGAACACACAAAGCACTTCCCTTTGGGAAGTATTGAAATTTCTCCTGGATGCACAAAGGTTCAGGTCCAATGAAGGATAGAAGCATCTCCTGGGGAGAGTCAGTGCCTTATCTCTTCACCAGGAAATGGCTAATTAGTTAGGAGTTCTTCACTGACACAGATGGACTTGTCAGAGCCTGTCCTGATACTTCCATACGGGCAATATGATGTCTGAGAAGTTTAGTTCATGTTTAAATTGGATCCCTTCCCATCTTATTGCAACATCTAGTGTTCAAATTCCTTGCAGGATCCTCAGATGTACTTTCTGATGCCCAGTTCCACCACTCTGAGCAGCAGTTTCTCATATCCAGTGGTAACTTCCTGCCCTTGCACTAAGACCTGCACTCTGCCAGATCTCCAGGCACAGCCCAGCCCACTTGGAGCAGCAGTGGAGAAGTGCTCCTGGTTCCAAAAAGGCAGTTTTGAGTAGGGATGGATTATATTTCCTCACATGTACATTTTGAGCTGTGCTCCCCAGGACAGAATGCAGTTCTTTTACAGTGGCAAAGCAAACGAGGACTCGAATTTTTGACAATGTTGTATGCGTAAGGATGCAGCCTTGTACTCACACAAGGCTTTATAAAACCTGAAGGATCTGACCACCTTAAACCTCTTGCAGGTCACAGTCTGTAAGCTCCTCCCAGACTGAGAGAAAACCTCAAAAGAGGTAATAGTAATGAAGCTGTATGCTCCTCTGCCATCACAATCCGAAAGACATACATCCAAATTACTGACAAGTCTACATTAAATCAAAAACAGGAAAAAATTTTAGGAGCCCCAAAGAATTTTCCAAAACGAAATCAATTAAGAGAAAGGCACATCTGAAATTCAAAACAGTCCTACATGTTTGGAACCGTTGAAAGATATTACATGAGAAATCACAACCGCAGTCAGTCCAGTGAGTAGCACAGACACTTGTCTACACCGTGTTTCATTGCATCCCTGCACATGGTACTTCAAAAAGCGTGGTAATTTGCAAAAGTAATTTTGTAAAAGCTTCCATACATCTCCTGTTAAAAGCAATTTGGCTAGTATCTGTTGCTAGCTGTGAGCGTGCTTTTAGATATTAGATGGATGAGTGCAGACTAGAAGGAGGGAAAAAAAACCTGAGGATAAATACTTGGCAGATCTCTAACAACTTTCACTAGAGGATCGCAAAGTGATTTACAAACATCAATTAATTAAGCCTCAAAAAGCCCCAGTGAGATAGGTAAGTATCATTACTCTCATTTCACTAATGCGTAAACTGAGACACTGAGAGAATAAGTCTTTCACCCAAGGTCACACAGCAAGCAGCTGGCAGAGCCAGGGATAGAAACCAAGAATGCTGACTTACCCTGCTCCTTTCCTATTAGACCACTGTATCTCTCTTAAAACAATATTAAAACTTCTCTTGTGCTTGTTACTGGCAAATGCAAGCTCCTGCAAACCCAGTGAAGTTTCCTCATATGTCAGGGGTCACAAGTCAGAACACCGCACTGGTGTCAGGCCACACGTTCCTCCTGCTGCATAACGTGAAGGTCTCTAACCCCTTCGTTCCCAGTTTCTATTGCCCAGTCCCAACTGGTCATAGGGTCAAAAAATGAAGATAGAATGGAAAAAAAAAAACCCAACCCCAAACCCCATTTGCCACAAAATGTCACAAACCCCTCAGCCTTCAATGCTGGAAGCATGACTGGTCATGGCTGACTGATGCTACACTGTGGCTGGTGCAGAATGTTCAAGGGCCAGAGCAAGGATATCACTTGCTTTTTACCCTGGCTTGGCTGAGGAAGTGCTCAGATTCACAGAGAGCACTTTTCAGGCTGGGCAGGATATCCACACATACACAGGCTCATGCCATACAGAATAAAAACAGAATGGTTGTGTTGATAGCACTAGGCAACACCATATGCTTGGAGAGCACCACATGTTTTTACTTTAAACCAGGGATATTTAAAAAAAAATAATTTGATGCCTAGGGTTACTATTGAATACATCATCAGAGATCAGTTTACAAGGATTTAGAGCATTACTTAAAAAATTGGAATTGTGTCTAGAAATAAATATTTGAAATATATAATATACACCCAACATGGCTGCACCAGACAGAGACATTATGCATAAAATATTTTAGAAAACACCTGACCTCTGGTATCAGCAGAAATAAACTCCCAGCAAACAGCTCTGAATAGATTTGTTTCAGCTCCAAATGCATTTGTTTATATACATACATATATTTATATATGTAGAGAAGCAACAATGACCCTCTACAGACAAACAGAGGAAGGATAGAAAACCTTTGCACTATTGCCCAATAATCCTCAATTTTGGATGGACCAGTAGGAGAAACAAGTGCCAAAGCCTCTGAAATTTCCATAGTCATTCAAAAGTGTTCTGCTTGGTAATAAAGTAAATTAGCTGGCTGCCGAGATTTGGGAGCTGACTACAGAAAAGTAACAAACCAAAAACCCCGCTGCACAACAGCAATGTAACTACTTGCTGACAGTCATATGGTCAGGAAGCAACTTCTCATCTGTTGATTATATATATCAGAAAAGTGCTCATATAGTCCATTTAGATATTTAAAATGGAAACCAAACCACTGGAGAAAGGAAAATACTTGCTCTTTGCCTATCTTGCTTTCCCATGGAGAGAACTGCAAGGACTGGTAGAAGAAAGTGTCTTCTTTCAGATGGATCCATCATTACAGCCAGATTCCTCACCAGAAAGAGTAGTTATCTTTTCAATGAGGAAAATTAGATAACAGACCCTGTGATTTTGCAGCTGAGGGAGGCCCCTCCTGCAGCTGCTTTAGCATCATTTGGGTAATGGCTCTGGGAGCTGAACCAAAAAGGTTGCAGGAGTTATGTTCTCAACATAACTTCTTCAACACGAGACCCTACAGAGGAATGGGACACAGTGCCTTCCTGTGCTGCCCCCACATCCTACAACTCTTTTAGTCTCACTGTATTTGGTACTTACAATTACAGTGAAGAACTAATCAAAACCCATTCTTGGTTACTCATGGGTGAACTATCAGGTTGTGAGTTATAATCAAGTGTTCTGCCAGGGGCTGGGAGCAGACACTGGTCACTCCACTTGCTACGTACAAAATTTGTCCTCAGAGGTTAATTTACAGAGGGTTTGTAGTATAGGAGGCTTTTTCCTTGCAAAGCTCTGCCTTGGCTCCCAGATGACTAACAGAAGACAGACAGACAGAAGGAAGCCAACATTTCCACACTTCATGCACTCTCATTTCTATTCCTTATAGCCAACACCACAACCTCGCTGCAAACCCAGCCTGCTAGGCTAGCACATCTATAATAGGAGAAACATAAGAAACAACTAAAATTCAGGCAGACTACACAGAAGATCATTTTTTACTTTATCCATTTGTGTGTAAAATAATATTAATAAAACTGATGTTTTTTTAAAGCAATTGGCTTATGTATTTATGTGCAAAAAAGAATATATGTGGTATGATCAGCTATTGCAAATAATTCTGGTGTGCTCCCAAAGAAAGAATTCAAATTTAAATTATTTATTCAACATTCCATACTAAATCATATAATAAAATATGATTTCTACACAGAAAATAGATTTATTGCATACAGATGTGCTAAAACCAAAACATCTGCACATGAAAAATCATCAGTACCATGATATTTTATCTACTTTGTGCAGATAAAGCAACCAACTAATTGCTTTCTGAAAAATTCAGGGCAGAAATTTAGTGTGCCAAATATTTATGGGTTAAAAAGAAATGTAGTAATTACAGAATCCTGTATCACTTCCATTTGTACATAGTACATTGGGTGTAGGCACATGCCACCAGACCTCAAGTAATGCTTTGTAGATTGATGAAGTCTGACTCAAACAATATGTCACAACAGGAGCCTGACAACTGCAAGCCTGCTTAATGCAAACTTGTACAGTCTTCCAAAAGAATGCTAGATTTTTAGCCACTTAATGACTTGAGCAGTAGGATCTTCTTACTGCTACTGAAATTAAATACTTCAGTAAACCTCTTGTCATTTACAGATGTCCTTCTATATCAAAATCATGCACCACTTTTGGTTCTTTTACAAAATCAGATGAAACAGAGCTGGATCTTTTACTACTTCCTAACTGGCTGCTATTAGTAGATAGATGCTATTAAATAGGACTATTGAAGAACTTTCTCCCCAGTCTGTTTTTCAGTTTTCTGAGTAAAACTGTAGGCCAACAATCTTAGCAAACATCTCCATTTATTATTTTTCATAGAAAAGTTCATAACATCTTGCAATGTGTTTGCTTTTTGTTTCTGTCTGGCTACTAGACAATGAAGTAATTTGGGACATTTATTCAAATGTGTTCAGCTATCCTTTAGTGTGATCTGAGTTTATGCTTCTGTACAGTACTATGTCTAACACTAGAATTGCACTTGTTTATAAAATTGCTGGCTGTAAAAAATTCAAGGAATACAGTGAGCAGTTGAGTTCTGATGAAAAATAAATCTTATAAAGGTAAGAAATTGACTGAAGTTTGGGGAAAAGTATTCTTGCTTATTTTAAAAAATACATTTAAAGAGCGAGGACACAGATGGAGAAATTGGATTATCAAATATCATTTTAAGTCTTCTTGCCTTTAGAAACTAAGTATCTATGAGGATGGGTTTTGTATTGTAGGAAGGGATTTTAAAATTAAAAATTTCTGCTACATTTCATCCTAAGATGTTTTCTTAAATATTTGATGGATGCAGGTGACCGAGTCTACAGCTTACATGACACATTGGATCTTCTCAGATAACAATACTACCATCCTCATTTTTATTTAATAAATCTTCTGTCAAAAAAAGAAAAAAAAAAAGAAAAGAATGCTTTCTAAGTAGAGTGTGTATGATTTGAAGGAATAGGCAAATTGTGACACTTGGGCAGCTGTTGCTGTACCTAAGCAAGACACTACAGCAAAGCTGCAGCTGCCTGTAAGAAGGATGGATATAAAGGTACTCACATTTGGTTTATGATCAACATAGAAAAGACAGTAGAAAAGAAGTCAATATACCAGTCTCAAGTTTCCCTAAGGAATATTTCACTTAGTCAAAGGGAGAGATGAGAAGAGCTGCTTCTTTTCCACTATATTTATGAAATATGTTATATTTTAAGCCATTTAAGGGGGAGGTGGCCTTTAAATTTGTGTATTGGACTAGTTATTGCAATAACCTGAATTATCAGCTCTTTAACTATACTTTTTCCACATGTCAAAAAAAAAAAAAAGAAGAAAAGCAAGCCTCCTAAAAGAGCCTCATGCCAGAAACTGTTGATTTGTCAGCTGTGTATTATCAGGGGCAGCTTCCACATGTCTCTCCAGGCCTTTGAAACTTCATGGCACATCTGTCCCCCCATAACAACATTTACAGATGTTCTTTTTCTGGCACGTGTAAGGTGCCTGGACTTAGACTATTAGCATAGCAAACTGTATGAAATCTTGCCTGTCTTGTATATAAGAGCACATGTAAAAGAAAAAACGAATGTTTTCTATCCTCCTTATTAAGAATAAAATGAACATATAAATACATTAGTATGAAAAATGTATGTTGAATGATCCTACATTAAGAAACTGAGTAAAAAGCAACATCAGTATTTCATTGTACCTAATTCAATAAAACCAATAGGTAAAGATATTAATTATTTGATTTTGCTGCATGGAATCATAAATGCCTCAATGTTTTCAAATGACACACTTTGTCAGTGTTGTTGCTAATTAATAGCATTTGTTTAGTTTGGGAACCACCTTCTATCACAGCTGAAATTAGCTGGGAATTTGAAAGAGGAAAAAAAGATAAAGTTCTAGTTTCCAGGTCTGTTTTGGGATGTGGCCTCCATTTGAGGACAGTGGAACAAGTGCAGCACTACAAGCTGGAGAAGAGGAAGAGAAAATGGCTATAAACTGGTTATCAGTGGCTTGTTCAGCACTTGGTGATTCAGGCTTTAAAAGCACAGACCCATAGAAGCATCTTGACTTGAGGATATAAACTGCCAACATTAGGACTAAAGATGGCAGGATAAAAGTGAACAAATCTTTTCCCAGGTATCTCCTGGAGCCTTTCTGTATTCCAGTTTTTCCTTCCTGAAAACTCGAGGCCTTTCCTCCATGGCACTCTCACACTTTGAGGAGAGGTTTCTGCTCTGCAGTGCTGCCCATAAGCACAACCTATACCTGTGGCTGTAGAGATTTGTGGATTCATGGGCTAGATTGCTGAAAACAGGTGAGCTACCTTTTCTTTTCATTTCATCTTCCCCATTGCTGCAGTTACTCCTTGCATCCTAAGCTGGAATTTAAGCACCTGTGTATACACATGTGCTGTGTATACCATGCAACATGGGACCACAGGACTATTATCCATATTTAGGTGCTATCACAGATTCATTACTTAGTTTAGTAGCATGTGACAGGTATCTGCAGAGAACCTAACAGTTCTGCTGATTCAATTCTTCAGCTTGGAAATGAGAAAGTCATTCTAAATCACTCACCAGGTGCTCAAGAAAACCACACAAAGAAACAAACATGTAGGGAAAGCTCAACTCACATCTTCTGGAAATGGGTGCGTTTTCCATAGCAATGTTAAAACTCACCCAGTTTTAACCCACTTAAACCCAGTTAAAACTCACTGCCATCAGTGGTCTGGCCACTCAGGTCCCCTGCTGTAGCAGAATTTTAGGGACACTGCAGTGTCACACCACATGCCTGAGAGCGTTGTCCAAATGATTCTTAACCTCTGGCAGGTTTGGTGCCATGACCACTTCCCTGGGGAGCCTGTTCCATTGCCCAAACACCCTCTGGGTTAAGAACCTATTCCTCTAAACCTCCCCTGACACAGGTTCATGCCACTCCCTCAGGTCCTGTCACTGGTTATCAGAGAGATGACATCATCCTTTCTATTTGTTGGGCAAGAGCTGACTGAGGATCTCAGCCTGCAGGTCTCATGCCTCCCGTAGTCTTTAGCCTTTTGTTTTGTAATTACATTGTATTTGAAATTATTGAATTGTTTTCCAATGTTGAAACACTTGTGGAGCATCCAGCCCATCACAGAGGCCAGGTGTGTGTGGCACTCCCTGTTGGAGCTGTTTTATTCATTTACGTTTCATTAGAAAATAAATACTGCCAAGTGTGGACTAAAGACAACTCCTTGTCCTGAAGCAGCATACTGCAATTCCAGTTGGTGAGAGAGGTTTGATGGTAGGACACAAATACTTGGATAGCTGGGCAGTGGGTTTGAACAAACCTTGAGTGAGTTCTGGAAGACCTTCTTCATTGCACTTCTTTGGAAAACCATTCTACATGCTGACACTTATGCTCAACTCTTATAACCCAAACTTAAACCCACTGTGGGATCTATGACTAGGGACTCTGAAAAGCCCTGTTCTTTCCTGTGTATTTTCAAGAAACAGTAACAAAAGTTTGGGTACAATCAGATTCTAAGAATCCCAGCCACTGTCTCCCGGCTGTAAAGCTGGTCTGTTGCAATCTGTGAAAGAATATGAAGTCTTTAATCTATCATTATTATTTCTGGAACTGAAAAAAATGTCATCTTTCAGTCACAGCCTGTGATGGTGTTATCCATTTTATATACATGCACAGCTATACACACATAAATATATACATGTAAAGAAAAACAGCTTAAATAGGTGTGTAAGCATGCACATATTTGTGCAATAAAGACAGATAAATGTCAGCAAACCCTACCTTAACTTAAATAAACTACCAAAACAAAACATTTAACATAGAGCTGCAGACCAACTCTTTTTTTTTTTTTTTTTTTGGCATGTTCCAAGAATCTTTCCCTAGCAGACCAGTACATTCCTTCCTGGTTTTTTCTGTCCATGTTCTCAAATTTGGCTATGTCTTGCCAATGGAAATGTAAAGACAGTTATTTTATTTAATGTTGTCAATCAGCATTCAAAAAACATTTTTCTTTTAAAATCTTCCAGCTCCTTTTTCAAGTCTTTTTTATAGCTATTACATTTCAATCATTTTAGGAAAATGGATGGAGGTAAAATAAGAAAACCAGAAGAAATTGCTAAGTTCAGCAATACAATTAATGCAGCCATCATTGGCAGGCTGAAAGAAGACAATCAATGGTTGGAAGGTGACCTGGCATCAGACTTTTCTGCCATAGCAATCAATATTATTCTTACTGCAGACAGGCTACTCTAGATATGTGAGGTTTCATCTCAATGGTTTTTATTCCTGTATAAATACTTTAAATAAATAGCACAAGAAGAACACCTAGGGCTACTTTCAATTACATCCCTATCACGCAAAGGTGCGAGTAGTTCCACTTGGTAGAATTTACCCTTCTGTCCAAGACAAGACACTTTAAGAAGGGAAAAAGGAACTTAATGAAGTGTTATTTACACACCATGCAAGTTTTCATTATGCTGTTCTCACATTGTCAGAAAGCATTTCCAGTCTGATAGCAGCTAGCCCCAGTAAACAGCCAAATTCTTATGACTGCTTTCTTTCCAGCTGAAACTTCATGGACCTTGGATTCCAGTGACTTGGCATTTTAATAATGACAAAACCAGTCCCAAAGCAAATACTATTTCTCCAGGACATGTTTGGGCTTTTTCTCCTTCAGAAAATACTTAGAGATGATCTGATAAATATGAAAAAAAAAATCATAAAGAAAGCTTTATCCTTGATCCCTTTTTTCTGATATGTAAACAGATTATAAAATTATCGTGTAGTTGTTCTGAGTTAGAGAATAATACAAAACTATTGAAAAACAACTGGTTTGGGATGTTGTTGACTAGTAATATTACTTATGTTTGGACTAGTTTAGTCAGGACTGTACTGGGCAGATCATTTACAAAGATAGGTCTTCAATTTTTTCTATATATGCAAGGTTTCCCACAGCATCAAGAACAGCTTTTTCATCTCTACCCAGGCTACCTTCTACAGAAGCCTGTGGGAGTCTTTCCATCTGCAGACAAAGATAGAACTGCAAGTTTCTTTCAAGTGCACTGCGTTAATTTGAGACAGGCTAAGAAAATCCCCTTACAACTCAGGAAAAAAAAAATAAAAAAAGAAGTTCCAGTAAGCTAGTAACTAACTTCCATGCCAGGCACAATGTTCTCCAGATATGTCCCAAATAAAAGCAATAAGATAAAATTCTTAAGATAGAACGTATTTGCAAGGAACAGTAACACACTGTTTAATTATATGAAATCAAATATTTGAATGGCAGCGCATGACCTCAGAATTACTGCTTGAAAACATACTTTTAATTATCTGAACAAACCCATCTTAGTAGCTCCTTATGGTACACAGATTGTGAGACAGTTAGGCACCTTCTCCAAAGCCCTGAACATGGGGTGACCCCGACCACAGAGAGATTTGTCCCCAAGGCTGAGCACTGCAGTGCTCGAAGGTCTGAGCAGAGCAGGTCATCGCCTCCCCACGTGCACATTCCACGTGGAAACACAGACAAAATAACTTGCAGAGTTATTTTCAGATTTGTTTTGTGGTGACTATGATTGCAGCAAATATTGAAAATATTATAGTAACTACTGAAAGCATGCCCATGGCCCCCAGAGACAGACAAGTACATTTTATAATCAAATTACTATATGCTTCTGGCCCTTAATTCAGCAAGCTACACCAGTACACACTTAAGGATAAGCACATTGCTACATTTTTTTGTATAACCAGAATCTGGGATAAGAAGAGTAAAATAAAAGGTTTGGATACATCTTAGGCTGTATATATCTTGGTTACATATATCTCTAGGAGAAGGGCAGCAAATCTCATCCAAATTCAAAAAAACTCCCCAAACTCTAGACAATAAACTTTCAATATTAACCAAATGCCTGTTTTGAATTATGCCCCAAACCTGCACCAACTCTTTCAATCTCAAAGAGTTTTAGCAAAAAAAGATAGAAAAAAGTTAAAAGCCAAACAGAATGGAAGTATATACTCAGTAACCTTATTTGTGTTACAGTAGTCAATATGACATTCCTTTGGCTCAAGGTAAAAAAAATCATGGTGAAATTGTCTTCTTAATGAAAGATTATAAACCATCTATTGAAAGCATAGATCATTTTTGGCTCTGATAAATAGGATTTGGGTGTTTTTGATTTATAAAGAAGGTTCATCACCAAGCTTTCTTGTTGCTAGAGTCTGGTAAAGAACCTCAAAGTTGCTGAGCAAAGCACTTTTAACAGCCAATAAGCACGTGCAAGAGTAAGGTCTGGTTTTAAATGCACAGATGTAAGTTATCAAAAGTAACTGGTCATTTGATGTCAGTTCTAAAATTCTCAACCTGATATACTTTTGATGACTAACTGCTTGACTTGTATGCTTAAAAATGATAGCCTTTGACTCATGACACTCAAAATGAAGAATGGTAACTACAGTTTCAGTTCATCTAAGAACGTCACTAGTCTCACCAACTTTGATTAAACTACTTACATGTTTAAAGTTGGGCAGATGCTTTAGTAATTAGCTGGAGTGGGCACAAAACCCAGCAAGTACAGTTAAATTTCCTCATGTTCCATTATATAGAAATCAAGGCATAAAAATTTTTAATGAACATCAGAGAACTGTGTCAGCATTGTTCTAGGAGAACTACAGATTTGTACAGTTTAGATATGTTCTAATTTAAAGATTTCCACAATAGGGAATTAAAAAGACCTGAATTATAATTCCTTTAATGGCAGATCACTTGATAACAGTGCCATCTCAAGCAGTTCTATTTTAAAATTCATGGTAGTGCAGACAAATACTTTTTGAAGGAAAAGAATTTAACATTATCTTTTTACTTTGTCTAATTAGCTGAATACTGTGTTTTTTCACCCTGCAGCTCTTAAAAAGCTGATCTAATTTCACAATGAACACTTAATGCCATTATATTTGGAAATAGTTGCATTTGCCAACTCTTGTGCAATCACCATTCATCCCACTGCACTCATCCCTTGCTTCTCTTTCCTTGGAAAGGATTCTCTACTTCTGCCTTGATAAGCTCCTTTCATCAGAACAACTGCTTTGCTGAATCAAAAAAAAAAGGGTCAGGAAAGTTTCTCTGTGGATGCATGCGGATATCCTCATATCACTATACCACTACAAATTAGCTCCTTTTCAAAGTTTGCCTTCCACGTGTATATTCCTTCTTTTCCATCCTTGGAAGCCCTTCAACAGCACTGACATTCAGATTCAGAGGAGATTCTATGCTCACTATAGGGCCCTTTGTGAGTGCTGAACCACAGAATCACCCAGAAAAGATGAGGTGGAGGAGACCTCTGTAAATCATCTAGTCCCACCCTCACTGTAGCAGGGTCAGGTGGAGAAAGGTGCCCAGGACTGTGTCCAACAGTGAAGACTCCACAACCTCCCTGAGCAACTTGTCCCAGTGTTCAATTATCCTTAAGGAAAAAATAGATTTTCTTATCTTTAAACAGAATGCCCCGTATTTCAGTTGTCTCCAGTCTTTTCACTGTGCACAACTGTCAAGAGCCTGGCTCTCCATCCTCTCTACTCCTCATGCCATCAGGTATTTATTCACATGGATGAGGTTCCCCTCAGCCTTCTCTTCTGAAGGCTGGAAATCCCAGCTCTCTCAGCCTCTCCTCATACAACAAATGTTCCAAACCTTTCATCATCTTTGCAGCCTTTTTCTGGACTCACTCCTATACACCCATCTCTCCTTTACTACTACTTCTGTGCTCAAAACTGGACACAGCTGCAGACGTGTCTCACCACTGCCAAGCAGAGGGAGAACACGCATCTTTACCACCATTTATGAAATAAGTTTATCTTTCACAAAAGCCAGCGCACCAGCTCAGTCCTAGACTGTGAGCACACATTTCCTTCCAAGTCCAGCTCCATTAGCATACAGATGACTCACCTCAAAAGGCTGTGATCACTTGCCTTGAGGAGGGTACAGACACTTGATGGAGCTCAGGTAAAATAAATAGGACTTGCTTATACCCTTTACATGACTGGTCTGTGCCAAGGCAGCTGTACTCACCTGACATGAACCAAGCTCCCTGGCAGACCAGCAAAGGCAGTAAAGCCTGGGAATGGAAAGGGAATAGAAATCCTCACCCAGGAGCAGTAGTTTCTTTCAATGAAGCAGATAGATTTTGAAGGGGAGGTCTCTGCACAGCTTAATTCATTAGCAGCTCTGAGTAGCCTTCCTGAATAATGACAAACTTCATCTGATGATGTGATATGTTCTCACTGCTCCAAAACTAGGAAATCTGATTTTGGCAGCACTGGCAATACTGCTCCACATCTCTGAAAATACATCTGTAGTGACACGCACGACTGGGACTGCCTGAGATGAAATACTAATACAATTGATTAATCATGACAGCTATTGAGCATTTCACCAGTTGGGAGGATAAATACATTATACAGTTAAAGGAGACATTGCCTCAACCTTTCTTTGAGTCTATTACTGCAGAGGGAGAGCAGCTCCCAGCTGGAGAAAGGGGCCCTCAGCACCTATAAACTGCCCTAGACATGTCTGCATACATTTTAGACAAACATTTCTTCGAAGCTGGGCAGTTGTTTTTTCTTCCATTTTCATTTTCCATTTGCTTGCTCAACCTCTGCAGCCCCTTTGTTTCCTGGTAATAGGTGAGATAGGCAAATACAGGCTCTGGGCACTGGAACGAAAGGGCCTTTCATGTTGTCGGCACCTCAGAATGAGCAAGCAGTGTAAGCCCTCTCTGCAGTTTACATACTGTAGTGTCCTGCTATAGAAACTATGTAATTTGGTTTGCTTTGTTATTTGATAAATGGCAAAGAAAGCTTTGTAGCATGTTGACTGACCCTACTTGTAAGGTCATAGGCCAGCACTGGAGTGAGAGGACACAGCCGTCTGCATGGTCCCAGCATGCCTCGAGATTGCCTGGGAGAAAGCAGGCTTTATTAGAGGTACAAAGAGCTTGTGATGCAGAGCATCAGCTCTTAATCAGGAAAAATATCAGGGGTGTTTTCAACAAAAAGATACTGAGAAGTCTTAACGTGTAACATAGCACATAACGCACAGTATGGAACAGTAAGGCATATTAATAGTACTACCTCTTTACAAGCCTACAGTCCAGCCCACCATGGATTGCTCCTTTTTTGACCCAAACCTACACACTTTTTCACCCTGGAGAGGCCTGTTCAGAACATGAGTTGTAAAACAGTCTTCCATTATATTCGAGAAAAATATATTTGAGTAGAAGTTGTGTTCACTTCACCAGACTGTTATGTGTGAGGAGGAATGAAGAACCTCACCCAAGGAGGAATGAAAAACAGGGCATGAAGAAGATGCCAGTCAACCTGTTTGCATTTGCTTTTACCTCCAAGAGCCACTTGTGACACTTTGTTAAGAGGAGACTATGCCCAACATGGGCTCTGAACATGAGGGACTGTTGGATCCCAGCTGGTTGAAACGTGGAGTTGGAAGAGAAAAGGAACTTTAGTCAACAATTTCCACCCCTGTAATGTTCTCCCTCTGCTCCCACTCCCCTCACACACCTGCGGGATCGCAAACTGGGATCGCAAACTGGGATCTTCCTTTAAGAGGTCTGAACTGGCTGATATATATTAAAAAAGTTTATAAAACATAGCAAAGAAGAGGGTGCTATGTGTCTGTGTGCTGCAGCACAGCAAGCAGACTGGGTGCAAGCACTCTGAAATAGGACGGCCCACCCAGGACCACAGAAAGACTTTAAACTGGAGTACAATTAAAATTACAGTGCAAGCTGTTGTATTTCTATCATAGTAATTTCCCCCTGTGAAGTATCTGGCTTGCTGTAGTTCAAAGTTCTATATTTCATATGTACAGTTACATATGTCATGCCTCTGAGAATGCACTGACCCCAGAGACATTCCATGAAGGTATCAAATGAATAGGAGTAGCTACTGAATGAGAAAAATTCGTGTCTCCACTGTGGAGTATACAGGGCAGAAATTCAGTTGTCATTTTATTAAATGGCTTCTGATATACAATTACATTAAGATTCTGAGATGAGTACAGACTACTGAGTGGTAGCATCATTCAAAGCACTGCAAATCCAAAGCCCTTTATAATCAAAAGTGCGAATTTGCCAGAGAGAGCAAAAGGAACTGGGGGGACCCTAAGCCACCACAGCACCAACCAGCTGGGGAGACGCTGAGCACATGCAGCTCCAGCTCAAGGAGCATGCTCAGCACTCAAGATAAACCTGTTGTCAAATGACAGATGTGTGACAGAGGAATAAAAACCAGTGTGTGGGCAGTCTGCACATTAAAGCTGAAATTTAGACCTACCATTTTCATAGCAGATACAAGACAGCTGACACTTAAGACAAACTGAGATTCCTCTTCTGAATTATTTGGCTTGCTCCTTGTTTATTTTACTTTATTCTGTACCAGCTCAATTTTGTGAGTCAGGGAGAAGCACCAAGTGGAAATTCCTTGCTAATCACTTGTTCAGAGCTGGGCTACAGAGAGAGTCTTACAATGAATCTCTTAAAACATAAAACAAGGACCAATTTAGCCCAGGAAGACTCACCTAGAAGCAAGCTGTTACAAAGGGGGCAGCAAGGTTTGACAGGCAAGGGATGAGACATAATTAAACTAGAGAGGGGAGGAGAGGAAGAAATTAAATGGTATTTGGGAACACATGAAACAGAAATAACTCAAAATATGAAATATTTATTATTTGTAGCTGTGAGGGGTTATTTGGAAATATTTTATCGCTCTTCTTCTGTCCCCAGTGCTTTTTCTAGGAAGGGAGGAAAAGCAGAATACTTCAAAGGATGTGAACCAGGAACTGCAGAAAAACTGGTTGTGCATGTGTGTGTTAATTCACGTACTTCTGGTCTTCTTTCATTCTCGAACTCATTCCATCTGAGTCTTGAATCTTACTGAGTTTGAAAAGCCAAAACACACAGGTTCAAAAGTGATGGAACTACTGTCACTTCGAGGGACAGTAAACTAATTATTAGGACACAGGATTTGGGGTAACTCAGTGTTCTCTGTTGCTTTGAAAGCCTTCCTGTTTTGGGGGCCTGGAGGAGGTGTGGATACATTCTTATCCCCTCTTTGGGGTCAGGCTGATGACAGCTGACCTGTAATATACTTCGAAAAGATGAAGTATTTATGCATATAAATCCTCCTTTTAGTTACTACAGAAAAAAATTTCAGCCTATTCCTAACCTCTTCAAGGTGCCAGGCATACTGAATTATTGAACTTTCCTGCTCCTCTGAGCATGCTTTCAAAACAGGTACTAGCTAGGCTTTTAGTATATGTATGTATGGATTCCCTATATTAAGCAATACTCATTGCAGTATCTGGGTTCTGTTGATTGCAACACTACTGTCCTCCCTTTAATCACTGCCATAAAAAAAAATTAAATCAATCTGGATTTTGTTCCCTTTTCTCTGATGCTAAATTTGTTACACTTAAATTATTTTATCATTTTCTCCATAATGAAGTAGGTTTTCAAATTTTTTTATGTATTTCAAATAAAATCTTAAAGCTGGGTTCCAACAAACCTCAACTATCATAAGACATAGAGAAATTCATAGAAGTTGACAAAGATGAAATCTTCATCCTAAAAGCACATTGTAAATGTTAAGTAATCATTGCAATATCCACCTCAGTAAATAGTATTACCCTCACATAGTGGGAAGGGCTAAGTCCAGAAAGAGATGTGAGTACTACTGAGCCAAGTAGTGCTGTCTGTGACTCCTGCTGACTGCAGCCAGCCTGGAATTTTACTCCTTTGCAATGCTCTGCAGAGCTTAGCTCAACATAAATTCAAACCTGAACTAGTCATCAAACTGCTGTATAACTTCACACAGTGGCACATTTGCTAAGGTGTTTAAAGTTTCTCTTCTATTAAATACCATAATTATTCATGCCAACCTGCTTATTCACATAAACCAACTCTTCCCTTAAGCTTTCCTTCCCTTGAGAACACTAAACACTCTTATGTGACCATATCTTTAAGTCAAATAAAGAATTGCAAATGCCTGTCTTCCAAAGGAAATGCTGTACAGATCCAGCACAGAGAGGGAACTACATTAACAGGATCCTGATAAAAGAGAACAGTTTAAAGTAATACAGATAGGACAAAATGAGAAGGTTGTCAAGAGACCCCTGTCCCTTCTCAAACATTCTAAAAATTCTTAAGTGCATTTAAAAAAGAAAATTCCCTTCATTAGTCTAAAGATGAACTAACACTTTGAACATTTTGGTGTGGGGATACCACATAAGTAAGGTCTCCAGCCAAAGAGAAATAAGGTAGGACCTTCCCAAAACAGTCACAGCTTCAGGCAGCAGAAATGAGAAACTTAAAGGATATTGAAGTTACAAACATAGTCTGCAATATTTTTGTGTTGGAGGCTGCCACTACTATGCTACAGACAGCTGAATCCCTTTATAGCCATCAAAATACATGCACAAGCAGTTCCATCAGAGGGGTAAAAGCAAAGCCAGGTGTGTAGAGCTAAAAGACACATCTGGCTGCGGGTAGGTAGCTGAACTCAACACTGCTGAGCACAGACCTGCTGGTCAGGTATTCATCCAGACCATCCTGTGCACCTCAATCCAGACCAACACAGAGGCACTCCAGCCTGAAATGAAGAAAATTGCTGCTTATCCCCCCCAGCTACTTACAGATGATCTCAGAGAGGAAGCCTCCCAACCACCAGTGTCCTCACGTGGTGTGGTGCAGCTGCCTGTCACTGGGGCCATCTCCCCATGCCTGCCATGGAGGGTGCAGGGCAGCTGCTCCCCGTGGGATGGGGACTGCAGAGAGGGCAGGGCAGGGCTCAGCCCACAGCAGCAGGTGACAAGGTGGAGCAGAGGTCAGGCCAGGAAATGAGTGAAGTCCTGGGTCAGGGCTCCATAGGGCAGGGCTGAGCTGAAGCCCAGCACTGGTGCAGCAAAGCTGAGGCAGGACTGACTGACTATCCAGGGTGAGAGGGACTGAAGCACCTGGGCTGGGGTGTGGAGAGAGCCCAGGTGGGGCTGCTCATGGCCAAGGAGGCCTCTGAGTGCCCTCAGGCCCTGACAACTCCAGCCCTTTTATTCCAGCTATGACACAGAAAAAACTTTCCTTCTGCAGCCAAAGGGGGAGGAAATAAGCTGTGCCCTTCCACTGGGAATGGTCTGTGCCCATCTAATAGCAAAAGACAGAAAGTTTGAACACACAGTGAGCATCTTGTAGGCAAGCAATGCAATCACGCTCAGGTGTTCAAACGAGAAAATAACTTCACAAGAGAAGTAACAAATTAATTCTGGATTTGGATAGCCTGTGGATTTAATTTACTATGGCATTGCAACTGAACTAGCTTAGAAAAAAAAGCACTTTCAGTGCCTGGTCCCTGGCTGCAGCTGGGACAGGTTAGGGGGTGATGGGTGTTTGACGGGTGTTCCCCATGTGCTGCTCACTTCCACTGAGCCTGCTGGCTGCTCCCTCATCTGCTCTGTCAAAGCCATTGACGTAGGAAAATAAAAAGTGTTTAAATTAAAACAGATAATCCTGACAAAGTACAACCGAGAAATGTGGCCTGTTGTGCCAGGAGATACGACAGACAGTGACCTTTAGTAAGGAAAGTGTATGTGTGTGTAGGAAGCTCCCCAACCTCCTAACCCCACTGAGCTCACACAGGATGGCACAGCTGGCTCTGCCCAGCTGTGTCCTCCAATTTCACAACTTGGCTGTTTCCATCTTCCAATGCCAAGCATCCCTGGTCAGTTATATGCTCGCTGGAATATCTCATTGACTGGATCTGCTTGTGTACCTACTCATAATTAATCCCTTGAAACACAGATAAACAGTCTTTGCAAGAACAAAAAGAAATAAGTAATATAAACCATAACACAAGTGCTGGTTTTGTTATTTCCCATGTAAAACACTAGGCCAGAACTGAACAATTAGGCAAACTTTCTGAGGGAACTGCCCATAAACCAGTTCTTTTACCAGGTGTCAATACCACAGCCAAACAAAATCTTTACACATTATATTGATCTGCATCTATCACATCCTGATCAAAGTTTCCTGCCTTTTGATAAGGTGCTAATGATTTCCTAAGCAAAATCAAACACAGCTACTCAAGTGTCTGAACAAGTTAGATGAAGTCACTTTAATTGCTGACTTTGATGCATCTTTCCTCGCATACTAATTTCAGCCAAGCAAGATGGTGCACACACATTAAATGATGAAGCAAGGCAGCAGCAGAGCCAGCTGAGGGGAATCTTGTGAAAAGTGTCTCGCTCATTCCCAAGTCTCAGTTTTAGGAACTTACTTTCTGTCTCTGTTCAGGCAGACCCAGAAGAAGTGGTCTTGCTCCACAACTCATTTTTCAAAGCCCAAATAATTAGACATATCCCAATGACAGTTGCAGTATGCTACAAATAAAAATTCATGCTATTTTTTCATACAGTCACGCAATTGTTGTCTGTTGCTTCTGCCTAGTCACCTTTTGCTCAGATCTAAAGAGGAAATAGGAGGAACAAAATCAAAACTTAAAATTTATAGGCCTAAAGTGCCTTCTCAAAACAGCTGTGGCACATGCTTACCCCAAGATTTCACAGTCCCCAGCAGCATCTCTACTGACGTGGCTCCATGTTGGCCTCTTTAAAATTCCATATGGAGAAGCTCACATTTTCTGTCTGTGCCTGTGATGTAATGAAAGGGAAAAATTAAAGGGAATGGGATCCTTCTAGTAATGTATTTGTATTGCTATTGTTAACCTTGTGTCAAGAACTTAGGACTTTGCCATAGAAATATTTGTACTTGGAGAAAATCTGGAGAGAAAGGACTTGGCCCTGGAGGGAATTTCATAAAATACCAAATTAAGACATGTCAATTGGGTTCTTAAATTACGCAAAGGCAAAGCAAATAACATACACCAGTGGCTTGAAGTGCTCTTTTGTAATCAAATGATTTGTGTTTCAAACTCAAAATTTGACAAGTAATTAATTCCTTTTGCAGATTTATTTTTTATGTGTTTTTTGCATTTCTAGAAAAAGATAGATTGCAGTATAATGTAGTAGAATATAAATTATTATGACATGCATTTTTTAGTCTGTCCGAATTTCTTTTTTTTTTTGTTACATTGTAGAATATGAGTGCTCTTGGAAATTCTTTCTCCAATTTTACAATTTGCATCTTGCAAATTTTATCTCTGACATGTTTGCTTAATATTTGGATGACTGCCACTGTGTGCACAAAATAGCCCACATATTTTGAAGTGCCAAGCCTCTTATCCATTACATTTCCCATTGCTTTCAACGACCATTCAAGCTGGGATGTAAAGGTCCTTCCCTGCACTGTGTAGGACAGGGCCACTGGGTCACTTGTGCATATCAAGGGGTTGAACATTCAACCTACACTTGGTTCTCACAAATACTGCTCGTGAACTTACATGCCAAGACTTGCACACATGAAGATTTCCCACAAAAATATAAATTAAAGAATGATTTTCGACTTTAGTGGGAGAGCTTAGCACTCAGGACTTCTACAGACCTGTCCCAGAAATACTTAGCACAGTTTAAGCAGAGCTGATCAGCAGGTGGTGGCTTCTGGAAAAATGGGGAAGCCTTTTCCAATCAGCACATACAAGCAGTTATCACCTGGCAGACACTTTTAGTTCACTTTTCTCCTTTTCAATTCCACGCCTGAGTCACAATGCTTTGTACCTGCATTGCACAACCTCAAAGCACACACAGCACAGTTTTCACGGTGCAGGTGAGTAAGAGGTTGGTCATCTGCAAACTTCAGGTTCCATTGCGCAAATCGCGCTGCAAAGGATGCGTGGGGGTTTTGTTCCAAGACACACAGTACACTTGGGAAAGTTCAAATGCACACTGTATTACAACACTAATTTTTGCTGTGCTGTCATATGATACCTCCAGTGGATTCATGCTGAAGATTGCCTCTGTTCTGCAAGTCCCCATCTGGGCTGCCCTATGGCCCTGGCTGTTTCTGCAGTCTAAGGTAGGCAGGGAGCACTTCCCAGGAGCCACCTTTCTGGTCTCAGGCTCCCCTTCTCTAGGTACAAGTAATCTATGCTGGGGACAGAAAGAGACACTACTGCCAAGACAGATGTGTGATCTCAGTGACCTGTGATCACTGAGAACTCCACATAGTTCTCATACATGTAGGGATGTAGGACAGGGGCAAACCAAAACCATTTCCTAAAGCCTAGGACTCTAAAATCTCATTTTCTTCACCTATATTATTGTTCTCATTATAACAAGTATGTAAAACTATTAGCATGAATCTAACCTCAAAATTATTATCAATGCATAATACTTATTACCAACAAAAGGAACACATCCCAGCCTCAAATGAGCACAAGAGCTCTTTCAAAGAGAGTAGAACAAGGCATCTTTTTATATTCTACAGGCCAAATTACTTTCCTCACTGAAGAGTATAAAAGTTTCCTAGGGAGGAATGAATATGTAGTGTTTTATCTAAAAATGATTTGCTACCCTGGCATATAATCTCAAAGTCCTGAACCTTCATCATCAGAGTGAGACAATCTACATCTTTTCCCCTCTGTTTTTGTATGTACTGTAGCCAGTGTTGCTACCACGCAAAAGGTAAATGTTTGTATTTCCCCTTATGCCATAACACTATTTATTGAGCTGTAACAACAAGAGTGTCTACAATCTCCAGGTTTGACTGAATGCAATAATTGTTCCTCATGTTCATGAGAGGCTTCACGTTTGAGGTTGAGAAATATTTCTACTGTAAACATCAGACCAAGGAGCACAAATTTAGCTTTCCTTTCTCTCCATAGTGATCTTTGTGCACAACTTATGGCACAAAGGTGGGTCAATATGTAATACAGCAGCAACAAAATATCTCAATAAAAAGAAATTCCATTTTGTTAATACTTTAGTTGCCTCTTTAAACAAAACTTTTGCTTCTATACCTGTGAATGGCCAGTTCAGTTGTTAAGTCAGATGCAAAGCATGGGTAAGGCTCACAACATAATTGTTGCCATTGTACTGAACTTCCCTGAAGAAAGAGGGTCGTGACATGCCTTTCTGATAAACTTATCTAAATAAGACTGAATGGCAAGCTTTGGTTTCAAAGCTGTGAACTCTTACATGTGGATGTAAGTATTATGGAGTAGAAAGAAAAAGAACTAGCATAACTTGGGACAAAAATTAGTATGCCATGTCTACTTAATGTGTTTGGGTTTTCCCCCTGTGAAAAGGGCTTTGGTTATTCATTAGGCCATTTACATCAATTATACGTTACTGTGTGATATTATGTATAGGTCACTCCTAAAAATTACATATGTGCATAATACATTTTTTTTGTAGAGATATTGTGCATATTAAAGCTTCATAAACAACTGGATAGCAAGTTCTTGATATCTTCTTAAGATACTTGTTCTCAAAGCCTAATTTCCACTCTGATAAAGGTACACACAATTCCCAGTTCTACCCACTCTCACCAGCCTGCCCATCTCAGTGTTGTGTACAACCAAAAGCCACTAAAATTCCACCTGAAATCCTTAACGTACCTCTTCATCTGACAGATAGTAGGATGGTCTCTTAAAATAAGTGATCATTGGCTTAATATCATATTCATGTAGGAGACTCAACAATCCATTTTTCTACTTGTGTGTTAAATTATTGCATTATGTAGTTACAACAATATAAAAGTCTGATTTCCCTTTATCAGCCATAGGTCTAAGTCACAGTAAGATTTTTGCTATTAAAGAATCTCCCTAGGTACATGCTCTGTCACAGATCTTAACTCAAAATCATTTATTTAACATCTGTTCCACAATCATTTCTTAAAGATTTACTTCCTTTAAACACAACTGGGACACTTGATCCTCCCTTGTTTCAATCTGCAATATCCTTAAAAATAACAGTAAAAGATGTTATGAATACAAAACCAAAGCTGACACCAATAAATTTCAGTGACTCATTTCTCTTGCATTATTCCTGCTTGGCTGCTCCTAAGAGGAGATGAACTATAGAGACACTCAGAGGCAATTTAGTGGTATTACAGAAAGACTCATTCAGTCTGGACTGAAAAGATCCTCTCAAAATTACAGAAAAACATTTTTTCCCTTCGGTAGGGGAGTATAGAAAGTGCAATTTCTCAAGTAAGAAGCCCCAAATCACTGTTGTAGCTATGCTTAGAGTGGAGCATGCACCAGTGCCTGGCACACTGTCCCCTGAAAGCAGGTAATGCATAAATACAATCACTCCACCTGCTCACTTCACACTAAAAAGTTGCTTTTCTTTCGCATAGGAGTTTATTTTTGCAAAGTTCTTGGGGGGACGGGAGAGAGTGTTGCCCCCATAAAACTAATATATTAAGAGTATGTACAGTTTTTCCAGGTGTTATAAGTTTTTATCTCTGGCTATGACAGTGTTGCCATGGACTTGCCCTCTTTTTTCCACCTGGAAATTTTGCCTGGGCTGAACGTAAAGACTCTGGACATTGATCCAGGATTTCTGGCAACCCAGACACAGCAGTAACTACTGCCAAGCTGATGGACATCCAAAAATGCCAAACAAATGGCTCCTGAGCAAGTACGGATCAACTGTACAGCACGAGCACCCACCAACGGTACAGGGCACGTGCTGGAGGTCTCGTGTACCATAGATTTGCTGCAAATGCATAGACCATCTGTGCTGCACATGAGCATATATTTCAGTCCAGGAAATCCTGGACAGAAACAGGACCACCTGAGCTCACTGCTGCCCTCCCCCTCCACCAGCAGGCACGCTCCAGGTTACAGCTGCCTTCCCATCCGTACCCGACCACGTCAGTCCTTGGGAGCCACGGTGGCTGCTCTGCCACCAACTGCAGCAAAGCTCAGGATCCAGAGCATGTACAGCTCTGGACAGCTGTGCCAGGCTAGATTTGCAAACAAAGAGATTAGGCTGATATTGCAAATGTTACCATTTTATCGAGGATCTTGCAATGCTTGTTGTTCCTGTAGCTGAACTTCTGGAGCTGGAGAACTGTATGAGAACTGTAACTTTTCACTTAAGAAAAAAAAAAATAATTCTGATCAGAACTCTGCAGCTGAGGAAGTGTGAATTATCTGATGATCCAGCTCCAGATTTTCCCTTGTCCAAACATGTAGAATAAAGAGCTTGCAGATGTGACCTTAGGGACTTGAAAAGCATAGGTATATAAAGAGAATCCATAATGTTTTGCTCCTTGTTAATAACTTTTAAGCCACTCATAAAACCATCAATAACTATGAAAGTCCGTATCCTGCTGATAAATGGCAGTTTTGTGTGGATGAAAGTTTGATTTAAAAATTATATTTAATTTTTTTTGGGGGGGGAGGGAGGGGAAGCTGAAGTGTTAATAATAGTTGATGCTCAAAATATTTTCCTAGATGGAGTGGTAGGAAATCATCCCAAGTGCTTGTGCTGAGATATTTGTCACAGTGAGTGTCTGAGGTCCATTCCCAAAAGGCTGGAGGGTCTGGTTGCCTCTGCACAGTCTACTACACTGCTTCAAATAGGGGGTGGCTTGGGTTGAATCAGCGTGGTCAGAGATCCTGAACCCTGATAATTTGTGTCAACTATCAAGGAGAGAGAGCAGGGGAAAAAAAAGGGGAAATCTGACATACAAAAATTGTAACTTATACAGAAAAAAATAACAATAGTTTTCTCAGTCCTACAGTTTCATGCAAACATTTGTCAGAGATGACAACTATATTTTCAGTTTTGTTCTTAACAGCAACGTTTGAAAAGTTGGATTTTTTAAGTGAAATAACTAGAAGTCTAAAAACTTTAACTAATTTAGGTTAATCTGAAAATCCAGGAACACATATTTTCAGAATATATAGAGATAATCTTTATAGGTGTTCCTTAAAAATTATTTCAGATGTATCAGCTTTTAGATTTTTTCTCTTTTTCCAATGGTACAAATCAGAAGAAACTCACTAAAATCAGTGGCGACATGACAGCATAAGAATGGTATGAGTGGATGGAAAATCCATCACAACTGTAGTAAGGAATTAAGCCTGGTCCTTCCTCCTTCAACCACAGCACAATCATAGAGCTCCAGCCAAGTTAAGGTACTCAAGAAGGGAAATGAGGCTCACAGTATAATGAAGGAGGTCTTGTGGGATGTTGTACATCTCGCTGAAATCCTGTTTCATCAGTGGCAGTCAGGGTAGGTGCTGCAGGAGGGCTCTGCCTTACCCAGCAGCTCTGCCCTGTGCAACACCCACCACAAAGCTGCACTGCTGCATCCTAACAAGAGTTCCATATCACTAATATATAATACTCAGTGTCTGCACACAAGAACAGG
This sequence comes from Manacus candei, assembly GCF_025592945.1. NCBI lineage: Eukaryota > Metazoa > Chordata > Aves > Passeriformes > Pipridae > Manacus > Manacus candei. The sequence goes on along the minus strand of NW_026138113.1, from coordinate 5,878,989 downwards.
CAACTGGAAGCTTTTCAACCATCTCAGATGCCATCATGACTTCATGAATCCTGTTTTCAGAGTGACTCACAGCTTCCTGAGATGCCTGACCTCCAAGAAGCTGGGCAGACCCAGTGACCCTGTCCTGTCTGCCTCTCTCTGCATTATATATCCCTGAAGTTAGTGTGCCATGCTCCTTCACACAAAAAACTTGATGGAAAAACACCAGGTGTTCAACCAACCAGTGAACAGCCAGACTGTGGTCCTGTACACAGCTGTAAATCCCCTGGATGGAGCCCTGATTAGCTGTGCTAGGGAAGATTGCAGGATTGGAACCTATGGAATAAACTTGAAATTACCAGGAATTTAGTAGTTTTGATACCTAAAGGGCCATCACTTTTCTATAGAATCAGTTCCTTAAACCTCCAGAGCCAAAACTGAACTTGGCAGAGAAGCTGGGGCAGTGGCTGTAGGCGGCTTCCTCCTTGCCCTAGGTTTGCCACCTGTCCTGCTGCAGAGTGTCCCCCCTTTCCTGTCCCAGCAGATGCTGTGCCTGTGTCACCAGACCCTGGCATGTAAGCTCCCACACCCCAAATGCAGCTCATCAACCATGCAGCACTAGGCACTCACCAAAGCTTCCTCACCCACAGAACCCAGTCCACCTTCAGAAGAACAAGCTAAGGGAAGTCCATCAAATTCCTTCCCAAACTTTTTTGCTGTCACACCCATACAAAGTGTGACAGCTCCTGGGTAGCTCCTGCTAAAACCTCTGCTCTGACCCTTAGTGCTGTTCACATATTTGTGTTTTCCTGGCTCACAGGACTGACCTACCCATCAGCATGTGTTTGTACAGTGCTGAGTACAATGATGTTCTTGAGCTCACTGAAGCATTTGAGTCTGTAACTACAGCTCCTCAACACTAGAATACTGTAAATAAGACATGACGACTTGTCTCTACTCCTTTTGCCAGAGAGTCACTAAATATCATTCCTTTGTTTTAAGAGAAGAAAGTGATCTTCATTTGAGGACATTCTTTTCTTATTTATGAGTATCCAAATTTGAAATATTTTCCAAAACAGTAAATACAATAGTGGATTCCCACACAAATGCAAGTGTGCACACATTTTGACTTCACATAGTCATCCTCTTTTTGCTGACAATGAGTTGTTTCAAATTTTTGTCACCACTGGCAGCAACACCTCCTGTGTACTGCAAGAGGAACTACTCACAGCTATATTTTCTACTGCCTATCCCTAGCAAGTGGGTCTTTAACTTCTTACTCCAATGTGTAGCACAAGATGCCTAACGTGCTGCCTGCTGCCTTTTTCTGGCTCACATGCCACTTAGACTGATACACCAAGGTTTGTGAACTTTCTGGCAGCAGCAACACTGTTGTATTCCCACAGTTTTTCTCAGCAGTCCCAGCCCTACGTGGCTGACAATGGTGTTAGGGGCTGCATGGGGAAGAGCTTGGTGAGTTTCAGAACATTTAATCTGAAAGCATCAAGGTTGCTGCTTGTATTTCAGACTTGAAAAATGGGCCCATTTTTTATCTGTTTCTCCAAAATTATGTCTAATATAACTCTAATGTCTATAATGCCTATAACTAATAAGAGATACTGAATCTTCCCTAAATATCTCGCCTCACTTTTATTCTAGGACTATCACGACTGCAACACCACTACTAATATGAGTATTTTACAATCATTAATGGATTAATCTTCACAGCACTGTTGTAGAGATAGAAGACAATAGCATAGAGATAAAGCAAATCACTATTTAGGTCAGAGACACAATAAAAAAAGGAAAAAAATACCTCAGAATTTCCTGTTCCTCTATGTTCATATGTCTGCATTGCAGCTCAGACTTTTTGCTTTGATTTCTGGTTTAAATTTCTTCATAGCTTTTTTTAATATATCAGAACTGAAACTTTCCAATGCTATAAAAAACTTTTTTATTTTCAATTTCACAGAATAGCAAATTTCCACAGAAAATCCTATTATAATCCAAAACAAACTGGTTGAGTCAGAGTTTTCTATGTAACAAATTTAGCCAGTTCGGGTTTTGACAACACAGTTACCAAAGCAAAACATGATTATGCTGAAGACTTTATTGTAGAAAATTATAACTTCTTGAGTAAAACCAACTTTACAACAAGTCTACTTATAGGCAAGAAATTATTTGTTATTTTACAAGCATAAAGATACTAAATAACTTGTGAGAGTAGGATCAGATAGGAATACAAGTAAGTTAATTATACCTGTTCATTGTTTTTTTGTTCCCAGTCAAGCATATGAAAAAAAGAAATTTATTTATCTTAAAGCTATTGAACTCCCCCTCACTAGATCTGCTCTAGATTTCCAATTCCTTCACTTTTCTGTATCAGTTATCCTGTACAGATGCTTCATTCTTCAATGAGAAAGCCAGAAAATTAAAATCAATAACTTCATTATGTTTACAGTGTTTTTCTTTTCACCTGAGTTTTCCCAGTCTTAATGTCTTACTATAACTTGAAAACTATTGCTTGCTTTTACTGAAATATTCCATTCTTATTCCTTTCAAATAAAGGTTAGGAATATGGTAATGTATACCTTAATTTTTTATAATGTATATTCTGAAAGGCCTAAAGTATAAATCTATGTCTGCTTTCACAAAAGTCCTACTGAATATAATATAAACAAACAATTTTGTAGCATCTTCTACCATATAGTAAAAATAATAATTTGTACTTTTAAAATGGAACAATTACGTTTTAAATTCATATTCTTTTTCTGACAACAAGAATTCTTCCTGCACAAGTCTTTGTGTTTTTTGCATATACAAAAAATAAATAATTGACATTTTGTACTATATGAACTTCATGTATTATTAATTTGATGGAAATGAACACATGATGGAGCACCTTCTTTATCTGTGTGATTGTTTTCACAGATATGTCAGTTACACTGATATGGAATTGTATGATGTGTCCTAGGGACTGCAACATTTCAACAAAATATCTCCAGAAATATATGTGCACCCACAATGTCATCTAACAAACTCACCTTTCATTAAAATCATCTTCAGTAAATGTGAGCTTGCATTTGCAAGGCTAATCTAAAAAGCTATGAAAGGAACACTGAAGATAAAAAAAAAATTATTAATATAGCAAGAGAGCCTTAGAGATTACTTTTCCTATAATTCTAATGAGACAATACAAATAAAAATCCAGAGATTCAGACTTGATGGTAACACAGAACTTTCTTCTCAAGAATATTTGGGGTGTTCATTAAATGAAATACTATGTGCTATTTCATCTCAAATTCTGGCATCTCCTGACAGTGTATTCTCTCACTGATATGCACATGTGTAATCACTCATTTACATTAATGGGATTATGGGTGTTTTGTATCTAGGAGAGAATACCTTTTTTTCCTTCCCCCCCCCCCCCAGAGTGGTTGCTCACTATGTGCTTGGCAACTGAGATGTATTATGGTTTTTGCCTAACAGGAATTAAGGCTCTCCCATACAGCATGTCATACTTGCCTGAAAGCAAAAATGCTGCCTACTAAGCAACAGACACCCTAATTAAAGTTGCCCAGCATAATATCAGCCCATTAGTTTAAACTAAAGACCAAAGAGAATAATGGAGGTGGTATTAGGATACTACAAAACATAACCTAAGGTCAAACAAAGATTACTTTGCTTTGGGTAATTTTTTTTTAATTTATACATTTTCGACCAATTTTCACAAGCATTCCAAACCCAAATATAGATAATAAAATGCTTGTCAGTTTTTAAGCCCCTGCCAAAGCAAAAATGATAACAAACAGCAATAAAATAATTGTCAATCAGATGCTTTCGCAGGAACATTTTGCAATAATGAGATATATTAAATATTCATCAGGACATAGTCTATAAAGGCACATAGGAGCATATTTTATGCCTGTGCTGGACAGTTACAGCTGATCATGGAATAGTAGCAGTCTTATAAAGCTTTCTGGCACATTTACAATTTCTTTATCCCTTACGCATAGTCTAGAAAATCTGAACCCTTATAAACAGAAGGGGTCAATACTGTGTCCTTTCCACAAGGCATTCTTTAAAGAGGATGGGAAAAGCTCCAGAAAACAAGTGAACTTGAAATTCCCATTTTCAAACTTCGTTTCTTCCATAATCACATCTTAGTGGTGCTATTTCAAACATTTTCAAATTAACTCTTTCAGAACTAATCACTTTAAAATACCTTACAAAGAGAAAAATAATGTATTCAGTAATACTGCTGAATAATAATAATGCAGTAATACTGTTGAATTTTCACGTGCTAAAATAAGAATTTTTGGTTTTTTATTATGGTCTTGATCCTTACAATTAACCAAATAAAGCAGGAAATTATCCATGTTCATTAAAAGCCCTTGTATGGCACTTTAACAAATAGGTTAAAGTAAAAGCCTCCCAGAACAGCTGATAAAAGGAAGCAGCTGGCAGAGAATCTGATTTTGTTTCATGACACTATAAGAAGCACTTAAATTGTTTCTGCTGCATGTCTATCATAAAGTCCTTTGAGATATTTATCACTGGACTTAGGAAAATAAGCATTAGATGGAGTCACAGGTACTCCTCAAATTAAGATAGAGAGCCAAATCCTGCCCACACAGACCACAGCCCTTCCTGAAGCCCAGGTTTTTCAATAGACACCTCCCTGAGGTCATTCCCAGCTCTATTTTCTTGGATTCCACAAACTTAGCACAAAATAAAAGCTTCAGCCTTCCTTTCCTCTCTGTCCTTGCCCATAGGACAGGCATGTAGCAAAGCTGGAGGGTGTGCAAGGGTATTCACAGCCTCAGGCTTCTCCCTCTTCCCTCCAGAGCCTATATGGGGTTGTGGAGAATACACACACATTACAGGCTCATGGTCTAGACTTATTCTGAATTTCTTCAATGAGAATCACACACAAAGACCAAATGTTAAAGGATCACATCAGTAAGGATATATTCAGGACCTGATTGCCTGTGCCTGGAAAGCAGAGCTCTGATATGGTACTGGCTTGGTAAGGGGACCTGGAATTTAGACATGGTATGTCTGTCCATTAGTCAGTTATCTGCAAGTATTTGATAATTATAAAATTGTCACTAGTAGGCTATTTGGCTAGAAAATAAAGATAGCTGCAAGAAATATTTGAAATCTTTTGCCTGAGTGCCAGCTTTAGTGAAGGTCTGAGCTGTTCTCATTAAAAGTCAACAGAGAGGATCCTACTGTTTTCAATGCTACAAACTCAAATCCTGCCAGCATCATTGTGCAACTGAAAGTAGGTCTGTGTAAGAACAATTACACAGCACTGATCCCAGATACTTGAGCTCTCTTCAGCAGTGCAAGACTCCTGTTATCACATTTGGCAGTGGCACTCAAAATAAGGCTTTCACAGGTTTAAAATGGAGATGACAGAATATCTCGTAATGGGACCCTGTGGGTGAATGAATTCCTTTGCTCCTTGAGCAGTGTGATTAGATGGGCCTGACTGCAAGGCACAGAAAGAACGACCTATCTGTACCACAGGTGGGAACAGGCTTTTGGAAAAGATGGGTTAGACCTCTGATTGTGGATTATGATTCTCCTAATCTTGCACAATTCCATAGCAAGTTGGGCAGGAGCTGCTAAAATAAACACGCATCAGGAAACAACTGTGACACTCAAGGTTTTCCTTAAAGAGAAATTAAAAAACGCAGGTGAGATTAAAGCCCCCAAAGGTGACAAGTATGAAGAGAAGTTTCCCAGCCCTATCTTTGCTATCATTTCTACCCAGGGCTCTTCCAGTGGTACCACAGGGTGCAAGCCCTGATTGTTTTCTGATGCTCTGGTGAGTGTCTGTGGGACACTTCCAAGAACAACTGTATGATGACCAAGGTGATACTGGCACATCTGAGCCTCAGCCTTAATCCCACTAAGTTTTAGTGGGCTGGGTATTTTAGCTGGGCCAGATCCATAGTCTGTTGGGTTTGATCATCTCTACATTTTAGCAAGGTAGCCTTGGGCCACAGTCCAGTAATTGCCAGGGTTTTCCAAATGCCAGGTTGAAAATAAACTCCCATCAAAACTGAGTGGCTCTGCCAAGTTCAAAAGGTGAAATAAATGAATCTTTACACATTATAAGAACAAAATCAACATTCTTCTGTGGCATAAAGTGCCTGAAAAACTAGCAAGTAAAAGCAGGTGTGATGTGCTCCCTGTCAGCTAACGACACTGATAAGCTTGCCATGCCTGGTTCTGCTTCATTTCAAACAGACTGCTGGAAAAAAGGGGGAAAAGCCAGAGCAGAAATAATTGCTGGAGCTTCGAGTTAGCTGAGAGAGCCTGCAGGCTAAGATCAACGCGACTGATTTCATCCTCTTCCTTTTATTTCTATAACCTTAAACGTTCTGCTATTATAAAAGTCATCATGTCAGCTTTCCCCCAAGCCTTAGCAGCGGCCTATTTTAAAATTGTATCAATTGGTAAAGCTCTTGGCTGGAGTATTTTCATCTTGATTTATGGTTTTAGAGCTTTAAAGATGAAGAAAACTCCACTGACCTGATCCGAGCATGCATGTGCATTGTCCCACACATATGTTTATAATCAGACCCTACAGAAACAACGCACATTAGGGAAGCTTTAAAATTACAGGGAAAGCAGCAAATTGCAAGTGAACGCTGTTTATCCTGTATTTGTCTCCATGAAGAATTAAAAAAACCCCAAAACAACCCACCTACTTTAATTCTAAACGTTTTCTTTCTCTGCTTAATATCAGGGATTTAGCACTTCCTGAGGCCATTGATAAGGTAAGGGTCTTAGAATTAAGAAACTCGTAAATCAGTGTAACAAATGTGGACATATAATACTGTGGCCTTGTTCTTGCTTCTAGATCAATGTAACTGATAAAAGAACTTTAGGCTGGTGAGGAAGAGGGCAAAGGGACTTTTGCTTTTTTTTTTAAGCAGGGACTGATCAAAAGCAAGCCCATAACTTAGACTATTCCAGCAAAGCAGCAGCCATCCAGCACTAACGCTTATTGCTTCCTTTTAAACACTTGCAGCACGGACCCCAGAGGATGCATTATTAAAATGTTCAAGAGGATCATATTAGGGCTTCAGAATAAATACTAACTTCCCACAATAATCTTCACACATTCGTCCATAGGGAACGATGGAATAATGACCCTTTGAATTTGTAATACAAAGGAGAGGCTTTTCTTCTCCCTCTCTCCTTGCCAGCAGTGTGGTGGCATTGCACACTAAAGAGCCTGCTGCTAGCAGAGAGGTTAACCTGTGAGAGGGTGAGAGGAGGCACTCAGAGGAAAGGAACTTAATCTAAAAAGATGGTGACTGAAGCAGGCACATTGAGGTAAGGCTTCCTCACCTAACAGGGAAATACACATTGCAAATAAGACACACTTGTAGTGCTGTGGGGTCCTGGAGGGGAGCCGAGCAGGGGGATGCCCAGGAATTACCTGTCGTGATGTTCTCATCAGCCTGTAATGCCCATCACACGTGGAAAAACACTCCCCTACATGAAAACGTTTGAGCGCAAGAAGCACTTCTGAAGTCCTCTGTCCAGATGATTTGAGTTTTTGGTATGTCAACTAACCCAAATAATACCTTAAATAACGCCAGATAAGCTAACCATCAAAAGCGCATTTCTTATAATGCGGGCAGAACAGAAGCTCAATCCAAATCTGAGAAAATTCTCTTGGGACTAAGTGTAATTTTGAAGGTCCTCTAAAAATGATCTATACCTTCCCTTCAGACAGACAGTAGGTCAGAAAATGCTGTTGTTCTTTCGAGGCAAGTTGGTCACAGTGTTTCTGAGACAATTCTTTTTCCCTGTCTTTTTTCTCCTCCTTTGAGAAATGGCTCGACAGAGCTCACCTTACCGAGGGAGATGCTTGACAGATTGCACATGAAAAAATCTGATCTATCCCTTTTCCCAGGACAGAATTGTTCCCTACAGTATACTTTGTATCAATTATCAAAGGAATTAAAACATGCAAATAGGAAAAAGGTCTGTTAAGTTATCCTGTTGCTTTGAAAGAACCTAAAGGCACAATTTACGGCAAGTGGGAGTCTTAAAAAACAGCAACTGCTTTAGCTGAGCTGGGGGGAAGAGAGGTTGTGCATGCAGTCAAAGCCATAAACGCCAGCCTTGGTCTGAAAAAAGGTAATTGTGCTGCGAATGCTGACAGGTCTGACAGAAAGTGTCTTCATTGAGAAATTGCATTTTGAAGTTCTTCCCGTTCCTTCAGAAATAAATGGACTAAAGCAACAGGGCTGGCTCTGACAGGAAGCGGGGATTCGGGACTTCAAATACAAACATTATGAAAAACAAGCAACATCTGCAAACAGTAAGTACTTATTTATATTTTATGGAGTGTGTGCTTGGGATTTTGACAGGTTTTTAAACAGAGCCTATATTAGGCCCATACAAAGGCGAGAATGCCCCTTTTTAAAAATACATTATGCTGCTGAAAAGCAGTCTAAATCTGCAGTCCAAGCCTCAGGTGAGCTCTGACCCCTCCTAACCTGGTCTAACAAAACACACATGTGGTGTTTGCAATAGAACAGTTTACTGTTACTTTCTCAAGGTCAGGACAAGACAGACACTCGAGGGTTAGTATTCAGCAAGCTTTTCCCTCAGCTGCCAGAGTCGCTTTGAACTTTTCCCTTTTGAACAAATAGGAAGTGAAACTGTGAGGAAACAAGTGCTTGGAATCATAGAGAAGCACACACACCAAAAAGAGAGGGGAACCCTCCTAAAAAGCTATAAACAGATCTTTTTTCAAACAAACAAACAAAAAAAAATCCCAAAACTGACCCCAGCCTGACATCTAATTTAAGGGTTTAAAAATATTCTGTGTGTAGTTTTGAAATTTTAACACACGCTCCTTTTCACATGCTACCCCTGATTTTTTCATATAACAAATAATAACCAGTTGGCAGGTATGGTGCACTGTGCACTATAAAATATTTAGTAAGGCAATAACGACTCCCTGGGCAGCATAAGAAAACCGCGATTATATTCAGAGAGAAAGCCATGAACAAACAGAGGGGGGAAAAAAATACAAAGAAAGATAAAGGAAGGCCTTTCATCAGGTCTTCCTGTCCAATAACACACTCAGGCTTGATCCATATGTTTTGAGAAAAATCAAAGTGTCACGACTACCAAAAATGTCAATAGCTCCAGTAAGGAATATTGTCTAACATTTTCTATTACACTGTTGAAGAATTTGCCTCCCAGCGCAATTTGGAAGAAAAGTCTTTTATTTCTAAAACACTAAAAAAAATGAACAAGGCACGCTTCTGTGCAATGTGTAATACAATAATGCTGTGGGCTTCCAAACTATCCTGGAAACTGATACTTTGATGAAAGTGAGTCCTTCTCTACACCTCTCATATTTTCTGTCCTCTGCACACAGACAGGGCTGCGAGGCACATCCTGGTCAGCGGGATCTAATAGCGCAATACGCCGTTCACTGGGAAACTGGAGAAGGCAAACTTTCATCAGCCTTAATATTTTTATAATCCTGCATAATGACCCCCAGGATTGGCTAACCCACCAAAATGAAGGGGGTTGTCCAGGAAAGGAGAATCAATTGCCCTTTGCTCAAAGCTGTGCCTCTGCCTGTGCACTGTTTGCATTCCTGTGCATAGCTCACTTTTAAGGACATCCCATTTCTCCCTGTCATCTGTAAACAAACAATTTTATTGCTGTCTTAGCAAAATGTAAACAAAACTTAGCACCTTGCCCTAGGGAGAGCTGCAGCTAACACACGGTTTGTCTGTACCTTGGTGCACAATTTCTTTTGTATTTGTCTTTTCCAGCACCTTTCAAGTTCCAGAGGGAAAAAAACCACATCAGTGGTGCTGCGTCTTTATCCTGTGGAATCTAAACTAGAATTGAGCGTGTTGCAGGCAATCAATATTACTGTGCAAATTAGCCTTTATGACTGAACCACTGTTTGCTCACGGGGAAAAAAAGAAAAAAGCTGGCGTGAGTACAGTGCAGCCAACAAATCACTGCTGTGAGCACACTGCAACTTAACTCGTGTCCTGGGGCTCTCTTCCAGAGGGCTTAGCATCTACCTGAGGGAGGAGTGGCAGCGAAGTCCAACAGCTACTTAGCAGTGTGAAGGACTCAGAGTTAATTGCTTAGGATTTTGCACCGGAGCCTGTTCTCATCCTTTTGGCCATCCTTTCCTTTGCCGCCAAACAAGTGGGTGGCAGACGTGCTGCTGTGGCCTTGGGAGGGCTCAGCAGGTGCTTTTGGTGCTTGATAACCCCCAGAGCACCAGGTACAGCAAGTCTCTGCTCCCATCCCATCAGACTGCCCAAGCCCTGACAGAGTAGAGAAGAGGCCCAGCAGACAGAATGCTCGCCCTGAAAGAGCCAGCTTGGGGACCACCACTCATCTGGCCTAGAGAAGTCTTTGAGGGACCAGATAGCAGCCCCCAGAACTTATGAGGGGGTTAGCAAGGAGATGGAGCCAGAGCCAGGCTCTTCACAGTGGTACATGGTGGGAAAATAAGGTGCTGTAGGCTAGAGGTGACACAAGAGAGGTACAGATTAGAGATGAGGAGAAACAAGGTTGCCCAGAGAAGTTGTGCAATCCACATCCTGAAAGGTTTTCAAGATCTGATAAGAAAAAGCCCTGAATAACCACTTCAAAGCCCACAACTGACTTTGCTTTCAGCAGGAGGTTGGAGAAGAGACCTCCAGAGACCCCTTCCAATCCAAATTACAAGCCCTTCATGAGTTACTCACAGGATAGTGTTTTACTTCAGTAAGACAGATTTTTGGAATAAGATGCATGCTAAGGCATTTCAGGATCTGGTCTTTGGCATACTATTTGTCATTAACTCCTGTACTCACTTAACATATTCCAGTACAGTATTTGCACACTCTTACATGAACTCACATACTTATAGAGTGCTGCATGCAGAAAATCCAGCAAGGCTGCCCTGTCAATATTTGGTTTTATTGCACGGTCCAAAGTAGTTTGTTTTCCACATGTATGCTATTAAAAGGGAGAGCTAGCACAGCAATGGACATTATTAGCCAATAAACTAAGCATTGATACTAGTCACATTAATAACAAGATACTCAAAAGTGAAAATATATCCTGCCTGCCTAAACCAATCATGCAGGAAGTGGTAGAAATGTCATAAGAATTTATTTTGTAGAGGATAAACAGAAGAAAATAACTATTACTGAGATATGTGCAATGATCAAGTTATTCAAAAAATGTTACTCCTTGTTTGTAAATTATCTGCAAATAGAGACCGAGTTTGTGTATCTATTTGCTATTTAGAATTACTCAGCAAATGGGTCACATCAACAAACTGCTGCCAGTGCTTCCCTGGCAGGTTTCTTACCAACACTAATAATTTGACTATATCTTCTTTGTGCAATCAACCACTTGTGCTCAGCACCTCCTCACCTGAGTCAGGCAGCATTTCCATCTCTCCCTGCTGTACAGAGTTAGCCAATTCCTATGCCAGCAAGGAATGCACAAGACAACTATATACTTTTGGCACCAGTAATTTATAATCATGAGTTCTTTCTGCAAATGGTTTTGTTCACAGAAAAAAGCTCATAATGTTCCCAGGAAGTGAACAAAGATGGAGAAAATACCGTCAAAGTCACTTGCAGCTTTCATTTGAAATAACACAAATAATGTTTTCAAGTACTCATATACAGCTAAAAATAACCCCTCTGAACTTCCCGCTCTAACAGTGAGCTATATTCTAAATAATAAATTTTAAAAGGATCATAGAATCCATGAAGGCTTCCTTCCTTCATAAATTGGATTTAGTTTTTTTTGGCTATCATACAACCCAGACCTTGCTCATGAGACTGTCAGACACAGGAAAAATAGCCAGAAAGGATAAGATTTGACCGACAGTCCTAGCTTCATATTCATCAGTCCCCCATCCCAGAACATGCCAGAATGAGGTCCTGCTCCTCCCCAGACCAGCTGCATTACCAAGGGCACACCAAGGCATCACTACTTTGTCAACAGTGTTGTTATTTGCAGTTCCCTGCCGCACTCCCTGGTTTTCCTGAGGGTCCATTAGCTCTGCTTTCAGTGTACGTCGCTGTAGCTGGAACACACAAAGACAGGGCGACATGAGAAGCATTTCAACCACTTTCACTGCCTATGTTGTTTTTTGAAAGGAAGTCCAGCAAGAGATACTATGGCTAAGATCTCAAGCATAATATAATACCAGAGACATGACACTGTCTTATTCCTTCAGAGCAAAAATGGTCCCCAGATGACTGAAATTTCCCTCTAGTCAGTGTCAGTAAACAGCAACAGAAATCAAAAGTCACAAGGGTACAATTGTCATTAGTATGTAAATTTTAAAAGCTCAGTCAAAAATATCAATACTTTCCACTTAATTTATTACTATATAAAGATGGATGATAGTAAAGTGAAACATTGATTTTCAATGCCCTTTAAAAAATGGTGATGAAGAAAATACTCAAGGACAACTACTTCAAAATACACAGACTCCAAATTAATTATTGTATTTTTTTTTACAACTGCTTGTTCAGTTCAATCCTATTTGATTGCCTTTTTTTTAATGAAGAAAAGGAATAGACCATTTATGTAAAGAGCCATTTCAAAATTGATTAGATGTAAAGACAGGTTAGCATTTTTACAGTATTGACAGAAAACCATTAACCAAGCAGCCTATAGACACGGTCAGTGAAAGTTAATCGAAGTGAATAGTAATTTGGTAGGGCTTTGCGTGACAGTCATACAAGCTCACTCCTTCTGTTCACAGATTTTGGTTGTAACTGATCTCCGAGAAGCATTGAGTTGTCTCTTTTGAATGCCAGGTATAATTACTTTTTGATCATAATCATTGAATTTAAACATTTTTGAGAGTGTGTAACTGCTTGTTTCTAAAATTAACTACAGCATATTCACCATTGCATAGACACTTGATTTAAAGGACTGTAAGTGGTCTTGGGTAATAGCTCTTCTTTGATCATTCACCTTTCAGATTACTTCAGTCTACATTGTAAGATAAGGCTAAAGCTAAGAAATTATTTTAAAGGAAACAATACTTGTAGGCATTTTAGGTTGATGGTTCTGAACAAATTTTGTACCACCTGACAAATATCACATGCTCGCAGCAAACATGTTCTTAATAGTGATAAGTTGCAACTAACTCCTTTTTCAAGTGGTTCTGGTGTATGAAACAACCAGTAGAAGTGAAACACACAGGGCAAACTAGATAGAGGGCCTGAATAAGGAGACACCTTTATCTGGAGGTAGTTTTTAATGCCAGTCAGCCCCTGTTCCCTCCTAATCTCATGTTACTGAACTGATGGGCACACACAAAGCCACTCTACGAAGAGCCCTGGCAGCAGCTATGGCTCAGGAGTGGCTGCTGCTTTAATCTTCCACAGAACAAGGCAGAGGCCATTTTCCATTGCCACTGGAAAGTGTTCCAAACCCCTACACGGGATTTTTTTCTGAAGGCCAAAATTTGGCCCCTGGGCAGTACAATATTAAGTTTTGACCCTCAGGCAGAACAACGATAATAGAGAATTTATAATGATGTTCAGTGAGAGAGACAAGCTGGTAATTAGGACAAACTTTAAATAAACAACTATTCCAAAGCTTTGGGAGACACAGCTGTCTCTGCTGACCACAGCAACAGCAGGAATCATTTCTCCTTGCACCAAAGTTATGAAGAGCAACTGCTACAGCACTGTGGTGCTGCTGACCTGTAGCACACCCGGCTGAGGGAGCCTCCCAGTGCTCACAGGGACAGGAGGGGCTCTGTGCTCTCAATGCATTTCAGCTGTAAGGGCATTTAAAGAGAACAAAACAAGAAGCTGGAGCATATTCCTTGTCAAACTGACAAGCGGTTCAACCTGAGGTTTGAATATGTGGACCATGCTTGGTGTAAAAAGACTGAAATTGTTTCCTTATTTGTCTTGAAAGGAAAACAGGAGGCGGGGAGGGGAGGGGGGAAAAAAGCAAAGATGCCAAAACCTTGGAGGCATGCAAAGTCAGAAACACAAACTAAAGGCTGTCTCAACCTGCAGCTGTTACACAAAATATACTCAAAGCCTTCCCCAAGTAAATATCTTCCTTGCCTGCCTCTTTATTAGCAAATTCTATGAACCCTGACCCAGCTTAGAAAAATTTAATATTTTCCCCCTAAATACTTTAAAAAACGTATTCAAGGGGCCTGGTGGAGTCATGAAGTCTGGAGAGAGGTAATTTGACATCTGAATTATTTCAAGGCCAATATGGAAAAGTATTCAAAGTCTTATTTGGACATACATCAGTCAAGAGATCGCTTCTACCACAGAGATGGTGTTGGGAATGCAGACAGCTTTCAGAAAGCTATGAGATAGAGCAAGGGAACTATGGTGAACGTCACATCTCAATCTAAGATGTCTACGATTAAGAAAATTATCTTGGTAATAGGCCTATTTCCACACCTGTAAAAGCATTTAGAATTTATTAAGAATGATAAGCGTAAACAAGGAACATGGTGTAAAAGCTTCCCTCTGCTAATTTGGTTGCACTGATTAAGATTTTACGTGATGCTTCTAAATTGCAATGTCAGCCCCACACTTCATGGAGAGGCTTCACAAGCCGGGGTCTGCAGTGCTTTGGCTAAACGTTTGGCCTTTTAGGACTCTGCTGCATTGAGGGGCAGGCAATAGTAACCCATCCTTTTTTTCCAGTAGATAAGTGGATGACACAGTGTGGATGATTTAATTATTCTTTATTGCCCATGCAACGTGGCTTAGCATAAAATGGCCAAGCTTCTGATTTGCCTTCTCTTAAAGGTATTTCCCTCTATAAAAAAAATAAAAATCTAATTATCTACTATTAAAATTTGAAAACAAATCACGGTTGTAATCATGCAAATCTGGAGCCATTTTGCTAAAAGACACTCAAGTTGTGTCTGAAAAGTAATCAGCAGTAGAAAAGGAAAAATAAATTAATTAATGTTCATTTCTGCAAATTATTAATAGTAGCACGTGACTAACAGCTACTTAACAGGGAGATGGGAGGTGCACGAACACTGGGATTGCCTGTCTAAAGTTTCTTTTTGCAAGTAACACAGACCAGCTACTCAACCTTCCAACTGACTGTTTTTATAGGAATCCTGTCGCAGGCACTGCTACGACTCACCCAGAGCAGCGGTGGAGGGGTTTGTTATTCCACTACCCAGTGCTGGGGAGGAAGTATGGTCAGCAGTAACTGTTCAGGCATCAGCTCTGGCAAGAGATGGTTGGAAGCAGTTTGTTGTTGCACATTACAGACACTTAAACTACTTTTGCATTGTGCAGAGACACGTATGACACAGGGCTGTGCCAGCAGAGCTGCACCTCTGACCGAGCAAGGCAGGCTCTGCAGTTCTGAACACAGACAGGGTACCCAAAAGCCCCCATGCACACACACACTTTATCTTTAATTTCCCAAGCAGCATGTACATATTTAAAATTACATTTCTCATCTACTGATGTAGTTGCATTTCTGGCATTCATCACCTAATTTTAATGAAAATATTAGACATTATTCAGCGTAAGGGCCTGTGCTGGCAGTCCTTCCCACAGGCAAGGAGCAATGCCTGGATCAGTTCTCCAAGTCTTAAACTCAGCTCTGCGGCTGCACTTCTTAACTTCACAAAAAGTTCTTTTTTTCTGTATTCATTCACACAAACTGCTACTTACTGATTTGTTCCTTAAAAAAAAAATATAATCTTTTTCTCTGCCATTGTCATTTTCTTCGTACAAGGAGTTCTTCTTACCTTCTGCAGAATTTT
Source organism: Manacus candei (assembly GCF_025592945.1). Classification (NCBI taxonomy): domain Eukaryota; kingdom Metazoa; phylum Chordata; class Aves; order Passeriformes; family Pipridae; genus Manacus; species Manacus candei. The sequence continues at coordinate 5,863,199 of NW_026138113.1, read as the reverse complement.
CTATTTTGTGGCTCCCCAGCTCAGATTCCAACACACAGAAACTTTAAGTAATATCAGAAATAACCCCTTGTCCCAATACAAAGGTGTCTCGATGCACCTCTGTGCCTGGCTGCTCCCTTGTACCTCTGGTGAAGGATCCCCTGGGACAAAACCAAGCCATGGCAATACTGTCTGCCTTGCCCCAAGGAAAGAGAGACAAGTATTAAAAAGAAATCTGCACTGTCAGTTGTAGAAACAGATGGGCTCACTGCTGCAGCACCATTTATCAGAGGGGTGAAAAAGCTCTCACAGGTTGTGCCCTCTGTCCTCCAGTGCAGCCATCTCTCAGAAGCTGCTTTTCTTTCCCATCACTTGCCACCATTTACATCTCAGCACAGCAAGAACAGGCAGTCCCAGGCCCTTCCCTGGAGGCCAGCTTGACTCTTGCCTCCTCTCAGTGGCTCGAGCTCAGTCTCACTGTTATGCTTCACAAAGATGTTATCCACCAGCAAATCTCTTGCTAAAGGCTCACTAATGCAGGGCTGATGGGAGAGATAGCTAATGCACCTTGTTGTCAAGTGATTTCTACTTTAATTGCATTTTAAGTCTCTTTTAATTGGTCCTTTAAAAGTCTCTCATATTGTAAGCAGAATAAAGTTATACTGTGTGTGTCTTATTAGTTCTCTCGCAAAGTGTGTTCTGTAGGGGATTTTGCTCTGGCATTCTGGCCTTTTATTCATTAATTTGAAGGAAAAGATTAGCCAATGATTTGGATATTACTGCTTAACTGGTGGCTCTGGAATTACAAATCTTTTCTTTCCATTAGAATTTTTTTTCTTAAATTCCACATATGAAATACAGTGGATGACACCATCCTAATCCTCACTAATAGTTTCTGACCTTTAGCTTCAGGCATATATTTTCCTGGGTTTTCAGGAATGAACCCCAACATTATGCTTCATTGCAAACTGTTTCACCTCTCTGCACATTCCCAAGTTTAAACTTTCTGCTCTGCCTCAGCATTCACAAAGCCCACATATATTAAGACCATACTTCCATTGACTTAGCTTTTAATATTAAACAGGCAGTACATGATACCCTCAGTATTGACTCTACCAAGTCCATTAATGACCCTTTTGTGGCTTCACTTTAATTTACACTTTGAAGGAAAACTGCTGTATTATGAGTCAGGGGTGAAAGAGAATATTGCTTATATTAAAGATCTGTATAAAAAGAATATCATCTTTGACCTACTAAGGCAAAGTTGAGCACTCAAAATAATTCCTACAGTAAGGCACATGAAAAATATTATTATGGAATGCCCAGGCTTTCATCTGACAAGGAAGATTTAAGGATTTCATTGTTTATGTACATAAGAGGAAAAGGTCTTCACTTTTTTTGTTGCAGCCAAGCTACAATAGAGCCAGAATTGTCCTAAGTCAGAATACATATATCTCCCTCAAAATCCATGTAATTATACAGATCTGAAGTGCCACCCAGAGTGTACTAGAAACATCAACTGTTGAGAGAGACCTCAAGAACTTCAACCTTACAGGTCGCATTAAAGACAGAGTTTCAAAACTTCCCCAGTCTTGCTGGTTTAAGTGAAACCCTTAATAACCCAGTATAGCTCTGGATGTGTATATCAGACCCTGTGGTAGAGCTAAGCACATTGTAATGAGATAGGAGCAGATCTGTGTTACAGTGAAGGATGACATGGGCTAATGGCTTTGGCTACAGCATAAAGTGTGAGATTTAAATTGACTGAAGTGAAATGCAAGGGTGAGATTTGCTTGAATGCGGTCATCTGAGGCATATTCCTCCAGATTGCCCTAGGGAAAAAAAATTCAGAAAGGACACATTGGAGTCTGCCAAGGAGACTGTGAGCTCTGCAACCTGCTCTGAAAGGGCAGCTGCTGGGGACGACCAGGGAAGTCCTGCCTGCCAGGGCTCCAGCTCCCAAGCTTTGCTATTACCATCTTACAGAGAAGCAGCTAAAAGAAGTAGTGTGAAGGCTCCTACTACATGCCAAAAAGGTGCTTGAGACAGTGGGCAGCCACAATATAAAAGGTAAAAAAACCCCACATGTCAATGATGCATCAAGAGATGCCAAAAAAAAATTAAAGGCAGAGGACAGATTCAGAATGTGGTTCAAATCAATAAACTTCTAAGTGAGCAGGCACAGAAGGTGCCCTGCAAAAAGCCAAGGAGCTGTATAGCTACTCTATCAGCATTTCTAATGTAGGTTTTGCAATAATAAAGACTTGTTAATTGAGGAATTGCAGTGAACTATAAGAACATTGCAAAAGGCTAAGGAACACTGAGAAAATTTTATTTTAAAATATTTCTTCAAATAGCAGTTGGGAAGAATTGAAATACTAACAGTTACTGGTCCAGTAACAGAATTGCATTGGATGACAGCTATAAAAAGAACAATTATCACACTTCTCCTGTGAATCTGAACAATTTTCTGTAGCATCTCTGCCAGCCTAACTTCAATTATTGACTAAATCTTTGAATTGGAAAAAGACAAGCAAACTCATCTGAAAATGAATCTACTGGAAGGACAACATTTTTCTATAAAGATCAAAGGCACATATATATGTGTGTGTGTGTATAAATCACATCTGGTGCATTGTTTCTTTACATCTGGCCAACACTCAGTAACACAATTATATTTAGATAAAAATGTGAAACATACCTTAGCGTTTTCCAACAGAGAGTCTGAGTAAATTCTCAAGCAGCAATCCTCTCCCCATCCAGCCACTCATCCTCAATCTCAAACCAACTCTCAACTTCCATTAACTGAATCCTACCTCAGTCAGGAAGCCAAAGCAAGGCTTTTTTTTAAGGTGAGAGAAGTCTGGACTCTCTCAGTCAAACAACAAGAACCAAGAGGTCTGTTACAGTTCTACTGACTCTTTTCTAGCCAGAAGCTTCAATAACCAAAATAAAGCCTGGCAAGATACAGCTGGACAAATGTTCACATAATATGCTAATCTTTTTTTCACATTTGTTGTGAATACCTTGTAAAAGTCTTCAGTTAAAAATCAAACATGGATGAAACATCTCAGCAGCCTGGAAAGGAACAAGGCTACTTGTCGTTAAGGAGGTGATGGAAGTTGTTTCAGTCTTCTCTGTAATTGCACTACTGCCTTGGACTGGTTTAGAGGAGAAACAGACTGGGATCAACATGAATAGAAAACAACTTGCCTTCCTAAGCCTGAGCTCAGGGGTCAAGGCTTCTTACAGTGAATAGTGCCAGCAAAATCCAGGGAACCAGTGCTTTGCCCTATAAATACTTTAACAGAGAGTTGCATCCTTCTAACACCTCACAAAGGAAACTGTTAACTGAATGTCTCCCTATACATCTGTGTTCTGCAGCCATGTCCCTGTGTGAGAACCTGAACACTGAGAAAGAACAAACCTGCCAGAGCTCATGTCCAAACCAAACACAGGGGTTTGCATCCCCCCAATCAACATTCCTGTCCTCACCCACCTCGTACATGGCTGATGCTGCTAATTACTACCAAGTAAGTAAACCCCAATTACTACAGAGCAGCCATGGCACCCAGGCTCAGTGGCAGCCACAGCTACTGCAGGTACCCTTAGTGCATCAGGACACATCTGCCTTTGTGTGTCAATACAGATGGGGAGCACACTGTTGAGATGAATCTCCTGACCATCACCACCTCCTGTGCTTTGGCTTACACCATGGAGCAGAAAGCCATAGTGTGAACTGGGATTCTCTCAGATGAAGCTCAACCCAATGTTCTCCAGCTGCTCGCAATCACTTGGCATATAGACACAGACCCGAGCTGATTTTCAGTAAGCTACCCTGAAAACCCCACAGCGTGGCCTTGTCTTTATAACCACACCTTTTGCTTTACAGGGCTGCTCTGTCTGGGTTGTGTAACTTATTCACATAGGCTTGGCCCCATGGACCCAGGGACAGCCAAGGACAAACACAGCAACTGGTGAGCAGACCAAATCTGCTCAGTGGAAATGGTGCAAGGCAGAGCCTCTGGGGGGGATTGGGATAGAAGATTGATCCTGCAGATAACATCAAGTGATGCTAGAAGTTAAGTGCTCCAAGTTCCTCTTCTTCCCACTGTGTAACCAGAAATCACAAAAAAACCCCCCACTATTTATAGATTATTTTCTATTCAAATATAAAAAATTAAAGCAGGGGACCAAGTTCTGCAGCTCTTCTGCAATAAATACACAATTGCAGTAGGAATTTTTGCTGAATGAAAGACTGCAGACTTTAGCACATTAATTTTACAAATGTCTTGTCTTCAAATGCTACAGTAATTAGCTTAACTCCTCCACACTTTAAGATGCTTTAAAGTGTGCTGTAGGAATGTCTTAGATTTTAGGGCAAAGCTAATTTAAACTTCACTAGCAGTATGATCTCCTGGGATACTGCAGGCAATGTTGATTTTTATCTGCAAACTCTTCTCTTAACTGTTGCCAAGGTTTTAGATTTTATCATAATGTATTCACAAATATTTATGGAAACTATAATTCAAATATGCATTGGATAAAATTAAACATATTTTACACAAGGTAACATCAGTGCCAGTTTATATAAATAAGAGTTCTTAGCTGCTTCAGCAGGCTTATTTGTCATGTTTAGGAAAAAACACCTTTAAATCCTGACAAAGCTGTCTCATAAAAGAAAGCTAAATCTGTGGTTGTGGCTCACTTGCCAACACACCTTTTTAGTGTGCAGCAGCTATTGCAGAAGTCACCACAATGCTCAGAGCACAGCATTTGCTTGGCCTGGGGTGTGTCATAGGCACTGAGGTGCATGGGCTGCTCCAGAGGAGAGTTGACAGTTCATGTGCTGCACAGAGGAGCAGCACAGAGCAGGGCTGGAATTCACACAGAGGGAACCCCCTCTCTCTGGATCCGATATGTTTCTGGGGAATGAAAATTTTCCCATGATTGATCTGACTATGGGAATACTTTGGACACGAAAATGATGCAGGTAAAATAATACTCATTGAAACTTTTCAGAGAAAATAAGGAAATGCAACATGAGAACTCATCAACTTCTGTATGTTACAGATACGGAACTTGTTCAGTGTAATAAAAGAATCATGGGAAAAGCAGAGGCAGAGGAAACAAAGCAAAGAAGGTACTCAACATTTCCATGGCTTATAAACTTAAATTCAGTATTTTAAGTGTGAATATCTACTGTTAGCTCTGCAACCTCAAAAATGCCTACAGTGTATGCATGTCATTCATGATTTTCTACAGTTTTAATTCAGTGTGCTGCTCAAGTTGTTGGGAGAAAAATTTGTGGAGAGAAAGGGCAACACTTAACAATGGCAAAATTAACCTTGCAGTAACCAAAGCTGGAATCCAACTTGGCTTCAGATAAACACGGACAAATGGATTTATACATACTTTGCACTGGAGTTTGTATTTAACCCAAATTACACTAGTTAAGGATTTATCCCTGCAAGGACAGTCACAATGCAAGAAATCTTTCATCTCATTCTGCTTCTATTTTATCTTGGCCTAATTAATTGTACCTGGCAAACCTTCTTGTTAATCTCACAGCACCTTCACTCCTATGTCATTGACTGGTTTTCTACCCATTCTACATTTCTTGACAGGGTAAATGAGCCTATACAGAGGTCTGTGCTGTCACAGCTTGGATTTAAGATCATAGTATCACTGAAGGGTTAGGGCTGGAACCACCTAGTCCAATCCTCCTTCTCAAGCAAGGCCACCTGGAGCCAGTTGCCCAGGACCATGCCCAGATGCATGTACTGGACCTTTAAAAGTTTCTGAGCCAAAAGGAGGGTGAATTTCATCTGAACCTTTTGGAAAGGGAATGTTATCAGGTAGAGCAGTCAAGCAGAATCCATGAGTAATAAAAAAAGCATGTCTGGTATGCACTTAAAATGAAGGTCTCCTCCATACATGACTACATTACACTGCAGTCACCTGTATCCCTGGACCTCAGTGATTCATGGATCCCACTGAGGTGTTGGAACAAAGCTTCAGATTTGTAGCTGTAGACATCCACGGGTGCTGAAAACAGTTGGAACTATTTTTTCCTACTGCTTTGGACTAAGTCATTGCTCAGTAGGTGTCTTGTGCCATCACAAATACTAAGATAGGCGTGTTTGTCACCTTTAAAGCCCTCAACTTCATATTTAAATCACTTGTTCTCTGGTTATTTCCTTGACTGGATTTTTTTAAGTTCCTTTGACTACAACAGAAATGAACAACTGTACGAGCTCAATCATCAGCTTAGTTTCTAATCCACCCCCCCCATACAGTGAACGACTAAACTGACAGTCCTGTCTTGATCTGTTATGCAGGTCAAATGAAGAACAGGGAAGGAAAAAAAGACCTATCAGTATTTGAAACACTTATTCCTTTCATGTGTTGTTTTCAGTTACATATTGTGTCGCACAACCCTCCATTTTCTAGGCCTTCTTGGATTTTTTCCTGTTTCCACTCGGTAGGTATATGACTGCTGTTGGAATTATGCTGCAGCCCACCAGGATTGAGAGCCAGGTACTTCTCATAATGGGAGGTCAAACTAAATGAAAGTCAGAGCCCCACCAGTTCTCACAGCTGAATTCCAACACTGGATATGACATGGCCAAGGGGAAAATATTGGATTTATTTTTATGAGTTAGTCATAACCCTAATGCCCTTAAGAGGTACTGTGAGAAGTGAATCCATTCATAAGGCCAACAAGGTCACTTTTAACTTGTAAAAATAAATCCAATATTTTTCACTATGTCTTATTAGGTTTGTACAATGCAGCAATCACTGTGGTTTGTTTTAAAAACGTCACTTCCCACAACTGCTTATATTGCTTTTTAGCATGATTCCCCTGTTCCTCAGCTCCCAAGGTCTGTATTGCCTCTCTCACTGCCTTTGTTTGTGCTTTGAGATGCAAGGACAAAACACATCCTTTTACTGAAAGTACTCTCAATTTTAATGTTCACCCCTTGCTCTAACACTTCATTGTCACAGCTCTCTCTTTTCTGCCTCACATGTTTAATGCATTCCTGGTATTTCTCTCGGTTGCTCCCTCTCAGCCTCAGCCTTCACTGACCTGTCTCTGTCTCCTGCCAACTGAACTGCAGTCAACAGAAATCTGCAGCAGCATATAGAATTTGTTGGTTAGCCTGGTCTGACAAATAGTCTAATAATCAGCCTAAATTTGATAACTTCTTGAGCTTTCTCTTTCCTTCTCAAGGCTTCAGTAGCTGTCCACTTAGAAGAGAATGGGTGAGCTGGGATGTGACCTGGAATACTTGTCCCAGCCCATGAAAACTGCCTTTTTAGGCCATGAGAAGTCATGTAGACCTCAGGACTGCCTGAATTTGAACAGCATTTCCCAGACAGAAAGAGCCCCTTGCACATTTCCTTCTTCTCCCTTGTAGCCCATGCCACAATTCACAAATAGCAGGAAAAGGTAGTGGGTATGGAAAGTCCACGGGGCAGGCTGGAACAAGCCTGACACAGCCTTATAGCCAAAGAAGGGAGGTTTCAAGTGACTGTTGACACACATGGGAGTGGGAAGATTTGGGATGGCACAGTCACACCTTCTTGTCTGCAAGAGAAAGGAGGGAAGCACTTGGTGCCCAGTGGAGCTTGAAGAGCTGAGCCCCAGAAAGTCAAGAGGAGATTACAGGGGTAGGACAGGAAGTGTTTCAGAGGTGGTGAAAGGAGGAATGAGTTACTCATCCCTTCAAAACATAAGGAAAAATATTATTTCAGGGATGATGCTAATACTTGCCACCAAGAAACCAAAGGAAAGCAGTGGATCAAAGAATATGGATGGAGCAGAACAGTTTGCTCTCAATATAATTCAAATTTGTTGGCCAGTTTCTGCTTCTGGGCAGAAGCTTTAGGGGCATTCATAAAAATCTAATTAGAAAATAACATCTCTCATGAATTATTAGCTCTCCTCATATCTGGTTGTAATAGATTAAATTAAAGTCACAAAACCAGCAAAATATACTAAATCAATTAAAAAAGGAGATTTTTAAGTCAATCACATTCTATTGCTTCCTTTTAAAACACTTAAAAAGAAATGGTGGTTTATGCCAAGAAGCCATTCTAGAAAATATTTGCTTTTCCCCTACAGGAGTTTGTAAGTTTCCAAAAGCCAAGAAACTTGTATTTTTTCTCCCCCTTAATACTAAGCAAAACATAAATCAAGCTGGGAACAGTTACAGGAACTAAAAAACCTGCCTCTTTCCTTAGTTTTGCCCATGCATCCACCTGTATGTTCCCATTCAATTAAATATGATGAGCCTACATTTTTACTGGTGAAGACAGAGCAGAATTTGGCTTTGAACAAATTGTAGTTGTATAGATCTGGATCAGTCCCTTCTTATCCAAATTCTGAACTATATTTCTTCCCAGCAACGATTTTCACTCCCTTTGTACTAATGATTTCACTAATGTAAATGACTGCACAAGATGCAAAGGAAAAGCAGACCTTCAGCTGTGTGTCTCGGTGAGAAAAGGCTCTGCACCAGCACAGCAGCTCTAACTGTTCCCACACAGCTCTCCTAAAAAAGGAATGGCCACGTCTTTATCACTTCAAAGCTCCAGCTCCCTGCTCGAGTAGCACCTCCAGATCATATAGTGCAATTTGAAATCTTGGCACTTGGCTTTCAATAATTCGCTGTTAGATTACTGTCTGTGGAAGAGCATATAACACAACTGCTACAAATGCTGGGAGCAAAATCTTCAATAACAACTTAGCGCATATGATAACTTTCCCAATTTCCTGCATCTACACCACCTATCTCTTTACTCTGGTCTGTAGCAGCTTGTTTCTTTATTGAACATCTGCCTTGGGATCCCCTGTCATAAAAAGTAATAAACACATCAATCCAAAAGAAAGAGTATTGCATGGCCCAAAACTACTTAACCAATCAAATTGGCAGCTGGTAGCATGAAACTAAAGGGATAAAACTCCAAGGTGCTTTTTATACAGTGGATTTCTAATGATATTACACACCTGCTGCCTTTTTGCACACCTAGCTGCCTGAGCGCTTCAAATAAGTTAATTATAGTTTCTAGCACCAATTATAGATTTCAACCTTTGTGGAAATACAAAGCAATGGGATTAATTTGTAAATCTGCTATCTCACTGATATTTGACAGCTATTGCTTTGATTCCCCTTCCTACAAAATACAGATGGATTGTCTTGGGAAAAAGCATTCTTTAACCAAATAATAATAAAAAAGCACAATAAAAATGCCTTGTAGCTTATTATCTACAGACCCTACAACTTGTAACTGTGACTGTAATTATAGTTGTTCGAGTTTCCCCTGCAGGTTTTGCTAAACAAACAAATGAAAAAGATAGCCAAAAGGAAAAACAAAAGCAATTTATGCTTCCCAGTTATCATAATATAAATATCCATAGATTGCTTGCATAGAAAGTAGATCAGATCTAATCTTTCACCAGAGTTTCTTGTAAATTAGAAATTACATTTACTCCAGGTATATGCTGTTTGCCCAGTTCATATCCAGCTGTAAATTAGAGCAGTTTTGCCTTTTGGGAGAAAAAAACTCACTTTCAAAATGTGTCTTATTGACTGTGTATAGATTACCAGCAGCTGATCCATGAAGTAGATTTGGAGGTAGAACTGCCTATAGGCAACTTTCTTTATTGATTGTAGATTGATATTCAGTTGATTTTTAAGAAGAGCAAAAAAAAATGAAGCTGCAATGTAACTGCCAACTCTTTGTAGGAATAACAGAAACTGTGCCCAGGGAAGTGGTGGAGTCACCATCCCTGTGTAGGTGAGCTGATTTCTAACAGGACTGAGTTCTCAAAACAGCCTTTTCCTTACAGGAAATGCCTCTCTTGCATTCTCATAAAACCTGCAGAAACTTACTCTCTTATTCAATTAAGTTTGGGTTAAATAGTTCTTTGGTTGATTATGGTACAGAACTAAGACATACACATCTGAGAATATAGCACAATTGCAAACATACTTCCTTAGGAAACCTGGTGAAATGATTTATTCTTCTGAAAAACCTCTGCTCAGAAAGATAGCAAACTGATGTTCCAAGCACCAGCTTGGATCCAGCAAAGCACTTACACATTTTCCCAATTAAAACTCATGCAACTTAAATATACACCCAAGTGCATTGGTGGTTTGGGGCTGAAAAGCTAAATGCCTAGCCCAGTTCTACTCAGTGTCACACTGACTACTAAAAGCAATGTTTGTCCATTGTGGATAATTGTTGGAACCTTGAAAAACATTAGCTTTTATACAGCCAAACCACTTCAAATAACATTACCCTAGTTTTATAAGTGTAAAACACAGAAAGTCCTAGTTTTCTCAGGCTTACTAGAAAGAAGTTGTTGTGTGAGCAGCAGAACTAATGAAGCCTAATTTCCCATGAATTCAAATTCTTTGTCACCAAAATCCTGCCCCTATCCCCTCACCACAATAGTCCTGCTCTCTCCATGTTGTGTAGTGTTTCCTCTCTCCAGGACACAGCCCGTGCTGTGACTGACTGACCAGCTGGCTGCTCCAATGGGACACTGATGGTTATATTCTGTTGGTTCCTCCTCAGAAGAGACACTGCTGTATATCTCTCCTGTTTTGCCACATTCTAAACTTCATGAAAAAAATCTCAGAACTTTGGTCTCTGAGACTGGAATTTTTATTTCATATTGGATTACAGTCAGCCATAAATTCAAAAGTCTTGAGGACAATGAATTACAAACATCAGAGCTTGGTCCACAGGGACACCAAAGCCTTGTTCATACAGATGGAAGAGTCCTGCTGAAACATGTCCATGCCTGAATTTGATTCCTCTATTAATCACAGAATATGTTAAATTCTTTACTCTACCAAAAGCAATACTGTCTGCAAAACACCATAGCACACTCAGGACTGTGGAAAAACACTCCCACCTACCTTTCTGCTTTCCAGCATGTCCACCAGCTTCTTCCAGCCTACTTGAGGTCCTTCCCATCAAGTTTCTAGCTCCCTCCTTTGTTACAGATTGAAACCTTTCTCCTGGGCAGCTGGGAAAGTAAATGGAGTTTTTGCACATGTGCTTCCATTTCCTGTCATCTCAGACTTACTACAGCTGCAGATAACCATGTCCATTGTGTTTTGGGCCTAGAGAGGGGTGGCATCAATGAATTGCAATTTTCCCCTGACAAAGAAAGCTGTTCCTCTGTATTTGATGCCATTATTTTTATTCCTATGTAAACCCAACTTATATGACAACTACCTTCATGGTTTATAGAAGGCAAATTAAGGATACAAGGAACACACTAAAGCAAAAAACCCCCACTAAAATACTTTTACTGCAGGTAGAATTCCATGATATTTGTGAACTATCTATGGAAAAGCATGCCCACCAGCACATTACATTTGTAGAGTGCATAATATGATTAACTACTCCTTCCTAGCTGGCACATCTCAGATTTCCTGTAATAGCAATATTCAAATAGCAATATTTAAGAGAAGAAACTGCAGTAGCAGCAAAAGATTATACCCTGGTGCACAGTTTGTAAGATGGGTCTATGTATTTTTTCACTGTTGATCATTTCACTTCTATCCCAAATTTTCAATTTCCACCTTTAAAAAAAGACCTTCCTGCTCCTTGATATTAATACTTCTCATACAGCTCCATAAGATAGACCCCAGTAAATACACAATATTTGAAAAATATATGAAGTATTTTACATCTCATTCCTCCTGAAAATCCACTGGTAGATAACTGATAATTACTCATAGCTGCTTCTATGATTTGGGGTAGTTAATTTTGATGTGTGTGGTTCCTCATTAGTGTTTCAGGTTTTTTTCTTTCTGATTACATTCTCTCAAACTACTGGCAAGGCCACTTGCTTGAGGAGGGTAGAACTGAAGTGCAGCACTTCATTTCAGAGTACATTATTTGGTGACAGGCAGGCAAAATTACTTCACTGGGTGTTTATCTGCCCTCCTAATGGACATGAGGTCCAAGCCCCCTTCCCTGTATGACTTTTTTATGCTTAAGTACATGAGTTTCCTGAGCTATTGACTTTGTCTGCTTTTTAGCACTGGGCATGGCACAAAGATTTATGTTGCTCTGTGTGACCATACCAGTCATCCATCACTATTAATTACAATAAAATCTTTCTCCTTGTTTTTAAAAGCCCTTTGAATTAGTTTCCATTATGAAGTTATACCACAGATGTTCTTGTGAACATGGAGAAGGTAAATATTCTTCCTAGCACCTTTGTGATCTATCTAGCCTTTTATGTCAGGGAGAAAGTCAAGGGACTTGGATGACTAAAGATGATTTTCCTCAGCCAAATTTAGCTGAAAGTTACACAAGCAAGTTACCTCAGCTCTCTCTATTGTCAATGAGAATAGATAAGACTTCTTCAGAGAAAGTTCATGCTAACCTGAAATAAATACCAAATCCAGGTGGAATGATTAACTCTCTGGAGATGCTTCTTGATTTTCATTCATTACAGAAACCATCTCCGAATATCATAGAATCAGCTGGGTTGGAAGGGACCTCTGAGATCATCAAGTCCAACCCTTGGTCCACTACCATCATGGTTATTAGACCATGGCACTAAGTGCCACATCCAGTCTCATCTTAAAAACCTCCAGGGACAGGAAATCCACCACTTCCCTGGGCAGCCCATTCCAATGCCTGATTACCCTCTCTGTAAAGAATTTCTTCCTAATATCCAATCTAAACCTCCCCAGGCAGAGCTTAAGACTGTGCCCTCTTGTCTTACTGATAACTGCCTGGGAGAAGAGACCAACCCCCACCTGCTACATCCTCCTGTCAGGGAGTTGTAGAGAGTGATGAGGTCTCCCCTGAGCCTCCTCTTCTCCAGGCTGAACAGCCCCAGCTCCCTCAGCCTCTCCTCACAGCACTTGTGCTCGAGTCCCTTCACCAGCCTCATTGCTCTTCTCTGGACCTGCTCCAGCCCCTCAATGTCCTTCCTGAACTGAGGGGCCCAGAACTGGACACAGCACTCCAGGTGTGGCCTCACCAGCGCTGAGTACAAGGGAAGAATCACTTCCTTGGACTTGTTGGCCACGCATTATCCCATATGACCCTCCATTTATCTGTTTTTAAACCAAACACATGAGGTGCATTAACGTTTCATCATCTGCTCTGGCTGCCCCATTCCAGGAAGCCCCACTGTGGTAAATGGTGGATATTTCAGTGGGACCACATTCATCCCATATCTCAACAACAGCCCTCTGCATGGCTCTTGCCATCTGTCTGATTGGGAAGGAGTTAAAATCCTAATTTCTCTATTGCATTTCACTTTAAAGATAAGCCTCTTTTATTGCAGCGTGGCTCAAACCCTCGGCTTGCACCGCCACTGCTCAGCAGAGCGTTTGGTTTTCTCCTTACATCACATTTTAGAGAATGTTGTGTTTTATAAGATAAAATGATAAATGGCCTGACTTAAATGACCGGAGGGTATCTACTTTCCTGCTACTCTATTTAAAAGGTTTCTGTGAACATTTTACACACCTTATTGTGTGACTGTGGCTGTCTAATAGCAAAGGAAACAATAGCCTCTGATGTCCACAGAGGCAGGGCATACCACACAGGTGCCATGTTTTACAACACCACTATATCTTGTCATTCAGAAGTGCTCCCTGAACAAATTGCCTGTCGTATTTAAAGATAAAATCTGACAGTGCCAGAGCTGACAAGTAGTCCTCAACCCTGACATACAACACGGAGCTGAATTTTGCTAGATTCATTGTAGATGGATTTGTCTTTAGAGATTCACAGCAAAGCTAACTGCTGGCAGAGCAGCAAAAATTATTTCAAAACATTGCTAAGTGTCAGACTTTATTAAATGGTTGCCTTAAAAAAAGGGGAAAAAAGCTTCTGTGTTAGCTTTAGAAAAGAACTGTAAAGAAATGTTTTTAAATATTTTACTTCTCAAATATAATAAATAAAAAATAATGATGTACAGTGTTTCTAAATAATAGAAAATTTTGCAGTACATTTCAGGAAGTGCATATTCATTGCTCCTTAACACTGGGATATATTTACACTACAGGAGCTTGTATTCTTTTATCTTTTGCCCGGTGAGGCTCTAAAAGGTATGTACAGTAAATGAAAATGAAGAAGGAATGACAGTGCTCAGCAATGACCACGCACTGCTCAGGTGGTGACTGGGGACAGTCAGAGGGCTGCCTTGGGTAAGGAAACACTAGTGCTGCAGTGCTATTTGCCCCCAGCAGCACCACAGGGAACAGAGGGTGGAGGTACAGAACTATGAAACACAAGTGGCAATGGCAGACGGGCAGGGACAGGGCAGGTACTCTGCAGGTCTGCTGAAATGCCAGCCTATAACTGTTCCCAGATGAGCCCCTTTTTGTTCTCTTTTGGGGTTCTGAGGGGGTAAAGAGCCACATACATGTTCATCTGCTTATGCACCTCTTTGTAACCATTTTATGCCCCCATTAGATCCCCGAATATTTAACTCCCTCCTTGGCTACAGAATGCAAACTTTGGCATGTCTAATTGGAGAGATTGTTCTGATCCTGGTCATTAGCCATTAACAAGGAGCTACATGTTTGTTCTCAAAGAGGAAGAAGAAGACCATCAAACATTATCTACAGTTCAACATGCCACGTTGTGTCAAATCATTTCACAAAGACAGCTCTGACATCTTTCCATACCTACTGCCAGCTGAGTGCTGGCTTTAACAGTGTAAAGGGAATGTGTCAGTAACCGGGGCTGGCCACCCCCTCCCCAGCCACCCCCATCACTGCCCTCACCACTCTGCTGCTGCTGGAACTGCTTGTCAAGCTGTGGATTAAATAAACACTCAATTGGTGGGAAAACCAGAGAGGACACTGCCATAGCTGAGGTCAGCAGGTGTCACACACAGTACACGTAGGGGCAAACAGGACACCAGTGGAGGAGACAGATGAGTCCCATCAGCAATTGCAAAAGACATCTGTCACAGTGAGCACAAACAGCATGCAGCTGAGTCCCAGAATCACAGAATGGAAGGAACTTCACAGATCATCCAGTTCAAACCCCCCTGCATCAAGCAGGGACATCTTCCACTAGACCAGGTTGCTCAGAGCCCCACTCAAGTTGGCCTCCAGCACTTCCAGGGATGGGACATCCAAAGCTTCTCTGGACAACCTGTGCCAATGCCTCATCACCACCACTGAGTTATGCTTCTTCAAGGAAGGGGACCCTCACTACAGAGTTGAGGCCATCAGTTAATGTCACTACATATGAAAAAACAGGGAGAGAGACAGGGAGGGTAAGAGGGAGGACTGTGCTGTGTCCCCAGCAGGAAGGTGAGACCAGGGGGCTGCAGCCACGTTTCCAGAGGGGCTCTGGTGCCACTTTGCAACTTGAACTTCTGACAAGCTAGTGCTGATGTAGGAGTCTGGGCCAGCAGTATTATGCAAGTGTCCTGGGTATCCAAAATGGATGATTGACATCAGTTAAGCTAGGAGCAATGACTGGAGAGCCTACTGCTACATCTTGCATGTAAAACTGACATGTGCAGAAGGCTGTGGAATTACAAAATTGGGAATTAAGTGGTCAGAGACAGGCAAGGTCTCAGTTACTGCCCACACCTCCAATTTATATTTCAGTCACAGACCTACCATGGAAATTAGGATTTGAATTCAAGAATAATGGGTGAAAATATCAGGATGCCTTGGACTTTCTGGGAATCAGAGGGGCAAGCAAATCCACCCTGCTTTTGCTCAAATACACAAGCTCAGTGGTGGCTCTAATGCTCTCTAACTGCTGGGATCCCTTCCCTGCCATGGAGGGCTGCTGCCCAGCCATGCTGTTCTCCCTGTGCTGGTGACTGTGAGGCACGTTTGCTGCTACAGTGTGCATAGTCCTGCACAGTGTGGGGAAATAATACCTTTGGAGTGAGAAAGTTCAGGTATAGGCACAGCCCACTGTGTCTAATAAACTCACCCCTGCCCAGCCCTGTCCCAGCCTCTTGGCTGAGACATGCCATGGGACATGTTAAGACTCAGCAAAGGACTACTCAGCTGTGAATTCAAATTGCAGCTCTAACTTGATTGAGGCAGCCTCTTCTGAGTGCCTCTTTTACTGTCCATCTCAGCTGGCTCCCTGGACTTCAACCACAGGAGTGGTTCTTGTTTTTTTTATCTGTTGGATAAAAATACCTGTTGCCATCACCAGCTGCACTCAGTCCATGAAGAAAATAACCCAGACTTTACCAAAGTAACCCACAGAGGGACACTTCTCACTGTCTCCAACAGAAGAGCCATTTATGTGAGTTTCATTTTCTTTCTCACAAAACTTTTCTGTACCATGGACCTATCTACTAATCACTACACTGAAAAAACCTCCCTGAGTACTCCATCATCCTGTTTCCTACAAAGCATGACTTTGCCTTAGGAATGGTGTTAGCAAAAGATGTAATTGTCATTCTCCCGGGCTGCATCAAATCTTATTTAAGGATCCTCTCAATTTCTCTTAGAGGCACTTCACCCTAGAGAGAACCAATCCATTATTGGAAGAAGATGTTCTGACCCCCTTAGCTGGGCAGATGCGTGTTTGAACTACAGACCTCTGAGCATCCTCAATCCAAGATGAGCCAGCTCAAGCGATGGGGTCTAGAAGAGATGCATCCTCAGAGATCCCTTTGCTTCCTGCTTGCATCAGGCAAGTGCCAAATCCACACTGCAACAGGCAGCTGAGAGATCAGTATGACCAACAGCTGACTGAAATGAGAGCTCGCAAGGTTATGCAGATAAATAAATCCTGGGAAGTGTAACTTTGGATGTATGCTTTGTTTAAAAAACAGCATTGGAAAGAAATTCCCTGTGATTTATAATTCTTATATTGGCATATACTAAAAATCAGTGTGTTACATTGAATTTTTTTAAAAGAGTGCTCTGTTCCCAGCTTGCTTCATGCATGTTTGACTTTGGCCCTCTGAGAATATCAGAAGATGCATAATATAAGCCTTTAAAAGTAGAAATGTGATAACTTAGTTAGTCATTTGTGGCTCTGACTGTAATGAAAGTGCTGTTGCCCAGTAAGCTTTGCTCTACATTGATTTTTCTTCTATCAGCTGGGAGTTCTGGTAAAAGAACAATAGATCTAATAATGTCAGCAAAGCAAAGAAAGTAAGGAACAGTGAGCTCTTCAATATAGGTAAGTCAAACCACAATCAATTTCCAGATTTGAAATTATGTTTTTAAAATGTATGTTTAATACAAGACCTTGTTCTATGTCTATCAAGTCAAAGCTTGTACGGTTTAAAATTCCTGAATGACTGCTTTATCAAGTAGCCCAGCGTTGGGCCCCAGAGGTTAAGCAATAAAGGAGAAACAAAAATAACTTAAAAGTTTCTGCAGCCAGTTGAACCCAGCAACAGCTCCTGAAACCACTTTTACATTCCTACAGTTTGACATACCATAAAGCCGCAGATACACTGAAAAGCTATGAATTTGCTAAGTAGGATTTAACTTCCTCTTGTTGTTAGAGGTCATTAAATTTATTGGATGTTAGTAAAATCCTTGTAAACAGAAAATATGAAGGCTTATAAAAGAGTGCCCTTTATTTTCACCCTAATAATTAACATGCAACCAGGAATAGGATAATAACAGAAATCTAATTTATGAAGTGCCGTTAGTTCCAAAATCTTAGTGATATTTATGCAGCAAGTTTCACACATACCTGCTGAAATATAAGTGTGCAAAGGGGGTATCATACACATAAGATGAAAATTTGCATGTATGGTATTTTTAGTAGATATCATTCAGCTACAAATTCTATAATCACACTCTGGACTCCCTGAAAAAGCAATTATTTAGAGTGATACAAATTTTCTTTACTTCTTTTTTTGCCTACTTACAAACTCAGTGTGATTCTTCTGTTTTGAGATGATGGTTCTTAAATACAGATGATGTTGGAATAAAAAACCCCAACACTTTTAAAAATGTTTAGCAAAAACCACTTTGAGTTATGAGTGTATGACCACAAAATAAAGACACCAGCTGACAGATAAACTGCACACCTGCAACTTCAGCAATATAGCTTGAGACTTTTCAGATCAGAAATGAAGTCTAATCACAGAAAGGAAAGAATACCTTTTAGCTATAGCAGGGTGTATATATGGAATTCTGATTTGCAGGGTGATAAGCGTGTGTAACAAGGTGCAAGAGCCTTTATGGTGAAAAGACAACTACAAGTCTGTCTCATCAAAGAGAATTTAGTTTCTCCTGACAGATTTCCTATAGAAAGAATGGAATTGGGGTAAAAATCAAAATTCAACAAACAATGAATCCTTATTAATCTCTGTCTCATTTAAGACAAGCTGCTTTTGAGTGCAGAGACTGGAAGAGCTTCTTAACCCCCTCAGAAGATGCCTGTTCTTGAGTCTCCTTGTGCTTGTGTCCCTCCAGCAAAGGCCCCTTTGTTGCATCTTTTTTTTTGAAAGGTCACTACTGCCTTTTTATGTTTTACCCATTTTTACGAAAAGTTAAGGAAAAGGAAAATATGCTCTGAGACAACCAGAAAAAAAAGGAACAGTTTAAGGCACTGTAGATCCCAGGGACACTCATCTTGGTCTTTCTAGATACATATACTATATATCACAATGGATTGTAAGAAATGTTTCAGAATCACACTGGTTTTGCAAATGGGTCTCCATCCAGTTGCCTGACTTTTACTTAAGTCAATTAAATCTTTTCTGAAGCCAAGGAAAGAATGTTCTAGGCTAAGAAATCAAATTTCTTACCTCTTGGATGCCTTGCTGACTCTAAGCTGGAGTGTCTGTGAATAATGCTCTCTGTCAACTTTTTTGCTTGGAGACTCCATTCCATCCTGGCCAATATTATTCACACTTTCATCACCTCTTGGCTGGAATCTAGTAATGCAGAACAATTTGGGCACACAGTCTTTGGCCTTAAGGGAACTCCAAGTAATACAGAACACTGCAGTGCATCTCAGCCACACGGGCATGTGCACATCAAATCATCCTGCTGTTCTCCACAATGGCTCTCTTCAGAGTATCAAAGGAAATTTGCTGTTTCAATCCTTGCCTTGTTATGCAACCTGAATCTGGGATAGCATGGACTTAGCTTTCCACAGCCCTGGGATGGGGACAACTAATGACAACTGTTCCTTTGACGCAGTACAACCCTCCACAAAATCTGATGTGGGTGGCAGGTAAACCTGTGAAATGAAGCTCCCTAGAAACAACAAACATCACAAATCTCACTACCTTTTAGTCTATGTGCAAGAGACATTTCTCTGATATTGCCTTGTTTAACATGACTGCATGTTTTAAATTGCAAACTCTACAGCAACAAACATGGAACAGTTTATACACTCAAATAGGTTGATGCAGAGCTGGCAGGCACTGAGTTCCTACTACTCACACCATATAAGAGTTTGTGTCAGACATGGGAAGTGTGAGGTTGCACAGCCAGAAGAATATGTTCTCAACCTAGTAGAGCCTTAAATATTTGCTGAAAGAAAATAGTATTACAGGGGGTAGAAGTCAGTTATATTCATTTATGGTCTGGCTCTAATCAAACTAAAGAAAATTAATCTGCCTTTCTTACTAGAAGATTTGCAATATAACCAGAATTTGATTCTATCAATTCAAAGAATAGAAACAAATTCTTCACCGTCTATTTTATCTATTTACCATTATTAAATTGCCAGCATAAGCAGATGTGGATAACTTTGCACTTAACTTGGACTTGCCACACAGTTCAAGTAGTTAGAAATGCGTCACTGAAGAGTAGACTCAGAGCATCTTTGAGTTTGCTGCTTTGAAGAAGCTTCTCTCTCACTATTTGGCATATAGGAAGCTTAGAGAAAACAATTTTCTCACATAGGCACCTGAAGTTAGATGGTGGGAAAAATATACTTTTCTTCCACGCACTGCAACAAATGAGGGATTGAAGACAAGACCTAACACACTCTATAGGGCAAATGATAGACACAGATTATTTAACTGGTTTATTTGATAAATGTCAGTAAATCAGCAAATACATAACACAAGCTTATATTCTCACCATATATCTTGCATAGTTATATAAATAGTCCTTAATAAAAATTACATGTGGAAGTACTAAATAAAAAAGGAGCAAAATAAAATCCTAATAAATTGGTTTGAAAATAAACGTACTTCAGAGATTGCTATCTGATATATAATTCTAAAGTTTTCTCACTTTAAAGTCATGTCAGCCTAACAAAGAACAAAACTTGTTAATAACATTACTGTTAATACTGAGACAAAAGGGAAAGGAGGGCCATTAGTTGACTGAAGAGAAAGAACAGCAATGAAAGAAATGTGGAATGCTTTGATAATGTTTGGGTAATACACTATTAGGATGTTCATCAAAATAACTAGTAAAGTAGTGCTCTCAGTAAAGTACTACCAGACTACCAAATAGGTACCAGACTAAAGTGCTAATAGGTGCATAACCAACATTCCAGTTTGTTCCAGCAACTCATCTTCACCTTGGTAAATAGTACAAATACCCACAGGGTATTTTCTTAAGAGTTTCCTAGTACAGCAGTTATACCCCCTTGAGGGCATGCAGTGGTCATACTTTAAACAGAGGTAAAAGAGTGTGGACTGTATTATATTGTATTATATACTGCATAGTCTCCATGGAATAATTTAATAGTTCCAATAAAACTTACCTTTTCCACTGAGAGCTCAGGGACCTCGACTGTAACTAAAAGACTCACTGGAAAGTTTAATCAAACCTTAGGAGGCACAAAAGATCTCTATTACATGAGATGCATTATCATATCTTATGCAAATAAATATTGTGCTAAATATGACATGAGTAGGTCAGATTAAAGCTCCACTTACAGATACAACTTTGGAGGACAACAAGTTCTATGAGAGCATCTTTAATCTGTAAACTGAGCTGGTTAACTGGAAGTGATGGGGATATACCACTGATGGAGGGTTATACAACCCCCGGTTCCAGTGCTAGCAGTCAGATCCCTGCTGCACTTTTGACCTCTGCCTCAGTTTCTCTGTGTAAAGAATCCTGAGATCTTAAGATACAGAGTCGCTTCTAAAATACTACAATGAGATGTCAAAATTTTTCAGTGAAGATTTTGAGCAAAGGGCCTTGGAAAATTTCCTCCCACTCCACATATGTTATACCGTGAGGGTTACAATGAACTAGGAAAAATGAAAGGCTTGTGAGAACATACAGGTGATTTCACTGCATTTGTTTTTCCTTTTTTTATGTAGACATTCCTCTTCCACAAGAAATAAAGCTTCTCAGGACATGCCAGATAGCAAAATGCCCTAGTCATACATGCTTAGTTTCAAAGTTACATTTCTACTCAGACAGAGAAATCAATGTATACTATATTAAAAACAATCATCATAGCCCTTCAAATGATTGGATAGCTTAACTTTGAATGCAATTCAACCTAATAAAGGCTTTAATGGCCTTTGACAGATTGTTCCACTGATCAAGGGACATGTATGAAAATAACTGCCTACCAAGCCCTGATTTGATTTTAAGAAAAGAAAACTGAAGGTTAATGGTAAACAGAAGTTGATTGTTCACATTTTCACTGAAATAACTCTATCTGACCTGTTCTTAGAAGCAGCGAAATAAAGGATAATGGGAATCCTATACACCTGACTTTTTACTTTAGCCTGTAATCAAGGGGACTAATCAGATCAAGATGTGTTGGCATGAAAGCAAATATTCGATGATAGAGAGGGGGAGGAGAACAACTTTTGTGACCAAATTCTTAGTCATCATGGACAAGCCCTCTAAAAGCAGTGGAGATTTAGAGGATGTAAACCACAGCATAATATATCCTCTTGGATTATGAATATCTCCAAAGCAATAAGGAGATAAACCATAGTTTTCATGACATATGTGAAGTGCTCATGCCCAAATATCAGCATTTTAACGTGATAATTTTATCAGTTATTTCTTGGCTTTTACATGTTATTCAGCCAGTTCTGCAGCCTTTCTATGTACAGTCTCTTTACAACTGTATAAATTATCTTCTCCTGTTCAATGAATGCCCTTAGGCTAAGATGAAGAGGATAGATGAATGTAAATGAAGATGCAAGCTCAGCCACATTGAAGGGGAAGAGTCAGTTTGGACAGGAAAGAGAACAGTGGTCCTATTCAGGATTGCCTCTGCCTCTACAGGTGGGGTGAGGTGACAGCCAGAATCAGACAGATTGGGAGTCCTCCAAAACACCAATGTTGGTGGTTTAGCCAGAATCCTTCATCACTCCCCAGCAGCTCCCCTCCTCTAATGCCAGGTTAGTGCAGTGCTGAGATTTTCATTCTCTTGTGGGGAGTCCAGTGGGTGTCTTTTTTGGGATGAGAAACCTCACTGCAAACAGTATCCTCCTTGTCTGACTCCTCCCCATGGCAGCTCACCATCCTGGTGGGATAGGTAGAAGATGAGCTGCAGCAACCTGAATCTCAAAAGGGAAACAGCTGTTGACTGGAGTCCATGGAGGGGCAGTAGGACGGAGGTGGAGGACAAAGCTGGGGATGAGAGTTTCTCACACCTGTTGCTACAGTGGAACAACCACTCTTACCAACTCTGTAACCTTGGTGTGAGCAGAGAGTGGTCAGCTCCTAGCAAAAAGCTGAGGACCAGCTGTCAGGGGCAGGAAGGGGTTTAAGGAGCCAACATTAACTTTGCACCAGGTGGTAACAATTAAGGGAGAGATCCTGACCTGCACTGTACAAGTTACAGCTCAATGACTCCCATATGAGTTCAGTTAATAAAGTTGTGGCCTTGAGAAAGCACATCCCTTGGGTCTCATGTGCATCTCATCTCTCTTCCCCTCCTCTCACCCCAGCTTAGACATCAGCTCCTGGCCTAGTTTAATATCTATTACAATAGCCCAAACTCTACTGCATGGCAGAGGATTAATGGAACAGCACTGCAACAACTGAGAAAGGAGCAATGTCCATTACTAAACTCCACAATATTTTAGTCACCTTTCATGATGGATTTTAGTAATCTTTTAATTTCTTTATTTCCCCCACAGCATTATGTAGTCCAGCATGATTTTGTAGTGCATTTTGCACCATTACCAGTGAACCTAAACCATATTTGGATGGAGATCCAGAGTCACAGAATATTCTGAGTTGGAAGGGACCCACAAGGATCACTGAGTCCAACACTTAAGCAAATGAATGACTGTGACCCTGGCATTATTAACAGTATGCTTCACCCAACTGAGGAACTGATTTGGATATTTATTGTGGTGCATGTTACTCATCCTGCACAGTGTCCAGTTGGTGATTATTCCTGGCATTCTTTAATTTATACTTTGTGTAATCAGAACCTGCTGTAAAGCTTAGAACATAAGTATGATGCCTTTAAAATCTACTGTATTGAGATTATTATTTATTTACATAACCTTTTTAACAGAAGAAAGGACCTATGAGATAAAGTATTTTCATACACAGGATATGAACAAAGCATTATAAAAATATTTCTAATTACATTGCATAACACAGCAGTTTTCTATCAAATACTTAGAAACAGTCTGTATCTTTCATCCCTCAAATTACAGAAACAATAAAAGTTTTTCATTTTCTGCCAACATTTTCTTTCTATCAGTGTAAAACCAACTCTGTATCAGATTTTTAAAAGAAAGCCCTTGCCTCGAGCATTTCATTTGTATTGGTTCCATGTTTAGTCAGTAGCTTTTGTAAAATTGATGAATATTGTCTAAAGGCAAGTGCAGACAGGTAAACAGATCTGTATCTTCTGCAATCCATTTAGCCTGGTGCACACGTGCAAGTGAACTATTTTACCTTAATTCACTCATGGCTGGTGAAAAGTAAATGTAAGCAAAGTCATGAACTTCGCCATTTAAAAAGAATCACTGAATTTAATGTCAGAAGTTAATTTATGCTCTCACCTCTTCCTTGAAAAAACTTGACCTTGGTCCTCATGCTTCTGGAGCAGCCAGGCTTGGCAAACAGTTGCTATACACTGAATATCCATTAGAGTCTGTGTCTTCCAGCTCATCTAAAATGGAAACGTGTCATCTAAAGCTAGAATATAAATGGATTGCTAAACTATCATTAGTAGATTATAACTATTTTAATAAAGCTAGATTATAACTATTTGAATAAAAAGAAAACCTCAAAGTATTTGTCAGCTTCTAGTACATAATCCCAACACAGAGATAATTTACACTTGATCTCCCAGGTTTTTTACATAATTTTTTACATAATTTTTTACCTTTAACTGTGTTCTTCTTTTGGGGTACCCTTTGGCATTACTATGTGCTTCAAATAGTTCCATCAGCCTTATTCATGTCTTTGCTACCAACTCCTGTGAGCTTTGGAGATATGAAATCTCATACTTCTGCATTTCAACTGAACTCAATCAAGTTATACTGATTTAGATGATGTGAGACTGGAATGCAATACAGAGCATTAATCTTGTTTAATCACTTGATTATTGGTATTTTGGCAGTGAATCTTAGGTTTTATTCATTACAAAGGTGTTCATTTCTCTATGTCATTGCCATCCATGACTTAAATGAGTGCCATGTGACTGCACTGAGACTAGTACTAGTTCAGCTAATTCACTACCTTAAATCTTCAAGCAAAGGCAAGACCTGTGAACATGTATTTTTAAAAATTCTATTATTACTGCCAGCAGCCTCCTATTAGTGGTTTGGTTTTTTTCTACTGCTGCTGGAAATAATTATTTGCTGATCATTTTTTAATAGCTATGCCTCCACTTCAGCTAAAAACTACAGCATCAATGTGCCTTGTCCACCCTTTGTGGCGGTCAGATTCCTTTCAATACTGTGATCCCCACAGTTGTTAGCAGTGCTTAATTAAACACAAAGTAATCATAAAGTAACAGCATAAACAGTCCTCTCAAACACTGTGTTAACGTGTTACATCATTAACTTGTTTGAATCCATAGTGCTTATTTCCAAAGCAATATCTGTTTCTAAGAACTGCCTTTTCAAAAGCAGAATTCCCACATCTTCAGCTAGCTTTTCCCTAAGTGATCTCCAAAGTAAACAGTGTTTAGTGTGGCACTAATCCAAATACGTGCTATTTGCCCACTGGTAAAGCCAGCTTTAGCTAGTGCAGGAAAGAAAAAGCTATGCCCATTTCCAAATGATATGAAATCTGTGGCACAAGAGACAATAGATAAATGTGTGGATCAAGGTAATAATATAATTAAATCTACTTTAAATAATAATATATTCTTGAGAGAGTCTTTACATTCTAAAGGGTGGCTAACAGTTTTTGCAGAAGCTCAGGACTACAATGAAAACACTTGATTCAGGTCTTTACAGTTTTGCTGGCACAACTATGCCAAAAGTGTTATGAGGTACAATCTCTACTTGATATAATTGTTCTGGCAAAAGCTTGTAGGTGTGGACACAGTTTCATACCACTAAAACTGAATTTTTACTGGCACAGCTTCTTTAGCTCCAGGGAGGTCTGGCACACGTTAGACTGTCAAAAGTACAGTTTTCAGCAGGACAAGCCTCATCTGCACACAGAGCTCTTTGCCAGTACAGAATGCTGGTATGCTCTGGGTGAGCCTCGCCTCAGCAGTGACTTTAAACAGAAGATTAACACGGGAGGCATATTCATTTCTTGGTGGCAACGTCAAGCTCTGAGTCTTACTGGCCTCTTTTGTAGTGGTAATAGAGCCTGAGTGCTTTTTCACTGTAATGATTTTATTCTGCTTTTTGTGGCAAAGTTGTACACCAGTTCAAGTTAAAATAGCAATTTAACCAAATCAAAATTCTCTATCTCATTCAGCAGTGCTATATATCATCCAACCTAGAATTGTTCTTTTTATAGCGCATTACTACAAAACAGTTCACAAACAGCTTCATTTCTCATAGTCTTCTGGTTTTGTTCTCATAGATCTCACTAGATGCTGTAATGCCCAATATCAACCCAACAACCCAAATGGAAATCCTTATTTAGGTCCATCAGCTCTTCAGGCAGTGCACTGGGAAACCTGGCCTCAGAACAGAATTCACAACACGTAAAAAACAAAATAATGGTTAGGAACTGAATTCTGAGCTCCAGGGAGCCCAGGAGGTTTAGATTCACATTGGAAATCTCTCCCAGGAGTACTCAACTGCTATGATGCAAAGCAGCAAGAAAGTCTTGGGATCTATGTTAGGATGCTCCTCCAGAGTTCCTCATCAGAAAAAATGGTCTAACAAGGAGCCACTGCATAAAGGATTATCTCCATCATCTCCTGCCCCTCCGTGTTAGTGGATGAAGAATTCATAGCTCTGTTTTGAAGACCTCCAGCAGGCTCACCCCAACCTCACCTCTCATTAGGATGTCCAAATCATTAAGTCTGCTTTGCCACAGGTATGAGATACACCTTGTGTTGCTCAAACCTGTCAAACCGGAGGCAGTTGTAGGCACTCACGGAAGCTGAAATATAGATACCAAAGGAACCTGTGAAAACACACTGGTTGAGGGAGTTGGGCCTGTTCAGCCTCAAGAAGAGATGACTGAGAAGGAACATTATCAATGACTACCAGTATCTGGAGGAGGGTGTCAGAGGATGGACCAGGCTCTGCTTGGTGGTGCCGAGATACAGGACAAGAGACAATGGGCAGAAACTGATGCTCAGGAAGTCCCACCTCAATATGAGGAAGAACAGATTGCCCAGAGAGGGTAATATCTCCCTCACTGGAGATAATCAAGAACTGTCTGGATGCAATCCTGTGTCTTGTGCTCTAGAACAACCCAGCTTGAGCAGGGAGGTTGGATCATATGATCCCACTGTGGTCCCTTCCAACCTGATCCATTCTGTGCTTCTGTGAAACATGGATATCCCTGGGCTGTAGGGTCAATGGGAATCAGAGCAGAGGAGGACAGAACTAAAGCTGGTGTTCTGGACTTCAGGTCTTAAAAAACACATGCTTCTGTAAATTTGGGGGCTGGTCTTTTTTATTATGAGACAGTAACTAAGGTACTGTGCGATGACTGGTAAAATCTGCATTGACATATAAAACAACACATAATGAAGGAATCATAAAGCTGAAAAGGATTTATGTTAAACTACAAAGCTTCTCCCCAGATGATGAGCATCAATAATTCTAGGCTGGAAGGTCACTTGTTATCCATTGAGTAAGATTTTGCAGATAAGCAATTACTTCTTCAAGATCATATGGTAGAGGCATATTACATTCATCATCATCTGTCCAGAAGGGATGACATTCTGGTTTCTGGTCTTCTGGCAAGCTCTCTGCTGCATCTGACTGGCATCTGAAAAGAAAGGTAAGCAGATGAACAACGTAAGTAAAACTGTATCCAGAAACTGAATACTCAGCGAGGATACATTTGTGCATTAATTTAAAGAGAAAGATGATAATAAAAAAGAAATACGACATCTTCTGACCAAATGGATTGCTCATTTCCAGTGAAGTTGATTTCTGTTGTAGGCTTTGTATTTTCTACAGGGATTTCTCAAAAAGCCAATCACAGAGAAAACTCAGTTAGTGTTCCTTTATATGGTGAATTATTTTTTCATTATCTCAGCTGTTATTTAAAGTATGTGATTAAACCATTATCAGATTTAAATGTTTGGCGGTTTCCAATGTATTACTAGATTATTGAGAAAGATTAAACTGAATTTACTGCATTAAGGTCAGGGGGGATAGATTAAACAATATTAAAGAAGCCGGACTAGCTTTGTAGATTCTGGAGATTTACAAGTGTATCAACCTGCTTAGGTCTGAAAAAGGCAATATAAAAAGAGAAAATTCTATAAAGATAAATGGAAATGGAGGTTAATAACAACTTCCAATGATGAATAGGTGGGCAAAACTTCAATAAAATTAAATTAAGAGGTTAGTGTATGTTAGTCCCCAGAGAAAATGTTTAAATTACAATGTTTTTTATTAAATGGATTATTCATCAATACTAGTGAAGTCTAATTATAATATTCAACTGAACTACAGCCTGCAGAAGAAAGTTTTATAAGTGTTAACCATCACATCTGTAAAGATTAGACTGTAATGCAATGTGCTGCATCAAGAAAATTGTCACACTTCAAGGTGGATTTCTCTCCCTCTTTCCCCTTCCCCTCAAACAATTTGCATGTTGCTTATTAATCACAATGTTCACAATGGGGCAAGGCAAACAAAAATGCTGAACATTACCACAATTTTGGTATATACTGCAGGCCTATATAGCTTTTTAAAGAGATAACAAGCAAAATGTAGAAATGCACTTTTATAAGACATTTTTTAAAGTTCGTGTTCCGTAAAGCACATAATTGCAAGAACTTAAAAGTTGTTTTAAACATATGTGTGTCTTTCATCTCTGTAGAATGAACTTGAAAAATACTGACACATGCAACTTCCTTGTCCACACTGTCAACCTTCTGGAAGAGACTGTTGCCAAATGAAAGATGTCTTCTTCTCTTGGGAATTATTAATAGCAGTGTAATCCCCATGAGAAAGCATACTTCAGCTTTACACCCATGTTGGTGGGTGGTTAATTGCCACACCAGCATCCTGGGCACTCAATCCATCGTACATTACACTACAAGGACAGTATTAACACATAACATTCCAATATATCTTCAGCTCTCCACATCAGCCCCTGATAATAGCATCTGTTAACATGCACTAAGTACTATTATGTAGCACATCACTTCATAAATAATAAGATTAGCCGACCTCAGGGCCCTGGGAAGCGTAATGTGTTTAAATGTTCTCATTATTTATTTAAAACAAGAATTAAAGGAACAGAAGCTACTTGTGACAATCCTCTTAGCATAAATATTAAACTGTTTGCATTGATAAGCTGCACTGTACAGAATAACAGAGGATTTGTTTTGCTGGCTGCTTTATAATAGTTGTTAGAGCAAATGCAGTTTAGTGTATGGTTCTGAGAGGTACTTAATTGATCGTGCCATCATGTTTGGAAGACATTTTCCAAATTATATAAAGGAACAGGAGAAAATAAATATGCAGGGGAAGCTGAAACTAATTACGGCATAAGTCTATAAGACTTTTAAAATCTTGCTTTATTTTCTGCCTTGGTACAAAATAATATGATCTATTTGGTGGGTAGTATAAGATATTCCAGTTTAAGCATTTCAATCTAAAAGGGGATAAATTAACCATCTAGAGATTATTACAGATGACAAAGCAGGAAGCTCAGCCAGTAAGTACTGCAGGCATGTTATGTCGTCTGCAAAACTCAGCTTATGATAATAATAAACATTCTCTCTCTCACATATCTGCTATTAACAACACGGTTTTCACTGAGAGTTTTCACAGTTTTTACCATTGCTCTCTCACACAAATGGATTGACCAGCTTTCCCCTCACATATGGGCATTTGTGTTGCTGTACACATGGCAGCAGTCAGGGTGATGCCGTGCCTGGACAGCCCATGAGCCTCTACTCACTACCTTCCCTTCTCTACTTTTGTTACCCACAGAGCCATTGCTGAAAGGTCTCCCCACAACAAAGCATGTGCCTGAACTTTCAGGCAATCATGCACTTGGGAAGTTTTAGCCAGAGCATATTCCACGTGAGAAATTAGAGGAGTGGAAGTGTTGTTGTGCAAGTCTGATGACAGAAATGCATCACTGTAAAAGCACAAAAAAGGGAAAGCAGTGCCATAATACTCCAAGTTCAGCAATCCCACAGCTCCTTTGTCTTTCTGTTGGATTACTACTGCTTTGCTTTATATAGTGAGAACAGCAGAACATTTTTACATTTTGTGAATTATGTATTTTGAACAAAACTACAGTCCCTATGTTGGATCTGCTGACATCAAAGCCAACTCAAGCTGCTCCTATTTGAAGGTATGGGGCTGGGTTCTAAGCAGTCACCACTGCACCTGGCAGTTCGTTAGGCAGTTCACCTGAATAGCAACCACAAGATTGAACACAATCATACAAAGATGTGCTCTGACTCAGAATTAGGGTGCAAGAACGGGTCTTCCAGATGAGTATATTACTACTGATTTAAAAAAATTTCTGTAGGAGAAACTGTTCCTACAATGGTCTTTAATTTGTAGCAGTGGAACAGAGCTGAATACCTTGTGAAAGGATAGCAATATTTTAAACTGAAGCAGAACAATCAAAGGCACAGATGACTGCACACAATTATTTCAAATTCTTTTGTATGTGATAGCTAACATAAGTTATCAACAATAACTCACAATAAACAGAAATTATTTTCCCAAATACAAAAGAAACTATGAGGTTCCATGTGGGAAAGACTGCAAACACAGAACTGCAGTGGTAATGGGAAAGTACCGAGATTTATAATATTATAAGTTAATGAAGGTATTCCATATCAATTAAAAACTGTTATTTGAATAATTAGAGTCAAATGTCCAAAAGAGAGCAGAACTAATCTGCGTATATCATACGTACAAAATGTGTAAAGAGTGGAAATCACATAAGTTCTGAGATACAGAATAGATGCCAAATCAAGGGGCACCTTCAATATCTTATCTGCACAACACAAAAACTGCTATGATATATTTCAGAACAATTTAGCTGCAACATTTCACCAACATATTATAGAAAGGATTGTTTGTCTAAAGATGTGCAGAATACACAAAACTCCATAGTCTCTGCTTTCTTACTAAAATAGTCTAGATTCGTGGCAGTTTCAATTAATAAAGCCCATTTTTAAGGAACAATTAGTTACTGTTGCAGTGTACATTCTCACTACCTCTACCCTGTAAAGTTCACAGATTTTTGATTCCCTTTTTGCCTGTTTTTTCCAAACGGACTTTGCTCGTTAATACTGACCAAGAACTATTAATATATGCTCAACTAAGTGCTGACAAACATTTGTATGAATGTATGACCACTTGCATGGCAATACATGACACTTTCCCTGGAAGCTGGCTAACATCTCCATGGGCAGGTGTATCTGCTCAGTGAGACTGACACTTGCCTGGTTATGGTTCCCTGGGCTGCACTGACATTTTGATGATCAGGGTGTCAGCTACATCAGAGCACACTGATCACAATGCTAGAATTAACCAAGCTAGCTAAAGTGTGTGTTAATTATGAGTATGCAAGCAGTCAATAAAAGGTTAATGCAAAAGTCAAAGGATAAATTTATTTCAGTATTGCATCACTCTGCTGGCTAAATGACTAACATTAAGCTTTGTTTTTAATCGATATATTTTACAGTAATGCGTGAGCCATTGATTTGAAAAACAGTTTTCTTTCTAATAGTTAAGTTTTGCAACTATCAAGTATCAATATTCTTAAAACAGTCCTTTTTCAATGCAGATACCTTTTTGTTCCCTTGTCAGGAACAAGAATGCATAAAAGCCAAGAGGCAGCCTCAGGTTCTGCTGATGAATGTGATTAATGCAAATAAGAATTACCCAGGAACCTAAATAAGGTACTGTGAATTAGGGTCCCTGAATTCTACTGCACTGTTTGTCTACTCCAGAGAAGTGTAGTCAAATCAGATCAATAGGGGTCAATCTGCAGCTCAGACTGCACAGGAGTGTTAAGAGTGAGGAGGATATAAACAGTCCTGTTTCCTAGATGGTACTAATTTAGCTGTCTACGCCTGGCAGTTCAAAGACCAAGGGAGATCACGTGGAAATTCGTAAGGTAAGACAAGAAAAATGGGTCTGGCCATCTCCCCCTTGTACTGATATGGTCAGAAAGGGAGGGTGGGATATTTGCTCTGCAGGTACAAAAGCACACACTCACCCATACATTCTTACTCTAGCATTCCTGAAATTGTTATGTTTTATATGAGAGCTATTTTCTCTCTTTATTCATGCTAGAATAAAGGTGTTACTGAGCTCTTATTCAGAACTTCAAAGTAACTTTTAAAACAACAGCCCAGGTAAAAACAGCATTTGGATCACCCTGCTGAGACAAATGCATTCACTAAACCCATACCGACATCAGTTAAAATGACTCAACTCTGCTAACATAAGTGCTGTTCTGACTAAGAGCAACAGCAGTAACTTCTTTAGACACCACCTTCTATTCTTAAAACTCACAATGACATTGCCCATATGGGTCTGGTCAAATATGGGTTATTAATGTTCCAACAGAGACCTCTGCTGTGTGAACACAAATCCTAATAGTGTAGGTACCTGAGACACAGAGATTTGCTTGCAGGTTTGGATTTTTTCATCCTTGTCCTTCAAATCTTTCCTTTGCATGGAAATTATTATTCAAACTACGTGAAGTTACTCTAATCTCGGTGTTAGGATTATCCCATGTCATTTCAAGCTAACACTCTTAGTTGCCAGAGCATATACAAGAGGACACAGTGCGTTCTCAGCTACTTGAATTGTCATGCAAAGCACAGAGAAAAGATGAGGAGAAATACTCAAATAAATTAACCTTGGTTTTTGTTTTTTTTCTAAATAGTGTATGTCATATGTCATTGACAGGTATGACAAATTTACTTCTGCTGCTGAAAACATCACAATTAAAACCTGATGCCATTTAAGTCAATGTTTAAACTTCCAGTGATTTCAACAAGGCCAAGATTTCAACCCAAATGCTTCTCCAGGAACCATTCATGATATGCATGAGCTAGTAAGCATAATAATAAACACCAAGCAAAATAAACTATGGAAGAAATGCAAGAGGCTGGATATAGTTTCTCAGAGTGAAATTTCCCAACTCTTTTAGCCACTTACAATTGTGGCATTGTACATTATTGGCATTGTACATTATTGGCATTGTAAGTCAGCTAATACAACATGGAGTAACAAGATGTGATGTTCTGTAACTTCAAAGTTTCCACAGAAAGAAAAAAAAAAATCTGTTTGATCAAACTGACTTGCTCAGTAAAGAACAGAAAAACTCTAAAGCGAAAATTGGAGTTGATGCCGTAAATACAAATTCTCCTTCACCTTTGGACATGGACAGGATATTGCTATAAAGTCCCTAAAAAGGATTGAAAAAGTTACTTCTGCTATTTGATGAACTGAACTTTCATTTACCTACAAGAAAAATTAACAAGTGGAAGGGATAAATGCAATTAATGAAGAAACGGAATAGGAGTGAGAAATTTGAAAAGCAGTTGCTTTCCAGTTGCATGCCCATTCCAGTATCAGCAATTTCAGAAGTTAAAATATGCCTAATTTTTACTTTTCTTCTACTCCAGGCACCTGTTTGGTCACAGTAGCCTATAACAAGTGAAGGTTTACAACCACAGATTAAGGTTCCCAAAGAACAATGAAACCAAACAGTTGAAGAAATGGCAATGGTTCTGTTGGGAACAAAACCTGCAAAAGCCATTGTGTTACTGGTACTTTCATCCTTCATGGACAGAGCTCCACCCTGCATCACCTATATCAGAGGGAAACCATTCCTATGCTCTCAAAAGTACTCTTTCTGGAGAACTAACCCAAGACATGAGATCTACATGTGGAACTGGAGCTTACCTTGTTTATAGTTGAAAAATGTTGACGTCTTGACTTCTGATTTGACTTATTTTGGAAGAAATAACATATACAGAATCAGTATTTCAGCTGGAACTTCACCAAAGGTGTTTTGAAGGGTGCTTGGAAAATAGAGTTTTGGAAAATGGGGGTTGACTAATCCCCCGGGTTAGGGTGGAATGCTTTCTGAGCTCTTTGTTTCGACTCTGTAAAATATAATCAAGCTAATAATTTACAAATTTTTCACTTGCTATTAACTTTCATGATTTGTATCCTAAAAGCTGCTTACTGAAAAAACAAAGGATAGAGAAAATATAAATATTGAAATATGGGGGGGTTAATATGACTATAAATGCTTTGTCTTTATCACCAACAAAATTCTAATTTTTCACACCAAAAGGGACATTTTGAAAGTTATTGAGTCCAATCTAAACCTTAAACCAAAGATTTCCTTAGCTTTTTTAATTAACCAGTCAGAAAGTTGTCAACCTTGGCAGAGAGGATTTCTTTCAGTTGTTCCATGCTTGTCCCTCCTGTGACTCTGCACAACTAAAACCTTCAGAGGACAAAACAAATTACATTAATATTTGACTTTGCAAACCAGATTTCAGAAGTACTGATCCCAAAAAGGCAGCAAAATGAAATGGCCAGATGGAAAGAGAGCAGTGCCTCATTCTTTTGGACATTTAATCCCCAGTGCATTCCCAAGAAGTCTGTCCCATTTACAGTAAGTCACTGCTGATGTTCTTTCATGTGCTGTAACTACAGTCTGCCCAGTCATAAGTAATGGCTGAGACTGGGATTGCATTTATTGAAGGGACAAAATGAGTTTGTTTCCAGATAAGAGACTTGAAAAGAGAATGCCAAGTTTAGGAAGGGATGGAGGCAATATCAGTTAAATATTAATGTAAGAAAAAAAGTATCAGCTGCACAAATACACGAGTACAAATATAGTTGCTGGCATGTCAGATGATCTTTCCCATCTGCTTCTTTCCAAAGTTGATAATGACTCGAGTCACTGGTGCATTTGGCCCTTACCACAGAACCAAAGTTTACAATCACTGGCTCAAGAGCTTTATGCCTCCAAAATAAACCATTCCATTGGAAATGAGGACACTGGCTAAAATATCCTGAGGCATCACTGGTGACACCATAGGATAGGCTGAAAACAACCAGTGTTATCCTTGTGTGTTCTTCTACAAAGTGAATCTACAGCAGGGTCCATCTTTAACACTGCCCTGCAGAGTGCATTTTGCTGTTCCACAGACAGGCAGAAGAGATCAATGAACCTGACACTGAAGAAGTTTAAGCGACAGTTGCACGAGCCTGAAAATGTCAGTTTCTGTTATTACTCAAATAGTATATCAGGTAAATATGAAAAAATCTTAAATTAATAACCTCCAAATGTTGAAATAATTGCAACCAAAGCATTGGTGGAGTCCAGATGAAAGTTTTCAAACCCACCAATGTGTTTCACATGTATTTGTATAAATACATGAAAAACCTCATAAAACTATTTTTAAAGGACATTTTGCTTTGCCTTAATCGTAACTAAAATAAAATATTTCCCCCCTACAATATTAATTAAAATCTTTTAAAATATACTTCAGTTTTTCTAAACTATTTAGCTCACAAACTATGGGAAAGGATAAAGGTTTGCTGCATGGTATCTTCCACTACAGAGTGGGGACTGTAAAACAAAGCCCCAAAACCTTAGAAACATTTCAGCTCTGGGTGGAAAGAATGGAAGAAAAGAGGACACAAGAAGGTCCTTCCTCTGAGATAGTAATCTCTGCTGTGGGGTAATTAATAAACAGAAATCTACCCAACTTCTGATGAGTTTATCAATGACCCTCCTTGCCATGGCCACCAACTCTCCCCTACAAAGGGGAATATCTATTAGATGGCACTGCAGCACTGAGAATAATCTTGGCATCAGATGCATTGACTTCCCCAGACAGAGCTTTTCCTCTCCTTTGTGGCCTCTGTCCAACAGAGCCAGAAACTGTCCATGAGAAAATCAGTGCACCTCCTATTCCCACAAGGGAACATCTGTGTGGGGCAGCCTCCATTCCATGTTTGTTTGATTTTTTAATTAAGAAACATCACTACTCTCTATAAAGTGTAGGGGGTAGGGAAATCCCCCAGAGAAACCCTGAATAAATAACACAGCATTTGCTGAAAGATGAAGTTTAATCCAATTTAACTTACATGTCTAAAAATTTTTCCATCTTAGTCCTGTTTCTCAGATGCTTTTTTCCTGTTTTTAGAATAATATGTATACAAGCAATGTATCCTGACTGTATGAGAAGCACGCTTATACATATTTATATGCACACCTCTTCATTGCAGTACTTGCAAAAAATCCCATCAGTCCAAAAGAGACAGCATTTAGGAGGAAATTTTCAGCACCACAGTCATGGATTTAGTTACATACTTTTCATGATCAGCAATGGGATGTGAGTTATTCCCACCGTGCTGAGAATATTTGGCTTTGACTTCAAAAAAACATACAAATATATCAACCTCAACATAATTTATATTCTCTCAAAAGGAACCTAAAATGCTCTAAGCCTTTGCTGAGACATCTGATGTTCCAGTCCCCTCTGTTTCACTGTATGATCGGCTGTTTTATTTCACTTGCGATCTTTGCTTTTCTATGATTTTTTGCAGACAAAGAAACAAAATGTCTGCTATATGCTGAGTATAAACACAGCTGACTTGTTTTCCCCAAAGTATTGATTTTATGCACTTTTAAAATAACTATTTTCATTCTGTTTGCATAATCAGCTGGGGCATTGTTCCTCTACATTTGCAGAAACACAGATGGAATTGCTGATTTGGAGCCTTTGGAGAGATTTTATAGTATTCTCCAGAATCTAAGCTTCTATTAAAATAAGGTTTCAAGCACTTCTGGTTGTGAAGATAGCCTGGACAATGTAAATTGATGCATGGTTATCTTGTTGAGTCCATAACCAGACAGACAGACGCAATAGCACCAAGGGAGCTGTGAACTTCCCCCACTTATTTTATTGGGTGTTTACTTGGGGCCAGATGCTCCCCTCTGTTGTGCAGAATGGCATTAAATGACTGAGAAAACGAGAGGAAAAGGAAATGGAAATAAAAAACAACAAAGAGGAGAAAAGGAAATCCCCACAGCCCACTTCCCAGGGGGCTACAGATGCCCTCCCTTGCCAGTATTAGACTGCTGGAAGATCTGGGGCTGAGCCATGCATATGGCACATTTTTTTGAAAGACAGCATATTTTCCGAAAGAATGCCATCTGAAAAGTTAATGATGCTTCCAGCATCATTTACTCTTTCACTTTATCTTTTGTACTCCTTTTACGTGAAAGTCACATAGCCAAGGAAAAATGTAAAGACACGGTTGTTTTAAATGTTCCAGCAGGAGGATGGCCCTTCCATTTACTGCCACCTTGTTTAAAGTAAGCAATCCCATTTACCAAAGAACTCCTGGATTTAGAGGTTCTGCCCCTCTTCAAGAAAGGTAAAACATTTTCCTTGTTGAGTGCCTATTTTTCCATAAGGCACCTTTTCTCATTAATAAAAATCAACTGATCTATGACAAATCCCTGTTATATAAGGAAAGCAAAATCAAAAGAAACATGACTGAATGCAATTAACAGTAACTGTATTACTTGATCCTTAAATCAGACTGGACAGAAATGGGCTATATCTTTTCAGCATCATAGCAATCCTTCCTATGTCACTCCTGCAAGCTGCTAACACAATCCACCCCCAAAATCCACAATTTCCATCAGGACCAAAGTAAGGGTGACTCAGGGCAGCATTTGGGGGCAGAACAGAATCAGAGACCACAGGTATTTGTAGTAACTGCTGTGCAAGAAGGACTCCACATATGCTTTAACATATGTGGATGTATGCTTATTAGGGAGAGTGACACCAAATGGAGATCTTGCCCCAGAAACCACCTAGATCCTCTCAGGGTCTTAATAAAATTCACCTTTGCCTGCTTTGCTCCTTTTCAGTGAATTTGCATGTTTCAACAGCCAAAAGGAAACTATGATAGATGGCTAGCAAGCACCATATATGAAAGCCAAACAAACACAAGACTAACTCTCTATTTGTAGATTGAAATTAAGATCTTGTTTATCACTACAACTTGTGATATAAATACACACATACATAAATATATACTCACATATGTAAGAGAAGCTTATATCACATTTTCTATCAAGAGCTATGGCCTTGAACTCCTAAGTGGCTTAGGAAACAAACAAACAAACAAACAAAAATAAAGATTTATTTTGCTGCAGAGCTACATTGTCTTCCCTGTGTTGTGCACCTCGGCTGTAGCCTGCAACCAGAGTGTTTATAACATATATTGGAACTAATACTATAAGAGCAATGCAATCCTGAGGGCTAAA
Source organism: Manacus candei (assembly GCF_025592945.1). Lineage (NCBI taxonomy): Eukaryota > Metazoa > Chordata > Aves > Passeriformes > Pipridae > Manacus > Manacus candei. Next base: position 5,825,394 of record NW_026138113.1, on the reverse strand, counting down.
ACACAGTTTCTTTTAGGTCAACATGGGGTCAAGCAGACGCAGGAGGGAACAAATAATAGGGAAATGAGAAAACAGATACAAGAAAGGCAGAGAGGCTCAAGAAGAGGAAGAAGATGTTTAGGAATAAAAAAAGAAAGCCTCAACTAACTAATAACATTTCAAACACTGCAGAATATCTCCATGGTTGCTGCTTTATTCGGTGACTTTTTATGGATAAATCAGTATAAAAATATACCACCAAAAAAAAAAATCCAGTGCTGGGAGAGACATAGAGTTGATATCCCAGGAAATGCTACAGTACATTTGGCTACAAGTAAAAATCATATGACAGCAATATACTCAATAAGCTTCTTCTCTACAAGTGGAGTAAATCTTTCTGACTACCAAACGAGACCTCAGAATTTTTTCTATTACCCTTTGTGTTTCAAATAACTGAAAACATTATATAGAGATGTTAAATTTCCTTTCCTATATTAATTCGTAAATAATTACTATTGCTCAAATATAATGTGAACAAATGTATTTCTCTACTTAGTTTCAACTGCGTTAAGGGAAGAAATGCTATGTGAAAGTTCAGCATCACTATACCTCAAAACTTTGGAATTAATGTAATTCTACAATATTTTTTAATGCCAACTAAAATTCCAGTACAGACTGAATGATGATTTAAAGTTATTAGCCTGGAATACATTTTCCTTTATGGAATATGATTGAATTCAATCCATTTAAACACATGATAAACTACTTGCATCTGATCCTGGCTTATGTTCACAGGCATTATTTCCAGAAGTGCTTAAAGAAGTGCAAGACTGTGATCTATAACATCCTATCAGTGGATTTGAATTCTCCTTGCACCAGGAAGAGTTATTAACCCAAGTGAGTACCAAAATGCTACTAGTAGGCAAAACCTAAAACATCTATTGCAACAAATGCATACAGCTCTTCATATTACTTTCTGTGGTTGAAAGATCCTTCTGACTGCAATATCAACGACTTTAAACCACAGACTAAGACTTTAGACCTTTTGGTGGTGCCAACTCACTTGTTTCATATCCTATGATATATAGTCCTGGCTTTGAGCTATCTCTCACTACTGATGCTTTTGATGCTTTGTTCTCTTTTTACTTTAGGATGGAAAATAACAAATAATGCTGAATTCTCTTCTTACTCTTGAATTCTTCTGATGTCTATCTTCAGAACTCTTCTAACATCCAATTTATGTCATTCTTTTTCTTTCTTATGCTGTGAATTTGAAACGAAAGGAGGTAACATAATATCGTAAGATCTATGGACGATTGAAATGGCCTTCGGAGTAAACTTCAGAGTTATTCGTAAAACTATCTTGCCTCAACAGAAAGCAAAAAAATTGCTTTTCAATAGATAATGAAACTACTCTTGAAATTCTTCTTGAAGTTATTGCCATAGGGAACACTCCAATGATAATAAGGTATATGGTGCCAATACCTTACGAGTAGTTCAGATGGGTTATTTTGTTAGTATTTGCAGGGTGCAATTCAAATTGATTCTCAAACATTTACGTGCTTTCTCTTGACTAAATCTTTATTGTAAAATGGCCAAGCCTGAAGTCTGCTAACGAGAGAGGCTGACATCTGCTGTACAGATTGACCTGCAAGGCTACTCACATTATTCTGTCATATAATTCCTCTTAAAACATCACATCAGAATTCTAAAGACCTCTTATATTAGTTAATTAAGGACCTGATCCAATCTTCTATCACAGTCACATATTTAAATCTCATTTAGCTCAGTGGAACTTTCATACACATTTCAGGTTCAGCACAGGCTGAAAAGCTCCACAGCACAGGGCCCAGGAGGTGATCTCTGCATCACTGCCCAACACACAGCACATGCACATGATTATCTGCAACTTCTCTTAAGAACCTGAGGCAGCCATCCCACCCCAGTCCCTCTCCCTGCACTTAGTCTCTAGTCTTTGATTAACTCGTTACACAATGGGTAAGAATCTGCCATGTGCCATCTGAGGGGATGCAGGGCTACAGCAACACAGAGCAAAACTTCTCAGGGACTTCTGCCAAGGAACCTACACGGTAGCTACACTGTCAGGTTCAAAGTCTGTGGACAATGTTGTAATTTTTTGAGGCCAAGGAAACAGAAATCTGTTGTTGGGTGCCATCAGCTGTCCATCCCTCCATACTCTGTGCAGATTCACGGAACATCAAGATATACATAACAAAAAGTATCCATTTCATTACTCTCACAAGAGACCTACTGTTTTGTCTTCCTTCATTCTGTGTCTGCTAAAGAACTGCTATTTAAACTTTATTAAAAGTGGATGATCTTGGCCTTCTATACGTTTTATTTTGTCTAGGAGTGTTGTATTTCAGAATCCATTTTTCCTAGTTTATTGCTTGCCAGCTGACCTTCCTTTCAATGAACTGCTGATGAAATTTCTTCTCTTCCTATGTTACAAGAAACACTCCTTCCCTGAGTACGCAACTGACTTAATGTCCCTCCTACTTAGTTTGCTTTTTCAAGTAATATTGTGATCATATTAATCTGCAATGCAAAGTATGCATTCACCTTTTTCCTTGCTGAAAAGCTATTACTCCAATCTGTCTTAATGCCAAGAAATGAATGTAAACTTTAAGGAGTTTGGCAATAGCTATGTAATCCTCCTCTTTTTAATCCAAACAGCAGGTGTCCTTTTTCCTTTTTTCCATTCTTAAGTGCTCCTGAGGAGTTACTAATCTGTAGTTTGTATTTCTCAGATATGTGAAGTTCTACAGGGAAGTTTCACATGCTATCCTGCTTACTGAAGTGCCAGTAGGAGCATCTAGGGTAGTTAATGACATTCCTCAGGAAGATGAGAAGACTATTTTCTCAGACCTCCTCCTACAGAGTTTTTTCTTTCCACTTTCACTTCAGCTTTTCAGCATTTCACCACTATTGAGCACGACACTGTTGCCTGCCCGAGCAGTGACAGGCTTAGCTACTTTCTGATAACAGCTATCAGTTTGATCTCCCTTTTCCAAGCCTTAATAACTTTACCAGGTTCACTTTACCTAATGTTGGCTTGTCTGCACAGCCAGAGTGAAATGCCGGTGAAATCATGCTGTTATCTCAGGTTCTTTTCAAGCCCTTGAGGAATATTCCATGCACTTCTTCCTCTTCTTTTTTTTTTTCTTCCTTCCAAGATTTTAGAAAAATACTGTTCATTTACATTTGTCTCATAATTTAAGCCAGGTGCCAATCTTCTCAATATATTTGTGACCTTTCTAACTGGAAGGCTTAGAATACCTTCAAGAAAACACCTTTGCATTATGAAAACTTTGGGGCTTAAAAAATCTTGTTTGCTTTTTCTGCCTTTTGTCTTTTTTACTTGAAAGCAACAAAGGGTGTTATCCTCTGCATCTCTGGATTTTAGGAATCAAATAATCGTCTACCAATGTAAAAACCCCTCTTGGTAGAAGTCAGCTAGGGCTGTGCCAGGAAAACAAATCTTGTTGGACAAACCCTTTAAGATGACAAGTTCAGTTACTAGAAGAAACTATGGAGGACTAGGATGAATTGATTTACACTAGCCAGTGAATGACTTCTTTTTCCCAAGTAGCACTGAATGTCACCAGAACATACACCACGAGTAAGTAATGCCTATCAAGTAACATAAGGATAAATATCAGTGGGGAATCACTACTGAGTGGTGACCCTCACAAGGGATTCCTCCAGAGACTGATATGGTGGCCAGTATTAGTCAGATTTTCATCAGTATTCTGAAAGTAAATGTCAGTGATCAGCTATTTGATAATTTCTGCAGATAGCAGGGAGACTAATATGGTTAAAATCACGTGGACAGGACTTAGACCTGCTGGGTCACTTAATGATCAAGACCAAATGTGTTACAGAATTACATGCAGAGACTGGGAGAAGGATGACTGGAAATGTGATGAGTTTGTGCTCAAAACCACTGCATCTGAAAACAAAGTAGATATTATCCCAGATAACTCCAATTGAACTCCCAGCACAGTACATAATCCTTCTGTATTTCAGTAGGTAGACAAATATGAGAGTAACATGGAATAGCCTTGTTTCCAGCTTTTTAGAAGTACATTGAAGAAAGCAGAGAAAAGAGACTGTGGAGACAGGTGGAAAACACACGATAATGATTAACTCAATTTGCTTCACTTATCAGATTTAAACTTGATAGATTGAAGGAAAATATCTTGTATGAAAGAGTTCTCTTGTATAGCAGAGGAAGCTGAAATTTGAAAAAGAACCCAGTGAAATTCAAATATGCCTGTTTTTTACAGTGAAGTCAATCACACACTGGGACAAACTATTAAAGGAACAGAATATTCTTCATTTCTGACATCTTCAAATCAAGAAAAGATTCCTGCCTGGAAACCATGCAGTTACACAGCTAGCACAGGGATAAAAGGATAAAATTTAGTACCTTATGATAGAAGTCAAAACAGCTGACATAAAAATCCTAAATACAATGATGCTCAAACTTCTACACAACCATTCTTTAATGAGCTGACTTTGAATAAGACTTTTAAAGGTCCTTGTAATATACATCTTGCTGTAAAATTATACATTCTAATTGGAATACATACTCCAGGAGAATGAAAGAAGACAGAAGAGTTCTACTGTCAAAGCCTCAAAAATGTCAGTTTAGCCTTTGAACCCAACACAGAAAAACCCTGATGCTGGGGAAAAAAACCTTTAGGAAGCATCCATGTTCTCCATTCTTTTGCACTTATTATAGACAGGTATAAGTCAAAGAGAATTGGCCCAAAGGTATGTACACACACACATATATTTAAGTAATATTACAATTTGTCATGTAATTTATGAAAAATATCAAATATACAAAAATGTAAGCAAACAGTATGTTTATATTTTCATTTACTTATTTTCTCTTAAAGCTTCGTGAAATCACCAAAATACAAGGTCACACTGAATCAAAGGACATCATCTGCTTGTTCAAAATGCCATTATGGAAGAATGAGGAAAAGCAGCTGTATTACAAGTCACCTTTCCAGCTCCCATAAACAAACTATTAATGGAGAAAGTCAGTCCTTTACAGTACATTAGAGGACCAAGGTCACCTGGGAAGCCGTAAGGCCTCACTGGCTACCCACAAGACCAACTTGATTAGTCCCAATAACCTGCTGCCCTTGCCAAGGGACTGATGGAAAGACCAGCTTTTCAGCAGGCTGCTAACTTGGCGTTCATGCTTTTTAGATGAAGTGCCTGAGATGTGTCTGAAGCTCCAAGCTGCACTTACTGCCACGTTCACTACTGCCTATTGGAATTACCATGAGTATTATAATTATCTTGATAATCAAATTCTTTAAATATGAATGCAGTCTAAAGTCAAAGTTTATGTCTGCTAAAGAAGAGTGTAACTTTGGCACAGTAACTTTAATTGTCTTGCTCCTTTTGACTGCCATAAATCAAGCAATAGGAATCCCTCACCAGGAAGCATTATTGGAAATAACCTGTAACCATGTTCAGACACTTTTAAGCACTCTCTTTACAATACAAATAGACTAAACACATGCTTTCAATATGTGCATAAATTATATGAAGTCTGTTTTCCCTCTACAGAATCCTCCCTCATATTCCCATAAGAGAAAGCAATTTGACCTATGAAAAAATAATCAGCTCACTGCAGTAAACAAATTACACATATGATATGAAAGGTGTTAGAACCCAATGCAGTTTCCTTCTCTATCTTTATTACAATTGAGTAACAACCTGCATTAGAACTGGTGAGCATTTCACTGCATCAACAACTATAGTAAACTGGCAGAACCTCATGAAATAAGGTGATCTGGAAAAGAGTGGGCGAATCTCTAGGTTGTAACCAGTTCTGCCACACAAATATTTGGTTTCAGATTCTCTTTATTACATCCCATGTACTATTAAATGACCAGATTCTTTCTGTATCTGCCATAAGCCCCTTGAAGATATTGTGTTTGTCAAGTTCTTCCTACGTTGGTCACAGTAAAAATATGGTTTTTTCACCATAGTTTTCATAGAATTCTACAAATATAGGCAAACTGAATGAATAAATGGGGCTGTTTTATTTTATGATTTTTTTCTTTTTTTTTTTTTTTATTTGTGAGAAAGAAGCAAATGCTGAATAATGCTGAGCAGAGCACACCTCCCTCTTTTCAGGACTTTCTGTGTAACTTCTGAATCTGTCCCCCAATTTGAGTATGACCTGGGGCACCTCATCTAGCTTCATGGTGCTGCAGTCTTCTGAGCTGTAAAGAATAAATCATAGTTCCATACCCTGAACTGATGAGAGGATGTTAGTTATGTTGAATTGTTTGGCTTTCTGTTCTTTAAAACAGTCTGCAGTTTAAAATGTTCAGCTGGATGCACCTCTAAAGATAACTGAGCTGTGAGTTCAGGCAATCAGAACCAATATTAGGACAGATCTGAAAATGCCATTTATATTACTTATGGAGTTTATAAACATTTTGTCTGTAATGTTTAAATCTGTCACCCGAAAGGAAATGCAGTTTTACACATTCCTATAAAATTGTTTTATTTAAAACCCTATACACTTAGATTTCTAATTATATACAATTAAGAGTGCTTATTTCAGCATTATCCTTAAACAGTGGAGAATTGAGACAGCCTTTCATTTTGGTAATTTAAAAATCTTATTTCTGCAAATTAGGAATTTTATTATGAGCATTCGAATATGCATATATTTAATTTACGGAATAATTCCTCTTAATTTCATAATTACTGAGGATTTAGAAGGGATTTTTCTTTGACAAAGGCTAGAACAACTGAAGCAATACATACTATTTGCTTTAATTCCCTGCAAAATTGCAGTGAAGTAACAGCTTTATATATTTTTCTGTGCCTTTTTTAATACCTTTTTCAATTTCCAACATTTTTTCCATAGCATTTCATTTGGTTTCAATTAAGGAATTCTTGAAAGCTTCCACACCTAACTTTAAATATACCAAATTTAAAATGATAACTTCATGTTGTACAAGAGCATATCAACTGCTTCAGTATATAGTATTTACCTGTAAGCTCATCTGCTTTTAGTGCATATTTAACTACTTTCTATGCCCTTATCACTACTCCATCCAAACCCCTCACCCTTCTAGTGTCACAATAACGTGCTCCCAACGCATGGGAAATCAGTGTATGAACTTGTCAAGAACTGAATTAACTTTGTTAATCTTAGTATGCTGCCTGTCCACTGGACAGGCTTCCTTCTCATCAGCCTACAACTACTTCCTTCTCATCAGCCTACAACTACTTCCTTCTCATCAGCCTACAAACACTTCCTTCTCATCAGCCTACAGCTACTTCCTTCTCATCAGCCTACTACTACTCCCTTCTTTGCACCATTCAATTATTTATCTTAATTTGACAATAACAGGCAATGCACTTTAAAATCAAAATACAAACCTACAAAGGATGCCATAGGCAAAGAAAAAAGTGTGCTGAAATATCTGTTACTGGCAGTCAAATGCCTCTTTGCCCACTCCTTAATGGATGAAAACTGGTTTGAGGAAAAAACCCAAGTATTTTTCATTAGTAATACTCATATGGTCATTGCTGTAGAGGAATCTGGCACAAACAACAGAACCCTTTCTACTTCCCCCCCCAAAAATAAAAGTTATGAAAAACATATCTTTCAGATGTTTTTCATTTATTTGCAGAAATATCCACTACTTAGGAGCTGCCAGAACCCTCTGTTTTCTAAAGATTTAAAGGTAGAAGGTGCTGAACATTCAGTTCTCAGTGATGGAAATGGGAGCTGACGGCTCTCAGCAGCTCATCTCATCAGAGAGTTGGGACTGCTCACAAAAAGAATGACAGCCACACCTGAGAAACGCTCACTGAGGTCCTAACAGCTCAGTTCCTGGCTGGTGTGCACCCAGAACTGAACACTGAAGAGATGAAGACAAAGTAAGCATTGAATTTTATGCTTATTTTAAAAAGCACTGCATTTAAAAAAAAAAAAAAAAAAAAGAAAAAAAAAGGGGAAAAAAAGCACCTATGCACATTATGGTTACTGAAAAAGCATTGCTTTAGCTTACTTTAAATAATTTATATTTTTTCCACTTATCCACAGTCTATGCTGGTAAGAATGAGCACAGTGATACCAAACTGTCTATTAAAGCTGCTCACGGGCACAGTTTCTGTCCATAGCATGATGCACAGGATGTTTCAAACAATTACCCAGTCATCTCAAATTCAAATACACCAGTCTAAAGTATTTCTGAGAATTTATCACATAAGATTTTAAGCATATGAATTTCTGTTTAATGTTTTCCATTACACCTTATATTTTCATCAAAAGGGTCTTATTCCCTCATTAGAAAAAAAAATCCACTGGAAAGTGTGGTCAACCTGCAGCTAGTATATAATCATATTTCAGATTTAAACTTCTTAGAATGAAAAAGATGCATAGTCCAAGTGTCATAGTAGTTCTACACTGCCTTAAATTGATTTATCTTCAACCTTTTATATCAGTTTTACACTAGCATAATTGAGTTCAATTATTAGTCTTATTTACACCTAAATAAGGAATCAAGCCCACAGCATTTCTTTTCATGACCCAAATACCTTGGGTATTTGGTTCAAGGTTCCAGTAAAAGTTCATACTTTCAATTCCACATGTGTTTACCCAGATGCATGACACACACACACACACACTTTAAACAGTCATGCCAGTGACAAGAACTGGTGCCATTTAATCTGTATTGAGTTTTTACCCCCTCAGAAGGCAAGGACGTGTGAACTATTTAATGCAATCCCATCAGAGTACAGCATGATCTCTATTTATACAAAATTTCGATTAGTTATTCTTTGCTTTCAGGTACTGTAGCCACTAAAGCAATTCAACTTTAATTCCATCTGACTTCAATTGTGTTCAAATTATAGTAAAAAGGAAGAAGACAACAAGCTGTAAATATGAAAAGAGACAGAAAATCATTGAGAATCATGCCTTTATGAATATTTGATGAAGAAAGGTTAGATCTACTGCTGGTAAATTACTAGAAATTATGTCCATCATGTGACTCTGTCAGCAAAGGTTAATACAAATAGGTTTGGATTTAGTTGAGATGACAATGAGGATTAAAAAAGATTTGTCCTGTCCTTGCTGCAATTAGTTTTTCTCCTATTATTATTGTAACAGAGTTTATTGTTAGGATTATGGTAACAGCACTACTGCTCAATAGAATCATTTTGTTTTTCATAACACTGTGCCACTTCTGCAATGAATTTTTCATCTCTACTAATCTACCTCTTTATTGTGCATTTGCTGAAGTAGAGGTACAATGATTAACCTATTTCTTGCTGTAATAAGTCTTATTTTGACTGATGGGAATTTCGGATGCCGCCTCGTGGGCTGCACGAGGCTCACAGGCTCCATTCTGCCCTTCTCTGCTACAGAGCAAGGGAGGAAGTGCTGATTAGGTGGGACATCACACAAGACCCTTTGGACAAAACCAGTGATGGCATCTGATCTTGTCTGCAGTAACAGCTCTGCTGTGCTCGTGGTGATGGAAAGTGGGAAACCTGGAAGCTGTTACTGTACACGTCTGCACATCAATAAAAGGGAAGTCTTGAAAATCTCACCCTTCCTCTCACATTGTAACTGCTTCAAAGCACAAGCTAAAGTAGATTGAAAACTTGATAATATTTTCTATGGTGAGAATTTGTTCATAAAAAAAATATCAAGAAGCTATGCAAAAGAAATCAGAAGCTTAAACAAAGTTAAATTTCATTTCAAGATGCATTTTAAATTTTAGCTTCTAAGTTCAAATGTTACGTTTGCTCCTGTTCATTGTATTTAAATTGCTTTAAATACAAAATTTTGCTCTTCTGGAGTTGATATTTTCTTTGCCCACTTTTCAGTCTGAATATACACTTTTATAATCCATGGGAAGCAGAAATTTAATTCAGCATTTTTTACGTCTCACGAAAATAGAACTTGTTGTGCAATTCTTATGATAAAACCATAAACTAAGACTTTAGAAGTACATATTATATTTGTAGGGGTACACAGAATTGCTAGAAAGTGTTAAAAGGGACTGGTAAACGACTAATTGGAATTGGCATGTGCAGCACAACTGATGGCTAGCAGTCATACCCTGGTGGTGTCCACTGAGAGTTACATATACTCCTTCCACACTTAATGCCACGTGAAAGATGGGAATTTAACACATCAGGAAGCTTGCTAGATTATCAGAACATCTGATCAATACCATTGACAACAATTCTGCCTAAAAGCATTGGGGCAGCCCTAAGTAAGATATGGAAACAGGCATCCAGGACCTCTGCCAATACATTCCCTTTGACCCGGCATTTCCACTTCGTACCCAAGAGGCAACGTGGCCCCCTTTCCCAAGCTCTTCCATCTAACCGCTTTCCAGCTGCCTAGTTTAATAAAATGCACCCTTCACAGCAGCTCTGACCCAGCTAAAACCAAAAGAAATAAAAACCCAAAACCCCCAGCAGTGCCACAGCCTCCGAGGCACGAGAAACAGGGATTCAGGTCACACGGTTGCTGCCGTCTTATCACTGCCTAGATTGGACTCGTGTAAATCTCAGCAATGTTCTCAACATTATGGGACTCAGTGGGATACAAATGGCTTCTTCATGTACCAGGCTTGCTCAGAGAGATTTGAGTTACCTGTGGAGCAACTTTCCCACTCCCTGACATACACCTGGTGGTCCTAAAAGACATCATGACAAATATCCGCTCGCCAGATTTAATGCTCTAAAAAGCACCCAGATTTTATTGCTTGAGTTGAAGTTAACTCTTAAAGACAGAAGACAGGGATGCATGTGTCTTGAAAGACCTCAGGTAGCATTAGGGAAATGAAGTGCAATGGAAAAAAAACATTAAACTCATAGTATATGCAACATATCAAGTCTGACTGCTGTTCCCATGTACTGGTAATGGCCATCTATCTTTAAAAAAAAGAAAAAAAAGTGATCAGCCTGTTGGAAAAGAAACATCTCAGAGCACAGATGTTCTACACACAAGTCACAGATCAGTATATAAACTTTTAAACATGTTGACTACCATAAAAAAAATCAGAAAGAAGTACAACAAGGAGAGTCATAGCTATTAACTAAAATATGCACATAACCCCTAGAAAAAGAATTGCATGTAACAGGGCAGGAAAAATGATTTTCTCATGTTATCACTGACTTGATTATGTGTTTAGTCCTGAGACCAGGTAGCCTGGGAGAATAATTCTTCTGTGTACCTCTGCAAGGCAATCAGAGAGTGCAGGTTATTTTAAGGACATGATCCACATTCCAGAGCTGCATCAGTCACTGAATCTTTTAACTTTTAAATAAAAATGTGAATATTGCTTTATGATTGTCCAAACTGCCACTTTTTCAAAGACCTCCAAATGATTCCCCGAGACACAGTTCTTTAACTTATGTTTTTACAGGGATATCAAAGTAAAAATAAAACAACCTGAGGTCTTCAGCTTTAAAGACAACACAATGAGATCAGAGATTCTGCCTGCAAAGAAATTAACTTATGGCTGATTAATGAAAGTAACCTTAAAAAGTAGGCATATTGCCACGAACAGGATACTATAACAAATGGGTAGGAAATAACAGGCAGCTTTCAAGGGGCTAGAGCACAGCAGCCTAGAAATTTGAGTAGGCTACTGCTTTCAAATTTGATCCTAGATACTTGGAATGACCAAATAAGTCATGTCTGCTATAAAGTCTTCCATAAATTTTCCCCTTCCATGTAACCTATAATAACGTAGATAATGGATTCAATTAACTGTTGGTGAAAAAGCTGTTACTATATAATAAAAATGTTGCATCTTGTAACAGGAAATACCAGAAAAAAAAACCGCTTAGCCCACTGAACACTGAAGGTCCTCTGCTGCATGCATAATTTGCTCCATTTTATGTCAGCAGAACATTTTGTCTACTGCTGTAATTCATATTAAGTATCTCAGGACTCATTCAATTACTATTGCTCCCTGTTCTCTTTGGTCGGTGTAGGATCAAGGTCCAAAAAAAATGAGCTTCCAAAAGACAGTTAGCTCATCTTTTTGACCTTTTTGTTACCTCTTCTGGCCTCAAATGTGCTTGGTTCCATGCTCATACACTTGCTTCTTTACAAACCTCCCACTGTTCCTTTATTACATTTTAGTATATCAGTCATTCTCTGGTCCAGCAAAAAAATGTGCCTTAAAATTTTATTCCACAGGATTGTTTAATTTCCTTTGCCATAAGTGCTGAGGCCTCAAACAGATGTAAAACAACAGGGGTTTTTTTTGGTTTATTTAATTAGCTTTTTATATCTTCAGCTTGTTTTACCTTGGTAATTGAAACTTAAAGTCTTCAAACAAAACTTACCCTTTGCTACTTTAAATAATTCAGTAGAAATGTTATCAACACTTGGTGCTTTGTTGTGTCTGAGCACTTTCACTGCCTCTTGAATTTCCTCATGATTTGCTCAGTTGTCTATAAAATGGTGGGGGCTGGTCACCTGTAATAATCTGAGCATCAGGCAGCTCATTAAAGCACCAATTTAGTAGACTTCAGCTATAACTTTTACATTTAAGGTTTTTGTCTTCATCCTTTTTATGGTTTATAAACACTGTCACATTTTGTTCTTCATTGTTGCAGTTATTATCTTTTACCTGGTTTCATCTCTGATTATCTACCACTCACCCTTAACCTTCTCTCAGTAATTTTTCAGACCCTCGAGCCTGTACTTAATTGCCAGCCAGTGTTCTTGTCTGTACTTTATATCCATCACAGACTTTATTTTCTATCTGTTTCATTCAGCACTTTAACCAAGAAAGATCTAGAAATTCTACACAGTTTGAGCTTGTGCTAATCAGGCATCCTTGCTAAACTGAAGGAAACATGGAAGATATGTTACATGCAAACATCACTGTCTTGCAAGAGACAAAATTTGCTATTTGGGAATAAAAGGAAAACATGAGAGTACTAAATCAGTCAAAACAGACATTCCGATACATGACAGTCTTACAAAGTAAGACTGTCAAATTAACTAATATGAAGGTGATGCTAAAACGGAAAAGAAACAATGCAAGCCCAACAAAAACAAGTCTTAAACATCCACATAAAGAACAATCAAAAGGTGTTATATAAGTGCAGAATGGGTTTAATATCAATCAGATTAACCATACACCTATAATTTCAAGCCATAATAAAAATATTGATTACAGTAAAAATCTAGCAGATTAAATGCAGCTCAGATTCCTATCTTCTAGGAAGATGGCAACATGTAGATTTTCCACAGCAAAGAGCTGAACAGACAAGCTGCCTAGACCATTTGTACCTGTACTTTAAGACATTTGGTTAGGCTGTCTTTCAAAAGCTGATATTCCTTATTCCCTTCAAAAACAGTGAAAGCACAACTACAGAAATATTTTTGATGGAACGTTCAAGATTAATATAAAATCAAGACACTTGACTTAGGTGTACTTAAATAACTTGTCAACCAACTTGTTTTGTATGCTCTGGTTCTGCCTCAAGGAAGTCATTCAACATGCACTCAGTTTCAGACATGGGTCCCAACAGAACTACTGATCCTCTTACAGACACCCTGCATAAGTAGGCTTGGAATGTTTAGCAATCTGTGGAATGAAACATATAAGTAATATTGACATGACTGTATACATAGAACTATTCACAACTTCTATAGGAGGATAGAAGCTCTAGTTGCTGTCTCAAATCAGTAAAATTATCCATCACAACAGAAACTGCTAAAAAGTTGTATGTTGTTAGAAACGGATTTCCTGAAATGAAATGAAATCATTTCAATATGGCCAGGTGAGGACAGTAATTTCACTTGTCCGAAGGAATGGACAATGTGTTATTCTACAAATCAGCTGGCTTTACCAGTGGCTGTCAGAAGAACTCAGGAGTTTGATATTGTCAGGGGGTTATATTCAGCTCTCAAAATTGCTCATGTGTGGCTTTGTATCTGATAGTTTAAGAAGAAACCAGGCAACCATATATTGGTGTTCATGCACTTCCTCTAAATCTAATGCTGGACACATGAATCTGATCCATAATATATGACATACTGACAATGAGCTTTCTCCCATCAATCTTATATTAGCTTCAGTGCTTAATCTTCTGTGTAAACATATACTGTGCACATTGGTAAGTGTAGACAGTACATGCCAAATCCTATAAAAATTAGTGAATAAAGTGATCAAGATGAGCAATCATATACCATGCCTCTTTTATGTAACTATTGCCTATTTTAAAGAACAAAAAATCTTTATCCTTCATATTAAATAAAGCCATTTTTTAATATTTCAAATATGAATATGAACACTTTAAAGTGCTATTTAAAACCTGGCATCACCTGTGTAGAACCTAACTAAGACACTAAACAACCAAATGTTTTGTGCATGTTATCAAATGCAGGATTTGTCTGACATAGGCACCTAGAGCCAACCACTGCAGGAAAAAAAGGTTATCCCAGGTTGAACAGACCCCTAGGAAGAGAAAACAAAAATTGCTTTTACGACTGGGGACTCAGAGCATAGAGGTTAATGGTTTGCACTCCACCTGGATGGCAATAAGCCAGCAAAGTACCACAGTGGTTTATAGCAGGACACCTCATTTGATGGCTCCATCAGTGACCTGGAGCAGGCAGAGGACTGCAGGCTCCCAAGATGGCAAATGACATCAAGCTGTGGGGGGACGTGACTACTCCTGTAAGGACTGGAGGAGTGGATCAAGGGGAACCTTATGAAATTCAACACTGAAAAATGCAATGTCCTCCATGTGGGAAGGAACAATAATCTAGGACTGGCTGGGGTACAGCTCTCATGAAAAAGGTCTGAAGGTCTTGGTAGGCAGCAAGGTGCACACAAGCCAGTGGTCCCTCCTGGCAGCAAAGATAACCTACAGTATTAAGGGAAGCAGATCAAGGGAAGTAATCTTCCCTCTCAACAGTTTAAGATCTCCCAATACAAGACAGATGTTAATCAACTGAAGTAAGTTCAAAGGGCTCTAAGATGGTTGGAGCACCTGCCCTGTGAAGAGGCTGAGGGCACAGGGCTTGTTCAGCCTGGAGAAGCAGCAGCTTTAAGGGGACTTGACATCAGCTTCCTAATAGCTATGAGGAAGTTAGCAGGGAAACATCAGAGCCAGTTCGTCAGAGGAGGACAAGGAGTAGCAGACATAAACTGAATCAAGAGAAATTCTGACCTGATATAAGAAAAATCTTTCTTCCCATGAAGATAGCCAAGTAGTAGAAAAGGTTTCCTAAAGAAGTTGTACAGTCTCCATCCTTGAAGGGTTTCAAGCTCTGACTGGTTAAAGCTCTGAGCAATTTGATCTGACCTCAGTAATAATAATGTTTTGAGCAAGAGGTTGGTCTAGACAAATCCTGAAGTCCCTTTCATTTTCACTTATTCTATAAATCTGTGAACTAAAGCTTTTGACCTCATTTCATTAAAGATATTTTAAATGCAGATTGTCTGTCTCTTTTCAGAGATGTAATCTTGCATCTGCTTCCACAATAATAGACAACTGAAACATTCTTATGTTGCAGCTAAAAATACTGACTTACGTCCAACTTCCCAAAGGAGGATAGGCAAGAAAGAAAGACAAAAACCAAACCTTTATTGACATAAACCAACACAGAGTGGCTTAAGTTTTCCCAAGTATTAACATTATAATTAGGAAACAAGAGGTTTTTTTCCAACTCTGGGTTTCTCACAACATCCTGCCTTAACAGGATCTCTTGGAATTTGTGACTACTTTAAGCACAAATTGTTCTTCCAAAGAGATGTTGACTTTTGTGGTCTATTAAGCAAGCAATACAAAATTGTACAGTGACGCAAGTGCTTCAGGCTAAACTGTACATAAATCAGCTCCTTTTCCCTGGGGATTCTGTAGCAGTACAGACAAGATTAAAACTAAACTTCAGTGTTTTAGCAATAAGTGGTCAGGAAACAAAAGCAATTCATACAAGTTTGCTTATTGTTTCATTTCCAGGTGAGAAAGTTATTTGCCTACTTACAGACAGATGGAGTAATTGCCAGGGGAAAAATACAAATAGTCCAGTCATTTGGGGTGAGTGGAAATCAACATGCAGTTCTACACCTTTGGATCCTTCTTCCAGAATAAGTATCTCCTACAGAAGGCTGCTGGGGTAGCCCTGGCCAAAGATTCAGAAAAATCTACACCACTGTCTATAGCAGAAAAGGGACAGAACCAACAATCAAAGCAGGGATTTTAGCCTGCTACAGCCTCCAAGAAATCCTAATGGACATATATCTGGGTTCAGATGAAGAGAAAAGAGAGAAAGTTAAAAAGAAATCTTCGCAAGGCAGTGTTTTACAGGGTAGAAATGCCACTGAGTTCTTTGTTTATTTACTTTTAGACTGTGCCGTTGTGCACTGTTTTCCTCATTGGTGTGGAATAACCTACCAAACTCTCTGCTGGAAGGACAAGTTCACTAACAGTATAAGCAAATACAAGCAAGTAACAAAAGCATACCTGCAGCAGTAAAAATTCTATCTTATCTGCAGAAAAGTTTTCTATGTAATTTTTTGGCTAACATGCTAGATACAAGGACAGTCACACTTTGCACTTGAACTGTATAGGTTCTACAGGAAATCAGGGAATGGGTGAATATGAAGTATTTATTTTAGGATAGTTCCATTGTGCAGTATTCCACATGAAAATTAACCTGGAAATTGCTAAAATACTGACAGCAACAAAGGGCTCAGAATAGGATGATGTTCCAAGTGCTTAGGTTCTTAGACACATTTTGCCCAATTCTGTTTACTACCAGTGGTCCTCATCTACTGAGAAAGTTATCTGGTATGTTTTGACTAGATATACTTAACAAGAAAGATTAATGAAGCTTAGGTTTACCTTTTTCAAACATACATCTTTCAGTCTGTAATGCCTCATATGAACATATACGGTCTCATTCTGCTGTTCTTATTCAGACAAGACACCCACTCACTTTGATATAGTGTTCAGTATCATATAGGAAGTACATTCAGAATTAATTTATCTCATATGGTAAACAGTAATTTTGGAGAGAAATCCTGCAAGATTAAGCCTATATATTTTTTCCCCCAAAATACTCGATTACCTTTGTATTTTAATGCAGACCTTACTTCAAAATGTTCTTTTCTTTCTATTCAGATTTCAAAATATTCCAGTTGCTTGTGCCAGTTTCAGAAAATATGTGTTATTTCTTCTAAAATAACCTATTTTAATTGATGTTACTTAAAGTACATGAGTTCAGATTTCTATTGTATGAATGCAGTAAGTTCACTGCCCAAAAAAGACCAAGACGTTACGCTTTGTGAAATACTTTTATATAGTCCAGTCAGCAAAGCTGCAAAATGGTAAAGACACTATACACCAAAACTTCAAAAATAAGTCCTTTCCACTGGGAGCTCCTGCTCAGATCAACAATTCATGGAATTTTATTTGGAGGTTTTAATTGTTCAATTGATCTCCACCTACGTCTCAATAATCAAAACAGTAGCAATTGAGTTTTTGATAACTGCAATATTATATTAGCAATGTGTGTTGAAGTTAACTCTTGTAGGATTCAAAAGGGAAAAAAAATTACTTTCTTTTTAAAGACTTTGACAATTAAAAGTTTTTCTACAGAACAGAAACAACTCTGCTTATAATGTAACTTCCATGTTCCAGCTTCTATTTCTCCCAGCTCAAAGCACTTTATAACATTGGTCCAAATAGTTCATGCTTTATGCTTGGAAGCACTTTCATTAACTATTTATGTAGGTACAGAAAGCAAGATTTGGTCCACGATAAATAATAAATCTTCAATAGATTTAGCTAGTATCTTTTCAATGAAACATGTTTTCCCCAGAAAATCCTAATTTCTTAAAACCATATAAGTTGGTTGAAGCAGTTGGTTTCAATTTATCAAACATTTCAAAGATATTTTGGAGAGACATTTCCAATTGTAAAAAATAAAATCTCATTT
Source organism: Manacus candei (assembly GCF_025592945.1). Taxonomy (NCBI): domain Eukaryota; kingdom Metazoa; phylum Chordata; class Aves; order Passeriformes; family Pipridae; genus Manacus; species Manacus candei. Next base: position 5,807,405 of record NW_026138113.1, on the reverse strand, counting down.
TAACATATTCAAAACAAGTCACATTTTGAAATTTTAGCAAAATATATCCAAAAGATCTCTCAAAACTCATACATATTTTGGGAACACAAAATACTTTCACTAGTCTGTGCTAAAGTGCCTTCTGAATTGAAGGTTACAGCAGACTTTTAAGAATTTGACTTCTTGTTCTTATAGAAACAGTCCCAAATGCTGACATTTTCCCCAGGACTTACTTCTGCCCTTTATAGCAATATTGATTACTATTATTTACATTTTCCTGCAGAGATATAGATGAATTACTTAAGATTGCAAAGTAATTTGATTTTAGAACAGCAAGAAACAAAACCAGATTGTTTTCCAGAAAAATGCTGAAACTGTATTGTTCTTTACTTCTGTGAATATAAACTACTAAAGTCTAATTCACAATCCAAAGGTGTGATCCTGTTTCCACAAGCATCCCTGAGCCAGCCAGGATACACCTGGCTGTTTATCTAACAGTGCCCAGTACACAGTGTGTGTCTCTGAGCTAGCAAAGTAAACTGAGACCTCCACAAGGTGACCAGCACAGTGTAGCTGTGCTTCACCAACACCCACTGCAGCTCATTTAAAGCCATCAGGGGTACAACCACCTAAAGTGAATTTACTGCACTGCAATTTGCACACAGTGGGTCTGATCAGCCCCTCTGTAGATGAAATAAGAAGGGACATGTGGAGCTTTGCTCCCATCATTTCAATTACTGGTAAAGAACTGGACAAAACCCATTCTGGCTGAGCATTTGTTCTGTTCTCTAATCACAGTAAGTGCTCAGAACCCAAGAAAAGGAGCAGACTGAAGCTAAGCAAAAATTCCAAGCCAGACATGGAACAGAAAGAATCTCACACAGATGCCAAGCCTGTGCAACTGAAAGCCCTATCAAATGAAGGAGTAAGTCCCATCCCATCCCACCTCCCCAGGCTGCTGCCAACACCCACCTTAGTCCTTCAGCCTCCTGTGGACCTCTCAAGCAAATATTTTGTTCCTACTGATTACCCACCAATTACAAAATTCAGTTCTAGATCTGCTCTGAGACAAAGCCTTCTAGGATATTACCAGCCATCTAAGAGATTCCCAGGATCTGCCACAACAGCAGCCCCAATGTGGTGCTGTTACTGGGGTTATATAAACAGAAAAAAATTAATGATTCTGGACCAGAGGGGAAACAAAGACAATCCCCATAACAAGGCAGTCCTTTCTACCCTGTCCTGCTCAATTCCAGAACTTGACTAGCAATTTCTTATATATGATACATATTACATATCCATATCATAAATATTACATTTACTTATGATGGCAAACAGAATAACCCATTACTTGTACATAAATGGATTCTGATTGAAAAAAAAAAGGTGTATGATGTTTTCTCAGAGATGACTTAAAGAATAAGAACTTAAAGAACTTCTCCTTTGTGATTTAATTTTAGCATTTATGCAGTTACAAATAACCTGAGGCATTCAAAATTGCCATGCTAAGGTATCAAAAAGGCTGAATCAGGACCTACTGCTGTCATCAAAGACCCTGAAAAGTAATCAGAACACAGTCATTTGTCCATTGGATGTTGTTTTGGTGCTAGCTCATTTAACAGGGTACAGGGAACCCAACAAAATCAGTGTCTCTGCCAAGGTAAAGTTGAGGGTTTGGCTTAAATTAATAAAGCATGCCAGCAGATATATAAACTTAACTAAACACAAAAGTCTCAATTGAGCTAGAATTTTAAAACAGCTCAAGTGGAGAAGTTTTCATTTTATATAAAAAAGGGGAGAAAAAAAAGCAGTGATTTTGTCATGGTGGGAGTTTCTGAGCCCCTCCTTCACAGTGGCAGCAAAAAAACCCTCTGGCATTCACCAGGAGACCACCCACAGCACCTATAGTATATTGGAAATGTCAAGAGCAAGCTGCATGTGAAAATAAAGAATATGTGCCCTATTTCCTATGGAACACTTCAATATGGCATGCACAATGTTTTAAAATTTTCCACTGAAATATTGGCTGTTACTCTGGTCCAATCTGGATTGTCACTCAAATGTCAGGACAGAAGGAGAAAACGCCGGGTTAGGGTTTTTTTTTTCCTTTAATTTAGACTTACCAGTAATTTTACTGTCAGTCACCACCTCTTTTTTGCCACTAATGGTATCCCCTAAAAATCCGAGAGGTGGCATGAGCATTTCTAAAAGCAGCACTCAGCCTACTTCGGGGTGGGCAAGCAGCCGAGTGCATTACACTTGTGTGACCTTGTGGCAGCTGGTCCCCGCAGGTCGGAGTTGTCAGATTCCCACTTCCAACACAGAAACTCATTTCTGGAATTGTAAAATAAGGTACTACATGCCACACTGCTATCACACTGGTATAAGGAAAAGACTTTTCTCTACAGAAAAAAAAAAAAAAAGATGACAAAGAGCTGACAAACAAGGGCACGTGTGGCTGCACAAATGTAGCCAGACAATCCAACTCTTGAGCAGTCAGAATATTGCTACTGAATGATTTTCCTGAGAAAAATCTTCAGAGAGGCAGTGGTGGGATGTTTTTATCAGATATACACATATATTAATACCAGGTCACACAGAAAACTCCACAAGGTGAAGCTGCAAGGCACTAATCTAAAATCATATTATAAAGAAATGCTGGTTTACATTATTCTCCGGTACAGAAAAAAACAAACTACAAAAGCGTGGAAATGAAATATGCAGGTCATCTGTGTTAATTTGCTGCTCTGACTCAAACCTCTAGATTTTAACATAGAAATGCAAAGCACAACTTTCCAACATTCCCTGGTAAGCAGCTGCTTTATGAATAACTGGAAGAAAACCTTTATGCTTGGTCACACCACCAGCAGGAGACAACTGGCTTTTCTCATGTAATACAGGGAATTGCAGCCAGTACTTCATTAAAACACAAGACACTTTGGCAGACATGGATGCTGAACATTGCTTACTGTTCACATCTGCGGGCAAATGACAGCAGGCTGAAACTGTTGCCTTCCACTAAAGAGCAAGTACATGATCCAGTGCAGTTAATCAATAAGATAATGGAATGAATCAATAGCAAAGATTTTTAGGAGGTCTTAATTAAACAAACACTTGCAGATACAAATGATGTCTTCAATCTATTGATGGTGCCAGGGTGAGGGGTTAAACACGAACAAAACCATCAACTTTATTTTACCAGCATCTATTTCTCTTAAGTACCACATAGCTTCTTGGCCTCTGCATTGGCCCATCACTGCATCCCTATTCATTTTTAACACCACATTACACAGGCAAATTAGCACATAATAAAGAAAAAAAAAAACCTAAAAAAACCCCTGAACAATTCAAGATGTGATGACAAAGTAGATAAAAGTCACTATTATTCACTGCTATTTCTTCTCTGCAAAAGCTGTGACTACCTAGCCAGAAGTCCTAATAAAGTCAGTTTCCAGCTGCAAGGTGTACAATTAGAATAATTAAAGAATACCTAAATTGATGGACCCATTAATGCAGGAGATCTCCATGGGCCTTCTGCACAAACATGGTAAGTCGATATTTTTGATTCCCCCAATGGTTCTGTGCTAGGCACTGTTTTAAAGAGACATCAATCTATGATGTCAGCATTTATCTAATGAACCTTCAAAAATCAATGTCAAGATGGCCAGCTACATGTATGCACCCAATTTGTCTGTTCCCCAAGGGATACTAGGTAAAACAAAAACATTATAAGAGCAGTGAAAACTGCCTGTTGACCACTCCACCTGGTCTTGACGATGCCAACAGAAGGAGGGAAACTTGACCCGGCTGTAGGCATAAACAATAGGCTTCCAAAGACAATAGGTATTCTGATATCTGCTATATAATATGTATGTATAAAAAAAATAAGTATTCCAAAGAGAAAAGAGAACGAGGTGGCTTAATTTAAGGCCCTCTGAAAGTGCCTTTGTCAGCCTCACAGGACAATGACAAACACGTGGTTGTTATTTTTTAAATTACTATAATCAGGATTCTTAAGGATAACAAGATTGCCTTAGCTATTAATATAATTCTCATCCCCACTACCAGTAGTACGTTCCCTGGCAGAATTCCTGTCTATACCTGAGAGCCAGGGTGTTCAATCCCCTGCACAGCTATTAGCCAGGATAGCCATTTGGCTTTGTTGAAGCAGTTCTTTTAGGTATTTTCTTGGTAGTGTTTAGACTCACCTTATCCTCACTATTCTGTTCACAAAATTCCCCGAAAATGATATTTTGACACCCTGTCAGACAGAAAGTGAAGGTCTAAGTTAGCTTCTCCCTCTCTCCTGTTTGAATAATAAACTGGTCTCTCTAGCTGCTATAAGGTAGGGCTGCCTCTGGCTCGTAACTGGAGGTGACAGGTTCTCTCTGGCAGATGGGCTGTCTTGTAATCTTTTTCTTTACTCACAGAAACTCTGTCTCTTCCTTCTGTTCAGAGTATTTACTCTTGTTGGTAGCATGTAAACAGTTAGCTGTGCCTTAGACAGTTCAAAGATGCGTTATGTGGGTGAATTAGTTGTTGCAGGATGCCTGTCTGCCTTCACACATATGCCTTTCAAACATTGCCATTTTCAGATTTCTGCCCAATTAACTGACAATGACAGAGCCCAGTCCCGGGCTCCTTGCACAGAGGAAACCTCCTCTGAATTCAGAAAAAGTCCTCAGGAATCCCAATCCTAACCCTAAACCTAAGTCTAACCCTAACATTGATTTGAAAGGTGTAGAGGCAGCAATGTTGGGGCCCTGCCACGATCCTCTTGGGCTGCATTTTCCAGCCCCAGTGTTCCTGGGCTCTAGGCTCTTTCTCTCTCTCAAACCTGACCCTAAACCTAATCCTAAAACTAACCCTACCTCTAACTCTAACCCCAATTAGTCCTCAGGAAGCATTTGACTGCTGATATTTTGGTAAATGTAGCTGGGGTTTGTATTTTAATACTAACAACTCATCTTTTTATGCAAAAACTAATTCCCTGTGGAAGGAAGTTGCCGTCCACATAAACATACACCCTTGCATGTTTATGAAATACCCTTTTTTAAATTTTCCTTAATGAATGGGTAATTTTCAAAACTGCCCAAACACTTTTGGTACAAACCCCCACGAATCTTCCTAGGGATTCTGTTTTTAACTGTATTTCATGTACTACATTTTTTTTATTAAACAGAATGCAACTCAGTTTTCATAAAGAAGCATGCAAATTAATTTTAAAAACTACTATTCAGTTCTTCAAAGAGATCTTTTATAGATACCTAAAGCTACACCAGCATGGGGACACAGCACTTGCTGTGCAAAATGTACTACCAGTTAAATGAGTAATAAATCAGCAGTTAGTTCACATTTTAGTGGCACAAGAGAAGGTATTTTCCTATACTTTACAGCACCTACTTTTACTCTGATTTTTTAGAAGGTTATGTTAGGTTTCCAAATGTTATCTAAATTTGTAATTCTGTTCTACTGTCATTGGCCAAGAAATAAATGAAGATCTAACAGATAAAAGTCAATAGATATGGTATACATGCTCTATTGGTTAACTTTCTCAAGTGATATCATAGGCTTTTACTTCATCTTTGGGTATTTCCTGGTGAAATTATTTTAATTTTACATTTGGAGTTCTCATTCTCTGAGGGATACCACTACAGGCCTGTGCCTCCATGGCACTTGGGCAGGTCAACTTACTAATAAAGACTTCTGTGGAAAGACTGAATGGGACTTGAGCATAACCCAAGTGAAATCACTCTTTCTTCAAAGAAACTCTTGCAGAAGGTATGTTGCACTATATACCCATCCACAGTAGCTGCTGAAGATGAAATTTGCCCAAAAGTCCTCATTTTACAAATGGTAGGACATGCAGGCAACAAAATAACTGGCTCTTAAATGTCTTTGTGAACCTAAGCCAGAGCAGCAACATATTTGTACGAAAATAGATCAGAATTGACAGCACATCACCTCTAGTATTATGTCAGAATATTCATTAATAGCTCAGAATGCCTGCAAAAATAGCCAGCTACTCTTTAGCAAGCAGTAAGATACTCCTTCACAATCTCTCAAGAGCTGACTGGTCTTAATCTTTCTTGAGAGACCTTTGCAAAGCAAATCAAGACTGTTGCAACTTTAATATGTGTGATTCACATTCTTGTTGAAAGGGTTGAATTGAAGCTCCAGTCAGACTCGGCATGTTGTGCTGTGGTCTTGGGAAGCGTGTTATAAACGCCATCTAAAATCAATACCAAGAAACAATTACAGCATCTGAATACCATTTGGGTGAAATAAGCTGATGCTGGTGAAGCAACCAGCAGATGAATGTCAATACCTGCAACAAAGTATTCTACAGTGCCTGCACAAAGAGGGGTTGAGTAAATATCAATAAAGCCACTCCTACTACAAACAGTAAAAATGATAAAATCAATATTCTAAAATAAAAAGTTAGCACATAGATGAACTCTGTGATGTAGAGTGCTGTGGAGTGTTGCTGAGTTCCTGGATCTCAGTAAAAGAACAGACAGTGGCTGCATTTTTCCAGTGTTCTGACTGATCAAGAAATCAAAGTATACAACCAACGGTACCACAGACATTCATACAGAAATGTATTTATATCCTACAGCAGAAGGAAACACATATCTACTGTACCTGCTAGTCCTGTGCACTGTCAAGAATCCATCTAACCAGCTCACAACAAGCCAGCTCTGTCTACTTAACGGGAAGACCCTGAAGGATTTCACATTTGTCCATGAAAAAGGATAGAGTAAGAAAAAATAACCCATTCTTGCCATAAATCTATATAAAAGCATCAAATCTCAGTAAATTCTTTAAAGACCCAGCAACTAAAAGGGTAAAACTATGAGTGACAGCCCATCTGCAAGATGCTGTCTGTAGCTCTGACCTGCATTTAAAACAGGGTTGTTTAGCCTTTAGAGCACCTGAAGTTGGCTCTGTTGTTTGCATTTCATAGAAACTACTTTTGAAAGTAAACAAGAACCTTTAGTGAATTATTTAGCATACAAATAAACCAGCAAAGAAGCCTAAGTAGGCCAATATGAACTAACTGGATTGAAATATTCATCTGTAAATAACTTTTCAATCTGCTGCTTTCACGTACAAATACTACATGGAACATTAGACACAACTAGCTTCTAGGGATATTTAGGCTCACTGGAGAGCAATTTTTATGTCTACTGGCATCTGTGGGTAGTGATATGGACTGACTGTTAATATAACCAACATAAAATTTATGTGAACACTCACTGCAATAGCAACACACTGTCAGACAGCTGGTGGTTGATGCGTAGCACATGCGGATTTTATATGCACTGTGTAAACTAACCTTTGCAAAAAAGATTTAGCAGGTTTATTAGTTTAGGAAATCACTATAATTAAGGATAATTCATAATGGCCGTTTATCCATTCTATAGCAATAGCTGCTTTAATTTAGACTCTGTTTCTTTGAGCCATAAATAAGTGTGCTGATATCTTCTGCACAGATGTGGCATTCAACCTGTTCAAGTTGGTTGAGTTTTGCTTGTGTTTTAATCAAACAAAACAAAACAAAAAGTAGATAAGCCCATAAAATGCACTTTGCTTGAAATAAATTAGCAATAAATACAGTTTGGAAGTTTTGAAATTCTACTTAGTAGCTCCTTTTAGGGAAGAGGGAGTAGGACACAGAAATTTTCCATAAAAAAAGGAACACACTATATGGTCACAGATCTGACCTGAGACAGAATACCAGATTTGCATAATTAATCATAGGAAAAAGAGATATGTCTGTGATCTATGTATATTATTTACAATCTATTCAGCTTGTAATGGAGAGTTTGACCTCTGTGAGCCCTTCCAGTAACACTGTGACTTTCCTCCTTTTGTGCACAACTCCAGCCTTGTCTGTAGCAGAACACACATGGTGTCTCCTTACTTCAATTCTTATTAATAATTCCTGCAAAACAACTCCTTGTGTCCACACTGCTTATGCAGTGGAAAGCACTTGTCCTGAATTGTCAGCCACCCCATGTTCTAATGGGCTGTCTCTCTAACCAAACCCCAACAAAGCCAGCTTTCCTTCCATTCCATCCCCTTGGACATAGGCCTTCTTAGTAGAAATGTTTCGCAGATAATTACTTTGCTAATCAGGAACTATTACCACAAAGGCCTTCAGTAACTGATTGACCAAATTTGCTGATTTTACAAGAAAAAAAAAATCTGCTATACTTGCCACTTCTGACCCCATTAGTACCTTCTGGAGACAATGACTATGGACCCATCCAACTAAAAAATTATGATTTGAGGTGTCTATCAGAAAATGTTTAATAAGATGGTTGATGACTCAGCTTGAAGTATGAAATTATCCCAAGTGTAGAAGCAAATATAATCCAGATTCTCCTGATTCCAATTTATGCTTCTTCCCTTTTGGAAGAACCCTAGATCAACAGGGACACGAAAATATTTGGATTTTGAGCTTTGCAGCAGATAACTAAGCACAATGGCTCAAGGCATTATTTCCTTATGTATAGAGACAAAAATCTGGAGTGTTATGGAAAACTATCTAGCCTTGTAGGTCTCCTACCACAAAATTACCAGTACACTGCCTTTTCAGGGAGGGTGGAACCTGCATTTTTTCCCCTTTAGATTTTATAGTAACTTCAAAAGTGACATTAAATGACATAAATTCACACTGTGTCATGGCAGTCAGTGGAGCACAGTAAACATTCACTAGTTATGATTAAGTCAGTCAAAGACAAAATTCTTCTCCTGGACTGTACTCAGTTTTCCCATCTGCCCTAAATTGGGCCTGAGGAATGTGTACCAGACAAAGCACTGGACCTACGAGTTTAGTATGGATCTTTGCTAAAAAGAAGATATAAAGTTTTTTAAAAATAAAGAAAATACAACAAAAGTACTCTACTTGCAACCATCAAGAAAATACATGATAATCACAGTTAACAAAGGGAGGTATAGCAATCACCAAACATACTCAATTTCAGGTTATCTAGACCTATCATTTTCAACCTCCTGATGACAAATGACCACATCATTCTACTTATTTCCACTCCAGTCTGAAGAGGTATTCATTGTGAGATTCAGACTTCATTAATAAAAGGATCTTGGCTGAACAAAATACCAATCTAGTAGGTTAAAAAACTGTTCTGGACCTCAGATTGCAGAAGCAGATTTGGTCAGACTATGGCTTTAACTTTGCATCATTAAACACTCAGACTAAAAATGTAAGTCTTGAATACAAAATGTGTTTACTAGCAAAATCTGTATGGTTAACTAAGATCAATTCATGAACACAGCTCCTAAAGTCTTTTAACAGTTCCTACTATACCAGTATGCACAAAGACACACATTTAAAAACATGTCATTCATTATCAGCAGTCCTTATCTTGTACATCATACACATATTTTATATGTGCATAGGTGTACAGACAGGACAAGGGGGAATAGCTTTAAACTGAGAGAGGGCAGGTTTAGACTACATATTAGGAAAGGATTCTACCCTGTAAGGTGGTGAGGCACTGGCACAGTTTGCCTAGAAAAGTTGCAGATGTCCCACCCCTGGAAGTGTTCAAGGTCGGGTTGGATGGAGCTCTGAGCAGCCTGGTCTACTGGAAGGTGTCCCTGCCCATGGCAGGGAGGTTGTAATGAGATGATCTTTAAGGTCCCTTCCAACCCAGAGTATTCCATGATTCTGTGCATACATCAAGCAGGGACAGGACAACATTGCTTCAAAGTCCTTTTCATGAGAAAGATATGCTCATGTAAACTGAAAACATTTAGAACACTTAGGCAGAATGAACATTATCTAAAGAAATGTGAGCATTACAAACACAGATATCCCATTATCAGTTTTCTAATGTTTCTAATACTTTGAATCATGACATTTCATGTTTTCACGAGTGTGTGGAATAGAGTACAGAAGTATAAAAAGTGTCTTCAAATTCCCTTTGCAAATCCACGAGGCAGCAAAGCACAACTACTGCTTTAGCACCATTCAAAACACAAATGTTGCAGTAATTATGTACTTTCTGGGTAAAGGTACTACAAAAAGAGAAGGCAAATGGGAAACAAACATTTTTTTTAAGGCAATCCTGAGCAGTGATAGGAAATAACTGTATTTTCCTTACCCAAATCAGAGCCAAGATTAGAATGGAAATGGGGGAGATGAGCTCTAGAGTTAGAAGTTTTGCTGTCAATGCAAGACACCTTTTGGCAGTATCCTCTTGCTCTCTGGGTTCTGACTAATATGTTTCAAATGAGATAAAAGCTCCTCCATTAGCATTCAGTTCAACCAACAAGAGCAATTGACTCTAGAAGGAATTGCTTTGCCAATGGCATATTGCACATAAGCTGAGTGAAACCACAAATCTCTGTGCCAGAGGAAATTTTGAAATTTCCATTGCCTTTTTATATATATTGCATTTATTTTATCAAATAATGCCCAAATAATTCCGAATTGCAAAGCTCCCTCTGATTTGTAGAACTGAGTTGAAACACTTGGTTTTTTGTCAGTAAAACACTGAACTGTATTCTTCATGGTGATGTACAGTTTGATGGGAGTTGTGGCAGGCGAGCCTGACGTTCACGTTCACACTATAGTTGACATCCCTTGTGGGAGAGTACATCCCCCATAATTTATTCAGCAGTCATTTAACTCCTACAGGCCATTACATGGCTTTGTCTTATAAAGTCCCAAGCACATCACAGATATGCTATGTTTTGCCAAGAAGAATAAACTGAATAAAACAGAAGTTTAATCTACCCTCCTAGAAGATGATTTCAAATGCCCCAAAATGAATTTCTCTTTTTTAATAATCAGAAATCTGAACTATTATACCTCAGATCAAGCTCATAGAAAAATTAAACAGATTTTGTTTTAATAAAACAGATGTATTTACCATGGAAAGCTTTAGCTTTGTAACAATTGCACTTTTTGGTGAAAATATCTGACCTTAATTTGCAGCACAGCATCATATGGAGTGAGGGGAGCAGGTATCATTTCAGTGCACTGCAGACTTTGCTCAGAAGCTGGAGCTATGGAAGGGAACTGAGGACACAACAAGGAACTTCCAGTTTGGAAGAAAAAAAGAAAAAAACATAGAAAAAAATAACCCTGAGCACATGGAATGTGAGGAAATTGTAAGGATGGCAGTTCTTTTTAGTCCCTATTCCAGGGACCAAAATTACTTCAGTGATTGCCTACAAAGGAAAGTTTCTTAAAAAGTGAAAGCCAGTGGCCAGACAGAGGGAGAAAAACAGAGATTATAATCTAAACAAAATAAAAACCCAAGCACACCATCTGCCTTTGGTTGTAACTCATTTCTGTCCTGAGAAATAAAGTTCAAATTATCAAATATGAATAATGAAATGAAAGTCACAAAGAGTGACTGAATTCAGAAGTGGTCTTCAAGGTTAGATTAGATTCCTTTGTTTTAAACAAACAAACCAAAAAAACAATAAAACTATCATTAGGTTTCTACAGAGTATTTTAAAAAGCGCAAGTCACTTTTTTTACAATACATTTGCAGTCAGAATTAACACAGTATTGACCATAACAAACAGTAAATGGTTTGGCACTGATTTTTAGCACCTATGGTTGACTGCAACAGCTAAAGCACAATATTTTTAAAAGCAGCACATATTTGTTAAGTCACAAGTTTCTTCATTTGATTTGCAGATGGGGACCTCTATTGGTATAAAATAATTACTAAAAAAAAAAAAAAAGGACACCTGGAAAAAGACCCACTGGCTCCCCTGAAAATCACATTGGCCAAATTCTCATTTTCATTACCTCAATGTTAACGTATATTCATTTCAATTAAAATAGCAGGAATCAGTCCAATCAAATGTAATTAATATAAGTATTTGGTCCAATTGCGAAAGACATCAAGTATTCCTAAAAAAAAAATACTACAAAGAAGAACTAATACACTTTGAAGTTAACCTTCTCATACTTACGCCTGGGGGCCCTTCTGTGCATGTGCCTTATGTGTATTTTTACTACAACCTTCATGTAACCAAGCAGTATTCCAGCTTTGGACTGACATATCTCTGTGTTGGGCAGGATTTTCAATCCTTCTTGACTATCTATTTGTCACTGCAGGTGAGTGGTAGCACTCAGGCTGATCCCCAGCCACTTTCACAGTTACTTATCTGTCTTTATGGATTCTTCCTGTGTGTCAAGTTGGTGTATAAAAGCATTACTGTCAGGGTGACAAAATTGTCCCCAGAGTGTCACAAATGATTCCCCAGCCTTATGGCTGCAAGCAGGTAGTAACACATCGACACTGCCCTCCCAAGCAAATCTTTCTCCAGTCCTGCCACCCGCCTGTTATTCTGCACACACACGCACACATTCCCCTCCACGTATGTAATCCTCAGCTAAGAATTAAGACAGTTCTAATTTTGGTACTTGAAAATTACCACAAAAATATGCAGAGCTTGCTTTCACGGCGAAATGTTTGTCTCTGTTCTTTTACCTTATTTTTAAATAATAGAGCTTTGGGGAAACAAAACGCTGCAGAATTCCTGTTCTCTAAATGCAGAAACCATGATTACAAATTCGAAATAGTGGCTAAGACAGCTGTACACACTGAATTTTGCTGAAATCTATATGCCATCCAAGCTCTAAGTTTTTTTTTCCACGTGTTTCTATCAATGAAAGCCTGGTTTTTTTCTTCCTATAATTTTGTTGCCTTTTTTACATAATTGCATTCTGCACACAGTAACATCTTTTTTAAAATAATATTTTCTCCAGTTCAACTCTGGGTGTTTATCTGTGATAAATTTAAAACTGCATTTGACAAGGGCTGGTTTAAAAACTTTATTACCCCCTATAATGTAAAATACTCCCAAGGAGGAAAAAAAAAAAAAGGATCAAGTTAAAACAATTTATGTGTTATTTGGAGACGGCTGAGAATCTTGATGAATATATAGACAAAGAATGGCTCAGCAGCAGAGCTTGCTCAATAATCTAAAAACTACTTCACAGTCACATAGATTTTGATGATTCTTACATGAACCATGTTTTATGCAAATAAGATTTGCTTTTGTTTAAGTCCACTGCACTTCAAGTCTTCAAAACCCCCTCAAGGTAACTGTTTCCAGACACTGACAGTGGACAGGACTCCATGAAGGAGAGTTCATGTGTTCTTGTGCCTTCATCACCCTGCTAAAAACAGCTTACCCCTCTGTGCCTCAGTTTCCCCAAGTATGAACTGAAGATTGTTATACCAAATTTTTTCACAAAGGCGCCAAACGAACTCCAGAGTAGCAAAACCAGTTAAGGTTAAAAGCATGTTGAGATAAAATAAAAGCCTTTTGTTTGGAAGATGAACCTTTAAAGAACGCCCTGGGGTGCATGTGTGTCAAATGCATGGTCAGACTCTGCTGCCTTGAGAAATGCAGCTGCACTAAGGGTACCTGACCCTTGTTGACAATGGCACGACCAAGGACAGAAGCGTTCCAGCAAACATATGTTTGAGTGTCCACACACACCCTCCCCACCCCTCGGACCATTTGTCCTTCACCTGATGAACACTCATTGTCTGAGTTTTCAGATCGGTTCAATATGATTTCTGACACTGGAAAAACAAACCTAAAAGCAATTTAGAAATACCTGCCCATGAAGTCAAAAGGCAAAATATCTAAAGCTTCTCCTGGAATCTCTGACCTCAGAGGCTGACATGGTTTGATGGGAAATTTAATGTAATAGTCTGAGAAAGCCAAAAGGCCTATTGTCAGCAATGAAGTCTGAAAGTTAGCAGAATTAATATAACTGTACAATGGAAGTGCCCTCGAGGGACAAGGCTGCAGAACCAGGGCAGAGGGAAAAATGACTTTTGAAGTCATTTCACTATGACATTCTGTCATCACTGCTAAACGGAAATAAAAAATCATCTGAATCACCACATGCTTCAGTGTGTGTCCCTTCCTTATCTAATATAAAGTAATAACACTGACGTCCTGTGCCCCACCTAAGCTGGGAAGGGGCTCTGCAGGGACTTCAGGAGCTCCATTTTGAATTGCTAAATGCAATAAGAATAAATGCAAGTGGGAGTCTGTTTAGCAGAGAATGATGTCTGGTCTGTAGCCCATCAAAGCCCAATAAATCTCAATGCTTCAACAAGAGATGAAAATGGTTATCTCATCATTTCAGTGCCAGGGTGAAATTTTCTCTGAGCCAGAGTATTTTTACAGATGATTTATGTCTGGGAAGGGTAGTTGTTTAACAAAATGGCAGATAATGATAAATAGAAAGCAAATAGAAAAAGCAGCAAGGGAGTGGTTCCTAGTTGCAGCAGCAGAATAAACAATATACTTACATAAAGTATATGTCACATATAAGTGCCATTATTCTAAATCCTATGAGTTATATGTTACTTGGAACATCACATAAAAGATCTGGTAATATGATTTACAGGATAGGGAATTTAACATGTATGCAAGGCAAATAAGTATCAAAATTCTTCTTTCTGTTACATTTCTGTTAATCCCCCTTCACTGAAAATACTCTGGATTTACAATTGTATAATAAACAAGAAGTGTCTCTCTGTTCACTGGCTTTAATACACTATTATATTAAAAGGAGAGGGATCAGAAGATGGGCTAATTTTGATGTTGTTACAAATTTATTTTTAACCACAATACTTGCATTGACTGTGTGCTAAAATACAAATATTCTTACAGAAAAAGGAATGGCTGATACATACGCTATATGGACATGTTTGCAATAAAGTCATCTGAAAATAAAACTTTTTTTTCCCTTAAGATCTGGGTTTGGATGACATGATAAAAGAAATATTCATGGAGTTAATGATGAGAAGAAAATGTAGTAAAAAGCAAACAAAGCTGCCTGTTTGAGTTTTTTGAATCAGATACCGTAAACAATGTCAAATTGGAGATAGAGATTTGAGGTCAGGGTGCTCGGTCTCAGTTTCTTTTTCTTTTTCCGCATTTTTCCTGTGGCTGTACACAAAGGGAAAAAAAAAAATCTAATTACAGTTTTAAATGCCCAAAATGCCATGTCCACCAAAAGCCCGATGCTCATTAGTACTAGTAATTAACTTTACAACTGTCAACACAAACACCACACAGGCTGACAGATAGATAGTAGCTCTGAGGGTGCTAATAAATCCGGAAATAACAACTTGACACGCAGATGCACAAAAGGATGCAGGTGATAAAGAAATGTTGACATCAAATCTAATTATCTTCGAAATGGCCAACTACTGCACAATCCACAGTAATGCACTGTTATTGCTAGTGATGAGCCCCACTGGAATGGCTCTTAACCACAGCATACAACTGAGCTTTTACAGCCCCTTGTCATATCTAGTGAGGACAATATCAAAAAGGAAATTATGAGTGTCATGACCCCTCCAAGTCAAAAATCTAGTGATGAATATAGGCTCAGCAAGGCATAGCAGATTACCCCCTTACGAGTTTTAAAGCCAGGATGATATATGACATTTTTATCAGGCACTTTCTCAGGAATGTCACCAAGAGGGAAAATAAAGGCCCTGAAAAGAGACGACTAGGTGAATTATGCAACTGTAATTGCCGATCATAACCTGATATGAGCTGAAATTGCTCTGTTTTCATATTGAGATAGCATAAAATTGTCGGGAAATGCAATGGCTCCTTAATGTGGCCTAGATGAGTCTAATATTCTGATCATTTTTCACTCAGCTGCTAGGTAAATAGTGCTTCTTTAACACAACCACCGTGGCCCAGGGCAATCTGGGGGCCCAATTTTACACTTGAATTGAGAAAATATGTGTAAACTACAATTTTTCATATTTTCTGCATACATAAGAAGATGAAACATCTTTATCATGTGTATTGTCTGGCTGAGCTTATACAAAATATTAGTTTATCTCTCCTACTTTGGTTTATTCCATAAGCAAAACACATAGATCTAAAGGACAGGCAATATTCTATATACAAAATAGGTCCATCTTTTATGCAGCCTCGTATGAAGAATTCTACCATTTTGTTTTTGAAAAGCTGGCAATTAACAACTGTAGATTTTGCAAAATAAATTAAAACATTCTAAAATGCTCACATTTTTCTGCAAGTTGTTGTAAAAAAAAAAAAAAAGGAAGACAAAAGGTCACAGAAATATTTATCTGTACAATCTGAGATATTAGTTTAAACAATAACCTCTAGGAGAAAAGAAAGGTGAAGGGCAGTTATTACCAAGCTATAAGACAAATTTATTTTATCATAAATCTTCTGTATTAAGTGATTCATAAAATAGATTTGCTTAAAAAACAGCTTGAGTTAAAATAAAAAAACCACAAAAGACAATGAAACAAAAAAAGCATGCTACTACCCATTCTCAGATAATAATCAGCAATAATACCTGGGGCAGAAAGGTCATAAACCATACTTCCAAGACAGGAATAATTCATTGTACTACTATGTGTTTAAGAATTAGTTTGATAGAGTCACTATCTAGACTGTGAGATATTGTCTATCAATCTGACCTTCTAAAAATGAACCCGCAGACTCCCACTTAGATCAAAACCTCTGCTTTTATGATATGCAGCTCTTACGATGAATTTTAGGACTGGGCTTATGATGAGTGCACCATTTGCAAAACATGGAAGTGAAACAATGCAAGTTCTTAAAAAAATCTGGGGTTTTCTTTCTATATTTTTGGACATATTTTTCCTCCAAAGGAACCAAAAAAAGCAAACCCATTTTGCCCCTTTGCTTAAGAACCAGTTCAGGAATAAACAAGTACAAAGGAGGTCAGAAGGTTGAAATTTCTTTGTTTGCACTTATGTTATCTGTTCTTAGTTCCTATATATCCACCTTACTGAGCTGCTCCAACACTAATTGCAAAGCTGCACTGACTAGCAGCAATAACCAGCATTTGGAAAAATCCCGTGTGATGCTGGTTATTGCAGATAAGAGCACCTTAACAAACTTGGATATATCTGCATCAACTTACTTCCTACTCTCTTTTACATTTTATGTTTCCTAAAGGCTGAGATTTTGTACTAAATATAGTGGCAAAGTGTGATATCTTGCTCTATGGAGAGGTTTCAAGCACAGAAGATTTCCAAAGGCTTCAGGGGGTGGGATATAAGGGACTGAAAATAACACTGTGATACTTCAGTAATCACACAAGTCTTTGTAAAATATTTCACTGGAAATCAGAACAGGATTGAAATATAGTTCCTAGCAATTAATACTGTCTGATCCTAAATGTAGTGTTGTTCAGATCTCAAAAGAATTTAAAACTGTAGACCCATCCATATTTATTACATTACCACTAACCCTATTATGAACAGTCTTTATGTAATTAACATACCAGCAGGGAATTTAAGAGGTACTTGGCATTAATTTTCAATCCCTATTCTCCATGAATTTGGTACTCAATTGTAGTGATAAATAGAAGACACATGGTTATGATTACGCATTTTCTGTAACGATTATGCACCACAGTAGAAAATACCTCATAATACAGTGCAGGCTCACAGTTATCAAGAAAACATATTTACTTCTGGATTTTCATTCTCTTCCAGTAATTCAGAAAGTCAAGTGACCGCTTTCCATTTTTTTCCTTTTTCACAGGACCTGTTTACAGAAGACTTTTCCCACAGCCACTGGCACTTAGCAAAAAATAACTTCCAGCCTTTATCATTCCCTTCCCGAGTCAGGCCTGCCGAAGGTGTATTTATTCCATCTCCCCGTCTCTGTATCCCCCTTCCGGAGAGCGGGCGCAGGGGCTGCAGCCGCTGTTGCTAAGCAACCCAGCCACAGCACCGCATCACCAGCTACAGATTGCTCCCATCATTTTCAGCCTCACAAATTTGGGAGCCGGTATAATAATAGGAAGTAGTATGGATAACAAAACCATTATCCATAGACCAGTAAGTTAGCAGATGGATCATAAGAACTAAAAAAAAAAAAAAAAAAAAAAAAAGGCTACTGTAACAAGAACACTGAACAATTACTGGTAGTATTATTTCCAATCTGGTAGTATTATTTCCAATCTATTTTTTTTTATCAGTACAGCCTCCACAAAGAACTTTACATACTCACTATGTGTGAATGCAAAAGTATTTTTGAATCGTGATGATTTTTTGTGGGTCTTCCTGTGTAAGAGAACACCACAATATCTGTGCTGTTGAAAGCCAGCACAAGATCTATTAGTAATCAAATTTCAGCCCAGATTTTATGGTTAGTCTAACCAAGTTAATTTCTCTAATGTTAGCAATTCATGGAAGAGGTCTCTTGTGGCAGCACAAACCTGGGATCCACAGCAGCTGTCAGAAGAGACTCTGAGGAATTCCTTATTAGCCAGAATGCAACCAGGCAGAAAACTCATTACACAGTGCTAAATATACTTAATCACATCTATTAGAGAAAAATGAACTTGATAATTACAACAAATAACTAAAGAGCAAAAAGTGTTCATGGAAAAACCCACACCAGGATGTGTAAGAAGAGGGGCTGCATACTGACTGTGTGGGAGAAAGACGTGCCTCGCCGGAAACTCTTCCGATTCTAATGGAAAAAGGATTACACCACATCGTACAAATGATTTAGGTCTCCCTTGAAAGTGAAACATTTACATTTAACAGCTTACATAAATGTAAAGTAATAAGTAAATTAATTACTTAGATTTTAAATATTAATTTGGAAAGCTCTTCTGAGAGTTGAGAGAACAATATCTTCTGAACATGCTTTTTTTGGGAAAGGAAGCCTGCTACAGACATTCACCACAATAAAGGTAATGTCACAATAGGTGGTACTATACTGCAATATTTAACAGAAGTGCTCAAAGTCTTTCCTTGTTCTGCAGCCTTTACTTTCCTTCAAATAGAATTGGGTTGTAGGGTCACAAGTGGTCCACAATTTTAACCATCAAGCTATTTATATTTTACAATGGAAAGGCTGAAACTAAAGGTATCAGATATTGACCTCATAAACTAATTACATGCTGAAGTCAAACACAAGCATCACATATATACTCTTCATGGAATCATCACATACCGTACACAGGCACTCCAACCAGACCTTAACACCACCTGCCAAAACCTCCCTTGCTCTGCCATCCAGAAATATCCAAAGTCTTAATTTATTTTTATTTGCACATTGCCTAGTAAGTGCATGTGAAGCGTAGGCACTCTAATTTTGCAGCAATGTATATCCTGATATACAGACACGTGGAGAACACAACAGAGCAGTGAATGGGGCTCCACATCTTTAGAACAGGCCTAATACCCAGACTGTCACTTCATACCAAATTCCTCTCACATCTTCTAAGAAGCAGTTAACTTGGTTTGGAGTCTTTTTGAGCCCAAACTTGATTTTAAATTCCTTCCCAACTTTATACATCCCTAATTCAACATCATCTAAATAAAGAAATCAGGCATATTGAAATCATCAAATAAAATCTGAGACAGGATACTCTGAGGTTTTCATATAATTCTGACTTTGTTTGAAGAGGACAGCTAAGTAATGCATGAAGCAAGCCATCTGGGTTTTCTTTTTTATTCAACCATAGAATATCTTCACCTCAATTTGTATGAAATACCATTAAAATACTGAATAGCAACTAGCAAAAATAAGACAAATTCTTCACAGTTATATATAAAAAGATAAAACACAATAGCCACAGAAAGTCCTTACCTAAAGGCTGTCAAAACCTCAACACTTTGCAAGCCAAAGTGAGGGACCTCGGTAGGTCCCAAATGAAAGGTCTACACTGCCAGCTTCCTCTCTTCACCTCATTCCTTTCCTCCAGCTGTCATGAAGACAGGCAAGAAACTGCAGAATTCCATTTCCTAGGAACATAACTTAGAGTGGTGGAAATTAGGAAACAGGATTTGATTCATTGTGTGGCCCAACAGCAGTGAAAGATCCAGTATCTGCATGACAGTAAATTAAGAGCAGATGGACAAGACTTTGAACTGACAGAAGAAAATTTCTTTTACTGCTTCCTTGCACTTGTTTTCCTTCGGTTTAGCTGATTCCTACCTTCTCTGGGTCATTTCTGCTGTCTCTGTATCATGTCAGAACCAGTACTTTAGAATTAAAAAGAGGCAGTAGCCACAAAGCTCAGACAGTAGACAATTCTCAGAAGTATCACACATATACCATTTTCAAATATGTTCCTTCCAATGAGTTATACTTATGGACTGATGTTATTTAAATGAAAAATGTAAAAGGTATTCTAAAGGAGTCTAAAAAATTGAACATTTTCTTTCTCCCAGTGAAAATTTATAATCCCATACACACATGCATACAGGGCTTTGCTTGGCTGGGCTTTAGGATAACAGAGTGTAATTTTGGGGGTGGCAGTAATTCTGAAAATTTTTTTTGTTCTATGGGTTACAGAGCAGACAATACTCTTATGGAAAGAAGTAATTGAGCCTTGTAGAAATTACTGACTCCATGAAGTCCATTATTTAACCTTCAAATTTAAAGAGTGAACCTTACTACAGAGAACATGATGCAGCATTCCTCTTGTGTGAATAAAGGCATCACAGCACTTATATAATTGCTTACTCAGTTCTGTACATCTATTAAATAATTTGTTTTTATTTGTCCAAACTAAAATTCTGAATTTAGGTTGTCAGTCAGAACTTGGCATATACATCACGCTATGCTGAAATCAGAATTAATTTATGTACATGTGAATTAAATTATGGGCACAGAATTGTACGTGAATATTTAAGTTATTTTTGCAAAGTTCTACTGTATTTCAATAGATTTAGCTCCCACTTACTTATACCAGATCATCTTCACACAAATGTCCAGCAAGTTTGAAATGTGGAAAATCAGTTTTTGCCTTCAAGCATCCTCTCTCCACTCTCTCTCTATGCTTTCAAAACTAGGCACAGTTCAGACTGGATTGCTGAATCAGGTGAACCTTTCACCTGAACTTTCATAGCAGCTTTTATATTTTTATGACTAAGATACTCTTTACCCTAGAAAGTTAAGGTGGCAACACAAATGTGACATTAGCTGATATGAACAGAAAGAGAGCTATGGTAGCAATGATAAGATAGAAAAATGAAACAAGCAAGTTTTAAAGGGCATAAAAGGCCATGATCTTTCTTTATGTGTCCAGAAAATGCCTACAACTGCATCAGAATTTTGTTCAAAGAGTAGAAGTTACTGACTGCTCCCTTTAGACCATCAGCCTTCATCTCCATGGTTAAGGGTTTGGACAATAAAGGCAGGTTCTGTAGCACTTCTCAGTTACACAGTAAGAATTCTGAGCATAGAAATCCACACATGTATAATTGTGCATTGTTAGCAGTCACAAAAAGGAGGTGTAAAATCCTTATAAAACAATCATATTCAGGAAAGCTAAACACAATGAGAACCTCATCAAAATGTCAGAATTCAACTCTTAGTGTTTTGGGGATAAAAGTACATTTTCATCTTTTCTGTCCTGCCATTCGATAAATAATAATAAGCCTTCCTCACAGGAAACACAAAATTTATCCATTTTAATATATAAGTTCATTAGCATTTACTGAGAATTAAATTAATAGGAATGGCAATGCTGTAGAATTGGAGTGTTAATAGTATGTGAACTGCAGATATTTCCTTTTAAATCCAGATAATTCTTGCAGGGACAGAAATTCCCATTCTTATTTAATTGTCTGTTGGGGTCTTAAGATTTTATTATTTATTTTTAGGGAAGTTGTGTCCTTCCCCATAAAAGTGTAGCATTCTAAATACAAAAAAAAAAAAATATATATCTGTGGAGATGTTAGCAGAGCAGGTTTATGTTTGAGAATGAGGAGCAGTTTGGAAGCCATCAGAGAATGATGTGCAGGGGCAAACACAAGAACAGAGAAATTGTTCCTTTTGCAGTCCTGACGGATGGTCCAAGGATTCCACAGGCACAAACTTTTCCTGAGCAAAGAATATTCTATCTGATAGCATCAAAAGCAGAAAATCTGATTAAAATTATTAAAATAGAACTCTGTTATTACAAAGTGTGGAAAACCTCATAGCTCCATAGGTTTCAGTTTGTGCAGTCCCTAGAGAGAGACTAGAACAGTTATGAAGCTTTTCTTTGTTTTTTTCCTATTTTCCAACATAGGGTTGCACCAAACACCCTTGAAAAATATGGCAGAGTTAGGAACAACAGTGACAAGCAGAGCAAGCAGAAGCAGCACAGTGTGGCAGCAGCTGCAGCAGCACAGGACTGGCAGGGGATGGAACACATGGTTGGCACTTATCAAACAATAGAGACAACCACTACAGACCAAGGATGGGGTACCTCTCTGCGGGGCTCCACCACAAGAAATGACAAGAAGAACTGTATCTATGACTTTCTCTAATGTTCATAACTCAAAACCGACGACCTTGATCACTTTAGCAGATGGTTTTGCTCTGCTGTAGTTGCAATTAAACAGAGTGTGCCAAAGTGAAGAGCAAATTACCCATGCTATCTATCCCAGTTAAAAAAATCTGCAGTCTTCCAGTATCTAGTGGGACAATATCCAAAATTCTTCAGCCCCAGCCCATGCTGGATTGCCATTATATTTTATGTCAGTCAGTACTTCAGAGAGTCCAAGACCCTTGGCATATGTTCTTAGTTAACAAAATGGAAAATTAAACTTTGTAGCAACCCCCTGCCACTCCCAAAATAAAAGAAAAATTCTATCTACATCAATGAGCAGGAAGTCTGATCTTCCTGTGCCAGCCAAAAAGCCTGCAATATAAGGACATTTGGCTGAAGAAAGGAATTTAAAATAAGCAAACTAGCCTAAACTCATAATCCTGCATTTCAGGTACTGAGGAATATTCATAAGGAATATGAATTTTAAAAAACCTCTGATATTGACAAGCAGAAGTTTATGACTTTGACAGAGTTTTTATGCCTTTTCAAAAATTAGTTAACTTTTTGAACACATTATCCTCATGGAAGAAATGATCCTGAGTTTCTTCAACACAAAAAAATACCACAATCATAAACCCAATATGTACACAAACAAACAAAAAAATTGTATTGCCATGAAACAGGAAGAGGCACCTAAAGCCTGTGGCGTTTTCACTAATTAATAACCATGTATAAGACCCCAAAAAGTCTGAAGGACAACACAAAACAATTTCTGAGTATGAGACCTAGTTTTCAGTTCCCAGCTATCAGAACACTCTCGCCTCTGGGCTACACCAAAAAGGAAACATGAGCAGCATCTGTTCCTTGGTTCCCCGGCACTGCTGGATTGGAAATACCCAAGTACAGTAGTTTTACAAATTAAATGCATGAAAACTGTGATGAGTAGACTTACAAAAATGATATTTGAGAGTAGATCTGAATATGAAGAAGATATGTAGATAAAATACCTCACTGGCAAACTCACGTTAAGTTTTTTACAGTCCAGATGGTAAGGGGCAAATGAGAAGGGGGCATTTATGTCAGAGCCTGTACAATAGGAACAAGGATGCTGATATGGTTTCTTTTTTTATATATAGCTGGGTAAAGAGATCAGAGAACACTGGAACTTTAGCCAAAACAAGTTATCCAGCTGCACTGTGTTTCATCACATATCAATTTTTACTGAAAGAAAACCATACAAATTTAATCAGTTCTTCATATGGTAATATTTAACATTTTTTTCCAAGTTGTTTGATATTATTGTTTTAAAAGTTCCTTTTCCCCCCGTCCTCAAACGTGATGTGTGATAGTGGTGAACACAGGAAAAATATCTATCCCTGGCAAGACTGAAAGTCTCATTTACAGTAGACTCAGTAATAAATGCACTGGCGTCTGTGTCAATTGACTGTCTCAATGAAGAACAGGTCACTGTAGGGAACAGTACAAACAGCGTCTACATTTGAACTCCCACATCCTCATCCCATGCATGCTTGTAGCATCAGTAGAAATTAAATTACCCTAATAAACCTTTCTGCCTCCTCCCCTCCCCAAGAAATAAGATTTTTTTCCTAGAGATTTTAAACCACATGGGTTTTACCTCTTTTTTTTTTTTTTTTTTTTTTTTTTGGAAGGCTATCATATAGCATTTGTATAGCACTTTTAATTATTTGAAAATATATAATAGAGTGGAGACATGGATCTCACTTATATAAATGCCTATTAAAAGGCCATTTATTCTCTCAGTAACAATAAAACATAAAACACCTCTTAAAAGAATATAATTCCTTTGTTTCTAAGCCAAACACATATAATAAGACAGCTTGCTCCTTTTAAGTAAATAAAAATGATTTGTATTAAATAAAATGAAATATTGTAAGCACTATATAATTTAACAATAAGACACATCAAAGTATGCATTACTGCGAGCTAACCCATGCCTCAGAGGTGTTGCAAGCCAAATACTTTAAACGATCCAAGAAACATGTTGTTACAGAAAAGCAAAAACCACAGTGCGTCATAAACTATTGGTCAGATGAGATGTAAAACCGAGTTCCTAACCATTTGTGGTCACTAACATCCCCTGGCACTTACTGTACCCTTAGAATGTTGATTTTGCCCAAACTGGAATGTTTTTAATACACAAGTTTTATGCTCTAGTCCTCCTGCCCTGCACTGCCCGGCCACAGGGGCAGCTGTTGCTCAAAGGGCTGCAAGAAGTGTCTTGCGTGTGAACACACTCATTTGGATCTCTACATGCTCTCTCAGTTACAGCTCTCTAAAATGGGTGAAACTAACGGGATTTCTTGGAGGTACCTGATAGTAAAATTTGATCCATAGTTTTTAACACAGTTTCAAATCCCTCAACTATAATGCAAGTATAGATAACATGATTATGCTGTATGTAACTCCAAATAAAATGATTCAAAAGATGTAATAATTGAGAATACACTAAACCCATTGACAGAGCACAAAGTATGTTAAAAAACACAGCAAAATTAATCAGCACAGAAAAGCTTATACATTGCTTGTATCAGTTTAATATGGATTTACACCACCAATACTCCCCATTTAGGAACTGCTCTGTAGTTTTGATCGCTCTATTTTTAAAAAGTTTCAGTGGAAGCACTGTAAGCTGAATCAGAAAACTGATGAGTCAGTACAGTTTGCTAAAAAGGAGTTTCCTCTCCAAGAGAAACATTAACAAGTATAGTGTAGCTTAGGTTCTAGTTGTGCCAACTGTCTTGTAGCAAAAAAACCCCTCCGCCGTCCCTAACAATAGCAGTTATTTCTTTAAAGAAATACACCACGCAGCAAGGAAATGATTCACATTATTTGTGAGGAGTGAATGGTGGCATTAAGAGAAATGTGAATCAAAAGTGAGTTAAGAGAACTGTTCACAAACACTAATGTTGTTCCATAAAGAGAAATCTCCCTAGAACACGACAGAACTAAAGACCTTCTACTGCATCCTAAACCTTCGGTACCACGTAATCAGCTGAGAGTGTTGAGTCACACCTTTATTGTTATTTCCATGACTCCATGTTTATTATACAGTTCTGCTAATCCTGGAGAGATCAATTGTTGGGACATCTGCCCTACAGTTCGTCCTGTGCTCGGAGCTGCACAAAGAGCTGCACCGCACACGGCAGATGTGCAGGAGATCAGAAACTCTCTCTCTGCTTGTCACAACAGTTGCACCTTCCTCCCACGAAAGGCCTCACTAACAACCACAAATATTTATTTCATGATGCTTGAAAAACTCTTTTAAATAACAGAACAATCCTAACTGAAAAATAACAAAGCATAGTGGAGTTTTTCCAAATAACTCCAAACCCCAAACATTTTACTTCATTGATCTAAATACACATGCTAGGTGGGTAGGAAAAACACTGACACAACATCCTTTTTATTCTAATGTTACAGAAACAGCTGAAAGCACCCTAACATACTTCAAACATTTCAATAAAAATAGCCATGCTAAATAATAACTTTGAGGTGATTTTTTTTCATACCGTAATATCAACAAAAATGAGTGTGCTTATGAAATCTTTTCTTGTTAATGTTGATTAATAGTATCTGAACTTTTGCTATCTTGCAAATTAACCTGCACCTGCAGTTTCCTTTGGCTATAGACTTCACCACCAAAAGTCATATGGCTGAACAGTAATATTTAATAAACACCTTTTATTAACCTGTCTTCCGTCCACAGTATTATTACAGTCAATAAATGTTACAACAGCATTCTTACGTGGCCTAAAAATTGTTATTAATTTGCATTTGATCGACTCCATGTGTCCAGGAGCCTAAGAGCATTGCTAACTGCTTCTAGCACAGAGCTAAAGCTCTTTTGAAGCAGATTCACGCCCATTCAAAAACAAAAGGCTATGCCCATTGAACAAAAAGCAGCCAAATCCTCCTTAATTTCGTTGCTCTAGGCGTGGTGGTGAACTATTCACACCGATTGGCATCGTTCAGTTTTCAATAAAGGATTTGCTGAAGTGACAGATACTTGTGGAAATAAACTGCCGACAGATTTGCCACGTCAGTAATTAAGTATGTAAAGCTACAGATGTTGAACAATAGTGCCTTCCACCAAGATGTATGCCACAATATCAAAAAGTAACCTGGCATCTGCTTTCTTTATTTAAGTACCTTTCTTAGGGTTTGGATCTTAATTTTTTACAGTTGACAGCAATGTTATTTGAGCCAGTCAGTGGCATCTGGTTGCTGGGGGGGTGGAAAATAAGAAAAAAAAAAAAAAGGAAAAAAAAAAGCAGCTCTGTGCACTTTAATTAATTGTGGAGAGATTACATGGTCTTCCAACCGTGTAGTTTGTCATCAGAGCACATTACAGATTTATATTAGATGTTTCTCCACAGTGTCAAGAATAATTAAAAAGGGATAGGAAATGATGCCAGCTAGCAATGCTTTACATCAGCAGTGAAAGTTTTATATTTATTACAGCCAAACAATTTTAAAAGAAGATGTCAATTTTGTAGTTATACTGTGCAAGGAATAAATATTAGGTGGGTAAAGCAGCCAATACATTTCAGCTGCTTGAATAATGAGAGGTTCATGTTTAATCTATCAGACCTACCAGAATTGGTGTGACACGTCAGTTATTAATGAAGCAGCATCCCCTTTTCTCATAAAAACATCCTCTCAATACAATAACTAACATATGTTTTTCTTTTCTTCCTAAAAGGAGCTCTGCCCAACTCCTCCTTTTGATTCATGCAAGAACAGACATGCCAACTGTACACAAATTCTTTTGCTCAATTAACTTGCAGTACCTTTGGTCTTGGGCTGTGCTAATAGTACAGTGTTTATGTGTACTCAAGCTCTCGATTCACTCATCATAAAGGGCCACATTTCTCTCCTCCCCTGTGCACAGACTCCTTTCTATGTGCAGATGAAAGAAGCATATGGACCTAAAGGCAGTTTGCAGCCTAAGGAATAATTTTCCACCCAAATACTACAGGTTTCATTTTTGTTCTCATATACACTCATTCACAAATCACATCTTCCAAAGCCCTTCAGTATATTTTTATCTATTTCATGCAGTTTTATCAACATAGTTTCTGCTGCTTTAAGCATTCTGTAGTAAGAAACCAGTGCAAAGAAGTCGCTTCCTTTTGCAATGAAATAGCTTGCAACCTCTGAGCTCAAATGGAGATTTTCTGTCACATGTCAATGTTAAAATGAATTATTAAAAACAGGTGTAAATTGTCCCCCCTTCCTATTCTGTCATGCTCTCAGAAGCACAATGAGAAAATAACTTCAGACAAATTACTACACATAATGGTGATCAAATGAGTTGGCCCTTGCTGTTGTTTTTGCTGAGCCCAAAACGGGAAACAAGCACTCCTGAGTAAAATGCCAACTTTCCCATTGTATCTTTCACTGAGTTACATTTTATAAAAGTAAAAATGTAAGAATTTACATGCTGCATCTACAGCACCATTCAAATATGTTCAGAGCTCATGAATCAAAGTGCTGGCCTGAAGGAAGTTGGAGCATCTCTCCATACAAGTTAGGCAATGAGCTCCAGCAGACAGAGCTCTGGACTGAAATTCCACAGAGGGTAATGCTCTCCTTGGCATGACCAGGAGCTCACTAGATGGCCTTGAGTAAGTCTTTCTTTCCTTTACCGTTTATGACTATGGAAGGGGCCATTCCTTTCATTTAATTTCAGACAACTGAGCATCTGCTCATCACCAGACACAACATTACCTCAACCAGAGATTGAGTTCTTTATGTTATTATAGTATGTTAAAAAACAAAACAAAAAACCCCCAAAACCAACCAACCAAACAAAAAAAAAAAACCAACCATTTAAAACAAGTCTATCATTCTTTAATTGTTCTGACTTCATTTAGGTGTTTAACCATGCAATACAGCATTACTTGGTTAAGACACCACAGAACTTTCCTGCTTATTGAAGCTGCTCTGGCACACTTTATAATTGTTTCCAGCTAGCAACGGACACCACACCACCTGCCTTTGTTTGATTTTGTTTTCTGCTGAATGATTACTTCATTTACCACAGAAAACATGGCAATGACAATTCCATAATGTTTTATACCTATAGTAAGTCCATTTGGAAATGGCAACCAGTGTTCAATTTGCCTAAGTGGTGGTTCCCTAAACATCACAAAGCTTTGCAGTAGAAATTTCTATTTACTGCTGTCTTCTAAGCACATTTTAAAATGCAGTTTGTCTAAATTTCTAAAACTTGGGGGAAATTACCTGTCTAGATGCCCTTTCTCTCTTTTTGATCTGCCCAGAGTAGCCACTGCTGCAAGTGCACACAGAAGAAAACCTCTAGGTTAAGCAATACCAGTCAGTGAGTGAGATCTCTTTCTCTGAAGTCTGACTAATGGCATTGTTTTTGGCACTCCCTTCTACCTAAGAGCTGAGGAAGTATTCAGGTAGTGGCTGTGGGGAATTCTCAGGAGGCTTGCTGGCTTGCTGTGATTATTTTTAGGTTGATAAGGAATTTGATTGGATTGGAAGAGAGAAGATGGGAAGAAACTGTTGGTCTTATCAAATAGGATCAGATTTATTTTAAGATTATTTGGAGCACTGAGAGCAAGCTACAGTAAATAAAATATGAAGAGAGAAAAAGGAGGAAGAAATTGTTCACAGCTACATACTGCATCACATACTGCATTTTACTTAGTGATGTCTTGCAAGTGCCAGTCAAAACAAAAAAAAGTTTCAGCTTCTCTCAGATTTCTGTGTGTGAGTACATGTGCCACTGACAATTCAAAGACTCTTCAGTCTTCAGAGAACTAATAAAGATATTCCAATGAATTTGAGAGGTGCTAAAGAGGCAAAGAGTAGACATCTTCCCTTGTGCTTAGACTCAATAGTCCTTTTATTTTGAAATAAATTAGTCTTCTAATATCAGTTCAATTTCTTCATCATGAAAGATAACTTGATGAAAACCCACTGCTAAGAGGAAAAGATCAGCTGTTTACAACAACTGACAAAGCTCTTGGTTCTGAATCAGTGTATGGCTAATAGAAATGCATCATGGCAATTCCTGGAGAATTAAACCTGGACCTCAGTGTCTCCTGCATTACAACTTCCAGCTCAGTAAAAGTCATATATCTAAAATCAACGCATAATACTCCAACTTACTGTTTCAGATACGACCCAGGGACTCAAATATCATGAATGTGTCTGGGAAAATATCTCCCCACCATTTTACTGTGTCCTCTAAACTACTTTTCCCCTCCCTCTCTCTACAGTTCAGCGACAGGCAGACCGAGAGAGCCATTAGTAGAGGTATGGCTGTACAGTAGTTACTGCATACTTTGTTATCTGCTTTGATCATCTTGCACCATATTCATTAGAAAACTCTTACCCTTTCCATTCTTTAGAAGGTGGATATCTCCATTAAAAATCCCCTTCTCTGATTACTATCAACACATGCAATGTAGGCTTCAGATCTGACACACCCATAGATCACAACGTTTAAATTTAATGCTTCAGCTGCATCAGTATACAACTTCTTTATGGTCAAAGCAATCTACTGATTAACAATATTTGATTATTGACTAGAAATTTTGCCCATGAAGAACACAGGCAAATTATTAATATTTGTTCTGATTTATCCTACTCTAATCAACACTCAGTTGCTACTCAGTTGCTATTACATCAGCAATTAAAGAGCTCTTTCACTCAGATGTTTCCCAGGAATTAAAAATGTATCTGGGTTGGCTACTGCTGCTGGGTACCAAGTTTCTCAAAGCTAAGCTAAATCCACTGGACTTCGAGAAGAGTATTTTTCATCTCCCTTCCAACAAGTAGCTATTATGACAAGTAATTCAAGTGAAATACATTTTTAATTATGATAATACATTGAATATTACCAGAGGTCTTCATCAAGATCATTTGTGCTTGATAAAGGACACAAGCACGTTTTTTCTAGAAAGGAGTTACCACCCCTTGTATTACCATTGAATGATTATGCTAGGGAAAATTTTTTGATCTTACCAAAACATATTCCAGTACTCATTATGACTCAGAATTGTGAAATATTTCACACGCAGCAACTGTTACTGCAAATGTTCATGCACTAAACAAAAAAACCCCAAATCATTCCACGGTGCTGGTATCATCCCCAGTTTGGCAGGGCCTGTGAGACTACACTACCTGGCACAGAACACCTGCAAGAAAAACAAAAACACGTCAGTCTGACTCAGGCTTCAAACTGAAGCACAGTCAATAGTCAAACTGGCACTGGTGGCTTTAAGCCACAGTCAACCATCTCTATGCCTGGACAAGCCCTTTCAGGTACAGTCCCTGTCTTGATGTGCCCACCCACAGCAGCAGCTCTGCTTCCCATCTCTCGGTGCCAGCAGCACCTCTATCCAAAACCTTGGGGTGCCTGGCACTTCCCCAGATGCAGGAGCTGGGCAGTGCAAAGAAAAACTTTGAGGGGCAGATCTTTTGACAAGAGCACAGCTTTGGTTTCTGAGCAACTTATATGTGAAATGGCACCACCTGCAAATGAGATGGTCAGTTTGCCCTGGCTGCACCAACACCACCAGGCATCTCTGCTTCCAGATGAAAACCAGCCGCTGTTAAGTCACACAGGTGAATTTTAGATTCATACACCTTGCTACAATAGTTTTCACGTGCATTCATGGGTATAGCCTTGGGCATCTGTCTTTTTGAAAGTGAGATTAATCAAAAAGCAACAGAAGGAAAAAAAAAAGTCTAATTAAGACCTGTCCAGGACCCTAAACATACAGGAGTGAAATAATGAAGGTGCCTGGGTTACTACAGAAAACTATTTCCACCTTCCTTCTACAAATCTTGGAATCATTTCTTATGCATATCACCACGAAATACACTTAAACGGAGAAAGACAGGTAGGCAGATAAACTTACTGTATTTTAACATGTTAAATTTTTTTATGTATTTATTTGAAGCCCATCAAGGTCACCACCATCGTTTCTCTTCACTGTCAATGCAAGTGAGATTGGCTCTTGACATTATAGTCATATTTTCCTTCAAAATAATAGCATCCATTCTACTCCTATTCAAACTCCAGTTTCTTCACTAACTAAAGTCCTAATTTACAGTAGAAAATATTCTTGAATTTAGATACATGCAACTGAAGTTAAATTGAAATGGTTTTAAGAAATCTTCTTAAGATCTGAAATCATAAGCAGTATATTAATGATTCTGTAAAACTACAGATGTTTTAAGATGGAAAAATGGAAAGTGCTTTTCTTTTTTTACCTGCTATATAAAATGACATTTCCTGAATTTTTTCTTGTGTACTTCCATCAAAAATCAATGGGAAGATTTTAGTGGCAGTTGACCTGGATGCTTACCATCTTTTGTATCTATATCTTTTTAAAGAATTTTCCTTCTTCTAAAGGCCACTATGCTCTGCATCACAGGTGCCAATACTCTAGTGGATAGATGATCCAACATATGTTAAGAGTTTTCTAAAGTACTTTGGGATCCCTGGGGATAAAAGTTGCTACATAAATGTAAGATTTATATTTTTAAATAACAAAATTGTGTCTTCCTTATAACACATGTGCATCTAGATGTTTGCAGACTACATGAGAAGCCGCATTTTTGTTGTTGTGAATATCTTACCACTTTGTCTCCCTGTGGGAGAAACAATAATAAACCAAAATTTTAGTAAAATAACCCCAAATAAACAAAAAGTAAAGACATAATCCCACAACACACACATTCAAATATCGGGCTGAAAACCTAATGAACCCATACTGTCCAGTAAATCCTGTTCTAGACATTTATGAAAAAATGTATAGTTAAAAAGGTAAATGCTAATTATGCATTACAATGTTTAAAGTGATGTTATGCTGGATTCACAAATATGGACAAGCTCTTCAGAAGTACCCAGCTTTCTATTTTATTCCTTGATTTCAAATAGTCTAAACATTTTCACACTGATGTGCCTTTACACCTCTTGACCTTTCAGCATTCAAAAGTGGGGCTGAGATAACTAAAATCTGGGAAAGGTAGTAAAACACCAAGCACATAATAAATTAAATACTTGGAAAATTGTGGTAATAAGCCCTTTGGGGCAAGTCTCTTTTAAAGCAGTAGCACTGTTTAACACCAATAGAGCAATTTTTGTTTTATTTAAGAGTTGTGTTAAGGAGATTCACCTACTCCTTAGAGATACAAAATGTGTTTTTGTTACGGTGATGTGCTTCCGTTTCAATGAGTTTCTGGCTTATTTCATGGTGTCTTTAGATCTCTGTCTAAATAAAAAGACAACAGCTAGGTTAAATGTTTAGTCCTATGTACACACAAGGACAAGTTATTCCTTGCATCAAATGTTGCAAAGCATGAGGTTTGGGGAAGAAAACCAGATGAATCAGTTGACTAAAATGAAAATTAACTTTGCCAAAGAGTCTTCTGGGATATCTTGTTTGTGCAAAGCCATATATGAATGAGCAACACAATTACTGTCTAGATCTCACCTACATTCCTTTTTAAAAGTGAGTGCTTGAGAGAAGACTGCTCTGACAGAAGGGAACACACAGCAGCTGGAACTGGATGATGGAGCTACCATGGTAATAAGAAAGAGGCAGAAGTTATAAGGAATGCCTGACACTACAAAGAGTATTAGCATGAAGCCCTTATGAAATCTCAGTAAGTCATGAAAAAGTTAAGCTGGTCTTTCATGGCAGTTGCAGAGATGCTGGACATGTGCATGCATGAACTCTGGGGAATTCTGTTCTAAGCTAAGGAAGTTGAGAATAACTGAGGCACTGGAAACCTGAGACTATTTAGGTCTTTGACATCTACATGAGAGGAGGCAAGACTGTACAGATGGGGAAAAGATTCAACCAAAAGCTCCAATATTGAAGCCACGAGCGCATGCACTTAATGGAAGACTTCTAGTTACTGCCTACAGATCTGCAGTGGGAGAAATGGATAAGTAACCAGCAACTTTGCAAGACATGAAAACTAGAAATTAATAACTGTTAAAAAAGCAGTCCCAGGAGACTGCCTACTCGATCCTCCTGCAATGGGGCAGTACTGATGTAATTATCAACATTCATGTTCTCAAAACAACTGATGTGAAAACATGCTAAAGGTGTCAGTTGACAAATGATAGCAAACATAGATCAAAATGAAGTAAGCAAATTGGCAGGAAAAATGAGTGACTGAATTGCCTGAGGGATCACACAGGTGTTAGATATATGACCATGTGAACAGAAATGCATACAAGTATTCACACGGAGCATCTTTTTACCAAGAATACTTTTTGTCTATTCACCATTATAAAACTGTCAACTCATATACATTTATAAGCACTCTAAAGGAAAAAACCAGAATGACTCATTGCTATTTATTAGTTTGGTAAGTTAACTAGCAAAAGGGAAAAAAAATCCAAATAAATTAAGTATATGGAGGCTGCCTACTCTTAATAACTAGCAAATCTTTGATCTATGTTAATCTCATGTTATTGTAGTAAGCATGCAGGACCATCATTCATCTCACATGAGCAAGGCACTCTTGCATGTCATGACAGATTTTATCAAGAAGAAAATGAAGTCAAAGGTGGCTGTCAAAGCACCAGGGTTTTGAATGAGTGGAGAACCTCAGAATGGGATTTTTAACTTGCAGAATTTGATGGAGGAAGCAAGGAAATTTAATTAACTTTACACACACGGTACTTCACTGATCATCAAAAAGCTTCCTTCATCTAAATTTACACAGGAAAACTCTTGTTTACCAGTTTATGAAATAGAGGGAACTTGCAGAGTAATCAACAGCAGTTCGGTGCACAAACGAAACAATAGGGTAGTTTGGTATTGGAAAAGATGCCCTTTCATTATTCCTTTTAAATGTTATGGAGAGATGGGATTTGAGCACAGCAGTAAATGCAGGGCATGAGACTGTTGACAGGATATTAGAAGGAATCCTGTGGTGGGTAAAGTCAATGTAATTCTCATCACTCCGTAGAAAACAGGTCTATGGTATTTTATGAGCAGTGAGTACAAATAATATTCACTTTGGCTTTTAGCACAGCAGTAACTGGCAAAAACACAGAAATTCATTTTAAAATGAAAGTCAAAAAACGGTGTCTTTCTTTTTTTTAATTTGGCAGGCTATGCTAAAAAGACCCCCAAATGGTAAAATTAGAGGTACATTTTTCCTTGAGTATCACTTTGGAGTTCTTTTACTAGTCAGTGTTGCTTTGCAAGATGACATAAGAAAGTTCTCCCTGACGTGCAGCAGATACCAAAGGCATTCACCTGTGCTGAAGTTAACTGGGAGAGTATTTCATTGATCATTACTGAGAGGAGTTATTGTCCTCACTACATGCAATGGATTCAATATGGATGAGCATTAGCCTGTGACTCAGCTCAGCTGCTGATTCTCTTTAGTCCCTAGTGCTACTGGCATTCTTACTCCATTGCAGTTTTCATAAAGTATTGGCACTAGGACTTTAGAAAGCATCTGTGCAGGTATTCTGAAAGTTAGTGAGCTTTTGAGCTCATAGATCACTCCAGGAAAGCAACTAAAGCAAGGCTGCAAAGACCTATCATTCTGCTTGCTTATTTAACCTCAAGTGAACACAAATATTTATACCACGGTCTTCTGAGCTCATCAATAAATGACAGTCTATTCCTATTCCATAGAATATTTGCAGTGCAAGTTGCCTCTCCACTGTACTAAATTCCTTCACAACTAGAAGAGTAAAGGCATTTGGACACTAATTTCTGCTATGTAAAATGTGACACCTGCACATTTCTGGTTTTGAGGTTTAGGGCCAAATATCTATGTTAGAATTGGTACTTTCTGGTTTCTTCTTTTACCTAATGTTATTTCAAATTTTCGAATGATTAAAAGAGAAGCTGTATGTAGGGCAGAAGATCTGACATCCCATTGGTAAGGGACTGGTTTTAGCTCTGTGTCAAATGCTTCCTCACAATATAAATGGTAGACAGTTCTCATAGTAGACTGCACAAGAACAAGCATCAGCTACAACCACCATCTGTACAGAGGACAGTCCACAGTGGACTTCCCATCACATCACCATGGACGTGCTATCTGACCCCTAAAGTCAAAGTACCATAAGATTAGCATGACAGAAAGAACATATGTTGAGGTGATAATGAAACTAAAGGTCCACACATATATTGTGTGGACTACTAAAATATACCCTAAAATTAAAGGGGAAAAAAGGTCTATATTTAGCTATGGATGCATGAAGGTATTTTTTCCTTCTTCTCCACCCATGTTAAAAAAATACCAAACACATCAATCCTCTCCTTCATTTTCCCACACTAATGCATTATTGACTACAATGTACCAAACTTGCACTTGCAGTCTAACCCACTATTACAGCACCTTGTATCAGTACTTTAAACATTGCTTAACAAGAAAAATATGTCAATATACAATGAAAGCTTTCATTTATGCTTTCAAATTGAGGAAACTGCTGCAAGCTATGTTGTAAATTACCCCCAAGAATGTTTAACTGGGCAAAATAAAGGACAAATTTTAGTGACATCAGACGTGACTTGATTCATAATTAGCAACACTTAACAATATATTAAGTTTATCTCCTTTCTATTCCAGTGACCCTTTCAGTCCTGAGCAATGTTTGCATATGTTACAATAAATCATGTCTCAGATTTGTCACCAAGCTTGGAGTAGTTCTGTTATTTGTGAAAATTACAAAGTGAACTCCTGGTTCAAAAACGTTTTGATAACATGGAACAGGGTAGGTGTGAGCTGCCTGATCTCAGCTTCACTCCAGTCTCTCTTGAAACTGGAAAAGGACCATAATTAGTATCTATGCAGAAGTCCATCACTTCAATAACTGATGCTACTGACTGGTGGGGCCACGCCAAACTGATCCAAACCAGGTACTAACGCCAAGTTAGCACTGCCTAAAGCAACTGTCAAGGAATAATAGATTAGACAAATCTGATTGCTCTATCAAAACATTCATCTCAAATCTTGATTAGTAAACCTATTGAATTATGATTAATTCACAAGAGTGCTGCTGACAGATAAGGTACTTTATCTGACAATGTGTAGTAGTTGCTTTGCCTGAAGCAAAAAAATCTCTGAAGCTGCTGGTAAAATAAACAGTATCAACTACAGAGCACTGAGAAGGATAATGAGGCTAAACTCACCTTTTAATTTAATAAAGGCTGATCTATGAGAACCCAGCTTGAGTTAAAAAAACATAGGAAAGGGAGTGTAACGGCCAGGAAATCACAGAAGTGGCAGGAGAGGAGGTAAAACTGTCAGATTGGAAGTACAGAGCTAAAAGATGCATGGGATGGGCTGCAGGGACTTTTTAGGCAGCTAAGATGAATCAGAAAACCCAAAAAGTCCTGACTTTGAGGAAAAATCTCATTCAAAAATTACAGCATATGGCCTCCACCTATTACATGGCATTGGTTTTACTGTCTTATGGGAGAGTAACACATTTCAGAGTGCAATACTTGCATGAGATGTGATACTTTGCACTTCCAGTGAAGGAAATAAGTGGTTAAAAACTGAAAACTGTATTCAATACACTAAAGTAGGAAGACTTGCTTCAGTGCTACTAAAATGATATTAAAATAATATGCATAGCTTATAATTTTTTATAAAACAATAATAAAAACATATCTAGCGTGTTTCTGCAACTTTTAAAAACTATCTACAACAACAGCATTTTTACAGTTAAGGAAAATGTAATGTCATGGATTCATCCAACTCCTTTCAATGCCACCTCTGCACGCTCACTATGAACTTGTCCCGGACTCAGTGTATCATAACAGACCTTCCATTGCAGGCTAAAGCAAAAACCCACCAGTTTCAGCTCAATGTCACTATTCTGACACCTGCATGCACACAGGGGCAGGTCATCAGAAAGCTCCCCATTACTTGAATTTGCAGCACGCACAGTCAGTGAAAAATAGGTATTGCAATATTTGGCTCTGAATTAATGAAGAATCCACCTTCTCCAAGCCACTTGTTAGCTTATCCTGACCTAATAATTTTACAAAAACCCTAATGCACTATAATTATGTTTCTCCCCAGCCAGTATTAACCTTTCTGTGACTCTTTCTTCTTTCTTCTCTCTCACACATATTTATTTATTTTACCTAGCCTCTGTTAATCAATGTGAACTGCAGATGGGGTCAAGGAAAGCTACTTCCTCCTTTGATAGCCTCCAATGCTTTCACTCCTGGGGATAAAAATGCTTTAAATGGAGTTATATTCTAGGAAAATCAATATATGATTACTGCAAAGATTTGTATCGATTGCCCTGTTGCATTGCAAAAAGGCTAAAGAAAAATT
The DNA here is from genome assembly GCF_025592945.1 of Manacus candei. Lineage (NCBI taxonomy): Eukaryota > Metazoa > Chordata > Aves > Passeriformes > Pipridae > Manacus > Manacus candei. Next base: position 5,769,733 of record NW_026138113.1, on the reverse strand, counting down.
GCATGGCACATTCCCTTCATTTTCTACTCCAGAGAACTTGCTGCAAATATTTTGAGCAAGTAAGAAGTGTTGGAACTTTATTTAATAACCTAAACTTTTCTTTGTTTAATCCTGCTACTTCTGTGTTTACTTTGAAAAAAAACCCACAAACACTGACATCTCTTTTATAATGCCTAAAATCAGAGAGCTGCTTGAGATTCTGAAAAACAAATGCACTGCAGCAAACATCCAGCCTGCAATATTTTCACCCGTTTTGTGTATTTCATAATAACAAAAAAAAAAAAAACGCACCCCAAACCCAAAATTCCTACTTTCACTTCTTTACCAGAATTGTTCATGTTTCTTCCTAGCACAGACACCACACCAAGTATTCAGGCTGGATTGTATTTTCACAGACTACAGTGGTGGAGGAGCTGGGTTTCCTGACCTGGTTTCATTTGTCTTGATGTAACCAGAGTTAGACTTGTTTTCCCCCAGAAAAGTCCCAAGAACTGGAAATACAGCTTCAACAATTATTTCACCAAAGTAAATTCTCCAACAAAAGCAGATTCTCACTCTCTTCTTTTCTGCCCTCAAGAACTGGGCTGAAGTTTGAAGAGGACCTTACTAAAATTCTTCACAGGAATCTCTCTTTTTTTTTTTTAAATACATCCTTATTTTGCAAGAATGGCCTAAATGCATTCAGCAAATTGTTTTCAGAAAATGGTTTCTGTAATCTCATTTCTTGTGTCGCACATTTTTCACTTGCATTATGTGGCATGCTATCCTAACAGGAGACCATTGGTTTTACTATCTGAAAGAATAATTAAAAGTTGTTAAATGAAGTAGCACACCATGGTATTTCAAAGTCACTTTGGATGAGTTCTTGCATTTCTCTGATCACCAGTTTCCTGAAATATAACATTATTTACATCTTTATAAATTACAGAGATCTACTGCCAGAAAGTACTATGGAAGGACTAACCTCATGATGTTTGTATTAGTGCACACAGAATACAATCGTGAAACTACAGATGAAGGCACTGAATTCTTACCAAAATGTGCAGGTATTTTCCTGTGTGCACACAATTTATTGGAATGTTGCAAAAAAATAATAGGAATTTAGAATTCACAACTATCAAAACTTAGTGATTTTATTTCCCAACTACACTTGCAAATCAGGTAAGCTAGTTCTAGTACCCTAATAAGGGTACTAGAGCTGCTAGTCAGTTCCTTCCTCATTACAAAATATGTGTCATCCAGATCTGATTATTTTCAGATGTTTGAGGAATCAAGTGTAGTTTCACAGTCATTTAACATATAGCATTTATGGTGGCCCTGTTAAGAAATAAAGAAAAAACATAAAGAATGAAGTGATTTTTCAGAATGTCTTGATGAATATAATGTTCCTTAGATCCTTACTTCTTTCTCCAGTTTTATACATCAGTGGATTTACAGTTCTATTTACATTTATTTGGTATAAAGATCTTTTTAAAGCCTTTCTCTAGGCCTCTTTCCTAGAAGTAGATCATCCTATCCTGCATGTGTATGTTATGACTGTTGTCCTTTTTCTCTAAGTCTTCAGTTTCACCTTTGTTATATCTTCTGCTTTCTGTTCCTCTCCTTATCCCTAAAATATTTCAGTTTTGAAGAATTCCTGAGGATATCATAATGGATCCTTGCGTTAGTTACATTTTTCTATTTCAGGAATACTGTTATTTATTTCAATTTCAATTACATTAAAAGGCATTTCAGGGCATGATCCATTACTTCTTTTGCAGAATTCTTCAGGCTTTTCCCATGTTGCTCACTGTCATTATTAATAAATTCCTAACAGGAAGTTTCTTTTGTTAACATTTTGCAACTTTTTCTCTGAAGTAGGTGCTAAACATACTACAAATTAATGCTAAGCATTTACATTAATGGACAACATGCCATCATTTACATAAAGAAAGGGCAATACCAAGCCACATCTGACTCAGGAGACTAATTTTCAGGAATTTTTCTTCTATAGATATGCATGTGTAAAAACTAAATAAATTCTGTTCTAAGTGAAGAGCAAACAAGAGCAAACAGCTCAACAATTTTGATGTCTGGCCATTTAACTGTTCTGCTGGGAGACAGTAAAGCCTAAAAATAAAGTTTTTTCCTAGATTATTATTTATGTTAATTACTGGGTGAACAGAGGGTCCCAAGTAGTCTATTTTTATAATTGCACTTTTGACATTTCTCAAAGAGTGCCTGGGGAAAAAGACAAGCACACCTTTTTATGGAATGTATATATATGCAGAGTAAATATATACCCAGTACATGAACTCCTGTGAAAACCTGTCTCCTTTAACGAGATTGTTAAGTAGAAGCTCTTAACTGCTGAGCTTTTAAAAAATTTGATTTCTCTGTGTTTTCCCATTCTTTCTCCTGCAAGACAATCTCACTCCATCCAGCCTGTGACACTGTTGCCCAGCCTCATGCACTGCTGCTGTATCTCTGGGGTTACCTGAAGAGAGGGAAAGCAAGTCCCTTGTCAGCCAGGTCTCCACCACTGCCCCAGTGCAAGAGTCGGCCACTCCAAGGCTCCTGCAGCACATCCAGCTGGAACACCTGCTCAGACTGCCTGTGCTGGGGCACTTGGCAGCACACAGAAGAACCCCCTTCATTCATAACTAGAGGCTGAGTGAAGTACCATTTGTGACTGCCCTTTTCTTATTCTCCAGGTATCTGCACATGGCCACTCCTGGAAGAACAGGTGGGTTTGATGGATCCTTGATCTGAACTCATACCACTGTTCCTGTGTTTATCCACCTACCCATGCTGGCAGGCAGATGTTCCCACTGTCAGGAGTGGTGATGCTCCACATCACCCTGTCCAACTGCCCTCTGCTCTTCTGTCTCAGTGTAAAACTAGACTAGACAGACATTTTAGCATTAATTTGGTTTGATGGGTTTTTTGGATATGTGTTTTGCTAGCACAATAATAAATGGAACATGCACTAACAGTCATAAAACTAAGGAGAAAAACAGGGGAAGAACTCAGTTCTTATTATGACATACAAAGTGTATACATATATATATATATATATATATACAGGAAGCACCCTGTGCCCTTCACCGTAAAACAAATGACACCAGTTAGTACATTCACATATGCAGAGAGATTTGCTCCTGATAAAATGAAGTAAAACATAAGATAATTTTCCGTACTTTTAATAATTCCACTTTTAGCTATAAAAAAGTAAACAAAATTAATTTAGGTTGGATAATCTACATCCAAAATGACTGGCTGTCAAAATATCCCTTTGATCTAGAGATGACTTTTGCTAAAACAAATGGAAAATTATATGTAACATTTCTAAGCTGAGTTTCTCAAATTACCTTTCCTGCCAATTTATGTCAGATACAGTATGTTGTTTTACAGGAGAAAATTAATTGCCAGGAAAAAAAACCAAAGTATTTTATCTTCTATATCTCATTTTAAAAATCACAGCCTAGTATTTATCACCAAATTTAAAAGCAGGCTACTAAATACTGCTAGTTTACCTCCACATTATAACATTAATGATCAAATCTTTTAAGATAGCTCTTTTAACAGGATATTTATTGAAACCTAGACCAAAATCCTGCCTAATGCACATGTATATATTGTATAAGAGAAACAATGTAAGATTTTTAGCGCAACTCTGGATCTCCTTCAGCAGAGACATGTAAAAATCCAAACCATACATCTAAGCAATATCGTGTGTTTCAGAACAACATTCTGACCTACCCAATGAAAATACAGTCACAAAGAAGAAAAATAGCCTCAGTCCAGCTTTTCAGCTACACCCCAAACTCCTGTGAGAATCTATCATTAGCTAGTGTTAAATGTCTTTGTTCCACAGAACTACAGCAGGTCACACTAGGTGAAAACCTAGCCAAGACACATACATGAACTAACTCTGCTCTCTCATAAGCACAAGACGTTTAAGAAAAACCATGATGGTACAAAATGCAGAGTGATTCTCCTTTCTGTGCTGGATGAATCCTCTACAGGAGGTCGGGGTATGTATGATACAGTAAGTAAAACCTCCTCTCCAACCCCCTTGGCCCCTCAATCTTTTTCCCAGTTCTAAAAAAACATAACAATTATTCAGTTAGGCAAATCTAAATATGTTTTAATTTGGAGAATTTCATACTATCAAAAATGACAGCACTTTCACCCTGCAGTTTTAAACTGTATCGATGGTCACCCACAAAAGCACAGTCAATCCCAGAGCAGAACAGCACATGTTTAGAACGTGACTCTGCAGATCAGGGCATTCTCTGTCAATTTGATGAGCACCAAGGACTGACCACAACACTCAGAAAATGGTAAGGCCTGTTAGAGTAAATGTGAAGTGCTGCAGCCCACAAAGCAGAAGTCAGCAGGACGCAGAAGCTCTCCCAGACAGTTGGGCACCACTAGATGGTCAGTGAATGACAGATTATCATCTGCATGAGAAGGGGTGTTAGGCTTCCCCAAAATAAGGTTTCATTTTAATTAAACCCAATTAAAGATATCACTCAAAATCCAGAGTAATTATGACCGGGCAACCTAGCAAAATACCCTGTGAACTACTAAACAATTCCAGAATGAAGTCCTAGATTTAAAAATTCCAGTAATACGTATGTATAAACACATATACACACACACGCACTCATTTTAGTACTGACTCATAAAAGGATTAAGTTAAAATTGAATATAGACTCAAATACATGGAAATCTAGACCCCACTTACCCTATACATATTTAATTGCTATTCTTGTGTAATCTATGGGTAAAAATCTGGTTTTGTTACATTCAGAAACAGAATTTCTTCAATGTACAAAACTGCACAGTTTATTAAATAAACGCAAACTGGGATATAATGGCATACATTTGTTTTCATTACAAGTAGTAATGCAATATTTCTCTGAGGCTTACTACATTAGCATTTCTCTCCATGTTCCAAATGCCTTTGAACTTTCTGAAAAGCTACATCTGTTAGCTCCCTTGTACACAGCCGAAACTTACCAAGTGAATTAACTTTTAATATAAATTGCTTTGTTCACTATTAAGATTGATGTTGGACACACTGTACTGTAAGTTGCAAACTGCAATTACAATTCACTGCAATTATCTCTGGTTGTTAATAGCACAAGATAGCATGTCACTTTCTACCAAGTGTATAATTTATCATCTGGTTGGTTTTTTTTTTTTTTTTGGTTTTTCCCTTCATGAACTCTTGTGGTATTCCAAATGTATAATCTTGTTGTATTTATTTCCCAGTGGTCCAACAAAATGCACAGCAAGTGCTGACTAGAACAAACTAAAAGGCAGTGCTATTGACAAGCCGTCACTTGAGCAGTAATGAACACTCTGCCTCTACTTTCACCTCACCAAACTAACAGCTTTAATTTATGATAAAGCAAACGAGAGACAACCTCCAGTTTTATTATACCCTCAGTGCTGTTTCAAATCAAGTAATTAGAAGGTCAAGAGGCAGGTCTAGAAAGCCAAACACAAATGCAAGCCCTCTGCACTGACGTTTTTAAAAAATCTTGACTGTTCAAAGAGTGTTTTATCCATCCCTCTTCTGCAGAGCAGTGCGAGGCAGTTTTTACCACCGTAACCAATCTGAAACAGTGTGGTTCAATTGTTTGCTGAGTAATTCAGCCCATATGTTCAGAGAGATACTCAGCAGACAGTGTCCCTTCCCCAGGCTTCTATTTAAAAGAAAGGTACAGGTGAGCTTTATGAACATGCTTTTCCAACAGAAACTTTCACATAAAAGTGGCTTTAAAAAAAATATCTTTTTAGAAGTACAAGAAGTTTCGTGGGGTACCATAAAACAACCAAGAGTGAAATATTTGAAGCGAATAAATAAGAGAAAAATAAATCTATGTTAGAAAGGTGAGTTTAAATCCTCTAAAAGTTTATTTATAACTTGATGAGTAAACTATTCCTAGAACTGCTGAAGAACTAGTTTTTCTTGAATGTTTAGACCAACTGGAATAAAAGTACATAACTACATTTGGTCTTTGCAGTATTGTTACATAAATATTTACAACTAGAGAGATATAATTATGCTAATGCAGCATGTCTCCATTTTCATTATATGATACAATCTTGAATTTAAATTTCAGTCAAAAGTACCTCATAATACCTTAGAAGCTATTGAAAATTGTTCCTCAGCTATGTACAATGAAACCTACACAATTAGGCATTCTTATTAGGCAACTGTATGTCTTAAGCTACATCAAAGGATATTCCAATGTATTACTACAGTTCTATGTTGATTGGAAAATTACTTCCCATTAAGAAACTGTTTTTGTTGAGCCTTTGATGAGTTGTCTTAGACTAGCTTTACAACTTCAGATAAATTGCTGAACTCCAGACAGGTCTGAATAAAAGGTAACAGCTGTCTAACACAAATCAGCAGTTTCAGGGAAAGACAAATCGGAGTCCAAACGAAATAGTCTGGGGAACTGAGACTGAACACAGCTAGCTGCAAGGCCTCTGGACCAAGGCCCTTCTCTTCACTAGAGTGCCTGTGGAATACGTGCCAGGAATCTTCACAATACCTCAAAGACAGAACTTTTGTCTCATCCAAAATATCCACCCATGTCCCAGGGTTCCCACAAACACTTTTGCACTGACACCACCACACCAGGGTCAGAAAGGAGAGTGCCACTTGCAGACTTGGGCCACACAAACTCTTGCACCGTGTTTTTCTACAACTCAGTCTTGTGAAACTATCAAGTCATTTAGATCATATTTCCTTAGCTACGTACGATGGTAGAATCCACACATAAAGGATTATCTGCCTACATCCAGAGCCACAGTTCTCAACTACCTGTACTATTTCTGTGTAGCACAAACATCAGATGAGTTTAACATACACAACAAAAATTGCACCCACATTCAGGCAAAGGTCTCACAAGTCCATGCATAAGAAAACACTCAGATTTTGCAAACACTTGTGCATCATGGAAGTTTTTAGTCTTCAGTATTTGCTATATTTTGGTAAGCATGTCTTAAATACTTAATTTTTTTTAATTAAGATTCTGTTGTATCACTTTTCTCACAGTAATTTTTGCTCTATCATGGCAGGTTCACACGGCAAGTGCAATTACACTTAATGACATAAGTGGTGTAAATGTGTGATTATATAATTAGAACATGCAGTTGTGCTGTGAAGGTCCTTGAAGAACTGAAGAAACCCCAGAAAATACTGTACACAGACCTGAGAGAATTAACATAATTCAGTGAACTGTGCTTTAGTTTTTACAGACAACACCAAAAGGAATTGTTTCAGAGGGTCTCTCAAAAGACCTGTTCAAACAATCCTTTTACACAAGCCATTATAAGGAGCTTCCACCTTCCCTCTTCCATAGTTGTCAATAGTGATTTAAATGTTTCTAGTGCTGACAGGGATGGAAAAGTCTGAATGAATATAATGAAAACAGACATGGAGTTATGTGAACATTCTGGTGAATAAGGACTTTCTTCTCTTTCCACATCTTAATTACTAGTCCTTCAGAGCCGGTGCAGTTATTTGCTCTGAATTCAATTATTTGGTCTAAACGTCCAAATCTACATAGTCTGTATGATCCAGCTATATACAAAAAAGTAACTTCACATTAATACATCAGTAGTACTGAGAAGCACTTGGAATTGGGAAGTTTTCTCCTGGCTCATACAAAAAGTCTGAAGCTATTTTACTTCTATGAATCCCTCATGACTGCTGTTTTTCTCTGACAACGGTCTTCAGAGTTTATTTCCTCAAACTGCTGTTTACTACACGAGGTTAAATTTATTTTTCTCTGTGCTGTGTACTCCCATCTGATATTTTCCACCATATAAATAATGAACCTGCCTTCTTCCTACTTCACAGGTCAACAGCACCTGCAAAGATCACTTTGTTTGTCATTTTTTTCCCATAAGAAACTCCAACTCTGAAGCTTCCACTTTCCACCTACCCTCAGGGTAAGTATATTCTTTACTAAGATGCAGTTGGAATTGATGGCTGCCCCTTTGCTGTCCCTCGCCTGCTTCCTTCTAACATTTACTACCTCCCTTATTCAAATAGGTCATACACCAAATGGTGAATACAAAAGATCTGTAAACCCTGCATGGAAGTTTAAAAACTAAGCACACAATATATGCACCCTAAGGTTCAGAATGCAGTAAAGGAACATCAGATGTCTCTGTTGCTCAGTGTATTTTTAGATTGACATAGTTTACATCTATGTGTAGCAGGCAAAAACTGACTGAAACTGTGAACTTTGACAGGTGGCAGCAGATAAGTGTGTGTGTGAGAGAGAGAGAGAAAGAGAGAAAATAAGAGACTGAATGTTTGACTTAAATGTATTAAGAACTCTCCTTTGTAGCATTACCTGCTGAAATGCCATCCAAACTCACAAGATTCAAACCAGATAATATTCAGTGTTAAGTATTTCTTTAGCAAACCTTTGATGGGTTCTCAAATTTATGACCTTTTGACAAATAAAGCTTATGAGGATCATTATGAGATTATGATTGGAAAAAAAAAAATCATTCCTTGGTTCAGATGCAGCCATTGCAAGGCACAACTACTGTTCGAAGACTGTTAAGCAGTAGAGGAAGTACTGAGGATATAAGGAAATCTGTGAATCAGTGAAAGATGTTGGTATGCAAGAGTGAAGATATACCAGCTGGGCTCCTGCTTCAGCTGGTTACCAGAGGGCCAGGAAGAAATTAGTCTCAGCCATCAGTTGAAAGAACACCTGGACATTAACCTGGGGCACCAATTCCCTTATGAACAAGGTAATCTTTGTTTCCTCACCAATACATCTAGAAACTAAATAATGACTATTTAAAAAAAAATGAAAATCCTTGATCCCAAGTGTCCTTAAATCACTTCACTTCAGAGGTATTTATGAAAAGGGTAGAGGAAAACACAGCGGGCTTTGCTCTCACTCTGAGATATAAGCAAAAAAAACCAGCAGTAGCATCTCTCACCTTCTTGACAAAGGCATGCAAACATGGGGCTGTATCTAATTTATTCTTTTATAAAGACTATTTTATTGTTTTATAAAGGCTAATTAATAGTTGATGCTTTCCTCAAGCACTTGGCTCTTTGGATGAAAATGAAGCACAAGGTAATGAGTTTACTGTTTGGATAGACAGAACTTCTACACTGAAGGAGACACAAGCTCACAAAATAAAAGCTGTGCTGTATTTTGGCTACTGGCTTGTACTCTCTTTTATTTGGAAATCTTGCCTTAGGACACAGAATGAGGACACAGCTTGTGTTTGCATATATAGATCATCCCAAAAAAATGAGTATTGCACAATTTCCATAGACATTTACAAAATCGCACATATGGCTAAGTAGAAACTATTAGTGGTGTTTGAATCATATTATATTTGGCAGCACTGACATTCAGACTGCCAAATACCACCCAATTCCAAATACGGCACTAAACCTCTGTTTTAATACTCCGGCAGACTCTGCCCTACAAAGGAAATGCTAAAGAATTAAATGAAATCATTACTTTTACCCCCTATAAGAAAGAGCTTTTTGAAAAAAACTCAATATACTTTATGGAAGAAAAATATTCTTGTTACAAGACATTTGATTGCTTTCCAATAAAAAATGAAGAACATGTTTTATTATTTATTTTATAAAAATTTTATATTTGTGTTTTGGTTTCTATTATTTTGTGTTGGGGAGGAAAAAAAAAAAAAGGAACGATTTCTACTGCCAAACTGATATATATAAAGAAAAATGTATTCACCACTCAAATTGGAAACAAAGATGAGAAAAATAATTGGTTTTAAGGATAAAATTCAATACATAAATTATTTTTATTAAACTGTCAGTACGTTTTGGAAGAAAATCCAAATTCCACTACAAATTTGGCATGAATCTGCACAGCATTTATTTTTTTTCTCTGGTTTTCTTGCTGGGGGGCATGCATTACTTTTTCAGTATTTCCATCCCTCTCTCGGCAGCCAACAGCATCCTGATGGAGCATTTGATGATGGACATTCTGTCTGCTCAGTTCGTATCAACAAGTTATTGCAGTAAAAATTTACACTGCTGATGACAGGTACCCTCTCACTAGAGAAGGAGGAAACCTAGAAAACGTGCAGGCAGAAGGACTGGGAGAGGGAAGGCAGGGAGAAGGAGTCAAATCCCCCACAAACAGAAGCAGCCAGAAAAGCTCAGAGACACGAACTGGCAGCCAGAAATCAGCTAAATGCTTCTTACTCATTATGTCAGATAATGGTGCTTCTCCCTGGCCAAGGAGCTTCTTGAATGAAATGTGGGTTACCAAAGTTGTAAAAATCTTGGAACGGTATTTTTTTTACAGCAGCACATTCGAAATGAAGAATTAGTTTTACATAATCACATTTTCAATTAACTAGTATTTTTTTTCCTACCACTGATGTCTGCAATAAAATGCTCAGCATATTGACATTCTTACAAGAAGAGACTATTGTCTCCTTGTTAGTGTCAGTACTAAGGCCAGTCTTTGACTATCATCATTCAAAAGTACTTAACAGTGATTGCTAAAAGCTGATGGGGGTTTCATAGCTATTTTTGGATGATATCACATTTTACTACTACCCCATGCAAGTACAGACCAATTATGGAAACACATATTTTGCAACATTTCCAAAGGTAGACATGTATTCTTAATGTGCACTTTTATGCCAATTTTCTTTGATGTTTTGCCCTAGTTTTAACCATGGTCCTTCAGATAACAAGGAACAGAACAGAAATACTCTTTTCTTACTCTAGTAATGAAATAGAAATCCTACTCCAACCAGATAGTGGAGTCTTCCATTTTTGGGTCAGCCTTCATCTGCATATTATACACACACACTAAAGATGTATATTTTATTTCTCAATCAGTTCTTATAAGTACATGAAAGACACATCCTAGAAATTCTTTGCTACAGCTTCTGATTCATGATGTATCTTACGGAAGACATATTTTAGGTTGTCTGTCCTTTGATTTCCCACAGAAACTAATAAATAATCAACAAAAATATGATTAAAGATGTTGCTTGAACTCTCAGCCAAAATGAATACTAGCTAGCTGAAAATCTTTCTGATCCAAATCTGTTTATCTTAGAAACAGAATTCTAAGTTAGGTTTTAAAAAGCCTGATGAAGGGTTGAGCTAAGTTTTGACATGATCTTTTCATATTCAAAATATCTCTTGATATAAGAGGGAAAAGGTTATGAAACTTGAAATTACAGAGGGATGAAATAGAGCGTAACAAACTAGAAAAAATATTTATCTACAGTTGCAATCCTCTATAAAAAAAAATTTTAAAAATCCTTTGAAATCTTAACCAGTACTTGACACATTCTTGTGAACACTGCTTTAAGACTTTGTTTAGGTAATTATGAATCACAGCCAAAAGTATTAAAAGTATTCTAATTTATGTCTAACTTCCCAAATCAAAAGGTGAGAAAAAACTAAAATTAAAACTTTAAACCAATAATTTCCTGTAATTCAATTCTCTGTAAGTCCATCTGTTTATCTAAAGCTCTATTCTGAACTTCTCAAACATATTCAACAAAGTGGAAGTGGGCTTAAATTATACTTCTTTTGAGAACATACACGAGACTCTTCCTTTCCTAAACTTGACTTTATAAGTATAGCAAAATACAAAAGATCTGGTTGAAGAATGTAGTCTATCAAAACATATATGACCTCTTTTAAAGAAGTATTTCTTTTCAAATAGGAAAGCCTGAGATACTTTCATAGATCAGTTATTGCTACCTGTAAATGCTCAAGATCTGACATGTGAACCTTATATTTTGTCATGGTAGAATAGTTTTAGCTCAGAGGAACAAGATCAGCGGAAATAAATAGAAGTGAAATCTCTAAAGGAAGGGATTACTTGTAAGAAGCCAAGAAGTACTAACTAAAACCTTCAGTTTACAAAAACATTCCTAACTTAATATAATAACTACCACACTTGACAGAAATACATTTTTGTCAATTCTACATTATACATATTTACTTACCCAATTCTATACATTTTAGCACTTTGGAAGTAATTACTAACTATTTAAATATTTAGCAAAAATGACAAAAAATGTGGTTTAGGTCTACATTTAGGGAAACTGAAAATGTACAAGATGATAATTTCTTGAATAGTTGTTTTTTAATTAAAATAAAAACAAATTTAGTGCACTGGATATATTAAAAAAAATAATTCTTTTATTTTTGTCTTTCATGTCCAGCAAGCATTCAAAACCTGCAGCTCAAGTCCTCTTACATATCGATATACAGAAAGGTTAGAATGGGAAAAGAAGCTTTCCTGCATTTTCAACTCTCAATTGGTTTCTCAGCTTTGAATGAATTAGTCACTGAACCATAATGAAGGAAAAACTCTCTCTGCATGCTGGTGCTGCTGCCAAAAGCCAGCTTAGCAGTTTAGCAGCCTTGCTCCAGGTGTTTAACTCCTTCAGTCATCTGACTGTAACACTTCAGCTGTAAACAAGTGGGCTGCTCCATTATTGGGTTTCATGGATCTTAAGATATCTGTACAGTGTCCTGTTTATTTTTACATGTTTATTTTAAAGCAGAATGATCCAAATATAAAACCAATTTCTGCACACTGATTTCCCTTTTACCTACTCTAACTTCTGTGTAACATATTTAAACTTGCCTTTGTATTTCTTAAGAACAACACAGACTCTTACTTCACTATATAATTTTTTTGTAGTAGCTTTTCCAGCTATTGGAGAGGACAAACAAAAAAATGCTTTCTTAGCTTTCTCAGCCAGTCCTGCTCAGCCCTTTTAGCAGGTAGATCTCACAACAAATTTTACAACTGGAGCAAAGAAGCCTCCTTAACTTCACAATTTAAGGGCAGATCACAGGCAAATTTCATTTCTTCAAAGCACCTGCAGTAATTATAGAAACATGAGCCCAAGCAGATCAACAAAATGCCCCCTTCCCCACAGAGATGCAGCAGGGAAATACACGTCCATAAGCATAAAAAAACCCCATATGCAGCTACTTAGTGCTCCAGTTAGACAACTTTGTTCATGGTAATGAGTGTTAGCGGTTTAAAAATCTTGGTGATAAAAAGCAGATGCCCAGAAAAAGCTTAATTTGATTTAGAAGAGAGATGTGTCTCTAATAGGTGACCTAACACAGGGACTGGGTCTGTTTTAACATGAGCTGGCAGGGACTGACTTGCAGTCAGTCTTCTGTGGCAGCAAAGTGGGAAGACCTTGCAATTTAGAGAACGTCCCCTGTGGTACAGCTGTTTACACAAGACTTCAGATGGTAATAGCTGAGTGATAAAGTTTGCACATAATCAGGAGGAACTAGTCATCTTTCAACTCTTGTTTATTCTGATAGAAAATCAAACTACTGAAAGTTCACAAGCAGGGATAATGCAGTGTTCCCAAGAACTCCATTTTACCAACATTATGGCATTCTTAGTATCCCTTTCATCTGACTCAAAGCAAATATATTCTCAAAAAAACCCAGTTTTCAGAACCAGTGCAGGCAGTGTCCAAGAAAACACAAAGATTAAATTGACCCTTGTGCAGAAAACCTCTGTGTGCCACACTAGTAATATGCTTTCAAATATACAGAGCTGATTTTTTTTTTAACAAAAAGGACATAAGCATTTCTATTTATCACATAATTGAAATGCTCTTTTGTCCCCCTAATCTGCATACCTTTTTTCTTTACACTCTACAGATGATACACAAATAGATTTTAAAGACTTTCAAAGAAATTTTGCAAGGGACATATGAGGATTCAGGCAAGCAGAGCAAATATACCTCTATAGTAAGCAGTTGATACCCTTGAAATGTTTTCATTCAATATGTAATTTAGGGGAATTATAGCATTGAACTGCTGTCACAACATTATCTGCCCCAGCAAGAAAAAAAAAATTTAGCATTACTGAAAGATGATCTGACATTTGGCCTTAAATGAAGGAACACAAGCAAGTTTAATATCTCCTGCTCAAAGGACATTCATAATTGAGTATCTCAACCCAGCCTCAATGCACTGACACATCTCACTAAAAATCCTTTTGATTATTGGTGTTGTTCCCAGCATCTGTTAAACATAATATGTTAGTGTAGTGCAAACATGCCATTTAGCCTGTGATTAAATGTGATTTTAAATATACCTTATGCATGGAGGCTGGAGACATCCATTCTCTGTCCGTACAAGCTGCTCTTCACAGTTAGATAACTAGTGCTTTCTCACATTTCATGAAGAGACTCCTCCAAACTCACTGAGGGAATTCCTGAAAGGACTATGAAATTTCAGCCAGAGCCCCCAAACCAGGGCATGAACCACAGAAAGACTCAGCCTTTTTCAGTACATCAAACAGCTTCTAGTCTATAATTTAAAAAGCAATTAAAAATTACAGAAAGCACAACTGTCTGTGTATGCGATCTCAGCAACTGCTCTGTGGGTTGTCTCATCCCAAACCTGTGTAAACTAAACTTTAAAGAAGTATTTCTCTCTCTGTGGAAGCCCTTTCTGCATATTTCATATCACTTATGGTATTTAAGAGGAAAACATCAACATTAGGTACCTCAGTACCAGCGGCACAGAACTGAATGCCACATACATTTGTACATACAAGCACAAGGTGTCTTCTGTGAACTACGAAAAAGCAAAAGGATTTCCTAGCAGAGAATACAAACTCTTGAAAGGAATTGATTAAAAATTATTTTTGTGCTCCTTCTACTCAACAATTAAGCAGATAGGAAAAAGTATATTTTCAGTATAGGTCCTTTATGGACATAGCTATTTTAATAATTAAGCTTTACCCCAAATACTCCATACTTGCAAATACTGAAAATAGTATGCATCCCACCACAGGCAACCACAGGTAGAGACCTGAGTGGTAATACAGTAGGCTGAAGATAAAGCTGTTGCATATGTGCAAATTAGCACAGAGTTAAATGGAGATCTATTGGACATAATGAGGAAGCTGAAGGCACGTGTTACTGTGCATCAGCAATGACTGTCAGTGATCAGCCCTATAAATCAATATCAATCTAAGCTTTACTTACCTATTATCTGTTCACAAGGAGTACAAAAAAATGTTTTTTCAGTACAGAATATCTCATAGTACAGAATTTAAAATGTAACTAAACTCAATGAATGTACAAATATATCTACTGATTCTAATTAGTAACATAATTTCTGCCTATGATCCTCTATTTTCTTTTGTTATCTTGAAAAGATAATTCTGGGATACTATAATAAATACTTACCCATCAGAATATACACGAAGAATTTAAATGCCAACAGAAATGCCAAGAACTCAAGGTAGTGATGACAGGTTTTGTTGACTAGTTTGTGAACAGCCACCTTATGAATTGTGCCATAAACTCAATTATTATCTGGAGTTGGCTAAAGATACACATGAAGAGAAAACAATGAAATCAAGTATCTAGAATTTGAATTCTAAACTTGAACAGTACCAACACCCATTTCTCCATAATTAATCTCTAGCATGCATGTTATTTCCCAAAAGATTTTTAGTCACTTGCTCTGAGATGTCATATACACACTCTCTATGACTCTGGACAGTATTTGAAGCTCTGCATTCAATACAAGCCAAATCTCTATAAAATTCCTGAATGAAATCCCAACCCTGCTGTAGCTAATAATCATGTTCTCACAAACATCCAAGTGGCCCTGAATTTCTTCATGTTAGGAAACTCAAATGATGTAAAATATCAGTAAGAATGTCAAGTTCCAATGAAAACTAAAATACAGGGCTACTGCCTGAATTATATTGCTTGTTTTGAAGACAAAAGGTTGAGTAGCACATAGGGAGAGTGAAGAAACAAGGAGAAGTGCATCAACACAAGTTCTCAAGCAAAGGCCCTGCATGGATTTGTACATCTTAAATCTCATTATTATTCACTCTCAAGTCAATACTATTACTAAGACACCAAAGTACCCATTTTGTTTAACACAATCCACTGTATTTCCACTGCATGCTATCCTCCAAGAATGTCTGAAATGTTTTAAAATTCTAAATGTTAAAAAAGGACTATTTATTGCATTTATATAAACTATTTAATAACTTTATTAGCAAAGAGGAAA
Source organism: Manacus candei (assembly GCF_025592945.1). Classification (NCBI taxonomy): domain Eukaryota; kingdom Metazoa; phylum Chordata; class Aves; order Passeriformes; family Pipridae; genus Manacus; species Manacus candei. The sequence goes on along the minus strand of NW_026138113.1, from coordinate 5,753,649 downwards.
AAAAACAGAAAAAGAAAAAAGTAGTCATTTGTGATGAGCAGTAATCATACAGTAATCACTCCCTTCAGCCACAGCCACTCCTGTCACCAAATAGAAACTATTTGTCTTTGAGAATTCTTTTTAGCCTGTATGAGCATAGTTAACAGTTTGACTTGTTCTGCAAGTTGATTTTAATTGTTTTAATGTGAAAAAAACAGCGATAATTAAATTATCATGCAGATCTCCCAGTCGTGTTGACAGTTTCAATAAGAGAAAGTGCACTTTCACAGCACAGAGTAAATCATGAACAAACCCTTGGAAACTGGCCATGTTGGTACTAGAAGTGCAAGTTGACTAAAAGTATTACGTTAATGCTGATAAAGTGCTATAGCAAAATGACAATTATCATTCATTTCAATGATTATTTTCAGAGCCATACAGAGAAAAGAAAAACATCTAACGTGCAACCCTTGTAAGCCAGTAACATAGTACTTTCATGCTCCTGCAGTATGATGCCAAAATAAATATTTTTCTTTAAATTTTACATCCCCATGTGAATTTGGTGGGGTCATTCTGTCGCTATCATCTACATTAATGCTGTTATATTCAGATTTGCTACAGACAGAACTGAGTTCTTCATTGCCAAATACTTCAGATCCTGCAGCACAATAGGAGAACCCCTGTGATCCTACACAACTATTCCAGAGAGCAGAAGGACATTTCTGGAGTTTACAAAACACCTTTTAGTCATTCCGATTTTCGTTTGTCTCTTTTGGAGGTGGATTTGGAAGAAATGGACTTGCACAGGTGGATTGCTGAGTCTCAATAGTCTTTTTTCCTCAGGCTCCTTTACCCTTTAGCTCTGCTCGACTTTCTGTGGCACAGTTCAGAGCTCTACTAGATGAGTTCGGAGCACAAATCCTATCACTTGTAAAGAGAATGTACACGCCAGATTCTTTGAATCTTCTTGATTTACCCTAACATTTCTTTGCTACCTTTCTGAAGTAGGCTAAGCTAAGGTAATACATGCCCTTCTCACTCTCTAGACTATGAATCTCTGGATAACTCCACGTAACATTTTCTGAAAGACACAGACAGTGACTACGATGTGCTGCTGATTTTAAATGAAGGCTGCATTCCTATGGCTATGGCAACCATACAAGTTTTCAAAAGGCACATTTATTTCAGATCTTATCTTGAAGAATGAACAGAATTTTGACTGACTCAAGGCCTGTGCCAACAGCAGCTCGCACTGAGCGTGGAGCAGAGTCCCTGGGGACTGAAAGTCAAGCGTGTGGAACTCAAGGTGACTAACTGCCCACTTTGTACTGCCAGCCAACACATCCCAAAAATAGGGCACTGCACTGGCTAGGGAAGGATCTTGTTACAGCAGACAGAGGATATTACCAGCACAGTGTATGTCAGCTACTATTTGTCCCCACCAAATAATACTTTGGGTTGAGCATTTAAAGACAGTTAAGACCACCCCTTGGTTTTGAGCCAGGAGATTTAACCCCAGAAGTCAGCGCTACTGCACAATTTGTGGTGTAAACTAGAAGGTTGTCAAAACATTTGCAAATGTGCTTACAAATCAAATAAATTGCTTCATTTGCAACTACACTTTACGGTAAGTGCAGAAGCATAAGGCTACTGATTTTTATTGTATATATTCCCAGCTGTGGAAGTAGAATTTTCTATAGAAGAAACTTCATTTAGAACTAGCTCTTTCTAAAGGCAGGTGAAACAAAGAGCACAATAAGGCCAGTGACCGTATTCATACTACCCTATAGAAGCATAAAGAGCCTTTTGTACACCAAAAATATATATTTATAAATTACACATATATATGCACACACATATATGTACATAAGCACTGTATATCTTTAGTTTAAGACGAGTTTAGCTAATGTGATTTTGATTCCTTTTCCAAATGTTGATATCAGAAAAGAAATTTAGTTCAGTTTCATCAGTTAGAATTCTGACTTGCCAACTTACCCAGCCTAGAGGACTGCAAACTCCATCATTTACAAGGCACACATTCTGCTTTGATCCTGCTTGTGCTAAATGCCAGCAGTCACCTAGTGTGGAATATTGCTGTGGCCCTTCTGTTTCTATGCTAATGGCTTTTCAAGCTACACACAGCTCTGCTATGGAAAAAGAGGTTTCAAAGACAAAAGGAGCTACTTTTATTCAAATACTACCTCACACTTACTAGTATATAATAATAAATTTCTTATTTGAGATACAAATATACTAGTACAAAGTCTAGAAAACATGGTCCTAATTTTGTGTAACCAAGATTGCGCTGGCTCAAGACTTTGCAAGCCCCCACAGACAGACTGAGAAATAAAGGGCAATGCATGGCACCCCTGCAGCTACCTGGTTTGTCAGCAGGAACCTAGAAGGCAGTTTCAGGGCTTTTGGAAACCAAGGCCTCCAAAGGAGCACACACCCCACATAACACTGACAGCATTTACGGTCTGAAGGAGTTGAGAAAAGATATCAGTCATTTCAGACCTTCTTTTCACTTCTCTGTCCTTCTCCCTTCATTCACAATGACAGAAAATTTACACTTTTTGCTTGCAAGCAGCAAATTAAACATAATGAAAATCCAAATAGGGGACGGGTCTTTCTAAGTATTTCAAATAGAAGAACACCACCTCCAAGTTTAAGAGCACTGATTCTACTTCCAGCCACACTGATCCTGAAGACTAAGTTATCAGAAGCTTAACAGAATAATCACAAAGAAACAACTATTATACAATTAGAGAAACATCTCTCAACTGTGTTTATACTTTTTAAGAAACTATGTATTTTTGAAATGCTATGCCTTGTGTTCAAACAATGCCCAGTAGATTATGTCTGTGCCCTACAAATCCTGCCTTTATAAAGTACAATGCACAGCTTTTACATTTTATCACTCTTATAAAACACAGAACAAGATTTTCTTTCAAGAACAACACTTTTTGGACTGGAGTAACAACAGAAAAAAGGACACCTTCTTAGCTGACATCATAGCACTACCTATATAAAATGGACCAAGGTTCACATTAACATGATAAACATTTGAAACACAGATTTTGCTTATTTCAGGAGTCTTAAAAGGTTTTCTGAGGAGTGAGACATAAAATAAAAGAAATAAAAATGTTAAATAATTCTCTCTTCTGCTATAAATCATTGAGCTGCTTTTCCCAAATCCACTAATAAAAACAGTGATTGTATTTCATGTTACAGTTATCTACAAAAGACCATTCTTAATTGCTCTTAAGGCATAATGTTTTATTTTAGCCATGTTCACATTTTATTATAGAAGACTAATGGGGCATATACTCTAGCAGAACTTATTTTAAACCTTGGACCAGTCAACTATAAAGAGGGTATAAAAACAGTTATAGAGGCAAAATAAAAATTAAAAACTACAGCTAAGCTTTCAGATTTACAGGTCTAATAAAATGTGTCATAAACTTTTGCTTTCATTCCAAAGCTTTGTCATAAGAACATGCAGAATCTTTCTCCATTTCAAAAGTCTATGTTCAAATGTTAAATCTTCCTGTTTTCATTTTTAGTTTATAGTCTTGCTTGGGTACATGTAATTTCTTCAAATTTATTGCTATTTCATTAAATATCCCTACTGATCAGAATGCAAGAGTGATAAGAAGGAGAACCATTACAGGATAATAATAATAACTTCATAGCATTTCTTGTTAATGAAGTAATAACAAGAGGCCTTTAGGCTTTCTGCTTCAAAGTTTATTTAACCAAACTACTTTATTTTTATCTTATTAACCAGAACCCTCAAGTTGTCATTACCCTAATAACAATTTGAATACCTACTGGATTTATTTACCAAATTAGTTAAAGAATAAAATAATAAGTTAGACCTAAGAACTTATAAAACCTCATGATATTAGACTGAGATGACCTCGTCTGGATGTAACACTGAGTTAGCACTGATTCGAGACGATAGGTGTTGCTATGCTGTTTGGAGCAAGATCTCCCAGAAAAGGCTGAAATCCTAATCCTTTACCATATATAATTATTTTCTAGATCAAAGAAATTAGCACTTGTGTCCTTAAAAATTCTAGCTCGTTTATGTCATCCGGCCTACTAGCTTTTGCTTATTAGCTGCAGCTGGATACCATTCCATTCTATTTCCAAACTTAACCATATTGATTTTCTGAGCTGCAACTCAAGTACAAATCTCTTGATATGGGGGTTATGATTTGGAAAAAAGTCTTCTTAAAAGAAAAAAAAAAAATCAAGTTGAGCTTTACTGTCACATTGGAAAGTCAGAACTACCCCAGCCTTGTGGGGTCTTGGCTTCTTTATATATTTCCTAATTTTCAATCTACTCTTGTAGTTTTTGAGGTCTGTACTTGATTCCAGTGGTGGTTTATTTTCATGGTAAAGCCACGTCTTAAAATGGCTCACGTGGTTTACTTGCCAAAGAGCTGCAGAAATAACACCATTGCCTTTCATGGCAACAACAAATAAGAGAGACAGTGTAAGAACTTATTTTTTTTTCTTACCAGAGTAAATGACTGCACATGAATATTTTGGAACAACCTGGTAGCAAAGAGGCAAAAGGATTTGACTGAAAGTCTAATGCTGGCAAGGTGCACAGTCACCCGATGGTTTTTGTTCAAGTTTAACTAGGAACTGGTTATAGCCATGGAAGCCCCATCTCTTGCTCACAGAATGGGCTAGTTCTTTAGTTCAGTGCCACAATACTCAGGTCTATGTACTATTTTGGTAGGCTGCATTCTGCTAAATATAACAAATTTTCAGGCGGAAGGAGCTGTGAAAATCTCCATCACATGAACTGAGTGTAATTTCTCTAATTGTTCTGCTCCATTTCTAGAGTTAATCAACTCTAGTACAAAAGCAAATTATTTGTGTGCAAAACATTCTTATTTGCTAGGTGCACAGTAAGTCCTCCACAGAGAAAACTGCTTCATTATGCACATACACAAAATGACGTGTGCAAAAAAACGTATGTGCAATAGATAGCTCTATGTCCCCCAGATATCAGCAGCTAACAGGTTTATTTCTAATTCCCCGTCATACTCCTCTGCCACAAACACTTTTAAATAGAAGAATCTTGAACTGGCTCAGGTTTGTTCCCAGCAGGCATACTTGTAAAGATAAAAAGACTAAGAATTTTTTTTTCCCCTGCTTACTCCCTATTTTGGTAGTTACTAACAAGAAGGGCCAAGGAAGGAATGGAATGTTTAGCTCAGCACCACAGCCTGATCTTGCAGAAAAAAACCCACAAGAGCAGTCAAGCAGAGTAACTCTGTTCCTATTTCTGGGTTTAAATTTCCATGCCAGGTTGTCTTTAATGTCTCGTTCTCAAAGTTTTCCTACTCTTAATCCTTCTTGGTAAAAAAATTTGTTTTGTTTTTTTTTTCATCCTGCAGCTTCTGGCAGCAAGTGGTATGTAAATGTTCAGTAGCCCATCTGAACCCTGTTTCAGAACAAAACAATTTCAGTTTCTAAGTGTCTGAATTACTTTAACTAAATCTGAGGATTTACCTATTGAAGCTTGAGCAGCTCCCTTTCAACTCTGAATGAAGGAAGAATTATGAGACTGGAGTTATTCAATGAGAGCTATCTGTCCTGGCACTTAATCAAAGGGATTAGGATTTGGAAAGAAAAGCCTACAGGTGATCCTCCAGGAAGCATACCAAGCAGTTATCAAAAACATACAAGTTCAAAGCAGCTCAATTTTCATATGTTAAAAGTATTTGGATGAAGCCTCAGGCTTGTTTCTAGGTAAAGAATTGTGTTAAAGCTGTTTGTACTTGCATACTTAGTAGACAAGGGAATGAAATAGCATGTGGTGAAGCAGTACTAGGTCCATCTAACCCTAATGTAACACAATAAATCAATCTTGTTCTGTTAGTGAAACATGATCTGATACTGAGTCCAGCTTTCAGTGCTCTTTTCTCACCCCAGCAGTCATAACAGACACTCATTTACCTCTTCAGCAAAGAAAGCTGTCATAACACAAAGGGAAAAAAGTTACATGCTACGTCAAGTGCTTTAATAATTGTTATTCATCATGTAACTCTGTTCTCCCCCTCCACTTAATAGACTGAACTTAAAATATATTCAGTACCTTTAGTTCATAAGACTATTTTTTAAGTATTAAAATACTAATAATCAGAGATCTTAGTCAATTAGAGGTGCCAAAAATCAAAGTTAACTCATATCTCAACTACAATGATTTTTATTTACCACAACCATTACATCACATTGGCAAAAAAAGGGAAGGTTAGGGACAATGAACAGCATGTTCTGTCTCTGCCAAAAGAAGGAACACTTGAGTAGCAAGGCTGTGGATTCAAGACAAAGTACTTGGGAGTTCTAAGCCTCCCCACCACATCTCTGAGATGGCTTTCCTTGCCAAGCACAGGCAGTTAGTTACATTTTACATGGAATAAACAGAGACAGAAATAGGAAGAATCCACTGTACATACTGTGTTCCTACCAAAAGTCACCATAAATCACACAGTCAGTCCTCATGAAAGTCAACACCAAACCATTCTCTGCAAAGTACACCCAATGTGCAAATAGCACAAGAGATGCAGAGCTGTCATCCCCAGCAGCAGCAGCTGAGGGGTCCTTGGTACCAGCAGTCTGGAAACTAAGACAGTTCTTACAGTATTGAGGGTACACAAAAATTCCTAAAACTCAAGAGGTTCTAAGTATGTATATATATACACACATCTCCCTAGGTAGATATTTATACATGGGTACATACACACTTATGTATATTTATACATCTATATATCTATAAATCATTATCTCAACTTGAGGGCAAGTGATCCACGGCCCAGTCCACAGGTAAGGAGAATGGCACTGAAAGGGAAAAACTATTTCCATGCAGAAAGGAAGAGGAAGGGGAAATATGTTGGGCATCCCAGCTGTCAGTCTTCACCTGATAATATTTAGAAAATCCCACTGTTTCTTGTCTTCATGTTGTTAATATGACCATCCTATGTACAGACCATATGTATAATCTTGCATAACAGCAACCAACTAACTGAATTCCATGTGAAGGAAGTAAAGATTTCTGGCAAAGTCATGAAGCAAATTTGGAGTATCATACCAGCCCAATTAACATAAAAGCAAAAGAAGTTTCCTGAAATGACAAAACTTGGAGCTACACAGTACATGTGGGAAAAGGACTTTAAAAGTAAATGTTTAAAATACTCTATATGTGTACCAAAATACTGATTTGTCAATATTTACAAGACTATTTAATTTACAAGACTAATAATTTTTAACCAAGACTTGTATCGTGGACTTTTCACAAGGTCCCAGTCTTAATTTAAACAAATAAGGGAAAACAAACTGTGGGTTTGGAGAAAATAATTTTGAGTGGTTCATTACAGACTGCTCAGAATAGTTGCATTACACACTCCTGAAATACAAACCTTGTAGCAAACATAAACTGCAGCAGAGCTATCAGGCACAGCTCAGAAACAATACCATAATACTGACTCTCCGTGGCTTCCTATCATCTTTACATTGGTAATTTGAAAATTACCCATTTAAATACACTTCAGAGACAATACTGAAGTCCTTATTTGGGCCAAATTCACATTTCAGAGCAACAAGATTTAGATCAAAAGTGTTTAATAATGAGGAACTGGAATAAATTTAAGTTTATATCCTGATTCTGCCTCCATACAGTCTCATATGCTACAGTTGTAAAATCAAAGCCTTAAATGTTCATAGGTAAAAACTATGAAGAAAAACATGCAACAGTTTTCTTATATGTCCTTCACAATTATTCTCTAAAAATGCAGTTATTGAACAGAAACAGATTGAAACAATGGAAGTCTACTAAACATATCTTCACTCCAAGTAAAATATACAGGTTTATTTTGGACTTATGATTATATAAGTGAAACTAAAGGAGTAAGAAGTCTTACTTTATAAACACAGGTTTCAAGGCATTACATTATCAAAAATCTGTGTGCTAGACTACAAAACTAACATAATACTTCATATTTTGAGCCTGCTGATAGAGAAATTAGCTTCCAAAGTCTTTAAAGATCCCAGTCATCTTTAGGGAACTGCCAGGTGCCCTAATTATTTCTCTATTTCACTGTAAGTGGGACTTACACCTGTATCAATGGACACTACTCACAATCCTGGCAGTGTGTTAGACACCACATAAACAAAGAGTAGTAGTCAGTCATGAAGAGGACAAATAAAGCAGGAGGAACTCTGTGTTATGATTACAATAGTACAGAGACATCAAGTACATTGCCTCAGTACCTATACAAAGGGTAAAAGCTGAGGGAAAGCTGGAATTGAATCCATATCTCTTATCTCTCTTTCCAGAGCATAGAAAAAAACCTTAACAAAGTCAACAATAGCTGAGGGCACTCAGCACCTTGTAAGATCAGCCAGCAAGAAGTTCATCTTTCTTTAAAATAAAGCTATTGAAAGCCAAATATCACTGTCATTCATAACAGTGTAACCCCATAAACATTCCTTATTTCAGAGGAGATCCTCAGAGTGGAATTTGGCTCTGCAAAGAGTCAGTTATTGAAACTGATGAGTTTGGTGAGGAATTTTAACTAACTTCAGTGGAGTTCCATGGGATTTACAGCAGTGTAACAGTGTACTTGTCCTTGTACAACTAAAATAAAAGGCTATGCCAGTTAGTTCTCATAAAAATAGAAAGGGCTGTTACCATCACAACATAAACACTGGAATACATCTTGTGTACACTGCTAAAAAAAAAAAAAAAAAAGATGTATTGCATGATTGCTATAATTCTATTTTTATGTCTTTTTGCCAAAAAGAAAATATGGTTTTAATATAGGTTTACATCTGCGTGGTATTACATGCATGTAAAACAGATGTAACCCAATTACATTTTCATTTAAATTGCTAAATAGCTACTTAAGTAAAAAGCTAAAATAACATACAAACAACAGTTCCTATAATAACAAGTGTTCTCAGAATTAAACGAAAGGGATCAAAGCTACAGCACACAAAATTTGAGCTGGTCTTTGAAAAAGATACAGTGACATAACAGCACTGTATTGATTTACTCAGTAATTTAATGTCTCTACAACTCAGCCAGAAGACACATCTCAGTTTAGCAGAGACACATGGAGGAAAATTCAGGGAGTTTATACAAAGACTTTGGATCTCATAGAGATTAGACATACTCTTCTAGAGATTATGTAGCAAAATCTCAAATTGGAAATTAGAATACCAGTGCAATACATTCAACTTGATTATAGTTTTAGTCAGACCTGTCTGAACTGGCTGGACTCAGAAATCAGCTCTTCAGTTCAAATTCACATTATTTTCACTTTTCCTGAGACCTTAATTTTATTCAGTTACTTCCTTGATAACTAGTTATAAACCATCTAAATTTATGATTCTGTTTTCCCCTAATCCAGCAGACCTTAACAAATCCCCTTAAAACATTTTAGTAGGAAATTTAAGCATTAGTTTTCACAACCCACACGGTTTATTTTGCATATGCATATGTTAGCTAAAGCTAGGATTTGCTTGAAAAGAATATCTACAAACATACAAATGTCACCCAGGAATTGCTTTTGTCTATGAGATGGCTTGGCTGACACTGGAAGCAGCAGCAGACTACCAGACTGATCTGAGCTGGCCACTCCCTGCTAAGCCACACCTCTTGTCCTCTTGCTATTTATCTTGGAATTTTGGTCTTGAACTATAGCAAAGTCTAAGGAATAACACAGCTGACCATGTGTTTCATCTAACAGCAGCTTGAATGCAGGACAAGGTAAGTAAAAGCACAAGCTATTTAACCTTCCCCCTTACACAAAACCATATGTAATTTCCAAGAGAAACTTGAGGGTTGTTAAAATGATAGGAGACACATTTGAAACAACTTCAGTTCCCAACCAGGTCAACAAAAGTTCAGATTGCTCAGCATTTAATTAAAGGTACTCAGTATGAGTTGAGGAGCCATGTGAAATTCCCATTTTCCTTCATTCTATTTTATTAATAGTCTACTCCTTGCTAGCTTTTATGCATCCAGACATGACAACCAGAGATTTAATATTTACAGAAAATTACTTAATACATAATAAACACTTTACTCTATACAAAAATTTGACCTTAAAACCAAAAACTGAAAACAAAATGTGGGCTTTAAGGCACTTTACCAATTTGGGGGAATATGCAAAGCGAGGAAGTAGATCTGAGTACTCCCTGTGGCTGTTGTACATCAGAAGGAAATAGGACTATTGAAAAGTCCTATTTATTATTTATAGATCAAATAACATCACCAACATTAGGTGCAAGAAGTTTTTGAAGCAAAGGTTTTGTCTCCTCCAACATCCTTTATGCTACCTAGAACAAAGAGGAGTGAGGCCTGATGACAGCAGGCTGCTGAGTGCAGAGACTCCTGGCTCCCAAATTCCTGATGTTGCACATCCTCTCCTTTTGTGCACTGAGGCTGAGTACATATAGGCTGAAGTACATTTTTACATGTTTTGGTATACATCTAGGCCAACAGGGAAAAAAAAAAAAAGGATACATTTATCTTGCAGGAGCAAAGCTTTTTCTTTGCTCATTTTAAAGAGATTATCTTCATTAAAAAAAAACATGAATTAACTTGCCAGGCAGTTGTTATTCTGCTGTTCTGTTCTGTGAGTCTGGACAGAGCAAATCAGCTTTATAAAAACTTCCTTTTCACATAATACTGAGGTCTTGTATTACTATTTCTAGGAAACTTGTTATCTTCTGAATGAAAAAAGAATTCTGTGCGTTTTTTTCCATTGAAAAAAAAGCAACAGTAGTTACTTTATCATGAAAGGTTCAGTGTATGCAGTCATACACATTAGAACACTGACACTTCTAAAGGAGGAATCAGCCTCTGACCCTATTTTGAAGTGCCAGTACCACTTTAGTGCTTGCATTTTAAAATATTTATTTCCCTCATAGATATTTTATGTGTAGATCTCAGTCCCTCAGCAGCAAATATTTTTATTTTCACATTAGCAGAAGCCCAAGATGCCCTAACACAAAACGCTTTCCTTCTTGGAAATCAGATTGTCTTCTTCTGTATTAAAATTAAATACATTAATTAAATATTAAAATATTAATTAAAATTAATAAAATTAATTAAAATTAAATAAAATCATGTCTGCATTTGGTAATGACAGGTGTAGAATCAAAAATATGGAAATGCAAATTCTTCAGCAAAATGGTATATTCCTCTCTGGGAAGGAAACATACTTTGTTTTGAATTGCTGTATTTATGCTTTGAGATCATTTATATCACTTTCTAACTTAGCTCTATTTCCTCTAGGAATATATAGCTCTGCAACTTCTTTTTCTGGACGGGGCCACATAGAAGACTCTGATTACCAGAAAGTCAAGAAACTGACCCATTGAAGAATTATTTTTAATTCTTTTTCAGTTTTCAAGTTATCACACTTTCAAGCAAGTTTCTCTTCCTCACAAACATTAATTGCATTTCTGAATGCTGCCAGAACAGAAGCCAACAGTTCTGCACAGAAATCTGGTAACCAGGAATCCGTCAGTGCCAGCACGGTGGAACTGCTACTTTTTTCTGTAATACCTCCAATGCAATTAAAATCAAGACTGTCTGACAGGATAAATCACTACCAGGAGAAACACTCTGCCTCCTGACACAAGCTACCTTTCATAAGATAAGAACAAGTTAAGTTACCCTCAGATATGTATATGCTTTTGTTCCTTAATGTCAGCTAACTACAATATGAACTTCCCAATCATTTTCAGGTCCTTTTTTTCCCCCCATCTCTCTTTTTTTTTTTTATCACTCATCTTATTGGAAAAGTCCTTCCAAAATGCTGATTTTTATTATCATGATAGGAAAAAAAAAAAGTATATTAGATCTCAGTTTCCACCTCCATTTTTATTCCTCTTATATGAACTGATTGTCAGTTTACTACCTTTGTGTCAGGTTTCCATCAACTTCTTTCTGATCACCTCAGGTTGGGCCACCTTGTGTCCACAGAAATCATTTCCACTAAATGGTGTAATACTTGCCTTGAACATTTTTAGAGGCTTTACTATTTCCACTCTCCTTTATTGCCCTTAATCTTGCTGGGCCCATAGTCCTTAAAATCTGTCTGTGTCTGAGCATTTAAAGTTCATTTGCTATTCAGTTGATATTCTCTTCCATGTCTTCCAGCAGGTCCTTCTCCCACAGCCCACTCTTGGTCCACTCACTCTTTAAATGAGCAGTTCCTTCATATGGAATGTATTAACTTTTGCTTTCCAACATAATAAATGCTTTGCTGTCTATTGATTTGACCCCACTGTCAAATTCTCATGATGTCCCTGACATCTCTGAATTTCTTATCAACATAAAAACTTCAAATGACTTTGATCCATCTTCTACAATCCCTGAGTCCCTGGTTTTGCATGTTGGGTTAGGGAATTCAGAAAATTACTTCAAGACACATAGTAACATATAGCAATATAATATGTGTTACATGTAATTTTCACTAGTAATTTATCTCAGAGCATACACATGCAATTCTAAGCTGATCAGGCTGCTACCAAAGAAATGAAGAAATCTGTCTCCCTTCTTTATGAAATTTCATATGGCAAGAGATATTTGTCCTCTTGTTTGTAAGACATAGGATGTTCACCATCTCTCTCTTTCCTGTCCTTACTCTATACTGCATTTACCTTGACATCATGCAAGTCAACATTGACTTATTAGTTTGATAAAGCAAAACATGTGACTTTCCTGAACTGACAGAAACTTATCCTATATACTTATATTCTATGTAGATACAAAGTGGCTACACCCAAGATGATATGCTTCCAGAGAAATGCCAGACCCAGGTCAAGGAATGTGTAAGAAAACAATCTTTCTGAATTTTCCTCTATTGTATGAGATAATGTACCAAACAAACTTTACCTATTTTCATTTGGACTTCTGAAATCCGTGGGGATGGAAAAGTACCCAGGAATTGTTTCTTTGACTGATTTGCATGTTACATCAAACAAGCAGATACTTATTTTTCCCCACGTGTGGCATAACAGAGAAGACAATTCCCAAACTTGTAAAATTTCATAAATTTCACTTGAGTCTTTATATATAAATTTTTTTAAACAAACCTCCACCTAAAAGGCTAAAAGAAATGTTGCTTTATTAAGCAGCATATGGAAATAAGCATACCACTTTCAAAGACATAATATGGAGAGAGTAGCAGGGATAAAATGAAAAGAATATAAGTATAGAGAGATCCTTCTGGGACCCTTAAAGTTTTATGAGAATAGCCCTAGCAAAAGATCTCTGAATCTGTAAATGTAAATTAATTGAAGAAATTGAATCTTTACCTGCATAAATTTGTTAAATGTAACAATTAAAATCTATTTAAATGTTAATGATCTGAAATTTAAAATGTGCCCCCTATTAACAGCAATGAAACCCTCTACAATTTAATCAATATTAATGAAAGAAAAATGTTAAGGTAACAAAACCTGATGCATTAGAAGCTACTGGGGAACAGGATTTTTTTTTTAATTAAGTTTTCAATAACCAGACAGATTACAGTACTGTATAAAAGAATAATATATTGTACAAAAAAAATCTGCAAAGGGTGATTTTAGGACGAGATAACAATTCTTTATATGCTTTGGAAGGTTATTCATCATTAGGTACCTCACATACACTAACTAACTACTTGACATTAGAAGTTGAACAAGTAACTTAAGAAGCTGAAGAACAAAGTTTGAAATAAGCCATTCACAACTACCTAAAATACATGTCTCCTCTGTGCATATTGTCAGTAAAAAACTCACCTCATCCCAAACTGCTGAGTAATCTATGGAAACAAAGCAAATATCAGCTGTTATACTGTATCCTATAGTTGTGTCCTGTTTTTGAATTCTAATGTTTTTACACAGTTGTTAACAGTATCTTCTAAAACTCATATCCTACCTGTCAGACAGAGCTCTCTATGGAATGACAGTTTTTCTGTTATTTCTCATCATCCACAATTGAACTGCCATATATATATTTTTTTATACACTTTTTTTTTTGCAGTGGTTTTTAAACACAGAGTAAAAAGAGTCTATCTATGCACAACTGTTGTACTTCCCTCCAACAGGTTTCATATCTCAGGAGGGAAATACCCTCAAAATTTTTTGTCGCAGGTAAATCCATATATACATTAAGACTCAACTGTGAAGTCCTCTTCAACCCGAGACTTTCTATGAACCATTTTACATATTACTAGTTCCCCTTTCAAAACTTGACTCCTCTCCCCAGCAGTAGAAAAGAAGGTAGGTACAGATGAGACCAAATTCAGGCAAAGAAAAATGGAAGACCATTTTGCATCCTGGGAGCCAGGATGTGTCCTAGTTAGAACTGCAAACACACTGTAGGAGATTCAAAATCAATCCCAAACCTGGGTACCTAAAAGAATTTCTAAGATTAAATCAGACATTAATGAATTGAAGAACAGGTGGTGGAGATGGATCTACAAGTAACCCTAAAGTAGCTCAGCATACAGATGTTTGCCCTTTGTCCTATGAATGTCCCATCAAGGCTTTTATAAAGGCTTGAACATCACCTGGGTAGTGACTGGGTACCTACCACTGAGGCCCCAACTCCCTGGATCCATAACTGTGCTGTACCACCAGAGGGCACAAAGACATGGAAGTGCAGATCCCCCACTGGAATTACACGGATCCGCATCCCTAGAACTAGGTATTGAGGTTCTTGGACTTAACCCAGAGAATGAATAATTAGAAGTAAAATGAAATTCCAGTTAGGAAGAAAAACGAACTAATTTACAGGAATATGGTGATGTTTGAATATGATTAGGTGCCAAAGCATGAAGAACTGAACAATTTTGGTTCCCTGCCTCAAAGCATAGACACTAAAATTAAGAAAGACAAAGAAGAGTGATATGGAAAGGACTCCATATGAAAAATATTTAATAAAGACTGTCAAACCTAGAAAAGTGATTGCAAAAGAGATGCAACAGAATTTGATAAAATCATGAATGAACAAAAAAAAAAGCACCATTCCAACCAAAAGCACAAACTTTACATAGGGAATTGTCCAGCTCAAGGGTGCCTACAGCCACACCATCCTGAGAGCATCCAATCCCATCTGATCCTGGAAGCTAAGCAGGGTCAGGCCCAGTTAGTATTGGAAGGGAGACCTCCTGGGAATACTGGGTGCTGTGTAGGCCTTTGAGCCCACAGAGCTCAAGGAGTGCCTGGATGGTGCTCTCAGGCTCATGGTGTGACTCTCAGGGATGGTCCTGTGGCAGGGCCAGGAGTTGGACTCAACGACACTTGTGAGCCCCTTCCAACTCTGCATATTCTGTGAATTAACTTTTCACTCTTTCCTAAAAAAGAAATAAACATGCAAAAGCAGATTGAGCTTTTGGTTTGGTGGGATTTGGGGGCTTGTGGAATTTTTGGGTTTGGTGGTCTGTTTTGGGTTTTTTGGGTGGAAAGAGTAGTGCAACTGCTCAGAACAGAATAGCAACGCTGTTAAAAGTCCACATAAATTAAAAATGATTGCATAAATTCACCAAGAACAAGTATCTACGCAGGACCATTAAAGTTATCACCTTTGCAATTTGTGTCTAAAGTTAGACACAAATTGCTAGAGCTGGATCAATATTCACAGAGAGAATCGCTAGATACTGTCCTTATTATCTTCCCCCCTCCCCTTTTTGCTGTGTGCCATTGTCCATCTCTGTGTGGCACTGAAAGGTTTTTGGTTTGACCTGGCATGGTGCTGCCTACCATGGGGGATAGAGAGCAGCACAACAGATTATTATAGGAAACATCCCTTCTTATTGATAGACACATTCTTCACATTGTTGTCTAAAAACCACAAATGGAGAGAGTATTAAAACAACAAACAAGGACACTACTTAACAATCATTAATCTTGACTTGCATAAGTATGATATTCAGAATATAGGTACTTGGTATTCAGGCCATGCATGCACTGTGATACTGTGAACAGAGGGACCACTGGGAGCAACTATGGACACTAATGAGCTACAGCTGAAGTGTAAGGATGAAGAATTGTTCCTGGGCAAATGTGTGTTGGGGAAGGAAGTTCATACAATGAAGTAGGTTGCTTTCCTGAAGGGGGAGGTGGAGTCTCTGACTTGCAATTTTAACGGAGGAAACATTATCTAAATAATTGCTTGGCTCATATAATTCTCTCATTCTCAACCCGCTGCCTTCCCTCCTCTCTACCACAATCAGAGTTCATATGTATCTTATCTATAAGAATAATTTATCTACAACTCAAGTGTATTCAGAGTTGCTGAGGTGTTCCTTAAATCATATGTGCACATTCTTAGATTAATAAACTCTTCAATTTACTTGCCAGTACTTAACAGAACTCTGGAACAACAACAACAACAAAAAAGGACACACTAGAAAAAAAAGGAGCTTAAAGAACCTAAAAGTGTTCATAAGTTTTGCAGCTGTTTATAAGGAAAATTTTTTAATTCAGAATAAAGGACAAATGCTGTTCTTTTAATTATCAACATTTATCTCTGGGACAAGAACATCAGGTATATCATATAGAAGATTCTTTTAATATAGAGGACAGATGGCAACTTCACTCCTGGGACTTTCTTAGACTGCCCCAGAAAAAAAACCCAAAAAACTACCAAAAAACAACAACCCAAAACAAAACCAACACCAAAACCCCCATAATTTTAAAAGGCTTTAAGAATTCCCAAAGGAATGATAGTCTGGATACAGGAAAGCTGAACTGTCTCATTTGCAAAGTAAACGATAAAACATTTCAGGACTGTACAGAAACTCCTAAAGGTTGGTAATTTAAAAAACTCACTTATATAATGTTTCCTTGCCATCTAATCATAAAAATTTAGAATTCATTCACATACTTTCAAATTTTACTTCGTTATTTATATATAAATCTGTTGAAACAAGCCTTTTTGGAAACAAAATTATGTTAGCACAATTTAAGGTGATGGTAGGTGGGAATGCTTAGGAAAGGTGTTATTTGCTTGTTTTGCAACATAAACTAAGAAAACCAAAGCAGACTTCACAAGGCTTTAAAAAAGCACTTCTGGTTGTCTAAAATCATACATGCATCCATATATGCATGTGACATTTCATAGGCATGTTTCATACTTCACTTACAGGGTGTTAATATCGTAAGCTGTGAATTCACATTTTCTCCTTGAGTGTTAATACTATTTATGTCCTGCTGGGTAAACAGCCAGAGCCAAAGCAGTGTTCTGAACTGTCCCTGACAATAGTTAGCCTTCCTACCCTTGGTTTTGAATACAGTAAAAACATTTACTTCTGTAAATTTTAAATTTCTCATTAAAAAAAAGAAAGAAAAAGAAGAGTCCGAATGAAAAAAGAATTTCATATTAGCTTAAGAAAACTAGAAGAGGTCCTTCTTGCAACAGCACTGATTGAATATTCTGCAATTGCAGCATAATGTGATTATTACTTAGGGTTTACACTTCCCCACAAAAGATTGGAATCTAGTAGACTAAACCAGGCTCATCTCCATTTCTGGTGCTTTGGGTCACAAATGATAATTTCCTCCTCTCCCGCTTTTCTTTACATTGGCTTAAAAACCACAAAACAGTAAGTTTCATATTTTTTTTCTTAAGCCTTTAAATGTAAAGAATGAAATAATGCAAATATTTTTCCTCCTTGATTTTAGACCAAAGTTGCAAAACAGCAGTATTTTATATTGCAAGAAGTGTCCTTTAAATAATTAAACCATTTGGCTCCTTCCTTAAGTTAAAAAATATATAGAACAAGCACAACCATCAATACAGGATTTGCCCCTCTCTGAATTAATCCAATTATTCAAATGTCAGTTATAACTGTCAGAGAGCAGTTCCTTGGGCTGGACCAAACTGTTAAAAATTAAAACTGTTTTACCTCGTTTAGTCTCTCTGCCTTTTTAATGTAAAATCCATGGTCTTGACAAAAAGTTGTGGGATTTGACACCCAATGCAACACAACCCTATTTCTGTCATACATGCATAATTCACTTTGGAAATTTGCACTTGCTTTAAAATATTACTAAAATATACATGTAACATATGCTAATTTAGCCGCACTGGCTTGCAAGCTCCAGCCACTAGGTTATATGTAAACTTTGCCAAGTGCATACACTGTACATAAAGGGATTATAAATGAAAGAAAAGATCACTGTCCCTAGCTCTCAGTTTCCAGCCTTGGCCAAACTGACAGCCCCAAATCCCAGCAACATCTAACATGCCCTTCCTGTGGAGAAGACAGCCTGTTCTCAGAGTCTTAATTACATCCCAGCTGACTGCCCAGCGTTGCCAAAATCAGGCAACAAACGATGCACCTTCACTTGCAATATGGTCTGCTAAACAGACTCCCAGTCACACAGAAAGAAACTTTCACAACAAGGAGAAATAAAGGGACAAGCTAGAGAGTGAGGGAGAGGGCAAGCAGCAATCAAGACAAGGCAAAAGCCTCCTCCCAGACTCCTGAGGGACCGGCGAGCAGCAGCATGTAACAAACAAGGCTATCCCTCGCTCAAAACAAACTCGCAGCCCAAGGTGCCTCATGCCAAGGACTGCTGTTCTCCAAGATGGGCCACTGTAACTAAGACTCGCTAGATTAATGATTGTTAAGGAAGGCTAACCAACCCCTCACTGCTCAGGCCATTATAATTACAGAAGAACAGCATGCCGCATTCTGCAATCGCAAATGGTATCATATGTTTTCCTGGCCGGCTTGCACGAGGAGCTTTATTTATACAGATGAAATACGAGAGCTGCAGATTTAAGGTAGAAGAATTTTAAAATTAACAGAATTACGTGTACTTGTGGATGCCCACCGAACAAAGTTACACCGAGATCTGGATTAGCTTGCAGAGATACAAAGATCAAAGTCTCCGTGAGGGAAAACGTTCACTCGTCCTACCAGAGTCTCATGGTTATAACAGAAAATATTTACAACATAGAAAAAGTTTCATTCTCTTAATGAAATGACTTTGACCTTGCAGAAGTGCTAATAAAGCACTAGGACCCCATGACTTTTTTATCATCTGTGAAAAGAAACCTCACTCTTACTAAGTGTGCTAAGGAAATGTTGAGATTATTTTCTACTAATTCAATGAATATTAATATCAAAATTATGTCAATTTGCTTCCAAAAGATGGACTTGAGACTATTTTTCACAGAATTTAGTATATGCAAATATATAATTACATTTTAGAAATATGATAGTTGCACTGACATTCAGTAAATTCTAATTGATGTATAGCTTACAATAGTAAAAAATGTATTTTAGATTACTCCAAGTACCAAGGTATCTATTCCATTGATAAAGGTAGGTAGGTCTGCCCAATAGTTACATGCCATTTTTAAATTTGCATCCTTCTCAAATATATGTTTGATGAACTAGCATAATAGGACATATATATAAAAAGATATCTACTCCATCAGTTTAATACTCCTTCAGTCTAATCTCCATGTTTAAACTTGTACCTGGTTGACCATCTTTTTCTGACAGTTTTGTGAAAGTGTGTTTTCAAACCCATGAACCTGATTCTGGCAGCCTCTCTAAAGAAAGATGGAGTGAAAGAAACTCAAGAGGTCATCTTATACTGAGGTACTTGACCACTTACAGGACTGGAAAAAATTTTGGCTTTTCAGCACAATAAATATCTACAAAAATTTTCACCTGACACTTTGAACCCTTTCTCCTGAGACACACACAAGGATGAGCATCCTTAGGAGGCCACACAAGGGACTTTACACTGTAGCCTTTACATTAATATAGGAAATCCCTTGTGTTTCTGGCACTTGCATTAAGCAGAGCTTTCTTTTACAGATCTTGTGGCAAATAGTCTAGGAAATAACTTTGCTCTGGTTGGTTGGTTTGGTTTTAAATACAGACCCCTGGAAACTGAGAGAAAAACCTGCTCAATATGTATTTTTACTTAGGAAATACATTCCCACTACCTTAAAAACACCGAACTTAATACAAGAGATGCTTCAAATATTAAAGTGAAGACCAACAGGTAAAAAAAAAAAACAAACCCAAAATAGTGAATACACCACAAACTATCCTCCCAAAAGTGTAACTGACACATAAGGCATTAAAGGATGATATTGCTAGCTCATATTTAGAATATACCATTATATATATATATATATATTTAGAATATACCATTATCATCTTTAGAATATACCATTGGACTTTTTTTTTTCCTGAGACATGGTGCCAAATACTTTTAACTCCACACCCACTGCTCATTACACAACAGAGTAAAATAATTGAACACACACAATCTTCTTAAATCTGAATACCAAAATATCAGGGTTGTTTTTTTTCCCACACTTCTATGGCACAGAGCATTATTTGTGACCTGAGCTTTTAGCAAAAAGAAGTTAATGAAAGCATCTCTAGGGTGGATGACAGTGTTTAGGTGCTTTAAAGAAACATCCTTTCAACCCTGCGAGAAAAAAATATGTTGAAATATAGGTCCTAGGAACAATGAGATCTAGTATTTACACCCTGATTAATGTACTATGCAGAAAAGTCAGAAAGGTTTAAAACATACCTCTCTCAGACCCGGGAATAAGGAACACAACCTAGCAATGAAGATGGTGATGAACTTGTAAAAGTCCACTAGGAATCAAAAGCATTATAAATCATCACCTGTTATGTATAAGCTTTTAAAATGAACCATATAACTAGGTATCTGGGAGTTCCTAAAGAACAGGTAAAGAAGAAGATGATTCTTATTATTCTGGCTTGCTGTTCACTTTTAATGTTAAGCACTAAACACTGCATAGAAACTTCACAACACTGGAAGTACAGGACTAAAAGTATGCAACAGAAGGTGGTGTAGAACCTTGAGCTATCACATATGTGGCTTCTTGAACCCAAGGCAGCAGCTCTGCATGTAACCTATATGAAGTAAATACCCTTCTGGATCTCAGTCTGCCCAATTGTTCAGAAACAAGAGTGAAGGTTGAAGTGACTGCTGTTTATACCGACTTCTGCAGACAGAAAGTACTGCACACTAATGTTTTTTTGTTTCCTGTCCAGCAGAAAAAATTACAGTAAGGACTAGAGACTGAAAAATTGCTGAATCAAAGCATTCCACAGAAAAGAGAACTTTTAAATTGTGAGGTTGACTAACAGTTGAATTCAGTTCTAGAAAAGACTCCAATTTCCCATTGTCCTCAGACCAATGGACATCATTCTGAAAGATGTATTTAAGCCTAAAGACAGATCATTGGTCTCAATACAGGGAAAGCCAAGTGCAGTGTAATGCCTTACAATATACAGAAGGTCAAACTAGATGATCTAAATATCCCTTCTGGCCTTAAAATCTAAACACAGCACAAATAGAGGAGATGATAAATAAACTACAAATTTTTCTTTAAAACGTTTGTTCCTTCAAATAGAACTGAATTCTACCCTGTAATTTGAGCCCCTCTAGTTTTACCAATGGCATGCAATGTTTTTATGTGCTATTTGAAAATGTATTAAATTTTCAATCAAAGTACTTGTTTAAATTAAGAGTAGGTAAAAATCACAAAATTTTATCTTCATTACTAAAAGGCAGAGACTTAAAAATGGCATTCCTTTCAGATGAAGGAAACACATCCTCTTACTACAGCATTCTATTAGCACAGTCCTTGAAGCCAGCTCTGAACATCCACTGAAATGTGCTTTTGAAGAATGCACAAGATGAATGTCATATTCACTCAGCATCCATAAATCAACTTGAATAATTTAATACCTGTTGAAATTTTCTTCCAATTTATTACATGAAATAATAACATGAGAAGTAATTACAATAAAGAAAAAGTTCAGGTGCAACAGTATTAGTTCAACATCCAGGATCAAGTGTCAGTAGAGATTAACAAATTTCATTCATTTTATCTCCAGCACTGGAGACACACTGCTCCTAGCTTTAATAGTCAGGAATGTCTGTTAGTTAAATGACTTTGTAAAGGCAGTCAAGTGAGGGCAGACAGCGACAGTTTAATTAGGGAGCTTGCTATAACTCTATCTGGGAGCTGTAGGCACTGGACTAGAACAAGTGTAAAACGGCACTCAATACTGACTAGCAACCCCTGTTCCCCCCCAGCCAACAAAACCCCTCCAACACAAAAAAAACCCCAAGAAGATACTTTTCATGGCAGGTTCTCTCATTTATTCTGGCGTCAGGTTGGCTACAGGTGAACAGGAGCAATGTAACCGCTGCAGCAGAAGAAAGGTGAGGTTAAGAGAGCAATCATTTATCTTGTATTGATTTCTGGACACTATGTCCTAGATACATTCCAAGATAGAATGACAGCTTTCTGTTTTGTGTCGGTAAGAGAAGAAAATGACTAGCACCAGCACTCATTGTTTTCCTATCATATTTCCTTTTAGAAACATGCCACACTTAGATTTTTATTCAGACAAGGAAATCCAAACAAGTTTATCACAGAAAAGGAGGGTTAGGGGATGGTTAATCAGCCATTTGTCTTTGCTGCTGGATAGTTGGGAGTCACAGGGTCAAAACCAAGCACAATTGGACCATTTGGTTTTATCTCAGGTAACCCTACATCTCTGGTAATTGAACCCATTTCACTCGGTCAGAGTTCCTGTCACTCATATTCAATGTCTGTCATTACTGAGAAATGCTTCATGACATATTACACTGACAGAACCACCACTGCAAGACTAGAAAGAATCCCCAGGCACCAGAAGTAGAAGACAATGGAAGCTTCTTTCAGACCAGTGATGTTTAACATTTTATGTGCTGACATTGTGACTGTAACCACACTATAACAAAAGCCTAGCAAATGGAGGATCAAAAAAAAAAATCCATAGTTTATCTGCTTCAGGGACTAGCAGGCAACATCATAAATAAAGCAAACTGGCAGCTCCAAGGTTACTTGCACATAACATTAAAATCCTTTGGAAAAGTTGCATGTATGAACACATACACTTCGTACTGGACCTCAATATGATACTGATTTTATTTCTGATAGGCTTTACAATTATCACACCTCCCTTAACTATGGGCATCCAAATCCTTTTCTTTCTGCTACTGTTTTTTTACTTACAAGCTGCAAACAGTAACAGAAGCATGACTTGCATACCTTCTGATTTGCTGAAAAGTCTAGCTTCTTAAACCTCTGAAACGCTCCTGTACAAAGAAATTCTAAATGCAAAAATGCGAAAGTTATCCTCCCACTTTTCAGCTCTATAATCCTTAAAAGTGATCCCCTAATTTGTTTTCTCCATAGAGGCATTACTTCACTTTGCTAGGTCACCCCTGCTGCACTTGACAGACACACCACTCACCTCTGCCACACTTGACTTTATCAGATACATCCAAGCCAGCTTCCTTGGACCATACAAACTTTTTACAGGATCTTTGTCAGTCCAGAGGCTTAAAATTCTACAATTGTATTCACTGTACTCAATGTCTTATTAGCCCACTCATTTGAAGACACAGTGGATGGAAAGCTGAGAGACTTGGACTGGGAGATAGGGGGGAAAAAACCAAAAAAAGCAACAAGAGACATTGAAAATTTCATTGTCATCTTGAGGGGTTTAACTCAATTTTGCCTTCTTTTCATAAGAATGTGGACGACAGGTATCTAACAAGTAATTTAACTGAATCTTTTCAAGTACCTGGTGTGAAAATTTCACCACATTTAAAATTTCATTTCTAAGAATGACCTTTAAACTAGAAGAGTTAAAAGAGTTTCCAAGACCCTTTGCTAAGTACCCAGTCCAAATGTTAAGACTGTATTAGCTACAATCTACTATTTGTAGCAGTTTCTTGTCTGCTATAGTATGTCCTGACCAACCAGCAGAGAGAAATAATTTCTTTCCATCCTGAATGAAAAATAAACAGGATTAAATTCTACTCCCAGATTTGGTAGAAGTCCAGGATTTTAGCTGAGATTATTATATTAAACACTGATCGCTTCAAGGCTGAGGCAAAAACCAAAGGAACATCAATAGTGTGAACAGTTAGTTTCCATCCTAAGATTATTATGAATTTCACACAGAATAAGGGGAAAATATCCTTAAACTAGATATTTCATATTTTATTAAATCAATTTTGATTAATTTATGGGATTAAACCAAATTTTTCCACTGCTCTCATGCAATATGTGATTGAATATTTTAAATAAAGAGTTGCTAGGAATTCTGACATCAATAAGGAACTAGCATTATTCACTATCAGCTACAGAAAGAACGGAAAAGATAAAGTCATCTTAAAGTATGAAATTGCTTCATAAAGATCTGAGAATATACTGCCTGGAGTTCATAAAAGTTCTAATATCAAGTGCATTACTTTTAAAGTAACCATTATTTTCACTTTTAGAATAAACTGTATTTCATTGTGAAGTACATTCACACACAAAAAATCTTAAATAGATTTAGAAACTACAATTTGCAGCAGTAAAAGCAGTTAAGATGTCCAATAAGAAATATATGACAAACAGCAGCACAATAATTCAGCCATTAATAAATCTGGCACAGTAACCATTATCTTGTCATAAAGCAAGATAATACATCACCAATCCCTCCGTGCTGGACTTTATACTGTATTTATATGCTAAAAGCATTCCCAGAAGCAGATGCTTCGATTCAAAGCTCCAAAACCCCACTGATACGTAGCAGAGCAATTCAACTATTTCTGAACACTTCTATAGGTAAAGCAGTGAGCAGGTTTTGGAGTACTGTGGCCAAAGAATCAAAATGAGTGATATTCAGGTCTATAGCTTAGCAGGGAAAAAAAAAAAAGTGTTGCAACGATTTTTCTAATGCTGAAATACCATTTCACCAAATGTTCCTGTCAAGGCATGGTTTAATTACCTTGGCACCCATGCCACTTATAATCACCTGTCATTAGCAACAACGCTTGCATCTGTTTACACGTCTGTCAGAAATGCCAGCCCAGCTCAAGTCTAAGGATAACACAACTTTTGCTAGGGCTTGACCCCAGATGTGGAAAGCTCACCCTAAGTTTATCCAAGTCCAGAGCAAAACATTTCACAAGTTTCAACTGCAAAGAACACAGTACTACAATGGCTTTGCCATGGTGCTTTCCCAGCAAAGATTTTGCAAGCATGAGGTTTCTCTCTTTTTATTGTCATATATATTGCATGGCAATTCCATCTAGGAATTTCAAAGTGCTATATAAGGAAGAATAAACAAGTCTTACCTATAATACTAAAAACAACTTCCTGGAGGTACAGAGAATTAAACTATTGCTCCTAACCTCAAGTTATTTATAATTCAGGACGACAGGGCAAGACAAGACAAATCTGAATGATAGTCTGGCAAACTCTCCTTACTAGAAGGACTCATTATGTATCAATTCAGTATACATACCACAACATGAGCTATGCATGCACATGCATGTTGAGTGGTAGGGCAGTAACTTACTAAAAATGAGGGGAAGAGCCTATTTTGATAGTTTTTATAATTCTATGACTAAGACTCCCACAGGAAAAGAAATATATTTTCCATTTTTGTGCTATGCAACTGGAAAACTCACTATAAGCTATTCTAGCTAGTTAGGAAATATCTCTAAAACAATCAAAGAAGTAAATCACTAAAGAAATTTTATGTCTCAGTCCTGCAAATACTCTCTGCTGCAGCACTTGTTCTTTAAAACCCCAGGTTAGCTGTGCATTCAGAAGTGTTTTGAAGGATCAAAACTCTAATAGGTGTCAG
The DNA here is from genome assembly GCF_025592945.1 of Manacus candei. NCBI lineage: Eukaryota > Metazoa > Chordata > Aves > Passeriformes > Pipridae > Manacus > Manacus candei. Next base: position 5,727,928 of record NW_026138113.1, on the reverse strand, counting down.
CACTCCAGGGCAGTGCCCCACACAGAAAGGATGCACACCTGCCCTTTCCTTCATATAAGCACGTGTGGCATCACTGGTATTGTTGCATTCTCACTCATGCTTGAAGGACTGGAGATAGATTTTTGTAGACACTCTTTCTAGCAAGCCAGAGGATCTTACATCAAGTTCTTCAGCTGGTAAATTGAGAAAAGTTTACTGTACTAGTATTTTCACATCTTTATAATGCTGAAAATAAAAGTTTGCAGATACTACAGAAACATGCAGCCACGGTGAGTACTACAATTTAAATGCACTTTCTATCCTTGTAAGACACATGAAACAAAGCCAAGAACTCTTTGGCTTTACATTCTAGTGAAATCCAAACTGTTCTGAATGATTATAAATGGTTACTGTTTGTCTTGGCTCCTACCTATATCAGATTCAGACTGAAGAATCTTAGTGAAGAAATTATAAGGGATAAAGTGGATATTTCTAAATTGCAAGACTGCAATTCCAGTGGCTCAGTGTATCAGTTTTCTGTTTCATCTAAGCCTGCTGTAGAGAAAATTGTGGGATCTGACAACAAAGGATTGAAAACATTTACTTTCATGAGGCAAAAGTTTCTTGCGTTGATTATATTGAAGATTAACCTCCTCCTCCCCCCCCAATAAAATAGATGAAGATCAGTTACATTTTGTTAATGACTCAAAGGGGCATAGGTTACCAACAGAATAGTTACAACAGAATTTTAAAGGGCAACCAATTAGAAAGATATATAATTGAGTTAAATTATATTTATTGAGTTTTAATCCTACAGTCAGATCTGTGTTTTTCATGTAACTTTTAGGTTTGTACCATTAACAGTCAAGGGAAAGCAAGCACTGCCATTGTGTCTTCTGTTCCACAGGAAGACATAACACTTAGGACTGACAGCCTATCACCACTTACAAAAAGACCACTATTGCCAGCTTTTGTTTCACTCGGAGTAAATCACCAGAATTGTGTTAACAAGTAGAAAGACATAACCTATTGTGCATAGGATGCACATCAGGATGAAAATTCCTACCTCAAGGTTTGTACCAAACTCATAACTGAATAAGTAACACCACAACCACAACTTCAACTGAAACATAAAGCTCACAGTAATATTAACGCTGATTTACAAAGGTTCCTACGGTCACTACAGTTTTCCAAATAGTGAGAATAAAAAAAATTGTGTTTGACAACCAGAAACCAGTCAGAAGTGTTTCAGAGACCAGGCTAATCGGTGCTGAGGATGATGCTTGCATGCAAGTCAAGGCACCCAGCAAGGCAAATATGATCGTTACCCTTGACTCAACAACAACTGATTTCCTACAAAATATAAATATTAATACAGCATTTGTCATTACACAAACTGAGAATCACAGTGCTTAATGCACACAGAACAAGACAGACAAGGATAATTTTCCTGCCTAAACTGGACTATAAATCCTGTAGAACATAGACCGTACACTGTTCTTCCAAATGCTCCCTCAGTCAGCACGTGGTCAAAAGCTTAAAACACATCATTATTTATTATAGACTACTTTTTATATTATACTTTCTCATAACCCATGATGAATATGACTGGAAGAGATTAATTAATATAATATAACCCTTAAAATCCCCAAATAGAAAAGGATTAGGACCAAGGATGCATGGATGGCAGGACAAGGAAGAAGCAGAGAATGGAAAACTTCAGAGGGAAAAAAAAAAAGACTTTTCCTTGAGGTCTTTGTTGAAAGCATTAAAATCAATGAGAAAAACATGAAGAATTTAAGCTGGGTTGTTTTTTTTTTTGACTGAATGCTAAATAATTTGTTGAGTAACATTTTGAACATTACTGCTATTGCGACTAGTTAGACAGAGAGGCTTACTGATGACTAATCACCAAAGACCATAAAAGTTGTACCACTGATAGAATGCCTCTTTCTGAATGTGGCTTAGTTCCACAAACATAAACCTAGAGTTTCATCCTTTCACTCCATTATTCAACAGCAATTAAAGCTGGGATGTTATGTAACAATAACCCAATATTCCAAGCCATAATTTAAGATGATACACAGCTACCTGAACGTTATGGGTACTTCCTCCCATGAAACTTATTCAACCACACATAAATAAAAATCCCTAACCTGTATTACTTGTAAAAGCTCATGGAGATTAAGCTTTTCACTGTCCTATAATTGAAACAATTATTACAAATAACTGTTCCCTAAAAATAAGCTTGTGGATACACAATTCAATTGTGAACCATCTGGTTACCATTTTCCACCTTCCAGCATCGGAGGTGACAGCAGTTATACACTCTAAAATGAAGTCTTAAATGATTTTACCAATCTACACAGCATTCAAGTAAATGAACCCCAGAAGTTTCTGCTTTCCAAGATATTTCTGCACTAGAAAAGACAGATGACTCCTGAAAGGCAAGTTAGCATATCTGCAACAAACATTAGCCCAGTATAGCACAGGACATAAAACTTGCCATTTGCACCATTAGGTTTGCCACAACAAATGAGATGCTGTATGTGATGTATAGCACAGGAAAGCAACCCCAGCTGTTTGCTTCTGTAGAGGGGGACGGAGGTGCTCTGCACCTGAGTCTGCAAATATTTATTAAGCCCTTAACAGTGAGGTTGTGATGTTCAGAACAGCTACTGCTGAAAACCATTATCTATGGATAATTAACTATGTCAGGACACTGAGGTCCTAACATGAGGTCCTCATAATTCCCCACTAAGGGAAAGACAGTACAACATTATTATAACATATTAGTAATATTTAACAACAGGATCATACTATTTGTGTTTTAATAATGAAGGCTGAGTACCATAGCAAGCTTTAAATTAATATTAGTTTCTGATAGTGCAGTTTAAGCCAGGCTTCACAAATTCTTAATTTTTGTTACTACTAACCAGTGTGATACACCAATAAACAATGACAACATCTAAATAGAAAATTATTTAGCTTATAAATAAAGCATTAGTGTCCTTGCAGGTTTAATTATTATTAATGCATTTTTTCTATCATTTGCCAGAAGCAGCCTCAACTTATTGGCAGGAAAAATGAAATGGAAAAAAAATTCTTATTTTTCACTTGACCAAAACAATTCACTTGAACTTTGGAAGCCCTTGTATTTTTTCCAAGCATTTTTTGGAAACAGCTAGGAAAAAAAAAAAATTCATCACGCAATAAAAAGGCTTTTTGACACATGAAGACAAAAGCTTCAGGCCGTTTATTAAGACTACTTCCTACTGTGTTGGGCTTTGTTTTATCTCATAATTAAAATCACACCTGAGCTGGGCCATCTGTGAGAGTGTATTAAGTTTCTTACAAAACATGAAAATCCTTTCATTTTTTCCATACAAACGCCAATAAATCTTGTAGGGTTATTTTTTGTGTGTGACAAAGAAAAATAATATGCTTAAAAAAAGGTCAGGCTTTGAGCAAAAAAATGAGTAGGCAAACAAAATTATTTTTCTGTATTCATCTTCAACTGCCCCTTGTAATAACTGATACATTTTTAAAAGTTGTTCACTTAAGAAATTAAACTTTTTTTAAAAATGTTTTACAGCATGTTGTTTTCTTACAGTTCCTTCTGTAAGATAAAAAATAAATATTAGTAAAAATTCAAGGATTAGAGTTTTCCATATCAGTTAGCAATTAAGAGTCAGCACTTTTCAAGATCAGCATCTATGTTAGCATGGTAATGCATATGCTAATAGGTTCTAGTGAGAAAAAAGAAAAGTTACATATTTCATAAACATAGGTACTTCATAAATTTTTAGGGGGTTTTGGTTTTCTTTCGAGGGACTTTTTTGTTTGCTTTGGTCACTTTGTTGGTTTGCTTTAAAATACTCTGGTGAAATACCAAGAGGATTTCCTTTTACAGAAGGACATCGGAGAGAGAGAGGAATCCCTGTAGTCCAAATCCATCAATAGAATAGGTCTTCAACAAAGTACTTCTGTGTGCACAGTTAAACTGAATGACTAATGACAAAGAGGACCTGAATTCATGCTAAAAGTCAGACATACACTTAACAGTGCTTGCCTTGAACTCAAACACATAAGTGATTCTATTTACATTTTCCTTCCAAGAGACTATACATGTTCTTGAAATGATCTTGTTTCATACTTCTGTTGAGCCAGAACCCAAATATACATCATCATCATGTTTCTTAATCATGTAACTTTGATTACACAATTAAATTTGCATGGTATTATGGTAGTCAAGCAACCCTACTCCAAGTTTTACACTTCTCAGCCGAGGCAAATTATAGAGTAGCCGTCTTACATAGAGAAAAAACAGAGTAGAAGGCCCTAAAATGGCAGTGAAGAACAGTGATTCTCCATCTCAGAGTAAAAAAAAAAAAGAGCATGGTATGGGAATATTGTGAAATAAAAGATTATAAAAATTGTTTCACACCAGAATTTCCTATATTAGTGCACAATAAAGGAGATAAGCAGTATTGTGACTTGTTTTCAGGGGTAAACTGAATGAGTAAATGGTCAACTGTGTTCAGCACTCCATTGATTTCACAAAATTCAAACTGCACAGAGGCCTTCCACCCCCATGCTACGGGAACTTAAAACTCATTGTTAGCATGCAGAAAACTCAAATCCCCATTTTTTTTCTATTGCAACACCTAAAAAAAAAAAAAATCACAGTTTCTTTATACATTTTGAAGCATCAAGTTTCAACACTAATCTGCACAACCTATCACTGATTTAAATCCCTTTTATATTCAAAATTGTTCTTATCCTTAAAAATTCATTAGGCTGATAGTGCACTAAACTGGTAAACATTTGAATTTGTATTCTTTTAAACTACTCCTTTTACAAGAAAAAAAAGTCTAAATTCTGTGTGTCATAAGTAAGATTCAAGTCAGAAACGAATCCTTTTTTTCCAAATGTTTTTTGGAATCTAATGACTAATATTGAGGCTATTTTGAAAATTCAGTTTTTCTTGGGTTGATAATAGAACATATTGAGTCATGTTAAGCAAGAAACAGCAACATTTTTTAAATGTGTTTGCCTGTGAAACTGAATAGTCTGGATCCAACTCTTAAGCTGTTTTCTTTCCAATTATTTCACAGCTACTTCAATCCATTTTCCTAAAAAACAAGTTCACAATTCTACACAGTTCTCTTTCCAAATTCAGTTTTTACCTATCAAAGTTGGACAAGAGCCAAGAAATAAAGGCACTTTGTTCTGAAAAAAAAGGTTTTCCTATTCAATTGCATAAAAAAAGATTTCTTATATTTAAAAGAGAATGACTTTGGTAATGACCATTTTATGTGTCAAATTAAAACCATAAAGACTTTTCAAATAGGATGCATCTTTCTGCAACAGTGTCACAATAAAAGTCCAAGATTCCATCACAAGAAAATGCAGAGGATATTTACCAAGGCCCTGATTCTCTTCTCAATCACACTCAAATCAAGAGTAACTCTCTTAAACTCAGCAATATTGCAATGGTGCAAAACCAAGCTGAGAAGAGATGATGATAATGATAAACCAGATATTTTCACATGATTTTAAGCAAAATAAATGTTATGTTTTTGGATGCTCAGCAGTCAACTTTCCCCTTAAGAAATCATTATGGGACATCAAAATTCTCAGACCTCTCTCCTGTCCCCAGCCTTCCCTACCTACACAAATTCCCGAGAACTATCCTACAGCAGCTGCAGATTCTTCCCAGTCGTGATGCAGAATCCTAACTGGAAAGTACCCCACAATTGCTTTGGCAGTACTGATGGATAATCTTTGTGTAGAGGTCGACATCCTACAGTGTAGGAGATAATGACATACATGACCAGGTGAAGCCACCCCACATTCAATGGGATATACCAGCAATACTTAAAATTTACCCTCTTCTCTTCTGTGAGAGACAAGGAAAGGATGAAGCCAAGAAGGAACTGTCTTAGAAGCAATGCCTCTGGGTCTGCTCTTGAGGTAATTCTGGTTTTTACACCTCACTTTGCCCAAGGCTGTAACTAATGCACAGTTTCCCTCTAAAAAAACTCAACAAACAAATACAGAATTCTGGTCAGTTGAAACTTAGTTGTTTCTTCTGGGAATAAACCAAACTGTGTGCTGTTGACTCTGAGGAAAGAATGGACCTCTAAAAGATATCACAAGGCACATTTACTGTAAATTCTTAGGGAAAAGCAATAAAGAACATACATTTAAAGCATACTAATTTTCAGTCTCTCAAGAGCCTTGTTTTCCCCTTTTTCAAACATATAAGAGGTCTAATTTACAATGTCAGCACTATTTTGAATACTTTTTCTTTGCTGTATAATGAATGATCAAAAATAATTAAAACTGAATGAAGACTGTCAAAACAAACAAACAACATATATTTAGATGGATTATCCTTACTGTTTTTCATTACTGTGTTTGTTCATTTTCTCAACTGAATTCATAACATTTACTCACTCACAATGGGTCTGCACACTCACATCTGCACAGTGGTTGCCTATGGAAAAGTATCAGCTTTCAGTATTCCTTCTCATGCCCTCCCAGCTGTAAATGATGTTAGGAAGCAACACTGTAAACACAGAATGCCTCTTGAAAGGTAAAGGAGTGAAAGAATAAAAAGCCTCTCAGGAAATTCAATTTGCACTTTGGTTTTATTCTTAAAGGAATGGCCAAAGCTTAACAGTATTTAAAACTACTGAAATACAAAATATTGAAGGAAGAAATATAGCAGAACAAGGCATTATATTCTATGGTAGTCCTGTATTATTATTATAAAGAGCAGAATAAGGCATTATAGCAATAATAAAAGTGTACTACAAAAATTTAAATAGTACTGAACACCGATCTCATTGTTCTGAGTTGTGGGTTGCTGTATTTTAATTATTCCCCCCCCCCTTTTTTTTTAAGAAATGAGCGTTTGAAGTTCTTTCAGCAAAAAAACACAGAGATGTCATAAATAATGCCCATATAAACCCATGCTAATTTATTTAATGTGAAATTCCAACACAAATTACTTAGCAGTGAAATTGCACCTCCTCTTATTGTGTATTCCAAATAAAGGCGAACAGATGTGCTCTTCCAGACCAAGCTATTGCTACAATTAAACCAACACTCATTTTACAAACCAGCGAGCTATTTCATGTGCCTCTACAGTGCTAATCATCTTTTCTCCACTACCCCAGCCCAACAGAACAGCGAGTTATTTATAGAGTTATCTATCTTGCACTTTGCAGATGATGCCTAACATTATGACAACAGTGAAAAGGTCTCCGTACCTGCCTACCTAAAACAAGTTTCTGTAAAGTAATGAATAGAGACAGCTTGGGGACTATCCACCTGCACCGCCTGCCTTTTACTGCCTGCAAACTGAAACCACAAGGGACTGGCAGAAGGTACTTGTCTGACAGGGCCAGGACAGCCTTTCTCCTCCGTGACAGCCTGGGCCTCGCCTCTTAAACCTGACCCACCATAATTCCTTCACAATGCAGCAGCGAGGCAGCTGACAGTAGCAGCTGCACCTCCTAAGCGAGATGGATGGAATTTTCATAACTAGTTCCCCAAGTTACATTTTACCTTCAAGATAATTTATGAGCTGCTGTGGAGCCTTGAAGAGACAATATGCTTGCCATAAAATTAACTGTAACAGTCTTGTAGGTTATAATTAACACTGGGAGGGTAGCACCAACTGGATGAAACACATGGCATAATTGATGGTGAAACTGGAAATTAAGGAAGCTAACAATATCATTACTGTGCACATCACTTTAGTGAAACCTATGCTTTCCAGGGGTTAATTACAATCCCCTTCCAACGTACACACTCTGACGGGGAGTGGATGAGTGTCACTGCTAGGAGGAGGCAGGTTTGCTGGCAAGGCCACCTTGCACCTGGACTGATGTATATATTGTTTTTTTTGCCTGGAAGAGATATACATGTCAAAGCAGCAGCACCAGCACCTGAACATCTGGCAGCAGGCACACTGTAGCTTAGAGATAGATGATTGCTCAAGCCTCATAGAATATTTCATTTTCGCTGCAGCCAGCAGACTTAATGGCAAAGAAGAAAAAATCCTCTGTGAGATTTCAGTTAATGGCACACATTATTAATTTAAATGACTTGAGTAAAGAAAAACATTTTAACTTTATATTGCTGTAACTTAGCAGCAAATTAAGATTTTTTTTTTCATCAGTGTATTATCATCCTGGTTTATTACATTAGTCTTCAGAAACATGCAGAGCAATCTTTTTAGCATTCTTGCCTGTCAAGGGAATACTGAACTGAAGATGCAATGCTAGTGAGCTAGTTAATCAGAAATAATATTATAAACTGCTGCCATCTTTGGGAAGGAGAACATGCAATTCATCTGCCTGTATCTAAGACTCTACTCTCTAGTCAAGGTTTAAGGAATCATTAGTGAAATGTACTTTTTTTGAATCTCTCAAATTATTTTAATGAAACTTTTTTTTGTCCCTGGACAACATATGTGAAAACGTACAGATAAATGATGCAACAGTGTCACCTACAGGCAAGCAAAACAGTTAAAACCTTCTCCAACATTGCACCCTCTTACCTCTCAAATCCTTCTTCTCCCCTCCCTTCCCCTCCTCCAACCTGCCTATCAATCATTAATAATACCCAAGTGGACTTGGGGATTATCTGTATTTCCAAATATAAAATGAAGGGCAAATACCTAAAATGCTTTCAGAAGAGCCTAATATAGAATGGTTAGATCTTTTATGCAGTAAACTATGTCTTACAACAAACATGCTGTGCAGCCAGCAAGTCATCTATGCTGGAGTGGATACATTGAGTACCTTACACCTCCTGTGCACTTGCTCAAATCCACCTTAATTAGGAGGTCAAAAATAATTCTGATAAGAATATTTTTCAGATCTCAGAAAGACCAAACGTTGATGTAGTAACATATGTGAGAAAGTAAAAATGAGAAAATGTTGACTTGCCTGAAAACAACTGACAAAAATTTTAACAGTATTAGCTAAACTTGCACAAGAAAAAGCCCTCCAGTGTAATTTGGAGCTAAATTCAGCATATTCTTGGGCATAACTGATGGATCCATTCAGCTTACTCTTGCAGAAAAAGTGGAATACCTTCTTATTAGTAGCTCTTAGAATTCTCAGAACTCCCATTTTCCAGCAGAATACTCTTTTCTCCCAGTATTAGTGCCTTCACTTCAACACTGAATAAATAGACTTTTCTTGGCTTCCCCCACAGACCCTGTATTTTGAGAGTCTGTTTCTCAATCTTTTCAAGATACCTTTTGTTTCAACTATTTCTCTCAATTTCTAATCATACCACTGATGTCCACCACTATTAGTTTTTAGTTTAACACCTTTCCACCCATAAGTCCTATCTGCTCCACCACACTCCGGGCTAGACAAGCTCTAAAATACAGCAATGTGGAAATATGAGTACTCTCAATCACAAGCTGGGGGTTGTATACTTCTAGAAGAGTTCTCAGGTGGTTGAGTTACTGAATAGTAGGATTTTCTTGTTACTATTACATATGCTTTAAGCACTGTTGCCATTTGGGGCTACTGTCATTTACCAAAATAAGACAAAGAATATGAAAACAATGCATGTTATATAACAGGTTCTCAAGTTCTATGTTTTTACAGAGCCTCTTAAGCTCAAGAAATGCCAAACTTCCTTTTTCAGTTATTAAATGATCAACTATGATGATGTTTAAAATAATTTCATATCAATGATATATTAATTATTGAAAATTCAGACAAAATAAGTGGAACAAATAATAATGGCTAACTTAACCTGTTCAAATGCCCCAAAGATCTCATTAGTAGTGAAAATAAGCAAGTAAATCTAATTCTATTCTCCAGTTTACACTGGTTTCTCTGATTACTTGATACACCTCCAACCCATTCTTAGACCTCCCCATGGACTGCACTTCCCTCTTGTCAATGCTGTTAAGATTGTCCAGTAATTTACCCTGCCTCTCTCCCAGCATATGATTATCTGTGCATGCTACTATAACTTTAATGCAAGCAAACTGTGGAGCAGTGCAGACTGACAGCCTCTTTCTGCCCACAGTCAGCCACGACACTCATTGGCTTATCACCACCTCACAACCACAGTCTAGACTGCTTAGAGCATTCTCAGCATCTTGCTCAGTATCTACATCCATTTAATTTTTGGCTGCTCCAAAAATGCCAGCAAGGGTACCTATTAGTGTCAGCTGTAGCAGTTGCTTTATGTGATATACACACCTGCCTAGTAGGGTTGGAGAACCAATGCATTTTACATAGGCCATCAAACACAGACACCCAACGGGAACAATCTTTGGCACTACCTACCTGAGCCATATTTAAACTGCTGACCTGAAAGCAAAAGGCTTTGTATTTCATTGTCAATCCCTGGAGCCATCAAGTTCTATGCATGTGGAAAAACTTTAATAACACAAAGCTGACAGCATTTAAGACTTAAGTCATGAACTTATGTAAGCATCTGCTCATCAATGGTGCACCATGATCAGCACACCGTTTGGCAAGGGAACCCCTTTATGTTACCCTCTGTTTTGTAAGTGTTGGTAATGTACAGATTATTTAACGCACCTCCAAATTAAATTTATTTAATTCAGTTTTATGACAGATAAAGCTGTGACAATAATGGTGATAACAACATTTACAGTAAAGTCCTGTTTGGATAAGGCTTCTACTATTTTACAAAGAGAGAATTCTGTTTTCAGACTCTTAATTTTAATGACTAGTTTTAGACAAAGTTTTAGTTCATACTGTTTGCCAGTAGTTCAATGGACATGTTACACACCATGACATCAGCACATTTTGCTGAAGGCAGAGCAAAGTATGGATTGATATTGCAAGAAATAAACCTCAGTGGGTAAAGAGAAATAAACCCATGATAATTTTTCATTCACTGGACCACTCACACTTTATCCCTAGTCTATAACACCAGGTCTTTAGCTAATGCAGACAGCTACAGAGCACAGTACAACATGGAGTTCTTTCAGCTTTCCTCCTGCCTCTGGGGGACACCATTCTCTCCTACAGGAAAGATGACAGCTGATGCTAATGCTACTTTTTGGTTCAACTGTCTGATGATGTGGCTAACACTTTGTCTCCACAGATTATAAATTTGTCACCTCTGTGATCTAGTCAATCTCCAGTATCCTGCAGCCTGGAGATGCAATAATCTCAATTTCCAGCATGCAGGTCTCCCAGTGGTAGTGAGAAAATCATTGTCAAGGCAATGGAAAAAACAACACTAACTATCCTTTTTCTACTGCAATTATGAGAGCTTACATAAATAAGGAAATGTCACCCATGCTGACTTTAAAAGCCTGTCCAAGTAAAACCAAACATAAAAATAATAAATCATCAAATGCTCTCTGATAGAGTGGGAAAATTCTTTATCACTTTTTTAAACTTTGATTGTACTATAAATAAGGACTAAATTTGTGTCATTTGCCAGCTTTTGAATTGCCATTGAATTATCTTTCAAAAAACCCATCTAGCACAACAAGAAGAAAAATCAAGAAATCAAAAAAGGAAAATGTCAAAGAAGTTTGATTCAGCTGTTATTCAGGTATAGGATGATGCATCTCCCTGTGGCTTTCAGAAGTGAATCATTAAAACTGAACTAAAAAGATAAAGTAAACTCTCAGAGCAAACAATCCCTATGAAGGGTCTTAATGAAAGAGTCTGACGCAGACAAAAGCCAACTACAGAGCTGAAATTCTGCAACTTTTGTTAGACTGCCCTGTAATATAATTTGGTTTAGGTCCCTACACCAAATAACTTTTTTTGCATCCTATTTCCTGCGTATATAGTGACATCACAAGGTAAGAAGTAGCATTTGCTGTAAGCAGCCACAGCTTGTAAACAGATAGTCTTTTCAAGGGTAAAGGGTCAAGACAGTTTCAAAGGAGCAGCTAAACAGCAGCATTTAATCAAGCCGCATTTCCATTGTTCCGTAGAGTACTTGCACCTATTGATCCCAAGCTTGGCTGCTTCAATGACTCCTCCATACAAGGAACACAGGTGAAAGACAGAGGCAGAAAACAGGAAGGGTCACGAGAAGCAAAAGAAGTCTGGTAATAAGCAACTGGAGAGAAGTCAAAGGTCAATCAAGGCAGCTGATGTCTAAGCATAACTACAGCAGGAGACCTGACAACTTCATTGAAGCCGCAGTGTTTTTCTACATTCATTTGAAAGCTGCAAGGTTGGTTTTCAGTCTGTCTCAAAGCATCTTCTTGATTAACATACAGTACACAGGATTACTAGCTAAGCTACAATTTACTTTCTGCACACAGTCTAAGTACATTTACTTTCTGAAAACCTGTTTTAGGTTACATACTGGATGCTGAACAGTTTCACTTTCTTCTTTTAAAGAGCATACACACACATACAAAACATGAATATCAGACAATCCAAATATATTTTTTTTTTCCTCCCTGTGATTTCCAAAATGATGAATGAAAATTTTGGTCTATGTTTGTTGCTAACTTACTCAGTATCCATTCCTGCTGACACACATTTTTGTCCAGAGAGGACAGCTATTAAAAAAAAAACAACCCACTGGAGATCACACAGCTGTATGTACTGAAGTCCTTACTAATTTCAGAAACATGGATCCTGGATTCCACCATATGGAAAAAAAATAAAAAATCTGTCATTTGTATGTTACTCAAAGAGACCACAAAAGTTTTAAACAACCCAAATACTTCCACTCACTCTCAGTCAAACTTTGATGCCTCTGCAGTTTGTCTGTTAAATTTTGGAACTAGTGTAGATCGCACTGCAGTAGTTTCTGAAGAGTTCACGTTATTTCATACACTTATCTTCTTTCCAGGCCTGTGAAAGGGTAAATTCAGCATTTGTCAACCAGTCTTTCAACTGGTATTATCACATTTCATTTAAAAACTAGCATTCAGCGAGTTCCTCAAAATACACAAAGTCTGAGACAAAAGGGAAGAAAAAAAGCTCCAATTTTCCCAAAGCCCATGCTAACTTCTTAACCCATCACCTTTTCCTCTGTTACAGAGAAGACACGGTCCTTCTTTACATCAACATCACTTTCTCTTACTGGAGCTAAAAAGAGTAAAATCTACCTCAATTACCTTCTTAATTGCGATCCAAAATTCCAAGGTATAAAGAGGTTAGTCGTAAGAAAAAAAATTAACTTTTCCTTCAAAACAGAAAATAAAATATATAAAATCCTCCTGTTTGTTTCTCATTTAACATACATACTATTTTAGGATTCCACTCTAAGATTCTTCATTGTTCTCATAGAAAAGAACAGCGTTATCACAGAATAGGACTCAATTGTCATAGTAGGCACTTATAATTTAAATTCCTATATAAATATCCACACAAAAATCCAGATTTCACTGTTGAGAGCTGAGTACCTTCATAGTGTAACTGCTCACTGTAGCTAGAAAAAAAACCCAAAAACATACCTTTACACTGTTATGTCAAAACTGTGAGATCTAAGAAGGGGTTTGACAAAGGCAAAAAACGCTGAGGAATTATAGCTCAAGTCTGACTTGAAACCTGAAACTAATATGATTTGCTGTGAGTAAGAGGTTCTTTCTTTCAGTGCTGTGCAAAGATGGAAGAATATAACAACTCTAGAAATATAGTGACCCAATCTACAAAATATTATGGGTTGTAGGACGACCTCATAAAAATAGATTTTTATTGTGTTATTTCAATGATGCAAGGTTATAAGTTATTGATTCTTACAAGATATAATCAATTAACACTTTTCTGCTGTTTATCTCACGAACCAGAAGAATTTTGTATTTACTTTGGTACAAATTATTTATTGAACGTTTATTCTGTTTTCACTATGTCAATTTGTCATTACATGATGATTTAGCGAGAAGTTAAGATTTCAGAATTTGGCTGAGTAGCAAAACTATGAAAATAAAATGATCATAAATAATTTTATCAAACTTTCCATTCCATTGTGTCTTTCTCCTAAACTTTACATTTTCCAATATGTGGTTGAACTTCCCCTAAGACAAATGGTACAATTTCACTGAGGAAAACAGCAAAATGGACATCAGAGTCTGTGTCGTACTAAAATCATTTTGTACTAATAAAATTTTTCCATTTAAAAATGACATATTTTAGGAATGGTTTAACCAACCATATTTTTTCCTAGCAGTCAATAACTTCAATGCAGTTAAACACTACTTTAAATTAATCTATTGTTGACTTATTGATGATAAATTAGTTTGGTAGAAAATATACATCTTTGAAAAATACAACAAAAACCAATTAAGCAATTAAGTGCAGCATATCATGCAAACATTAAAGACAATGTTATTATAACATGATACAAGTTCTATTAGGAGAGATAAGAACTACAATTCTATATAACTATAGTCCAGTTCTCTCAGGCACTTACTGCTTGGAAAAAGTGAAACATCCTCTCTTGAAATTCAAGTACTTTTTTTTTTTTTTTTGGCCAAACTGTTTCTTTATGATATAACCACTTTTCTGGTTCCAGTTAAAAAGTAAAATAAAAAATGGCAATAGCATCATCAACGGGGAAAAATATTAAGCCCTTTTCAAAAAATTAATCAGGTGCAGATATTGAACTGTACTTTTTCATCCTTTGTCTCACTTTTCAAATGATAATTTCTTCCACAGTCACCATTAAATCTTGATCTATTCCAGCTCTCTGTATGGGTCATTGATTCTAGATGTACCATGGTTATTTTTAAATGTTTCCCTTTCGTAGAGAAAAAGAGGGCTGTCTAGAGCCAGATGGGTAACTTCACACTTCATTTATCAAACCAAATGCATTAGACTCCACCCTCTCTTTCCCACTATTGCTGTTAAATTTCCATATAATTTGGTAGCAATTTTCATTATCATACAGTGACCCTAAAAAGTCTATACAGGTTTGCATGGTTAGTCCAAAATTCACAGCTGTTCCCTTCACCGTCTATTTGCTACAGTAGAATCCAAGGTTTCCCTCACTTTATAAGGTGAACAGTGACCTTCTATAAGGAGAGGTCAAGAAGGGGTCAGTTCAAAGGGCTAGAGCAGCTCTTTAACAGCTATAACAACCTGTCCATCAGGCACTATCACGCAGCATAAACAAATCTGGGGCTTTAGAAACTCTGGACCATTTCTGTTAACACTCAGAAGACATTCACTGAGTCCTACCTGAAGTATTTTGGATCACTACCACTCAGAGAACAACTTGAATCCCTAAAAGACCTGCTCAGATAGTTGAGATACTGACATCTTTGCCTCAAAAGTATATGAAATGCTGAGCTGAAACACTAAGTATATGAAACACTAAGCACACTGCCACGTGTTTTGGACTGTGGAGCTGAAATAAAATCTCAAAGAGTCATTTCAGTTCATTAATATGCAGAAACACTGGTACAACTTTAAGCACATAACACGAGAGCATGCTTTAACCATGTAGATACATATCAGAACAGTCCATATGCCTTTCTCTGAGAAAGGCTAAATTTCTAAAAGTTCAATCAATTTGTATTACCAGTTCTCAGCGTGTCATTTCAGGTGTTAATGACACAAATAAAGTACCAGAAAGAACAGAATGACTACAAAACTCTACAAAGACCAAATACAGAGTAAAGTTTTTTTTCCAGCTGCCCTCCCTTCATTGACCTAAATTTCTTGAAGTTGTACTGTTCATAATCTGCTCTCTAATGCACAATGTAAGGTAATTAGAGTCATCTGTATTTAACTTCCACAGGAAAAAAATTCTATTATCTAATCTAGCTGATCCCCTGATAGCCTGTTGAAAGTAAAATACTGTAACCTATTGCCTGCCCTTTGACAAGTGCTAATTATTTCCTGTCCAAGCACATTTTTCTCATGTAATTCCAAAGTACACAATAGACTGATCTCTAAAACATGAGCAGCCCTGCTTGTACCACAGCGGACGTTTTATAACTTTCACCACCGTGTGCTCGATGGCTACCACAGTCAGTGTTTCATTCCAGACATGGAGCAGGAGCTTTGATGAAGTAAAGTGAGGTGTATGGTAACAGCCTGTTTATGCAGCTCATATGGATGAGACTCTCAGATAGGTCACTGGAATGGGAAACATCAAATAGAAAGAAAAAGGATTATGGATATTTAATACTCAAAGGACACTTTCTTTCAGAACTTTCAAGGCACAATGCTCTTGAAATTTTCTTTCAGGTGTTTAGTTTTAAGAAGGCCTGCACTTCATCTGCTTGTGCCTCTCCCCATCCCCCAAAATTGCAGAGCTGCTCTCTCAGGAACAAGGCTACAGCTCCAACTGCAGCCCTGGCTCCAGCCTTGGAGCACTCCAAGCAGCAAGCAGAGGCCAGAAACACAGAAACCCACCTGATCTTTAAATTACCCCCAGTTGCTATGATTTGTGATGACTTCATATATTAGGGAATTATTGTTAAACTAAAGGAACACTAAAATGATATTCCACTCATTAGAATCCTCCTCTTCTGGTTCACAACAAAGATGCACAGAATGTCCCAGAAAAGCCTTGAGTGATTTCCCCTGTCTCCAATGTGGCCAAAATGTTTGCAATATTTAGCAAGCACAGTGATGGAAGGCAACACCCCCCCCCCCAAAAAAAAAAACAACACAAAAAAACCCCCTCAAACAACTAAAAACTCCTTAAATTCCTCCAAAAAAGATAAAACCCACATGAGAATATGGACAGTATTTTACTCTGAGATCTTAACTGAGTAATACACAAATAAACATTCCATACTCATAAGAACACAAACTTATAAAATGCAGCCTCTAATTTGCAAAATGATTACATGTTATAATGCTTATATTTTATCTAAAGCTTATAAAATATTTCAAGTCCACTCACTGTAACTGTCCGGAACAGCAAAGACACTCAAGTGTCAGACTCAAAATCTACAGATTGCTTTTAAAAAGTTATCTCAGAATTTCCAAGAACTATGACAAACCACAAAAGAGTTCCCTTAAATGGAATATTTAGTGCAGGTAAAAAAATAATGCCAATTAAGGGCTAAATCTCATTTTAAAAAAATCTCATTTACAAAAACTGCATTAAAAATTACTTTTTACTAAAAGCTGTATTTAATTATAAGTAAGAACACCTGTTTTAAAAGAAAAGCTGTACATTTGGTAGAAAAATTTCATAGACTGATAGATATTTAATGCAAATCATAAATAAGAAAATAATAAGAGATTATGAAATGAGTATAAATCTAAAGCTTTTAGAACTAAACGTGGAAAAGGGCGACATCAACTCATTTAACAGCTAAAGAGAAGGACATAAGGTGGCATATGGTGGAAATTCTGTTTCTATTCACCTATTTCTGAACAAACCAAAAGTATGGTCTAGTTGTAGCTTCTGAAATGCATTAAGGCTACATTCCAGCAACAAACCTTTCCAAATAGAAACAAAACCGCCTTTTTAAAATTGTTGACCTGATCTATTACCATGGCAATGAGTTCTTTTAAGAACTACATATAATAAACCAGTCATAATATGAACTCCAGCAATACATACACTCATGCCAATCTCACCCAACACAACCCAGTTAACACCAGTTGGATCCCACCACAGGAAAATGGCAGGATCACAAAGAAAGCAGCCAAGCAGTGTGTCCATTAGCATAGCATGCCAGCAAAGAGCATTGCTCATATTGTCAGCAATATATGGAAAACCTCAGGGCACTTGAGGTGGCACCAATCCTCAAATATATATATGTTGCCTCAAGCTATTATCAATGGCCTCCATTATGTGAGCACAGTAAGGGAGCAGTCTACCCCACAAAGTAACTCTGAAATCAGAAGCAGAAACACTGACTATTCCATTCAAGGAATTACTATTTGAACAGTGAAAATTTTGAAAATTGTTTGAAAATGTCAACTTGCAAGGGGATTTATAGGAGTGTTTCCCACCTTACTGTCCATTCTTTACGCAGCCTCTGTCGCTCCTTAAGGACTAGCAGGAAGCAGCTGATGGTTTCATTCCTTTGTTCCTCAATTTGTTGTTCTTTTCTAACTTCGGAGAGGACCAGACTTGTCTTAAAGAGAGGAAACACATAAAAATTATAATCTAGAAATAGGAAACAATGTGTAAAATTAATAAAAAGCCCATAAGCAAATAAGGACAGTAAATCAATAGCTTTTTTTATTACAGTTCCACTGCTGACAAATCAATACAGTAAATGATGGTTAGAAATGGCCACCATATATTTGGTATTTAATCAATATACATGGCATATAAGGTAAACCTTAAAATCTCATTGCCTTAAGTATCACAACAAGAAATTGTGCATACTAGGCATCATTTTCTTGAGGCGTAGTTCCTTTCTCTTCTAAATATTATCTGGTATCAAATAATATTAGAAGTATTTTCTTCAATGCATTTGTTGGGGGATTTCCCTCTCCCCATTTGCTCTTTGGTAAAGCTGATGAAAATACCTGTTTTTACTGTATCTTCTGAAAGGAATTTCTGATGATGTCTCCATGTTCTCTTTATCATTAAATATTTCAGTTAAACAAGTAGAAAAATATTTTCACGCATAGAATAAATTAAAAACTGCTAAAAATATACATATCTGTAAATGCAATTGATTTAAGTCATCTGTACAGTATGATGGCACACAGTCTCTGCAGACTGAAAGTTACTGGCCTTCCCAAATATTGTGTTGGCAGTTAACACTGGCGTAACAAAACTGCAGATCTTCCTATCATCCTTCATCCAGCCAGCAAGCTAACTCTAAATCCATCACTCCATCTTTGCCTTCACTAACTCACCCACCATTTTCTCCCCTTCTTTCCCCCACACTTTCCAATCTCTGCCAACTTGGGAAGGACATGGCACGTGTTGATGCTCACACTACTGACCAGCCAGATGTCCACCAGTGCACATGTGCTGACTTGATGTGCAGCAGAGTAACCATGGCAGAGTCAATGCAAGTGTCTCTTCCTTCAGTGAAGATATTATATTGTCTTTTTCACCTTAACCAGCCACTGATATACACTTAACTATTTTTGCTATTCTAACCTTCAGTCACATGTTCTGCAAACATATCAAAGTATCTAAATGCTTTTGGGAAGGATGACAAAATAGACAGAATGCTTGCACAAACCTATTTTTTTCACAGTAAAAGAGGCAAAAAAAAAAAGAAGTTTCTAACCTGAGGAGTTGCATATGTGACTTTGAAAACACAACTTAAACATAACTAAGAGCTGCAATTCCTATTCCCAGCATAATCTCTCTTATAGGAACAATGTGACAAAAATACATGGCATATTGCCTCCTCCTCCAAATCACATACACTTTACATTCTGCCCTGCCCAACTAAAACTCCTCTGGGGATCCTGTGAGAGAAATGATTGTTATTATCTTTAGTTTGTGAAAACAGGAAGATCTACCCTGGGTCTGAAAGAGTTTGTTTTTTTTCCATAAGGGACAATAACATGCAGATTATACACTTCTTAAGCTATGTAAAGTAGCAGTAGCATTACTACCTCCATGGTCGTTCCATGAGACAAGCATGACAGGGTTCACAGAGACAGAAAATAATTTTATTGTACCAACATCTGATGACAAAGAGCAAAAAGCATCTTTCTCCCCACTTCCCAGTTCTATCAGTTGGCCTACCAGAAGGCATTAGCCCATCATATGGGACTTGCACATCAAAAAGAACATTTTCTTGTAAAAACTCAAAATGTTCAAAACTCTGTCTATACAGATCACATTCTTGACCCTGCTTTGACATTACAAAGCAAACAAAAAGCCAGAGAGCATTTTCAGATAAGGATTCCCTGACATGGGTTTCCCTTGCACTGACCTACAACATCTTTTCCACAAGCTCTAATATCCGCCAGCTTCAACAATCCTGACCTTACAGCCTCACTTCCAGCAGCTGCACAGTTTAAAGCAGGATTTGATAGAGGACTTCAGCATGTGAAAACACACATGAGATGATGTACATTCTTTAATGAGTGTAAATTAACACTCCTTGTCATTCACAATAAATATACCTACTAAGGTTTTAACTTTTATATTTATCATGTACAAGCCCTGACACAGCACTACAGCTACAGTTTCTCTCTGTTATAGGATGACCAGACCACAGTCATACAGCTAGACCACAGCCCACCAAACTTCCCTTTCAGAATCCTTGGATGGCCACATTAATCACAACAGGACAGGGAAATCCACTGGTGACAGTGACGTGTCTACTTCTCTCTGAGGTTGCAGTAAAGTCCCAAGTTTAAAGATGCTCTGCCTCACAAAGCTGAAAGAATAGTTATTTGCAGGCAACAAACATCAAAATCCTCAACATAAGTGATTCACCGAGTGCAGAGCATGGAGAACTGATAGTTCCTAAAGAATTTTTAGTTAAAATCTAACAAAGAAAGGATGTTATTAGATTGTTATCAGTCAGGGATGGGTGACCACTTCTCCAAGTAGTCACAATCCCATAATGCTATTGCATGAATTCTGTGGACCTGGTCAAATTGTCAATTTGGTTCTGAGTTCCATTACCTGAAGTCCCCTCCATCTACAGGAACATCATAACTCTGGAAACTGAACTTAATTTAATTTTTACTGAGAGAAACTATATTGCTCCAGCCTTCTGTTAACACCCTTCATTTATGTGGTGATGTGCATAGTTCAAGTCAAATGCATAGTTTGACACTGACATCATAAATGCTTCTTTATTAAGCCCTGTGAGAACAGTTGCAGCTACCTGGAGGGTGAAATAGTATGATTAAAGCAACATACAACAACAATACATAGCTATTCAACTGATTTACTTGTTTTCTAGGAGTGCTGAGGGCAGTGAGGTTACCTGGAATGTGAGTGCAGGGCTTGATGTTTAGCTTTTATAGAGGCATTTCTTAATAACTTGCTATTCTTATAATCTCAATAAAAATCTCAAATTGTAACAAATAAAGCAGCATTCTGGGTAAAATAATATTATAAAACATGTTCCTTTGAAAGGAACATGTTCCTTTCTTTTCCATGTAACTTGTTTGGGGATTTATTTTTAACAAGGGGATTTTATACCTTGACTGATAAAGGTCAAGGGTTCAAGAAACTCGGTCAAAGATGTTATCAGCTGGGAAAGCCATTTCCTCACATCAACACTGATAAAAATCCATCTGAAACCTGGCTGATACCACCCCTTCTCTAGAGAGCAGGAATGACCTCCTGAACATCACTACAGTTGCACATCCCATCAAAGAAAATCTGATCTTGTGTCTCAATTCTTTCAATGACAGATAATTGTCTGCAGAGGCCCCCTTTGCCCAATGCTGAGTGAAGCCTTCACATTTCTGAACTGGACTCAACACTGACTCAGTGTTTTTCAGCACACATGGGACTGCAGGACAGTAGAATAAATAAACAAGGCAACCAGCCCTACAGCCTGTCTTATCTCATCCTTGTGTTCACAGAGATTCTTGAGGGTGGTAATGTTTACAAACTGTTGAAACTTTCTTTCTTCTGCTTCCTGAGCTGGCAAAAACATATCCTGGACAACTTAAGCAACGAGATTATGCAAACTGCTTATCACTTGTGGGAAGCATCTCCTTGTTTCATTGTTCAGCATATCACTTTAATAAGCAACATTGTTAATATTTTCAGTAAATCTTACTCAATTCTCCTTATAGATCTATTAACATATTTAAAGCCTTTCCTTGTAAATTCCAAATGGCATGGGTCTTAAAAACAACCACACAACCCACCTCTCAAAAAAGCCCAAAGGTATACAAACATATATCTTACATATATATATATAAAGTGTGCCAATCCAGCCTTCTACATTAAACATAGTATCTAGGAAACTAAACTCTTTGACTTCCTCCTGGTGCAGCAGCAGAACTAATCTAATGCTCTACTGACCTATCAGGCAGCAGCCATCAGAGTATCTTCTCTCATTATGTAAGAAAGGAAGGTACTAAGATTAGATTTTAAGAGACCAACACCCTCTCATTCCCACTGACAAAATATATCAGTTACATGGGACTGAATTGAAGCTGTTATAACCAAGCCTTTCTATTCACCCAGGAAATACACTCAAAATTAGGTACGTAAAAAATTTAAACTAGGTTTTTTAACAGGATTACAGTAATATTTTTTTCTTAGATACACAGCAAAAGAAACTCTGTTTTAACATCCATAGGCCACTACCCTGCTGAACTGTGTGTGTCCTGGGTGAACACTATGACATGCTTACACACATGCAAGTAAAAGCAACATCTAAACACTCCAAACCCCCACACTGGTACATTTTTGATCTTCTAAAGCTAGATTTTTCCTTCCTTCAATACAGACCTCTTGAGGAGCCAGACTTAAGGTTAAAAACACTGTATAGCTGGAGACATGAAGCCTAGTGTTCTGTCAAACAAATTAGCCTTCAGTCTGAACTAAAGTGGCACTTGGGACAGTTTGCCTCTTGGTTCTACTTTATTGGGTCAACAAATCAGATTTTTCACTCTTAGATTTAATTTACTCACCACCAGTTTAAAAAGGATAAGCTTCTGAATCTTTAGCAACCACTCCTACTTTAACATAGCAGTTATCTCTAAAAAATCAATAACTAATACAGAAAGGAAAAACATAAGAGTAAAATCTGTAAGCAGAGATGAAATGTTGTTCTGTATCTTCCCTGTTATTTTTGTCATTTTATTTTGCTTTCAGTGCAAAAAGTATCCTGATGAAATTCTACAAAACTAGAACATGGTGCCTTTTAAAGGGGTGGAGGAAAAGAAGCTGAAATCTATTAAGCCATGTTAATTTAACATGTTGTAATTCCTCCGTAATAAAAAAGCTAGTAATTGCTTACAAAACACTGCTCATTTCTTCTTTACTTTTAAAATACAATCAAATGCACCCATTTTCATTGATATGATGGAAACAGCCAGTATGGTTTAAGTTATCACCCAGTAATTTGGGCACATTAAACCCAATTCTCTGCCTTTTGTTTATTAATCCGCTATGCCAGATATCACAGCTTCACTCAGCAACCAGCATGTTTTGGATGATATTGAAAAATGAGTCATGTTTGTCAAAGAAAAGTTTTTTTTTTAAAAAAAAAAAAAAAGGTAAAGAGGAAAAAAGTGTTGTTTATAGAAGCCAGCTGCTCTGGCTTCGGCGCCAGCAGCTCCTCATCCTGCTATTTTACGCTCGCAACCCCCACTGCCCCCACTGGCACAGGTACAACTAAATGTTGACTTCAATGCTTCAGAGAGCACTCAACTGATTCTGTACATGATTAATTGCCAAAGACATGGCTGACCATATGGAACAGAGAAAGCATCAAGTAATTCATACTTCTGTATATGATCATTTGGCCCCTGTTGTTTTAATGTACAGGAAAGAGCTAGTATAGCACAGACCTGGTGTCTTGCCCTTGACAGCCCATTAAGAAATCTCAAAGCACCTAGTTGAAGTTATGCTGTTGGCTTTTCAATAGCAGCCTAATAAAACAGAAGCAAAGCTTTCCAACTAGTCTTAAATCTTTCACATACAGTACATTAACCACTGCTGCTAAAACAACTGGTTTCTTATGATAGGAAATGGGATTTGATTTCTAGCCTCTGCATACTTACTGAAAGCCTTTTTCTGACCTTTGGAGGGTTTACAAAATCATTGTTCCTTTTTCCTGCCATTTTCCCAGTTTCTTGCCATGGTGATCCTAATAGATTTGTTTAAGGTTCAGTACATTCTACTCTTACTAGCTGTTATATGCAAACTGTACAATGAAGGTAGGCCCATGGGAGCTGAAAGGAAAGAAATTATTATTAACTATTTTCTTTCTGGGAGTCAGAGAAGTCACTAAAACATCTAAAACATAATTTACTTTTAAGGAGCCTATAAAACAAAACAAAAAATTCCTCAAAAGAAGCAATATACTAGTGTGTGCTTTCTCGTATCAGACTGGAGACGAATCATCAAATTTCATTTGAAAAGGAAAAGACAATTTATTTTACATCTGTAGTATTCTCAAGGATTTCTGACACAGACCTCAAGTAAAGAAAAGAGTGCAGACTTGGAATAGATGTCAGTATCATTAACTGCTTTATATTAGTTTTATCTACCGTTAGCATCTTTCCAGTCATACACAGTCAAAGAAAAACATTTAAATAATGTTTCCCTGTCAAAGCTCTTAAGATGACAGTGCTAAAAAGTTAATCCCCATCCTCACAGATCTTCTGGCAGTTTTGACATATGTTGGCAAGGATGTATTTGCTGGCACCTTCCATTAGAAAATATTTACACAGAGTTTTCTTGTCTGAGGATTTTCTAGTTCACTAAATGATCCTCATGGTCTGAAGGGCCTTATGTGGGATATTGTAATCATTGGACATTCATCAGTGGTAATTTCCCAAGGCTGCTGAAAATTCAGCTAACACTATTAATACTCCATCAAAACACATGAATAATCCACAAGCCAACATGAAACTCCCTACTGTTCTGGTTATTGATTGAGAACTTCCAACACAAAACCAGGTTTTAAAGTCAAATATTATGTCTATTTTAAATAAAATATAAAGGAATAGAAAATTTTATGAAAGACGTGTAATTTTTGTAGGGTAAAAGGAATGAAAATTCAAGTTGTTGATGTGAAACCACTGCCACAAAGAACATACATTCTCTCCTAGTATTATATTCAATGGTGCACATCAAAACTAAACAAGTACATAACCCAATTATAAAGCAGAATGCTTAAAGTCAGACATATGTTTAAGCTCTATATACAAGTCTACATGCATTAAAATGTTGGCAGCCCTGCCTCCCTTTGAGGTATTCACTGCTGACAGCAAAGGATGAATACCTGACTTGATAGATGAGTAGTTTGACCTAGAAAAACCTACAGTGAGTAGATCACTTGGACTTTTTCAGAGAAACTGTAGTCTTGTCTGCACTAGAAAGTTGTACCATTTATCTATACCTGTGGAGCTAAAGCAGTACATTTTCTAGTTTTATGAGTTTAAAGGTCATAAATTAAACCAGGTAGAG
Organism: Manacus candei; assembly: GCF_025592945.1. Lineage (NCBI taxonomy): Eukaryota > Metazoa > Chordata > Aves > Passeriformes > Pipridae > Manacus > Manacus candei. The sequence goes on along the minus strand of NW_026138113.1, from coordinate 5,702,944 downwards.
TTGACTTGGAAATAACCATTACTTTATGCCTATATAAGTGTATTTCTACTTGGGTCTTGAACCATATATTTAGGGAAAAGGAATCCAAACAGAAGTAATGACCAAGTAATTTTTGGTTACTCTGGCATGCCACAACTGAATGAATTTTCAATTTAGAAAAAAAAATAATCCTTTTTACTGGATGATCCACTGTAGTTATGATGGGTGTCTGTAAGATATTCAATACATACTTACAAAGTAAAAAAATGTATAAAGATCAACACTTTCTAAGTATTTTTGCTGCACTAACTGGTTTGGCAATGTTCTAAAGGTGAAGTATAACCCATCTTATCATGAAAGAGCAAACAAACCACTCAAGATATTTGGAATAAGAGTGGCTTAGCATCTTCAGATGTATGGGTGAGTGAAAGGTTACCCTTCAGCCACATTCTCCCAGAGCATGGCCCCTCCACCTCTGAATCATCAATAGCACAAAGAATGAGGCAGGCCTACCATGCATAGTGGATTATATGAAGTGTAAAACATTGTGGGGAAAAAGCTTTTGAAAGAAGTCAGGAAAAAGAAATCACGCTTGCAAGAAGATCCAGCTGACAGGCCAGTCCCTAACAAGTGAATATGTTTGAAAACATTGTGAATGCAAGAAAAGAACATGCCTTTTGTTTCCAAACCTACAGTGTGTCTTTACCCCAACTGTTGCCTGCATGGCTGAACATATGTTTTCTGAGCAAGAACTGAAGCAGAAAGTGTTCTTTGTTATAATTCACTCCTTTGTGTACACCTCCCTTTTTCCATTTTGGTCACATGCAAACAGTAGTTACGCTGAACACTTAAGTTCTGAAGGACTGCACAGCAGTGTATGCTTCAGTGATTATTTACTATTGCTGAAATCAGTTGAGCTAAGATGCACTACAAGACTCACTTGGCTAATCTGCACTCTGGACAGCTTATATTTTGCAATGCTGAATCACGCCAAGTACAACCTGCACATGCTCGCTCAGCCAGCAGTCTGAATTTCATCATCAACAAATATATGCAGTTCTCATAAGCACTGAGGAACCACACAACAAATGGTTTTATGCATTCAAAAGAACTCAAAAGAGTACCCCATAATTTTCTGAGCATCTCAAAACTAACATCATCATCTATGAATAATTTAGGGTGGGGTAGAGAGGAGAGGAAAAAATTATGGACTTCGAAGCCAGAAGTAGGTAATCCCACCTCACAAACACTGAAATGAAGTTCAAATTAAATACTCAAATAATTTTACTAATTCTAATGAAATAATTCTACACATAAGCAAGGTATTGCTTTGACTCATCTAATTTATACTGAAACCCTAATACACTAAGCTACACACAAGCTCCTCTTAAAATATTTACAGATGAAAACTTGTACCAAAATCTCCAAAGTAGACCCCTGGCCCTTGTAGCCTTCAAAATACAAACTGGAATCACTAAAATTAACATTATTGTCACAAAAACAAGTCTTTTTAAACATCCATAAACAATGAAGAAAGATGGAAAACAGTGCGCGCTAGATTCTGAATTCATTATTGCATTTTTATTTGTGACTACCTTCAGTGTTTAATTACACGTCATGTTACTGATTTCCTTGAACAGCACATCTCAGTATCTATTTAGCACGGAAAAGCCTAGAATACCAACATTTTCCTCCCATCACTGAAGCCACTACCTGTTGCCATCAAGCTACTTACTGCCTTAGCCATAATACTTCCTAACACAATGTGCATTAAAATACAGTTGTGCAGAAATTTAGGGTGTATTTCCCATGTCATTAGTTTGACTGAAATCATTTAAAACACAGAAAGCCACGTTACAGAATGGGTTAAATGCTGCAGAATGAAGAAGCTGGAAGCCACAATCAAATGAAGCAGCAAGCCACATGTCCAGAAGTGCCTGTGGGCATGCTTTGTCTAAGACACATGCCATAGCAGAATAGCAATTTAGTACATATGCAAGATAACCACATACAGCTGAATCGTATCTTCGAATGACATAAGGGTTTCAATGCCTTTATCATCCTCACAGCACTAAATGCACCGGGTCTGTGGATATCCCTGTGAGAATGGGATTCTCACCATGTTGTTTCAGAAATGAAGTTTTGTCACACTTGGCTCAAGTAACAGCTTCATTACCCCCAGTGACACCATGGCATGCCATTGTGAAGATTTAAAATTCATAATCATGTAAGTGCAGTGGTGATACAAGCTGTCATGGCCAAAGGGACAGAAAGAAAATTTAGAGCACACTGCTGGGAAGAGCACAGGAAATAAAACCAAAATAGAACCTCCTACACTATATGTACTTAATGTACAGGGAATATGACACTGACAAGCAGCAAGGAGAGCACTACCAGATATTATTAGTTCATTATGACAACAGCATTTGGAAATACACTTTTCTAGAAGCTGTGATCCTTGTTTCTCAACTGAAAACTAGGCTGATTTCAGTGCTTTATCCTCCTCCAGTTTTGCTACAGTATATTTTACATAAAACCATGTGCTAGGCACTTCACATATAGGCCACGCAAATGGTGATGACGTGACATTGGGGATGTGCAGTGTAAAATGTACAACCTAATGCAATGTACTAGAAAATTTAAAAAATGGAGGCATTGACAAAGGAGAAATACAGAAAGGTCTATTGATTTAACTCACATCAAACAATTGCCCAAAACATACCAGCACTATTTCAGATTCAGTCCTTACAGTAAATATGGATTCCTCCTGCAAGAGCAGGCAACTACGTAGTCTTAATTCTCTTGCATTCAGAGCACATTTAGGAATAAAGTTTTGCACGTGTCATTCTGACTTACTAGAGCATAATGATACATAATCCTGTAATATATGTACATGCCATCTATATATGGACACTAATTTTCCATTATAAGTGATGAAGGGGAGTATGTCTTACTATAGCTTACTAATATATAAAGGCAGCACTAATCTTATAAGAAAAAAAGACAATTACAAAATTAGTTCAGTAGTTCAGGTACACCTACAATGCTAAATAAGCAATGCTTCACTATGTCTGATCAAACTTACCATCCTGTAGGCTCAAAAGAAGCCTACACTTTTTTCCAGAATAATAAAAAAAAACCAAAACCAACCACATAAAAAACCCCCAAACATAAACAAATCACAGCTCCTCCTAAATTAAAGAAAATTAAAACTCTGCCTAATCTTTTATGTGTATGCCCCTATTCGCTGTATACAGACAGACACACCAGGGTACAACACAGACAGTACACCTGCAGTCACTGTTTTGTCACATCCCGCTTAATTGCGGCATGGAATCATGGAGCTGGAGCATTAACACACAGTACACCCAGGCAGACCTCCACCCCTTCTAAGGACAGGTCACTTCCACAGAGGTTCTCATCCTCTGGAGACACTCAGCTGCCAACTTCCATCACGCCAGGCACTCAGTAACATTTTCCTTGCTATTTATTTTTCTTCTGAATGCAATATATTGGTAAAACCTACCCTTTATAAGGCTGTCAATGCCAGCTATAGGCAGCTATTGATTATTCTGCTAGAGTTGTGTCCCAGTAAAACACCATGCTACAACACTGAAGAAGTATTTAAAGACTGAACGTCCAACTATTTGCAAATTTCACTATATCAAAAAATATTACATAGACAATTTTCATTAATGTCACAACATTCAGTCAGGGAAAATAAACTTTCATCATATGATTCATGTGCCTAACAAAGAAAACAAACAGTGTCATCATCAGATCACTGTGAACATATACACATCGATTACTCTCTGAAACAAAAGTTGTGTGCTGAGCATTCTGGCTACTCAGCAGAGACGACATTTGCATGATGTGCTCACAAATTAGGACAAAGCCATTTGGAAAACAGACAACACTGTTACCCTGTGGCATCCCACAACAATGCATTCTGTTACCCTGCACCACGACAGTCACAGCTGCTGCCTCACCAGTCACTACCACGTCCTTCTACAGGCACACGAAACAAGATATGGGTTCTCAAGTTCAGCTGCAAAGTCCAACTTAAGAGAGAGGTCAAAGGTGGCTGACTAATCACCTCTGCACTCTTCCAGAAGGAACTGTTAATCCACAAGTAAAAAAGCAATGTCAAGGATGTATTAACACAAACTGGCTGAGCATCCTTAACAGACACATAGTGAGTACATGCCACAATGAAGATGTTCTCCACTAACCCGAAAAGCTTTTGGATCTCCTGGGTTGCTGAAGAAATGAAAAAGAGCAGTTTGTGGAGAAGGGTCTGACTTGTGTTCTCTCATACAAAAACTTCTGCCCTTAAAGATACATCATGACAAGCCATGCTAGGGCTCTAAATCTCCAGTTAATGTTACTGTCTACCTACTTCACTTTCCGCTTTACCACGACACTACAGGGCAAATCACACTTCACACCATCAATTTTTTATTTAGGATATCATTATGCAATCTTTTTACATATATCAAATCAATTTTCAGGGATAACTATATTCATTTGGGAAAAAAAAATATCTAAAACATTTCACTAGAACATGGACTGCCTTCTAATAATATTTGATATTTTTTGACATTCATAATAACTCTCTTGTCGAGACTTGTATTTGTTGTATGCTTATTTACAGTCTTAAATGCTCTACATTTTGTTGTTTCACAAAAAAGTTTCTTAAATGTTTATCAACAGAACTACTTCCCAATTAAACTACCACAACGTTCCTGAGTATTAAATAATCTTCTTTCAAGGTTGGCAGATTTCATCCTGTTTACAACTAGTTGAATCAGTTATTCTCATACTGGAGAGAACACTAGATATAGTAAGTTGTTCTTACCAGAAATGAAGTGCAAGAAAATTAAAACCCAAGACAAAGTTTATCTCCCCAAACAGCATAACTAAGACCATAGCAATTATGAGGAAAAAGAGTATTTTGATAAGCATCTGTGAAAACATGTTGTCACAACATTTCTGTCTTAAAACAGAGCAAGAAAATACAGTAGACTTAAGTTCATACTGAAGAGTTTTCATCTCGAGAAAGTCATTATTTTTGTCTCAACTGCAAGCTAGAAAAAAACCAATTTTCCACCTTAATTAACAAAGTTTGAAAACCAACAAAGTACTATTTCTACTAAGCTGCAACTTGCTGTATTCAAAATGATGTTTTGCTTTGATAATTACATATTACTGCATCTTCTAGACATAATCCTTTCTCCTTGCCTTGTTCATTCAGTGTTTATACTCTCGGTACCTGCACAGAAACTCTTTCATACAACCCTGTTGGATCAAATTCATCTCATTGGATGGATCACAAGCTCATGTATCTACTGTTCCACGTGCTGGTATAAGTCTGTGAGTCTCGAAACAAGAAATGAATCAAATTATATTTACGGTCCAAACTTATCACCAAATATGGAAAAAAGCAAACAACCTGGAACTGAGATATTCCCCAAAAAAAGAGCATGACTTCAACTTTTTTGGCCTACAAAACCAACTACAAATGTTAGCCACAGAATACCATCAACACTGGGTTTGAAATCACCTAAAATCTTGGGACTCAGGGCCAATTCTGGATAATCAAAACAACTCGTAAGATTTCAATATCATTCTTTCTCCATACATCAGTGACTACAGGCAGAGAAAAATAACACTTACCTAAAACTCCTAAAATCATCTTAAAAGTCTATACTTTGTTAATTTTTAAACTGATTAAAAGCACTGAGCATAATAATTTAATTTGACATTTTTAGAAAGTCCCAATTTTAAACCCCTTTATCGACACAGGAACAGCAACTGGAAAATTGTTACGTAAAGGGGTTTGGGTGGAAAAGAGCAGCTCCAGCTTTGTTTACTAGTTTTAAGATATCAAGAATAGAAAGAGGAAAAGCTTCTTCATTTTGTATTATTTGAGGTGAATCCATTCGCTCAATAAAAAAAAAAAAAGATAGAGAAAGAAAAAAGTATCACAGGTCAAAAGAACAAAATGACACACAAAAATCCATTGCCAAACTGGCTGTCGGTTGGATGCACAAGAGTAATGCTAAACAACTGTGGTATGGAGACAAAATATGCTTTCTTTAAGACACTTTTACAATAAGTTATTTAAGCCTTGTGAACAGCCTTGCCTTGCACCCACCCCTCACACATTAATGAAAACAAAGGGGGCCCATTTACATTGTAACCCCGCAGTGGGGTTAAGCATGTGACCTTAAAGTATGGTGCTCTTGTGCTCAGTGGAAAGGTTCTTGACAATATAAACAAGAATTACTGCTGTTAGAGAAAGGGAAGACAATTAAAAACAATCTAGGATGCATGTTGTACAGCTGTTCAAGTTTCAGCTACGTCTGACCTCTAAAGATGCTACGGGTTTTACTTCAGAAATTTAAGCCATTTTAGTCTTATTAAAATAATCCTTCAACAAAAACGGAATTCATATGACAAACATGAGGTTTTATATGAGTAATACAATGAAAATTGTGTGTTGCTGGCAAAACATGCCATCACTGCAGTTAAAAAGAAGTTGTGGTCTGCACATCTCTTTCCAATACTTAAGCTCACCAACAGCTGAGCAAAAAAGAAATCTCCATGAAGAATGCTATGAAAATTTGCTGAGAAAAAAAGCACTGTTCTTGAAACAAATGAGACTTTGACACGTCAAATCACAGTCAAATCTGTTTGACAGACCTTTGTACCCAAGCAAAAAAAAAAAAAAAACCAAAACAAAAAACCCCAACACAACAAAATGGAGTGATTTCAGCAAAACTCTGTAGGCGCAGTGGCCCAAAATAGATCAAATTGCAGGACCAAGCAGCCACAACATTTTTTTAAGCTTAATTTTGGATACCATTGATTCCAAATGCAATAAAGACAGACTGCAATTACGGTCAGTAGTTTCTTTATACACGTCTAAAAATTTTCTAATAACCAAGAAAATACTTAAGTTTTAAAGAGAAAATTATAGAACAATCTTTTTTTTCCCCATCAGTCACTAAAACTAATTGACCTAATATTGTCCCTAAAAAATAAGGTTACAGAAGAAAAACTTCTGAGAAAAAAAAAAAACAAAAAATCTTGGCTAAGTTTCATAAAACCACAATTTTCCTGCCTGTTTGATCTTTGTACAGTCAGCATAAGCCACTGAAACTCCTCCACAAATGAAAGGCATTCATGGGAAGCCATCAGAAAGCACTGCTGGTCCTCTGGGACCCAGGACAATAAAAGAAAAGTTTGTGCCTGCCACGTGGGCCTACAATTCAGCTTAAATGAACAAACCATTGCAATATCCTTCAGCTTTGTGAAAGCGATACTTCCTACTTTTTTGGAAGAAAGGAAGTCATATATAAACAGAACAAAGGGAAGAGGCAACACAAGTAGAGCCTCTCATAATAAATATTACAGTGAAAGTTTTGCTCATCAAACCAAGATTAAAAACATATTTTAATCTCCCAAGTTTTATGCTTTTGATGTATGTTGAAGAGGAAAGCTTATATATTTTGTAAGATTTACAACATTTCTAGTGGGAATAGCTTCATATTTCAGTTTTCTCCCTGTTTCTAAAATTGAGAATGTATGGGGTTGATTCTATCCCTTAATGCTGTGTCATATCAAACACTACTTTAGAGAACAGAAGTTAGGATGTCCTTTGGACATTTTTTCCCCACAAATAGGCTAGTTTTCCACTGAACAAAGCACTGCAAAAATCACTACAGTGGTGTAATGGTAACCTATGTAACTATAAAATACTTCTTAAAATGCCAGCTTTTCTAGACCACAGAAAAGTTCAAACATTTGCACTAAACTCCATAGCATAGAGAACCACTAAACTGCATTTCCTTGTGGTGCTAAAATTAGGAAAGGTTATATAGTTTCAGTAGAAAGAGCAGTAATTTATTATCTGTAATTTCACCACTACATGCCCACAACAGCCTGATATAACACACGAAGCATTAATTTTCTTACTACACACAAAGCATAAACCTTATGCTTTATCCCTTTATAACATCTTCTGTTGAATTCTGCACGATTTTCTTGACCTCCCGTACAACTTTTCTGGGCAGCTTTTCTTGTTCTCTCTTGATGTAGCACCAACTGCTATGACAAAAGGACCTGCTCTTAAAGTCACATTTTCTTGCTCTAACACAGCTGCTCACTTCCACAACCTTACGTGAGGGTAAAGCCAAAAACACTAATGGTCCCTCCAGATGGTGTGAGGCAAAATAGCTGAAAGTTTCACTGTAAGTAACAATGAAAGGGTGGGTGAGCCTCTGCCCCCTTTTGTATGTTGTACAACACGCTTTTTGCTTTGGTTTTATCTACCAGCCATTAACTTTGTGGGACATCATCAGAAATTTTCAAGTACAGTTTCACAAACACAGAAGTCAGAAGAGCAAATGTAAAAGTTGCTAGAACTGACATTTTGAACAACTATTACCATGAAGATGACTGTACTGGGTATTGGTAGACTTAGGTTAACAACACTTAAGGAAGACCTGTTGATTTCAGAGGACTATGAAATTAATACAAAACAGTGGATAAGTGAAGAAAACTCTACTCAGTAGACAGGTGTGCAGTTTAGGAGATGGGAAGGAGGAAAAGGTGAAGAGGTGACAAAATTTTTCCACAGCTGTGGTAGCCCCTGAGAGCTGACAAAGGCTCTCCTCTGTGTCAGTTCAAAGGTACATGGACCACACAGCTATCTTTCCAGAAGTCAAATCCTTCCCATGTCTTTCCCAGCACACTCAATCAGTCCATTTGATTCCAAAGATATTTATGAGAGGTGCAGAAAATTGACCAGAGACAGTAACTTGCAGGTAAAGGAAAAAAGGAGAAGGCAGAGATTTCAGGGACAGCAAGAACCTATCACAGCAGATTGTCTTTCTTAAGGAAAATAAGTGAAATGGTGTAAGAGAAGGAAGTGTTATAGTACCAGAAAACTAATATAGATTTTAACTTAAGAACAGTCAAGAAGAGATTATTCCAGAACTATTAGAAAAATTACAATAAAATTATAATTAGTGCTAAAGCTGGAATTACACCAAAGAAACTTCAAGGAGCCTGACAGGGAAGACAGGTGTCTTGTCAATAAATACTGTGCCAGAGGAAGGTTCAGGAACAAGTTCTGAAGTCACTTGCCCAAAGCAAATAGCGAGCAAATGAAAGTGTGAGGAATAATAGGATTCTTGTCTCCTACTCTCCATTTCCCTTCATGTTGCCATATGGTATCCATATCTGTGAGGATAAGCAGTACTTTGTACCCTGGTGTTTCAGTTTTCATGACACTTTACAAGTCTCATTGCTCATTTCACCACTTTCCACTAGCTACTCCTTAATGACACCCAGCCATTGCTTCCTTTGCTTTCCCATAAAAACAACATACTCAGGAAATAATGAATGTATATTTGTCTCTTTCAAGTAACTGCAGCTCCGTTTTAACCATTTACTTTGCAATAAACCTTTTAAAGAGAACTTTTTTATTCCCCCACAAGAAAAAAAAAAACAACTGTCTGTATATCTTAAGGGTCACAATATACGAATTTTAAAAAAATACACAAATAACGTACCATAGCCCCACTCCTAAGCTACAACCTACATTAATTCTCCCACCTTGTCCAAAAAAGAGAAAAATAAATCACAATGGACGCAACAACTGAGCACTCCATAGCTCATTTTGACTCTTCAGCCCAAATAGAAATACCCAGGGACTGGTATAGTTCACGAAAAAAACTATCACATTGCTTCCCATGGCGAGTTGCTACAAAGCACACTTTGCTAGATGGAGTTACTTAAGAAGTTGCTGTGGAAACAAGAAAGAACTGGCTCAGAGAGGAGGGATGCGAGCTTATTAACAGCAGCATGTTCAAGTGCTCCAAGCCTCAACTGAGAGAGTCCCCTGAAAAGGCAGAGCTGTTCTGTCTCCTCTGACGAGCACAAACAATGGACTCAAAGCACTTGTCGAGACCGAGAGGGTTTGGTGAAGCTACAGGTAGAGCCCAGGGAGATGCCAGAAGGGACAATGAATCTTCCAGAACTACAAAAGTCAGGACTGTGCCTCAGAAAACAAGTAAAACAGCGATGAACGTGACTAAGAGTTACCTTTTGGCAGGGTAGTGTCTCTCATTCTTTCTTGGTGCTTAACCTGCTACATAGTCTCTATGAGAAAATTCTGCATTTTTCTGCATTATAATGGCCTCTGAAGCAGGTATCAAAACTTATGTTTGAGAAACAGAATTGTCCGCAGAAGACTCAATATTTTAAGATATTTTAAGGCAGGATAAGGCAAAGTTTTGGAAAACAGAGTACTGTTCATAATAAATTAGGAGAAAGAAAAGTCCTGGGAAATAGGAAATCTTGCACCTCTCCCCAAAGCCCAAATTTTCACAGAATTTTAAAATCTATTCCATTCACAGAGCATTGCAACTCTCTGGAAACTATCTTAAAGGCTAACTTTTCCCTGTGGTGAGAAAAGTGTTTGCAATGTATGCTACAAAATGGTCTAAGAATAATATTCTAAATTTTTCACCTTTATATGATAAATCTGAATACTAAGAATACATACAGAAATCCAAGTTAGACTGGTTTTTTTTTGACAATACAATAAAATTAATATAGCAGAGGGAAAAGATTAATCACTGTTTATAAGAATTCATTCACCCAGGGAATTTTTTCATCTGTCCTCTACTTAGCTAGACAGAAAATAGATTTTGCTGGCTATGTTTAATTTCCACAGCTGTCATTGTGATCTAAAACATTTATATTGGAGCAATCACATTTATCCTCAGGAAACTAGAACTGGAGTACCAGTTCAAACACTGTATAGGCTATCTGCTATCTTCTGACCCCAGTGGTGTCTTAGATTTAGAAGCCGTACTGTGCAAATAGGCAGTAAGATGTTTTTTTGATTAAAATATATTTGAAAAATGCAATTAATCAGCAAAAATGCAATGAAACAGCATAAGTTGACATGGTTTATATATGCTTATTGACTGGGTCAGTAATGTAAGGCAAAACGAAATACGACAGTAAAACGGAAACAGGATACAAATACTTAATATTTTTGATGTACATCTCCAAGCTTATTTTAAGTAGCATACTTTGAATGTCTAGTAATGAATTTAATTGTATAACTTCTGATTATGGGAAGAGTCACCAAAAAAGAGCATCACAAGTAACCGGTTCATAGCATTACTTACGAGTCACGTTATTTACTTAAGTCCATTGTGCAAACTTTCAAATGATTGTTTTGAAAAAAGTATTACAGCACTTCTGCAAATATTCATGGTTCAACCCAAGAAAATAAATAGTTGTTTGTGACAAATATAAGAATAATCAAGGAGATTTCAGCAGACTTTGAAACAGGACTAATGTGATATATATTTGTACAGAAGATAACCTTCAATATAAAAACTGCCAAGTACACTCTTCTGGCTATACCAGCCAAATCAGCAAACAACTTGCTCCATCTTTCCTGAAGTAAATCTTAGTTACCAAGCTGGATCTTAATATTCTCATTAAAAGCATTAATAATTATATGCTCAAACTACACCTTCAGTTTTATGTTCTTTCAGTCTTTCTGGCTATCTCCCAATTTATTTCCTTCACCACTGCTTTTTTTTTTTTTTAGTTCTTAGTACTAAAAATGGATTTACACAAAACCAATAACAATTTTTCCTAAAAAACATATTCTGGTTTTAATCAGGCAGTTCATCACTTGGAATTTCACACATACACACTGCAGAGCTTCAGGCTGAATGTTTTGCTACCGTAAGGCCATAATATAACAACTCCTTCAAGAAAGTTGATTCAGAAATATGTTAGCAGACAAAAAACTATTTTGACATATAAAGTGAAATTCTACATCCACACAGAAGTCATATTTTTAACTAGTTGCATCATTTTATATTAGTAGTTTACATATTTAATATTCCCAGAACCAGACCTTATTAAATGCTGCAGTCAACAAGTTTAACAGATGAAAATTCAGATCGTCATATTAATACCTTCAGTTCTTTTAATCCACAAATGCAAATCTGTCCCTCGCCCTTCCAAGATTCTTTATACTTCCATTATATTTATTCCCATTCCTCTCTCTTTTTAACCCTTCTCTCTATTTGCCATACTATCTGTCTTCTTACAATTGCTTCCTTTCCCTGTTATTCCCTCTTTTCTGCAACTTATTTCCTCCCAATTTCTTGCACTGCTCACAAAACCGCTTTGGCCTTTAATTCTCCCTCCTACCGAACTCCTTCAAATGCTTTCATACATTTTGTGGTGCCAGACTACTCACAGTCTCTCTGTGGAAGCAGAAAAAAAAAAACAAACCCATATTTCTAAGCATAAATGAAACTATTAAAATATAAGTGAAACACTGAAGGAACAAAGAAAGAACAGAGCCAGTGTAGTGCTCAGTATTTGTAAAAGAGAGCTAACCACAGGCCAGCAGCTGAATGGCAGTCAGCAGTTAAACAATCTTAAACAGAAAAATCATGTAGGAAGCCACAGTGCAGTATGCAGCGTTCCCCCTGGAGCACGTACAAGAAAAAAGTCCCCCTAAAATTTTAGCACGTCTGCTTTTTATCCCGCAACATAGAGACTAATCGCCCTCAGTGCCTGAGCTGGATTCCTCGCATGCTGGAGCAGAACAAATACTACTTTTTCACCTATCCGTCACACAAACATGAAAGATTATGACAAAAGCAAACCAGCACTAATCTCAGCACCTCACCGAGCTCAGAGCAAAACACCAGAGAGCAAGGCAGTACACACAGATGGTAAAACACAAGCATCAAATGAGTAGCTGGACAGGAGCAACTTGCCTCTGTGCTTCCACTTACAGAGCAGCCACGTTACCTGCTGTAGAGCAGTATTAAAACACCCACAGATTTGGTACGCAGAGGAAGCGTTTAAGAATTATTAGAATACATTTCAATCTTCTGACAGATTGAAGGACTTCATCCAGCAGCTCAGGCATTAAGCCCATAGCTCATAACTGAGTTAAAACAGAGCTTTTACACATCAGTGAACTCAAGTTCCAGCTCTGCAAAATATACACTGTTAACACTTGGTCATCTACTCTGATGCTGCTCAGGAGCAGTTATGCAGCTATCAGAAAACATAGAAAGAGGCTTATCATATCTCTTTATAGCTTCCAAGGTTGGGATCATTTGAGCTAAGAACATACCACAATCTACAAGCTCAAAATGCTGACCCAACCAGATGAGTTGCTCTTCTTCAGTTTTTGGCTTCACATTAGCTTTTTCTTTATTCTTTGACCACCTTCTCTGCAATATGTGAGCCCTAAACATTGCAGAGGGCTCCAGTGCATCAAAGTAATTCTCCTGTAACTCCCTTCCAGCAATTTCAGGTACTACCAGTGAGGTTCTGGAATGGAAAACACCAGCAAGGGAACTCTTACAGGTTTTTCCATTATACCCAGACTTTTCCAGATTTGAAGGAGGTGGAACAACCACAGCACGAAAAAACCTCCAGGTGGAACATCTATCTGGAACATTTGCAGTCAAGGAATATGTTCTGGTCACCTTTACAGGAGGCAGCAATGTCCATGTTACAGCACGCTTTGGAAAACACTGGAAATTGCTGTAGGTCACCAGCAAGGCTTTGCAGTTGGACACAGAAACTCAGAAAGCCTGGAAACATAACTGAATTCTCTTGGAGCTGGGGAATGGTTACACAACCCCAACAGTGTGTGAAAAACAAAACAGCAAAAATCCTTTGCTGCTTCCCTCTCACCAGCTCCAGCCCTTTAAGGAACACAGATTAGAAAAACACAAAAACTCCACGGTAGAGAAAAGATTGAAATACTAGGGCATGGATAACTTCTGCACAGTGACAGCCTTTGAAACAACTGAAAGTTTTTAACATAGCTCCTCAATTCTGAAAACACAGTAACTGGGATACAGCTGGCAGCAGGACAAGAATCTCTGCAGCACCTCCACATTACCTGAAATAAAAGCCATATATATTTATACCTTATAAAGTGTGTGTTTATATGAATATATACACACCTTATATATATGCACACATAATTATAATCTTTAATAAGATTAAATTTCCAAAAAGGCTTAGAATGAGACACAAGTAGGTATCTACTCTTTCACAGGCTAAGTAGGGAATACTTACTTCCACTTGCTTTTGACTATGCTTCTTTTGGTTATGAGATTTTCATTATTTTTAGATGGAGGAGTTCTGGAGGGGCCATTCATTGCAAAGAGAACTTATGTTCTAAAGCCTACAGCTTCAACAGACTTGGGCCCCTAAGGAGGAAGCATACTCCTCTCCTCACTCCAAACAGTCTCAAAATAATATTCAGATAAAACAGATGATGAAAAAACCTTTAGGAAAAAAAAATATCAAAGGAAGAAATACTGAAAAAAAACCCCAAAACAGCCTCAAATAAAAGAATGTACCTTTGACCTCTGGTAATTCAAATAGAGTGTTAATCACCAAAGGATTAACACCCTCTGTATTATAAATAACATAATCAGTCATCAGGAAATTATAACACCCCATATAATGAAGAAACACTGAAGTCTACAATGCCCAAGCAGTGGAATGAGAAGTACTAATATGAGAACCTAACATATTGTATCAGTTCAGTAAGATTCTGCAACTTCAAGCATTACAGAGAACAGCTCAGTGCTTAAACAGGCACATCTCTTTCCCTCTACGTGTACCCATGGCTCTAAGTACATATATATGTATATGTATGTGCCCACGTGCTATATAAATACACCAAAAATAACTCACACACCAAACCATTATATGCATTTTTAAAATTGTTAAAAATCTCTGCATATATAATCTTCCTGATTTTTTTCGGAATAATTTTATGTTTATTGAATTAAGAGCAAACACTTTCCAATATACTTAAAGTAGCTTTCTACATTCAACATAATTACTTTTTGCTTAAACAAAGACTATTTCTCCCTTATTTGGTTCTGTATTATAACCCAGTATCATATTAAATGTAGTAGTATTACTGCACAGAGGCATCAATGAAGAGAATTCTATCAAAACACTACTTTTTTAAAGGGATGGAAAAAACCAAATCAAAGAAATTGCTATGCACAATACTCAGCTTTGAAGGAGACACACAACTATCTCACCTCCTGCCATCTTCCTCATAACCACTTCCCCCCTTGCAAAGCTTCTCCATCCGATTTTCTCTCAAACCACACCATTCCTTTTTGCCTGAGAGCCTTTGCCATCCTTTCCTACTCTTTCTCAATCTCCAAAGCTTTTCCTACCAAGCTTGTTTTCTATTCCCACTGTACCCAAAGGTTCTATTCCACATACACACCCAGTTTCAAGTTTTCCAACCACTACCACATTCTCTCCAAACTCCTGTACCACGAGCCCTTACTCACCTTGCTTTTAGTCCTGTTATTCCACCAGCAGAACAGCTCCTAACCCTCCTTCCATGTTTTCACTGGCTACTGGCACCTGCTGCCACTCTCCCCATGGCCAACTGCAACCTGCATTCTGCTGCCCTGCCTGCTTTTTATCCCCACCCCTTACTCCTTCAAACACCTGGAGAGGTAACTAAATAAGTAAACATCAAGAAGCCAGATGAAGCAAATGAGATGGGAATTAGAACTTGCTCAGCACTTATTGTTTCCAGCTGTGTCTGTGCCCTGCTAATCAATCTCATCCTCTCCCCTCCCAGACAGGAGGGTTCCACAAGGACCAGGATCCCAACATTTCCTCAAGAGGAAAACCAGACCTTTTCCTTAACGAGGAGTACCTCATGAAGAATATAAAGAACAACTCATCTCAAAAAAGAAGAACTGAGTTCAAATTAGTTTCTTTTGTAATAATACTTTCTGCTGAGACCCAGAGATCAGGGGAGAAAAGATCCATATACTCAAAACCACACCATGTTCTGTAAGAATGCAGTGTCACAGAATCTGATGACCCATCTGGGAGCAGGCAAGGCAAGGTTGGGATGAACACGGACAGCTCTTCACATGTATAAAAATATTAAAATTAGATGGGGAAAAAAAAGAAGAGTAGACTTTCTCAGTTTGAGAAGCCTTTACAACTTAAACTGCACTAGAGTTTTTCCTTTAAATTTTCAGTAAAAAGGACAAACTCCTTTAATACTTCTTTAACACTTTACTTCTTCCCATTGCAGAGTAACAAGCAAATTTCGTCTTCTTCAAGCCCACTATAAAATCCCACAGAATTTCTCCAACCTTGTGTCATTTCATAACTACAAAATACAGTTTCTAAATGAAATACACTTTTAAACTGTACCATGAGAAAAAGCACAGCTTAATTAAGTTAACTAAGCTGATTAAGCCATGCTCCTTCACCTATTACAGGAAGTATTTAGCCCTGGAGCCATCCTAAAGGCACCTCACACAGTGTATGACATGTTTTCCAGAGATACTGTATATATTTAGTCACTGTGGAAGGGGAAAAAGCAAACACCCTATATGTCAGCATGCCAACAAAAGAACAGAAGAAGCATCAGCTGATAAAGCAGCTGTTTACATCTCATTCTTGTCTGGAAGGTAGGTATTACATTACAAGGGAACAGACAAAGTTAAGAGAACAGTACCCCACCACCTCAGATCTCATTGGTATAAAATAAATCAAGTAGAAACATTCTCTTCAAAAATCCTGATCAGTGTCAATCTTGACATTATTACTGGCATCTTTGTATGTTTAGAAACAACTTGGACAAGTGAATTGAAAATTGAATAGATTACAGCAGCTTTATTTTAAAACAATTAAGAATAATCTTTGTCCTTTGTTGCATTTAAATGAGTTTGTACCATTAAAAGAATTCTCTAAATTTTTCAACTGTTTGAAAATGTATAAAAGCAATTTCTAAAATAAAGACACAGCTAAATAGCAGTATTCTTATCTTGGCTTTTGCTGGTACAAGGCTGCTGCTCTGTGTCTCATGAAGATTTCTGGCAGAGTGAGAAAACCTGGTCAGTATCAGAGTCTTTCCTGGGACCTGTCTGAAGTGTCGACAAGCAGCTAAGCTGAATATTAATACACTCTCCATCATCAAAAGCTGTTGCATACCCAAAGGATGAAAAATATTTTAATCAGCTTTCAGCTTGTCTAGCAGAAGTCAGTTTATTCCTCCGGGATTATACATCTATGTGCTCAATTTTTGTCTTCATGCTCTCTCTCCACATATATTACTTTTGAAACTAGCAGCAAAGAGCCTAAATCTGCTGTTTTGTTGGGAAAAGCCAGCTAATGCTGTGATTCAATTATAGTATTTTACATTTAAGAAGAAAATGTAAAAGATGAAAAGCAAAAAAAAAAAGTTGAGAAAACAGTCCTGTTATCAAGTTGTTTGACAGTAGGATTTTTTTATATAAACCAGTGGGACTTCTTTGTTTTTTTCAGTATTTTTTCAAATTTTAAAGAGTTTTCAAGACTGGTTCCTCTGTTGTCTTACCCATCTTTTCTCCTCCCCAGTAGATTCCTAATTATTGATACTGCAAATTCACAATTCCTTTAGCATAACAACCCCCAGTGAAACTGACCCATGAATGTATAAATGTTTTATAAAATTGTGTATCAAGTATATCCTACATGAAAACCAACAAAAGATCAGTAAGGGAAAAAATGTTTTGAAGAGCCTTGACTGTACAATTGTACCTGCCTGGCAACCTCTCCTTTCTCTATTGTCATTCCTCTGAGAGACAATGCCAGTCCCTGTAAGGTTGCATTGATGAACACACTATCTACAGAAGACTTTTTAAAGTCTTATTATATTATTATTATAAAAATATTATAAAAAGTCTTATTATTATACTAATAATCCTAATTCTGTATATTTTGAAGCCTTTCAGAGGCATCATAAGATTTCAGACTAAGACCCAGACAGGACTTGTACTGGCTTTTGCATTGAGCATCTACATAAATGCAATACAGAACTAATTTCATCTTACCTCATCCCTGCTTCCTGAGGGAAAAATGTATTACCATTGGACATGCAACACCATGGTGCTCTTTCCTCTTCCCCATAAGAAAAGACAGAAATGTAAGGCTCTGCTGCTGAAAGACTTGCAGATACTTTATTATATCAAGGAAGTCTGGAAAGTACAACCTTTATGTACTTCGATATTACACAGCATCAGCATAAATTGGTTTGTATAGGCTAATCTTAAAATAATTTCTATCATCCATCAGCAACACAACCAATCATTAGTTTTGAGCAAGGGAGTGAATTTTGTGGTCCTATTACTGCAAATGATTTTTCATGAAATGGAAGCATGACATTGGACAGAATATGACACCAAAAGGATGACAATGAGTTAACTTACTCTGACGTGTGTCTGAATTACAAAAAAAAACCTCTTATAATTCAGTTATCCAAGCTGAGACCCACCACAACATCACAAAACAATTGACCTTCTAGCTAGCTGGTGAGGCTTTAATCCATTAGCATGTAGGACACAGCTTGAAGATAGAGCTAAAATATAATTATTAGCAGTGTATATATGCATACATACACACACACACACACATAAAAATAATCACTTCAGTTTATTACACAGTTATATTGATCCCTAGGCAGCTAGACAACATTAACTGATGCACTGTTCCCACCTATTAACAGTGCACTTTGCAGAACACTGTATGCTAAGCACGAAGTTGGATTCATCTTGAGCACAGCTCCACTGATGCCACTCCTATTCACCAGCAACAATCTGGCCTGTTCTCGCCATTCCCTTAATTGTTTTACTACATTACAGAAATTCAAAATGAGTCCTATGAAAAGAAATGCCAGTAGTCTAATTGTGATAAACAATCATATTGTTTTACAAGAATAATTTAGATTTGTTACACTTAAACTTTATATCACTGCCTCTGCTGTGAGAATTTAATATAGACTACAAATTCACTAGCAGTCCAAGGAAAACTGCCAAAATCTGATGTTCATTTGTGACATTTGAGGAAGCCAGTAATTATCTTTCTACTGCAGAATAGTAAACATTATATTATATCTACAGCTTCAGGATTATTAAGCAGAAGCATGTGTAGTGACAAACGGAAAATGCAAAAAAGATTCACACAAAAGAACCAGACCTGGGAACTGCCAGGAGACAATCTAGGTCAGCCAAAACACAGTAAGCTCTTGCTGTTGTTCTTAAAAAGATACAACTTTCCCATCTGAAAAGAAAAAAAAATCTTATATGTAGCCCAAATTCTACAATTTCCAGTC
Source organism: Manacus candei (assembly GCF_025592945.1). Classification (NCBI taxonomy): domain Eukaryota; kingdom Metazoa; phylum Chordata; class Aves; order Passeriformes; family Pipridae; genus Manacus; species Manacus candei. The sequence continues at coordinate 5,683,731 of NW_026138113.1, read as the reverse complement.
ATGGGTGGGAGAGGTAGAAATTTGTTGGGTTCCTTCAAACGCAGGATGTTCTCTCCCTAGGACATAGCCAGTAGTTTTTGAAAACCACACCTAAGTTACTTGCAAAAGTTAAACAGAGGGTCAGTGAAAGAATTAGCACGTAATCCATCAGAGCACAATGCTCTCCATGGCAAGTTCTGAAGCCAAGTTTTATTTCTCTATGTTCAAAATGAAAGCTGCAGTAATGTTAAAGAACACACTGCAAAAACTCTACTCGCCCATGATCTTGTTAGGAATTAGAAGGACTGATGATCAGATAGGAAAGAAAAGGCATCAGTGCAGCAACAGCAGCTTTTCAGAAGACATCACCTCCTTTGCCTACCAAAGCTATTTGGAAAATGAAACAGCTGTATTCTATTTTACAGTGGTTACAGAGCCACTAAAATACGGATAGCAATAAAACCATGTTTAGCAACACTAGCTATACTAAAAAAAAATAAAAATTACAGCAATGTAGATAGTGACATTTTAGTCATACTGCCATTTGCTTTCACTTTCATTAAAAATCGCAACTTCCTCTAGTTTATAGCAATCACAGTACAAATTCTTCCTGCCAAACCACTGTAATACACAGTTTTAATACCAAACCATATTCTTTTTTTCTGTGTACCATGTCCATAAACATATGTACACGCATAGAAATCAATAAACTCTATATCTAATCACTTCTATGATTGCATAAGTAAGAACTAGAAATAATTTTAAATACTGGTCATAATTGGTAATAAGAATAATTTATATATAACATATACACAAATTCTAAAAATAGATTAATTTCTTTTCAAGAAATGTTATACTTAATGTTCAAATACGGCCTTTCATTCCATTTTTCTACTAGGAAACAGATTTCTAAGAACACAGAATCATATCACAGAATCACAGATTGGCCTGGGTTGGAAGGTACCTTAAAGATCATCTTGTTTCAGTCCCCTGCCATGGGCAGGAACACTTTCTACTAGACCAGGCTGCCCAGAGCTCCATCCAACCTGGCTTTGCAAAGAATAATTAGACCAGTAAAATGACAGCACAATATTACTATGTCATTATTTCCACAGCAATTAATAAGCCTTGATAAACATACCATTGATACAAAGGTCTTTTGTTATTCTAGTGTATGTCCACCCAAGGTTCTGGGGGAACAATGGTGGAAACAGCACAGTTTTATACAATCTCCACTAGCCCCACCACATGGGTTCAGCTTTCACTGAAACCCATCCACATAGTTCCCATCAACAATAAAAGGGCAGCAAAACCAGGTTCTAAAATATCCTTCCAGGGTTGACACTGGATTCACAAGGATGCAGCAGGAACCATAATCTCAGGTTTTCTCTCCCTGCCAGACCCTGGGTGACTGCAGAACTGCCAAATGTAGTCCAATGCTCTCTAAACTCTTTTTCTATATTTCTCCTGCTGCACAAAACTGCAAGCAGTTGCCCCCAGTGCTCATACCCTATAAATGCCTTTTCACTAAACATAAGTGTATATGAATCAGAAGTTACATAAAGAAGTTAATTAGAAGATCATTGTGGTTAAAATCCCCAATATGGCTGAGTATGTATTTGTGTGTAAAGCATGCACATACACATACAGTCACACTATACATCAGCTCTAGTGGTCTATCCACTATGGAAAAACTTCCAACAAATGATGGAGAATCCTGTTTAAGCCACACTGCTCAGCTAAGACACAGAGATCCATCTACACAATTCAGATACAAGATTGTGGAATAACCGACGTGCACAGCTTTGATTTCTGCTGATCGTGGTTTATGCATTTATGCCTTAAACACTAACACAGAGCTCATCACATTTTACATGTATTTACTACACACAATTGTATACATCCAAGAGTACAAAAATACAGTGAAGACAACAGAAAGAAGCCCTGTTACAGTAAGAAGCACAAGGCAATGGAATTCTAGCTGTCCAAAATTGAAGCCCACCAAGATCCAATTGCGTGCACAAGAACACCTACAAATGTCAGACTTGTAACTCAGAGGCAAATCCACCTGGAAAGTAAGCCAGAAGCAGGACAGCACGCCCAGCCCTTGCCCCATCTGGTGCAGGCACACGACAGGCACAACTGCACAACCCACCCACGCCCCCCCCATTTGTGCTGCCAGGACAGAAACTGTCCCAAACTTTCCCTGGCTTATGCCAATTTACATTATAACCTTAATGTTTTCAATGTGATTTTCCCAGTATGCTGCACGAGTGGGAAGACTGCCCTTTGAACAATTCCAGTTTATAACAGAAATGCTACAGTGGTTCATATCAACGCAGCTTAGATCTCAACCAGCTCACACAAGGGTTAAAAATAGAAAGTACTATCCACTGGTTTGCTCTGATGTTCCTGTAGATATTGTCACTGGATGTATCCTCAGAAGAATTCTATTCAACACCTCTGTCTTTAAGTACAAAGCTGTAGGCTGTAGCAGCTTTAGGAAACATAAGTATCCTTTTTTCTGCTGCACAGTATCTGTGTGTGAAATTCTCTAAAGGGGTTTAAGTATTTACCCTGAACACTATCAGACAGTTTCTAAAATTTTCCTTATCCTGTTGCAGAAACACTTCAAAGAGAATCATAAACACAGTCTTTTGTGCTTTCAGCACACACGTTGTTTTGGAAGCTTAAGTCTGAATTCCCTCAGAATTGTAAATAATTTTTTTCTGAAAGATGTGCAATATAACTTTTTTTTTCTTTTTACAGATTGTCAGTGATTCTACTACAGACAATGCTGAATCCTTTCCCCTATTTGTGACAGCTAAAAATATTGGGGTCAAGGAAATTAGTGCCAGAAAAAGAAAAAAAAGGAAAAATAAGTCTTCAGGATCAGGTTTCGTTGTTGTTGTTGTTGAAGATAAAAGGTACATTTCCAGAAACATCTGACTCCCAGTGTTCACAAAATATAACCTGCCAAAATACATTTATTTAAAGGATCTGGCCTAAACAGATAAGGAGAGCCCCAAAAGACAAGAAATATGGCTAAAATTTGGGTCTTTGAGCTGCCATGTTGTACCTACATTTCACAGTTCATTAGGCAAATACGATATTGCCACATGGCCCTCCAATAAAGTGTGACACTGCAATATCTAAGTACAATGGGAAAACTAAAAGACAAATTAAAATAATACCTCAGAGTTCCTTGAATTTTGGCTGACAAGGTCAAACCAATTGAAATGTCAGTTAAGTAGCTATGCATTTTCTGAAAGAAGCTAAACAACCAACCAGCCTGTTTGTGATCCCATTATCTATTTTTTTTTAAATAATTGGTTAGTTGTTTAAAGTGCCAAAGTCTACAAAAGCTGGGAGAATTCCTTGTAAAAGCATATTTTGTCTTAAAGCTTTTCATGGTTATTCGGGAACTGAAATACTTTCGATTTAAATACATATTTAAACCCTTGCTTTAATTTGGAAAAAAAAATGGCTCTGGGCTGAGATTTTGTAGCTCAAGTTTCAGCCTAGACTCAATTCTAACTGTCAGGCTGTAAGCTCCTGACAATAGTGGCTTACAGCTGAAACTATGACATACTTCATATGTAGCAATAGTAGCAAATAATAAAATAGTACTCAAAAAGGAAAGAAAAATAATTTCACAAGAAAACAGCCTTGCTCTCTGATTTCAATTCAGTTGTATAAAGTGATGAAAGCATGTTGTTGAGAATAACAGTAGTAATAACATGAATAAATATAGTTCTTAAAAAAGTTTTACAAATCAAGGTGAGAGTTGTGCAGAAAGACACCAGTTTGCATAAAATGCCACCTTGGTCATTGTCACTACACACACAGAATGTAGATGCTTCTGCTTTTACACTACATTTACAAATTAAAAGGTGTGTTGCATTTCATTATCATCAGCTCTATTTTAAGATGCTGGAAAGTGAAACAAATGGTGTAACAATTTCTTGTGTTTCAGTTATACCATTAAGAAATCACTACCTTGAGATCTATGTTTCATTCCTTTAAGTAGACCTTCTACTGTAGGCAAACAGTTGTGCTGTTACGTGTAACTCAAAATCACTCCTGCTTTTCTCTGCATTTCAGTTCTACAATTTTTTTTTGTCTTGCCAAATTCTTGCATAAATAGGTGGGATTAAATGGAGCCTAGCCTACCTAGCATAATTATATATGTTGTGATTTTATACTGCAATGAAACTGATACATTTTAATAATGCCAGTCTTGGCTCTTACCCACTAAAGTCAATAAAGGTTATTAAGGCCAACTGCCATATAAATACATTGCTACATTGCTAAATGGACTGTCAAAGCAGGAAATACAATTCACACCATACAGCACTGCAAGGGTCCTTTTTTTTTTTTTTTGAATACTAGATTTGTTAAAAAAAGCCTTTAAAAATTCAATATGTAAGTAGTGTAACCATATACATTTACTTTTCATTCCACAAACAAAAACCATTTCACTGATTTACATTTTACTTTTCTAACAGGAATCAACCGAAAACAAAATAAACAAACAAAAAGACTGTAGGACTTCTGCAGTTCTTACAGATATGGTATGGTGGTTAAAGATTTTCATAGCTAAAATAAATGTCAGATTGCAAGGTTTGCATGATATCAGACCCTGAGAGACAAATTGTCTCTCCACTGAATCTCAGAACAGCTACAGCAAGAGTTGCTCACATCACATGAGATTTCAGCTTTTCAGACTTCTCTTTACCCAGAAAGCAAAGCTTGTACAGTCTTTTTTTCAAATGGTAACTCTCCCTTTGAATTCAGCAAGCATTTATCCTGATGTTGCAGGTGATAACGTGTTAATCTTGGATGACTTTTAAAAAAACCCTCTCAAACATATGAATAGCCTTCATATTTTCAAGGGAAGGGGGGGGGAAAAAAAAGAGAAGATTGGTTAAACTGCTTTGGATTTAATGGCTCATAAATTCATGAGGTAATATTGTGGGAAATGTGATGTTTTATCAGAATGTCATTCAAATGAAAGGTTTAACATTTACATCACAAGAGTGAGCTCTAAGTAAAACTATCCTCAGGGAAAGAAATGCCAGGAATAAACATTATGATAAAATTGTGTGCTTGCTATAATGTACAAAAATATTAAATAAAGCCCACAGGTCTGAAGACACTGGGCTAAACTTCCTGCAATATCATATTCTGATGTGACAGAGGAGTAATTACAATTAACAGCATCAGAGATAATTTTGGAAACTTTCTTTCCTTCTTTATAGCTGCTTTACTAAACAAGGGGGAAAACTAAAAAAAAGGCATACTGGGACCCCAAGACTGAATTTTGTATCACTCTAGACACACATATAAGAAAATTAAGTTAAGAATTGTTCAGCTCGCACACAAAAGAAAAATAGAGTGCTTAAATATTTTCTTTTAAGAAATAATTCCTTTTAACCAGAAAACTTCTTCCAAAGCTAGATCAACAACTCTAAGACATTTTTACTTTTAGCATATTACGTGATTCATTTTTTTTAACAATCATCCAGCTAAAATTATAAATTTGGAGAAAAAACATCAACTGCAGACGACTGGGTACCTTCAAAAATACCCTTTTGATTTAACTTAGCTGTGGAAGCTAAGCATGCACCAAAACACTGCACTTTTTATGTTAAATTGCTGTTGAATTTGTTAACCCGCAATTGATTTCCTGTGTTATGGAATCTTAGAGATTACAGCTAACTTGAAGCAACAGGGATAATTCTTGATGTTAATGCCACATTTCGATGTATTTTTATTCAGGCTGTTCCTGCTGCTGCATTGAAACTACGGCTCAACATTGTCCCCTACTGTCACCTTGTGGAACACCACAGGACAAAATGTAGGTTAAATCCAGAAAAACCCACCCCATCTCCAAGTCCCAAATACAGTAAGCATCAAATTTACTTAGAGACTCAACAAAACAGACATTCTCAATTAACATTCTCTTCTGTCTCCTTCAATAGCTAAAATTAATTGTGAGTAATATGTTATAAGTCATAAAACATTAAAGCAATTTTTAAAATTTAAATTAGAAGCAGCTTCTGTTTTGGCCCAACCTTCAGTTTGCTGATAAATATCATCCTGAAGCCTGTTGAAAGGAGATACACTGACGCCACCATGTTTCTAATTAGAGACACCTGGCAATGTCACACCAATTGCAGAAAACCTAACCCCTGAGAGTTCCAGAGTTTGCTGTTTTTCCATGTTCTCAACACACAACGCATATAAAATATCAAACATTCTTGTCTCTACCTCATCTAAGCCTGTGTTACAAGTGAGTAAGTTGTCATTTGAAAGAAAAACAAACCAAAATATTTTTTCAAATTAAAAAGGTCATTCAAGGCTGTGAGCACAAAAGAACACAAAAATGAGGGGAAAAAAACCCACATAAACAAGTTATAAATACTTTTTCTCCTTTTGTAGGAAAATTCAGTGTTCACTGATTCCCTGTGACAACTGATTTTACAATTGAAAGTTCCACTTTTCCAGACATTTTTCCACATCTGGAACGTGCCACTGCTGGAGAAGCTTACAATACATTTGAGCAGCTTAGTGAGTCACAACATTTCCCTTGAGACTCAAGATTATGTTCTTGTTGCACCACATCTCCAGAGATTCAAACACACCCCTGCTTGGCATCCTCAGCAATATTACAAACTTTTCCAAGTCCACTGCAGGCAAATTGAGCCTTTATGCTGTGACCAGCAGAAGTGATCGAGAAGCAACTTCCTGACAAAAACATGGAGATGAGCAGGAGACATCTGCCCATATAGTTCCTTCTGAGCACAAATCCAGCAGCAGACAACTGCTCCCAGAACTCTGACAGCACAGTGTCCCAACTGAATCTCCACCTAGACAGCAGCAGCAGCTGTCCAAACAGGCAATGTTGGCACAGAGTCCCTGTTCAAGGAAAGCAGGATGTACATTCAAGTACACAGGAACCATTATTACAATTGTTCTTAAAACTACTTTCCTCTTGTTGGTTCTAGCTGTGGGGTAAGTGTGCAGGTACAGACCTCCAGATGAACAATCCTGTTCTTAACTTTCCTCTGATGCATTTGCCATTGTTGTCATTGGCAGAGTTGTCTATCTGGGTGTCGCACAAAAAAGTAGACAATGCAGTTTCATGTACCAATTTGTGTGATGCAATATATGACTGTCAGCTTATGAGACTGTCAAACCTTAAAAACAAGTAAAGTCAGAAAATAACTAAAATCTTGGGGGGTTGGATTTGATTTTGTTCACATTCTTTCTGGCTATTGGGGCATAAAAGTGAGAGGAGACAGTATAAGGCTGACAATGATTCTGTTTCTCATATGTTCTGAATAAAATTTAAAACCCATTACTACAGTACAATTAAAAACATAATTGTGAGTGCTCTCAGAATTAAGCCCTAGAGACTTCAGACTTTAAAACTAGTACTTACCATAATCTCCATTTTTCTCCAAAATTCTTCCAGTTTAGCCATAGGCTTAAGCCACCAATCAGTGCACTTCAAATACCTCTTGCCTTGGAACCAAAACTGCCTAAGCCACTCAAATTCAACCTGCAAGATAAAAACATATGGCAGCATAAACATCTACGTTCATGATCTGAGGTAGGAATGGGGTAGTGCATGAATCCAGCTATACCTGAACAATCCCACAGAAAAGGAAACAGTCACCAAAGTACTCATTTCTAAACACATCCTTACACCCAGCTGTTTGTTCTACTTCTATTCCATGTCAATTTGTGACCTGAGCTACTCTCTTCAAACCCAGAGAACTGCAAACCCCAACTTTTTTTTTTTTTTTCACATGTGGTACATGTACAACAAACATTCAGGTTTCCTCACAATTCAGTTGAACAGGTACCAACTCTGGGTCATTGTGATTAATACTGGGTATTTCAAAATGTTTCCCTCATAGAAGACTGAAAAAACTTGCAGTGATAACATTGCTAGAATGCAGCCCAGTCAATTGCTCTGGAACAAGAGGGTGGCACTACAAGGAATCACAGTCTTTCATCCTTTACCAAACAGCCCATTTACCAGAGAAGACACTTTAATAGTAATCTGTAGTTCTGGCCTTTAGAATTCCATATATATCTTTGTTGTGGTAGTTATGTTTCACACTAAGTTTAAAGATGCTTTAATCATTATTTGTACCACAAAGGAGATTTGTTCATCCCTGCTCAATTCCAAAGATGCAAATAAAGACAACTTACCAAGGTGAAAGAATAAAGAAAAGTGGCCAAAGCTGTCACCTAAGACTTCCTTTCCTGCAGGGGTGAACTGAACTGCTATAGAAATCTTAAAGTATCCCAGTTAACATTAACTAAAGGTTTGGTCAATAAATTAAAGTTTACAATAAAAGATACTTAAATTTCCAGTATATAAAAATAATATTAAAGCAAATTTATTGGTAAAATATAACATGATTAGCTGGCAGACACAGACCTTAGAATGTTTTCAAAAAAACCTGACTGTTAGCCAGTGACTCTTTAGCATAGAAGTTTGACGACATCCTTCCTAAAAAATGCTGAAGGGAACTTTGCTTCCTCTACAATATTAACGAGGTATGAAGGATCAAGTTATGGTTTGCGAAAAAAAAAAAAGAAAATCAGTATATACCATTTTGGGAAGGCTGAGCATATCAATATTCAGCTAGAATTTTAAGAACTCAATACTTCTTTTTCTCCTCTCCCCACTTCTTTTTGAGTTTTTTGGCCTCTACCACATGATGTCTGGCAAACAGGTTTCATTAAATTAATCACACGGCCATTCATCAATGAAAAAAAAATTCTTTTTATTAAAATCAATGTTAAAATATGATTCATCATGAATCTATTTCAGTCAATCTGATTTCTGGCTAGTCATATTGATTTGCTACATTAATCTATGCAATTTCAGTCTAAGTCTGGCACACGGGCCAAAATTTAAACGTATCTTGATCCTGTACAGCACATACGATTTGACACAGGAGAGCTGCTTTTTAGGTGTAAGACATAAAGTTTAGCAACAAGCTAATTCATTTTCTGCAGGATTAGCTGGTCTCATTAGAGGTCAGTGAACCTAATTGCAAAAGCAGCTGTTTAATGATGTGGACTGACATCTACTACAGCTATCAAACTCAGGTCCACACTCATCTCACAGCATCTCTGTTAAGCTCTAAACTGAGTTAATAAAATGGGGTTTGGGGAGAAAAACAGTGTTTCACCCACCAACTTGGCCATGAAGCTGCTTGACATGTGACTGCACCGAACTATCTCCTCTGAGCAGCTAACTGTAGATTCTGAGAAAGAAAACCATCTTGATGAGGCAAGGGTGACAGGATTTCTCTATCCTTGTTTTAGATACATGCAAACATAAATACTTAGATTTGCGAAAATCACAATATAAAAAAGACATCAAACTATTAGAGAGCATTCAGAAGAGGGCCACAAGGATGAAGGGGAAGCCTTATGAGGAGTAGCTGAGGTCACCTGGTCTGTTCAGCCTGGAGAAGAGGAGACTGAGTGCAGTTACAACTTCCTCACAAGGGGTAGTGGACGGGCAGGTATCAATCTCTTCACTCTTGTGACCAGTGACAGGACTCGAGGAAATGGCATGAAACTGAGTCAGGGGAGGTTTAGGTTGGATATCAGGGAAAAGTTTTTCACCCAGAGGGTGGTTGGGCACTGGAAAAGGCTCCCCCTGGAAGTGGACACAGCACCAAGCCTGGCAGAGTTCAAGCATCTGGACAATTCTCTCAGGCACATGGTGTGACTCTTGGAGTGTCCTGTGCAGGGCCAGGAGTTGGACTCGATGACCCTGATGGGTCCATTCCAACTCAGCATATTCCATGATTCTATGATGAAAATCTCCAGAGATTCTTGCTATGCTAAGATTGCTTGGTATTTTTAATTAACATATAAACACCTTTTACACCACATTCATGTTTTAACAACAACATGCTATCTGCTTTACAAGTTGTATGTCCTCTTGCTTTCAACTGTGCTCTCTTCAGTAACATCTTTTTCTGTAGCAGGAAGGCACTCACTCTTCTTGGCTTGTCTCCTTCCACAAACAGGAGGAGCTGTGCCACAAAAAAACCCTCACGACACTAAATACTGGAGAGACACAAAAAGCTCAATTCTAGCCTTAACGGAACTGAAGTTACAGAATATTCATCTTCTGTGACAAAACTATCAGGTTAACAGCTCTTGCCAAGGATTTTGTCACAGAGTTTTAATTTGGAGATTTACATATATCAGAGCTAACTTTAGGCATCATTAGCAAGCATTTTACATGACCAAACAGGACAAAGCTTAAACATATTCACATATAAAAATATATAGGCTGAGTGTCTGTGGAATAATTTTCATCTCCTAATTGATTTTCACTTAGGATTTACATCTGTGCAAGTAAGCTCAGAATCAGGCCTCATATGTCTAATCACAACATATTTTCAAGTTGTCCTTTAAACAATGATTAAAGGCCAATTTTAGGCTATTGTCAACATTGGGTAGTAAAAGGCTGACAGTAGCATTTGGCATTTTGTGAGGCAGTGCTCCTCAGTCAATAATTTAAAAGTACTGGTTATTAAATGCCTTGCATGTAGGTGATCTATATTTCTCTCTGCCAGACTAGTCAGTCACCAACCATACCATCAGCTCACCGTGATGTGCTAAAACATATTAACCTTCCTCTGCCTGCATACACCACTACCCTTTCTCATCAGTGGCCTCAGTGTCTAACACCACATACCTTCAACTCATCTAGTCCAGACTTTTCTACATCCCTGTGTTTTCACCAACTTTACCTACTGCTGCCATAAAAACAGATTTGCTGTAGGAAAAAGGTGACTGTACCTCACAAGCAGCAGGACAACCCATTCAGTCTTAGTTCTAGTCATGGCAATCAGGATCTGATAATTACAGCTGAGCAAATATCCTGATGAGAAAAAAAGTCTATCTTTCAAACTTGAGTACTTCCTTTGAAACCTGCCATATTTTTAGCACAATCCCTAGACACTAAAAAAAAATTCCTATAGTGTTTTACTTCACTGAGAATATCCAATTATTAGTTTGGTGTTGGCAAACGAACAAGCCTTGAAAGTACCTCACACCAACATGAACTATTAGCAGATTTTGCATTAGTCAGAGCAAGAAAAGTAAATTTTCTTTGAAATGTGAAGGACAGGAGGGTGAAGATCTTTTCTGCAGATTTATTTTTACGTATGAGCATTTACATCACCTGTTCAGCAGTGTTTTGTTACTTTAAAAAGCAATTGCCAATGGTTTTCCCCAGGTCCCCTGTAGCTCTGTTTGGGATGTACTCAGTAGCTATATGTATTTTGGAAAGCCAAGTGTGATTCAGTAGGAGCAAGAGGTTCCTGTTCAAGGAATTCAGCAAGATCATTTCTTTTGGCATAAATTATTACTGGCCAAACAGCGATCTGATTGTGACTGGGTGTGAGTTTTTAGGCTATTGTAGTCCACAGCTGGAAGGTAACTACATCTGTTCACCCTGCTACACCCCTGCCACTGAAGTATTTGTTCAGACTGCAAGCCCACAAGCTACTCAGACAAGCAGCACGTGAACACCCTTAATTAAGGCTATCTTTACTTACAACTACAAAGTGCATACTGGGACCAAAGTGACTCACACATCTAACAAACAGCACATACCTTGCAATTACTCAGATATTCCTTTGAAGGCTGTTTTACTGAGGGAGACCATGACAACAAAGCTAGGTCTAAAGAAATATTAAACTTCCACCTGGCTGCCCACTAGAGATGCTAAAAACCTCCTCAGGTTAGAATCCTACTTTTTCAACAGGAAGACATCTCAAGACATCCAAGACAGAGCCCCGACAAATGAACTCTGGGAAATCTAATATCAAGTAAAGACATCCCCCAGATACTCACCCATACTTCTCTTAGAGGTTTCTCTGCCCACCATGAAAGTGGAAAAAAAACCCCTAAGTCTCCACCTGTGCTTCAGATCCTCAGTTCAAATGCACTTCATCAGCACAGCAAGTCAATTTTCCTGCCCAGGAGTACAACAGTGAAGGCACAGAATCATACTTCATTTTTTGAGACTTGCTCTTAGGCTTTTTCCCTCTAGTACACACTGATAATTCATCCAGGTCTCATTTGGCAGAGCAGTTAATTTCAGCACAGACTGGGAATCTCTGCTAAACTACTATATTTTACCTTGGTACTGTGATGGTTCTGTTCTGGTTAATGTTCTCTGATGACTTCGGAGGTACCAGCAAGAGGGGTAAAAATAAATGAACCCATGGCATTTCAAGAAGCAAAAGAATCAATAACAATGGCTGCATCTAGTTATCAGAGTTAAACTGAAGAACTTCAGTTATGACAACATTTGAAAATAAAATACATCAGTATCACCACCTTCAGAGATGGGAATACTCTCCTTTCGAGCTCATGATTTCTGGTCCAGAGGAAGAAAAAAAAGTTACAAGGAGGTTTAGAACTAGTACAGAAAGCTGTATACCAGAAATACACAAGCAAGATTGGGAAATTGGGTGGCACTTCTCCATCAATACTATGTTGGGCTTTTTGTGCTATTTAGATTTTGCATTAGAAAATACTAAAAAATTAAGGGAGTGAAATGCAAGGCTCGTTTTCATCAGTAAGCAGGTTGATTATTTAAAGAGACAAAACAGGTTCTTGTTTTTCACCTGCATGAGAAAGTTTGAACCTAAAATCTGTATTAGTGCCTGAAAAGACAAAATTTTTTCACACAGAATAAAAGAAGGTAGGAAGATTTTAGATGCAAGGAAAGTTCCATTAGCTTCACAGGTCTGTATGTTTTCACTTCACTGATGTTTTAAAAAGAAATATGCATTTACCAGAGATAAGCCACTAGAACTTTTGTGTACTTGTGCAGTAATAAATGAAATTTAAGTAGCACTCTAACATACAGAATTTACCCTTCAACCAAAGAGGTGACCTTGGGATAAAAGAATAAACAAAAAGAACAGAAAAAAATTAGTATTCTCTTTTCAAATTAAATATAGATCCAATGTGTCTCCTAAGTCTAAGTGCACAATATGTACAAGTTAAACAAAGGTTGCTGTTACAGTATATCCCATATGTGTAACAGGAAACATCCCTGTATGTCACACAGCAAAATTATTCAGGTGACTGCAAACACCAGGGGCTAGTCTCTCACCTGATGTAAACAGCACATGGCTTTGATGTTAAAGGACCCGTGCAAATTTACACCAGCTGTGCATGTGGCCCTTGCTGTGCAAACCACATATGCGTGTAGTTTTATGGACTGAGCCTGATTAATGTTTTGTAAACCCCTCCATGCATCAGACTCCTTTAAATTGCCCTAGGAGCTGTTTTGGTAAAAGTCAAGGGTGCAAATCTTTTGCCAACAGTATACCCCATTTTACCAACTGTAAACACAATACAGATAAAAATGTGCTCTACAAAGTTTTGGTAACACTGCAGAATGAGAATTCCTCAGCAGACAGCAATTTAAACATTTCACACAAATTCTAATTTTAGTGAAAATGACCCATGTATGGCTTCTAATAGTGATCATATTTATCTTAACAGAAATACAGCACAGCTCCAAGTAAGAAAGCACTGCCAGTGCTTTCCTGTCAAAGTGCATTGTTACGCTTGAATATATTATAGCACTAAATGGCCTTCTTAAATATGTTCCTCACAATGTCTTCCACTGCATTTTCTTCAGAACACGCTTTAAAGCCCACACTCACAATTGTGTTGCACCAGCCTTTGGCAAAAAGCTGGTTCAACAGGAACCAGGGAGGAACAGCTGTAAAATTCTACCTGCTCTTTCCCTCTAATCCTCTAATTTCTTCTCTCTCTTCCTTTCAGTTAGAGAAGCACTAGAGTAGTTTGTTTGTTCACCACACTGCCAGATTTGGTGCAATATTTTATGAAACTTCTCTTACTTTACCAGCAGAGGGATCTTAAGAAGAAAAAATGAAAACTTCCATGATAATCCCCATTACTGTACCCAAGTGAAAAAGTCATAAAATCCACATTGCAAACTTGCACAAAGCAAGGTAAGCAGCTGAACATGACTGTCATTAACTCCATGAAGAGACTGCACCACTCAGACCTGGCTGAAGCATTTTTGGTGCAGATCATCTCACCTCATTATGTATTTCTTCTACTTGCTTCACAACTGCAGCTTCCAGTGATTTCAAAGATAAAGCCATTGAATCAGAATCAGTCTGTAAATTCTGGAGTGCCAGTTCACATTGTCCAAATATGTATTCCAATGTTCCTCTAGAACACTATAAAGATACAACAAAAATTTATATATAGCCACTTCAGAAAATATGTACTTCTCAAATATATTGAACAATTTGCTTCTGAAATAACCAAAGCAGAACAGTAACAAAAGTGTAAAGCTTCTTGAATTGTCTATATAGTTATTGATAAAAATTATGCTGAAGCTAGCTTTTCTGCTTATTCAATCCTCAAATGCAGAGAAGGACACAATTTAAAGCATACTCATGCCTAGTCTTGGTTGTTCTGATCTCCTAAAGGCCTTTTTTTCTGCCAGTGGACACTGCTGGTGTGTGTTTTGAGTATTTCTATCTCATCATGAATTTCACCTTTCAACTAGGATTGGAATATGAACACAGCAAAACAGCTGTAGAACATTTCAGGTAAAAAGCAGTTTCCATATTTCATCAGCAATCCATGAGGTGTGATGTAGCACTTCCTGAATTCATATCTGACATGTCTACATGGGAGTTTAGGCAAACTACCAATACAGAAGCAAGTGGGCCTCAGTACAAAGCTAATCAAAAAGCAGTTGTTCAAGAAAACAGTTTGAGTCATAAGCATAACATGAACCACAAATCTGGATAACACACCATGATTTTACATATAAGGTACCAGAATATTAGTTTTACAAAGGACCAAACAGCAAAACATTTTTGATACTTACATCTGCCACTCGATGAGTTGAGCTGAATCGAGGTGATAAACCAGCCAGAACACAGTGCTGATGTGTCATATTGAGATCATCTAGGGACAGATTAGAAAACCTTAAGTACAGGAAAAAATTATACTTAATAGAAGTTAATCTGGTTGAATATGAATTAAGTGCACTACTTTTTTCTCCAGTGCTTAGATAATTCAGTCACATCTTCCTAAATACTTCCACTACCCCTTTCAGTGTCCATTCAGTGTGGCATGTTTTATTTAGCTAACACAGAATTAGACATATTACATTTTGATTTGCACCTTTATTCAAACCCTTGGCAAATCTTTCACTGTAGAGTTCTGCCTTGGAATTGCTTCCAACTGTCTCTAATCCTTTATGAATCTTAGAAAGAAGCCTGTAATTTTAATTTAAGAGTTTACAATTCATCTAAAACTCTAATCGTACAAAAATAGTTGAAGCTTCATGGATTGCATGCCTCAAAGCACATTAAAAAATACATTTTAGGTCTTAAAAGATTACGGTAAAGATTTGCTTTCTTTTTCTACTAAATATATATTAACTGAGAAGAAAAAAATCACTCTTTGTTAAATTGGCCATTGTCCATTTGGCAGTAAAAGCTTTTATTCAGATACAGAACACTATACCCAGATTACTGTTCTAGTTTTAGAGCCAAACCAAAGCTGTTGCATTCTTCGGTCACCCGTGTCAGAACTACCAGAGCGCTCTCGTGGGTTCTCTAAAACACAACACACGTGGAGGCAACATCAGTTTTAAATGACTAAGCACTGACTGGCGAGGTCTGGAAAACCAAAAAGCTGCCTCTTCAGCATAATGCATCACAAAAAGTACATGTATATAAAAGCAGATATATATCTGTCCATCCTGCTTTGGAAAACTGCAGGCAGGCCAGTTGTCTGTTGGACAGTTCTCCTTAATTTGTGGTGAGGTCAGAGCCAACATGGTCTTTCCTGTCACAAAACAGTAGGACCTTACCTTGCCACCAGTTCTGGACAACTATGGCAGAGATATCTCATTTTAATATCTCTTACAGAAACAAAAACTTATTTGAACTGTATAATGCACATGAGAAGTGACTTATTATTTTAAATTACCATTAACACCAACTTAGCAATGTATTTAGCAGTTTCAAGAATTGTCTCACAATCCTTTCTCTTTCTAAAAAAATTCCACATGCGTGCTTAAAAGATGCATATGCCAATTAACTAATTGTTAGATAAGAAAGAAGTTTTGAGAATTGGACTACAATTTTCTGCTTATATGACTGTTCCTCTCCCAAAGCTTTCCCACGGCTATGAAAAATGCTGTCGCTTGCACAGAATATTTTTCTGAAGTCTCATCAGGCTTTTTGAACGTTTATAAATTTTAAAACACTGTGAATTTTCCTAATTTAAAATAATAATTCTAGAGAACAATCAAGAAAAACTAATAAAGTACAATACATGCTAGAATGCTATTTTGCTATTTTGCAAGGCCTCTGAAAAGTTGGTAACCAACACAGAAAAACCTAAGGGTAACTAGAGGTTAAGGGACTTGCCAAAATTTGCATGGAAGTTCTGTACAGGAAGTGGGCTTACAGATGGATCTAATGCCATAGATTTAACAGCTGACCACCCCTCTACTACTGGATGCAGACTATGATTCTCTGTGTGGGGCCTCCTTACCAGCAAAAATTCTCAGTGATTTTACTGCCATTTAGAGACAGCAGATACATTTTTGAATTTGGATGCTGCATACTCTATTTTAAATGGTGGAAGCAGGTTCACATTATAGATCTGTCTCTCCTTCCCCTGTACTGACATCTATCAGCCTGGTTTTCTTCTCAAAGATGTCCCTCCCAGAACAGAACCTCAGCACAGTCCTCTCTGCTGCTTCAAAGTACTGCCAGTTCCTTCCTTTTCTCTCCAATACTGTTCTCAGTCCCTGATCCTGCTCTGTCCACACCTCCACTTTCTTCTAGACAGCTGAACTTCCTGGGCTCCACCAGGAGAAACACTGAAAGCACTGTGCTTACACAGCCCTTATCAAAAGAACAGGCTAATGGATATGTCTGTACATTCAAATAACACACATACAGTTAACTCATTCTACTACTTAACTAATTATCAGAGCACCAGTGAGGTGAGGAGCCAAAGCACTCTGAAACAATGACTGTACACCCATGTCACTGCAGACTATTAAGTCATAACAAATACAGGGTAGAAGGAAAAGGAATTCTTAGCCAAACCTTACTTAAGGGAGTGAGGACTAAAGGCCCAAAACTTATTACTTGGAGGTAAAGTACTTCCCAGGAAAACAGAAACCACAATGGAAAATGGTTCTCAGAATTATCAACAGGGGTTTATATAGTCTTTTCTATCTTCTCTCAACTGTTCTTCCTGAACTTTTTAGACATTTGCCTTTTCATCATCTATTTCACGAAGCAAATAAAAAGTACAGCGATGTTTAAAGCACTGACAAAAGTTTTAATATTCTAGCCACCACAAGTATCTACAAACAGAAGTGAAAGGGACTTCTGTTATTAGTTTTCTTAACTACCATTAACAAGTAAAGAATTTTCTTTTTAACCATATTACAGTGCAATTTTCAAAGCACTAAAATGCTTTTCCACCATTTCCATTTTACTTGTATCCAACTGCACACAATGCTTTAACAGGACAAAATCTAACAAAACTAATTTTACTGCAGATGTATCAATAAAAAGACCAGGAAGGTATATCTCCTTCCTAAGAAATTATAGGTCAGTGGAACATTCCTTTCATAACAGAAAGCTAGAAGGATGATCTTTCCCTAACTAAGAAATATTTTTAGTTTTTTGCACAAACAAAATACAATTAATTAAAAGCTAAATAGCAAATTTTAAAATTTAAAAAAATGTGTCTGAGATTTGCCAACCTTCATGATCAAAGTTTGGTAACGACAAATACATTCCTGAAGTTCTAAGTCTTAATAGTAAGGAATACACCATTTGGATTAAATGTGGACTCAAAAAAAAAAAAAAGGGAGAGGTAAAAAACTCCAACACATTCAAGATGCTAGAGAGCAAAGAGGGTTCAAGTTAGTTTGTGAAAATAGAAGCAGATTAAATATCTAGAAATAGTTTAATGAGTCATTATATACATGTGGAAGCGCTTCCATTAAATACTTATCTTTAACCACAAGCCAACCTCTGCAATGTGTGCACCCTTCTTCTGGTTGGTTAGGAAAATGATTTTTTGATGCTTCTCGAACTATAATTTGCTAGGGGTGGGAGTGGTATAAGATTCAAAGTTCATCTTCATGCTGTTTTAAAACCCTAACCTTCAAGCAAGAGCTTGATCTATGGGAAACAGCTGCAGAAAAGTAAATCTGCCTTTGAAAGAGTCCAGAATGTATTTTTGTTAGGTATGTTTTGAAGTCATGGTAGGAAAATTAGTGAAAATTATAAATCTGCTTGCAAATCTGGTCATGTCTAACTCAAAGATTAGGGGAAAGATTCCAATTTAATAGTAGGACCATGACAACCCTAGTTAAGCATGCTCTAGGACAGAGCAGATGGGGCCCTTTGCTCACCTCCACGCGTTTTGGATTTATTGCATGCACCCAACACGTTTCATATTAGACACCCTTTGACTGTGTACTTGAGACAGCAGGGTTCAGTATGCACTTCCTCTGCAGACCAATATATTATTCTAAATTGAGCTAAAGTGTTTCCGTTTCATGAGTGATATAAAGTTCAGATTCGAGTTTTTAGGCAGCAGACTTGCAGTCATTCACCAGACTTTTTTTCTTATTATTACAGAAAGCCTTAAAAAAAATATTTTAAAAAATCTGTCTTACTGAAAGTAATTTTGAGTTTTGATTGGTTTTGCCTAACCCCCCCCACCCCTTATATTATTGTAACAGCTTAATGGAAGAATGGATTTGGTCACCTCATGTTTAGGATTAACATGCATTTAAATTTCGGCTCACAATTTCATCTGAAGAGGGCTGCTGAGAAGGCAGATGTCAATTTAAATTTTAAGACATTTTACTAAATTTCTACCCGGAATAACAAAATCCATTTTATAGAGCCAATGAAGAGGGGAACATAAACATTATTAAATGTCTACTAGAAATGCTAAAAAAACACCCCTGTTTTTCTTTGTTACTTTGCTATACCCATTGATCTGGATTTACAAGTTACTGTAATTGTACATTACTATTACCACACTTTTTTATATAAGATTTGTGTGTAGTACTCGGGGTATTACAGGTACAGGACTTGATAGGACCGGACTTTTAATTATAAGCAACATTTCAGCACTTTACAGCATCCATATAAAGCAGTAAGCACTGCACCATCTCAACAACTGGAAGAACAGACCTACAGAGTTACAAAGTCTTCTGCTAGAGTGGATGAGTCAATGGTAGTCAGAACCAATCCTACCAGTCCGATATATCAATCAGCCTCTGTACATCAACAGCTCCAGTAGCTGCAGTACTCTTAATGTTCTATTTTCTAGATGTCTTACTTACTGCTGCCACTGCTTTTTAAAATAATGCCAGCAAGAAGACTCTGCTTACTGAAAATGAGGGTCTGGAATATATTGCGTACAAATGCACAAGAGAAAGGGATCTAAAATTTTCTTTTCTTATTGCCAAGGGATTTTTTTAAAAAACAGAGCTTTCCTATTTTACCTTTTAGATGGCATCCTCAAGGTGCCTCCTCTTAAAAGTAATTTCAAAAAAATCTGAACAGAAAAAAGTACACTAAAACAATATACGTCCACTTATACTGTCTTTCACTTGAAGTGAAAATGATAAAGGCAGTTCTGCTGCACACAGTAACCTAATAAAAGGGCCATTTTGGGATACCCTCTCAGACTGCGTAGAAGAGTAATTTTTTTTTTTCAAGTAATTGAAAAGAAATACAAAGACTACGGAAACACAGAAGAGATTAACAAAACACCTGGCCTACAGAGCTCAAATCTGTAGCTCTTCACAAAGTATTAATAAGAAAGTGATTTACTCTTCATCTTCAAAGGAATGTTAAATATATCCTTTGTTTCCATCTAAACAGGCTCACAATGTTACGTATTAAATAAACTAATTTTCTGAGTCACCCTTCATAGAGCATTCCTGATAGTACTTCAGTTACTGCATTTGAATTCCATTGGGGAAATAAAAAATGCCCTTATGATCTGGTAACTCAGTCAACTACAATCCACAGTATTTTTCAATCAAAATACTGAAGTTATACCCCCTCTTTTATTAATCACCTTCTGATTCTGTTGCCCAGCATAGCTGTGTATGCACAAACTTTCCAGTCAGGAAGGATTAGATAAGAAGTTTACTTGATGGTTATTGCACAAAAATAGATTAACAATAGCCTTTCTAAGAATGTTTAGCTGCCACTTCACTCTCTCTTTCTGTATCCTCACAAATACAGAAAAGGGAGGCACATCCAGACCACCGTGCCAAAGGATCTCACATCTTAACACTTGATCTGTTCACGTTTAAGAGCACAGTCAGTACAGGGTTTTCACACAAGATACCTCACTGATGACAGTGCACAAGATCTGATGAGGTAGTTAAGAACACAGAATGGTATATATTTTTTAAGATGGCCAACAAATGTACTGCTTGTTGTAAGTAAACTGTTTTCATCTTTGTTGGAAGACGAAAGGGAAAGTTGAAAAGACTCTTCTGCTCATCAAGTTGGGAGTGACAGGTCATTCTAGGGACATTCCATGGAGTTTACCTTCCAAGGCACAAACACAAACAGGCAACAGTGCAAGTGCTCTCTGTCAAGCCAAGACACTAACCAGGCAAACGTGATGTTGTCAAAAGCCTTGTTCTTGTTTCGTTTGATTTGTAACCAAATTTATTTAAACAGAAAGTTATAACCAAGAGAAACACAAGCCAAAAGAAAAAGCAACAGATTTTGTGTCAACAAACCTTAGGAGCAGTTCTCACTTCGTTTCTTTCCATGGAAAAACCTTAGTGAGTGAGCTCAGCTGCTCAAGTAAATTAACTCAATTTAATTTTCTTCTTTTAATCCTCTATGCTTGAGACATTGAGACTCACTCTTAGAGTAAGGCAGCTCTGTTCATTATGATCTTAGTATAATCCCACCACTAGAAAATAGCATGTTTGAATATAGGCATGGAAAAGTGTAGCAGAAGGACAGAAGTGTCAGGTGTAAAATTGGTGACTAATAAAACATCCACAGATTGGCATAATGACTGAAACTTCAAGAACCATGGTACAAGAAAACTTTAAGACAGCTACATTCACAGCTTACATAATACAGGTGCCACTCTATAAGCCACGCTGAAGGACAGAAAGTTATTTGTTGAACATAACAGATGCAAAATGCTCACAGTTACTCAGAAAAACTGCATTAAGAATACAAAAAGCATCTAGAAATACAAGGATGGGACAGATACAGTGCATCTTCTTACAAGATCTGAGGAAATTCTGGTTATGGCCTGAAGCCTGTCTTCGACTAGTCTACTAATTCTGACTACAAAACAGATAGAAAAGGCACAAAAAACCTATTTCTTTCTTAGCTGTGAAGTGAAAGAAACATTAATAAAAAAATTCCATCAAAATACTCTGGAAGTAGGCAGGGAAGAAGGAATTTATTATATACCCCAGCCAGATCTCACATCTTTCTAAATAAAGCCCTAACTGAAAGGAAGGTGTGGTAACTTACTTAAATATAAATGTAATTTTCTCTACTGTCAACAGAAAGTTTAACTTCTTAGCACTTGAAAATTACCAAGCATCAAGTAGAAGTCTCCTTGGTGAAGTGGTATTGCTAATCCAGGTGTCTCAATGTCCCACGCTACCTTCAAGCCTACGTGCCAAACAGCTGGGTCTCTTCCCTTCAGTTCTTGTTCATTGCTTTCTCCCACACCTGAATCTTGAGAGAGAGAGAGAAAAACACCACAAACATGAGAGACAGGGCAAGAATCATAAAATATAAAATCTCATCTAATAATACAGACTTAAAGATATCCCATATTGGTACAATCTCAACAGGCTTAAAGATTCTATAACCTCCATTTGGTATAATCATCACCTCCAAATTCACAAGTATGCAATAGGTAAAAGTAAAAAAGTTACCAAGATGAAAACTTCAGGTTAATTGCAAAGTAAAGGCAAATCAAGCCAAGGTTTGTAGTGGACTTGAGGTTTTCTGAAGTTCTCAAGCACATGTAAGAGGAGTTTTCATTAAGCTTCACTCAATTTAATTTGTTTCATTACTGAAACTATAAGCATAGAAGAAAAAAATTTAAAAATGCAGTAACACTGATATAGCAATAGATAACTTCTGAAAGAATTTCAAGGCATAAACTGCCAAAGCATTTTATGAGCAATTTCATTTGTGTACATACTTGCAATTTCAGTAAATCGGAAACTGAGACAAAGTAAGGTGAAATAATGGTTACAAAACACAGTCTAGACCAAAGTTGAGCAAATCTTGGAATCATATCTGTCATTCTTTTCTCAAAATTATTAGTCAAACATGCTAGATAACATGTGCAATAGCCAATGAAGCTTCAATACATTTGTCACAACACTTTTCTTATCATTAGGCAACACGAACATGTTGAGCTTGGGGAAAAAATAATCCACTGCATAGAAATAGTATTTAGAGCTTAATCCCTCAGAACTATTTTCATAAGCTTACTTCACTGCAGTATAAATTGAAAGATACAGTCAGCACTTATAACAAGGTATTTGGGAGCTATGGTATAACAGTTTTAGGGCTAAAGTAACAGAGCATTTTGACAGGGAGGATGAAGTTTTAATAAGCAGTTGGCACAGAACGGCAGTGAATGGTTAGAAGTGAACTATGTAACATGCCTAATTCTGGCTTACAAGTTAGTAACTGTGTGTGTCCATTTCACTGTCCACTTGAAATGTGCTTTCACGTAATAATTTTTAAAACCTTTCCCTTCATTTAATTCTAGAAGAAAAATATTGAACACATATAGCTCTTATTAGAATAGGCACCCACAAAACGCGGCCTTGAACTCACACTTCCAAAATATTCATGTCACTCCTCTCACGTGGTTACTACATTGCTTTTTTAATTGGGGGTTGCCCTTGGAAAATTAAGACAATCTATTAGTTATTATGCCAATTAAATATTGTCTATATTCAGGAAGCAGAGAGCAAAAACCTTTTGAAGAGCCAATCTAAGAAGTTCTTAAGTTAAAAATCTTACTGTAAGTTTAGTCCCCAAATTCCCTCCCTTCACTGCTGCAGCTCTCAGCCAACTGAAGCTTTGGCTTGGGAGCAAGTCTAGGTCCTTCTATCAAGGAGCACACAAATGAGAAAACAAGAGCTAGCAAATACTCAGAAAAATCAATACTAAACTCTTCAAGGGGCTTTCATGTTTTCTACCCTCTTCAGATAAATCGTAACTTAATTTAAGAAAAATGTTTTCTGAAAACTGCAAATAGGATGGCTTTCAAGGCATTTTTAATGCAATACATCATGGATATTATGAAAAGAAGTAACCTTTCTGGGTTAACTCTCTCTGTTATTCTGCTTTCCCATTCACTTTGGCAGCAGCACTGTTCACAATATGGCACCAATAAAATATAGAACTACAATCAGAGACAGCAATTTCAATCAAAGTTTCCTGGGGTCTCCTCATAAATCCAGCACCTTTGGAATGTGCTCGTTAAAATGACTTATTTTTTGCAGTTTGATAAATTTTTTATTGCTTAAGTACTGAGTTCAAATGCAGCTCACAGTCTCCTTTTCTCTATATTCTCAATTATTGCACCTTATAATTATCAGCAGCAATTGAAACTGATTGCTCCTACCATGTCATTTTGGTAACAAATGGAAGCAAGCTGCTACTTGCTTTTAAATGCATGCTACTCTGAAAGTGAGAGCAAGGGAAGAAAAGACACCTTAACATTTGTGGCATATCCCCAGGTAGCACTGACAAACTTTTACATAAAAACAAGTTGTTATTAAATTCTCTATGACACCTCAAGCATAACTGAATGTTGTATATTTATTGATATAATTAAAGTTCCCATTTAAGTGAAAATATTTGGATGCATCTATATCATATGTATTTGACAGTAAATCATATGGATCTTGCACATACCCAGCACCTTAAGAACACAAGTTAATTTTGAAGTAAACCATACAGAAATGGTCAAATACAACAGTACTTAGTGGAAATATAACAAAACTATGTTCAAATTTGAATTCTGGTCAGTAAAGATTTATAGACTTTGGCCTGCAAAAAAAACCTTTATGCTGGCATCTCAAATGAAACGGTGCAATCAGGTAACAAGCTCATCACAACATAACAACAATACCTCATCAAACCTGCAATTATGGTAGAACCATGAAGGAGAGAATGTAACTTCTACAGAAAACTGGCCACAACATTACACTTTTAACTAGGCAGGTCAAATTTCAAGAGATGTTCCAGCTCTAAGGAGTCTTATCAGGTTTTGGTCATGGTTAGATTCAGAACAACATGAAACTTGTTTTCCTGGAATTAGTTTGGTTATTGTTCCATGTCACAGAAAGTGGTTTTGAAAGGTTTCTTTGTTATTTAGCACCAAAATCTGGAGAGTTTGAGATTTTTTTGACACTCTGAAACCTAAATGTGCTTTATTCAAGTCAAGCTGTAATCTTATGCATGATTTCTTAAGACAAGAGAATCATTGCCAACACATTGCCAAAAAAGGACTGAAAGCATCTCCTCTGTCATTAAATCCAACTGACCATTGTTACAGAGCTACAGAAAAAAAGGCTGTTTTTTTTTTACAGACTGTTTGATTTTTCCAGAACTTAAAAGAATTCGGGCACATGTCCCTGAATTAATCAAATATATAAATTATTAGTGTCTTTCTATAGCAATTTATATATGTTGTATGCAAGAAGTGGAAGAAGCAGAGCATGCTTTGCTTCTTAGCAGATGGTGGAAAGAATAAATATCTGCCCAGAGTTATTTCTTCTACCTTATTACTTGAAAAGCCATAGCATAAGAAGTTAAACTGTACTAACATTTTAATTTTTTCTTGCAAATGACATTCACAAAACCAAAAATCCTAACATTTGCCAACAATGTTCTTATCAATTCATATTTGGAATGTTGTGTTCAGCTTTATCAAGAACAAAAGCACTAAAATAAGAACAAAGAATATTCTGTCACCCCTTCATTCCTGAAGGAGAGACTGCATTTGATCAAATCAGTGAGAGCATGTTTAAAAGAACCCCCACAACCCACAACAGTCAATTCAAATGATGATTTCTTTTTAGATAACAGGGATTCAAATCTACTATTGTGAAAGTAATTGGATCATTAAAAATTTGTGATTCTCAGAATGTAATTCCAACTGGCCAGAAACTACCAGTTAGAGATATGACCATGCCACACAAATATTCATTTCTTAAGAAGTAATATATAATTTCCTAAATACCATTCCTGTTATTTTAACAAGCAATATTTCTATAATATTCTTGACACTAGAAATCATTTAATATAATTGGTCTCATCCTGCACAGATGTCTACTCCATGACTTTTATCCATTAAGCAGTACATAAAGAGGGTTATTGGTCAACTACAAAGTTAGATTGACTTTAATTCCAAACCACTTTTGTAGTTTCAGGATTTTTTTTTCTAACATAGTGAGGAAACACACATCTGTAGTGAATCTCAATTATTTTTATTCACAATTCAGTGAAACAGCCATCATTAGGTTTAGTGCTAGGATGCTGCTTCTAACATCACAGAGCGAAAAAATACAAAAGAGAACTGTGCAAAAGAAACAAGCATAAAAGCTCCTTCAAGATCAGAATTCACTGCAACCAACTGTAAGTTTGTTAAACCTTTCAACATCACCTTGTCAACCACCAGTACCAGTTGTTCCGAAGTTCAAGAGTTAAAACAGCAAACAGGCCTTACAGACAAACTAGATATGGTAAAGAATCCAGAGAAAACTACTTATCCAACACAGTCTGTGGGAAATCCAGGTAACAGAAAGATGGACACACTTCAAGTGATCACATTCTTTTCCATCTCCTTTAAGTTAGTAACTGAAACAAGTCTCTACTTCAAAGAACATCTTTAGAACCAACTAGTGCTCTGCTAAGTAATAAAACTTCCTGCAAAACTTAAAATGACCTGAGGGAAAGCTCGTCATTAGGAAATTTTCATGGATAAAATCCAATTTTTGAAAATGCCCTTATTCTACTGGATTGCAATTCACTTTTATAACTGCAGCAGGAAATAAAAATGGGTTATTAGCTTACTATATTAAAATCCTGAATAAGTTTTTACCTTAATGCTCTCAGGTGATAGGATATTTGTAAGCTAATGTGTGTTTAAAAAAGCTGAATTGGTTGAAATTTGAAATTCCTGTTCCTTAGTAAATTCTGAAAGGTAAATTAATACTGAATATTGTTAGTGACAGTATAACTGAACACACATTCTGTAACCTATTCGGTTCTGCATATGCACCATGACTGCCACTCATGCACTTTCATGCAGCACACACACTAAAAGGAAACCTCTCAAATTTTTATGAGGGTCTGTTCTTATCACTTGACAACCTATTCTTAGCCTAGTGTAATGCATAAAGCAAATATTATTCAGATGAGCATCAAGCAAAATGTTTACCTTGTTTTGTTGTTAGAAATGTAACTCATTTGAGGTTGCTTTGAAACAATTTGACAAAGGAAACAAGAAAATAAACACTGATACCAATTAGAATATCAGCTTGTTCCAATATCTTTATGTTGGTGCCTAAATTTCTTTTCCGGCATATTAAAAACTGCTTCTACTCCAATTAACACTGATCAAAGTTTCAAACATTAAATTTTCATTATGGCATCAAACAGTAAACAAGTGAACAAAAAAATAAGTGGTTTCAATTACAGCAGTATCTGCTTTAACACTATTTAATCAAATAAGTAGGTGCCTAACAATTAATGATATAAAAATGCAAATTAAAGTAAAAGAAAACCATATAACCTGAGCTGTGCATCTCTAAACAGTCTGACAAAGAGCTGCCATAACACAGTAAGACTGCCTGACTCCTAGGGCTCCTGCTGTTCAAAATTTGACAACCTGGGGATTCTGCACTGGCAGCAGGGTAGATCAACACTAGCCATGAAGCTCTGGAAGCCTGAGCTTCCACATGCTAAAGGCTGCCACAGATCCTCAGTGCTTGGAGTACCTCAGAGACCAGTGAGAATTTGAGGAATTGAGAGCTGACAAAAGAAATGGGCAAGACTAAGCAGAAAAGAGAATCAAGTTGGTTTCAACAAAAATAAACGTGCTTAATGCGTGTGTGCACTTCCCACAGAATCAGTGCCTTCTCCCAGAAAATTACTAATCTATCTAAGCTACATTTTCTAAGGAAAAATTGTTCCATCAAAAAAACTCTGACCACATCTACTCTTTTTATTACGTACACTGTAATGATTCTGTGATAGTCATTATACATCACAGTGAGAACTCAGACACTAAATGAATTAATGGCGTAAGTACTAATCAAAGATATTGGCAAAAAAAGTAAATATATTTATGGAAAATAATAAGAGAAGTCAAGACATGATTCTACACAGATGTCACAACAATTTTCAAAAAGATGTTGAGATTCCTCTTGCTTTACAGTCATGGAGAGCTCAGTAAGACATATGGGAAATACTGGAAGTCTCTGAACTGAAGAAACCACTGAAGTGATACGCAACTGGAAAGAATAATATTATAAACACTGATAAGCTTATAACTACAAGCACTGGAAACCTGTGAACACAAAATCAGAAGATCAAAAAAGGACAATCCATTTATTTCTCTACAATCAAGTAGACTGGCCCCTCCTCTTGGATGTGCTGGGCACAAAACTTCAGCACACACAAGAATTTACTGTCATTTCAATTACAAAGCTATAAACAGGATGCATTTCCTCCAATTTACAAAGAAGCAGGTCATTGCTTCAGGGATATACAGTGACAACCATCCCTGCACACAGACAGATGAGTGAACTGTTTGCACACAAAGTGACACTGCAGGACATTTCTTCACCAGGCTCAGGAGCCACGCCAGGCACCTCAAACTCCCTCTCAGGTTCAAGAACCCAACCTGAGCCACGCTCAAGGGCCATAAATGGAATTTAATCTTCTTCAGATCTGACTTCATAAATAATTTTCTTCCCAAAAAAACATCTCTTACACTATCTCCAGTTACACTGAGGTTTTAACATTGCCACCTCCTGCCAAGGGACTTCTCCCCCCCACCCCCCCGCACTCCATATATAATCAAACTTCAATTGGAGTAAAAACAGAAAAAAATTAAGTTGTAATTTTTTTAATATTTTTTTTGTAAATCTAAATCAATTTATTCACTGGAAAGATCTTAGTTTCTTTGTTTTCATGTCTATTTTCAAACCCTCCAGAAAAAAATTACAAACTTTTAAATGTAAGTATATTTATGAAAAAATCTTGTATGTGGCAAAAACATTAACTGTGCATAGATATCAAAATAATTTTTAGTCTAAATGTATAAAATATGTCTTTATACCCCCATCAATCAAATCTTCCACAGAATTTACAGTGGTTTTAAAACACCATAATTTTTACCTATTTAACTTGCTGAATAAAAGAAACAAAATCAACTGACGAGTTATGGATAAACATAGCAGCTTTCATATTTGTTGATTTATAGCTCTCTTAACTTAAAGGGACTCACTTTTTTCCCCTCCATAAGCAAATTTTATGTTAAAGTAAAATGTTTTTAAGCATATTACAATAAATCTTCACACACAGTATTATTAAGTTTCTTTAACTTAAAATCTTACTGCAAAAATATTTATCTACAGTCTTACTGGGAAAAAAACAATGTATTTACTGGACATAAAATACCAATGCCTTTGACAAACAGGGTAGAAAAAAGTTTATGAAGAAAATTACACTTTTACTTGTCAGGAAATCTCTTTTATTCAGTTTGCTACGCCAGTTGATGTTTTATGTCCAGGAAAAAGTAAATAATATGACTTCAGCTGTACATTAAGTAACAAAGTGACCCATAGTTTCAAAACTAATAACAAAACCAATAAGAGAATGCACATGAAAGTATAAACTATCATTTTTACATCAAAGCCTTTAGCCAAAACCTACTGAAGTCAACGTGAATTCTTCCCATGTTCTAAGGCAAACATCAAAGGATTTTTGGAATAATAAAAAATCCATTGTGAGTAATGAAACATAACGGAGCATTTGCAATTCCAAATCAAGTGTCTAAATTCTAATCTTATGCCCTGCAAAACTGGGAGTCATTGAAAGAAATCCAAAGCCTGTCAGATAACAGTTCTTTTAACAGAAAATGTCCACCCTTCCCAACTACAGAAATGTTGGCAAGTCCCATAAAACATGCATTAACACTACAGCATGCCTAGACAAAATGCATAACTTCAAAAATAAATATAGTAATACTTCTATCCAAAACCAACTGAAAATGATCTTTCCAAAGAAAGAAGAGTAGTAAAAACAGCATAAAGTAGAAGCAAGTCTGTATATGACAAATAACACCATAAAAATGGTGATCTCAACTACAGTGAAACATTTTACAGGACAGAAAACATGCTCATGCACTAACCTGAAAAAGGAATTTGACAGATTTTGATTTCCTGGTTCTTAGTCAGGAAGTTAATTACACCAATTTTTAAAGCTACTTAGAGAACAACTGCTAAGCCAGTAAACACAGGTATGTTTTGTAGAGGTTTTAGTAAAAATAAAGATAAGGCTTAAACACAAAAGGTACCACAACGCATTCAGAAGCACATGACAAGCCTAGACTGGCATGCAGGTGTGCTTATGCACATACACACAGGGAAAGAGAAAAGGGGTCCAGGGATTTAAGATAATTATACGACTGGTCAGCTCCCATCACCCACCTTCACAGCTGTAACTGTACACAGCAACCGTCGACCTTTCAACCAGATTCTCGTCGTGGTGCCAGCTCACTGCCATGTTCCCCATTCCAAAATAAGGTTCTTGTTTCAAGTACAGCATTTGCAGTGGATCCATATAATTTAATAAAGTCAGGTTATAAGATGTTCTGTTCTTCAGGCTTATGGAGTCATCCTCTGGTACACAAACACTGCTTTGATCTTTTGAAACAGACCCTCGTTCCGTAAGAGAAGTAGCAAAACTTTGCTCCCTATCCATTACAGTAGTATCTGTAATTTCTTTGGTCTCACATAAATTTTGTCCTTGTAATGTCTTGACTGCTTCAATATGCAAGTAGTCATTAAGTCTGATTAATGCTTTACAAGCATCATGTATCTGAGGACTGCAATATTTTATATCATAACCTTCAGTAGGCCAAGGAACTGTAAACAATCTTGTGTTCAAGTACTTGTAAGTGCATCCTGGGTTTCCAATTAATATACGAGACACTGGAGTAAGGAAATCTTTTCCTTTGATCCTTACAAGATCTTGAAAGAAACAATCGTGTTCTCGCAAGGTCAGAAAGCCTTTTTGTACCATTTGATGGAGCTCTTCAGGTACTGTCTCAGATTTTCTGAAAATCAGCTTGGAATATTTGGTCTTCCACTAAAGAAGAAAAAGACAAAAACACCAAACAACAGAAATAGCAAAATAATTATTCTTTTTACAAGAATCAAAATATTTCATATATTGAAGAAGAGACAAGGCTAAACTGTCAAGTTATCAAGCATGAGTCTAGAATATAGTGAAGAAACAGATGTCAGTATTTGTTACTTTATTTCCATATATCAATATATTGCACACACTGTGGATATGTACCAGTGGCCTGTAACCAGAGAGTATCAATCAATCAATCAATCAATCAATCAGAGTATTCTGGTAGAAATCAGTAGAACATATAAGCTCATCTGATGAACCCGTAGATAATGCTGCCTTTACATATACAAACAACAGGTTATCAAGCAGTGAAAAAGCAACTCTTCTTTTTGCAGTGGTTGCAAAGACCATTTTGTTTCATTCTGATGCACAGAATTCTAGAGGTCTACCATTTGATATAACAATACTTCCTAGGGAAAACGTAAAAAAATGAAAATGTAAATTTTTAAAAAATGCACTGCATGTCTAACTTCAAAACAGTCCTCTACACACTGGTCCTTTCTGTTTTCACATTCCTCAGTGCATGCCAATTAGCTCTCCTGTTTTATATAAAAGTTCTCCTTTTAGATAACAGAAAATTTCCAAACTTATTTTCCTCCCCAGCTCCCTACCTGTAATATCCTTTTTCCTCATATCCTCTTCTGACCATACCAGCTCTGCTATCAGCTGGAGTTCAGAATCCAGCAGCGTGTGGAGGCAACAACTCCCAGCAAGGTATAACACTGCTAATCAGCAGCGTCTTGCTTTGCATGCACAATACTGCTTCCCACTCCAGGAAGGCTTGGATAATTTTATTTTGTTAATCTGGTTTTCTAAGGAAGCGAGTATCACATAATCACACCTTTTATTGGCTGCCTGTAAATCTGCTTTAACTACTGCTGAGACTGTTTGGCAAACTGGACAAAGGCTAGAGAGAATAAATTCTTAAAAAGAGTTCTTATGTATTCCATTAAAATTAATAGATAAATAAAAGAAATAGATGCAAACTAGTGCCTTTAGTAAGGGAAAGGCTGCAATGTGAGCATATCAAGTATCAATTAGCAAGTGTGATGCTCCAAAGAACTCCACCACATCTATCTCCTGTCCAGAAATTGGTCACTAGACTGGGGAAAAGGCAGATACCAATGGTGGTGTGGGGAAAAATGTTAAACTGAAATCTGAAGGCATTAGGCAATGGGGCAAGAGCACGTGGATGCACAAAACTGATCTATCAAAACTTTTACTAACCTAATATCTTACATTCAAAGTGCTTTAAAAAATACAAATAAAAGTCACCAGCACAAAGCACCACACTGACCTACAGTCCATCTGTGGGTTCCTTCTGGTACAACTCAAAATTACTTTACTAGTACTATCTACTTCCAAGTCTCATTTAAGACTTTCCTTTCAGGAAATTAATTTTAAAATCCAAAGAACATGCCTTTAAAAAACACAGAGCAGGCAGTAAGTCAGTATGCACATTTTCTGCTGCATGAAAACAGTTACAGTTCTGCATCATAACACACTGTTATCCTACAGCTCTGAGGAGTTGGTTTTATAGAATCATTTGTTTCTACTAAAAAGAGGAACATAAAAGGAAGCCTATTTTAAAAATAATGATTACACATAATAAATCTTAGTTTGTCTGTAACCCTTGTCACCATTTCTTGTGAAATTTTTACAGTGAAGCTAACTCCCCTTCTTTACACATTCTTACAATTTACAAAAACTAGCCTCCTGCAGAGAGGGAAAAAACCTCTAACAGTATCTACAGATAATAATAATTTCTGACAATTGTATTTACATCCTTAACTTCAAATATAAAGCTTGAAAACAGATCCAGATATCTGTCTGAAGGTCCCTCTACAATCCCCAGCACAGAACACTGGATCCCAGCTTTCATTCAAAGAACTGAATCTAAACTTGATAAAAGCAATTCACCTGAGCTTGTCAAAAGCTCAAAATGATTCCTTTAGAGGTCCTGAACTGTCCCTTTTGTTTCAATCAGTGCTGTGTATCTCCAGCCTTTGAACAGTACAGTGAAAAAATCCTTATAAACAACTGAAATCAGTAACTACAATTCAGATCTACACTTATAGGCTGCAGTCAGATGGGTGGGTACAGGTTGATGGGAATCATAAATACCTTTTCACAATCATACTTAATACTGACAGAACATTATATGTTGTGACATACAAAGGTTATTACTGCATTATTTCTTTCATTATGCAAATGCCATGTATAAAAGAAAGAGCACTAACAGTTCTATAACAGTATCCCAGTATTTCTTTAAATAATTCTGTACACTGGACATACTCAGATTAACCAGTTACCACATAACATATGCTACTGTGGTATATTTAAACAGTCATTAATACTACGTATTTTTAAACCATTTACACAAAGATACAAAGATACTGAATTTCTGACATGAATTGCACCCATGAAATTACAAACAACTATTAGAAACAGAAGGAGGGAAATAAGAATATGATGTAAAGCAATTAAGTGCCTGAAAACACGCACTAGAAAGGAAACACACAGATTTTACAGAGGTAACAACATCGTATTCCCCCCTCTGAACTGCAGAGGTAATGCCTTGCACATTTTGTTGCCAGCCAAGTCAGAGGCACGTTACCTTTGGATTCTGTTTTAAGATCACACGATTAAGAACTACTTTATCATGAAGTTTCACACTGTACACTTCGAATTCTACCTTAAAAAGAAAAAAACCACACTGATATCTCCAAAGAAAGCAGGAAGTGGAAACACATTTCCGACACATCACATGAAAACAGTTTGGTCTTCTTTAAATCTCCAACCAGTGACTGTGCTGTGCCCCACATAAGGAAAACATTAAGGGATCAGATCCAGGGTGAATGTTGGGTTCACACAGGACACCTTGTTGTTTCGGGGGGATGGGGAAGGGGGAGTAATTGTGTCCTCTGTGTTGTAACTCTGACAGCAAGTATTAAAGGTCAATTCACTGTTCACTCTGAAAGAAGTAGGTACATTGCTGGCAACTACAGGACAAAAAAAATAAAAAAGCACATTTGATGGTCAAACCTGCATTTAACGTTACACACAGGATTTTAAATATATAGATGCTTTCCCTTCTGATGGTGATACTCAACACACAGATCCACCCTATGGACACAACTGACACAAAAAAGTTAGAAATCAGCAATAAGGACCCTTGATAAGAAAACTAACATATACATCATAAAATGATAGTTTGTACTTCAAATATTTGTGAATTACTTTGTTAAAAGCCTTTTTTCTTATTCCAAACTGGCGCTAAACATCACATTTTTTCAGCCTATGGCTTGGGGCCCATTTCTAAAATCCTTCATCAAGCAAGACACATTGAAAGAGGATGTCAGTGAAGTTTTGCTTATGATGGAATTTCTTACTTCTGTTCAGGCTGTGTGCTTCCACATCTGACAGGATATGGCAGTTTTTCTACTTGCAGCCTACCTAACCTTTCCAACATGTTCAAAGAATGCTGCTTTATCTGAGGTGGATCCTTAAAGGAGTAAGGCAGGTCTGTCCAGGAAAGACAGACTGTAAAACTAAAGTGTATGTGATATTTTACTTCGCAATTTTTAGTCTTCAAGCTCTCACCCTTCTTTTCCTCCCATCTGTAGTGCATTTAAGTGTCATGGAATTTGTAATTTCTACAGTTGTGATTCAAGTAACATTTCATAACCACCACAGAATTTAAAAGGTGCTTGTGATGCTTAAGATTATCATGTACACTTAAAAATACCTAGCATGCACACATATACTACATAAAAACTATAATTCTATATTTGCAGAAAGAGTGTATCTAAACTTTATTAAGGCTTGAACAGGTCTGATTTCACTGCTTATCTTGTTCCCACTGTCTTCTATATTTATGGGTTACTGATACTGAGCAAATGAGATGCCACCTGGGCAATCTTGGCTCCACCTTCTCCTTTCACATCAGCTCCATGAGAATGTGGATTTACAAAGATAGGAAAAGAAAAAGATGCTGGGCAAAGCAGCTCTTGCCAGTAACAGACAGAAAAAGAGAACAGGAGGGGATGTAACAGGACAAGGAAGGAGAAAAATCAGCTCCCTATGTCTTAAAAGGGGAAGAATTTCTTCATGAACTTTAAGACTAAAAAGAATGTGTTTGGGTTTTTTGTAAATAAAAAAAATAATAAAATCCATCTGTTTAGCTCTTATAAATTTTTCCAGCTCTTCCACACTTCTACATCTTTGAGCCATATATCAATATATAGAAGACAGATAACACACCTGTAATGTAAGCATCCTTGCTGTAGCTGTTCAAACTACGAGACTATTTCTTATACTTTTTATCTTACAGTGATCCAATTTGATCTGATTGAACCTACCCTGTGTTTTATAGCTGATATAGAAAGATGCAAGACAGATGCAGAAAATTCTATTAATTCATCATATTTTTCCACACACTCATTTGGTTTACTACTCATGTGTCTACTGGGCCTGATCTTACTTTTGTTTGGTTTCATTTGAGGTATTCCTGTTTCCACAGTTTGTTTTTTAAACAATGTCTCAATGGTTACTTATTCTTTGAAAGTAAAATTAAGGGCCCAAAAATTTGAATTTCTATGTTAATATTCTCCCTCTTCTGCCAAACACAAGCTATAAAGAACAGGCCTCTTCACAGCTCAGATAAAAAAAAATTAAAGGAATGATGAGATGTGTTTTATTTCAACAAAGCATGAGAAACTCTGATTGTTACACATTACCTGGAACTCAGGGCACACCCCCAAAAATAAACTAAGTTCACCAAGTTCTCATTCATGAATATCTCAGTTCTAGAGATCTTATTTCACACCACCTGGAAGTCCATTATCAGCCATCAGGACACCTTTTTTCATATCAGATTTCACAGTGTGTCTTTGAAGAAAGATTTATTTGTTGTTCGGTCCAAAAAGTCATTTTAGTTTAAAACAAGTTAGAAGAAATACATTACCAACTGATGGAAATCATCATCGGCTGGAGTCATATATGGAAGTCTGTTCTCTCCAAGTTCTTCAAGAAGCCTTTTTTTCTGTTTTGGAGGGGTAAAATTGAAAAAGAAAATTAGACAAAAACCAAGATATAAACAGAGAAGTATAAAATTAGTTGCATTAAAATGACAAAAACTGGTCCAATTATTTCTCTTGTTACCATCAATTCTGGAAAATTAAATAAGGAAAAACAGATAAAAAAAATCAGTAGAACTTCTCGACTTACAAAGCAGTAATACAAGTTAGGCTGTTTCTCAGCACATGAGAACTTTTACTCCTAAATTCTTTTTTAGATAATCAGTCCTTATTACACTGATCAAAATCCATGTCAGTCTAACGTTCTTCAAAACTGTGCCTACTTTATAACTGGACATGAATTTCTTACTTATTTGCTGTAAGAGCAAGACCAGATGGAAATGGAATACAGTTTTTACAAGAATGGTAAGGGTGTAATACAAAGGGAAACACAGAATAAGATAAAAAAGGTATTGCTAATGCTTTAATGAAGCCAAGTTATATGGAAACTACATATTTCATCACCTAAATGTTACTGCAAATGGAGTACTCCATAGACAAGAGGATTAACTGTTAAATAAAAAAATCCTTTTTCTTCTACATTTCCCTCTTCATCATCATTTTGGGTTGCATAAATAAGTTAAAACAATCCTCTCTATTGTGGCAATCTTATTTAAAAAAGGAAGAAAACAATATTGCCTGTAGTAACTAACTCCTGGCTTACAGTAAACACATAAACAAGGAAAGTTGAACTATTAAGAGTATAACTGTGCATTCTGTGACAATTAATTCCATTTATTCAAATTTAAGCATTAAGGAAGATGACAGAGGTTTAAAATCATGAGGAAGTGTACAGGTTTTGGAGGTTTAGAGATCAGTCCAACTACAATAAGAGCAGGTGTCTCTCACTTACTCATCTCCATGCTCACAATGTGCTGAGCACTGACTCTTAACGAGCCCAAGAACAGCACTGACATTTCTGAACTGGCACAGTAATTTCTCTACATCCCCAGTTTTCTTTGGGGACAGGCTGCTGGCATGTTATGGCCATGAAGCCACTGGATTAAGTTGGCAGAGAATGACACACTGATTTGCTGCATATCCTAAAACAGTCACACTTGTCTAGCACTAAAAGCTTGCCAGAATTTTATTACATGGAATCACTGAAAACATTAGATTGGCTTTATTACCTGTAAGATCAACCACATTAAACTGCAGGGGAAAAAAAATATATTTCAACATGGACTCACATCTGTGGGAAGGGAAAAAAAAAAAAGGTGGGAAGAAGAGAGATTCTGACAATTTCTTTGTCAAGTACCAGCCTCTTGGCAAAAAGCACACAACATTAAAATGCACTCCTGTGTATAGGTAGTACTAGTTCACATTTGATTGTCAGATCTGGCTAAGTGCCGCTCTTCAGCTTGATGTGCAGACTAATACACACAGCTGGGTGGTATAACATGCTGCTCATCTCTTATGCAAGAAGCTGTCACACGGATGTCAAAAACATCAAGCTGCTCACAAATACCTCCAAAAAGTAAAAAAAAAAAAAAAAAGAAAAAAAGAAAAAAGAAAACCTGAAGATCTGGTTATACCAGCTGGCTGATGTGTAAATCTAAGTACTGTTACATAAGCACTGTTTATTGGCTCTTCAAACACATAAACCCCTAAATAAAAGTTTAAAAATTGACTTTACTTGAAGGTATCAGGCATCTTAAAAACAATTTTTCTAAATCTGATTTTTAAATTTTTAAAAAATTATTAACAGTGTAGCAGTTTATTCAGGTATCATGATTATGTTTCTTACACTTCAAAAAACAATGTGATTTTTATATATACATCAGTGATGCCAATACATGAAAAACCATCTTATGTGCACCATCCCTATAATGTCATCATGCATTGTGCACTGCTTCAGAAACTTTGTTAACTCTGGCCTTCAAAGAGGAGTAAACCTCCACAAATTTTGTAGGCTGCTATGAGTATTACTCGAGCTATTATACCTAACTGATAACTGCAATGAAGATCAAAAGCACTAATGCCCAATTTTAGAGCGTGCAATGAACTTCTTGAAGATCTTGACAGACTCTGTTCATTTATTAGTCATAGACAGGCCTATTAATGAGATGATTGATTGTGAAATTCATCAAGTGGAATATTAATAATTGGAATGTCTCAATCACTACAAATTTTTTTTCCAAAGTTTTTTCACGGCAATAGAAGTGACACATTGTATGTTACAGAGCAGAAGTAACAGAAACACAGCTCAGACACATCAAAGTCACAGGCCAAAATGCAGTTACATTACAGATACATGGTTTGTTATTTTTAAATTAAGTGGCATAAGGAAAAGATGGGACTTAATGACATTTTCTGACCAAGAAGCATGACAGTGTAAAAACTTTTGCAGCTGACATTTTTCCCTGCAGGGTGTCAATACCATTCTCAAAAGGGTTCATTTCTCTCTTAATTGTAAGACAGAAGTTCAATACCTAGGCTATAAAGGCTTAAGAAGACTTTAGTGTTTCCAACATAAAATTCTCACTTAGTTTCCTCATCAAACAAGTCAAAAGACAATACCTATTTTCCAATTTATGGATCTATGTCTTGGGTGAAACAATATAATACAAAAACTAAATTTATTGAAATCACACAAACATTAATGAAATTAGTTCTGACAACAAATTCAAGGCTGCAATGTCACAACAATTTCTAACACATAAAAACACTGAAAACATTAAGCAAAAGTGTGGTTTTTCCTCCCCCAGAACTTGGCATAAAACGCAGTGAAGAATTCATTGAAGAAACTGCTGTTGTTAACACAAGGGAGACTTAAGCCCATGCAAGTAGCAGTCACCTCTAAAAAGATAACCCAGTTTGCTGCCCTGAATTTCTCCTGAATTTTGGGAAAATGTCAGCTTCACTATACCAAGTAATATCTCTGGGCCTGGAGCAGCATCTCATATAGGTGTAAAAAGTCAGTCACAAAAGACACATGGAGAGATACAGCAGTGGCTATGAAACATTTAAAGATGTTAGTTCTGAGCTATACAATAAGAATGCAGTCTGATAAGCAGTTAAAATAAATATTATATTCAAACTAGCCTTCCAAAAAATATGACTGTATCTCACTATTCTGGAAAAGTCCATTTCATTATTCCCTAAAAACGATTTTTTTTTTCCAGAAAAGATGGTCTTTTGAAACTTCTAACAGACATATTCCCAACCTCAGAGGGGATGCAAGTAACTTTTTTTTCAGTCACTGATTACTTATTTACACCTTACAATCAGCACTATGTAGAATAAAGCAAAAGATGAATCATGCCATATAAAGAAGGCAATTCAAACAAACCCAAAATATCTGTGTTGTAACTTACTATTTTTAGATATTTATGCAGAGAAAACAGCACAACCAGTAAAAAAATTCTATATAATCATACACACTCTTCCCTGCAAAATAACTGGATTTTCTGACTCATGTCACAGTTCCACCTATTTTTCCCTTAATTTCATCACATCAATGATTTCTGTATTATTTCCATAAAGTTAGATTGAAAATGTTCTTCATTTTTACTCCCCTGCACCCTCAGCAACCTTTCAGCAAAGAGAGCTAAAAGAAAGCTGAACATTTTATCCAGGTTGAATTTTACCTATCTCATGTCTAGATCTGACAAATAATCTCACTGGGGCTACAGGAGGGAACAACACACTGCTGGAGGTGAGGCTGCAAAAGGAAGGCACAGCAGCTCTGGAACATCATCTTCACTCCCAGTCTAAAACAGTTCCTCTGCCTCAACTCCTTTCATCAGAAGTTCTTAAAACATTGGCTATTTTTTCATCTTAAAAAGTTTTGCTAACTCCCTGCTGCAGTTTTTACACTTTTGAGAATACTGACCTGGGACCAAAACTAGTAAAACTTCAATTTTTTTCTTTTCGTTTTCAATGCAATTCAATGTGTTTGCAGAAATTTCTGGGGTAGATCCTAAAAAACAAAGAGCCTCTATTCAAAGCATAAGAAATTATCATCTCCATCTCCAGTACTGTTTTTCCCAACAGTCTTTTGTTTTCCAAAAGGTTATCAGGTGTAGAAAGGCACTCTGAGAATGCTTACTGTCATGAAAGAAAGATCTGAAACACAAGTACAGATACAGACCTTAGGTTTTCCAAAAATCTCTCCTTTCTATTAGCTTGTTTCCCCAGATAAGAATGAACATTAGAGCCTGTGTTTCACTTTCATTCTTTTTTCTTTTAATCAACTATAATAAAACATGGATTTCTTTCAAGTCCTGCATGAAGCAAAGGACTAGTGCTCTGAAGTGAGAGCTCAACAGCTTTATAAAGGAGGAAGATTAAATACTTTATATAGCAAAAATTTTGTGGCACAATAGTAAAATCCCATCTAGAAAAAAGTCACCACTTTACAAGAACTTCCACAACTTTACCTCCTAATAGTCTCTCACATGTTGGGTTTTTTTGTTTCTTTTTTAATAAAATAAAATTGGGATAGTTTCTTAAGGAAGGAATGTGATTTTGAAGTTAATATTTGTTTAAACTACAAGGTTTTCCAAGTGTTAGCTATTAAAACTTCATAGCTACCAAGATCATTCAAGTGGCTCACTAAAACAAGTTATGTCAGAAATGAACCTAGAGTAATAAAAAATATATTCTAAATGCACCATTACAGCTTTTATTTCTCCATTATCACATATATTAGATTTCAGAATTTTTTTTTCTTCAAATTATTTCTGTAAACTCCACTCATCAAAAAGATCTTAAGGAACTGGCCAATTTTACAGTACCATTTACTGACATGAAAAAGTTATATTTCCAGCTTACCCTTCATTACACTCAAGACTTACCAAAAGCCTTGTCTTGCTACATTCTTTCTATAATTCAGACTGCCAAAAATACTGGTAGACACATGATCATACTGTACCACACTTTGTTTACTATAAGATGCCCTCTCCACACCCTACTATATGTCAAAAACATTTTCATATTAAGGGCAAAAATGTGCATTATTATTATTCTATATACACTCACATTAAAGTTATCTATTAACTCTCTTAACAATATTTCATGTCCCCATACTTACTAATTATACTACAATAAAGTATGCTTGTTATTTAATATGATCACAGTGAAACCTGTTCTCCCACTGAAAAAATGTCCAGTTACAAAAGTAGCAAAGTGCAGCTCAAGTGATCAGGGCACAAAAAAAATTACGTAATGAACAACCTACTGCCATGCAAAGACCTCAGGTCTAACAACCAGCATCTTTAACTGAGGAGCTGTCTGAGAGTCTATTTGATATTCTTTGCTGAAAATGTACTGTTTGGCTTTGCTTACTGATTTCAACCTCTCTTACCCTTTCTCATAAATCAACAGGGCCGGATTTTGGTTCACACAGACCAGTCATGCACATGCACAGCACACTCAACCGATGTAACTGAACTAAGAGTTAATTTATGCATTGAAGCAGCTTAGTAATGTGTGAAAAATGTCTGCTGCCAGTATCCCCTCTCTCCCCACCTTGACGTGTTAAGGCCCCTTAATTGTTGTTTTAACCTACAGGAACATTGTTCCTTTGGCCAGTGATTGTTAATGGAACAGAACTGGCAATTTCCTTACCTAGCTGAGTGTATATTTGTCACACATGGATTAGCACCTTAAGTAATCATAAGAAAACTTTGAAGCGATAAATAGTTCAAACACTGACACTTCGGACTGACAAAATGTCCCTAAGCCTCCTCAGTATAATTGTCAATAAACTTCTGATCCCTCTACCATCACTTCAAGCATCTTGATACCATCATCCATTTCTTGTTCCTTATCACTTGTGCATCCTCTTCCAGCAAGTACCAGCTGGTAAATGGGTCGGCTGTATGTATTAGGTGAGAAGTAAGAACATTCAGACTTTGTTTGAAAATGATCAAGCTTCAATCAGATCTCCAGTTCTTAGTTTCTTCTTATACATACAGACACAAAATCATACATGTACTTAAGAAAACAGTTAGAACAGTGGATACTTTTAGTGCAACATAGTTATGATTCACAGTGAATAGATAAAGACACTGGGGCATTTCTGCATGCCATTTTTTGCAAAGTTTCTTAAAAAGAGTCAATAGCTGCTGAGAAACTAAATTTCTCACTCGAGCAGTTCTTAAGCAGCTCAGTTCCAAAGAATCAGCAGACAGAAACCTTGGTGACTGTCACCAATAACTGATTCTGCATCATGTAGCAAAAATACACATCCAGTCGCCAAGAAACCAAGCGGTTTTGACCAGCTGTGAAATACTAAGCACCAATCTTTGACAGAGAAAAGACTCAATAAAGAATAAAAGCAGATAAAATAAGAATCTAAATTATAACAAGAGTTAATATTGAAACAAGGATACATTTGGTGTTGCTGTCTGTAGACCTCTCAGGTTCTAATAACATGAAGATACTGATGCTGCTTAACTTCTATGGAGTCCCTCACTAGGATGCAGGGCAGTAGAGCTGTGTAGTCTTAGGAGATGCACATTGTGCTTAGGAATGGAAAATAATACTGACATGGTGCTTTTTCTCCTTGAATAACCCAAGGAAACAGAAAGAAACATTAAGAATCACCACGCTGTTATGGAAAGTATTGCAAATCTGCAACATGGAATTGTACAAATTTCACTGGGGTCCAATATCTAATCAATGCAAGAGCAAACACACTGACCAACAACCACAGAATGGAACAAGGACCTCCAGAATGAAACCCAAGGGCTGATGCAGCTCAAAATGCAGATTCAGAACCTTTGCAACAGGCTTTTAAGTTCTGTAGATATAGAGGGACAAAGAACTTTCAAACACAAACAGAGGCAGGTCACAGTAATACACTTTTTCAGAATCACCAGCAAGATCAAAGATACAATTAATTTTCTTACAGCTTTTCCTCATTTCCAGAAAATAACAAGCCTTGCAGGATTT
Source organism: Manacus candei (assembly GCF_025592945.1). Classification (NCBI taxonomy): domain Eukaryota; kingdom Metazoa; phylum Chordata; class Aves; order Passeriformes; family Pipridae; genus Manacus; species Manacus candei. Next base: position 5,641,187 of record NW_026138113.1, on the reverse strand, counting down.
CTGGGCTATATATATATTAACAGGTAATGGCAGAAGCAACCATTGTGTAACAAGAATACTTTAAAAAAGGGGAAAAAAACCCTTAAGTGTTAAAATATCACCCAAAAGAAAAAGCAGATGAAAGTAAAGTGAAAAGAAAATGAATACTTGAAAAACTATAGATATTTCCTTAAATACTTAAATTTAGCATCAAATGCAACTTCTAAAGTCCCCTTGATAACACTGCTGAAGACAGTGTTAATGTAGAAAGAGCAGGTGTTAAGTGCAAATGCATGTGCCAAGCAATGGGCTACAAGGAAGATCAATAAGGAGCTAGAGCATTAAATTTCACATACTGTAACTGTCATGCCCATTACACAGTATTTGAGCATCTTTCTAGGCCATTACAAAATTGTTGACTCTTGATATTTTTTACAGAACCGAATTATTTTCCAGAGATTTTATTAGCACAATAGGCACTATGAAAGTCTAAAAGCACTTACAAACTTGGCGAAACCTAAAGACCTTTAGAGCCTTTCCAAGACATCATAATTACATACTTACAGAATACATAACTGTATTCTTCAGTCCAGAATGAAAAGACAGGAAGATGGCTGAAAGCCTTATAGATAAAAGGAAATGTATTCCAGGAACACTTTTCTGTTAGTCACATTTCATCAGATACACGGCTGAGGTATTTTAAAGGAGGTATTTACAAGATAATTCTTGAGAGTATGTGCCACAATTAACAAAATCACTGCAGTACACTGCACAGAAAGAAGGGGTATGTGAGTCCCCTGGGGTTTGGCTGCAGAAACAGTACCATACTTCTTGCCTCTGCTCTTCAATCATTGTGATTTGTCCTTTGCAAGGACATGATAAACTCAAATTTTCCTTCAAACACTTCTCACACTAGAAGAGCCTTTGAGCAGGAGTTCTGTGCAATTCTCCCTCCTCTCTCAAGAACAATTTACAGGCAACCATCACCAGTGTGTTATCAAGGTTACAATGAATGCAGTGTCATACAAATTGTCAATGTCTTCCCAAAAAAGCACAACCATCGAGATGTCATTTTTGAAGGAACATGGGGATACAGCGTTAATACAGCTGAATCACTTTTTACAAACTATTTTCAAGGACATAAACATCAGAGATCACAGTATGTACATAAATTTAACATATCAATATTTGTACAAGACTGTTCAATGAGGAAAAGTACATTTTGCAACATTTGGACCAGATAATCCTTGAGGTCCCCTTCCAAGATGGTACTTTATGATTCTATGATTTGTAAGAGTGACCTGTGTAATAAATGTATAGACACTGCTTTGTATTTATAACATACTAATTTCCTAATTTTGCATACACTACACCATCGGTCAAATGATGGTAACACTCAGAAAATCCATAAACTACAGTCATTGCCTCAACTTCATAATACAACAACTACTAATGAAATACTATTGAATTTTGGCATATCAGTTCAAGAAGGATATTGCTCTACGGGCTGCTGGAAAAATAGAGTTTTTTTCTGTAACAAAAATAATTTAAAGAAACACCTCATAGTGAACAATTCAAACTTGTTTAATTTTATTTAGCTTGAAGGCTTTGTTTTGTTCACAGTCTCCAAAATAAGCCACATGGGGAACATTTAAATGTTAAGTTGGTAGCCAATGAACTGCAAAATTCAGGGTCTGAAACGCTGGACAAGTTCAGACCAGAAACAATAAGCACAATCTAAAAGAAAGGGTAATTAAGCATTGGAGGAAATACCGCTGTGTAAGATGAATTCTTCCCCCTGGGAATTCTTTCCTATATCAAGCTCAGAAGTTTTTCTAAATGATACATTTTAGTTCAGTGGTTCCCAAACTGTTCAGACCAGCAGAAAGAAGTTCTGCACATACACCCTAACCAAACAAACATGAGGCAGCAGAGCCACACTGACTGAAAGTTTGATGCATCTCATTCCTCAGTTTGGTTTTGATTCATCACTTTGCCAGTCACCAGTGGTCAGTGAATCAGGAGACCCTGGTCTACTTCACTAAGAATATATTTTACTGAAGTCCTAAAGCTGGTGTTAGATATTCTCTTCTGCCTCACAATTCAAAAAAACTTAGAAGTTTGTTGGGATCTGTATTTGACAGTGCTTGGAACACTCGCAGTACTACCATAAAGTTAAAGAACTACAGCTAAAAGAAGGACTACTCATTGTCTTTCACATTTTATTTTTAAACTGGCTTTGCATAATGTAAATAGTGTTAGGGAATACTAAAATACAATCAAGAAGTGATCTGCTGTGAAAGAAGCAGATCTGTTAAGCCACTTCCTTTGTGCCAAATCCAGGTAAATTTAATAATGCAAATCAACATTTTGCTTAAGAATACGTTTACTGAGCAAACTTAAGAACTCCTACATTTTCAAATAATGCTGTTTTAATAAAGCAATTCTGACTCTTGGAAAGGCTAATACTTAATTTCCAGTTTTCATTTCCATTATTTGCATATACACACCTTATTTCTCGTTAACTTTCCCTCACTTGCAATGATCAGGTGTAATTTTGCAGAGCAGCACTACTCAACTAAAATGGACAAGCACAAAAACTATTTCTTAAGTCTTGCCTGAACATTTGTTCAGGGAAAAAACTTTTGCCTGTTCTTTCTTCCCATAGACTTATCTTCTTAACTGGTCTAAGATTCTAGACAGTCCTGTTGCTACCTCTGTTTGTATTTTGAGAATGTGAAGTTCAGTAATGACAAGTCTTTTTAAACATTCTCTCTTCCCTTCTCTATGCTATTCTCAAATACAGGCTGGATTTCTGAAGGTAAAAAAGACAGAGGCTGGCATGTTCCAGATTTCAACACAACTCTCCTTTGCCCTACTTGCTGCCTTCTGCTGAAATATCCTACACTTCTACTACTGCTTGTTTCTTCTGCCAAATTTAATAAACAAACAATGAGTACTGACTCATTGTAGAATGGTTAGGATCCCTTGCCTAAACAAAGGAAGAAGAGAGGCAGCCATACTGACCCATACCACATACTAAAGCTGTACCAGGCTGATAGGAAAATACAGACATGTTTAATCAGCTGTGTGGTAACACTCAAAATTGAACCCATGAAAGGACCCAATAAAGTGCCAAATAATCTCTGTATTTTTAAGTAAATATTTGTAGATGTTATATAAAGAAGTCATCAAAAAGCCCACTGTAAATTAGTACAATAATGTAAATTAGGGATGGTGAGGAGAGGTAAAACTCATCTACAAAAAGAGATATACACACAAAAAAAATAATCTTAATATGGAAGTACAACTTGACAAAGAGGATTGTTCTGAACTCTCATAAAATTAAAGGCACACAGGAAAGTGTCAATCCAAATTAAAATATTGCAGACACCTTAAAACTCTGAAGTCTCTTGTTTCCTTAGAGCATATGTCAAAGACAAGAATAAATAAATTTCTTTACTTCAGAATGTGCACACGGACAGGAGTCAACCATTTTATAACCTGATACAGTGGTTTCACATGTTGAGGTACTCCCAACCTGAAATTCAAAAATCTAGGCCATCCTTTCTGACATGTAGTATGCATGTCTGTGTTAGAACCATCTGAGTGACAGCAGCTCACATGCATTAAAATAAGGGAGGCTGAGGGCAAGGAACTGACATTAAGAGAAAGCTGCCAGAGCCACCTTTGTTCTTATTTGCTGGCTTAACACGCTGTATTACTTCCCTTTCTACAATGGAAGTGCTTCAGCAGTAACTAGAATTCAAGAAGGGCTGAATGAAAAAAAGAACGAACAATGTAGGATTTACAAAAATATTCAAAGGGAGGATTTGAAAATTAAGTAACAGACAACTGCAGGAGCTTATGACCCACATTTAGCACTACTTATCCTGCATTTCCCATCTAAACTAGAAGTGAAAAAGGTTTGATGGTCTCCATGCAGAGCTGAACTTCCATATGACAAATGCATCAAACTACTATTAGTTGAACTAACTCATTATATAAGAATTCCATCAGATTTTTACCTAGGAGTTAAACTGAAAAAAAGATTGTGGTTACCTAATAATTTTGGAAACCCTTAACTCTATCAGCTCCTGCGTTTGGAAAGAACCATGACAAGGATGCCTACTCACAGCATTTATTCAAGGACCTTTTGTTTTTATTTCTATCAGAACAATTTTTCTATATAAACTTTTCCAGCTAGGAAAGTGTAAAAAAACCCACGTACTGTTTAACTCAGACATCTCATTTGTATTTTCATACCAAGTAGAGTAACTGTTTGAACATCATGACAGCAGAATGATCACCTTTAACATGCATATGAAGAATTGCTGCTCTAGAACAAAGTACAGAGGTCTGTGCCAAGTTTGACGGAGCACTAGCACAGGCTCCTAAAGCAACCCATTAGTAAAAGACACTGCACTCTAATTTCTGTGGTTCCTCGTTCCATTTCTTTTTTTTTGTTCTTTAGCTCGACAAGTTAATTGTTCTGTGCTTACAAGTTTTCAATAGCCTGTTACAAAAAGACTCAAATTTGTTTGCATTACACACCACGGGGATTAAAAAGGAGTTAATATATATCTATTCAGAACTATTGTGCAGAAAATAGCTGTGTTGTACAGGGCTTAGGCTGTGACCCGCTTAACTTTATTCATAGAATGCACAATCCATCACGTACAAAAACACAGAAGAAAATGTGAGGTGTTAGTAAGTACCGCTGTTAGTGAGAAATTCTGCTAATTATTACACCAAATAAGCATAGTCAACAGGCCAGAGCTGTGAGAGGGCATGTTTCAGGGCATTAAATGGCTGCCTTGGATGGAGATGAATATATTACACTATGCCCTTTAACAATAAAACAATTTCCCTGACACACAAACCCAGGCAGCTCCAGCACGCAGACGAGGAGCTCGACTGTACTTGGCATACAGCGATGTTCCAGTGCCACCTAGTGACGGGCACTTTACTGTCTCCCAAGATTTATCGCACAGGAAAAGTTCAAAAGCTAATTCAGCCCGAGTGCAGAGTCCGCACAGCACGGAGGAGAAGCCTCACTCTTGGCCAAGAGCAGACAGACAGAGAGAGGTCATGGTGAGACAGGGTCCTCCTCTTGCTTTAAAACCAAACCCGCACGAACTTAAACAGCTGATAAAGTGTCACACACAGTTTTCTTACAGTCTACTCTTACGGTCCTAAACCAGGGAAAAGCCTTGCAGGGAAGGACAAAACCAGCATATTTTAAAGCCTATACTATGCACTGGAAGTTTCGGATAGCTTGGACAGTTTATGAAACTGATTTTAGGAAAATATTTCATCAACTTAATATTTTAAATTTCTCTCCTCTCCCCCCCCCCCAGTTTTGAATGGGCTTTATTATTATTATTTTTATCTGGAGTGCTTTCACAGCTTAATAAAGTGTTCTAGAGGCTGCAAACTTGGCACATTCTTCCATTCCTTGTTTACATGTTGACACTTCCCATACTTCTGCCACCGTACTTATTATCACTACAATGGAGTTCACAGCCATTCCACATCTCCATTACTCTGTTTCCCCTCTGCTGATCAGTACTGCAGTTCGACATTTAAGTCCATGGAAACAAACTAAACTTTGCAGTGCAATCTAGCTCATGAAAAACCGTGAAGAGGTTGAAATATTATTTTTTAATGAATACAAATTAATGCATGCATAAGATACAAGCAAAATTATCTACCAATAAAAAAATTTGCATATTTAGATCAAGTTAAAAGCATAGACTGCAAAAGATGGTGCTAATACAATCCCTGCCATGAGTCTCTGCATTTTTATTTCACAACATTTTTACAGGACAAGTCAAGAAAAAGTCTTTATGTTCATTAGACATTTAGCACACACCATTTATTTATGGACACTTTACATACAGATGAGTAAATTTAAAATTCTGCATCTGAACCCCACATCTATCATCATGAAATGAATAGCAACATATTAATACTTTATAGTAGTAATTTCAGTAGAAAACCATCCTCAACAAAGCTTCTTCCTACTACTGGCATTAAGCTTCCACTTCAAGTGCCTCATGACTCTAAATTTCATGTGCTTAGTTTCATTAAGCTAAAAAAAATAATACATTTTAGGGTACTTTTTGAACTGCATACTACAGAACAAGGAAAAAAAATCTGAAAAAAAAATATAAAATCCCCACCAGGCACTTATTGCTACAGGAGCAGACTAAATATGCCTGTTCTGATTGAAATATAACCTCTATCACAAAATTTAAAGAAAGATGCTTAGAGATTAGTATAAAAATAATTTCTCCAAATTCTGAAGCCACAAGGAGTGTGAAGGGGAAGAATGAAGAGGGGGACTAAAAAACCTTAGAAATCCAACTGGGAAAGGCTTCACTCAGAGAGTGGGTAACACACAGTAACTAAATTTGGAAACCTTTACTGTAAATGTACTTTAAGTGTTTTAATCCATACCCTGCCTTAGGACCTAAACTTCTGCCACAAGAATTAATATTGTCCCTACTTTAAACAGCAGATAAAAAAAGCAAGATAAAAAAGTAAGATAATCTTGTTCCTTACGTGTCATATAGGATTCTACTCATGACTTCTCAAATTACTTTTCCAGCTTCAAAGAATGTAGTTGTACTTTCTGGAGTACTTTCACTGCTGTGACACCTTGGAAAGCTCGAATGAGCAGACTGGAGGAAAGGTGTGCTGATGAAAGCCATGAAAAACGGTGAAACAGGTAAGGAATTGTAGAGTCCACAAGAGAAAGAAGGCAGCATTATTAGCAAAAACCAACTGTAACCCCCTGCTTACCATAACAATGAACAAAAAATCCAAAGTTTTATGTTCACTGAATTATTATTGTCCAAGCTTTTAAAAACCTGTCATATTTTATTGCTTTTACAAGAATACTTCACTTTATCTACCAGAAGCTCTGTTAGAAAGAAAGATGATTTAAACTAGAGTAACTCCTGATCAGCATATTAGAAGTTTTAATCCAAAAGGTCCCAAACTACTGGTTGCCTTGAAAAATACATGTAGATCATCTACTACTTTTTCTTAAGGATCCTGAGATGCACAGCCCTCTGACAGTCAGGGGCATGCTACTGTATTAGATTCCAGATGCAGTCTTAAATTTAAATGCTGCATAAATTCCAATTCTTGACATCCGAGAAGCAAACAAGGAATACGGGTCAAGTTTTAGACAGTGGAATAAGCCCACTTGGGCTTACCTTCAGTGCAGTCCCCGATCAAAACGTCTCAGCTCACATGCCCTAGCATCAAGTTATCAACATTCTAGCTCTGTAGTACACATCAGTTTTCCAGCCACAGAGGAATGCTTCTCAGAACAGCTATCACCTGCAAAACTTCTTCCCTCAAAGTAAAACTCATCCAAGAAGAGAGCACATCACAGTACATTTCTGTCACATTCCGTTTGCAAAACACATCATTCACATATTTGCAGGAATACAACATTTTCATCTGCAATATACCAGCCCTTTCCTCCACAGCATTAAGATTCTTTCCTTAAAAGCTGCAAAAATGTATTTGCCCTTATATCTCAAGAAATGCTTGACTGACCAAAGCTCAACTGGTCGTATGCCTTAGATATCCCACAGTCATAATTATTCATATTCTCAAATGATGGTGAGCAGCTACCCAGGCCAAAGCCACCTCTAAAAAAATTGTTAAGCATCAAAGTAAAACAAGGTTTCTAGTATCTACTTCCAACGAAGTATCTTTGCCATAAAATATTAAAACAAAACAAAAAACCACCAGACGATTTAAAGCAATTTCTAAAATTGTGGTCTATGTTCTCTTTAGCTGTTACAGGAAAATGAATATACAAAAAATTGGCTTGATAGTACTCAGTTTTACTTCATTTTCAATATTAATTTGTTTTAATTACATGACATGACAGATCATCAAATGCAAACAGGTTCATCATAGTAATACAAGCTTTGTAGAGTATTTTTAAAAAATTCAATTTACTGTCACCATTGTTTTATTTCTTTCCTATAATTGAAAGCTATATGGAATGCATTAAAAAGGATAAAAATTTCCAACAAAATTCATCTGCTCCTCAGCATAAAAATTAAGTTGTTATCCTATGCTTCTGATAAAGTAATTTCCTTTTAAAATTATGTGGAAAGTCAAGCATGACCTATTTGAACAAGTGCAGTGCAAGCAATACCAACTGTTCTACAATCAAAATTTGCAGGTTCCCTCAAAAACCAAAACAAGGGCACATAAACAAGTATCCTGCACTTCAAGGACTCTGGAATCAATAAAATGGATTTACTCCTATGAAACTGCTCAGCAGTGGAGAGGGCAGGAGGGCTTCTTGTTTTCATCAACTCTTTCAGGCATAGCCACAGTACGACTTTCTTTTGGACACAGTTCTCCAGACAGTTCCTATGCTAGAAAATCCAATGAAAAACTGAGGCAAAGCAAAGCAGAGTGATTCTGGACTTCTAGTAACAGGTCAAAATGTACTTTGATTAATATTAAGCATTTAAGTATTATCCAGTTATTAATTCTTATTCCTGACTTTTGTCATTGTTTTTACATTACAGTAGGTATGGAGTGATATCAACACCTGGAGATTATCCCGATGAAGTCTTGAAAACTGTCTTGTATGACAGTAGATTATACCACGTGTACTACAGAGAAACACTGCTAGTTATTAACAGAAAGTTGTCCTATAGAAAGGTATACTATATCACACTGGGGTTTATCCACCTTACTGCAGAGACAGTCTCTTTTCTGCTGTCAAGATGCTTTTGCTGTATGTAAATATTTAATGTTATTACCATCATTCACTCAGTGCTCATATTGTCTGTTCAAGCATCTATTACTGTCTGCTAGATACACTTGAGGATAACACTTATTCATGTCTACTGCTCAGTCACATGCAGGCCCTACTTCTCAAAGATTCTTCAAAGTTCCATAATTTATTAAACACTCCACAAAGGCCTGTATCATTTGCAGCATTTTACTTGTGAGAGTCTAAACACTGAATGCATGGAAGAAGCTGTAGCAGTTTATGCAATGCCAAGACTGTAGTTTTACCCAGGGTTCTGTAAGCAATTTAAATCACAGAAACAAATTTTACATTTCCTGAACTCCCAGGTAAGAACTAAAGATCTTAACAGAAAGATACCGAGTGCATTTTGGTTAACATAATTCCCTGAAAGGAAACCAAAATAAGCATTAGCAGTCAGTTTTACACCTAGTTGTAGCTGCATGCATCATAATTTTTTTTTATATTTACCTAAATTCATAGTCCTGCATATAACAGATGTATCACATATGTAATACAAGATTTTATCATCAATTTTACCCCTTGATACAGCTTCCAATAAAATACCTTACAAATCAGTTTTCTAAAAGATTAAGACAGACATGAAAAATCATGAGAGTCCTCAAAAGGCTTGCCTAGGATTAAACAGGTCTCTTCAAATCAATCAGTGTTTGTACAAAACAGAAATCTGGATATGAAATGTATAAAATGAAGCACAGTATTTCAAAAGGTATAGCTGCATTTCACCTGCATGCAGAACATCAGTACGGGGTTTTCAAGGTGTTTAAGGTTGGTCTGGTGGTTCAATCTTTTAAGATATAAGCACAAGCACCTAGGGAGGGAGAGCTTACAAAAGCCTCATTCAAAAGAACAAAGAAGATATCTGAAATATAAGACTACCATGAATTTTTAAGGAATACCTTACTGTCAAAATAAAAGAAAAATAATTAGCTGTATGAGAAGGACAGTCTCTCTAATAGTTTGAAACAGGGGTTTGTTTCAAATCTCAGTTTTAGTTTAGACAAAAGATTTTTTAATTTTATTTTTGTTTGTTTGTTTTATTTTGTTAGGAAACAGTAAGCATCACAAACAGACCATCCTAGAAAGTGTAAGACAGCACAATTATTCCTTCTATCCCAGTGGACCATCACACTTTATGAACATATGACAACATCTAACTGTTCATCAATGAGGCTAGAAGGAAATGAAAACGTTAAATTCAAAAGATCTGCCTTTCAGTTAACATCCTTAATGTAAATTAGGGTTAAATGTGAATAAAATTAATATTTAATCACTTGAAAAACTTCTATTCCTTTCTTCTCTTTAAACACTAAAACTTAATTATAAAATAATGTAAAACAAGTGTAAATTTAAAAGAATCATTTTGAACATTTGCATTAATAGTTCAAGACCTATTGACACGGATGAAAAGAAGGGGAATCGCAACATTATGTTGCTTTAAAGCAATGTCTGATTCTATTCCTTGCCAACAGACAGCAGGAGCCCAAAGCCACGGGGGAGTGCTGTGGTAGGGAGGAAGGGAGAGAGCAGGATGGAGTGGCATTGCAGGAGCACAGCACAGCAAGGCTGGGCTCAGGTAAAAAGTCAGGAGGGGGAGTGTTGGGGAGAAGAAATCCAGTTTTCAAACTACTAGAACAGGGCCTCAATATATTGCTTTACACATCACCATGGAATAAAAAGTTCATGCATACAGGGGCATGATCCAATACTTAATTATGATGCAGCATGATACATAGAAAATAGTGCAAAATCAGGGAAAAAAGCTCCTGACATCAACACAACACCTCTCCAAAGTCTTCCAGCTCTTTTGCTGCTGCCCTCCTAAACTTTCATTTTGAGATCCCACACAAGGTGAATCCTGTGTGCCTTATGGTTTTGCACACACTGGTTATCGTCACACAGCCTACGTTCTCCATCAGTTACCAAGCTCACCATTCTAGCACAGAATCTTCTACATGTTTAAAAACAACACATAAAAACTCAGATTTTGAGAATCTGTATCTCCAGGAAAGGCAATTTGGCTTTAAAGAACTGAAGGGACTCACTCCACCATTCTCCTCTATGTAAACTTTGAACTACACCCAGGTTAAAAGTTGTTTCCGCAAACAGTAACTAAATTCAAAATCTCAGATGTGTTTCCCATTCCTTTCTCAAATATAACTGCAACAATTTGTCACTTGCAAACAGTGTACATAACTGAAAGACAAGAGTGAGCTTTCATGGCAAGCATCAGTCCCACAGGGTATGTGTTTGAATGACAAAAACCCAAATCCAGGAACTTCTTTCAAATCAGCTTTTGACTACTCTGAGTTGAGAACTTTACCTCCCTCTCTTACACCCTGAAACCTGTACCTGCTAAATTTCTTTTGACTAGAATTCTCTTGAAGTTATAACCTGCTTCAAAAAACTTTGGCTTCTATGAGGAGGTGCATGTTTCATAAAATTGGTTATGTAAGCAACACAGTGAATTTTAATATTAACACCATTCAACAAAAATCCAGCAGGATCATTTTTAAAGCAAATCTCTTTCAAAAGCTCAGCTTTACCAAAGTGAACACATCACTAATAGACACCATTGCTCAATCTCATGAACATAATGCAACTTTTCATTCTAAAGGGAAAACTCAAACCCAGTTGAGTATTATGGTTAACCTTCACAAACACAGACAAGTTGAGCTGCACTGAGAAGCATATTTCTCCCTTGAATAAGCACAGGTGGTCATTTCATTTCTGTCCTGCTCAAGTCAAAGATAAGGTAGATATATAAATATAGATCTGTTTTTAGCAAACAGCACCAAAATAAGAAAAAGGAAATAAAAACCTGCCAAACTACAAAAAACCCAGCATCCCACCAAAATTATAATGGTTTATTAGACTTGACCATCACAATGCTGGTAATTTATTAAATCCCTTTTCTCAGCTATTTAACTTCTGCTAATTGGATTTCAAATAAAAGAAAGTGGTCTTATTTCCTCTCAAATAATGCTTTCCTGCCCCCTGTTTACATGGACTTTGTTGACTGTCCTCTACCAGACAACTTTTTAAAACCTGAATCCCAATCAGGGCCACTCTCATTAAAAATATGACCTTTCACCTTCTATGAAGCACTGCTAACATAAATTACATTTTGTTGTAGCCCAAAGGTGTTAGAGATGAGAGAAGGATAAACAAGGTATAATACAAAAGCCAGTTGGGTCAGCCTTTCATTATAGCCCTTTCAAAAGCTATTAATCTCGCTTGTAGTCAGTAGGCTGAAAATAACTACTTCTTCTAACCTACACTGTACTCAAAAATAGCAATAAGGACAGGTCATGCAAGATGCAAATAATTCTCGGTCCTCATAAAACCACTTTGAATGGTATTAAGTGAACATCATGGCATGTTACTTCAAATCTCACTGACAGGAGGAATCTCAACAATATCAAGTGTACATTATTCTACGTCATAGCAGCTGGATTTGGCCATAATATACCACAAAGAATAGTTATGAATTAATCACGGTAAATTCAAAGCAACTATAAAGTAGTTCTTTAGGTTTTAAAATGTGAATAGAAAATGCTATTTCTCAAGCTCATCTTAATTTGTCTTTCATATCAGGGTCCACATTTAAAAGAATTTAAAAAAAAAAAAGAACCTTACTTATCTTCAGTCTACTTAGTGTCTTGTTGCCTTCTGACTTACAAGAATTAACACTTACCATTAGCACATTAAAAAACATTCTCATATTGGTAGGGAACACAAAGATACTGGAAATCACACATTACTAGACAGCTACTCAGTAAAAAAAAAAACCCAACCAACCAAACAGAAAACTAACCCAAAAACTTGGTAAGTCAATGATAGTTATAAGTGCTGTCTGCAGAACAGATAAGTTTCTTCAAATTTCCATGTTAAGAAAAGCCTGCTGACAACAACCAGGCTACTAACAGACTGGTGATGAACTGGATACACAAAAAATAGTACTTCCTCACATGAAATGTTTGCTAAAAAAATATTCTACTGAGCATAAGTCATGTTTACATGGTTTCAGAATGAAGTGAATTTAAAAACTGCTCAAGAGTTCTGCCAACTAACAGCAATCTCGTGCTTATTCATCTGAACTAAGCAGCTAAGTGATAACAAGGAAGGGAAAAAAAAAACTCAGAAATTTTGGGTTATGTAACATGAACAAAAATTCTGTGCCACATTTAATCACATCAGCATTTTACACAACTGGGAAAGCCCACATGCATTGTAAGTAGAACAAGAGAGATTCATATCTCACCTAGGGTCTCTAAGAACCATTGTGAGAAACTTTAGGACTTTTTTTTAATCTACTGGTTAACTAGTAAGCCAACTACACACTACAAATCTACTGCAATCTCTGAAAAGACAATTAAACATTTAATGCACTAACCAGTAGGATATTCTGTTAGAACAGATGTGGAGTCAGAAGAACCTTTTACCTCATTTCCAGTGCTAATTCTGTAATTTTTCTTTGAATATGATCAAATCAATCAGGCTTATTTCTCCAGTCCTCCATCTTCCTCCAAGGTTGTTTCAAGACTTAAAAACCAGCAAGAAGCTCTCATATAAATAATTTCAATCAAATATTCATTTTGCCCTTAAACAAGCATATAAACAAAAACAGTCTGTTGTAAAATAATGACATCTGCAGATATAAATAGAAATTACAACATCTGGTTAAATTTGGAACCAATCAAGGTGAGAAGAATGCCAACCACTTCATCACAGCTAATCACCCCTCAACAGATATACCTTTAATGATCAAGATAATCAAGATGATGAAAGAAAGTAGGTTCAGTGCCCAGCTATAGAACTATCAAACAGCTCAGGAATTTGCCCAAGGATAAAGACAGACATGCCAAAAAAAAAAGGCAGGTAACTTGCAAAACACATAATAAAAATAATTTTGAAAGAAATTAATGGAAGTACAGGCAATTAACACGTCTAGCCACACTCAAGCAGTGTGAAAGGACCCAGAGAAAGGGCTACTGCTTTGGAAATCTCTCCCTTCCCCTTCCAAATAAAAGTAGGCATTACTATATTTCAAAGGACCCCAGCACAAGCCATGTACAAGCCAGTCCTTTAGAAATACCATGACAGATTTTAGTAACAGGCAACAATGATTTTGTCTACCTGCATCCTTCTTTTGGTACTTCATGGCCAATTACAGTAAAAGTTGCTCAACAGGATGAATACATAAGAAAATTCCTGTCATAGAGCAGATGCAAATTTAATTACTTTAAGTTAAACCTTCCATCTTGTCTAGAGGTCCTTCAAAAATGCAACTGTAAACAAGCACTACATTGCAATCAGGTGTCAAGGGCTTATTTGATCTCTTACAAAATATGTCACAAATCACTGGCAGAAAGTGGGTCGAGAGGGAGAACAAAGGAAAAAACTGTCAATGGACTAGGTAGCTCATGTGAGTGTGCCTATTAGTGCACTGGATCTTTCTGCTCCTGTCTAATGCTGTCCATATAAAACCTTCTTAGTTTGACAGTGTTCTGTTATCCTGCATTTGATGTAATTTTTCTGTAGTAAGCAAAAAGAAAAATTTCTGTGAAAAGAACTGATAGAGTAACCAGAGAAAACATTGAAGATTATTCTGCTAAAATATCAATTTTGTGCCACTCTTCATTTGTGATATGTTACAGAACTTCTAAAAAGCTCTACATTTTTGAGAAAATAATCACATAAAAGCTAGGAATAAATTAACTTTACATTGCAATAGAATAGATGGCCCCAATAAAAAAATAACTGGTAACACATTCTCTTAAGGAAGAAAATTATAGTATTTTACAACTGGCCAGTTGTAAAGAAAAGCATTTGTATGTGATGCATGCATTTTACTCTTCTCTGAAACACCCAGGTACTGGGGACTAGAGTTAAAGTACCAGACAGCTCTGCAGTCCTCTGGTGGTGCTGAAACGCTGGTAGGTCACCGCTCATGAATCCCTACACTACAATGTAGCTCAGGATGGACAGAGTTTAAATGACAAAGTAATGGTAATGTCAAGAAATTTAGGGACACATAGCTATGGGGACATATCTCTTATGGCAGAAAGAGTGGGTAGGTATTTCATTTAGTAGAAGAACCCCTTAGATGTACATAAATGCACAGACAAGTTTTCTGTATGCACTCAGTTAAACCACTTACCACAGAATTAAAACTATAATTAAACAATCCATTAAAATTCAAGATTGAATATGCCAAAAATCTCTTCTGAGATCTCTGGAGTTAAACAATAGATGAATTGTGCAGCTTCAGCAACAAAGACTCACTGGGCTGCATAGCACAGCTTGTCTGCTATAAAGTACAGGTTGGGGGTGTGGGGGGACTCCCCCAAAATACACTGGGCTAGGGCAGCCGTGCCAGTCAAGGCCAGGCAACAGCTGTAGGTGAGGAGAAAGCTGAGGACCTCCCTGAACCATTAAGCCAAGTCAAACAACCTTTAGGACACACTTCTTCAGCATTGTCCAACTTTTATAACCTTACAAGTTGGTCTCATACATATTCCCTTTATCTATCTAACTTGCCTTAACACAGCAAGGAAAGTATCAGAATGGTTCTTCTTACATTACATACCTAAATACTGCTGTAAGAAACTTGAACTTAATTTTCTCTGCTTCAAACAGCATTAACTTCTACATAACATTTACTGCAGGTTTTGCTTAAGTGCCTATTTATTCAGAAAAAAAATAACTAGGAAAAAAACCTCACTTGTGTTCATTAATTATGGTTGGTCTATGTACTGAATTTATGTTACAATGCATTTTCACGAGACCAAAGCACATCCTTATTACTTGTAATATAATGGCTTTTTCAAAAACAGTATCTCAAAGAGTCAACTTAGAGAAGCCCTACTGAGTCAGACAAAACAGGCCAAGGAGTTCCTCTTTCATACAGTCACAATTACCCACAACTGGGGGGGAATATTTTCCTTTTAGGCTTACAAAACCAAGCCTTTCTATGTTGACCTAAGCCCAAAGAACAGATGAAGCACACGAACAGGTAGGAAGGTGAGTGCCTACAATGGACAAGGCCTGACTTTGCTTCCCATGCAGGGGGCTATTTTTCCTGTTTAATCAAAGCTGCATGACATATTTATCAAACTGGCAAATTTAGTTTAGTTCTGTTTAATACATGTGTCTCTTTTACACTTTCCTGCTACTGAGCAAAGAAACCAAATTGTCAGTTTTCCCACCCAGAGCCCTTTATTAGCAGAATACAGCCCTTTAAGAAAGAACTTGAAGAACTTACACTCTCAATTCTCTCTTTTAAACAGAACATTTTCCTCTTGTTTCAAAAAACGAAAAAAAAAAGAAAAACCAAATCCAAAAACCTCAATCACAACTGTTTTAAGTCTAATCTATTTTACTCATATATTAGACAACAGAGTAGTTGCAATCACTTTGCTCAGAATTGATTTTTTTTAAATCCCCCAATGACTTTAACACTGCATTTACCAACAAAAATACACTAGATCTATTTATCTCATTCCAATAAAATTTAAATAGTGCAACACATTATTCATCTATCCATATTATAAACTCTTGTGTACATTAAGTGGATAATATTATTAATACTAATGTTTCTGTAGGCTATTCATAAAATAAATGGTAGACAAAGTAATTCCATCTATTACACATGGAGCTCAATAACAGCTGTAAATGAGAAAATTGCAATAGACATACTGAGTAATAATCAGAACTAAAACGACAACTGTAACAATATATCCATGGTGTAAATGTTCTGATTATAGAAACACAGACTAATCTGTAATTTTTCATCACTGATAAACATTGGTAACCAGACAGAATTCAGATTATATTTTATCCAGTTACTAAAACACAGTTGCAAAACCTACTTGATTTATTAATTTAACGAGATAGATACAACAAATATTTTGTTTACTGTGATACAGAAATATGTGCAGTATGACATCAAATCACCATACCTGCCTAAAAACTACAGCTAGCAAAATGTACCATACCTTTCCACGTATGTAGCTACAAATATGACATACAGAGTTTTGCCAGCATAATGTCATAAAGCTATACTGGCTTGTCAGTAGAAGTTCTCTAAGGCTTCTTGTTAACATTTACAGGTACCACGTGGTCCCAGTTTAGAGCCTGCAAGAGCAACTGCTCATGTCACAAAAGAGATTGAGGTAATTTCCTAGTTTGTGAGCTTTTGGTGATCTTAGTTAAAAATGTTTTAATTACCTCTAATATTTTAACATTTTTATTACTGTACATGTAATAATGCCTAGAAATTATTCATAGAAGCACAAAAAAACTATGTGGCATGCTACAAACACAACTGAGTAACACTGTAAGGTTAGCTAAGATAAGTCTGGATCATTCCTGAGAATGAACACAATCAAATGCCTAGTATTTGGGATATAAGGTACTAAGTCATCTGATACAAAAATGCTGCAGTCAAACACCAGGCATGATTTTCTGTTAACAATGCCACTTTATTAACATGAAAAGACTCGATGTGGCAAACACCAGGGACTGTTATGTAAAGGCTCCTCAGGAAAATGCCAGATTCCTTGCATTTTCTGCCTCTTTACTAAGAGTCACACAAACTTGCCAGCAAGAGATGAAGGAGGTTGAGGTGTGGTCCAGCTTCATGACACCGACCAGATGGGGAGGATGCTGCAATTGGCATAAAGCCCAAGGAGAAAGAAATCTGTGGGGACATGGGGAGAGACAAACATATCTGACAGCAAGACAAGAGTTCTCTCCCAGACATCATCCATGGGGATCCTTCATTCCCCTTTGCTTACATTGTCACTGCATATGCACAGGATGACTGAATATATTATGCACGGGAATTAATCATGCCACTGGCACTGTCAAGAAGTCATTGAGCTTTTATTATGCATGCAAAGTTCTGCCATTTTGCACACACAGATGAAATTTGGAATCCTCAAACAAAGAATTCCAAAATGAAATTAGAAAGCAGAGATTAGGCCCAGGGTCACAACAGCAGAGAGGATTCCACATGCAAAGGAGATTTTCTGAGCATAAGAGATTCTAAAAAGTCCAGACTTTTTTAGCCAGGTACCTCTCTAAAGGACTCAACAGCCAAGTCCCAGCAGGTACTTATGCTTGAGCAGGTCACATTCTCCCCAACTATTTGTTTGGATTTTTTTTGTTTCATTTTTATTATGTGCAGCTATGCTAACATTGCACACTTTAAAAATCTTCCATTTCTTTCCTCAATATCAACTAATTACCCTTGCTCACTACTTCTCATAGAAGAAGAATTAGCAGATGCCCAAGTGAAAAACAGTACTTGCCTTTAAAATTTGATCAGTTTATAACCATACCGAAAGATGTAAGGATTAAATTGATATTTCCACAGATATTGCTACACTTTCAAGAGTTTAAAATAACATTTATTTAATTCATCAGCTCATCATAATCAAAATTCCTTCAAGCAGAAGTCAACTTTATACCACTTGATACCATGGCATATCCCCAACTTTGAGGAAACTGATTTGCAAACAGATAAAACTAGACCAAAGTTAATGGAACTTACACTTTTTTAAAAAGGCTTTCATGCCTTTTAAAGAAATGTTTTCAGTTTCTGTCATGGAAATTCACTTATGATTTCTCTCATCACAAAAATGCACATTTTGGGCACAGACTTTAGTTTTTAAAAAATGTAAAAAAGGTATCAGTTTGGCAATAGGAAGTTAATTCCCCAGCCTCTGGAGTCTCACAGCTCTAACAACAAAACTTTTTTTATTTATTTATGCAAATAAGAGACAAGATTATTATCAAAGAACTCACACAAGAAACATCCTCTGCATTTCATCACCATCTTGCAAAACATGAAGAAATGCTTAAAAACACTCTATTCTTAAATACTGATAAAGAGCATAACAGAAATTTTTCCTTCAAGTTCAGTTTCTGATTAGCATGAAACATGCCTTCCTTTACTTTACAGAATTTCAAAGAAGTATTAATAATAGCTCAAAGTACATTTAACAGTTTGAGATGTTCCAGCCCCGCAATTTAAATCAACTCTCCAAGTTATATATATTTCATCATGCACAGCTACAGTAAATGAGTAACAATAGTGACTGCTAAATTAATTGTTACAAAGCTATAGTAAATTACTAACAACAGTAGTGACTGCTAAATTAATTGTTACAAAGCTATAAAAGCTTTGGAATGCTACAGAGAAAAGGTCTTGAATATTACACTGATTATTTCCACAAT
Source organism: Manacus candei (assembly GCF_025592945.1). Lineage (NCBI taxonomy): Eukaryota > Metazoa > Chordata > Aves > Passeriformes > Pipridae > Manacus > Manacus candei. The sequence continues at coordinate 5,622,145 of NW_026138113.1, read as the reverse complement.
ACAAGAAATACAGTTCCCTGTGTTAACTAAGAGCATGATTACACTCCCGAGGTTGCACAGTACACAGGTGCATCGCAATTTCATGTGTACCAAAAGGCCCCAGACAAGTAGAAAGCTGGGTTAAATGCAGAACTTGAACTGTGGTGTCTGAAGTGATCAGAAGAAATCTCTTGATATGTCCTGTGATAGCAAGGGCTCACACAATAAAGAATCTCTGCATTTCTTCACAACCTTGTTTAGTAGCGTAAACCAGTTTCTTCTCTCTACCCTTGAGTATATTTTATCAGTAGCTAGAAATGTCAAACACTTCTATGGTAAACAGAACTATCCTGGCCTTTTTTATTTTTCTACACACCAATACTAAAGAAGGTGACAATATAATCTGCCCCAGGCAACTCTATCACTATCCACAGTAGACAGGTCATTTTCCTTTTTATCAAAGAGGAGAGTAGGTCATCACATTTTAGTACATGTTGACACCACTGCTAGTAAAAAGAGATAAGAATTCAGTGCCCTTAAGGTGCTTTAACCTCTATTTTACCTAATACAGATATTTCACAGCTCTTGCATTAAAGCCAGAAGAGAGACAGATTTGTACCCTGAAAGAATGGACTACAAAGGTCTCAACCTTTGTGACAAGCTGATATTTGTACTGCAGAGAGTACAGGTGACACCAAAGCACATCCCTTAAGGTATCTACCTCTCCTTTATTTTGGGTAATAGGATTTATTTTTTTCCTATAACATCATAGAGAATCATGGATGTTTAACCTCTCAAGTATCGCTTTTGAACACTAGGAAGTTGAAATAAAAAGCACATGCACATCTTCTGCCCCCCTGAAAACAACCTCTTAAGTTTGTTTGATTACAATTCTTTTCTTTCAGGCAGGATATTCTCAATTCAGAACACAAAACAAAATAATGACACTTAACTGCTGTCATCTTTATTCACTGTGTTTTCACTTTCAAATTCTAATACCTAAAGAAAGTTGCAAAATGCTTTTATGGCAATGCTCCTTTTCTCTTTTAAGGCAATGGGAAAAGACACTATCTTCTAATTGTTAATACATAACCACCTGTACATAAGAACTTACTTTTAATTGAATTTTATGTTAATAAACTGGTTCCTTCACATCCTTTAAATAAGTTGAAAATATCTGCAGGGCAAGAGCAAGAACATCACAAACTATTAGTTATTACACAGATGGGACAGCATTCACAAAAGTACTTCCATTTGGAAAAATATAAAGCTATGAAGACTTGCAATAAACTGCATAATGATGCTCAGTTTCTTCTGCATGTTAGTGTAAAATACTACTTGAAAATAGAAAAAAGAGTTGCCTCTGGTTAGAGGCAGGTATTCCAGGGTTTAAGAGAAAAAATAAATTTGTGCTTGAAGATTCTAAACTTTTTTCCCCCAGGAACACAACTACAAAACAGTAGTTAACTCTCAGTAGAAATTAAACATTGATTTGTACAGTAAGAGAAAGAAATGAAATGAAAAATAACATTCCTTTAGTTTCAAAACAGTCTGGTCAGTTTTTCTATTAATTTTGGTAATTTTTCCTTCAACTGTGGTAGCCAAGAAAGTAGTTCTGAGTTCAAAAACCGTATCCACAAACACAATGGCTCATTATTTAAATGCTCATTATTTATTTGTAAACTTAAAAAGCACTTAAATGGTTGCATATTTGCATATACCCACTTCCGAAATTCAGTCCTCCTTCACCAAAATATATTGTGTAGGTACACATCACTCCAGAAAAGGGAAACATAAATCAAAACTTAATAACAATAACTTTGTGACCAGCTTAAGGTGTTTAGAAGACCACAGTTTTAACAACTAATAACAGACCACTTCATTTGCCAAAGAACTTTGCACATTTATGGCCTGCACGTGTACATACACACACAAACACACCAACACATGCATTTTATACTCCAGTTCAGACCAGGCACGTGTCAGTGCATTAGCAAAGACTAAAGTCAAAGAGCTGGACTCATAAACAGCAACAGCATTTATGATTAAGAGCAAGAAGACCAAAGAAGATCTCCATGACACAATGTAGCATTTTACACAAGTGCATGTGAACCGAGCTCTCTTGTGATTGACACTGTATTCAGAATAAAAATAAAATCTGGTTTAGAAAATACACTGAGGGCGAAAAAATTTCGAAAATCTATTTGTTTCTAAGCAATCTAACAATAACCACTACTGTGATTCTATTGTTTTTACTATATTAGCATGAAGATGTTTTGAAACTTGAAGAGAAGTAATTTTACAGCCAGTTTGCAAGGTAACACTACTTTTCTGCTTTGGATAGAAGTCATTATGAACAAGCTCTAGTGAATCTCTGGGGTTTTTTAAGTTGATATTTTTTGATATTTTAATATACTGTTTCAACTGCAAAGGAATGGAGGCATTTTGAGAGAAAACAGATATGTCTGAAATCCAGTAAAATAAATTGCTGTTACAGACTGCTGTTGCCCAAGTGAATAGCAAATATTACACTAAGGTGGGATATGATTCTTCCAAGCATGAACCAATTCAAAGTATTTGTTAATATATGATAGATTGCATAAGTGATTTACCTACACACCAAGTTTATAACCACAATTAACCCAGGGGTACAATTTCCATTCATTAAGTATGAAATTCAACTCCAAATGTCTTTGGCATTACCAGAAGATACAAAGATGTCTGCCTGTGAAATATTTTCAATGTTAAACATTTACTACTTAGTGAATTTCAGCCTTACTGACTCTTCATATTGGATTTTGATGCTCTTTTATGTGCTGCATTCTGTACTGAAGAGAAAAATGACCATTTTATATTGCCTTCGGTTTTTTACATTTTTCTAGGATAAATTCTGTCTTCTCTTCAACTCCTTCAAGAAGAAAAAAAAAAAAGTACCTGAAATAAACATTTCAGTCATTTTAAGTTTGCACAACTGCTTTACAAATCACACAGCCTGACCTCCTTCTATAATATTACATTACAGCAAGATCCAAAATAACATTCCAGTTTGACAGCTAACCTCAGGCACCACTGGTCGAGTATCTCGCTGCTTACACTGCTGGCTGAAAAGCTGATAGGATACGCAAGACAAGCTGAGAGTTTAACTGGCAGAGCTGTTCAAATCTAAATCGTGCTATTTGAAACTTAGACCACAGGAGACAACAGTTCACTTTTTACCATGGCAGCAGAATCAACCTCTTGGCCCCGTGAAAGTCATATGAATACATTTAGCACACACAAAAAGTATCTCCCTATATTATGATCAAAGACATATTCAACACACATTTTTTTATGCACATTTGATCATCCTGTTGACAGTCTCGGAAGTTAAGTAATATGGACTGCTGCACATAGGTTTCAAACCTTGATGGAGCCCAATGGCAGGCTACTTTTGACAGTCAAATAATGACAAGCACGTTGCAGGCCAATGCCCGTCATCCATGAACATCTTGGCCTGCTCCAAGCGTTGCGCGGCAACTAAGTGGACGGTCAAAGGTTAAGTTCGAAGAAGACAGCAATGAAGGGCAACTGTCATGCACCACTGAATACTGTGAGGCAGCAAGGAGTGGTTGTCTTCTGAAGAACATGCAAAATGTTCTCATTCTGTCCAGGCAGACACAGATTTGAAGGTCCTAAATGAGACCACTGCCAATTCACGAAGAGCCAAACTGACAGCATGCCATTCAAACTGTCTCTCTCAAATTTGACTTTTTTTTTTATTATTTCAAATCACAAATGCATGCAAAGTATAACATTAAATAGAACTCCCAGCAGTTCTTTTAAGCAAGCCAGATTTGGCAGGGTAGGAAGAGTGAAGGGAAAGACATGTAAACTTTTTCCCTTCTCATTCTTTTAATATTTAAGAGAAGTTTAGTTATTTCAAAAGAAATTCTTCCATTTTCTTGTAATGGTATTCCTTTATTTCCAAAATGACATCTGTTGTAACCTTTATTCTAAATACTAGGGTTTGTTCCAGTATTAAAAAGCAGAGTCTGACACCTTATAATTAGGTCTAATACAATCACCTGGAATTTAAATTCTGCATTTGTATATTAATATCACAATAGGAGCATCTATTAAAGCATGCAAATAAATACTTTGCATCAGTCCCTAAATATTCTAAGCATTTTTGTTATAAATGGTACAATAACAGTATATTCCATTTGTTTAAAAGCACTGTTTTCTGTGGAGTTATGGCTCGAACAGCATGATTAACAATGAAATTGCATTATTTTGCATAAAACATATACATCTTACTTTTAAACCATTGCCAGTAAAGATGTATATTTTTACTTACACATTTAAATTATGTGATCATTTTCACGTTTGCCTCTATTAACATATAAAAGACTTCAGGAAAAATAGAAATACTTTTTTCTATTAGATAAACAGTGATGTCTCTCATCTTTCATATGAATGAATGCTTGACACTAAATTTAATCAGCCTGACAAAGGATCATATGGGTTAGCTCTTTATGCCCTTTTCATGAACAGTCCATCTCCCCTGCACTTACAGGGCCAAATACTGCCCTTTCACAAAACAGATCAACATGCAAAGTGCTTGTTTCTTTTGCTGGGTCACTGCCACCGTCCCACCTGTGACATTACTGCTTTGTACCACCTACTGTCATGATACCAATACATTAAAAGACCCTAATCACAAACTGTGCTTTGCAAACTCAAGAGAAAATGAACTGTCATTATTTATGAGGAATACATTTGTATCATGAAGCATAAAACCATGTGTCTGTCACATACACAGACACACACAGAGCACAAACTCTTTAAGGTAGGAACTATATTCATATGTTGTATTGCACAACTCATACTATCAAAACTTTTCATATCATAGATAACGACCAATCTACTGTCCTGATCACACTGAATTACTTTCAGGAAGCCAGAACCATAAAATCTTTTTTGGGGCTGAAGAAATTTCTAGGCTTTCTTAGACAGGCAAGAGGGTCCTATCTATAGCAGAAGTCATAAATCTAGGGAGAGCTCATCAATGTCTTTTACACTCTCTGAGGGTGGGAGAAAGAAAACAATCATGCTTTAATTATTAGAAGATTTGCTTGGTTACACACCCATTTTTCCCAGCTACTTCCTCTTTTTCTGCCCTACAATGAGGTCCAAATCAATTAGAAGCCCTTCTGTATTTGAGATTTTGAGATCTTAAGTTCTGGGTGTCTTGACTTCACTCTTTACTGTTGAAGTGCACAATGCTCCTGTACACAAACTGCACCACCCAACACATCCACCATGAGCTGCACAACGTGTGTGCACACACAGAGTAGCTACTTCAGGTAGTCAACCCCTGTGCAAACCAACTGGACTTACTGCACACACACCACTCAGTCTCAAGGAATGTACACAGTGTATCTGATGCCTCATATTCTATCAAATTACTTGAGAAAGTTAAGTTTCTCTTCACTTTAAACATAATTTCCCTGATGTTTATATGCACTGTTTATGATGAAGGCCCCAAATAACTTTCTCATACCTAACAGCATTGGACTAAATAATTTGTTCTGGCTTTATTCAGTGGTTAGGTACATACATAAGCACCATAGCACAGTTCAGTAACTAACTGAAGCTGTTTGCTATCACGAGACTTGGATACCAGACAATAAAGTATTTCCTTTGAGTACAAGAGCATCATTACCTGCTGCATTGATATAAGTTACACTAGAAGTAAACACAGAAGAGAATCAGAAGAGAATACAAATTGTTTCCAGATCTACAAGCTGTTGCCTAATTAATTTGCATAAACCTATCCTTTTGAACACCATCTTCAGACAGCCCTTTCCAAATACAGATGTACATTTCAAGAGGCCTACTGCTTTGAGACAACAGTCAGGTTTCTGAAAGCTTCTTGCCCAACTTGAATGCACACTCAATATCAATAAGACTGAGCTTCTAAAGTTCTTTACATGCTTGTGAAAATCCTACCTATTTCCATCAGAGTAAAAAAAAAGGTAAACCAGTAAATGTGCATTTGAACATGAATTTTACCAGTTAAACTGTCAGAAGTACATCAAAGGTATACAGGTTTTGCAGAGAATAACAGCAATGCTTTCCAATCCAAAAGTTGTTTAAAGTTACTGTTGAATTTTTGGAGATGAAAAGCTTATATGATTTTTACCTCCTTTTTTCCCTATAAGCATGTACCGTGGAACAGTCATGATTTTTCACTGGCAAGAGCCAGCGCATGAAATTTCTACACTTCGATGACAAAGCAGGCATGAGAAGTAGGAGGTTTTGCTCCAAGTAAAACCTTGTGCCAGTATAGAGGAGAATCTCTGGTAAATTACAGGTAGAAGTTACAATAATTTTAGTATCTGTACAGAAACACACAAATCAGAGCCTGAATTTAATATTATGAGATGTTCGATTTCAGTACAGTTTTAAACCTTTTAACAGAATCAGCAACATATTTTAATCAGGTACCTTTTCAAGTATGCAATGCATGAAGTACCAGTTGCCCGAGGGTTATGAAATAATACTAAAAACTTTATAATCATTCATTGATTTAGTTTTGAGCATAGTATATCATTTGAATCCAATGGGAACATAAAGAGCTATTTGTGAGGTCAACCACAGTACAGACAGAGGCTGACATGATATCGATGGCAAGGTGGAAAGAAATTGCCAAATACAGCAGATCAATACCTCGTTTCACTGTTACACCCTTCTGGAGACATAAAATATATATCTTTACAGCTACGAAAATAATAATAATGAAAGTGGGAGATAAATGCTTCCCTCAAGGTAAACTATTTGATTAGCTGAGGGCAAAGGTGACAAGAGCAGTTACACTAAAGTAACTTTACAGTCTTAAATAAAAACGGTGGGAAGAGCAGCAGATAAAAGGGAAAATGAAGCTGAACAAGTTCTAGGAGATAAAGATGTAATTCTTTTAGAAAGTGGGGCAGCATGTAGACAAAGGCAAAAAACTGTTATGCTAAATAAGGTAGAGCTTCCTCCCATAATCAGACTCCAGAAACAAAAGTGTTTTGAAATTACAGCGCTATCATTTTCTATCCAGAAGGCTTCAAGTATTTAATCTGTCCTATGCTTTAAATGCCTATGGTTTAACTACTCATAATCATGTTTTACACTTCAGTAGTGGACCTACCAGAATACAATAATACACGACAGTGTTTTTCAGCCTCAGCTGAAGGAAAGAGGATCATTTGATATTTTGGATGCTCTTGATCATTACAGGTTAATTAAATAATTTAAGAAATGGATGAATTATTAAAAGCATGAGAGCCCAATTCTGCTTCAGCTGAAGGCTGCTTAAGGTTGATCATCAATTGCACTGGGAACAGAAACAAGCTTTAGGCAATCACTGTTTGCCCTGTCTAGTTTTCACTACCCTGGGTCAGAAGAAACTGAATCCTATTGCTACTCCAATACCTTTTAGAAACCCTGAAGAGTCTCTCTAAATGATAGAAATTGAATCAGTTAAATTACAACAAAGAAAGCAAGCAGAGGGGTAACTGGGTAAATAAAAACACTGTTCATTTTGCCAGAGCAAAAATCTAATTGGCACAACAACAAAAATTTTCTAAAATGCATGGAACGTTGTACCAAGTCTTTAAAATAAACAACCAGTTCTGCATCTTGTCCCACTTCTAGGACACTTTTTGCCCACCACGAGCTGGCAAGATAGCAATGTCTGTCCGTGGCAGGAGCCCAGAGCAGTGAGTCCAATGAAGGGTCAGGGTTAATGGAACCATTTCCCACAGCCATGTCCTACGAGGTATCATGCACCCAGAACAGCCACTGACCTGCTGGGTGCACCCCAGCCAAAATTTTAGTTGGCTAGAGGCTATACGAGTAAGAGACATGAGTTTCCAACCTAAATGTACAAGACTGTAAAAAAACAGATGAGGCAGAGGGAAGGGAAAAGAAAAAAAGGAAAGAAAATGGAAAGGGAAAGGGAGAGAAAAAAGGAGCCGTCCCATATTCGGATACAGAACACACACAGCTCTCCATACCACTGTCTGATGTAGTGGATCACTAAGATCAAAGCAAACTGAAGTCCTCCAGACCCCTGGCCTTGGATTCCTCTTACACTACTCTCATACACAATACCCTCACAGGCCACAATCCACAAAACATGAATTACTACTTTGACTAGCCATTCTCCTCACATCCTTAGCTCCAAGATCTTTGAAGATTCTAATATGTGAAGCACAGATCTGTTCTTATTTACAGCAAAAACAAGTGACTGAATGTAAAACAACATGTTTAATAAATCTGCAGAGCCTAAAGTACCAATATAATTCCGAGCAGAAAGATAGACATGCACTTCTTAATTAAGTGGGTGATGTTCTAGTTAAAACAAAAAGACAACCCTGGGCCATAGCTAAGATTAAGCACGCACTCTTGCAAAAGAAGCTCCACTATTATCAGTGTAAAGCCTTTAAATCACAAAAAATAAACCATCTAATAGTCTGTATTCAATAGTAAGTAGAAAGTCAGGACACAGACTGATTTGGATTAACACATTTTCAGTTATAACAAGTAATTTTACAGAGGATTAGTATCTTGATGGTCTGATCAATACTAGGCACTGCTGCTATTACAGATGAAGAGAAAATTACCCCTCCAGTAATAAAGTGTGTATGTCTTGGTTCTCCTTCATTTGCCAAGTCCATTACTGTAATGGTTCCAGCATTAGCAGCTGAGGCAATTTAAACAGCAGGAATGTGATGAATTTAAAAGCAAGAAACATTTGCCACTCATTCTTTCTTGTATTTTATTCTGCATATGCAAGGCTTCTACCTGACCATTTCCAATACACAAATCATGTGTTATGTGACTATCAACAGTATTTCTTAATTATTGTCTCATTTATAATGGGAAGGGCCAATAATGTGATTACCACAAAAATTGCTACTGGCATATTGGCTGCTGATTCTGCTAAAACCTGCACACCATTTACCTAAGCAGAAATATGACATGACAAGAAGCTTATTTAACTGTATCTAAGATGTTCCATTAACTTTAATTTTCCTAAATACAACTTCTAAAAGAACCTGTTTAATCTGTCAATTAGAATTTTTTTTTTGTTTGGATCTCTTTAAGAGGTAGAACAAAAAAATGAAACAAGAAATCAACATAACATTTGAATAAACTATTATAAAAGAATGTTAAAGTTTATATACTTAATTGTATGGTATAGGTGACATTTTCCAGCATTAATCCTAAAACCATTCCCTTCATCACGCTCTGAGAATACTTGCCTAATTTTCCCTGAGCATAATATGTTGAAGCAACCTATTTTTTCTTGTAAATATATATATTATTTTTCAGGCAGCAAAAATTAGAATGATGCAGGAAATAAGACTTTCCTTGATATCTCAGCCAAAAGACTGTATATTCCCTTTTCGTCCCTGTAAATAAAATACATACAAAGCTTTGTGTCATTTAAAGCTTTATATTTCCTTGCCACTTTGTCTAACATGTCTCACAAATGTGAAACTGCACATGAATAACTTTGTAAAAGCCCTTGTGAATATTCAGATATGTGCATATTGATGCATTTATTATTTGCACAGCAATAACTTTATTGGATTGGGGTCCCAGCTGTGTTGGGAGCTGTACAAACATAACAGTAATGTCTGTGAAATACATTCTCTGCAGTCAGTTCTGGTTCCACTGTGAATTAGCATAAACAGCTACATAAGGTAATTGTGAACTGGGCTTAGTGGCCTATTCCAAGGACCCATCAAGGTAATACTTTTACTTTGACAGAAAATGATACTCCAGACTAATTGAGTATCTTCTCTTTCAAATGGCAACGACTCAGGGTCTTAATATGCAAAGAGTGGCAAAAGGAAGCACATGCAGGAAGTCAGCAGAGTTTGCCCTCTGTCACACTGAAACTTACTTTAAAAAAACCACTTTGGCCAAGTAAGTCTTGAGAACAGTCTTACATTAAAGATTAACTTTTTTAACTCGCCTGTGAATATCAATCAAGGTAATAAACATCCTAAAAGCAAAACAGCTTTCCTCCCAAGTCTAAAGGAGAAAACAGTCTTTAATACAGTACTTAAATTACTAATGGGAGGTTTATGTTTGGTCTTAGTTTTGTGGTACCTTTTCTACACCCAGTAAAAAAGTGACCAACTCTGACTAACAGTGTATACAAAAAAAGAATAAAAACAATTATAAACTGTTAATTAAAGCTGAATTTAAGTTAAAACAAACAACCATGAACAAACTCCAATGGACTATTTCATAAAAATGCCTTTCCAGCTAATGAACAACATCTATTCTAACAGCTCTGGTTTTATGCACAGTAGTAATTCTTGCTGTAGGTAAGACCAGAGAAGTGGATGGCATGCAACAGCTCTAAAGGTGTCTTTAGAAACTTCAGAGTAATTGTGTTTCGCTGTCTACTTAAGACTCAGAGAAATATTATACAGGACATTTGCATCCCCAACATGGTGTTTAGGACAGATGAGTAATTAACTCCTGGCTATGGTTTCCAAGTTTTTTCAGACCCTCTTCCCAAGAACGAATTTACATCCTCCTCCCCTTGGGCTTGGAACACCAAACACTAGCATAAACAATTTCATTTCTGCCACACATTTAATCTTAACCCAATTGAGTGATCTGCAAAGTTGTATTTTGGAAGGAAATTGTTGTATGACAGCACTGCACTCTAAAGGACTTTGACCACATGTACTTGGAACAGAAGCGTTCTTCTATAACAACATAAACCAAAACTTGCTATACACATGAAAATTTGAGAGAGAGAACAGCTTATCATATATAAGAAACATACTGCATAATTAGCAAAAGCCAATCACTGGGATTCTGATAGACAGCATTTAACTGTACACAATTATAGCAAAACAAGAACTTTTATTTGAGATTCAATTCTAGAAAACAAGAGACATTGGCAGGAGATCCATAATCCAAACCAGTTTCTCTATCCAACCACTTCCCTCTCATCAGTAGGCCTCATAAATCTTACTCTCCAGAAGAGGTTGGGTTAACCTCACTAATATTTGGTTTGCTACAAAATATTTTAATCAGTACCTAAATGGAAGTCTTGGCAGAACTATTACAATAAAATCCCATGAAAAAAAAGCATACATTCCTTCCTGTACACACAACCCCCCTTCCCATTGCTGCTTTCCCCTTTGGCAGCCTTTATTCTAAGATGTTCTAGATGTTCATTTTGTTTCACTTTCAGTATATTCAAAGCTCCTCTCAAGTAGTACCCAACTTACAACGTCCCCCTAAGGCATCCTATAAGTATTGGCACCTCTAAATTCTCTGTAAGAATCTTGTTAATTTTCATCCTTCTCTTGTTTATGCACCTGTAACATAAGAGTCCATGGCAGGACTCTTTCACTCTAGCATAGAGTTTTTATTATACATTGTTCCTGACACCTCTTCAGGTGCCTTGTCCTCATACAACCTTTGCCAGTGTAGTTCACAGCACCATCCTCTTACTCCTTCCACATATCCTTGAATCTTTATCCTTATCATATCAGAGGCAATTATTCTCCTAATGCGAACCATTCCCAAATACATTTGAGACCTATCGAAAAGTCAGAGGCCCTCAGATGGGCAGCACAAATGTACAGGCTAAAATAAGTATGGGGTGAGGTTTTTTCTGCAACATATTTACATTAGATTGGATGGGACATCTGCATATGTTTTGACATCTATGGAAAGGGTAGAATACAAATGTAACCCTGAAGTTGCTGTCCTTGAGCAACTTGGCAGAAAGACTAATTACAAAATGATCAGGTACTCCTTAAAGAGTTGTTAGGAATCTTACTACTGCGAACAGGCTCTAAAGTTTTATATTAAAATACTTGCAAAGTTAGATCAGACTTGTTCCCTGCCCCTAAAATGAAATAACATTTAATGCTGAATAGTAAATTAATAGCAATACCAAAGCCAGCACAGTCCCTGTTCAGGTGTATGCGATTACCATTTTTGAAAGCTCTTTCTAAATTTATAATGGAATTAACCTTCCTTTCATTAACATCACTAATACCAGCATTGTGCTTTCAGTCACTTACTGTTTCTCAGTACTACTGTTTTGTAAACAAAATCAGGAAAGGTACAACAACCTTTGTACATTGTTGCAAATATTGTACAGTGTGGTAAAACAAGCCCTTCAAAGGCACGTGAAACAGCAAAACATTCAGCACTGCTGTTTGCTTTCACAAACAGTGTAATACCATCTTCAATGTAAGCAAGTAACAGCATTGCGTCTAAATATATGAACGAGAAAACAAACATTATAATGCTCGGGTGGTAGACGAGACTTAAAAACGTTTATTTAGGTCAGGCTTGGTGTAGAGTACTTTCAAATTTAAACATAAAAGCGCGGTTACATAGTGCATCACCTCACTGTGAACGTTTTGACAAAACCAAACTTGTATATTTTTTTTCTTTTGCACAAACCACAGAACTCTCCTTAAAATTCAAATACCTTGCCCGGATGGCACGAGCCTTTACCACTAGCTACCGCTGAAGCTGTCCTAGGTGCCCCCTCTTTCCAGGCAGAGGGGGATGCAGGATGCCCTGCCCGGGCAGCCCCCGCCGCCGGCCGCGCTCCCCCCGGGCGGCCCCGGGGCGGTGCCGAGCGCACGGGGCCGCGCCCCGGGCTGTGTGACCCCGCACGGAGCTCGGCGCCGGGGCCGCTTCCTGCTCACAGCGAACTTCACGGCGGCCTCGCTGTGCCCCCGCTCGGGGCTCCGGCGCTGGAGCTGGCGGAGCCCCGGCGGGCTGTGCCCCCAGCAGCCCCTCCGGCGGCGGGCACAGGGCTGGCCGCGGGCACGCTGCGCGGGGCTGGGGGGAGCGGGAAGCAAACGGAAGGTACCTTCAGCTCTTTCTCCCGCTCCCCTGCTCTCCTCTTCATGGTGCCGCCCCAGCCGCCCGCCCGGGGCGGAGCAGCGTCCCGGGCCCCGCAGCTGCCGGCGGGAGCCTCGCTGAGCTCGGCGGGCACTGCCCGGCCCCGCCCCGGACTCCAAGTCCCGGCAGCAGCAGCGCGGCCCGGAAGGGGAAGGGGCCGCGTGGCGACAGCGGGAGCTGCCAGCGGAGCGCGGAGCGGAGCCGAGGGGCTGGCGGGGGCCGTGAGTACGGGGGGAGCTTCTCCTCCTCCGGGCACGGCGGGGGGAGCGCGGCGGCGCTGGCGCTGCCCGGGGGCTGCGGGGCCGTGTCCTGGATGGAGCCTCCCGGCCCGGGAGCTGCGGAGCGGGGCGGGCGCGGAGGGCGGCGCTTGCAGACCCGCGCGGCTCCTCGCTCGCAGCTCGGTGCCCGTAGGGGAAGGCAGGGGAGCCTCAGTGCTGGATGAAAAGTAGCCCTACAAGCCCCTGTTTTGTACGTGCAAAGGCTGCCGGGCTGGAGCGGGAGCTGTGCTCCTGTGCCCGAGGAAATCCCGGGCAGTGGGGGCGTTCCTGCGTGGGGGAAGCGCTGCCTTCCCTGGGACCCTGCCCCTCCCTGCCCCGTCAGTCACTGCCAGAATCAAAATTTGGAAAGCACTTGTACGTTGAAGGCGAGACACGGTTGTTTTGATATCTCCTTGTTCCAGTAGGACTTGCAGGTCTGAGAGATGTTTCTTCCCCCAGACGACAGCAGGATGTTGTGATCCTGTTTCCTAATACCTTCCATATCTTCTCTCCTTTTTTTTTTTCCCTCTCCACCTCCCAAAAGTCACAGCACTGCAACAGATAATGTTTGAAAGATGATATGTGTGTATACTCCTACTAAGTAATAAATGAGATTATTTTAGATGACAAGACAAATAGAGTGCAAATATTTATCTTTTAAGGACTCAGTAGAGTGAGAATATAGGCTGGAAATACTTTGTGATACACTAAGATAGGTGAGTGGTCTCTCTATCCACCTTTTTTTTTATCTTTCCTCTACCAGAATAGTGGAGTAGGATTTTTGTAAGAAAAGCATGTCTGAGACCATATTGAAACAATTAAGCCATCATTTTTAATATTTCACTAGAAATCCCTTCACTAGAAGTCCCTTCTATCCCCACTGGCTGAGAACTCTTGAAAATTTAGGTAATCCCTCCTTAGTTTTGCTGCTTTTGAATGATATTGGGACAACAGTATGCTTCTGTGAGACAATTTGAACCTAAAGTCTGAGCTTTGATACTTAATTTTCAATATCCATCTCATTACTGTCTAGCCTTGCATAACACTGCAAAGTTGTGTGCAGTTTTTTGTGGTAAATTGTCAGATACAGGTAGTATAGAACACCTTTGTAACTGACACAGTGTATAAGAAAGTTACGATTTCTTTGACTTCAGTAATTGTATCTAAGCTTCTTTATACCTAATTTGAAGTTATTGTAGGTTAATCCCAGAGATACAGACAATTTTCCTCTCTTTGAAGGTGAAGTTGTTTTACTTTTGAGGAACAAGACATGCTGAAGTAACTGTAGGGTAACCTTTCTTGGAAATAAAAGCTGTTCTAAGTGTTTGAGGTTGATCATGGCATGTGATCTGTCCAGAAGCAAATATAAATTTATACCTCTATGGCTTTGCTATGCTATCTTTCAGGAAATGCTGGACTCTTAAGTACCATCGCTTTTGTGGCAGTGTTGCTGTACAGTTTTGTCATGTGTAATCGCTCTGGAAATGCTTTCAAAAGTAATACTGAATTCTGCAGCCAAATCTCATGCTTTTGGAAATAATGCTGGAACTGGACTGCAGGGAAAAGTAATTTTGTTTAAGTGTTTGTGATTGACACTGAGATAATATTCAAAGAGGAACTGTAGCATATGTAACACATGCTTTGCTGTTTCAAGTGTCCTCTCTCAAAGAAGGAGCATAAATGGTAGTTGTTAGTGATTATTGAGGACATAGGTATTCTTATGTTACTAATGAGGCAAATACAGTGCCAGGCCAAATTCTAAATCTGTAATTATCTTTTGCCTCCCTAAAACCGGGAGACAGGTTTGTACTATTTCTGTCTAAAAGCACTTCTTTTGATAAAAACAAATAATGTTTTGGTTTTTTTTTTCTTTTCCTGTGGCCTAGGACAGAAAAGAAAGCTGAATACTCAATTTTTGTCACTTTGTAATGGAAATTAAACAATTAATTATTCCTTTTACTTTTGAAAATTTCGCCTTTCTAAGTTTTCAGGATTTATAGCAGCTTTATTTTATCACTTTAAGTCGTGCCATATTGCCAGTAAAAACTGGCTTGCTGTGCAGCTCTGCTATGTTAGTTTGTTTACAGCTTAAGTGTTTCTGTGGTTTTGCTGCAGCCAGTAATGGATTACTACCGACAAGAGTTTTTTATTTGTTTGTTTGAGGGAAAAGCATGTGTTGTTTTGTCTCTGTTTTTAGATGAATAGATTTCTTTCATACTGAATATAACAGGTAGATATTCATAGCAAAGTTTCTCTACCAAGTAGCAAGTAGTGAAAACAGTAATGTTTGCCTGTGCTTGTTACTGTGCTAGAGTTTGTGAAGCTTCATTTTGATAGATTACAAACATTGTGGAGTTGTGCTGATAAAATATTTGTTTAGCTCTTGTGATGTCTCTGAAACTTGCCAGAAAAACCCCTGTAATTTTTGATTTGTGAAAGCAAAGACAACCACATTCTAGAAAGACATATGATGGTAACATCTCCTTGCTACCATCATGAACCAAATTTGGATGATCATTGGGAGGTAAAGGTTTCTGCTTCTCTTTCATCTCAGTTGCAGTAGTGATACTGATACAGTGACATATAATAGTGACCCCAGTAATGAACCTGGACCTGAGTGAAGTCAATGACTGCAGATAGAGCTAATTTAACAAATGACAAAAAAGTTTTGAGAATAATACGTAAAGAGCTGAGGACACTGACCAGCTGGATTCCAGTTGATATGTATTTGCCACTGGTGCCACTGGTTGCAGTGGCTGCATGCCATGGACATCAGCATCAGAGTATTCTCTGTTTCTGTGACTGAGAGCATTAAAGCTGCAACCTTATTACTAATCTAAAAGTGTAGATCAGTTCCTTTCAGTGGTTGTGACAAGGAAACGTTTGTTCCACATGAAAGAAAAATGTGTTTCTGTTTTTATAAACAGTGAAAGCTGGAAATAATACTTTATTATAGATATTAGTGGTGAAAAAACCAAAGCAGGACTGACTTGTTGGAAACTAAAGTTCCATTAATTCTTTTTGTTCCCTTTGGACAAAGCCATAAGGAGACTTGTTTATGATGGAAGACATTCCTGGTAGAAGAAAGGCATAGCTTTAGCAGCAGTTTTGATTATGGTAAAATTAACAGATACTTCATGGAAAGTCTGTGGATTATACTGTGTCACTTCTGTTCTCTGATGCAAGTCTTTAGTAGCATCACTGTTAATTTCCCAATGCTTTCCTAGATGTTTTTGGATTCACTAAGGAGTTATATCACCTGAAAGGTGTAAAAATAGGGAGTGAGGAAGATTGTCCAAAAGACTTCATGTCTCTCCTTTTCCTGCTATTTCAGCATTACTTGACTCTGTGACCAACATGTAATTTTCTGCACCAGAAAACAAGAAAGAAACAGCAGTTGTTAACAAGTATGTTCATATATTACACCGAAACAAATGTAGTACTTTCTCACATTAATACTTTCCTAACCTCACTTTGTCATGTAGCTAAGCTTTCTGTTGCCTCAAGAAAGAAATATGTTCAGATTTATGAGAATCATTCATAGGAAAGTCTCTGTCTTACAAACTAATTTCTCTTATGACAATGATTGAAGGAAGACTAAGAGAATGCCAGGCAACACTGAAATGACTTCATAACCCCCAGCGCCTCTGTTTCAAACAGTCCTATTCAAAATATGGAAGATGGCATTACTCATCTACCAGCTGATGCCTCAAGCTTTGACCTGTCTTAAAATGAACAAACGATTAAAAAAACCGAACCAAACAAAAAAACCCCACAGGTCCCCTTCCCACATCCACTTGAAAATATGGCCTTAGCCCAAAGATTGCTGAAGACAGCAGAACTAGAACTTTAAAAAGCTAATTTTACATCCATTAAATATAATTGAAACTATTGCATAACCAAAATAGCCAGATTTTGTGAGCAGATTAAAATTGGCGTAAAATTAAACTTGAAAGTTCAGATTGTCCTCTGAGCAATCCAGTTGAGATGGGAGCATTTACAGTAATGTACTAGTCTGTCGTTTCAGTGGATCTGCCATAACTTTTTCTTTCATTTTGTATGAGGTACTGTAGTTCATTCTAGTCTCACAGTTTAAATAACAGATGGAGAAGAATTTCATTTGAATTTTGTTATCCATAGATAAGCCATGCCTGTTTCAGCTGATGAAACTGTGGGGGACCTGCCTGTGAGAGATACGGGTCTAACTCCATCTGGAATTGAAGGATTACAAGGTTTGTACCAGCTGCTATTTATTACAGTTACAGACTTTGATCAGTGGCTTCTTTAGTTCCTTTCTAAAAATGTTTCTGATGTTGCCACTCACAAAATTAAGTTCAAATACCATTCAAAATCTGGGTTAAATTTTGAAAGATGCTGTGACCCATTCTATGTTCAAGTTGTTTGTTATAAGAGGGGACTTGCTGTGAGATGCTAAAAACTGGAAATGTCATTGAGCTGTAACATTCATCCTTCCAGAAGAAAAAAAGGACTTTTTTCCTGAATTGAGGACAAGGCCACATCCATTTAACAAAATGGATGCAATCAGTATTATGCAATTCTGATATGTTACTCAGCTGCTATTAGAATGGAACAACTGGGCTTAATCTTGTGTCTGAGTAAATCTGCAGAACTATGAGTTAATCTTTTCAAACTTCAAGACAGTATGTTAACTTTGAAAGAGATTAGAAAGCATCTCTTTGGTAATGTTTATTTTAAGGAACCTGGTTTAAAGAACCTGGTTACTTGCTAAACTGTTAACCTTGTGTTGTCTAATAGGTAAACAGTTTACTGTATCATTTTAATTGCTTTTTTTAATCTGTAAGAGGAAGTGATTAACATGACAATAAATCTGAAAAAATTAATCAACAGACTCATATAAGTGAAAAATATTACTTGAAAAGTTTCTTCTTTTTTCAGTATTTCAAAATGGTTTAGGCTTTGAACTACATGTTGTTGAATATATTGAAGGTAATTTAAAGTTGTCTTGGTTTGGGTAGAATCATCAACCACACAATGTAAAAGCTCTACAAGCTGTACAACAAATCATTCGAGAAGAACTGGAGGACAGGTTTCTTCATATACATGATGACCACATCTTACTCAAGCAGCATACAAATAAGCAAGAGGAGAAAATTAAAAGGTATGAGGTTTCATATTTTTATTTTAGCTTACAGTAACATTTCTTGCCCTTTAAAGCCTTATCAACAAATTAAAAATCATGCTGATTTTTCTCAGAGCACTTTTTAACGCACTAGCAAAAATCACTGGTAATTCATTTTTTTATTGATTTCTGGTTATCTCTGTGTATGCAAGATTTTTTTTTTTTTGCTGTGGTGGATTTTTTTTGTGGGTATTAGATCTCCATGTACAGAGGTACAGCACTGGCTGTTACTTTGGAGTTGTACCTTGGGTTCAGAGCTGTGCTGTCAGAGTACAATGGGTGTTCTGGGAACTGAAGAAGAGGCTACAGAAGCCTAATGATTAGTCCAGAATTACATTCTACAATCAAAATGATCTATACAGAGAGATTCTTCCCTTTATTTTGTACTTTTCTGGCCTTCCGGAAGTAGACTGGCATCTTTAGTCTCGGGCTGTGCCAGGGGACATTTAGGTTGGACATTAGGAGGAATTTCTTCACTGAAAGGGTGATGAGATGTTGGAATGGGCTGCCCAGGGAGGCAGTGGAGTCACTGTCCCTGGAGGTGTTTAAGGAAAGACTGGGCATGGCACTCAGTGCCACTGTCTGCTTGACATGGTGGAGATTGGTCCCAGGCTGGACTCTGTGATCTTGGAGGTCTTTTCTAACCTGGCTGATTCTGTGATTGTCTAGTTAGCTCTAAAATACCTTTATAATCAGCTCTGCTTTATTCAGTGTAACAGATAACTTCAGTGAAGCAGTCCTAAGTAGCATGTGGAGCAGAGTACCTTGTGTGCCCAAAGGTACCCAAGCAACTTCAGGCTTATTACTAAACTTAGTGCTGTGCTGGCAAATCAGTCTGGGCTCAGCAGAACTGTTCATGGTATTCCTATATTGCAGGAGGGCTAATTAATCCAAAAGCACCAGCACTCTGTGCTCACACTATGCTATACTTAATAAATTCTTGCTGCACCCAAGCAAGGTCTGGTCAGAAGTGAACAAATCCATAAAAGAGCAGCTGAAAATATTGCCTCTGTAGATGGGACCATTTTGTACTTTATTAAAGTCCGAAACATTCTTTCCTTTTGCCTCAGTGCATCAGGAACAAATTGACCAGCATGACATAACTTCCATCTTTTCTGTCAGGCTGTTGTCAAATACAAGATGGTGGAACAAATGAATTGTTTGCTTATTCCAAATGGCATTTCCTGTGTTTCTGTTAGATGACTTACCAAATGCACTCATCATCCACTTAGGTAACATTACACGGAATGTCCACATTGGAATACCTGAATTAATACTTTATGGCACAGAAAATAAAAAATACAGTGTTTGTCTAGATTGCCAGACAAAGATCTTAACTCCTCAAGCTAAATTTCTTTTCCAGCATCCCTCATGCCAAAACCCTTGTAACTAGAAGTTTGGAATGAATTTACAATAGAAGAACATTGAAAAAAACCCAACAAATAAACAAAAAACCTGCTCACAGGCAAGTAACATTCTGTGACATCCTAAAGTCATTACGGATTTTTTTGGTTTCACTTTTGTTTCTTCAAGTAGAAGCTTCTGTCCAGAAGTATACAAAAACTAAAACAAGCCTCCTTTAAACAAATGAGGTGTGTCCTTATTTTCAGTTTTCTTTCTGGACCTTCAAAAATAGATTCCCTGTAAACTAGATACAGGTCTTGAAGATGTGCAACCGATTTTGTAAAGTCTTGAACTTGTCTCTTTCATCAAAGCCACCTTTTCTTTCTTTATATGCCAAGTTTTTTCTGTTCACCGCTGGGTATGTTTTCTGTTCGTGTATATTACATCACCCCCATGTGCCCTCTCTGCCTTTTGCTCCAGCTTACCAATGTTTATCAAAACTAAAGGAAATCAAAGGTACAACTCTTGAGATGCCAAGAGCAAAATTTGTATTCTTTTAAGGACAGATGAAAACCATTCCCTCTGTATCTAATTATATTCTTCAGCTAACTGTTCCTTGTCTGAAGCACACTGGTAATATTTACCAAGTATAAAACTGAGTATGGTAATGAGAACTATTAAGTCTCTTTTTCCGAAGTACCTGCTTAAATATTTCAACCTCTGTATTTTAGCCACTTTAGAAATGAGACATATATTTAAACCCTAAATTAGTAGAAATTATGTATCATTGGAATGTTGTATATTATTAGCATTCTTTGAATAGTTGAATGTTTTGTGAAATTGTATCTTTTATAGTTTGCCCCACCACATCCCAAATCCGTAACTTTACTTAACAGCATGCAGAGGTTCCTATATAAGGTCATGCGTTAAAAATTACATTTAAGCAGCATATGGAGTAAATATGTGTCCTCCCTTTACTAACCTTAAATGATAAGCCTTAGGAAACTGTTATTTGTCAGTGCTATAAAGCAGATTGCTGCACAGTGGTTTCAATTATCTTCAAAGAGTTCTTCACAGGCAGTAATAGTTATATCAAAACCTGAAATTTATTATTCAGGTTCTATGCTGAAGTCTTCACAGTGATTATGTTCCTTTCAACAGAATGCTTTTTATGCTGACTTTTCACATTCTTTTTCATCTTTTTTTATTATTTTCCCCGGAATGACCACCAAGTTAACACAGCTTGTTAATGGTAAAAAAAAGTCTGAACAGGTTGGTGGCGACCTCAAGTGGCCGGGTCAGGCCTGGAGCTGGAAGAAAGAATTGAGCATTTGCAGAAAGAGCTCATGGGCTTGAGAGACAAAACGAGAGCCTCTGCAGCAAACTGCTTTCAACTGACCAGCAGCTCCAGATTCAAGGCCGTAGGCCTTGTCCACACAGCTGTGTTCAGTCTTTTGTTAACATTGGTCTCAGAAAAGTGAGTGAGGCCACTGGCAGGCTGGAGCACGCAGGGGAAGGTGTAATTCACGTTTATTAAAAACAGGGGTTCATATTGGTACCCCTAATAATTGCTGTACTATAGCACGTCCATGCTCTTTTCCTGTTCATCAGAGGGCAATAATAGTACCTGTAGACAGAAAGATTTTTCTTTCCTTTTTTTTTCTTGTATTTATTTATAACAGTCATGATAACTTGTTTGCCTTTGAAGTCCTTATTATGAGAATCCACAGTAGTAGGGGTTAAACAAAAGTGCAGATTTATCAAGCAAGTTTTCTAATAGTTAAAATCATGGGACTTCCTTAGTATAACTTCTCTACATGTTAAAGGGTTATAAAAGTAGTATATGAAAAAGTTTAGTGTTGTCATGTAATAACAAAGTTTCACATCTGTAGTTTGTTTGCACATGTTTTTCCTTTTTTAATTTTAAGGTTTGTTCTGGTCTCTTGATACATGTGTGCACAACACTGCAGATCTGAAAAATCTGTCGCACGTGTGGACTTTGAAAAGCAAATCCTACACTGCAGCCATCTATAATGAGGCTTTTTACTGTTCAGACTTACTGCTTAAGGCAATCTCTCTCTCAGTCCTTTACTTATGGTAGCTACATTTGGAAACGTCACTTTAAAATCTTTCTGTTTTCATAGGAACATTTCTAGAAGTACTTTTAGTCAGTTAATTTATATGCTGGGCTGATAATGTGTTAGAAAAAAACAAACAATGAAAGACTTATGGCCCTGGTTCAAACCTGAGTCAGCAGAATTGTCTCCTTAACTTCCACAAGTTATGGATCAGGCTGGTGGCCAGTTACGCTGTGTTTTTTTCCTCCATCTCACCCTCACATTGGCCTTTATTTTCGTTATTTATTATTGATTATTTAGGCATATGAAAATAAAAACAATTCTCATGTTTTCAGACAGACAGTAAAAAGTGATCGTCTCTACCAATTTGCTTCTTTAATTTATATGTAGTACAAGTTTTGACATTTTTAATGCACCTACATTTTTACACTTCTTATCCTTAATTAGGCAGTTTTGACATTTTTAATGCACCTACATTTTTACACTTCTTATCCTTAATTAGACAGTTTTATTCCCAAAATCAGTGTTTGTTTTTTTGTTTTAACAATGCAAAAATAGGGTAGAACTATAATAAATTGATTCAAGCCCAGTAGTAGCAAAGAGAAGAGGGCAACTTGATTCAAGGAATAAAGATCAAATGTTGATATGGCACACTGCGAGGATTTTTCTTGGCATAAGAACAGATCCAGATTCAAGATGTCCTGTGCAGACCCCAAGCTAAGTATACAAATATATGAATTAATGTTCAATTATGTATTTTGTGCTTGAAGTTCTGTGAACACAAGATTTACTTGAATCATAGGAAATCATTGTACAGAAATACACTTATAAATTGGCATGTTCTGGATAAATCCCACTGTTAAAGGCATGTCATCTGATTTTTAGTGTGTCAAGTTACCTGTCAGAATAAAAGCTTAAAAATTACTTTCACTGCTCCATCCATTGAAGATCTCATAATCCTTGATAGCTATTAATGGTGTTTTGCTTTTCAGAAAACACTTAGTACTAATGCATTAGGAGGATACTTCTAACATAGTGTAGAGTCTGTGTTGTGTTTTCATAGTGAAATAAACTCTTAAACCTCTGCTACAATGCATGTCATTAAGAAAAACAAATTTTGCTGAACACCTACAATTTTTGCTCTCTTGAATATTCATTTAATTTCTTACTTTTATTAAATACTTGAGTTTGGAATGTCAGATGCTTGTACTTGCAGGGAGACTGTGATTGAGTCCCAAAGGAAACACATTGAGGAACTAGAACATGCCAAAGATACTTGTGAGTCAACTAGAGAAAGAAAGAAAGAAAAGGAAATTGAGGAGTCCATCCTACGGCTGAAAGAGCAGAGAACAGCAAGCCAAAGGTATTGTGAAAAATGGAAATCTCCATGGTGGAAGCATGAGAAGAGCTATGTCATAATGTTTATATGTAGCTGTGGAAATTAATTCTTCTGTCAAGGAATATGAACTTTATTCATTTCTTCTGTTTGGTGAAACTAACTCATAAAATGTTTTACCAAACAGCCATGTATCCACGTATCCATTCTAAGCAGGGAGATTGGTATGATAAGAAGTTATGGTTTTTTCATAAATAAACAAAGAAGCTCATAATTACTATTTTAGAGAATTCATTTCCAGCTCCTACAGATTCAGTTGAAGTTCAAGTCATCAAGTCATCAAATTTTAACCATCTGTTCATTCTTCCATATGATTCTTATGAAAATTTAGATATACGTTCATAGCAAGCAGTTTAATGTTCACTAATACTCGTTAATAATTTGAAGTCTACAAATCGTAGAAAAACATTGGGCCTGTAAGGGCAGATTAGCAAATTTTTGAAGGAATAGTTATGCAGTGAAGCAAAGTCAGACAAACATGCATGCAGAATGTGTTCACAATAAAGCCTCTATTAGTTTAACCTCTTTTCTTTCTCCTCTTCCTTCACTTTTGCAAAAATGCATGCAAAACTATATAACTTTGCATGTATTTTCCCCCTTTTGAGTGTTTCAGTTTCAGACTATTACCTTTAGTTGCATTAAGGGTCTGATACTTCATGATCCACCTTCCTTACGAAAGTTCTACTTGGATGAGAAGTCTGTGGTCAGTTCTTTAACTGCCTTTTGAGGGAGGGACCCCCTTATTATGTGTGAGCATTCTTTTGTGCATCAGTGGTGCTACATAAATAATACATCATAATGTTTGCTATTAAATTATTCACAAAGTCATAAGTCTCCCCTATTCAGAAATTCCTTTATTTAGTTTAAATAGGTTAAAGAAGTTGTTATCATAAATAATTTCTCAGTCTGCGCCTACAGTGGATTCAGAAAATATTTAAAAGATTTTTTCATTATTTGAAAATAATCTGTTTCAAATAACTTCCATACTTCATTTTCTATAGATAAACACTGTTCTTTAAGTATAGCAGGCAGAAACTGAAGATAACATCTAAATTCATTGTCAACTACCATATTTCTGTAAGATTTTTTAAGAAGTTTTAAAGATACACTTCAAATTCATCTAAAAATTCCTTTAAAAGTAGTGCAGATCCTTATTTATATTTATGAAAGTACATGTATACAATCCATGATATTTGACCTATGTTACTATCTGTGAGTTCATGTTTGAAGTTCTGGAATTATTTCCTTTACAGTCCATTTCTTGTTTGAAACCTGATAAAAGATACATTAGTATTTAAGAGTTACTGTGTTTGACTGAAGAAACTAGTAAATAAATTGAAAAATGTCCACTAGTACATATGTAGAATAGTGTGTGTATTTTTCCACTAGAATACTTTATGGAAGACTGTTAATCCCCATGTTTTCCAAGGTATGTATTTTTTTATGCTGAGTGAACCAGAGCCAGAACTTTAAGGGTCTTCTCCAGGTTTAACTGTAACCATAGGTACATACATATTCTATTTAGGAGACTTTCATTAGCTTACTTTCTTGAAAGTCTTGTACCTGCTGTCTAGAACAGTCTGCACTATTTGTTTTATTGCAAAAATAGATTTATAGGTTCTATGTAATTTTTAATCTTCTTTGCATCAGCAGAGAAATACTGGAATACTGGAGGAAAAAATGGAAATTCGGGTGACCAATAAGGTCATCTTAGTTCATCATTATATCTTTTGACTTTGAATTTTGGTACAATTGGCAGCTTTTTCTTGTGTTTTGTAAGAATGCAGTTGGCTGTCATCTAGTTATGTAGCTACCCAATGTTTGTTGACATTCTGTAGGAACTATGTGGTGCCGAAAGGGCATAATAACTGTGCTCCCACAAGTCTTTTTACTGTAGCACCATTTGATATCAGCCTGCTGTTAACAAAATTAGGTTACTTTCAACCTTGAGGAAAACATTCTTTGTTGTGCTACATGGTTGAGAGGGTTCTTGTGATTGAAATACCCGTAGTTTCCAAGTAGCAAAGCAGCCACACTAAATCCTTGATCCATCAGCGGTAAGGAAGGGAGATACTTGTTATCTTGAGTCCTCTACCCACAAGAAATCCAGTAATATTTCAAAGCTGCCTTTGCAGCTTCAGTGTAGTTTCTGTCTAACACCACATGAGCTACATAACAGAGCTGAGTTCATATGCACAGTAGTCCTTGAAATGATCATTGGAACATGGCTGCAATGGTTTTATCCATCTTTAATTAGAGATCATTTGGGGATTCTTTCAGGAATATCTAATTCTGCCTTAAGGGAGAAACTTGGCCTGTGGATTATTAGACTTAACACATTAAGTACAAAAGTTATTTGCATCCATCTTGACTGTTTATAATTTAAAGATGTCCAAAACCATAACCTTTTGGTTTGATGTCTGTTAGACACAGTGCTCAAGGTAAAACATTAATTCTAAATAAAATCATTTAGTAAGCAGGTAGCTTCAAATAACTTAATAGCTGATAGTACTTTTCAAAAACATTTTTAAAGCCATCCCAGAATGCATTTGTGAAACTGGTATTTGGTATTTGCTCGTTTGCCTTCCTATAAGAAATGAGACAAAGGAAAGGGCATAACATATAATCCTATTCGTTCTTAAGCATTGTAAAATAAGATGAGTACTGCACATGAATGTTTTATTCTTTACTTCTCTGCTTGGCAGTCTGTGTATCTTGTCCATTGGTGCATCTGTGGTTGTGAATGATCAGCTGAGAAGCTTTTTTTTATTTTGCCAGACAGAGGGCAAGTGATCCTGAGAAGTTAGGAGGTGATATGTGTTTAACTTGCTTGTTTTTCTTGTTCTGAATGCAGATAGGGAAAGTTTGTGAGCCACTAATCCAGTTGATACAACAGTCGTGACTCTTAAGAGTAGTCTCAGTATTGTATCCATGTCCTGCTCATATGGAAGCAAAGACAAGATGCAAGGGATGTGGTTTAATTAGACCTCAGCTTTATTAGCTTAGCCATCTGGGATTTACTGGCATAAATTTGTACAGTGCAGGTCAAGATCCTTTCTTTAATCATTTCCTTCTGCTGTAGGTTGCTGTCAGTGCCCCATTCCCACACAGCTGGTCCCCAGCCTTGTTACTGGGACCCCACTCTCTATGCTTTTAATCCAAATGATAAGAGGTCTGGAAAAAAGATTGTCTCCTTGGTGTACTTCAGACATTAACCCCAAACATCATTCTTAGCTTTTTTAAGAGTCACTTTCTCCTAACTTCATTCTCCATTTCAGACTTTTAAATCCAGCTTGAAGATAAGGTTTAAAGTGGAAGGATAGAGTCATGTTCCTTATTTTTGCAGTTGTGGTAGAAGGCATGCTAGAGCTAGATCAGTAGGCCCATTAATTCATGTTACTGTCTCCAAAGGGATATTGGTTCATTTTCTTTTTCTGACTTGTGCTTCAGCTCTACCTCCACATCTTCAGGTTCTATGGCAGAATTTTTTTTACTTTTTGGGCAATAAAGAAAATATTGATTGAGCTATCTCAGTACAGCCTTAGTCTTACACGTTAGTTTGAGGGAAATATTATTTGTTTAAGTGAAAAGTATCATTGAATTTATATTAAATCTAAATATAACCCCTATTTTTAAGTTATATCAGAGGACCTGGGCAGATGTTCTGGGAGCAGAATGTAACACCTCCCTGAGAAGCAGAAGGCTGTGTAGATCATAAATTTCTATTCTATTCTACTGTTTTGTGGCTTAATTCATAGAAAAATTAACCTCCCCAACAGAATCTTCCCCAATTAACTTTGCCTTGCCCACAAAATCTGAAGAAATCTCATACTTCAACAGCAGGCTCCTTGTCATGTACCTAGCTGCAGTGGACATTTCTTAGGCATATCTTATTTAAATAAATAAATAAAGTACTGCAGAAGTACTGTAGAGAAATAATATAATGAGAGCTGAGATTGTGATTGATGTAATACACTAATAAGTAATTAATTGCACATGCTTTCTGTAGCTAGAAACTTCATGAGATACTCTTACAATTGAAATGATCCAAATAAAAAGTAATTTTTCACTTCTGAATTTGAATAATTTACGCCATAATATCAGTATTGCAAACCTGTTTAAATCAAATGCTGTTTCATTCACTGTTGAAAAAATAGTTAATGTTGACTGTCAGGAGCCATGGAGTTTACATCTGTACATCATAAATTTCACTATCATCTGCTCCTTCTTCTACTTAAAAAGAAAAAAAAAAAAGCCTAAAAAAGAAGGGGGGAAAAAGAAAAAAAAAAGCCTTTGAAGGCATCAGAGCCTTTTGTTTGATGTGTGGAACAAGATTAATAAAAACGTGCCACTACATTAGCTTTTAAATAGCTAGCATGAGACAGTTGCTGCTGTCTATGCTCACCACAACTTTAATTTATGTAGATAACATGTTTTAGACACATGATAGTTTTAACATTGAGTTAGGCCTGTTTTTTGGTGAAGATCTCAAATTCGTAAGTTTGTTTATCTTCTAAGTAAGGACAATTAACTGGGCAATGCCAAAACACAATAGCATTTGGTATTTTAAAGAATAAAAGGAAAGTATTTCATGTACTCAGCTGGTTTACAGATGTGTAAGCTTTGTAGTCCATTGTCTTGCTCCAGCGTGGCATTGTGACAATTCGTCCAATATGACTAAAAGAGATAAATATTGGAAGAGAAATTACCTTTTCAAATGTTAAAGATTTATTCTGATTTTATAATAATTTATATTAATACAGATCAGAATCGGTTTCTCGTCACATACTTGAAGAAACTGTGAAAATAATGGAGTTTAGTTGCACTGTTTGAAGTAAGGGAAAACATCTAAATAAATATTTCTTTAAATTTTGAATGATTTTAAGCATCCTTTCTATTAAACAGTACATTCTCAGATCTTAGAATTTTAATCTTAGCATTGTAACAATATTTACATAAATATAAGTTATTTTCATGTAGTTAAGACAAACCTGCAGCTTGTTAGAGTACCAGCCGTAAGGTGTTACAGTATGAATTGCTGAGTCACTTTTTCTTAGCAATATTTGTTAGGTTTAAACTCCTGAAGGAAACTCCATAAAATGGTATGCTACTGCACCAAATACTTCAGAGGGTGGAAAACTGAATGGAAAACAATCTGTTTAGGTATAGGGTTGTTTTCTTTTCCTGCCATGTACACTTTTATACAATAGTCAAAGATGTTGATGTATTGATTGAAGTTGCTGTGTCATCATTTTCATTTACATAAATTCTGTAATGTGCATTATAAAATAAATTAATTTGGGTCTTACATACTAAATCTTCTCTCCAAATGTGCTGTAGAAAGCTGATTTGCAAAATATTTCAAGTTTTCAAAATGAAAGTAATATAATTCATTTTGTATTTTTAAGCTCATGATGCATTTCTTTTTAATTTTGAAAGCTAAACATTCAGGACAATGTGGAACTGATCAAGGTCCATTAACAGCTGGTTGAGAAAAGCAGTGCTCTTTCAGCAATGGGAGGAAAATTTCTCCAGCTTCAAGAGATAATTGCAACTTGGTCAGTACATTCCCATGCTCTCATCACGTAAACCTGCTTAAATGGAAAAAAAAATATACCCAGTCCTTGATTTCTAGTCAATACTGAGGACATGAAAATGTACCACATACTACATTTCTCTCAAGCTACTCCAAAGAGAGTAAGGACTTTTCGTCTTAAAATTTATTTTTTTTTTTCAGAAGGGTATAGCAGGTCTTTAATGATTTTATCTGCAAAGTCATCTGAAGCAGATTGTGAGGAATAAACTGAGTTATCTGGCTATTGAAAGGCACTCATGATTTAAAGAGGGGACTTTGCCTTAAATATGCTACCCCCCCTCACTTTATCAGAGCAGGTTTGGCTCTTTCAGTCTCACATTAGGATATAACTTGTGTTCATATGTTCATGGAAATTATTTTAGAGGGCTACTGTAAGTAATAACTTTCCTTGTAAAAAGAGCATTTTTATGAAAATATCACCAGAACATGCAATTGCATGGTAGATTCTGTATAGGTTTTAGTTATTCAGCTCTTGTCTCCTTTTTCCTGTATGTCTTTGGAGAACTGCATGTCCATACAGAGGTGATTTGGTAATAGCTTGGAAATGGGAGAGTTCCTGTAAGTAGGAGTCCTAACTGCAATAGAACTTTATAAAGTATCCTAGCCTTATGAGGTGGAAGCACTTAATATCCTTGTGAACTCTTACTGCTGCCTGCTGCTTATTATTTTAGCATGCTAAATAACACTTGTGACATTAGATTTTTGTTCTGTTCCTTTTTTCCCTGTGTTGTTCTGTTTCTACATTTTGCTTTGTTTTGCCTCCCTCCCCTTCTTTGGTGTAATACCTATATCCTCCCTGCCAAAGCAGCTCTCCTGTTAATAGCTCAAATCTAATTTTTCGTAGGGTGAGCTATGTAGAGTGTAAATTCCAGGGGAGACAGGTTTCACATGGCTTTTTCTGTTCTTAAATAGAAAGCGATAAGTGAACTGTTCCATTTTAAATCATGTGCCACTTTTTGGTAATTTACAGCAAACGTCAAGTGCTTGTGCCTCTTTCCTGGCAGCAGCTGAATGGAAACACATGCACAGGATTTAAAGTGGTATTCGAAGACATTGTTTCTAATATTCACAGTGAAAGGTGCATTTTGAATAACGATGAGTGAGTGTTCTGTCTCTTTTTTGTTGTAAGAGAATGCCTGCAATGGTTTTCTGATTTCCAATCATTTGAATGTTTGAAACATGTCTACTAAATGTGAATAACTGCAAAATCCAAAACTTTTAGTTTAGATGGCATGTAACATACTTATCAACACAGTAGGTTTTAGTTCTTTTTGTGTTTATCTTGATTTTTTTTTGTCTATTGAGTTCATTATCATTTACTTTCCGTTTCTACCAATTGAAGCCCATATAATTTGTCCATGTTCATCTTTGAACTTGAGTCAGCCCAAAATGTGAAACCACAGAATGATAGGAGCCTATAATCCTGCTGCATCTCATGATACTGAAGTTGAGCTTGTTACCAAACATTTACCTGACAGTTTTGTTGCTGTAGAATTTTAATGTAGCTAGGTGAATGAAGGAATTGTGCAATCTGCTTAGAGGAACCAGGGACCCTGAAACTGCTAGGAGTATGCAGTTTATCCCATTGGTATATTTATTTGCTTTAATTACAGACTGAGTTTTCAGGATTTCATGATTTATAATATGGAATGTGTTAATCTGTGGAACTGCAAGGTAAAATACTACAGAGGGTCAATTCTTTTGAACTATTGGTACAGTAGTTTCACAACTGCAATGGAGAGCAGTTGATATTCATTTGTGAATTAAAGCTTTGTGGAATGTAGGCACTATAACATTAACTAATATTCTAGAAACAGAGATTCTATCAGCATCCTCAATTTAATATAAAATTGGTTAAATATGCCTTAATATAATCCATTGAAGTAAATGAAAATGTAAAAGAAATCAGAAGGCCCTTGTTAAAATACTGCTAGTAGGGAATTGAGTGTATTAGGATTATGAAACAATGATATATCTACAATTAAGGGTTAACAGAGCTGTGGCAATCTCTGTGATTAGCATAACTGTGGTCAACATTCATTTTTGCTTGCTACTGCAGTGTTTTTCGGTCAGCATGTCTAACCACTGTAACCACAGCAAAATCTTTTAATTGCTGAACAGATGTATTTCTTGGTTGTTTTCATCATGACTGAACTGAGGGTTTAATGTTCATGAGAGCACCAAGACTGCCACCTTCTCTTGGCCATGTGGAAAGTAAGTTGCTTTCAGTTACTTGGATCAAGAGTGTCTCCTGCTGACCACATTCAGAATATATATTAAATACTGCCATGAGAGACCACTGTTGGAAGATACAGCGTTGTAACATTCTGCTAGGTGTGATTTATTTTATTTTTTTTAATATTCCTTCCTTCCTTCCTTTCTTTTTATAGAACCTAAACAATTTGAAGACCTTCCATGATGTTTTATTAGCAAAGGTGATGAACTGAAAGTACGTCTTCAAGAGGAGCAAAGTGCCTCCATCTTCAGAACGAATTGCAATCAGTAACTTTTTCAAAGAGAAGGGACAAAGAGGTGAGGTTGTGATCAAGAGCACAGAATCATTCAATGTTGTAACAATAAGTTGGAAAGAGAAATGGATCATTTATTACAACCACCTTTTAATGGCCAGCATTTTTGATTGCCTATTTGAACAGTGCAACTTTACCACGGCTTACCCGTTGCTAGCAGTGGACAGACCAGTGTCTGCAGTTACTAGATAATTTTTTTTCCTTTTTTTTTTTTTTAATGGAGGAAAAGAGGCATAAACCCATTCTTTGCTAATGTTATTTTTAGGAAATTTATTTGACGTTGATGGGAATTTTGCCAAAGCCAAGCCTGCAGAACTGGATCTGAAAAGTTTTCAAAGAACAAGTATGAATTTGTCAGTTGACTCTTATTATTTAGTCAGTATCCAAGAAAACAATTCGTTTGGATAAAAGGTTTGGAGGAATTGTTTTCATATGACCTTGTAATGCAAATCTAGCAATGCTTAAACTCCCTCCAAAGGAAATGGTGCCAGATGTGGTTGACCATTATAGTTACACAGATGGCTCCAACTCCAATGAAATACAGTAAATATGAAAGAAATTCCACATGAATTCAAGTAAAAGTAATCTTAAAATTCAAAGGAAGAAAGCAACACAAGAGGACTCAATTCAAACTGACATAAACATTAGCATTATATAGACTTGGATAAAACCTGTCATCTAAAATGTTCTTCATTTAAACATCTGCATTCTGAACTACTACCATGCTAACTCTTAATGATTTTTCTACCATGGTCTTCTGAAAAACTGAAATATATAGCTACCTCTTCATGTGAAGTAATTGTACCTAAAGCTGATGAATGCACATATAACTAGATAATGTCATCGAGACTTGAAAACATTTTCAGAAGTGTGAAAACTGATGGTCTTTCTTTTTTTGATGAGATTTATGCTTCCCTTATGGGAGCCAATCAAACTTTAGGCAATTGGAGAACACACTGCCTCTCTTCTGTTCCTGTGCAGTACTATGGAATGATAGTGGGTTCAGTGCATCCTATTCCCTGCATATTATCTTCAAAATATAAGGAGAGTGAAGCATATATTACTGCAGGACTTAGAAGCATTGCTTAAGTGCATGTGTGCTGTAAAAACACTTAGTCACACTGTAAGATGCTCTGTGCTTATACCTGTGTAAATAGGTTAGATGTAGTATGAGAAAAAGACAATACAAAGAAACAGAACTGGTTTTATGAAGAACACAAATCAGGAATATAAACTCTTGCCATATACCTTAGAGTTTACAATTCATGCTGTAGTATTTTTTCCCTTTAATCTTTCATTCTTCAAATATATTAGATATAGATGCACTTACAGGTACTCAGAACTCTTCCAGTCAGAATGTAGAGTCTGTCCTTTGCAGGCTGTCCCTTCTGCACTATTTTTTTCTCCTCTCTCTTTTTGTGGTTGAGACTTGTTTCATAGGAGAGATGGGTTGATAAGTAGATAGATGTCAGAAAATTTTTAATACATTTATACATGTAAAATATAATGTTTGTAACTGATGAACTTCACCAAAGTGAAGAGTTGAGGAACTGACTCCTGTTTTTTTAAAGAAACATACAATTTCTGATTTTTCACAGAATACAAAAGTGAATACACTGTTCTGTACTTGATTAAGATGGACATTTTTCCAATAAATAAAAATGCAAGTATAGAGCAATAATAATTTGAAGACTATAGCACTCACTGTTTAATTTATATGAAAGCTCATTGCATTGCTTTGTCTTTTTGCCTACTGGAAATTATACTGTAAATTATATAATGTATTTAATTTTGTTTCAATCTGAGTTATAGATTTTGTTGTGGTTTCAGCAGTTCTCATTCTTTGTCTATGCAATCCTTATTGCACGTAGATTGGTAGTTTACAAGTAAATAATGTGTTACAGGCAAAATAGTTATTCTAATTTCTTTGCCTATCTCTGTTTTTTATTTCTTAAAGTAGGAGAAAGATTAATCTTGATGTGCTTCTTAATCAGGATCAGAATTGTTGTTTTACAGTATGAGAAAACTGTTGTCACTTTGTGGTCACCATTTCTTTGAATGGGCAACTGACTTGAGGCTCTGCATGTTTCACAGATTTAAAAGAAATCAGGTGGATGATCCCAATTCTCTCCATTAAGAGGTTTTGTATGTGGAAAGAATGGTTTTGTTAGTTGTCAGTCGCTGAGGTTTGGAGTTGTGGATTACTCTGGGATATGCATCTGAATTCCTTTTCTAGTCCCACAAATGTTGCATGCTGCCAACTTTTTGACTTTGGAGCTCTAAATTAAGGCCAGTTCCTTCGCTCATCCCACAAACTCTTTCATGTTTTTCAACCGCAGCCTGAGAAAGGCGCCTTGGTTTCAACAGCAGCAGACCAGCATGTGTTTACTTAATTCCTAAGACATGATGACAGTGGTCTCTGTGCCACTAAAAGCTTTTTTCTTTATTATTTTCTGTTGAAGCTGATTTCTGAAAGTTTTTCACATGCCATATGTTTTATTGGAGTGTCTTCTGTATGACCCATGAACAGCAGTGGAAATCAAAGGAACGGCAGCTGACACTGCAAATTGCTAAACTAGAGATGGCTATCAAATCTGATTTAGCAGACAATGAAATCCTTGACAAGATCAAAGTAGAAACAGGTATATTTCTGTAAAAAAAAGCTATTTTCTCAAGATGTAGAGGTCGAGATGAGGATTTCAGGAATATTGCCCAGAAAATTGGGAAGTAGTTTCTCTTGCTGGTGATCTCAATGCTGCCTTCTAAATGTACATTTGTACAATACACTAAAGTTATGAGTAACTGTTAAGTACAAAAATTGACCCGGTACAGATTATATGCTGAATGAGGCTCATATCATTTCAGCTGTATTTATTCTTCATCTGTTGGGTTAATATTTACTCTTTATTCAGTATTTTTTCTCTACATTGGAAGTTCTTATGGAAAAGAGGCCCATCTGACAGTCTCTCTCAAATTAAAAACCACTATTCTGTGTACTGCACAAAGTTACCTGAAGCCCATTCTTACCCTTGGCCATGTTTAATTAATTTTAATTAACTATTAATTCAGAAATTTTTAATATTTTCAGAATACACCAATTTTTATTTACAGCTATGTGCATTTACAATAACTTATTTTTCTTCTAATCTACTGAACTGATTATTTCATGTGTGTTTTTCTCATGCCGTAGGACAACTTCTCAGTGAATAATTGACCTTGCAATCTTTTCTTTTTTTATCTCAACACTGTGCCAGTATAAAGTTTACAAAAAAAGAGCACAGACAGGAAGTAAACTAAATATTTTTAGAGTTGATTCTTCTAGTGTTTGTCTTTAAAAAGTGTATTTCTGTGAACAGCAGAGTGGAATGAAGTGGGCAAACTCGTTGTGAATAATCTTTATGATGATTATGGCTTGAGTTCATCATGTGCTTACCATTAAGATTCTGAGTAGCTCTACTGACTTCTAATTTCAGATTGAATATTTAAACATTTTATTTGACCACAGCAAGTGTTTGCAAAACTGGCCTTAAGTGATACTAAATAAATGAGTATAGATAAATAAAAATGCCTTAAGATACATTAATATGAAGTTATGACATATTGACAGTTGTTACTGACAGCTTTACTATGCAATGCTGAATTTAAAGTGGTATTAAGAGTATGAAAATTTCATAGGCCATACTATTATTAGGGATAATAAGCAAAATAGGTCTCAGTGGTCTTCAAAGTGTGTACTTTTTATGTACAGGTTAAAAACAATGATGATTAGGGGAAGCAAGCTAAGCAGCAGCCAGCATGCAGCACCAACCCCGATCCAAGTGTGCTCTGATCACTGCTGGTACTATTATAATGGGGAAAAAAATAGAGACTTTGAGTGGATCCTCATGAAAAATAATTTAGCTTTGTGGGAAAACTGAATGGCAGGATCCTCCTGTCACTTCGGTTCCCTAAAGGCTGTTGCAGAAATATTCATGGAATCACAGAACGGTTTGGGTTGGAAGGGACAACAGTGGGATCATCTGGTCCAACCTCCCTGCTCAGGCAGGGTCATCCTAGAGCACATGGCACAGGATTGTGTCCAGAGGGTTCTGGAATATTTTCAGAGAGGGAGACTCCACAGCTTCTCTGGGCAACCTGTTCAGTGTGTGGTCACCCACACAGTACAGATCATAGAATATCCAGAGCTGGAAGGGACTCAGCTCCTGACCCTATGCAGGGCACCCCAAGAGTCACACCATGAGTCTGAGAGCGTTATCCAATCGCTTCTTGAGCTTTTATTCTTTGGATGAAGTTTATTTTGCCCTCCCTCTATAAATTACCATTATGTAGCAGGAGGAAATGATGAAGAAACTTTGGAATATAGGTAGACATGTATTGTGAACAAGTGGTTTGGCTACTTAAAGAAACACTGCCACAGGTTTTGGCAAAAGCAGGGTTTAATGTGAATTTGTGAAAATACAACTTTACAGAGTTTGATGGCAAGGCTCACTCTATTACTACACAAGTTAAAACAGACAAAGGAAGATCAAATTAGAAGCAATTTGGAATGATTTACACTGAAACCAGGAATGCAAAGGGGATTAAGGGTGCCAAGATATGGATGCAAAGATAAGAGTGCAAAAAAGTTTAGCACCACTTAAACACTGAGTATTTTAAAATTTACAAAGCGATTCCATGGGGCTCACTACAATTATAAACAGTGACTTAACCATAGATTTGACACAGTAACATTCATACTTCAATCAATTTGTGTGAACACAGGTAAAGTGATGAGTGCACCTATTTCTCTGTGTGTACAGATACCTATCAATGTTAAAGGTATCTACCAGGGTACAGTGAATTAATCACTTAAATCCCTTTGTGTTTCCTGACAACCAAGAGTTACACCTTAATGAATGTGAAGATGGAGGGGGTGAGTATCAGCCCAGGCCTCGTTGTCACTGATGGTCCTGCAAGTATCTCAGATTTGAGCCTTTGTGAGCCTTGAGAGGTGTCCCAGGCAGGGAGAGGTGACCAAACACGGCTCCTGAAGTCCAGGAGAGCTCAACAGGCCTCACTTTTATGGTGTTTAAGATGACTGAATTCAGTCATCAGTAAGTTTCCATCCTGGACATAACCCTGTAATGTGTATCCATTGACAAGCTATGATTATGTAAATGAACTCAAAGAAGATAATAAGATTACTTTAGAGTAAGTTATGCACTGAAGTTATTTTACCTTAGGTAGCATGTTTGTTCTGTTGTAGCAAGGCTGATTCTTTTTTATATGATATTAGTTTGCTTTGAAACAGAAAATACTGTATAATTTAAGTTATAAAATTGCTAACTGAATAATGTGCTGGTGGGGTGGGTTTGTTTGGGGTTTGTTCTGTTTTGTTTTTTAACTGAGTCTTGTAGAACTGAAAGAGCTGAAATATAAATGAATCTGGAAATAAGAGGCTGTATATATGTTGACAGGTACCAAATGATTATAATAGTTATGTTTTTACAAATACACATCATTAGAGAATTTCTTTTTACTGTATCAATTATTTGTTACTGCAGTTGACAACTTCTCATTGTTTCTTGTGCTG
Organism: Manacus candei; assembly: GCF_025592945.1. NCBI lineage: Eukaryota > Metazoa > Chordata > Aves > Passeriformes > Pipridae > Manacus > Manacus candei. The sequence goes on along the minus strand of NW_026138113.1, from coordinate 5,585,298 downwards.
CATAAGCAATACCATTGTTTCAAGGCTGTGTATAATGAATGTGGGCCGTTACTCTTCAAGTTCTGAACTTTAGTAACTTTTACTATTGAAGGGATGTTATAAAGACTGTAAGTTTATCTTTTTATGTAGCATGTGGTACAGGAGGTTAAACAAGAAAGGCTACCAGATAAGGTGAAGGAGATGGCTGAAGAAATTCAACAGGAGAAAGAAGAGCTCTCACATCTGTCAGAGGAGTAGTTAGCTGACCAAACACCAATTACTTCTGGAGAAGAGACAAAAATAACTGAAGAATTGGAACCAGAAGGTAGAATTCATTTGTATGAATAAGTAACTGTATTTTCTTAATAATTCTATGTCTCTTTCCATTTTCTTAAGCATTTCTTACTAGCAGTAGGAGCTGCCTCATTATGAGAAGCTTCATGACAGAAATTATATTCTGGTGTACTTCATAGCTGAAGCTGCGTGGTGGATATGGTGGTGTTATTTTCTTCCCAAATGGAAACTGTATTGTAATTGAATGCAAAAATCTGGTATCTGACCTAGATTCATAAAATATTAAAGGAAACCTGGCTTCTATTTTAAATGTCTTTATATTCTCCCTTAGAACTATGCTGTTCTAAAGACTATTTTAATGAATGTGCTCCTTTTGTCTGCAGATAACAGCCAATGCTGATATCAGAAATCCTTTCAGACAGTGAGAGGGGTAGTATGTCTTATCATATTTGTGACATAAAGTTGTTAGAGGCAGATTTATTTAAAGATTATAAGAGCTGGGTCATCCTGTTCCACCTCCGAGCTTAGACTGTTTATCATTGAAATAAACCAAGTCCACAATGCCAAGTAAATGCACAACCAGAATGCTAAAATTTTATGTTCATTTGCTTGCAGCTTCTGCATAAGAATTCATTAGAAAAATTTGGAAAACATGATGCTGAATCCCTGTTGTGCTAAATAATTTGCTTCAGAGAAAAAACCTTGAATGCTCTAGAAAATAATCCAGCTGCATACAGAACTACTTTTTTATTAAAAAAAAGGATACATTCTTCTCTACATGTGCATGGTGTTAAACATAATCAGAGGAAATCCAGAAATTCAGGCCATGTTCTTATGTAAAACTAACAGTTGTTTGTACCTCATCTCATCACAGGGCTTACATCATTCCAATCCTTAACTTTCATCTGGGAAAGACTTTTTTTTTTTTTAACAGAAAAAAATACAGTTTAGATGACTTAAAAGGTCATTGATTTGCAGTGTTAATCTTCTGCAGGAAGATAAGATTTACCTGGCACTTATTCTTCATTTATTAGAAAAGCAAATATATTGTTATCAGATTCCTCAGCAGGTCTCAGATGGACTACAATATGGGAGAGGTTGATTACATTGATTCTTTTAATGTTTCTTTTTCAGATCAAGATGGTAGACAAGATGAGGATGCTGTTGAATCAATAAAAACTGACAGCAATGATGGTATTATTTCAAGTCCAGATCCACGAATATTAAACAGCTGAATCAGTGATCATGGCAATTATTTGGCAAGACAGAAAAAGATTTTAAGCTGAAATGTCCTCTGATAGTAGGTTTGCTATATCTAACATCACTTTTCAATAAAGTTGTACATGTACAGCATCCAGTCACTTCAGTTGTACTTCTTTTTCTATCATTATTTGTGGACAAGTACACCAATGATGTCCCCTTACTCTTAAAACCAGTAATTAATTAGCATGAAGTCATATATACAAAATAACACAGCATAATACAAATTTGGAAAATTTACTTTGAACAGTGTTTCCCAAAAAAAAGAAAGTATTTCCTACTTTTAGATCTAACATTGACTGAACTATCTTAAAAAATACGAAACTAGTACTTAAAATTGATGTTAGTACCTCTAACAGTTAATACTTTTGTCATCTGTCTTAGCCTTCTTTTAAAGGACTAGAGGTGTACTGTGAGATCCTATCAGTCTTCACGGATTTTAGTGCTCTGCAATGTGATATCCTAGAGGTAGTTTGACTTTTTAGAATTTTTTTTCAAGGCGTGCGACATCTTACAAAGCAACTAACAACAAGAAGCAACTCTTTGTATGGGAAATATTGCTCCTTCTTTTTTAGGCTGTAGAAGGGATTCAGTAATGCTATCGCCTGTATATTCTTCAGAAAGATACAAAAGGTACTTTTGAAGAAAGAATTGCGTTGTATAAAAAATTTTCACCTGTAATTTTGAGAAGTAATCATTTACAATGACTGCTGCTCATCACTAGTAAGTCAAACACTTGTTCTATACTTTTGTAGTCATCCTGTATTTTATTTTATCACAGTTATTTAAGAACACTTCTGAGAGATTTTTGTGTGTAGATTCATTTCAGGTTCATCAGTTTCTACCTCTCTCCATTGATCTCTTCCTCTGGTAACAAAGTGCATGTTCACAAAGGGTAGATAAAACAATAAAAGCTATAAACTATTAAGACAACATGTTTGATACAAATTGGATTTTAAAAATATGCCTTGGTTTATTTGAATTCTTGGGTTAATTCTAGAATACAGCATGTCAAAATTGTTATTGAATTTGTATTTTTTTAAGATTAAAAATCACTGCCTTTTATCTTTTGAGATAAATATCCTGCTGGTAATCAAACACTGTAAATAAGACTTGTGATTTTTAGAGATCGTTATGCTAATTATCCTATAAATCTGAGTTGTATGCCAAACTGTTTAAGCCATTTAAGATCATACTGGGGGTTTTTTGCATGTTGCAAATTAGACAGTTCATGGTTATTTCTTAGATATGTTGATCATAAAGGGTATCTAACAGATTTTCCAGTACTTAGCTGTACCACTTGCTTCTTTCTCTTTTCTTCTTGTCTATGATGTATGATTAATCATAGATTACTTCATTTTGTTTCATTTCATTTACAACATTTATGAGCTTCACTTTGTCGGTATGAAATGCTTGTCCCCTTCTTTCCTTTCCAAAGTGGCATAATTAGTGTTAGCATCTTTTTTAACAGGCTACATAAAGTTTAGTGGCTGGATTAAATCAAGTCATTAACATAATGTGCTATACAATTTGCCCCTATCTCTTTTCGTTTCCAGTACATCAAAGTGCCACAGAGTGCCAGTGTAATTGGGCCTTGCTAGCTTGTCAGGTTCAGTCAGGCTGATGGCTGCTGCTTTTACTAAAAAGCTTCCAGGCATGATAATTAATAGAGAAAAGAAGTCTGAGAAATGTAAAAGTTTGGACAGTTCTCTATGAATATTTCATGCATTTGAATAATCAGAAGTTAACATTATCAATTTGATGTATAATACATTGATTAAAAGCCTTGTTTCAGATCCTCAAAATAGACATCAAAACTGGGAATTTGCATTTTCTTTGGCATGGTCTTTATATTAAAAAAAAAAATAAAAAAAAAGTCTTTTCTCTTCCATCCCCTCCTCCCTTTCACCCCCATGTCTACACTGTATCCTTACAGGAGATTATACAGCATTCAGTTATCACAATAAAATTTACTGCTGTCAGCTTCCAAGTTGTCTTAAAATGTGCCATGAGGTAATTACTGGCAAGACCAATTTATTCAATGCTGGTTCTGTTATTTTCTATAGGTCTCTCTTTTTTGGTGCAGCTACTGTGAGTGCATTCTGTTGCTCTAATAGCAGTTTTTTGATAACTGTCATTTACCTCTAACTGTAAGTTAAGATCTCAAGTTCTAATTAGTTTTGACATAAAAATCCCTCTTACACACCATTAAAGAACAATACCAATTGCCCATGATTCTCTTGGTGAATGAAGCCTGTTTGTGCAAATGTAAGATGTAAAGTATAAAACCTATGTATAGCAAAGCAATAGATACTTTTTATTATGTTTTTCTGTATGACTGCTTGACTAGTGCATTTCCTCCTATGTGATATCTCTGTTCATTGGAAAAAAGAAAATTATTTGGACATTGTATTGCAGTTTTAAATTTTGACTGACTTGATTTCTCTTTACACTAATTTTCTGCAGGACTTGAGTGCCTTTAGTGTGCTTCAGGGAGATTTTTGAGTGTTCAATATTTTCCTCAAACTGGCTTGTTTTGTGAATATCCAATCAGAATTTAGAGAACTAAAATTTTAGGGTTTTAGTATTACCTTGTGTTACTGAGTTGGCTTGATTCTGCTGTGCCAGAAATACTAATCCTTTGTATCCTCCTAGTCCTATCTAAAACCAGTTGCTCTGTGCTTTTCTTCTGTAAGAAACTGGGGAAGTAAAAGTGCTCCACCAGCATATTTAATAAAACAAGAAATAAAATTCATGAAACAGAACCATCTTATCAGAATAAGATACAAGTAACTTATTAAAACTTTATAGTCAGTACTTTCAAGGAGTACTAGTGGGTCTAAGATTAAAAAGGAGCATTTGCCATTCTCCATCACTGAGGTGATTGTTTGTGTTATGGTCACTATAGTCCAGGAACTAAAGTAAAAGAGAGAAAGTTTAAAGAATCCAGGCAATATTTAAGTTGTCTTTTGCCACTGATAAAGTTTGAAATGACAGAAGTTTGAGTAGGCACTGTGCAGAAATGATGGATTTACAACTTCCATCTACCCCTTGTCAAATATACTTTGAAGTTGTAATTGGAAGCATGTACTGAAAGTCATTCTTCATGATGGAAGAAATGGAATAAAAGGGTGAAGTAATACCAAAAAACCCAAACAACCACTTTTAAAATGATTGAAAACTACAGAATCTTAAGTCATTAGGTGAACCATTATTTTTTAGGTAACAAATAATACTAATTAGTTAGAATATGAAATTAAGAAGAAAGATTTAAGGCTGAATGCATAAGCCCACAGGAAAAGCATCAGCAAGAGTCATTTTTAACCCCATTGGTAATTTTTTTGTGGTTATGAATAAGAATGATCCTCAGTTGCTTACTGGAGGAATTTTGACTCTTCACTGGATAAAATGGCAGCAACCAGAGTTGTATTCATTGTCACAAGTAGATTTTTTTTAGTTCAATGTGTTCTCAGTTCTAGACAGAGCTGAGGGAATTGCATCAAACCTAATTATGGTGCTGACCTTGGGCCATTGTGTTCTCCTCCTGGCACGTGGCAGAGCAGTGGTGCAGGGGAACATGACGTGTGCCTTTCCCTCCTTCACAGTAGATTCACCTCCAGAAGAGCTGTTCAACAAGGAGACATCTATTTACCCCAGGTCTTAGGGAGAGTCCAAAGTGGATGCACTATAGGAAGTCCCATCCACTTGGAGAAGGAACAGGGAGCATTTCCACATCCCTCTTTCTGTTCTCACATCCACACCATTGTGGGGAAAAGGTAAAAGTAGAAGATGTTGTTCCTAACATGAAAAGTCACTGCTTACAGAACTAGAATAATTTTTTGTAATATGTATTTTTATGTGTATATGATTCTGTGTTACCTGTTAATCATAATTATTTAATGAATAATGTTTGTGTCTCTGAACACTTGAGTTAAATTGACATTCCTGTGATAGCATTCATTTCTGGTTCTGTTCTGACATTGTTAATAAGATGATCACAAGAATTTAACACTTGATAGAGGAAGAGGATGGCTTGTCATTCAATAAATATATTTGTCAATCAAGTAATACTGATAGTGATTGAAGTATTGATAGTAAGTGGATGAATAATTGTGATTATTGGAGAATAGCTTGTAGTTTATCTTATGTGCTCTCCACATGAAATAGAAGAAAACAAGTGAAAATAAATATATAAAATGTTAAGGAGTAAAGTGTACATATTTTTGAGCATTTTTCAGTACAGGATTTAAGTTGGTCTTACAATTTAGAAGTTCCCTTTATTTTAAGTTTTTCAAGGGCCATATATTAGTTAAAACTGTGGATGTAAAAAATAGGAACATTGTTCCTATAAGCAAGGTATTTTCAGCTCTGCTGTTCTGTGCAGAAAGCACTTATTTCTGTGGGATGCTATTGTGTACCATTTGAGTCAGCTGGAATCTTATTTTTCACATCAAAGTCGTAACCTTTTAGTGTGACCAAAAAGGAAATGAAAATATGGAATATACAACTTCTTGAAGGTGGCAGTCAAGACTGACTGTGGAATTAATAAAAGGGTTTCTTAATCTCAGACAGATGAGAAAAGTTGAGATGTAAATTTTGTACAAAATGTCCAATGCATTTAGTGCTTACCCAAATCCTGAAGCTTGTTGGAGTTCAGTTATTCTTCCAAATCTCTGGGTAGCACTAATTACAGAGTTGGTATTAAAAGGTACAGAAAGAATTCTGACATAGACTAAGTATCTTGCCCATGTTTTGTTTCCCTCACCTGAAATGAAAGCACTGAACCAGTTTCTCAGATTCTTTGAAAGCATTTAATAGTCTTTATTTTAATATGTGCCCATTCTCTCTCTTTGAGGAAATTTTGTATTATATCTTGTTTTAAATTCTAAATGTAAAGAATAATTTTATTCCCATTAAAATAGAATGATTTGTGGGCAGTAATTGACAAATTCTCCATTGTTCACTTGAATAGTACCTAATAAATGAGACCAAGGCTTAAAAAAAAAAAAACTTAGGAAAAGATTTAAATAACATATTTCACTCTGCATCACAGAAAAAATAAATAGTTGTTTAAAAATTAATTCCTATCATATGTTGGATGCTATATGTATTTTCAGCCTGGCTACATAATATGAGTGGGTTTGTATCAGTGGTGAAATATGACATGCTAGCTATGCTGTTCTTCAGCAGTTCTATATTTTTTATTTGTAAATACCTTTTTTAATCAGCCTGTGTTCTCTTTGTATATGCTGTATTCATGATTAACATTAATAAAACTCAAAATAGTCTTGACTGTTAAGCTCCAAATTAATTTTTTTTCTTGCAATTTTCTAATAGTATGACTCAGTTATTTGCTTCATGGTAAGTTAGAAAGCAGAATACCTGGATTTACCCCATTAGCCTTGAAAAAGTGTAGTATTCTTTGCCTGCTGTATGCAATTACAAGTGTTAAATATGTCAAACAAATCTTAAAATATGTAAAAGGAATACTTTATAATACAGGATATTGTATTTGGACTTGATTCATAAGCTACTGTCTGTGTACAAACTAGTCTGACATAGCTGCTAAATACTTTGGGGCGAACAAAACCACTCAGCATATCCCTTTAAATACAGATGCTAATACATCTGTTCAGTGCAAGAAGAAAAGAGTTGTTTCTGAAGTAAAATTAGACAATAGAGCCAATTTCATTTTTTATGCATGTGAATGTAGAGTGCTTGAGGTTATTAGTTGAAACTGAGTAACCTTTCCAGGCTTTCATCTCTTTCTTTTCAAATTTGAATATGAAAAGCATATTCAAGTCAGAGACCATCACTTTAATGACATTTGGCAGTCATTTGATTTATTAGATTTTAGAAAAAAAAATTCCTTTAAATATTTCATCATTCTATGCTAATCCCAGTAATATTGCCAGCTGAAGCCATGTACCTGTATTAGTGGAGACAGAATGGTGTGGAATTTTTTCTGTCATCCTAGTAAAATTTCCATGAATCTACTGAATAATAAAACAACCTTATTGAAATATTCAGATTTGGGTTTTTAGTTAAAGTGTCTTAGGATACATAATAAAAGGAAATGTCTTTTGAAAAGAGGGGGTAAAATTACTTCATCAAATATTGAAAGGACTTGACAGCAATGGAAATTGTTCTATATGATGGATATTTTTACAATAGGATACACCTCCTTTTCAGTTTGATTAATTATGTAATTTGCTTGGAAAAATACAAGCTATCTCCATAATAAATTAGAATATTGACTTGCAGTTCAAACACTGAATCTAGAAAGCTAATCTTCTGAATATGATTTAGTACTTCAAGTGATTTAAGTTTACAATCAAAAATTGTCAAAATATTTCCACGTAGGGGAAATATTTTTAATAAAGTTATGAACTTGAAAAGAAATGAAAGAAGTAAAAAAAAAATATTTTTGACATTTCTGTACTCCAACGTATTCTGTTTGCTCTTTGAAGAATGTCATCTTTCAGTGCTCCAATTTGGAACCCATAGTGGCTTTTCTTTCTTCAAATTGCAGTTACCTAAGGAAATACTTGTAACTCTTTCTGTTGAGTCTGACATTCACACTTAAATACATAAATCTGATTACAGTTTATCTGTACACAATACTACTGACCTTGCCAAACACAATGAAACAATTTTACAAGGAAGAAAAAAATGTGAGTTTGGTTAAAGATAACAAGAAAAGGCTCTGGTGAAGAGCAATTGGGGTATTACTTTTATTATCCTGTTGCTAATTTTAACTTTTAAAGGTATGTTTGATTTAAGTAGGCAAGTTCAGTGTATGAATTTGAATTCCATGTAGATACAGTGTTACTTTACATGCCTAGATATTTTGTGACTTGATGGATTTTTATTAGCTGTTCCTGGTGTAGTCTGCAAGAGGCACTAACAATTCTCTTTCATTTGGAAAACTTGGATACCTGATGTCACTGAAACTATTTCAGACAGTTACAGGATCACTTTGCTGTGTAGCTAAAAATAATGGCAACTAAAATTAGTGGTTCAGATAGCATTTGTACATATGGATAACTTTAACCTAATCTTCCCAGGAAGACTATGACTAATGCAAAAATATTTTAAACACTGAATGTGTATCAGTAGCTGTTGCAACAATATTCTTAAATTGCAAATCCTGGGGCTTTACATTCTCATTGTGTCTATGTCAAAATCAATCAATCAGTGTTAATCGTGCAAAGCAGCCCATGACTTACAGGGATGTGGGTTTGTTTTGTGTTAACACTTCTAGAAACACAAAATAATTTGTATTATGTTAGTGTTCAGTTTTTAAATAGGAAGTTGAAAAGATCTGGATTAAAATTACATCACTTGGTCATACTGAGTTATGAATTACTTCAGATGAAACAATCCAGCAGCTGTGTGTTGAATGCAGATGAAATTATTTCCTTGCAGAGGACACCCCACTGTCACTTCCCAAACCAACAGGTGGTCAGAGGAGTCACTGTAAGTGTAGCACTGGTGAGTGGGATGTACTCCTGAGCAGGCGTGTTTCTTCTCTTAAGTTCTGTCTTATGAAAATGCCTGCAATAAAGCCTATTTCCTGTACATTATATTTGCATTTATCTGTGTACTATTTGTCTTTTTTCCAAATATTTTGGGAAATATTAGTGGTGGTTTTTAAGAAATGAGGTAAGGATGCAGTTGTTAACTATGAAACAGAATACTGAAGTAGGCTTGTGGAAGAAATGGTGGCATTACAATAAATTTAAATATGCTGGGAGCACATACATTTTAAAATTAGGCTATACATAAATATATGTATTCTTTTTAAAAGAGCATCATGAACTACTTTTTCTATTGGTGCATGATGATACAGCAAAAGAAAAACATCAACCATATACAACTAAAATACATTTGGAAAGAGAAAATTTGTAATTGGACTTGATCACCACTTGCGAATATTCAATGTTCCTCCAATCAGAACTTTTTAAAATGGGAAGTTATTCATCCATATTTAATACTAATACATTGCTATTTACTTCATTATACTTAATCCTGCATGTTGCACATGCTAGTCTCAAATGAACATTTGAAGGTAGTTTATGTCAATATACAATTATATATTATAGTATACGTAGAATTATTCTAGTAATTGATAATTCTGTTGTTAAATATTTTCCCTGCTCTTTCATAGTATTTCAATTATTGACTAACTTTTTTTTCTGTTAAAGTCTGTTTCATTTAAGATTCAGTCTAAGTGCTTCAAGTTGTCTTGGACTTTTATCTGAGAGTATCCTGGAGCAGGTGAATCAGTTTGCTATTTGTGACAAACCATTCCACAGACCTTCAATTTGAACATTCTTTTAAAAATAATTTTGTAAAAACGGCTTTGCAAAAGTGGTGTCATACTCAGATCTTTAAAATTGGTACCATCTACAAACCTGATTTTAGAATGTGACTTGCCAAAGAATTCACTTGTTTAGATCCTCTTAATACTTAAACTATCGGATTATCCTGTAGTTGAAGACTCAAATCCCTCCTAGACAATGATCATCAACTGTTGCTGTAATGGGACTGCCCATTTGAGAGGGACAGTAGAGGACAGGGCACAATTGTTAATTTTTGTGAGTCTGAGGATGGTGATCTTTGTAAGGCTTTAGAGAAGAAAAACAAAACCACAAAAACTAATAGTACTGCAATGTCTTTCATTTGCTGAGGCTGCTCCCATTCCAACAAATGGGATTTGTGGCATCAGTTACTAAATAACAGATTACATAAATAATAACTTTTTATGAGCTGAACAATATTCATCTTGCTAGCTTCTGTAAACACTTCTAAAAGTTCTAGGCAGGCAGACATAACTGAAATAATTGTATTAAAACATCATTGAAATAATAACATTAGCCAATAAAAGCTTTTTAACAGTTTTGATTTTTCTTGCATCTTGAATTCTCATTGCTTTGATTATAATAAGCCTTCAGAAGATATAAAATTCTTACACAATATTCTGATTTCTAGGTATGGTGCAAGCATAGTATTAGTTTTCTACATATTTACTCTGCAAAGTTAAACTATCAAAATACAGCAAAGTTATGATGAATAGAGAATAAAATTTCAGACTTTTAAGACAATTACGAAACTTCAATACATTTCAAGCTGTGATATTTGAAAATAATGTTGTGCTATTGTATTGCAGAGACTGTGATTCATAAGGCTTTCCAATCCAGTAGTGCTATATTGTGTTATTTCTGTTAGTCATAACCTGGCTTCATAACTTTGATTTTTCTATTTGCTGCTTCAGTATCAATTGTAGAACTGTTTAAACTTCCAAATATCCTAACAAATCAGTATCAAAAGGTGTTTTTTGCTCTTAATTGCTTCAGGATTGTATTCTGCGGCATAATACTAATATGGTTGTTATTTGCAGAGGTTTGCTTAGGTGATTGGTCATCTAATTTCTACTCAAGATTAGCTTTACATACAGGGGAGAAAAAACTTAATGAGTCTGCTTTTTGATAAAGCCAGTTGAGAAGCCAGTAAGATAATAGTAATGAAATCTGCATGTGTGTTTACTATGGCTTTGCTGCATCTCTTATTCATGTCTAATTAGATTTGAGTATGCTGAATATTTGAGGTTAATTGAATATTTTCTTTAATAAAAATGAGATTTACATGGGTGGAAAGAAATTTACTTCGAGCCTAGAAGGAACCTAATAGTCTTTTAGGTTTCTACATGGAGAAAATCAGGGTAAGTCCATAAGTAATCTAAAAAAATCAGTAATTCTTATAATAAAAAGGCATTTTATATTATCTATAACTGGAACAGCTTGACTGTTTTAAAATCATCTTAACTGATACAGAGAGCTCTGTGAGATTCACTGCTTAAAAAATATTGGAAGGTTTTCCATTCCTTTTGTGCGTCCTTTGCTGTCATCACCTGACATGTGAGATATCAGAAGATAAACAAAATCTTGTTGCAAAACAATATAGTGGAGCTCCATTGATCTGGACATACATGATCCCACGAATTTCCATTTTCACTGCTGGTTCAAGCATGTAACGTGACATAAATTGGGGTTTTTCTACTGTGACTTTTTCACTACAAATGCTTAGAAGATCTTTGTTTTTTCTTCCAAGGTCTTGGAACAGCAACTTGACTGAGGAAGTTTATACACTGTAGGATTGCAATGCATACCCCTTGACATTAGGTGTTTTATCTACTGCTGACCATACTGACTGAGGAGCTGTGTGTTTGCTAGCAGTGGAAAGAGTTATTAGAATATCCAAGAAAGCTTCCAAACACTACAGTCTCATAAAGAAAAGTGGAACTTGCCAAACTGTGCTCATACCATGACTCTGTCTTTATATTTGGTGAACAGAAAGGATTCTGATTTTTTGGTGGGATTTGTTTTGGTACATACAACATTGTGTTGATGTTGGGTGGAGTTACTGATCACAGTAAGCAATTAACTGATATTTAAACTTTTCAATTCAGTTTAAAATTGTGTGCCAGAATTTTTCCAGTCATGTCACCATATATTCTTTAATGGCAGTTTCACAGTCAGAAAAACATAAGGAAACATGCGAGTCCAAGCAAACAAAGCCCAGTTTCCCACACATATAAATGCATCTGTTGATGTTTGACTGTTAGTTTCAGTAAAAGAAACATTATTCTTGTCAGGGCCAAGATTAATTAAATGATGAAGCTATGGTTAGTTCATAAATGCTGTTAATAAAAAACATTCTTATTTTATTAAATAATGAGGCTTAAATGTGAAAATGCTGAGATGGCAAGAAAATTACTAGAAAGCAAGGCTGATAGAAGGCTGAAGTGTGTTCTTATCACTGTATACAGTAGTTCTAGAGAACAGGCAATGGAAGTAGAAGATTTATGAAATACTGCAAAGAATTTATTTGAAATTTAATTGGAAAGCTTTCTTTTCTCGAAAACTTTTCTCTCTTAAGTAAATGGGTGGCTCTTTGAACAACTCTAAGTGCAAGGGTAAGTGGACCAAAAGAACACGAGGTGGGGGAAAGATGATGGAGTGTATTTTTTATTAAAAATAAACTTCTGAAGATCCCCATTCTGAAAGGTGGATTCCTCAGTATAACTCAAATGTTAAGGCTTTGCATCAGAAGACATTGTTACATTTCTGTGTGTTTATTCCTTTTCTCCATTACAGATCCACACTGTGAAGCAATTTTTCTTCACTGTGATAAAACTCTGCTTCATCTGTTTTTTTGAATGTGAACTATGAAAAAATGCACTATAACAGAACAGCTGTGTTAATGTTTTGAATTGCAAAGATTTCTGACAAGCTTCCAGGGTCATTGTAATCTTCACCTTTTAGTACTTCTTTAGGAGTAGCTTTAAAATTATAATCTTAGATGCAAACTGTTGCAAGTTAATTTTGAATTATTTTTGCAATTAATTGGATAGAAACAGGAGATGTTCCATGCCTTGGAGCAATGTTGTGATTCTAAGTTCAGGCAGTACTGTGGGGTGATATGAAAGCATGTTATTCATCAGGATCTAAAAATGTATTTTCACTATAGTTAATCATTTTCCCCAGGCTTGAATGGAGTTCTTGTGCCGAATGTTTTACTTTCCAGTCTGAATTTTTCCGTTGCGTGAAATGAATTTGAACTCTTTGGATTTGTAAATAATTTTCATTTTAAATTGTTTTAGATACAGAATTAGTAAATTGAGGAAATTCCATTTGGGATGCTTATGGGAAAGGGAAGAATCTGTTGATGTGGCATTTCCTTTGAAGTTCTCTGGCTGTCCATGTGTCTCCCTGCTGCCTCCCCATCACTTCCTGTGGTGGCCCCAGGAGCACTTGGCCATGAGAGCAGCACATGTGGAAAGTCATCCACATGTCCAAAAGAATAGCAGATGACAATAACAGCTTCTTTTAACCTAGGAAAGTAAGAAATCATGAGGTGGAAACTAAGGATTCAAAGGTAAAACACCAATGCTTTGCTTTCTGTTAGTAGAGAAATGGTGGCAAATTGCAGATTCCTTGGACTGAACGACTCAGCAACTGGACTGGCTGTTTTCTGATAGTAACCCGTCCCTAGGAGCAGTTCTGCTGGCCAAGGAAGAGCTGAGGAGCAGCTTTGGAGAAAACTGGAAAAGCAATAGCTCTGAAAAGTGTGCTTCCTAGGACTTCAACAGAGATGTGTCCTTCAGTAAATCCCTCTGCAAGGAGTTTAGGCCTTCTTATCTCTGCTCATGCTGCTGCATTCCAATACTCGGCTCCTTGGTAGAATTGGTACTTTCTTTTTATACAAATAAGTTTATTTTGGACAGTGAAATACATTAAAGATTTCTGTCAGTGCACAGCAAAAGGAAACCTTAATGTGATGTGGAGAGTTAAAAAGATCTCTTATGAGTATAGTGAGAAGTAACTAGAAGACAGTGAATATTAGAAATGCTGGAATGTAATGACAGACAAATTTCTAACTCCACCTCCTCCCCTCAAAAACAAATGACAACAAATGATTCTTAGAGGGTTATATTAATTTTAGTTTTGTCCTATCAAAACTTTTTCAGTTGCATTTCTTTCTTTTAAAAAAAAATAAAATAATTCAATACTATTTCAATTTTTATACTCTTTCACAATAGTGTATTGATACTTGCAGACTGATACCATTTACAGGAAATCTGCTACTTTCTTAATATAAGATGCCCCAAAACTTCTTGAAGAATTTCTTAAAACCATGTTTCTCATTCTTTTAATATGTTTTCCAAACCAAGGCTAACTTTCACTGTAGGTCATATTAATAGTCCAAAAATTAAAAGCTGATCCTTGTGTTTGTATTTTAAATTAAAACAGTGAGAGGCTTTCAGAGCACTTGCACACACTCCCCAGGCCGTGGATTTTCTCCAGTCCATTGGTCTAGAGGTTTCTCTTACTGAAATACTGTGGCAGGAAAGGGGGATTAAATTACTGAGGCTGTCAAAAAGGACAAGCACTCTGCCATACATTATCATTATCACTGGCTTCCTCAGTGGAAGAAAATGCAGTAAATCACTTCAAATACAAAGCAATAAAGACCACTGGCTTTTAAAATCATGACTGCTATTGCCATGAACAGAAAGTGACAGCTGTGTGGCATGCTTAGATGCTGCTTGTATCTTTTTTGACAGTGTGCACACAGACCTGCCAGTGACACACCGTTACATCACATGACCTTTCAAATTTGATTCTAACATTGCTGCTTCTCCTTAGAAAAAAGAAAGAAATGTTTATTTTTCCTTTGTTCTTTTCCTCATGTTCTTTCTTCTAAAAGGTGAAAACCAATTGATACTGATATTAATTCTGATTTGCGTTGCAGTGATATACGTGGCTAAGGCAGATAATTGTGCAGAAAAAGAGTATCTCAAGTCTGTTCTTCTAAAACCAGAGCTACACACTGGCAGGTACATGTTAGTGCTGAAAAACTCTATTATAGGTCTTTGTAAATAATGATTGTGGTTTGCCTTGTTGTTTGTCTCTGCTGAGGAGGCATCCCTGAGAAGTTAATACCTACCTAAGTAACTAAGTAGAAAAAAATTTGTTTCCACTAGGAATGATACCTGCATTCTGATCTTATTTCTTCCCTGAGTAGGCTCATGTGGTGTGGAAGATTGCAGCCTCACTTAATGTTGGTTTAGTGCTGTGGTTTGGGTTTTGGTTTGGGAGTTTGTTTGTTTGCTTCTTTTGCTTTTAACAATTTTATTTTGCAAAAGAGAGATTCTGTCATCAGTATTCTATCACTAATGAATTTGAAAAGTGCGTTTCTACACCATGTAGTGTAGTACATTCATTGCTTTCTGAATTCAGAGTACTAAAAGAAGTCTTAAGAGCTGCAGAAAGTGTTCCTTGGCCCTAGAATTTCCAAAAACATATATATATATATATATACAGATGTAGTTTTTATATTAATACATATGGGAGAGGGTATAAATTAGTCTTGTCCAGTTTCATTATAATAAAAAATTTTTTCTTATTCTAATTTTTTTTATTGCAATAGCATTTGTGCTTTACTTTGACAGAATGAATGACATTGTTTGATCCTGTTTTCTCTTAAAGGTCAGTCTTCATTAGAATGGAATAATTATTAAATTAAAGATTGATTTAATTCGCAGGAGAGTAGGATACCTGCTGACTGTATTTGAAGTGCTGGAGTTACTTGTAAATTTTTAAAATATCTGTTTATCCACAAATCACTGATTCACTCTGCAGTAAGAAAGAGAGTGATCTCTCTTCATTTCATTTCCGTTCTATATCTGAGATTCATGTTTTGGCCAGAAAACAGGTTTTACTGGAATGGAGCAGGGAACACCATGAAATGATTACTTTTTGGGATGGAAATATCATACCAAAACATTCTTAGGTTTGGAGATTTAAAAAAAAAAAAAAAAAAATCATTTAATAAGCAAGGAGAAGACTTACTTTACCATGTAGATTAGGAAAGTGGGTAACATTCTACTGAAACACGTTCTGCTGAGATTAGAGAGTATTGAGAATAAAATACTCTTTTTTTCTTTTTTCTTTTTTTTTTGTGGTTCATGAGGGATAATTCAGCAAATAGCTAGTCTGTGTGCTGCAATTTCTCCTATAAATACTTAGATATCTGTATTAAATATCTTACAAACCTGAGGTAAAAAGAAGGTAAAATAACAGCAGTAAACTTTTTCACTGACCAGACACATTCACCTTCTACCTGTGCCATCATGGTCCTGTCCTCTGTGTTACCAGGTAAATTGTTTTCTGCAGGTATTGGTGTGTCTGGCTTGGCCTGTGGTGAAATTTCAATTTTGTCATGACTAAACAGGAAGGCAGGAATGTCATCAGTAGTCCAGTTCCCCACTTTATCCTAGCAAGGACCACCAAGAAACAAAATTTATGAAAAGATTCTGCCCATACTCTAAAAGTTTCCAACTCTATGTATTTTAAACCTGGCCTAGTTGTATCAACATGTGTTTTCTATCACAAGCTTTACAAACTAGTATCAGAGCTTTTTCAGCTGAAACAGGAACTCAACTAAACTAATGCTTTAAAGCTCAGGAAACCAAATTATCAGGGATATAAATATCATTGAAAATTGCCTGCAGATGGTTGAGCCTGACACTTTATTAGTGTTTGTGCTATGCCAGATTATAGAGCATAGACAGTGTATTATGTATATTAAGTAGTGTATTAATTTATTTTTTTTCCTGTCACAAAGAATGTTGTTAGAAACAATACTCATAATGATTGGATCCGTATTGGAAAATAAATAAATAGATTCATCACATGCTGGTTTTGTCTTCCAAAAGCAGAGTCACTTTAATGAATCTCTCTTGAAAAAGATAAATATTCTCAAGTGTTAAAAGATACATTAAAATATAATAAACAAAATTACTGCTGAGGCAAAATTACTGCTAAGCCAAAGTTGCAACTATAGCCTAGTTCTATAGTTGAAACAGAGCCAATTTGATTCTGAAAACAGTGCATTTCACAGCTTTATACTCTTTTAGTTTATACTTGCAAGTAAATAAATATAGATTGACATGGCATTTATACAGGAAAGTATATTTATTTTATAGAATCCTAAAACCATTTAGGTTGGAGAACTTTAGAGTCACCAAGTCCAACCGATACCCCAGCACTGCCAGTTCCACCACTAATCCACGTCCCCAAGTGCCTCCAGAGCACTTGAAATGCCTCCAGGGTTGGTGGCTCCACCAGCTCCCTGAGCAGCCAATTCCAGAGCTTGACAACTCTTTCAGTAACTAATTTTTTTTCTAATATCCGGTCTGAAATTTGTTTGAAGTGGAGTTTACTGTTCATTTAAAGATAAGATTTCAAAACAAAGTTGATTTTTCTCTTCTTTCAGTTCTTGATATGGAATCATTTTAAGTGTTTATTTGAAATGTTGACTTTGGTTCCATATTTGAACAAAGAGTGGCAGAAAATGCAAGAATATTCAGTGTAAAAAATCAAGAAAAAATGCTGTTAAATGGAATTATGTAAAATATATGAGCATAGTTCTTTTGACAAGCATCTTTATGCTTTCATCAGTCGTCGTCTCTATCATTATTAGGGAGATTTTGTCATAGCACTGGCTTTTTCTTATAGCTTTAATGTATGACAAGGGAAGCCTTTTTGGTTTGTTTCTTTTTCTGTATAATAGAGATTCAAGTTCTTTATCTATTTTGGGAAGCTATACTTGCTAATATTTGTAAAAACCTTGTGAAAAAAAAGACACAAAATTATTATTTCAGCATCTGAACCCTGTCATTATGTGTTCAAGTCTTTAAATCAGTTAAAAGGACACATTTCTTGCAGTCCATTTAACTTTCTGTAACTGTGTCATAGTTATTTTTTATTCTTCCACTGTTGTCTTTCAGCATTTTAAGAGTGTAGAAATTTTGGTCATGTAGAGGAAGTTGCCTGATTTCTCATGCCAGACTGTACTTGAAATGCTTGCAGACCTGGAGGTGGAGTGTGTGCTCTTCTGACAAGTGTCAGGAGAGACATATGTGAGGAGTGGAGGAATCCGTGTGTCTAACAGTCACCCTGCTGTGATAACAAGAGTGAACAGGTTTATGCAAGAGGTTTCCAGGCTGATCCTGACAGGTGCATCATTTCTTGGTGGGAAATGATTGTTATTCCAAGAAACAGACTATATGAAGTCATTGTTCTCCAAAGAAAATCTATGCATCCGTGTTACAGGGGAGCAGAGCATGTGTACAGTTGTTAGCTTCACGTTAATATGCGACATTAACACACAAAGTTTTCTCCTTCCTGCTCAAAAATGGATGATCTGTGGAATAAAAAAAATTAGAATCAGATTTACCTACATAAGAAGTTTTGTCCAGTCACTCTAAATTACCTGCTGGTGAGAATGCCTTTAAGTGTTATCCTAACAACCATAATAAATAATTGTCCAGGCTTTTCTGCTTCACTGTAAAACACATTTTAAGTTTAAGGCACTTATTATTTTTTCACTTTTGTTTTGCCAGACAAGTTTCATTTAGTTCTCTAGTCTTTCTTGCAGTGGCTAGCAAATATCTTCCCACATGGTGCTTTTACCAGGATGTCAGAATTTCTTCTTATTCTGTCAGTAAGTCTGGGATTCCTGCAAGGAAGTGAGTAACTGGTGTTACAGAAATGAAATGTGGAAATGAGGAAAAGTCTAGGATCCCAGAGAGAAGTGTGGGAGAGGAACGCCCTCCATAGCTTTATCCATGTAAGAAATCCTTGTATAAATTTGATATACCAACTCCCATCAAAATTTCTTTCAGAAGTGAGGCAGTGTTAAGGTGAGGTGGGACACTGGCTGCTGCAGCTGGGTGAGGGGTCTGTTCATGTGCCATAGGTTCTCAGGCAGTTTAAACTGTGTCTTTTTAAGCAGTTCAGCCTGAAATCAGAACTCTTGCAGTTTTTGGTAAATGAAGACAAGTTAAAGCATACCAAATATATTTAAATATTCTCTCAAAGCATTTGTGATACTTTTAAAAGTACAAAACTCAAAGTGATTGTGGTACCATTCTTGGAGTCTAGTTGGAGTATTCCCATGGGATCCAGAGTGCATAACTCCTCCTTCCTGTTTAGCAGCAAAGATTCAATCCAATATTATCATCTTTTAAGCATATTGGAACTATATGGTGTTAGAGGGGCTGTTATTTTCATCTGTTTTGTTGAAGCTTGACCTATTCATGTAAAATACCTTTGTTTGATCTGAACCACAGGGTGGATCTGTAGGAATGACACTCCCCTTTGGCTATAAGATGCTGTCTCAAATTTTACTTGACCTGCTTTTAATTTATGTTTTAGTGAAAATTTTGGTAATAGTTGGTACCCTTAGGTGATAAAAGTTAATTCAGCATGAATCTCTTCTTCTATCACTGTCTTAACTGCTATACTGGTTTCCCCAAGAGATTTAATGTTGACACTGAATCATCATAACAAAACAGATCTGTTCCCAAAATCCAACAGTTTTATCAAATTATTCTTACAATTTTTAACTTGTTTTTATTCAATTTAATATTTATCTTGCAGATCTAAGTATTTCCTATTTTTGATTGGGTTTGGGCTGTTTTGCTGCTGCTTAGCTTTGTGCCAAAATCTCAAGTTAAATGAATTATATTCAGTCAAGCCACCTGCTGGTGGAAGTAGCTGTGATAGTTTTCCTTTTTTTGCCTCCAGGAAATTTTTTAAAATATTTTCGTATTTTTGGTAGGTGACTGGGTTTAGTGACAAATATTTACATGTGTATTTTCTATGATAAATATTTTTTAGTAAGAGAGGAGCACAAAAATAAACTGCTATAAGAACATATTTTAGTAGTTGTTGTGTTTGAAGTCTTTTTAGGAAGATTTGATTGTATTTTGTCTGACATATCCTTTCCTTCAGACTTGGATTTTACGCAACTTGGTTGTTACCCATTTGAAATTATGCTTATTGTAACATTTTTAGGCTGTAAAGCTCACAAACACTTACAGTTTGAACAACATTGCCAAGACATACCAAACGTTAGCTCTAAATTCCTGTCATTTTGTCAGTCTCGGTGTTTTTGGCCCCAACACAAGCCACTAACTCAAGTGAGCTCCAACCCAATCCTGGAATTATGTGTTTAGAAGGAAAGCCGTACTTGGATGCAATGGGTGTAATTTAAGTTCACAAAAGAAAAGCATATATCTTATATAGTTTCTTGTATGGCCATGTGAACAAGAATTGTACCACAGAGTGGTGGGGAGGGGGAAAGAAAAATGGCACATTTCTATACGGCTACAAATCTATGGTTAAACCTCCCTGTCCTTCTAGTACAGCTAAGTAATGCTAAAGAAAAGGGGAAGATTTAAAAAAGGGTGTCTTAGACAATTCTTGTCATGGAAAATGTTGAATTTACTTGATAAAGAGTTCTTATTTGTGTTCCACTTGTAAAATAGAATGTGGGTTTGCCTTTTTTTCTGGTTTTAGAGTTGCTTTTCAACCCTTTTTGAAGGTAAAATATCTTTTTTCTTTTTTTTTTTTTTTTTGTTTTTGTTTTTTTGGGTTTTTTATTTATCCTAAAATTTCTGTGGTCAGTGATCCCCCAGAAGATGAACAGGATCTTGAATGTGAATATATTGGGTTTGCTCTGGTCAGTTTGAAAGAGATGTTCCAGAAGCAAAGAAATATCATTGAACAAGACATTGATGGTAAGTTTTACAGATCAGTTTATTGTAAACTTCTGTAGCTTAAAAATTATTTGTTGAATTTCTACTTTTCTCTGCAAGGGTTACTATGAAAGTAATTGTTTGACATTTTGTCAATAAGAAATCCTTTAATATTAATTAATGGCTTCCACATTTTTTTGCAAAAGTCTACAAAAACTGTGTGCTACTGTTATTCCTTAAAATATGTTTAAAAAACGAAGCCAAAGAAAATTCCCAGCTCATAGTACTTCATTCATAAGACCTAAGAACTTTCCAGACATGTCCACTTGCTATAATTCTCTATTTTGTACATCATGCTTCATTGTAATAGGACTATATATATTTTTATTAAAATTTATGTCAGTAATTCTGTATTGTTAAAGTCTATATCTTATTTAGAGCTATAACTCCCAGAGTACCTCCAGCTTGTGTCCTCCATATGAAACCTGTTTCCCAGACAGTATGAAATAGTGGTGGTTTTGGTAAGGTGTCAGTTTAGAGTGAACACCTTTCTGAAAGGGACTGTGACCAAACCTTCAGTGTGACTCATTAAAGCAAGGTGAGGAGAGCAGGAGGTGTGGAATCTTCCATTTCCTGGGCCATAGGATCATTTTTATAACACTGGTAAGA
The DNA here is from genome assembly GCF_025592945.1 of Manacus candei. Lineage (NCBI taxonomy): Eukaryota > Metazoa > Chordata > Aves > Passeriformes > Pipridae > Manacus > Manacus candei. Next base: position 5,563,985 of record NW_026138113.1, on the reverse strand, counting down.
AGACTCGAGAAGGCTACTTGGTCCTTTCATAGACAGTGAAGGAAAATATTGTCCTTGCTTAGGGTTTCTGGTTCCCTGTGTTTGCAGGGACGTGGTTACCAGGGTGTGTTTTTCTCCTACCTCTTTGTCTCAACCCTCTTTCCACTGTGGGAAAGCCCAGTGAAGAGAGTAAATCTCTTACAAACAGTCCCTCTCCTCTGCCAGTGCAGGAGCCAGCCTGATGAATGGATGCAGAGCACACAAGGTACCCTTTGCAATAGCCAGAATTCCAGTCAGCCCCAGTGGAATGCCAGGCTAATGTCACTTTGCTACTTCTACTGCTGTGTCTAATTCCCATACCTTGAGCAACGGGGAGCTGAGTAGTGAGGGAAAGAAATAGGCTTTCTTATCCATTCCCATTATCATGCATGATTTGCATCCATGCTGTAACTAAAATGCTAAAAGTATGCATCAAAGTTCCAGGAACACGATAAGGAAAATGCAAAGAATCAAATCTCCATACCCTGGAAAAATAACATACAGATTTGATGCACTTCTTACTGTGGCTGAACCACTTGAGCTTTTCTCCACCAATACTTTTTCTCCAGGTAGTTATACAGAAGCACATCTCCAAAGGTATTTTGTAGTCTCTCACTGCAAGATTGTTTTTGTTCTGTACTTTATGGCCGTAATTCCCACTGTCATAATTCCTGTTTGATAAGATTGATTAGTGATATAAATACAATTTTCTACCCTTGAAAGTCACCTTTCACAAAACTCTTAAAAGTCCTAATCATCATCTGAGAGAATTATTATCACAGGAAGGACTGTTTTTTGTTACTAGTTATTGTTCTGTTAAAAGCTAATCATTAGTATGTGATGACAACTACTTCAAAACAATATTGTGAGGAGCATTTCTTCCCCTGATCATAAGACACTTGAACTAATTTTTACTTTGTGTGAATTATATCCATGAAAGTAGTAATAATAGCTAGAAATACTTTTTTATTCTTTTTCCTATCCACACTTCTGCCCTTCCCTGCAGGTACCAGGGAAGGTTCTATTGCATCCAGGACATATAACATTGTATATTTTTCTGAAAATTTAGAACTTTCAGAGAACTGAAGTGAATTTTACGTTAACATATGTCAGATCGAGACAAAAGAACATGTCCGTATATTTTCTTGGACCAAGTCATTGTAGAAGGATCTGCTCTTAAGATCTGGATGCAGACTTCATTTAAATGTAATGACACAATAAATAGAATTCCTAAGTTATAGTGTACACATCCTCTCAGGTGGATATTGGTTTGAGGAAAAAAGACTTTCCCTAGGCACAGGAAAATTGGTAGGACACTACCACGTGAAGTACATAAATGTCCTTCGTTCTTTCTGAGACTCCAAGCAAAGTCTTTTTCATATCTTGTTCCTTTCATTGCTGACTGTGTGAAAGTGGCCTCCATGAAATTTGAAGCAATTAAGTGAATGACTTAGCAAGAGAATGAGTGAAAAACACTATAGTCAACATATCTACCAGTGTGCCTCAGAGATAGTATGACAATATGAAAACTGAGAAAATAGAATTAATGTTCTGATATCAGCAATTACAGTTATCCTGTTCTTATAAGTAAAAACAATACTGTCCCCTAAAGTCTGCTCTTGAAGTTGACAGTTCACTGAGTGATCTGTTCAAGGTTATACAAAATGGTTTGGATCTCTAAGATTAGCATCCAATCTGTCCTATAATAGCTCTTTCAACAGAGTAAATAATGGAAGGTTTATCCTATGTTTTTTCTTCTCTAAACCTCTTCTGGGCTGTCCCAGCAGCCTAGAAGTTGTAACATGCAGTATCATTGCATGTCCCAGAGTACTTAACCCAGTTTATATACTAAATACATAACCTTGCCATTTGTCAGCTGTATAATTTGCTTTGAAAAAATATGCTGTCAGGATTATTTGTTTTTATTCAAATTCCTTCTAGAGTCATGTTAGGCAGCCTCATTGCTTTTTATGCAGGACTGGGAAAAAACCTCATTTTTGACTTAGCAGCATGTTTTAATCACAGCAGCAGAGATTCTGGCCCTCTGGGCTTACTTAGATATTGTAAAAGAGTGCAGTTTCAAATCATGTCAGCTAATTTCTGTAAAATAGAAATTTAAAATACTACTTTAAAACCCACATACACAAAGATGAAGGTAGTCAAATAGTTTAGTCTAGAGGAATTATCTTCTTTGTTTATACCTCACTATTTTGCAACACATAGAAGCTTGCAATTTAAATAATTTTGCATTGCACCAGCTGGAAAAAACAATTACTGTTTAAATACTAGTAAGTGTCCAGGTTGATTTGGACCTGTCCTACACAGTGTAGAAAATGCATTAATAGGTATGGTTTTGCTTAAAACTATTTATAAATATGCATATATGTTTTCAATAGAGTTTGAATTTACATATTGCCACATCTCATGTTTACATATTGAGAAAAATTATTAATTTATATAGGCGATGATTATACCAATAGTTTTCTTTATTTCAAAGGTAATTCGAGCACTAACACTTTAATTGATGTACATTCTAGTTCTTAGAGTGCTCAGTCTGCAGTAGGCTAAATACCTGAGCTGGAAGATTCCTTTATTCTTTATTTATTTCTCCTCTGCGCGTGCCGGGTGCCTTTTAATCTGTCCAAACGCTACGGAAAATTACCAGAACAAAAGCAAACCCTTAAATAAAATTGCTAATGCTGTTTTGTGAGGCTCCCTTTCTAGTTTTTGATTCACAAGATGATGGTGCAGTGATTGGGGAGCTCAAAGTAGCCGTGGAGGCCCCTCCACGTGCCGCGTTCGGTCTGCGAGGAGCGCGAAGACGACTCCGAGGCATGAAAGGAAGTTTGCCTGCAGAAGTTCCTTCTCCCAGTGTAAATACATGCTTGATAGCGCATCAAAGATGAGATCTTTGTAATTCTTACAGTGTATTTAATGTATAATTCATATGGAAGGGACGCTTGATTTGTAGTTGTAAAGTTTTGTATACTTTTCAGTCTGTTTGTTTTTATATTTCCCCCCTAAGGCTAAGAATCTCTCCACAATGGACAACGTCTTGTAAATAATTAATACCTACATGATTGAATGATGTGCTTTATTTGCATTTTCAAGATTTTTTCCTACATAAAACAGTAATAAAAATGCAAGTCAAAATTTTAATTTTTAATAAAAAAACCATAAGCCTTAGAAAACTGATTAAAAATACTTTTATGTTATCCCTAATCACCCCGCTAAATGGAATGCCTGTGATTAGCCTCATTAAGAATTTTATACTGTGAAGATTTTATTAAAAGCAATATATGAAAATTACTTGGATTAATGTGTTAATCTGCCTCTTTAAAATGCTAATATCCATTTTATGCACATTAAATCTCAGTATGTGTTTTCTTTGATGCATGCAGTTCCTATCAATTAAATATAAAAAATTAGGCTAGTTGCAGGACTTATTAAATTACTGCAACCTTTTTTAAATAACTTTTACCCTTCTACTAACATTATAATCAGCTGTTTATGGTTACCATAATTTGAAGTAGGGGGAGGGCAGGCACAATCATTTTCTGTACAGTAGAAGATTTACTTTCAACCAACATCTGTCAAAGCACAAAAAGAAGCCAAAGTGTGAGATTTTGCTTCACCTACTTTGGATTGTAGGGATGGGCAACTGTGTTTTCATTTGGGTTTTGTCACTTTTAGAACTTACATCAAACATATACAATAAATCGTTGTATCTGAATAACCAGTGTCTAGCATGGAAAGTTAATTTTACAGCTTTTAACCAATCTCAGTGAAGGATTTAATTGATATTTTTAATGGAGCTGTGAATCAATGCTGCAAAAAGGATTGTCTCTCGAGAACGAGGATATAATACATTTCATTTTTTAATTTACTTTTTTATTTGTCATTTTCTTCAAAGGATTTTATAGACTGTGGATTTCCACTGTTTGCAAACAGGCTATGTTTCTTCATAAGCATATGTAAAGTATTCAGAGAGATAAGTAATTTATTAAAATCTACCTAATTTGCCGTGATATATTAAATCTCTGCTTCAGTGATCACAGACCATTTCATTTAGAGAATTAGGCATTCCCTCTTTGTGTGATTAAAGCTCTGGAAAATGAGTTCTTTGCTCCTATTTGTGAACATTCAAAGCCTGCTAATGGCAAGAAGATGGAATAGATTATGAGACAATTCATTACAGTTCAACAGAAAAAAACCCCTGCTATAATGCAGAAATGCAAGTATGAATATCTGCATATAGTTTGAACCATCTGTGCTCTAATGGCTTCAGTAATGGCTCTTCGTCTTCAGTAGGCTTTGAAATGACATCCATACAATATTAATTTGTTGATGTACATTATGAGGCCAATGGAATGAATATATTCTGACCACAGAAATCTCTGAATTCCAACATGATCCGCTGGTTGACTCCATTTTAGGACCTACCATCTTCAGTAGTACTTCTCATCCAGGCTTTGCCAATCCTCACAGCATTTCATTCCTCTGGAACTCTTAGGAGACCACAGACAGCTGCATTCCTAAACCCCTCCATTCTTCAGTTAATGGCCATATGTTTGTTGTCATTTGGGTTGGCGCTTAGTTCATCGTTTTGGCCACTATTTCTAGCTTTTTTTGGCTCTGTGCGTCTATATTGTCAATAAGACTGTTATTATACATTACAATAATTTGAAACAGCCAGATTCAACACTGAGATTAACTGAGTGGCTTTTGAGAAATTTAGTTGTGGTATTCTATCAGGAGGTTCTTATTATTCTTCTAATACTTTGCAAACCAAACTAAATATCCTGCACATAAACAAAGAAGCAAATTGTATTGAGTTTTCGTGTGTTACTGTTTACTGACTTGCAGGAGAACTATGTTAACTGGTGCTTGTTTTCTTCTGAAATAAACCATGTGGTAAAATTAGAAAATCAGTGATGTTCATCTCACTTAAACATTTACAGTAACACCCTTAGCACTTAATCTTCACCATCTGAAGCTGAAAACTTAGAAACCAAGCATTCATATATTCATTAAACACAGACCTCTTCATATATTCAGTCAGTTACTGCAAAATATTCCAGTTGACATTTGGTTACATTGTGTTAACTGTTCTCAGTGACTCCAACATTAACATGTATAATTTACCTCAGGTTCCTAGACATATTTCTTTGTAAGGCTCACTGTTACTCAGTTTTGGATTTTAAAAAATAATCTTGATTTCTGTTCATGTTTATTGCTAAAGCAGATACAATATTCAGCAAGGATTTTCCCAACAGATGGATTGTATTATCTTATGCAACATAAACATGCGATCATACCAGAAAGTTTTGTTCTTACATTAAGTAGTCTGTATTTCCAGTATGCTCTTAAATCTTAAGTCTAAATGCTACGCTGTGCAGGGCAAGTGGAAAATGTAACATAGTACTGTTTTGGCTAGATTTTAGCAATGAATAGCTTGAAGAAATCTTGTGTCTAGGTACTCTTTAGACTAAGGTACAAAGGAGCCATGTTAATGTTGGGTACTACCGTGCTTTAAAATGTTACTCAGTTAATATTAATTTTCGTGGAATAGATAATTTTTTTCTGTGGCGTAACTTGGTCTCAACAGTGGTCCTGCATAAGATGAAATGGCAGTGTCAAATGATCAGTTTTGTTTTATATCTTTTCCCATTTATTATTAGAACTTATAGCTTTACTTCTGATTATCTTCTGATGTGGTATACAATAGCTGGTATTCTCCAGGTGTCCCAATATGTTTATCAAGATGGAAACATTTTTGGGTCAAAAAAACTTAATCTGTTTTAAATGTTGCATTTAACCATTTATAACCTTAACCTAGGGATGGAAGTTACAAGAGTAAATACATCATGAACCAGGTAACATCTCTGTGAAGTCAATGAATCTTTCTGTAGAGTAAGTCACAGCTTATCTCATATCATGATTATAAGAGTAGATATAACATAAATTTCCACCAAGTTTTGTGAAGCTGTTGACAAAACATAGCTATGTTTTTCTTAACAGTGTGGTTTGCTCAGGTAACTTTTCTGTAGATTTCATTGGTAAACAATTTTTTGTGATTTATTCCTGGGTTGGGTTGTTGGTTTGGTTTTTGGTTTGGTGTTTTTTTTATGTTAAACTGAGATTATTTTAAGAGTAAGAAAACAAACTGATAGATTAAACAAGACCAGTCTCAAACTGAAATTATCCTCCTCATGACCTTTGTTCATGAATTCTTAACACATTTTAGATTTTCAAAGCAACTGTTTTCCCTGACCTGTGAGAAATAGGGATATAAACCTGTGACCTCTGTCTGCACCCATTCTCTGTATTAAAATATATCTTACTTCAGTAGTCAAACATCAGTAGCTGCAATTGTGCAAGACAGGTCTTGCACATGATCTAGCAATGATTTGTTTAACATTTTTGTGGATTTGGAAAAATAATCTATTTTCTATTTAGACAAACTGTCATTCTTGTTGGATGCAAAAATATTTCCTTACATATTAAAGCTGCAAGAACTGAACCGTCCTTGAAAAACCGTTGGAAAAATGTGATCCTACTCTACAACAAAAAAAAAATCAATCAAGTGAAGTTTCTTTTCCTTAAGAACTGTTACCAACCAGTGATAATTCTGATTACCCAACCGTAAGTATAAATAGCTACAATAGCTGATAGCCTTTGAATTCAAGGATAATGAAAACCAGAAAGTGTTCCACCATATATAGGGCAATTTTCCCAAAGAAAGGAAAGGAGGAGACACCAATCAGCCTCTGATTCCAAACACACAGTTAAACACGGCAAACTTAAGAAGAGAACATCAGAAAATCTTTTTACTTTTTGAAAACATTTCTTAACCTTCTTCCCTCTGCAATAAGCAGTTATTGCAGTGTACGAAAATCAGGCCCATTTGGAAACTTTCCAATAGGTTGGTATTGTCAATGGTTTCATTTACATCTTAGATGAAATGCACAAAAATGGATCTGTTTATAAAGCAGTATCAGTCATGTGTCAGCATACAGTAAATATAACCTGAGCAACAATAGATATGGGGAATTTTTTTTATCTATAGTTAAGGCATACAAGTTAGTGTAACTTGTAATTTGTTTTAGAATGGAATATACAGTTATTTACTCAAAAGTCTGTAGGAACAGAGCTCTTCACAGAAGTTTGTGAAAGTAATGTGGGATTACATTTCCACTCACAACATAAGGCAAATAGAATAGTGGCCTATAACAGAGGCCTTGTACAGCTATTGATGGATCCTACAACAGCATATGTTGTGAAAAGCACTGACTGGGGTAGCTTTGTTAATCTCTCCTCAGTATTTCTCTGAGTTGGCCTGTTCAGGGAGAGCACAGGAGTTGGGTCTTAGGAAGTCTGTAGAGTGTGAGACGTGCTGTTTCTCCATTTTCATCCTTCTCTGGAGGACTGTCTCCCTACAGCAGGGAAGTGGGAGAAAGACTTTTCTACTAATGGTGAGTTTTGTTTTTAAAATCAATGTACAAAAAGGCTTTGGGCAAAATTGATGGGAACTCCTTAGATGCTTTAAGTCAAAATAGTTTTTGTGTTTCACGTGCACTGCAGTAAGCAGGAAGTCCATATTTGATCAGGCCCATAACCTTAATTCTTGTTCATTGTAAATTTTGGTGAGCTGCTCTGGTGACAGAAAAAAAAAACAGAGCACAGAAAGATGTGGAGCAAAGAGATTACACTCTCAGAATTAGTTTGTACTTAAGAGGACAGCAGATTGGGTTATTTCCATATTGTGACTGTAGATATTGTCTCTTAGAATTTCTTTCCTGTTGCACTCAGTGGGCTCCAGATATTTTCTTTGTAACTGGAGGGCACTGCTTCAAAAATCACAGTATCACAGAAAAGCTGAGTTTGGAGAGGTGACTCTGGAGGTTACCTTGCCCAACCCCACCAGTTCTCCAAAAGTTTCCTTCCCTCCCAGCAGAAAGAACCCTTGGAAAGGTACCAAATAAAAGCATTTGTTAATTTGGCGACAGAGAGGCTTTTTATTCAAAAGAGAGTTGAAATTACTTAGCCGTTTTCTGGAAGCTTCCCTTCTGTCTTCTTACCATGTGAAGAAATGAGGCTTTACAATTAAAGAGGGAAGAGGCATAACTACTTGTGACTGTTCTGTTGGATTTAAGCTGATTCCTACACATCTGGGAGGAAGCAGAAAGGATGAGCAATCTTTTCATAAGGTTTCCCACTTCTGCTGAGGCACATTGAGGAAAATCCCTGTAACCACAGACCACCTGGACACAGCCCCTGCCCTGCCCAGGTCTGGAGGCAGCAGGTACAGCCTGGACAGAGAAAGCAAGGGTAGGACTTGTGAGATTAAAGAGCTGTTACTACCCTAGAGTAACTTCAGTGGCTGCAAAGGATTTGGTGTTTTTGAGTGCCTGAGAGGAATATGGTCTCCTTCTTGGGGTTGCTGTGTGTCAGTGAGGAAATGGAGGGAAAATGTGGGTCTTACGTGGAAGAAGTCACATGGGACATATCCTGGGAGACAAGGAAGGATAAAAAATAAGATGAGGAAATAGAAAATAGAGAATTAAACATTGTAATGAAATAGGTGTCCTGTACAAAGAGCTTTCCTACTGAGCTTCTCCTCAGCACCTGTAACAGCCCTGGTTTCAGATACAGAGTGGAGGGAGGGCCCAGGTGGGGATCCTGGAGAGATGCAGGCAGGAGTTGGTGTGAGTCTGATTTTGTCTTTGTTCATTTACCTGTTTTAGTATTGAGCCTGATTTCCTAAAGCTTTTACATTAGAAAAAAGGAGGTGTTCATAAACCTGTACAGCATTTTTGCCTTGGAAGGACGCTTCCCAGGGTTTTAATAGCAGCAAGCCTGTCACATACGGGTTATTTTGTACAAAGGGAAGAGAAAGGACACTGAACTTCCCAGTCTGTTTGGCTGTCCCTCCAGGATGACCCTGCTCAGCCTGATGAACCACATCTTCTACTGTCCATTTGATATCAAACTCAGGATACAAGTGAACAGGTAAATGAGCTGGAAGTTGAGTCCTGGCATGCAACTCATGAAAGGCACAGAGACGGAAAAATGTCGAGGGGAGGAAAAGAGGGTGGTGGAAACCAACAGTTTGGTTTCACCTGGAGTTCAGTCCTGTCAAAACACAGGAATAAAACAGCATGATGCTTCTCAGGCTTAGGTTAAAAGGCAGAAAAACCCCAACCAAATAACAAAAAAAGCCCACCCCACCCAGTAATTTGTAAAACATCAGAAATTATGGGATCATGAGGCAATCTCAAGTAATCCCTTTTGGTAAAATGTCTGGTCTGCTTTTTTTTTTACTATGCTTTTTATGATTAATTTTGCTTGTAAAGTAGTACTGTTGATACCAGTTACACACATGCTCTCTGAGTATTAACATGAAAATGTAAGTTCATTTCAGGAACTGCTGGAGGGTGGATGTTATTCACATTTTATTATCCTTGTTTATGTTATGCTTTGTCTATTAAGTAAAATAGGTTAAGTGCACTAAGTGAAATGGGAGATTTATATTTTAAGGTGGGGTTATGTTTAGAGAAATAGTTGTTATCTACATCACTGAGAAATGCACAGTGCATTTTCTTTGGGCTTAAAGCCAGACGAGACATTCATAATAAGTTATTCTGACTCCCTAACAAAGGCTCCTGAATTCAGTTACCTGCCTGAATTATTGAAGGATCTCAGGACACTTGAGGAGGAAGGTCTGCAGTCACTTTCTCACATTGTCACTGCAGTTTAACATCCAGTGTATTTTACTCTCAAGCTTGAAGCTTAAATGTAATGTGAAGGTTTGTCTGATTTGGTTGCCATTATTTGACATCCTTCTCTTGAAATTATGATTCTACCCAAATTTGCTAAAAATTCACCTTAGGCCTAACCACTTCATTTTGTGAAACAGATATCAAGACTAAATCTAGTTTTGTGTGTTATTGTCCTCCTTGACTAGTTTTGGTGTGAAAATATTTTCAGTGCTACTTCTCTACTTACACCAATCTGATAATTTTAAAAATTAATATAAATTTGAGAGGGAAATCAATTAGTTGCATATTAAATTATATATGTTATATAATACTTAAATCAAAAAATCATCATCGTGTAATATAGTGAGACACACTTGGAAAAAGTACTACTTTATGTCTGACTTTTTCTCCTTTATTAGCATGCATGGTTTTAGCATTTGCTGGAAAGGGAAATGCATGGCAAACTTTTATATTCTGACTGATTCAAAACTTGATACACAATATAGAACAGCAGTTTATTCTTAAATATGAATTTATTATTAAACATAATATCATTATGCATATTAAAATCACTAATAAATACTTTGCTATTTACATCAATTTTTATATTAATCCATGCTGTGGTTTTAGGGTGTTAAATTATTGCATTTATAAATTGTTTATTCAAGGAAGAACTATTTATCAAAATGTAATTGTGGAAAAATAATCTTTTTGAGATTGGTTTCTCACAAATCCTATGACAGCAAACTAGAGGAATATAATTGTCCTTCTCTTTCATTTCTCAACAGCTTTGAGACTGTAGTTTGTTATTTTTACCTTGCAGCATTTTTCTAGTGTATACACCAGATATTTCCTCAGCACACTGCCTGGAGAAGGAAACGGGAATTTAAAAATGAAACCTTCCATTTTACAAAATTGATACAGACCACCCAGTAAACTCAGGTAAGTTCTGCAAGTACCCACTTCATGTCATTACATTATGGATCAGAATGCACAAGGTACCACTTGTGGGTGAAAGTTGCCCCCTACTGTCCCATATGACACTTGCATACAGAATTGTAATTCACAGCATTTGAGATTCGTCTACTCTTTCTTTAAAGGACATGTTGTAATTCTAAATTTTAGAATTTCATATGGGTGTATGGTGCATACAAGATCAGATGTTACAGGAAGAAAATGAGCTCAAAGACTGCACTCATAAATGCCTGTTCTTGTTAAATACTAAAATTAATTGAGCTGTTTAGTTTTATTTAGACCTGTACCTGAGTGTGAAGAAGATTTTGCCTTTAATAACTATATGTATATATATTATTGAGAGAATTATGTTGAAATAGCCTTATTGTTTTTCTTCCTTGTTCTTTGCAATGGAAATTTCATGGGTTTCTACACAGTGGGACTCTACCATTTAATGTCACAGTGCTGAATAAAAGGTGAAAAGCCAGTTAAGGAGGGGAAAATAGAGATTACAGACACAAGGAAAGAAATGTGTAACTAACAAAAACGTTACTGAGATAATACTTAGTGTTTCATTCCATATATGTAAAATGTAATTTCGAGGGAATGTCTATCTGTGGTAGCGTTATAAACCTTTAAAGGGATTATGTTTAAAATATTTGTTTTCAGGGTCTATTTAGTTGCTGCAGACTACTCCTTTTGGACCTCTTCTTTCAATTGTACAATAATTGCACATTATCATTCCATTTGTGAAATATTTTTGTTTATACAAATAGCTGTAGACATTAAGAAAGAAACAAATCTATGAGTTCTTATTTTTTTTCCACCTTTTCAGAATACTGTAAATTCCCTTTTTGCTAATCCCTTAAATAGTAGTAGTTAGTTCAGCTGAACTACCTATGGATGCTTTATAAGAATTTGTCAGCAGAGCAAATTAGCAGTTCAAAATCCTTACATGCATAAATAATTTAAAGACCGAGGAGAAATTAATCACAAACGCCAAACCTCTGGGAAGCTTGTAAAGCATTGTCCTAGTCACAATGTAAGTCTCTGTCCCTATTTACACTGCACAAATGGTACTTGAAAACAGCTACAGTGGTAACAAAACAATTGCCAATGTTTATGCTTTCAAATTATGTCTGTCAGAACAATTTGCATGTACGGATCTTAAATGATTCAGTAACAAATGCCAAACATAACTTTGTAACAGTAGACAACTGGTACTACACTGATATTATTAACATTTATTACATTATTATTTTTTAAGTTTTAGATACCAGTTTTGTTGGATATTTTTATGAAATTGCAGGGTTTTTTCAAATCCAATCTTTGATTTGCAATTTCCAACAAGGAATCCTTAAAGCATTTTACAAACTGTGTAGCACACAGAAATCATTTTGAAAAGAGAAACGGTAGGGGGAAAAAAAAACTGCCTGGAGGCAGTTGGTGGGAGTTGAGGATCTGTCAATGGCAAAGTGGCAACACAACTGTGCAAGGACTGAGATTGCAGGGATAATGGTGTGTTTTTGAAGGCAACACACATTCTTTTCCTCGGTCCTAGTACCTGTTGCTCCTGTCGGTACTACTTAACTTCTGTAGGGAACCCATTTCTCTTTTTGAGGATTCATTGGCAGTGTCAGGGAGATATCAACCAGGAGGCAGCTTCTGCTTGGATGTTGTGCTAAGTGTTTAAGCTTTACATGCCTAAGGGGGACAACAGGAAAAGCTTAAGGAGCAGAAATCCATGGAGGCTTAAATACTTAGAAGTATTAGAAGCCACTTGTGGCTCAGAAATGCCCTGAGCAGAGAAAGGGTAGAGGGTGAAAGAATGTTAGGAGGATGTGTTACTTATTCTTTCCCTGCTGTTGTTATTTAGGCACTCTTAGTGACTTCACAATATAAATTATAAGTCATTTATAGCAGAACATGAAATTAAGCCTCCTGGTTTTTAGGCCTCCTTCTTCATTGCTCAAAAGAGCTCTTAGTATATAATGTGTTCAGCACAGTCCTACGTGGGGCAACAGTACAGCAGACACTTTTAGAGTGGAAAAAGAACAGAAAGAAATTGGGAACTGACATTATGAAACCTGAAGTGCAATACAGGTTCTGTATTCTAACAGCTCGAGTTCTCTGTTCTTGAATTTCTTGCAGTCCAGAGGTCATGACCTGTACACAGTCTGAAGTTCGGGGTCACAGTGGAACTTAACTATTCTGTAACCCAGTGGTTTGCTGACTTGCCACTCTCTCTGTTATTCAGCCACTATTATCATTTCAAGAATTTAGTGTTTACTACACTTTAATATATCTGAAAATACATACTTGAACAAGCAACCACTGTGTTGCACAAGTTTGAACTTCCTCTCATCCAGACTGTGATGTGGTCCCAAAATGTGCAGTTTATCCCAAACATGCCTTGTAAATTTATCTGTGTTAAATTTACAAACAAAACCAACAACAGAACCGTCATATTTATAAGGATCCAGAAACAGAGTCAGATCAAGTAACAGATCTGAGTCAGTATTTCTGAAAGAATGTAGAATGATCCACCTAAAAGGCAGACATCTGGCAGTGTTGCAGATGTCTTTCTCAGAAAAAGAAGGGAAAAAAAGAAAAAGGTACTTTAATCCTAGGAAGTTAAAGAGAAGTTGACCAGATACTTGAAGAGGAGTTATTTCCAAAGTTGTAGGGTTTTGCTTTTTGCAACATTTACTGTTGTAGTTCAGATTTTATCATATGTGTGAGTCACAAAGTCGCTCTTTGATTTCACTTTTATATTGTCACCTTTACATCAAATGTTATTGAGTTCATTGCTCTTCTTGTGGCACCAGCATTGTTACCAGCATGTGTTATCTTGTCTGTATCTACTGTGTTCCTGTTGATCAAAGTGCCCAGAAGTGAAACTCTACCATTAGTTTTGTATAAAGCTCTGGATATTTGGCACAATAGGTTGTATAAATTTAAAAGCATGTACTAATATGCAGCATAAATGCAAGTGTGATATAGAATATTGACTTTTGTGTTTTCCTCTATATTTTCACCCTGTAGATTTTCAACCTTAACATATGCCTTAGCTGCTATAGCACAGAACCTGACTAAATTCTTCTATTGATTGTGCCTTGGATCAGCATAAAAGCAGCAACAAACAGAGATATTACACTGGGCAATCTGAAGTATCCCAGAGAAAAGGCTGTTTTTTCCTTTCTTTTCAAATGTATGGCAAGGCAAAAATCCATCTGTCAAAGTAATAACAAGGTCCTGTTTAAAGAAACAAATTTCTAGTTGTGTCAATACATTTACTGTAGTTTCCTATTAAACCTTGTTGCAATTTATTTCCTTCTGCTCTAGATGCAACATATTTGACTGAAAAGTAGTTGCAATAATGTGAAGTTTTCTGGAAAGTCATGAATACCTTATGTGAGTGGAAATGTGTTCAGTTGCCTGTTGCTCCACAGCCATTAATCTGATGAATAAAGAGTTTGCACATGGGTTCACTCAGAGAGTTAACATCTGATTTTACGTGGAAATGTTTAAAAGAAAAAGTAGCCTGAAGCCTGTTAGATAGACTTTTAGAGATTTATTTAATGCAGTTTCTTGCTTTTGTTCCTATTGTCTACTTAGAAAAGAATGTTGTTTTGAAATGTAAAATGAAATAAGGGAAAACAATTCAAACAGCATTTCTGCTGGACAAAAAAATCCTTTACCTCAAGCACATACAAAACCTGTCAGTTCTGATTACTCATCTGTTGTTCTACTATTTCATTATCATCTACATTAAATCAGATGATTCCCCACCTTTACACTGGTGCTTTGGAGATAAAATAAAGGGGCAGGAACTATCTTCATTTATCAGCATCAAATAGTATCAACATTTGTACTGGGATAGTATTTAGAACAAATAGAATTAGTAGCTATTATTTCTCTCTGTGGAGATAAATGCTTGATGCAGGAGCTACTTAGTCTTAAGTTACAGGGCAATACTGCATCTCTTCTTGATCAAAAAGGGATTCCTGGTGAATTCAGGAAATCTTCAAACATAACGTGTGTCCCTGTTTGCTGCTTCTGTTATTGTTTTTGAATTTATTGACTCTGTTTACCTATTACAGTGCACTGGATATGGATGATTGGAGTAATACTTGACTGGAATTTCCCCTGCTTCTTCCTATAATGTTTTTAGTGACATTGAAGAGACTTGGGACTTGAAGGTAACTCTCATGCAGTCAGAAATTGCATTGCTTTGATAAAGAGCATGTCATATTGTGTTCATATTGTGTACTTGCCTCTAAAAGCAAGACTAGGTGTGCCACTGGAAAATATTTTTGTCTTCTCCAAATTGTTTATTGAAGATGCTCTTTGCCTCATTTTTTTTTAATCTAATTTTAGAATATTTTTTGACTTGAAGTGGTAAATTGTCTAAAAGCAAGTTAATTTTGATACAAAAAACTCCATGTATTCATCTCTTCTGTGTCCAGTGTCACTGGTCTAAAATCTGATGCTTGGTCATTTCTAAGTGAATTCAATTCCTTAATACAGTTGTAAATACAAAACTTTTGTTTTTGTTTTGTTTTCTCATTGTTGTTGCTGCTGCTGCTGCTGTTTTTTAGAGTTAAATATGCTAATTCCTACAGATTTTCTAGTGAGAAGTAGCTGGGAACTATGCTCAAATTGCAGCTGAGTGTCCTTAGATTATAAACATAATATTCATAATCTGACCTGTGCTCCGTCAAAGAGCCCAGCTGGCCCACGTGCCCTGCAGGATAGACCAGGACTATTTAGATAGTTCATGACCAAATACAGAGAGCCAAAGGCAAGAAAATGAAAGCTTGTTTCTTTATTTTTAGCTGCTCCTACGGATAGCAAATATTTACTATACACGAAAGTCTCACACCCTTCAGACACCACTTGGAATGTTTGGCTGTGACTTGTCTTCTAAGAAGATTCCATAGGAAGCTTTCCTTTTCTTGCCAAATCTTCCTGTATTGGAACAAAGCTTGTTTCAGAGCAGGCTTTGCCTTCATTAAGCTTGGTTATTAACTTTGGAAGATTACAAAAAGATACAGGCTGTGTAAAAAAGGGGCTTTGTTGGCCTGCTGGAGGGTGAAAAATAGAACCAAAGACTGAATAAGAGTGGAGAGTAAAATCAAACTGTGAAATGAAATGTTGGTAGGGGAAAGGCCTCTAAGAGCTGCAGTCACATGTTATAGTGCAATCTTTTAATAAGATGATGTCTCCAAAAGTGAGTTATTCCAAATGGGTCATCATTGAATTGAGATGAAATTAATCCTATTATATTTCTTTACCTTGTGTCTGAGAGATATAGCAATAGGTACATATGCTCAGGATGTATTTTTAAATGGGATATTGACACTTATCAGCTGCCTGAGAAAGCTTCTATCTCTGCTCCCTTGATTGATAGGAAAATATGCTGCTTGCAGATCATACCCTGTTCTAGTCTGAAACTGAATTTCCTTAAACTTGGCTTTCCAGAAATTAAATGCTCTTGAATGGATAAAACCAGTGTATTTAAGGAGCATTTTGATGAAGTAAATTCTTTAACATCCTGATGTATATTGACCAGAACAATGGAGGCATATATGCCCTGGAGTTAATGCATGGATGTGTGTGGCAGATGCAAGGCCTGCATATGGATGTTAAAATCCACATCAAGGCTTGTATCAACTCAGCATGATACAGCAATTGAGAATGGCTGTTTGTAGAGCTCTGGTCAGCATTAGTAAAAAAAGAAAGCAGGGTTTGCATTCCACAGTGGTGGTGTAAGTCAGCCTGTGTAAACCTTCCTTCATGTGGGTGCACATCATTCTTCAGGCACATCCTTGGTTTAGACTAACTGTGACTCACATGGATAATGTGTTAATCTGACAGCTAATGTTGCTAAAAAATGGATTAACTACTATGTACACGACAGAAAATATCTATCAAAAAGCATGATTTTGCTTTTCAAATACTCTGTTCCAGTGCACTCCTCCTTTGTTCAAGGGGGTGATCTGCTCATCAAAATGATCAAAATGGTTTATACTTGCTTTTACTTCTTGAAGAAAGGTGGCTCCTTATTGCCATTTTTATTAGAAAACTTTTTGAGTTTTTTTCTCCCTGATAATTTTTGTTGACATTTTCATATAATCACAGTTAACTATCTTGCCCACAAAGCTACTGAGGATGCAAAACCATCTGTGAACCATGGCCTGCAGCTAAATACTTCCCAAATCAGGATTAGCAGCCTCTGTTTTGTTTTGTTGTTTATTTTTTTTCCCCAATTAAAAAAATGCATGTGTCCTTAAAGAGAGGATGGATTTCGATTAACTGAAAATTATTAGCTTGTTCTGTAATTAAATGTGAAAATAATTAAATCTTACTTTCAGAAGACACTAACTTCTGCAGCGTATTCTTCCTAATAGGCTCTGAAGTAACGTGTCAAGAGTCTCACAAAACACATTATAAAATAGGAATGGAGTAAAGGTCATTCCACCTGCTGTGGCCATACTAAAACTAGTCTTGTTGATCCAACTGAAATATATAAAAAAGGTAGTTTAGGGCAGAAAGTTGATAACAATACTGAGGTATTTACCTTGTATAGATAGGTATAGCAGTATAGATAACTACAAATAGTCACCCAAAAGAGTGAATGTAATTAAAGAGATTTAATTGACAAAAAGAGATTTGTCTTCATGACTAACATTCAAAACTTTCATCTTCTAGAGCTATTAAAAAAAAAAAAAAAGAAAAAGTTTCTAAGGTTTATAATTTATCTATATTTATCATATAGATAAATTATAAAACTCAGAATCTGTTATACAAAGTATTGGAGGTAGCTGTTGCAACACTTTTATTTTATTGCAATTGCTTCTGTTGCAGTAGTTTCTGAAGTGAAAATAAATCCCAGCTTAACTTTTCTGTTATCTTTTCCAGTAAATACTGCAGTGTATTGGTTGGCATTTTGGCTATCAGAAGCTTTCTTGCACAAGGCTGTGCACATCCATGTGTTTGGAAATTTGCTTAAGTATTCACTGCCAAGCAGGGTTTTTCTTCTTCAATAGTGATCAGATATTAGTTTGACTGTGTGTGGAAATGTGCAGTAAATCAGTGATGGATTTTTCCATATGTCTTGCATAAAATCCAAAAGTGGTTTATCTAATGTAAGCCAGAACACCAGAAAACAAATTATAAAGTCATATATTAAAAAAGGCCTTAGCAGAGTTATGAAATAAATAGATAACATAACATGTGGATCTTAATAAAATGAACTGGTTTAGTTAGAGGATTCTTTTATTTGGCTAATGAATTTCTTGAAACAGGAGATTATCTTGTTACACCTAATTATGTAACATTTTTGCTCCAGGGTTTAAATGCTGCAAATAAGTGATTCAGTCTGGGGGTCAGCAAGTACCCAAAGATGCTGCAGGTAAATCCAGTTTCCTTACTTTTCATATGTGGTCCATGTCCTGACAAAGCTCAAATAACTGCTCTGAAGCACTGGAGCTCTAAGGGGAGTTGTCTGAACTATGTTGTGCTGGTTTAAATATATTGATTCTGTCACCACAGGACACATCTAACCTATTTTATTCATTTTCTCTCTGCTCATTTCTGTATTCATCTTCATAAAGAGAGAGAGTTAAATAGATCTCTTGATGTTAAACAGTATCTACATCTATTAGACAGTATTGTATAAGTGATTACAGATTAAACCAATAAATAGCTTGCACAGGAATTTGTTGGGCATTTTTTGGACTGGTTAGCTTTTAAAAGCAACTTGATTTTATTTTAATCAAGTAGAATCTGAAAAATTGTATTTAAATAGAACACATAGACATCTTTGATATTTCATACAATATAGCTTGGAGCATAGTTCAGCATCTGGATAGACTAAATTTAATGTAATTCATCTGTACAGACTGCTTTTTCTTGAGTTAAAAAAAAAGAAATCATATGTCAAAATTACCAGATACCTCTGTCTTATGACTGAATAAAGAAATTAAAGAAGCTAAAAATAGGTATTATCAGTCATTTAGGGAAATTTTCTGAGTGATGAGAAAATAACTTTTAGCTCCTTGTTTTTTAAAAAACCTGTGTCCCTATAGACAATTTTGTCTTTTATAAATGGCTACAAAAAAGTTGATTCCAAAACAAGGCAAATTAACAAAATTTAGCTGCAAATCAGTATAGTATATTCTTAACCTTAAGTACACTTACAGTCCAAGTCCAACTGAAATAAACAATTTATAATAAATCAGATATATCGTATTTATCTTCTGATAATCCATTACCATGCAATAACCCTAGATATTCCCAAGAGCTTTTAGTATTAACATGTTAATTGAATCAGCAAATAATTTTCAATCTGAAAATCATCTTCATGGCAATTACTGATATTAAATATACAATTTATATGAAATGCAAAGCATGTGTAATTGACCCAACGAAACAGTAGTTTGAATTCTAGTTTATATTCAACTTCTGTGTCTATATTCAGTGTATGTGTATTGAACCTGGAAATACTGGCTGCTTCAAACTGAGATACCTGTCCCATTACTACATAAGATGATGTGAACTGGTAATTGTAAAACTTCACTGCACAATCAGAAATTCATTTCATGAACATGTGCTAAAAAAATTATTTTTTGATGATTGTGCTTGTAAAACTGTTTCACACATGCTCACCAGAAGTTAACCTCAGTCCCAAAATAAACTCCTGTACCTATTCACTTCACATAAATTAAGGCATATAAAATATTTGTAATTGATAGTCATCTGTCAAATCACCTGTGCTTTGTATGTATTTGAGTGTTGTTCAAGAAGCTATACCATGTGAATATAGAAGGTAATACACAGGCTTGTAATTACAATTAAGCTGTGAACTTTCAGAGGCAGTGAAGTGACCCAACCCCATTCTAAAGTGCAGCACAGGGTCCCTATTTCTACTTTCTACCCACAAGTTGTGCTGCTCTTTCCCTTTTATCTCTCAGACTCTCCAGAGTGACCTTTGGCCATGTGAACTTTCTGAGATGCAGCTTTTAAAACCAGTGAGAGTTGCCAACTATGATCTAAAATTAAGGTTTTCACTAACATTTAAAAATAAAATAATAATAAGAAGAAGTAGTAGTGTTCTAAAACCGTTTGTGGTTTTTCCAGTTCACCCTGTTCTGTTCTGGATGCCAAATGCCAACCCAATACCAACAGTCCTTGCGTATATATTTTAACTTCCAGAACAGCAGTGATAACAGTTGTTTCTTAAAGCTTGAAACAGACAAAGTATCTTGAGAACTGTGAAAGAATGTATTGTTTTGATATTTCTCCTTATTTGTTTTGTTTTGCTGCAAGTAATCAAGAAATACTTTATTTTTTAAACAAGTGATTTACAGGAAGGAAAGGATTAATTATACTGATGAACCCTGTATTGTTAGCCACAGTAATAACTGTAGATATATTTTACTTCTATAAATATCTCCTCTTTTATCTAACATCTTTCAGTCAGATGGTGCTGAGATCCCTCCTTCTTCACTAAGATTCCTACAATCCATATTTCAGCGGTATGTTTTATATGTAATACAATAAAATCCACAAAATGTGCTGTTGCCTCGCTTTTTAGTACAGTAGCATCCAGTTATGAAAGGAATAATGGATGCAGGGGATGAATAAGACTAGTCAGGTTTGGATTTCATTTTCTAAATTAATTCAGCTGGCCTGACAGCCCTAGAGATGCCCTTTAGCAGAGAAATTGTTAGAGAAAGTTAGATTAGGTGATAATTGCAGGACAGAATAAAAGTTGAACAACTGCTTTTCTCTCTTTCTGGATTTTTGAGGAGAGCTGAATCAGTTTGGCATATTGAGAAACCAGAAAAACAGTGGGGCTCTCACTTTGTTTGTCCTAAAAATTAAAATCTCAATAAGTAAAAATACTGAAAAGCCTCTAAATATATTCCATGAAATTCCAAACTTGTATTGCCAAGAGGGTATTTACTTATGTTAGGGCTCCATCTACAGTTATGAGGAAGCAAATCTTACCATCGATGGCAGCTCTCTCAGCTTCTGTGGCTTCATTGATTCACCATGTTTACCACGATAAACTCTCTCCTTTTATTGAGGTCAGCACACTTCAAGCTCTTTGCAGCCACGGTTAAAGTATCTGATCTCTAATTATTTCCAGTAAAGAAGCAGATAAGGTTACATTGACTATATGTGCCAGTATTCCTGTAGGGTTGGCTTAAATTTCAAGTAATTTTATTTTCGGAAGGTTGGCAGGCCCAGACAACATCATCATAGGATGGCACTCACACATTTCTAAAATTGGTAGGATTTTTGCCGCCTCACTGTTCCAGTTTGAGAGGCTCTTCAAGAACATCATTCCTCAGATGATGAACACTATCCCAGTACTCACAGTCTAAATGTATTAATGGGCTTCTGGTATCCTTTTCGTTTTAAGCCACCACTGACCTTGAGTTAAAATAGGCTGGATGTAATAATCCTCAGCCATGATTTCTGATAACATATAGAAACAGTTATGGTACTACAATGTAACTAAATAACTCAAACAGTGCTCTTTTTTTGGTACTTTTTGCCATGAAAATATGAATTGGAATTTGACTTGGGTCTTCCATTTCTTTGGAACAGTCAAGCAGAGGTGAAGACAGTCACTTGTGAGGAATATGGAAGCTGAGCAGTAAGTGGAGGTGTGTTTATTTCTTTACTACTGTCCATATGCTAATCTATTGAATAATTAATCTTATGTAAGTGAAAACAAGCAAACAAACACATCCAAATCTTGTCCTTCACTTATAGAATAAGTAGAAGTGGGTAGTAAATCAGGGGAAATATTTAAATAACAAAAATAGCAATAAAAAGGTCTAAACCTGGGACAATACATAGCACTGACATGGTTTACTAGAAGTCTCACCCTTAAGCAAATAGACACATAAAGTGGATGAGACAAAGCTTAGAGGTACAAAATTCAGTCTCACGGTTTTTTATATAAAATTAGTGTGTACCAATGACAGTTTAGCTACCAACTGCATAATAGAAGCTAAGAAAGGCATGGACTAGAAGGTATTTGCTTGAGCATGACTAAGCATATTAAAAAATGTATTGTTGAAGAATGTGACAACTGTAATAACAAAGGTTAACACTGAACTTTCTGTTTAGAAAAGGAAAACTAAGTAACTGAAATAATGGATAAATAATTATTTGGGTGGGTTTTTTTAATAGTTAACCACTTTTTAAAAAAGTAGCACACACAAGAAATCCATTTCTCAATTTTTTTTTTCTAAAACAAAGTTCATGCAAAGTGAATGCTTTCTCAACATCCATTTGCAGCAACTCTCCATGCAGCTGCAGAAGTCTTGGCAATAGCTGTTGGTGGAGGGCAAATTTGGGCTCTTACTTCCAGTACCTCAAGAGCACTGTCTCCCCGTTTACAGGAGGGCAGTGTACAGCAGGAGAATGCAGGGATGATTAGGTGGAGCAGGTGATGGTACCCTCTGGTAATCTGCATGTCAAAACTTTTATTTGCTAATGTTCTTGTGAATATGACACAGGAATGGATGTGTTTCTGTTTCCTGAATGTTTGTGGGGTGTAAGAAACATAAAGGAAAAAACAAGAGTTGCAAAACCATAACAAGCAGCTCTAACAGATGCTGATAGAGGAATAGATTGTAAAGAAAAAAGTGTTGGATGTTGGCACAAAAATATTTCTCTAGACTAGTTTCATTGCAGTGGTCCCCACTTAAATGAGGAACAGCAAAAATATTAAAGAAACTCTCCTGTTAAAGTAAGGACTCGTGCTCCAAATCAGCAAGATAATGGAAGTCTGAAAGTTATCTCACCATTTGCCAGTAGGGGGAAGGGATACTTCTTTACAGTTCTCAGAGAGGCATAAAAAGCACCATGGCTCAACTAAAGAGAAGGTTTGCCATACTGGGTATTTTGTGAACTATAGGAAGTTCAGTAAAATAGTTTTGAAGGAGGTTTCTGTTGGATTTTGGTTTGGGTTTTTTTAACTCTTGAGTAGACAACATCCTTAACACTGTGGCACGTTTCTCCTGCTCTTCTGCAGTGGATTATAAAAAAGATACTGGCAAATAGAACAAAAGGTGGAAGACAAGAAAGAGCCTGTTAGAGAAGGGCAAGGTCTGTGGTCATTTAAAGTGATGGCTTTTAGTTATTGTGTTGTTGTGACGCTGCATTTTATGGGCTTAAGTTGTTACACTCTTTTTTTTTTCAGCCTACCTAAAATTTAGTTTGATGCACACAAAATTTTGATAAGCAGAAACCAATAAATTTAAACACAGTAGCCTTACAGTATGAATTTAAAATTCAATCCAAAGAAATGTGACTTGTTTTAAAACAAGTCAATTGTTTTGAGCATACAATCAGTGAGGAGAAATTTTCACAATGAAAAGAAAGCTGAAGCTGTCCAATACTTGCCAACTCTTTGGATGCTCACATATGTTCAGAATTTTTAGGCCTCCTATTACAAAAAGTTCATTTGTAGGTTGGCCAGAACAGCAAAACCACTACATAAGTTGGGCACAGAAAGGAAACTATTTCAGTGATCAGCAGTGTGTGATTTAGCATTCTGAGAGTCAAAGAGGCTCTTGTGATTGCTCCTGTTTTAGTTTCTGTGTGTTTCAAAACCCCTTTCATATTGTGCACAGCTGCTAACACTTACAGTTTGGGGATAGTGTTGACACAGGAACACAAAGGGTTTGAGATATTGCTTATTGCAGGTCAGGGGGAGGACACGGGGCGGGGTAGGAGTTTTCCAAAGCAAAATTCTTGCAAAACTAACTCATGACTATGGCTAAGGAGTATTTTCTTTGTTGCAAATTTATGATCAGGGCAGACCATGCATCTCATTCAATGGTTCTGTAGATTCAGGTATTCTGAGGGAAACTTGCCAAGCAGTTACAGATCCACCACACTGTGCCAAAAACTGGAACACAATCATGTCAATGCTACTGTTGCATTCATATAGGATTTGGATTGCTAGATGCAAGTATTTCCATGAACAGGAATGAGTGACCTTTGTAAAAAGAAAAAAAAAAAAGCCTTTTCTATTCTAGACCCATGAGTTGCTGAAACTGAAAGTAGAACATTGAAATTTGTGCTACCTATGAAACTGTTTACTTGGGAAAGTATCTTTTTGAGCTATCACAATATATTGTTCACAATGTAAAATATGAATTATTCTACAGGAGATGAAAAACAGTTGATGATGACCAGGACAGGGCATATCTGTGCAGATGAACACGGTTGATAGGTCTGATCACAGGACATATGGAAAGATGAACAGGATCTGACCCCCTAAATGTGGGCTCATCTTAACTGTGCTCTTTAGAGCTCCCCAGCAATGGGTACATGTAACATCAGGCTGTACTTAATCTTTTGGGAAAAAGGAGATAACATCATGATTTTTAGGCTGCTGGGCTGCAGAAACCTTGGCATTATGCACATTATGCTTGGACCTGGGAGAGGTTCTCACAGTCTAGCAAATCTGGACACTTCTGCAAAATGGCCTCTAAGAAACCAAGGAGAACCTGGTTGAGCTTGGGCTGAGGTTAAAGACTTAAATTGTTTTAGTAAGTTTGTCAGGCTCTCTAGTCTTTCCAGAAAGACAAGTTGTTTGCAAAGGGTCTCAGATCAGGAATTTAACGAAACCTTGATGGATCACTTTTTGGTGGAGTCATTTCTTGCTAGAGAGAGGAAATCAAGAGTGCTTAGGCCACTAGGTTAAACATAACCTTTGCAAATACCCTCAAGGGATTTCATACAGTGTGTGGTAGTGAACTGAAAAAATACTGTTCACATGGATGAAGCTCCAAAAAAGGAAAGTAAATTATTTGGATTACGTATAAAACCTGTAGATAAAAATCACATTTATTTCTGCAAGAATTAAAACCCTCCCGCAGGTAAGGACACTTAACTGTACTCTTTACAATGCTTCCAAGCATGATTTTACAATCCTAGGAGAAAGAAAAGCAGGACTTCTTTGAGGAAGCCAATAAAATACTGATACATATATATAAGAAGTAATGGATGGGATACATTTGGTCCCAAGACTTTATTCTGAGTTGTTCATAAGGAATAGATGATGTGATAACAAGGATTTCAGTAAAATTGCCTCAATATAACAAGTATGTGATGTGCTGACTAACAAAGACTTTGAAGCAAGAAGCAAAGAAACAATTTCCATCTGTTCAAAACTGTTGAGCATTCTTTGTAAATACACAGGATTAAAGGAAAAAAACACCTGATTTTGGCATCTGTTTCTTTTCAGATGAAACAAACGGAGGTTAGTAAACTTTTGGTTGTTGGAGCAGTTTTGGTGGGTTTTTTTGCTTGTGTGTTTTTACAGAACTGGGGTAAAAAAAGGGGGTAATAGTATGTCCAATAGGAACAACTTGGAACTGTGTTCATAAAGAATGTGAAGTCCTATCCAAAACATGTGTTTTTCTGTAAAAGTCAGAAGAGGTGAAAAAAACCCCAAAACTCTGAAGCTAAAGAAATTTTGTACAAAATTAACAAGTTGGGATTCTTCAACTGGCAGACAGTGAATTGCCTGTACCCTCCAGGCTGTTCTTACACTGTGTGACAGTCACTGCACAGAGCTGCAGTTTCACCTGCTCACTGTGATGCAGGTGAGATCTTCGCAAATCCTTTCTCCTCCAGCTTTATTTCTGTGAAAATTCCACATCCCCTAAACTGTTGTTAATATTTAGCTTGTGGTAACTCTGATTTTAATGCTAAACTATGCCTCTAGATTACTTAATTTTACCACTCACTGAAAATTGAGAGACTGGAGTTGGAAAAGTAGGAAAACTTTTATTCCTTGGGGTGTCTTGCTGATTTTAATCACCATCAAAATTACACTTCAACCACCATGACTCAAAACAATCTACATTGTCACCATCAGAGTGCAAATCAACCATCTGAAGCTAATGTTTAAGGCCTTGACATGTAAAGTGTTTGACTGGACTTTCTCCCCACTCTGCAAAGCATCCAGGGAACTGCTGCTGTACAAATGCATTGAGAAAAGTCTCATGAGCAAGGCCAGTCCTTGACTTTGTCTCTTCTTTCATCTCCTTTCATGACCTGTTGTCTTGAAGTGCTGACCTGTCAAGCTCAATTCAAGTTATTTGCAGCTTTTTAGATGTTTACCAGATAAGTTGTATTTGCCCTTATTGGCTTGTCCTCTGCAAGGAAATAAATCACTCAGAAACTGATAGAGATGGGGGAACATCTCTATTAAAACATTGCAGGTGTAAAAGCATTATAATGTACAGCCTTCAACCAGAATTAAAGCAGTTGCATGTTTTGGCTTGATATTATAACTTTCAATATATATTGATACCATAGTGGAAGCACAATTTTAGAATGCATGTGTACTTCTCACTCGTTTCCAGTCAAATGTGTTACAGACAGATTTAATTGTAATTTATCTTTTCTAGTTAAATATATATATAGAAAATAAAGGGAACAAAGGTTTACAATGACTGAAACCTGCTATCAGTGGCAGGTAGAGATACCAAGTAAAATGTGAACATTTTGAACTGTGCTTTTCAGCAAACAGAAGTAAGTTCTGATTTTAATGCTGCATATTCTATCTGTTTTGTTCTGTGGTTAGTTTTTAGTTGGCTTGAAGATATTAGCCAGCATGACTAGCCTAGATGATAGCTGTATGTAGCAGAGTGGAAAGAAGCTGATATTTAAATTTGTAAACAGCAAAGATGATGTTTATTTATTTTTCTCTGAAGGAATGAGACTGGCAGAAAGAAGATCACACAAACAACAAGAAACTTGATAATGGTGAGATGTGCAAAGTTGAAGGTTAGTTTCACAAATGGACTTATGGAATCCCCACTGCTTCAGAGCTTTTAAAACTATCCCAAACATGATGCATATCCTCAAGCATAATCTGAGACAGCCAGCAAGGCTGAACTCTGAATGACAAAAGCTGTCATACCTGTTCCAGTACTTAATGTTTCACAGTATGACTTGTAATACTCAATTATATTAACAATTTTGAGCAATTGTGACAATTACTTCTTAAAATCTCCATTGTGATTTGAAAGATATGACTTTGTTGCTTCTTACATGGGAAGAATCAACAGGAATTGTGATATTAGCTTGACTTTCTAAAGGTTCATTTGTATTCTCAAAAGAAAAAGTATTAAGTGTGTTTTAGGGCATGAATAGAATGCTCTGCACTAAGAAGGTGTGTGAATGGATCCAAAGGCATTTAAGCTACCTCACACCTATGGATCTGTCAGTCAGCTTCTTTTATATTTCAGTTAGAGTAAAATGATAGCTTTAGAAGTATTCAACTTTTTCCATACTTTTATGGTTGCGTGTGTAATGAGGTCTGACATTATCTATCCAACAATCTTGCATCTTCATTTGGATAGTCATTTTACAATTAATAATGTCCCATGATTAGCCCAGTGCAGTTGCACTGGAGCTGTACTAAGCTGTAACTGCCATTTTACATGAGAAAGCTTGGCTATAAAATATAACGTGACTTGCCTGAAGCCACACAGCAGCAAATCTTTGAGAAAGCCAGAGCGTGTTTGAATTTATTCTTTCTATCTTTTGTTTTAAATATAAGATATATTTCTTCTTCAAAATAAGGTAAGACACGCAGGGAGAAATTATCATGGTTGTATAGCCCAGAAAAGAAATAGATTATGCAGTAGTGTACATTAGCATATATGTTTGCACTTGCAAGTTAAGATCAGTCATCAAAAATTTCATCTTAAATGAAAATTTTAATAAGTATGTACATTTGAACAACTATACAGCTTTATTATCTGAACTGTGGCTTTCTCTAAAAATGCATAAATATGCATCTACTTGAAAGATTTCTAATACTGTGATATTAAAATTCTTATTATCAATAAAAAAAATCAGTGGAATAACAAATGATTTTTCCATATGCAAAAATCTTTATAACTGTGTGGTCTAAAAATGAGATATTTCCAAATAAAATTGAGCTATGCAGAAGAAATTGAGGGAAAAGTCCTTAAGGTGACTTTTAAATGAAAATGAAATGTCTTTTAGTAAGTTTCAGAGGTACAATATTACAGACTAGTAGAATTGTCTCTCATTAATTTCAAACACAGATTTTATGTGAGGCTATTTGATTATAATTTGATTATCTGACCCTGTAATTAAAGTTTATTGCCAATTTCAAAGCTTATGTGTAAAATGAACTGGTTTTCTTCAAAGCAATATACAATCCATTGGACTCATTGACTTCTAGTTTTGCATTTAAATCGAAAAGTCTATTATAACATGACAAACAGGTTCAGTTTTTGATCATTAATCCTGCTAAGCAATATTCATAAATTCAATTTTGAATCAGTTGGAATACTTTTCTTTTATTAGTTTCTGTGTTATTAAATGAGATTGTTTCTGACTAATATATTTCTGGACTCAAACTGTAGCTCCAAGCTGTTATTCAAATCAAATAACATGCCCCTTACTTGTGCCTAGCACTAATAAATGCCAGCTTGTGATACATTTGCTGGAGACTGTCACGAATATTAAAGGAGGCAATAATGCCACTAATGTCTCATAAGTAAGCTTATTTTTCTAAAGGGCTGAAATCAGTCATCCTACTGAGGGGGGCAAAGGGGGAAGAACCTTTAAGACTTAAAGCCTAAAGCATTATTTTACTCAGCTAAACATTATTATTGAGGAGGTAAATGACCCAGAAATTACCACTGCAGAGAATGAAAAATATAACATGTAACTTCTGGTGCCACCCTGAGCAACAGAAATGCATCCACTGGCTAAGCATATGCTGAGTTTAGTAGAATTGCATGTTCATTGGTTTGGAGGCATGTTTTCCTCCATCTGAGTGTTTGAATTAAAGGAAGAAAAAAAAATCCTTTTTACTGTTGTCAACCACCTACTTCAGTTCTTTTGAGATATTACTGGTAACAGTTAGGGGGTTTTGGTACAGAACACGAGTTTAATGTGTTGACATGAAATTATCTAAATAGGATTTACTTGTCTGAGTTGTCATCCCACAGTCTGGACAACTTGGGGAGGAATTGATGGGATGGGGCAGAGAGTATGACTGTGAGTGAGAGACAGAGCATGGGCCCTACCTGTGTCCCAGATGGACAGAAGGGCAATGCTGAGATTCAGACACAATCATTTTGCCTATTTTGCTTTCTCCTATCTCAGAATATTCCCCTTTTTTTTTGCTGGGGGTAGAATACTTGTAATGAGTGTCCATTCTAGGACTCTATGTACTTTTTTCTTTTACAAACTGCTCTGTGTTGCAGAGGATGTATTCCAATTTGATTCAGTTTACAAATTGTCTGTGACCTGTGCACTGCCTGTTTCAACAAGGTGCCCTTCCTTACGGACATCACTGGGAATTTCCCAGCCTGGCTGGAATGCCTGTCCTGCTCACACACCTTGTTATGCCTCCAGCCACACCACTCTACCTCGGGCAGGGATCTTGTCAGAGAGTCCTTAAGCTGCAGGTCACACAGGATGGGTTATGAATAGGATACCTGTCAGGCAACATCCCTTTACCCCCTGAGCTAACAGGGAACCCCTGACCAAACACTTTCCTTTGAGAGGTTTCAGTTTTTCATGTAAAACAGAAACTAATCATGACTTAGCATCATTAGAGATATTATTGAACTATCTGGAGCTGAGGCAGAGCTACAGCTCACAGTGAATGAACAATATTTGCCTAAAGTTTAATTTAACTCTTTTTTGCGCTTTTTTTGTTTGTTTTAAATTCTTGTCTAGTTTACCAAACTCTGTGTGTGATCCTCCCTAAAGAGAGATTCACATCAATGCCTCCTCTATATTTAATATCTCATTAAATCTGAAGTGCAGTGGAACCATTTGGTTTGAACACTTCTATGTTATTTTTACAATGGCAATTTTTTTATTATTATAGACATAATTCTTAGTTCTCACAATAAATATGGCAAGGTGACAGAGTGTCATATATAATGCAGATTATGACTGATAGCATATGATCCTAAGCTTGGATAGTATGATGCAAAAATGACTCAAAATGTATTTATATTTCCATCTTCTTGTGACCAAGATTAGTCCACAAACTGGAAGTTCGAACAGCTCTAGCCTGTGTGGTAAGAAAGAAGGTCATTCAAAAATTACTTTGGTATCTCACTATTTTATCTACATAACTGTAGCTAAGTTCTCCTATGTACTGTTAAAACTCTTTTATATGCTGCACTGCTTTGATATTACCAGAGAGACTAAATCCAGGCCAGGATTTAGTGGCCAGGTCCATTTCAACATGTAGTTTTCTCTAACAGCAATTCAGTACTTCTTTTCTCACTATACTTTCCTTCAGATTTTTTTCTTAAAATTAAGTAAACTTTCTGACTTTTGTTCACATCTAATTATCATCTTCCATTTATGAAACATGACATGAGAATTGAGAACTGTGGTAAAATCCATATCTAGTACAGTCGGTTTTGGTAGCAGCAATAACAAAGGCCAATAATAGTGCACTGATTGCCAGGGATTATCAATAAGCTTTGTAAGAACTCCAGACCAATTGAAGTTTTTGCCTAATTAAAAGATTAAGGATCTAGGGCCAGATACCTTGGCAAGTTGTGGTTGGTTTCTGCTGCACGTTTACTGAGATGTGCAGTCATCTGGGCTTTTTGTCTCTGGAGTTATCAGTTAGTTCATACAAGTGTAAAGCCCCTAAAGTTCTGGTTTAGCCTTCAATAGCTCATATCCTCCAGGTTTCCTGGAACAGTAGAAGTTTGAAATAACACTTAGCACGTGCTTTCTCTTCAATGTGTGCATAAATACTTCACTGAATAAAGGAAGGAATAGTTAATGTGAAAATTAACACTAATGTTAGTTTTTTCTTAAAGTAAGTCTCTAATTATTCTTACTTCTTAAGCAAATCAATCTAATTTTTCAGAAAAAAAAATTCAGAAAAAAAAGGACCATCTGAAGCTTCAGCTATTCTGAGCATGTCAGCTCTTGAATGCCTCTGCTGACGTTTACTTGCACAGTTAAAGTTAAGCACAAGAATCAGCTCAGGGTATGCAGAGCCTTGCAAAGCTGGTCTCTTTGAAATATGTCTAAATAGATACTCAAATTGGTATTAGAACATAAATCAGAAATGCTTTCCACATTTTACAATGTACTTTGTATGACAAGAATATTTCCTCTCAGATATGATTCTTTTTCAAAGAGTGAAAATCTTCGACTTGATGGTACTTGATGGCAAAAGAATGTTCACTGAAGTGTGGCATAAGGCTGTGGCTTGTTCACGTTCAAATTCAAAATAATAAAAAAATATGAAGAAGTGGAGGAAAGAGAGCTATTTATCACATGGTTTATCCACTAAAACAATTTCAACTTGTAAGCCTGAATTTATTCATGATGTTAGTTATTTCTTCCATGGGTGTTGCTGTCAAAGCTTCCCAGTCACCTTGGTTAATTCATTCCATGTGCCAAAAGTAATTATCCAAAGTTCTATGCTGTCTGCAACGATGTGAAACTTTGCACTGTGTAGAGCTATGATGTCATGAGAGAGTCATTAATGTAAGAGTGGCTTACATGGAGCCTGAAGGCCCAGGCCAATTAATCACATTCCCATACGAAAGGTATTGATTTAATCATTCTGATGGCAGGCCTGTCAGAAATGTAATTGTCCACTGAAAGTACAAATGTGTAAATGGACATCCCAGCAAAAGGCAGCAATCTTTCGAAGTAACATTTTACATTTATTCAGATCATTCCACTTGTTTTCCTCCTCCTTGTGCCCCCAGCCCGAGTCTGTTATTGATATAAAGGTTGGAGCTCAGGCAGCTTAACTGTTATGTGGAATGACCTTTACTTTTAATATTAATATATTATTGTAAAGTCTATGGGACTCATGAATGCAATTTTAGAATTCATATGAAATGCCACGTGCTGAACCTATTGCAACTTTTCCTCTAGTCCTGTGGCAGGTTGCAAACTATGCGAATTAATATGCATCATATTCTTTCCCCTTTATTTACTTAGAGAGGTTTGCAGAGCAACTTTATCAAGAGTAACATTATCAAGAGCTTTCCTGCAAGCTTCTTTATCATATTCACATCCGTGTCTGCTCGACACTTGTCACTGTCAATCAAATCGCAATAATACGCAGATGATTTGCTCATTTGGTTTAATAAAATCTCTCTGCTTATTTGCACTGCAGTCATTATGCCACATAATTGCTCCGCCGCCGAGGTGAAAGGCAGCCAGTTGCCTGGGGGATAAGAAGAGACTATTGCTATATGAAGGATTTGTTTCTTTGCCTCTGTCTCTCCCTAGTCACTCATATCCCTAAAATTAATATTGTATTTGAATCCAGTCCTGCTATTCTTATGCAGGCTAACATTGTTATTACTTATTATTTGGATGTGAAGTCATTTATTTTTAGTTTTGATGTCCAAGCTGTCAAGCTAAATTTCATTGTGTACTGCCACATACGATTTTTAACTGCCATTTAAACTTGATTCAAAATCCAAATTATGAAGAGAACACGTTCAAAGGAATGGGCTGACAGGAAGTATAGCTACAATTTTTATTTCCCAGGAAATCAAAGTATAGATCTTGTTATTGTTCTGTGGTGGAGATATGTGAGGTTTTCATACTTCATAATCTTTTTTGTATTGGCTGGACACTGTGATTCAGAAACAGAAAAAGGGGGGCTATTTATGCATATGAGCAGCCCTTAGGGTGCAAAACAAAGGCATTCACTTCCAGAAATGATATAGCACAGAACTAGCTCAACTGACTGTTGTAAATTCCTGAATGATTTGTACTCCATTTTCCAATAGATTCTACTATGACGGATGCTGGAAGTAAAAATGAGGAATCTGTCTGTGTAACACAAACCTTGGCTCCTTCACCACACAGTTAATAAAGCAGTCACTGCCATGTGATAATAATCACAATCCTATATTTTTGAGGTGATTCCACCTCAGTGGCATACTCATTAGGAGCCTAAAATACTGACATATTTAAATGTATTCCAAACAGTAAGTACTTAATGTTTTATTTTAAATAAAATTAAAAACCAGGGTAAAATTACCTATGAGAGAACATGTGTATGTTCAGCTTTTCTATTTTTATTCCAAGTCCTGCATTGAGCTTGACTGGGACTCTGTTGGTAGGCCAGAGGAAGTGCTAGTGCTATAAGGCTGTTGAACTTGAGGATATCTTTTTCATTTATATAAACTTGATCTAATAGTATTCAGATACAGAGAGAGTAATGAGCTGTAATAGTTATATGGGGATGGTTTCTTTTACTGCCTGAATCCAGAAAGTCCACATTTAAATAGAAGAGCCCATAAACCCAGAGAAGTCCCAGAAAGGACTGTCACTTCCAGCCTCTGTAAAAGGCCATTATGATTCATCCAGTCAACATGGTATTGAACCCAGTATACAGATAAAAAAATTCATACTGTGAGATTTTCAGACTCACTTTGAAGAAATCAAGCAATATGAAATAACCCCATTCAGTAGCAACAGTGGTTAATCGCTCTCACTATAAAAATATTTACTGGATGTCTTGTTTGAAATTGGTTCTTGTTATGGCTTTCCACACTAGATTAAAGATATTTATCTCCCAGCATTTTTGCTCTTTTTTTATTGTCTTGTAATTGAGTTCTTTCTCAGTGTTTTTAGCAAAATTAACATATCCCTTAATGTGTCTTTTCATCAGCTTTTTATGTGTACAGGGCTCTTTGCTTTTATCATAAATAAGTAATGACATAAGGTATCTGAGCAGTGTTTGGTATAAAACTAACCTTTTTTTCAGAGGGCAGGGAGTAGTAGCAGTTGTAATGGGCAGCTAATATTGAGCTTTTTTAGTTCTGTATTTTTTTTAAATATAAAAAAAGGCTGCATTTCTTTTTTTCTTTGCTGTATCATTTAGTATTTAGTTTGGATTTTTGTTTCAATGAGAATATCTGTGAAACAGTTGTGATCTTTTTTTGGCTACATGTCTTGATCATTATTTACCACTGTGGAAAGGATTGAACATTTCTATTATCCAAGTATGCTTATACCTTATTTCCTAGGGAAAAAATGTATTAGGTCTGTTATCAACCCATGATATAAAATATTCTAAATCTGACAGTCTGTGCCATGGAGTTGGACTGGACTAGGTGCTGTAGTGCTGTGCAGATACCCAAACATGAGGTGTGGGCTGTGGGTATCAGAAGCACACTCCAGGTGGATGCCACAACATCACCAGCCCAGGCTGCTTCCACTTCAGGATTGATCTTGCACACTCCCCTTCTACATTACACATGGCAGTGCAGATTCATTCCAGCTCAGAACTCTCATTATCCTTCCTGAACAGCGAAATGTTCATCAAAGGAAATTGGTAAAAGCACATAAATTTCCTTCAAGTAGTTAAACACCCATAGCTGGAGATCTAATGAGCGGGAAAGGGAGATAAGAGATTTTTCTCTCAAGTTTGAGTCTATTAAAGGTTTTTTCACCAATCTGCATAGCTGTTACAGTTTATATGATATTTTTTTTTTCTGCAGAATACAGTTCCTTTTCCATAATTTACCTTTCCTTTCATATTGTGCTCTG
The DNA here is from genome assembly GCF_025592945.1 of Manacus candei. Taxonomy (NCBI): domain Eukaryota; kingdom Metazoa; phylum Chordata; class Aves; order Passeriformes; family Pipridae; genus Manacus; species Manacus candei. Next base: position 5,529,648 of record NW_026138113.1, on the reverse strand, counting down.
ACTCAAATAGCTGTTCACTACAGACCAGCTTTTGCTACCACTACACAGTAGCCTGTACTGACAGATCATGAAACTTAAGGTCTTGTGAAGGGTATCAGGCAGTGGAACAGGTTGCTCAGAAAGGTTGTGGTGTCTCTCCATGTTTAGAGATACTCAAACCCCAGCTGGATGTGGTCCTGAGCAATCTGCTCCAGCTGGCCCTGCTCTGGACCAGACAATCTCCAGAGAACCATTCCCACCTCATCCTTTCTGTAATTCAAGGACACAGAAGTGCCATATGACTTACAAAAGTTCTTCATATAAAGGATATAAACATATAAAATTGTCTATTGTCATTGTTTGGTAAGGAATAATTTTATAGTAAGATCCAAATATTAATCTACATTACCAGTTGTAAAGAACTTTATTTTGCCTGATCACATGGGGGGGGGGGTTGTTTGTCTGTTTGTTTCTGGGTTTGGGGTTTTTGTTTGAGGTTTTTTCTTGTTTTGTTTTTTGTTGGGGTTTTTTTGTTGGTTGGGTTTTTGGGGGTTGTGGGAGGAAGTAAAAAATACAGATCTATTTAGCTAATTTTAGGCCATGACATTTTAGTCATGGAGCAGGTTCAAAATATTTTCCTCTAAATAAACAGTAGGTAGGTTTTAAACCAGATTTCTAAAGAGGCCAGCCACAGAAAACTTCAACAAGCCCTAGAGATTGCTTTGAAACAGGAATCCTTATTTCAGATTAATCACAAAAACACTCAGAGAGGAAGGAGAGTTGCATTTTCCTGCCCTTATGGGGGTTTTTGGTCCTTCCTAATCTCTAATATTAAAAATATCTTGTTTCTAAATATGTTTATTTGGTTGATTTGGTTTTATGAAATGTAATCAATGTTTGGAAGAAGTGTTAACCATTGTAACTACTGTGTGTGTGATGGTTTCTCACATGGGAGTACAGCTGCTGTGTTACTATTGTTTGGATGTTGGCTCATGTTCTCCTTTCTGTGTACAACCCGCTGCATGTTCCTTTTCAAGAGCTGGTGCAATTTACAACAGGAAGTAGCAACAGTCTTAAAAAGAAATTGTTACCTGTATTTTTTGTAGAAATATCTTAGTTTCAGGCAAATTAGCATATTGAGTTGTGTATTGCAGTAGTAAAAATATTATTTTTTCTAAGAATACAGTGCTTAGTTTGGTGTGCAGCTGCCATAATCACTTAAGAAAGGTTTGAATTAGCAGTCTGTATATGTATAAAGACAGACTTGTGCATACACAGACATACAGACTGAGGTTGTCATAAATCAAAGAAAACAGGGAATTTCTGTCCAGCTCAAATACTCAAAGCCAAGCCTGTGTTCAAACCTTTGCTGGGCAGGACTTTCAGAGGTACTGAAAAGAGAAATTAATTTATAATTACACAGTCTGTAATGAAATAATGAAAATTAATGAAATTGTGACAGTAGTTCTTTGCTTGATTATTGAATAAGCCACTTGACATTTTTCAGCAGTATGCTCTGCTTTAAATTTAAACCAATATATAAAATAACACAGAAAATACTGCACTGGGGAACATTCTATGAAGGATTTTCATAAGAGAGAGAAATCTAATATTATACCCTGCTATTAATTAACATTAGATTTATTATCTGAAAGAAGGTGTTTAAAATTCTGCAAAATGAGACATGTTTATCTTTGTATAGTCTCTTTCTCATAATCTTCATTTTCCAAAGGCATTAAGGGACCTTATGTTTGCAAAGTGGAAATTATTAAGGATAATTAAGATGAAAGTTTTATTTGACAGAGGAATTCTCATGATGTTTGGAAAGACTCAGTTTAAATCTAATCTCAGTTCACACTCTTGCTTTTTAGAATGAAATGCCGTGTAATAAAACCACAAACAGCCAAGCTACATTTCAAAACTGCAGAGACACTACTTGTGTCTCTTAAAAAAGAAGAAAAATTAATCCTCCTAACCTCTCGTGGGTTTGGTAACTGTCAAGCGGATAGAAGATAGTTCTGAATTAAATTATTACCTTGAGGAAACAGATAGAACTGAATGGGAGGTCCAAACTCACACTAACCTACAAAGAACAGGTTGCTGATAGCATAAAAAAGCTACTAAAACTCAGCTAAAAAATAAACCACTTGAAACAGATGGGGACAGAGATGTTCTATTGAAGACTTTTTTTGTCAACGTGAGTTTGTATTCATAGATTAAACATCTCAAAAAATGTTGTTGAAGTTAACAGGAATTTTGTCAGTATTTCTAATTGGTCTGTAATGTCCCTAAAACATTAATTTGTGACTGGTCAAATTGCTTGTGAATAGGCCAAACTGGGAGGCAGACTGGAGTTCCTATATCCTGGTCATGAGGCAGTAGAAGTTAACAGTAACCTCATTTGACTTTAAATTGCTTCCTATTGAGCAGATATTGGATTTTCCATCTACCAGTGTTTCTCTGAGGGTCTTCAGCTGTAACTGGATAGCCAGATCCTGAATCCAGTTGCCTTTCCAAGATAGTCAGTCATCTGAGTCAGTGTTCTCCTTGCTCCTCTCCTGCTCATTGCAAGGGATCCATTTGCAGTGGAACTAAAATGTTACTGTTTTCCCACACCACCCATCGGTTCAGCTTGTGTTGCCTAAAAATTTGAGAACAAATCTGAGACACAAACAGCTCTTATCTGCCTGTTTCCAGTGAAAGAGTGACTGCACCACATTTATATCCAGATGCCAGGACGTGGGAAGATGCTGAGACTTTTTCTAATCTATGTGTTCAGTCTAGCTTTAGAAAGACCTAATATAGTAGTTGTTTTCTCTATATATAATCTACTAAATACATACTGTCTACTAAACTGTTTAGTCTAAGCCAGAAATGTATATATAGAATATAGAACTGAATAAAAATTGATCCTGGGGGATGAGAGGGGTGTTTCTGAGTTTCCATTGAGGCCTTTGTGTTTGCAAACATAACCTCTGTCCCCAGCTATAAACTCTGAGTCAGGAGCCTTGGCTACAGTTTCTGTTTGGAGGGACAGAGGGAAGAGAAAGTGTTTTATTCACAAGCTTTTCATTTATTGGAATACTGAGGTCGTGTTCTGGACTAAAGAGCCCTACACCATCTCTGTTTGGAACTGTATTAGCTGAGCTAGGCAGGCACAATCTTTGGGAGCTTTTCATAGCTATTACCATTGAAGGTGATGGCTTCCTTTGCATATCCACCCTCCCTCTCTCCAGTCTTTACTCTTCACATTCAGTTCTTTGATCAGTCATCCACTAAGTTTTTTAAATATGCAGCTTTTTAAAATTACCAACCACTTACACACCTGCTTAATATGTCACTTTACCAGGGAAGTAATAAGAAGATGAAAGGAGGAAGTTGACTTTTGTGTAGAAATCTGGCTCAAGGTGTGAGTGGAGAAAAAAATAGTCCTACTTTATTATGTCTTATCATCTCTGAAATTATGTAGTTATTTTTCAGTCAACAAATTAACTGTGATTTTCCATCTGAAAATTATGAATTGGTTTTGGTCTGCCTTTCACTCATCATATCATACCATTACAGCAAAAACTGGAGTTCATAATGATATTGTAGAAACTGCTGATCAAAGGTTGTTTACATGGACTGTGTTCACTGATTTGCCAAAGTTGTCTCATACAGATGCACTTTAATGACTATTCTCTGCAAAACTGATTTTTCAAAAAGATTCTTCAATCTGATTATTCTGTAATCTTAGTTATTGTTGAGAGTGTGGGATTACATACATATTTGTTTAAAAGTATGTTTTACATTATTATGATTCCAAATGTTCAATGAAAGGAAAGTATTGAGTAAAAAAAAACTTATCCACAAGGAAATAGTAATTACAGCTGTAAGTCTGATACGTCTGATTGACGCCTCATAAAAAGTCCTCAAAGAATGGCTGTAAAAAAATCTAAAATGTGGAATTTTAATCCATCAGTAGACATACAAAGCAGGAATTAAATACGTAGGGTTTTATCCTAAATATGTCTCTATTATGAATAAGTTGTATGTATCTGTAGTTGTAAAATTAATTTTACATGTTAACATTTACAGAGAATTCATATGATTTTGATAGCCAAGGAACATATTCCCAAAATGTGTGACTAACAAATTGAGTGCCTCTCATCCAGTTATCTTTCCTAGGATATTTTACCTAGAAGCAAATATTCTCATGAGCAGAAAGCCAGTGCAATTGGGATCTAAATCTTCTTTAATGGGATTTATTCTGACATAATTAGTTAATTCATCAGATTCAAGTATTCAACTTTAAAAAAAAAAAAAGTTGATAAAATAGTCGTTCCTCTCCTCGAAATAGGAAGTTACTTTCAAAATCATGCTGTGCAGAATCAAAATTCATCTTAGAACTGTAACTCTCACTATTCAAATAAGAGCTACTAGGTAAGCAAATAAAAAAAGAATAATAGAAGTACTGTACAATTATAGAAGTTTCATAGTTCTGAATTCTGCACAGTTGGACTCACAGTAACTAAGGTTTCTAGTTCATAAATTAAGGAATCTGAAATACATTCAGATTTAAATGTTTAATGTAGTTTTTCCACAATGTGAGACATGCTGAAGAAAGTGTAGTTTTAAGGCCATGATCTGATCTTTAATTAATCATTGATAGTAGCTTCTGCTATTCAGAAAGCATTAATGCAGCCAATCTCTCACGTTGTGAAACACACTGACAGCCATGCAAATATACATATCTGCAAATATTATATACATATGTATTCTTTTCATATGAAGTGAGTCTAGGAAGACAGGAGGCTACCAATGGGGAATAAATAAATTTAATATTTCTGTCCTTCTGTTGTAATAGCGAGTTTGCTGCTGACTGAGCAGAGACCAAAAGTAAATCCTGTGATTTTACCCTAAGAACTAAATAACAAATTTTGATGATGCAGTTAGTGCTGTTTCATCTTACCTCTTCCTCAGGGAAAATAAATATGCAGTCAAAAGCATTTTTATATTGGTGCATCTATAGCTACATCCACTCCAGAAATTTCATTGTAATAAAAAATAGGAAAAATAAGTACATCATCTAAATTGTTTACCTGACTGCTTTTATTTTTGCTTAGATTGCTCTATAAAGTGCTGATAGTATGTTCTTCTAGCATACAAATCACAGAGGAATTTCAGTTGAATGTACAAAAAAGATGTTGGGTGGGGGTCCAGGTTTTTAACCATGTTTGTAATTTTGCTTTTTAGGTTTGAAAAAGAGAAAATGCCATCTTTCACCTTTGCATTTTTAGGAAGAAAACGTCACGTTAATGTGAGTAGTTATCAAGTAAGGTAACGTTTTGTGTGGTTATGTAGGTTGTCAAAATTCTTTATTAGCCTCCCTGTAGAACCACTGGGCACTTCAGAGGGAGAGAAGCAGGAGCACTCGGCCTGGTGGTTTCTATTTGTCATGCAGCACATATTGTGTTTCCATCCGTGAGGGGTTTTTGTCCCTTACCTGCCCATGGATTGCGAGATGTGATAGAACAGCTGCAGGACACCATCTAGTGGTGCCGAGCCCGAGCTAATTACAGGCTTTATTTTACCTTTCCTTGTCTCTTTTTAATTCACATTTCTTCTCACTGCTGACACCACAAGGGGAAATTCTGGCCCAGTCAGAATATCCAGAGTCTTCACACACTGAACAATGAAAGATAATATTGAACATGCCTTAAATGATAGAGCCATCACACTCTGCCTTTTTCCATAAAGGTGCAGGTGCTTGGCAGTTTTGGGGTTTGGATTATGAGTATGTATGGGTTTGGGCTATGAACATACATATTGTGGGAAAATTCCTTACAGTATTTAGACTTCTGAAACAAACACAAAGTACCTAAAAGTAGGAAAAAGGGTATCTAAAGGTTATTTAGATGTGCAATAATCATACATACAGTGTTTGCTACGAGTACCAAGCCATAGCAAAAGAAAGTCTTAGTGAGGTGAGTAATATAAAAAAAAGCATTCTAGGCCTGATTAATCTCTCATATTGGTCAAAACACAAAGATTTTGTGAAGTAGAATTCATTCAGATTTGGTATGACTAGGAAGGGAACCTAAAAAAACCCTTGAAGAAAATTTATTAGACAAAAGTGAGCCGCTTTCTTGTCAGAGTATTATTTCTATAGTTATCAAAAATAGGAAACTTTGGACTATAGTGGGGTTAGGAGGATTAACAACGTTGTGTTCAAAGTCCTGATAAAGTATTCCTCACAATCCTTGGTATCAATGTCAAAATATTATTCCCATTGTGATATAGTTTTGCAACATCCCGAACAGGTACACTCAGCACCAAAACATTGTTCAAACCACAGAATTTTGCAGTGACATCTATGTAACATGTAAATGAGGATTTCATTATCCCCTTTCATTCCTCAGCAAGATCAGGACCAGAGGCAAGACACTTGGAGGAACAGTTAGGTCTGAAAAGCCTACTGATGGAGGTAACCAAGTAAAAAAGATTTCTGGGAATGTAACCTTCAAAGGAGAGTTGACGTGAAGAAAGTTAGAGCAGGACAAAGAAAACAGATGGCAGGAAAGAGATTAAGAAAGAAAAGGAGGTAAGAGGCGACTGCTACACACAGTGGAAGGTAGATAATTTAGGATATTAGCCTACATGGAAGTTGTGCAGCACTTCAGTGGTCTGGGTAAAGAGCTTGCATTTGAAACACTGAAGAACAGGAAATTGCCAAAGGGTTTTAGAAATCTGAGACAGTGGTTTGGCCAGAATAATTACACTATTAACTGACTGAAGACTTTAAAGTGGCATTTTAAGGACAGGGAATAGGAGAAGGTTTCAATAATTGAGACAAAATGATAACCTTAGCATGGTATTTTTGCTGATAGCTTAGGAACAAAAATAAATGCACCCTGTATGCATTGATTTTTAAATTTCTCTGTAATTTTTATACTTGAGATTGCATGGATTTTGTTGTCATCTTCCAAACCTTGACAAATTACTTCAGTTTTGGTATAGCACTTTTGTGCTATACCGGGCTCAGAAAAAGTCTAATTACAAACGAAAATCAACTCCTGAGATTTGTTCTTATTTTTCTCCTTCTCTTTAGCGGATTTCAGAGGTAGATTTTGTATGTATATCTGCGTGTGTGTACAGTTAATATAAATTAATACTCTGTATGTGTGTATGTACCTGCTCAGGGGTAGTATTAGAAGCTGATATTATTAACTTAAAAAGGAACTTTTAAAGTGTGCAAGCAGTGTGCCCCTGTGGCCAAGAGGGCCAATGGGATCCTGGGATGCATTAGCATTGCCAGCAGGTTGTTCTACTCAGCTAGTGAGGCACATCTGGACATGGAGCTCCTGGAGCGAGTCCAGTGGAGGGTTATGAAGATGATGAAGGGACTGGAACATCTCTCTTATGAGGAAAGGCTGAGGGAGCTGGGTCTGTTCAGCCTCGAGAGGAGACGGCTGAGACAGGACCTCATCAATGTCTATCAGCATCTGAAAGGGGGCTGGACCAGGCTCTGCTCGGTGGTGCCCAGCAATGAGACAAGAAGCCACGGGCAAAAACTGATGCCCAGGAAGTTCCACCTGAGCACGAGGAAGAACTTTCCTGTGCAGTGACCGAGCATTGAACAGATTGTCCAGAGAGGATGTGGAGTCTCCCTCATTGGAGATATTCCAGAACCATCTGGACACAATGCTGTGCCATGTGCTCTAGGAATCCCCTATTAAAGCAGGGATTTTGGACCAGGTGACCACTGTGGTCCCTTCTAACCTCACACATCCTGTGATTCTGTAAAAAAAAAAAAATCCAGCTGTCCTGTAAAATGCCAATTTTTAGAAGCCTGCTAAACAAGGTGGTAAAAGTCCACGACTGATGAAGTCACCACTAGCAGGAGGACGGAGCTCTCGGTGCACACAGGCAGCGCTGGCTGCAAAACTGGACCGGGGCTGTGCCGCTGCCTCTGGGCACGGTATTTATTCACCGAGCGGCAGCGCATCGCAGGGCGGCCGCTGTCCCGCTGCCCCTGGCTGCTCGGTGCCGGAGCGCGTCCCCCGGCCGGCCCCAGCCCATTCCCGTTATCCCGGCCCCGCTCCCGCCGCTCCCGCGGGGCCGCGCTCGGACCCGGCGCGGGCACGGACGGGCCCGCAGGCCCCGCCCACGAGCGGCGGCTCGGGCCAATCGCGCGCGTCCCCGTGCGCCCGCCGGCCAGTGAGAGCCGTCCGTTGCTCTGAGCTCCGCCCCCGGCGCTTTTTCCTGCCGGGAGAGTGACAAGTGCTTCTCACGGCGCCATTGGCCCGCCCACTCGAGACGGACAGGCACGAGGACCAATCGCGACCCGTGGGGCGGCCGCCCCCGCCCCCGCCCGGCCCCTGCCATGACGGGCCCGGGGCGGCCCCGCCGCGTCACGGCCCGGTCCGAGCGCTGAGTGGCGGCCCCGGCCCCGCCGCCCGCCCCGCGGGGCCGGCCCGGGAGCGCCGGGCGGCGATTGGCGGCGGGGGGGGCCGGCCCGGATGTGCGGCCCGAGGGGCGGGCGGTAAATGGGGCTGTGCCGGGGGTAGCGGGAACGGCGGCAGCGGCGGCGGCGGCGGGGCCTGGGCCGCGCGGGGGAGCGGCGGAGCCTCGGCGGGTGAGTGAGCGGGGCCGCAGCGCCCGGCACGGCCCTCCAGGGCGGAACGGCGGCGGTGGGCGCGGGGGCACCGTCCCTGCGGGGCGGGGGGGCGCGGGCAGCCCCGCCGGGCTCGGGGGCGGCGGCACTGGCGGACGCGACACCGGTACCGGTGTCCGGGAGGGGCCGCGCCCCCCGCTGGGCCCGTTGGGAGCCGCGGCCCCGCCCGGACGACGGTGTTCCGCGGGGTCTGGCCTGGGGACACACCGCGGGGCCGGGCCCGGCGGCCTCCGACCCTCCGCCCGTCACAGGGCACGGCCGCGGCCTCGGCGGGGAACAGCGCTGGCACCGGCCGGGGGCAGGGCTGCTGCCGCCCTCCCGTGACCCGGCGGGCAGGTCCCTCCCTCTGCCACCCGCCGCCCCGTGAGACTCGGCCGGACATCCCCCTGTGTCCTTCAGGTCTGGTTCCGTTGGCGTAGGCTGCAGTTTCCTAGAGAAACGTGTTAAGGAATGCTGCACCTCGTAGCAGCAGGTGTTGGTGTGGAAGGTGTAACCCGCCCCCGGAGGACGAGTTGGCGAACAGGCTCTGCTGGTCAGTGTTCCTGTGCTCCGCCACCTGCGGCTCCCGCGCTGTCCGGCAGGTTGAGGTCTAGGCAAGAGGTCCTTGGGTCCGGGGAGGATCAGGAGTGGCTGTGCTGAGGAGAAATAAGTTCTAGTGTAAGCTGTCAGCTACAGTTGCTGGGCAGGCACGTAACACTATGTGTCCAACACTCATTGTTCTCTGGTGCTCTGCCGAAGTAGCTCAGTTTGTTCCTAGGTGTAGGAATGGCTCCCTTTGATTTGTTGATGTTTCCAGAAAATCTTCAGAAGAGTGCTCTGTTCCAGGCAGATAAAGTTTTTTGTCAAATTGCTTTAGTGTTGCATTTGATCTGATAACTCTGTTGGTGACAGGAGAAAAATATGACGTGTACTCTGACAGTAGGTAAGAGATCTTTAATGAGAATACTTAGTGTACAGGAGAAAAAGGTGCAAAAGCAAAGTAAATTCGAAGTTTTCATTAGTGACAACTTTGGGTTTTTGAAGTATTTTAGAGTGCTGTTGAAGTACCAGAGGAGTTTACACTTGCTCTGACTGCTCTTGTTTATTGTGCACCTGGAGAATGTGAACATGGGTTTGTGCCTGGCAGCAGGTGGCTTTTGGTCCTGATGTGAAAGGACCTCAGGAATATGGTGCTGTATAGAAGTTAAAAGGCCTTTCCAAGAAGCAGCATTTGAAGTAATGCTTCTTCACAGGTTTGTGTTCTGCCTTTTTTTAATTGCTGTTGGAACTAGAGTGAGAACACTAGAGGAGGAGATAGCCGTAAAAAGCCCGTGGGAGGAGGACAGCTCAGGAGGGTTGTTGTTACTTGCTATTCTTAAAATAGGAGAAATTAGTAGAATGTACTACAGAGTGGCACACTATCAAACCTCTTCTTGGATGAGGTGCTCTGAATGTTGACAGTGTGAAATGAGAGAGGGGGATGATTTTGAATGTTTTTCTTCCCTTCTCATAAATGAGGAGAGTGTATTGAGTTCTTTTGGGAAGCTGGTGGCTTCAGTAGTCACAACACCATAAGGTGCCATAATGGTGGGTGCCTTGTGATAGACACTGAGCCCTGTGTAAGGCTAAATGACTAAACTGCCTAGAAATTCCATTAATGATACAGGGACTTGGCTCTCCTCTGTGTGCTGCAGACATAGGCAGTCCAACTTAAATGTGCTGTTAATGGCTTATTATCTTTCATACTTGTTTTAGTCATTTTTTTGATTAATGATGGGTAGTAAATTGTGAAGATAGTAGAGAGCATAAGCAGTTGTGGATAAGTTTCCTTTAGGGCTTCTGTTCTCTACTTCCACTTAGCATAACTAGAAGGAGTGACTGGGATTAGAAATAAACTCTTAGAACACCTTAAAAGGCTTTGAAAGGCCATTCTCTGGGAAGCTGGTCCTCTGAGGTTATTAGTTCTCCATCATAAACAGTATTTTTATAGGTGAATGAGAGTGGAAACAGTTTAACAATAAGTTTAGGACTATACCATATATGACTTATTACTGGCAAGCGAACGGATAAAAGATGAATGTACATGAGAACCTCTGGAAGTTATTCTTTAGTTTAACTAGAGCTAAAATAACCTTTTGTTTGCCCTTAGTAGCCTGTTAGTAGGCATCTTGATAAGGTGGATCCGGTAACTGAACTCCATCTAGCACCAGTTGCCAAGCTTCTGGAACAGTTCCCTGTTTCACTGGGAATAGATTTGGCTGGTTTTTATGTACACATTATTCTTTGTCCTGCTCAACTCCTGTTCTTACATCTCTGGTTCCGGGATAATGCAATTTATAGTACCCGGTTGTAAAAAAACACCAGCCCAAAACAAACAGAGAACGAAAATAATCCCACTCCAACCCCATAATCACTCCAGATTCCAGCTAATTGTCTTCCAGCCTGTACCTCAGCTTCCAGCACTTTTCTCTCTTGTCAGAGCCCAGGCACTCAGGTGCTCTTTGTGCGTCAGTTCCTCCACCCTCTGGTTACGCCGGAGTTTCCTGAGGAAATGTCTCGTACCTTCCTAGTCCAGCGTCTTGTTGTCTTAGTCTGGCTGGGTTTGATGGCAAAGGCCTGTGGCATAGCCCTCTGGCATGACTCTGCTTTCCAGACAAGAGATGGGGAAAAGTGAAAACATCTTCTGCCTGCTATCACAGGGCGTGCCAGTGCAGTAGCCGTGCTTTGGCTTTCTGTTTTCAGTGGCTCAGAATGATGTGAGACTCTGGCTGCTGAAGCAGGAAAATACCCGGAGGAATCGTGTGTACTGGAATGTCTGAGATGATTTTTGGTTGGGGAAATTAATTCTTTTTCAACACTTTTCTGAAAGGTGTTGCATTTTTTGAATGCTTGGCTGCTACACAGCCTAGAAGGCTACCTATGATTAGATATTAATGTTTCTTTTAAATATTTGCCATTCCTAGATTTTCTTTTGATAAATCGTCTGCATATTTTTTTTTCTAAATTTTAACAGGATTGGCATTTATTTTACTTTTAGGAAGACTTTGGTCATAACATTAACATTTTTCTTTATAAACGGATCAAACCAATGGTGAACAGGTGCTTACTATAGGAAAATGTAGTGTTGACCACAGTAGAAGCCTGTGGCATTGGCTCTGTCTCTCTTACATGCCATTAGTTGCCTTGGTCAATGTTGTACAACTCCATATTAAAGAAATTGAGTAAAGTGAATTGCATCAAAATCTTTGTTAATGGAATCAAAAATGGGAAGGTGGGATGAGGAGGGAAAGTAGGAGAACTGGAGGGGGAAAAATAGTTGGAGGGAATAGTCTGTGCTAGACAAGAGATGCTGTAGATGAAAGTTCTTGCACAAGCAACAGCAAGACTTTAAAAAAAAAAAAAGGAAAGCAAGAAAAACAAGGACATAGACAGCAGATGACACACTGAAACTCCCAAATATTGCTGAAGTCCTTGTTATTGAACTGCTGATCTAAGGAACGCTAAGCCTTAGTGCTTGTAATGAAACCATTGAATAAGCTACAGAAAAACTTCTGTGTTCTGTGGCTTTGTCTATTCCTGGTGATGTTCCAATGCAGACGAAAACAAAATGACACATACACGATGGAACTCAATGGGAGGATCATCCCTGTCACTGGGAATGTCAGGAAACTTCTCAAACTGGGGCACTTCAGAAATGTGCAAAGTCAACAGTGTATGTGAGGGGCAGCACTTGATGGCTTTCTCTTGCCCCGGGGTTGTAGTGCTGTCTGGGGCTGGACTGATGTGGTGAGGTGATAATTTTTTAACATTTGCACCTGTAGAGGATCTTTCCTGACTCTGCTGAGCCAACAGATGGTTTTTTTTTTTTTTAATTGTTGGCAAGACAAATGTGGAATGTAGAATGTGTTTGTAGCAGAAAGAGGGCAGGGATTCACACACAAAAATAGACATGTTACTGTTCTGGAGTCTAACATGAGAGAGCTTAGGCACTTTTGGCTATTGTTGGTCTTAACTACATGACGTTTTTTTCTGAAGTTACAGAAATATAATGCTGGCTGCAGAATGAGATCTGGATCCTATTTATATGTCGAGTCCTGTTTATCTGTTAAAATGCATATTCATTCTGTGTACTTTTAGGGTGTAAATCAGAAAGGCCTGAGGATACTCTGAAGACACTGAAAAGTTTCAACCCTTTATTTGAAATACACGTTATGAACACTTTCTGGAGCATGTCTACAGGTTCTGTGCGCAAGGTATGTAATGAGTGGATGCCATGAAGTGTTGTCATGCTGTGAGGGGTGGCAGCAGTTCTGGAAAGAACCATCAGGTGATCTGCAAATAGTGTGTGTGTTTATCCTGAGGGTTGTGATCACTAACTGGTATAAATTAGCTTTGAGCTACATTAACTGGAATGTGCCTGTGGAAAGAGTCTACTCCAGAATTTGTTGACTTTTCTTATCTTTGAGTAGGAAACATGAAACAAACTCGTTCAAGTGGCTGAATCACTTTTTTTCTTAGGGCATTTGTTTACTGTCTTATGTAGAGCTTAGCCAGGTATTTCATGTGCAGTGAGCCTTGACAAAATTGTGCCTCCATAGTGCTATTGCTGCTTTAGGTTGTAGCAGTAATAAAAGCAGGATAGTTCTAGGGCTGATCACTTCTCAGGTGTTCAGCCCTAGGGCAAATTATATAAATTTATTGATAATGCTTGTGACATAGGTATTGTTACTAGTACAAGTCTCAGGTGCTTCAAAACGCTGTAGCTTAAATAATTCCTTTAGTCACCACACAGAGCCTAAGCACAAGTCTGTAGCCTGCAGGTTTGTCTTGCAGTCTACAGAATGATTTTGGGGTCTGTACGTGGTGCAGTGTTTGTGGGCAGTGGTTTGTTTTTTTTCTTTTAAGGAAAGACAGTAAAGACATGAAAAGGTTCCCTACAGTGAAACTATTTAAACTTGATATCACTGCCAAGTGGTGATTCTCACACAGGGAAGTGGGCCATAGGATCAGTTCCAAGTGGAATGTTGATGTCTTAAGCACAAGCAGAAAGTGAAATATGTGAAACTTTCTTTTTTCATCTCAGTTTCACTACACTACTTTTAAAGAGTCTTTGAAGTCTGCAATGTTGGGATGCCTGTCAGTAGAAATGATTTATCTTGATGCACTGGGTGCTAGAAATAGATTGACTTCTAAGCTGATGTTATATACTGTCTGGTTTCAGGTTCTAAATAAATGTAAGCCTCCTTAAGCATTTGTCCTAATCTGCAGATTTCCTATCCATCATTGAATACTTTTGTGCTTGTAGGTTGGCTTTAATTGAATAAAAATCTATTTAAAATCAAAATGCAAAGAGACATCTACCCACCCCCGGCTCCAAGCAATAGAACACCAAAACCCTAGATACATTTCAGTGGACTAACTTGTAATTAGCAAAGTCGGGTTTAAACCTGTGTTAATGTATGTTAAATGTTTATGAAATACAGCCTGTGATATTGTGGTTCTCCTTTAATTTAACAGAGACCGGATGCTGAAGAGAAAACTTTGAGTGGAGAGCTGCGAACCAGTCCTCTGCGAGCCTCTACAAAGAAACAGTTGCCTTCTATTCCAAAGAATGCTGTGCCAATAACCAAGCCTGCTTCACCTGCTGCATCATCCCAGTCCACAAATGGAACACATGCTTCTTATGGGCCTTTTTATCTGGAGTATTCTCTTCTTGCAGAATTGTAGGTTTTCACTTCTTTTTTTGTCTTATTTTAGGTCACTGGGCTTGTGCTTCAGCGGGGGAAAAAACCCTGCAGGGGAAACCTGCAGGGACCTAGTTCTTCCATGCTGTCTCTGCCATAGTCCTTGAAGGAGGTGTTAAAACTTCAGTAGTGGAAAGTTCTTTTTCTGGAGCAGCAGTCTCAATCTCTTGAGACAGAAAGGGAGAAGAAAATAAGATTTTAAGGGGTGGTTTTAGATGTCATTCCCTGAATGATTGCATTTCTCAATCCTGAAGTAGACACTTTGTGAGTTTTTGTGTCCTGACCAGTTATCCTAACAGCTTTTTGATCAGGAATACCAAATATTTGAAACAAGTATTGAAATAGGAGCAAGCAGATAGCGAGTGGGGAGATGGTTATGAATGTATGGTACTGTCTAATGGAGTCAGGATGTGGGAGCTTCCTTCAGTTGTTACATGGAACACTTGAATGCTGCCTGATACAGCTGATCAAGTGGAGGATAGGAAGAATATATTCCTGTCTTTTAGTGATATTTAAGTGAAACTTGTGAGGGAGGAGATGGGGTGATTAAATAGCTTTATTGGAGCAGTTGCATTGACCCAGTCTAGTGATTCGTAGACTTCTGTGGGAGCATAAAAATCTCAGTTTGTCCTCAAAACTTTCCAGTTATATAACTGGTTAGTGCTACAAAGCTGAAGGGACTTCCTCTGTACTAGACATACTGCATTCTCAAGTATGTACTGCCTTTTGGAATGAAATCCCTGGAGTCCTTTATGCAACACTAAGTCTCAGTTCTTGCATTTAACCGTTACGTTGAAAGTGAGAACTCTCAAGACATTTATCTCTTTTTCAAGGTACTGACCCTGACTTCTTAATTCAAGAAAGATGTTTTTTTTGGTACCATAATGTAAACTCCTGTAGTTTAACAAATTCATTATTAGGGAAATAATAACCGATATTGTGGAAATTGTAAGCAGAGAACTGTTAATACTTCACTTTAAGATTGTTGTTTATTTGTGAAAGCATGCAGAATCCAATTTAATGGAGCCATATGCCAAGTAACTGGGAAACCCATTAAATTAAAAATTTGGGGTTTTTGTTTTGTCCATTGTCAGTATAATTTCAGTTTGACCTTCAGCATAGTGTCATGTAAAACTGAATAACTAACTTGTTTAAAATTGAGGTTAAATTTGGTCACACTTCAGCAATAACTGCAATTGACTGCAAATCTATGTTCAAGATTATTTAATTGAATTTCTTTTCTTCCTTACTTTGGAACTGGGGACTCAGTATAAAGTTGTAAAATTTCGTACTGTCATGCATTAAATGCATGTACTGGGTGAAGAATTTATTTCTATTTTTCTATTTTATCAAGAGAGATGGTGTTTTCTGTTAGTAACTCAGTGGAGGGGTGGGAAAAGGAAGGGGGAAAGAATGTGTTTTCACTAGTTTTCTGCCACCTCCTTCAGTGAGCAGCCTGCCCTTGGGAATTGAGAGTAGGTCTGTGGAAGAAGCCCCTGTTAAGCTGTGGGTGGTTCTGGGTTTGCTGCTGTCAGTGTAGTTGTGGAGCTCCTCTGAGTGCTGGCTCTAATTGCAGTACCTTGGTGGTGAAGCAGAAGTTGCCAGGCGTGTACGTGCAGCCGTCGTACCGATCAGCGTTAAGTAAGTTTAAACTTAACTTTTAACTTTTTTTTTTATGTTTATGTATCTATAAATTCTTTCACTCAAGCAAACTTTCTCACTTGCAGTGTGGTTTGGTGTAATATTCATAAGACATGGGCTCTACCAGGATGGTGTGTTTAAATTCACTGTCTATATTCCTGATAATTACCCAGATGGAGACTGCCCGGTAAGTGGTTGTGTGTATTGAGTTTTTCTTTTTTCTGCTGGTTTAAGTGTGGCTCTTTGTTAAAGCTGATATACCAATTAGCTTCTCTTTTCCTTGAACTAATTTTGTTCAGTTGGCTGGGCTCACTTGCAATGTCTTGTCCATATTTGCTAACATCTGTGGAGGAATCGTGTTACTCTGATTACTAAGACTGGTGTAGAGTGAACTTCCTGAGTTCAGCTGCCGTAGAGTGTTAAGTAATCAACCAGTTCTTTACTTCAACTCTTGATTTGCTACTTCCTCAGCAGAAAGTTCACACTGAAACACTTAGAGGTATCCAAATTCTGAGGAGCAATATAATGGAACATAAAATCCAGACACCTGCTCTGTGCTTGCTGTAGGAGTTCTTGCTTGTCTCTTCTAAGTTACATTGAAACAAAGAACTAAAAGAACTTCAGGAGAACGTAGTGAAACAAAGGGAGGACATAGGTAGTATGATGTTACCTTCCATCTCTGCTTTCTCTTTTTCTCTTTAATGAAAAGTTTTTAAGTTTTTCGACCAATTAAAAAATAAAAAAGTTATTTTGTGGTAGTGTGACTTTCCAGAGCGGAGCAGCTGACCCTCTTGGCCAAATTTCTTTAAGAGGAAGATTTGGAGGAGGTGTACATAACTGCTGTAGCTGAGAACAAATTGCTGTCTCAGGAAGCTGTCTGTCTGCTCAGTATCAAGTTTTGTGTAAAGCTATCATCTTTAAAAGGACAGAATTAGTAAGAAAGAGTTTCTTTTAAAGGTTTGACTTTAGCATCTCTCAGCCAGCTGTCATTCTTTTGCTAGAAGAGGGCTTTAGAACCTTCCTCTTGAACCTAAGTTTCCTCTTGGAAGGATGTATTAACGCTGGAGGAAATTAGCTGTACAGGGCTGAAGACACTGTGGTGTCACTGCACAGTTTAATTAAAAATGTACAGGATAAAAAACATTTACTGTAGCTCAAGTATGTAAAAAGCTCTCAGTCACAAATAGTTAAACCAGAAAAACTCCTTTAATCTGATCTTATCTGATATTATTACCTGTGTTGGCACTGGTGCCTGTGCAGTTAACTAGATTAGTTTCCTGATTTGGTGATGGCATGTGAGAGAGGACAAGACCCTACATGTAGCACAGGTGTGTTGGGTTACAGTTTCACAGCTGGTACAAATCACTGGCATTGCTTTCTTTTTATACAGTAACAATGAATTAGTATTTGAAAGCTCTGACTGACCTTCACCCAGGGCTGTTGGCATTAGGATTGACGGTGTCATAAGGAATTGCTTTTTTCTAATGCAGCGCTTGGTGTTTGATCTGCCCATCTTCCACCCGCTAGTGGACCCTTTATCTGGTGAACTGGATGTAAAAAGAGCATTTGCAAAATGGAGGTTAGTGGTAACATATTGATGTGTAAACCTGGGGAGTTTGTTCCTTTCTTCATTGTGTTTTTGTTCTTTTTAGGCGAAATCATAATCACATATGGCAAGTGTTAATGTATGCTCGCAGAGTCTTCTACAAGATTGATACAACTAGTCCTCTGAACCCTGAGGCTGCAGTGCTGTAAGTATCTTCCATGTGTACAGACCTGGTCTCAGGAGGTTTTTGCACTGACTTGCAGAAACAAGGTTTGTAACACTGTCTCTCTGCTCATAGTCTCTGCCTCCAGACTTGATTGCATTAAGAACTCAAGCTGGGGCTTTGTCAAGTCAGCGTGTGCTTCTGGGGCAAAGTCTAATGTTACTTACTTCTGTCTTTCAGGTATGAAAAGGATATTCAGTTGTTCAAAAGTAAAGTGGTGGACAGTGTCAAACTGTGCAGTAGTCATTTATTTGATCAGCCCAAAATAGAGGACCCCTATGCAATCATGTGAGTACTGTCAACAAATTCACCCTAATGTTTCACCCTAATGTCCTAGTGCTTCGAGAGCAAGTTTTGGTGTGGTTGCTGATGGCAGCCTTTCTCTGCCAAGCTGACTGACCTGGTTTTTCTTACACTCATAGTAATGCTTTGAATATTCCAACCCTAATTTCCCTCTGTTTAACACTGAGTGAAGTCCCAGTGGACAACAAGCTGTCCATGAGCCATCACTGTGCCCCTGTGGCCAAGAAGGCCAATGGGATCCTGGGAACATTAGGAAGAGCATTGCTAGCAGGTCAAGGGAGGTGCTCCTGCCCCTCTACTCAGCCCTAG
Source organism: Manacus candei (assembly GCF_025592945.1). NCBI lineage: Eukaryota > Metazoa > Chordata > Aves > Passeriformes > Pipridae > Manacus > Manacus candei. The sequence goes on along the minus strand of NW_026138113.1, from coordinate 5,511,268 downwards.
TGAGGCACGTCTGGAGTGCTGTGTCCAGCTCTGGGCTCCTCAGGACAGGAGAGACATGGAGCTCCTGGAGCAGGTCCAGAGGAGGCAACAAAGATGATTAAGGGACTGGAACATCTCTCCTATAAAGGCCTAGGGAGCTGGAACTGTTCAGCCTTCAGAAGAGATGTCTGAGAGAGGACCTAAAGAATGCCTAGAAATATCTGGGAGTATCAAAAGTAGGAGACCAGGCTCTTTTCAGTGGTACCCAGTGATGGAACAAGGAGTGACAGGCACAAACTGAAGCACAGGAACTCCCATCTGAATATAAGGAAAAACCTCTTTACTGTGAGGGTGGCAGAGCTCTGGAACAGGCTGCCCAGAGAGGCTGTGGAGTCTTTGCCTCTGGAGATATTCAAAACTTCCCTGGACACAATCCTGTGCAACCTGTTCTAGGTGAGGGAGGTTGGACTTGATGATCTCCACAGGTCTGTTCCAACCCCAGTCATTCTGTGATTCTGATTCTGTGAATCTTAAATGTAATCAGACACTTGTGTTTACTGTTCTTTCACTAAGCAACTAAGATTTAATAAAAAACTCAGAACAAACAAAAAGCTCCAAAACACCTACCTCCCTCAAGCAGAAATGCCTATGAAATAGGTACTGCTTTTTGGCTTTCCTGAACTCAGTTTATCTGACTGTAGATTTGGTCTGTCTTTGAAAAGCTTGGGGGATGGAACAGACAACTTCGTGGTGAATATGAGTAATGTTTTGATTAGCACATGCTGAATTGCCAGTTCTCATTAGATGCAGAAATGTAAACCTAAACATATATTGTTGAATAGATCCATGACAATGTTAATTTAATTCTTAACTGTATGTTTTAACACTGAAAACTCATGGTTTACTTGAAATTCAACAAACTGAACTAGGGAAAATCACTGCTTTCTGCTCTGTCTATGCTGTGGTTTGCAAATATGCCAAGTAAGAGTTAACTGTATTTTCTCTATAGTTTTTCTCCGTGGAATCCAGCTATACATGATGAAGCTAGAGAGAAGATGTTGACTCAGAAGGTATGTGCAAAGTCCAGATTCTCACTCTAGGAGGGGTTTACTGCCTGATGTGGGAAGAAAGGTTCTCTGTCTCTCTGTGTACTAGACAGACCTTATTCCACCCCTCTTTTGGCTCAGCAGGCATGCTGGAACCGATTTTTGTCTCCTAATGAAGCAGTTATGTCAGTGTTCTAACTTCAGTGGGTTAAGCAATTAATCACTTAGCCAGATAGAAAGCTTTGTTAGTACAACTATTGGCACACTTGGCAGATATTTTTTTTTTTTATGGATGGAAGGGGGGAAGAAGGGGAAAGAAGAGGTTTGCTGCCTGCCTGTTAGCTTGTCCTGCACTTGTCATATTTGTTAGCACTTCTGCATAACCTGACAGTCTCTAGCTTCTTGGCTTTCTTCTGTTGAGAGATCTTTCCTTACTGAATCAAAGCCTCAGCAATTTCTTCTCATTGCAAAGTTTCTGAAACCACACAGGCACAGTCCCTCACTCCCATCTCTAACGCTGCTGGTTTCTGATAAGACATCAGCTCACCGAGGGTTCTGAGTCCCTTCCATCACAAAGTGCTCTTACTGACAGAGGAAGAATGTATTGACTCATAGAGCTTTCACCTGAGAAACACCTTTGGTTTTGAGATGAGGGCTCTTTGTGGGGTTTTTTGTTCTGTTTTTGTAATCACTTCTTTGATTCTGTGATAAGAGCTGGCCCACAGCAATTCTGAGTCTGCACTGAATGGCCTGACAAGTCAATCCACTGGTAGGGATTCTGAAATGGTGGCTGCTGTCTCAGCTGGACTGGCGAGGAAATGCCCTCTGAATGCCTTAGTTACTGACTTTGGCTGAAGCCATGGTGCGGTTTGCTGGTTGTTTTGCAATTAAAAATTAATTTTAGGGTTTTTTTGTCAATCCAGACTTCAGTCTTCATCATTGCAACCTTTAACTCACCTTATGTGTCTTCTGGCATGGGTGAGATTTTTAAATTTATCTTAATATAATAAACTCCCTGTAAGCTCAGTATGGCAATGCTCCCAACTGCCAGAATCACATCAGAACACTAGAACACACAGGAAAATATTTTGATCAGATTATGACTTCTTGATGTTCTTATGAAACTTAAGAAATACTTTTGACACTTCTTTTTTTCTCCTTCATTCTCTACTCTTTCTTTCTTATCCTTTAAATCAAAGACCTGAAGAGAAAGAATGGGTCAAGGCCCTTGAAATGGAAGGGGTAGGATGATCTCTCAGAGGCTGATTGCAAACAATGACTTTTCTTTTGTCCTTTTTCCTTGGAGGGTGCATGTTAACTTCTTTTTAGGTGAAAACTGACACCTTTAATAACTATTGCATGCATGGTACTTAGTCACTGGAGTTGTTTGTTGATAGCAGGAATGGTCCAACTTCTGTGCCTTAGGGATTTGTTCCAAAATGTTAGTGTAGCTGAGAACATTCCCTGTAAAAAGTTCCTGAATTCTCCTACAGCCTTTTTTGATTACCCTGTAATTCCTGTGCCTTGGGAAACAGCTGAGCCACTCTAGAGCTGTGTCCCAGGAAGGGCTGTGATGTCCCAGTTCCCTGCTGAGCACGTGGCTTTTGCTGGGTGTGGTTCCTGTGGGAAAGGCAGGTGCCACTGCCAGGCTCAGGCTTAACTGATCCATCCCTCTTGTCTGCTGTTGTCCAACGTGTTGTGGCAGTTCTGTCACACAGTGTCACCTTTTTGCACAAAGCATGGGGAGGGGCAGAAGTGCAGGTTATGTTTTCTTGCTGACTTAATTTACTTTGTCAAGCAAAAGGCTTTCCAAGGTATGACAAAGTCTGCACATGTAATTATCACTTTTTAGAGCTCAGTGCATCATTCCAGGTTTGATGTAGTTGCCATACAGTTCCTGGTATTTTAAAAAACCCTGCAAGCTGTTTCTTGAACCAGCTAGAGTAGATATCTAACCTACTGATCTCTTAAACTACTTTAAATCTACAGATGCTCCAAGTTGCATCTTTCTCCCTCAATTTGAAGCTTTTTTTTTTTAAGTTGCAATAATCAGTAAAATGTTTGTTTGTTGCACAACAACAAACATTTGATGGGTAATAGTTACTGTTCAAGCATTTAACCATGATAAATGCTCAGGGAAGAGAAGGACCATTCTTGGAAAGCATAAACTCCCAGGTTTAGCAAAGGCTCCAGTTGCTGCTTTACCACATTAATTTGTGTTCCCAACTGCTGGTGGGGTGGAGGTTCCTTCCACAGCACACCCAGCACCACCAGGTATGTACAGGTACAGTGTCAGGTTAGGGACAGGAATGGTTGAGTTTGGATTGACTCTTCTTTCTGTAGAACCCAGAAATCTGGAGAAGAGCAGGGCAGTGGTGCTGGGCTGGGACCTCCAAGCAACTTGGTTGTCTCTTAGACTTTAGGGTAGGGTAGGGCAGCAGTACAGGAGCCAAGTCATTAAAACCCCTGTATTGTCAGGGTGGTTCTGCAGGTGCCACACACATCCCTAGAAATTAAACCAATAGCCATCTTACTGGCCTCCTTTGAGGAGAGGAAATGGTGCAAGCCTCTCTTATGCCTGTATTTGCCAAAGGTAAAATGGATGGAGAGGAACTTGAGAGGGTTTTGGTGTCTAACAATTGTAACTTTAACTTTGTTCTCCCCAGAAGAAGACAGAAGATCAGCACTGCAAAAGCATGCACGTTTCTGGCCTGTCCTGGGTAAAGCCTGGCTCAGTGCAGCCCTTCAGCAAAGAAGAGAAGACGATGCCCACTTAACTTTCCTGGACTCTGGTGCACAAAACACTTTCTGTGGGTGGAGGGAATGTAACGGAGGGAGAAACAGCAAAGCAGCAGTTTCCTTCTTGACTATGGATTAGTAAAAACCGAATGGTAGCAGTGACTCCAGTAAACCTGTTCAGTGGATTACTGACTCTTAATGTTTTACATATGCATTAGGTTTTAAAGGCTTGCCTGGAGTTTGGAAGTCTCTCTTGAACACTGCAGTACTTCTACCTGGAGACTGTCTAGGGTGGGTAATTCCTCAGGGCTCTGAAATGCCTGGAGGCTTTGGGTTGGTTTTTAAGCTTTTATTTTTTCCCTCCAGGAATAGCAATTTTTTAAAAGAATCTTAAATTACTGGCAGAAATATTAGTATTGGAAATATGATGCCAGAGTTAAGCTGTGTTCATGTAAACTAATATAGCAGAGTTAAACACTATATTTAATGGTTTTAAATACTTTTGGTTTCTATTGTAAATATGTTAGGATTTGAAATTGTAAATAGACGGTTCATTGACTCCATTTAGCACTTTCCAGAAGTAAAGCTGGGGATGACATGATGTATTATTGACTTGTAAATGATTCTTGTCACTAAAGCACACATTAGTCTGACCGGGGCAGAGCAGAATGTCAGGCTTGTTAGACTTCTAGTACATAAACACTAAAATCAAAGCTTTTAATGGTGGTCTCTTGAGCTAATAAAATCTTAGAGGGTTTTAGATTCCCTGGGTGTCCAGGAGATTTCTTAGGATAGCTTGACTAATGTGTGTTAATAGTGACATCTTAAAATAAAAAGGAACTGTGCTGTAGCTTTGTCCCTATTGGTGTGTATTGTTGACATTTAGCAAAGACTGGAACCAGAGTGGAAGCACTTGGATACAGCTGTACTTGTTTGGGATGTTAATGGCTACCAGGAGCAGTTCTGTACTGAACAGACTCGTGTTCCACATACAGGAAAACCTCTCTAAAGCCTGTGTGAACTCAGAAGCTTTTGCTTTTCACATGAGTCTTCCTAATGCCACAGCCTGGTGTGTTGCTGCCTTCTTGCCTAACAGGATTGTCCTCTCAAAACCGGCAGTGTTAACCCCTTACAGCTGGGCTGCTTTTCCTTTGCTCCCCTTACCTGCACTGATGGCATTAGAGCCAACCCAACTGGAACAATCTGGAGTGAGTCATGGGAGTATGATGTGGTGTGTCAGGACAGTGGGCACTGGTGTGGTGTGGGTTTTGTGGGTCTTTTTGTGTTTTGTTTTTACTGACAAGCTAAATTCACTTGCCATATAACAACCTTTCCCTTTGAGAACAACTTCTTGGCTCCTAAGGAAGTATATGAAGACTTCCCAAGCAGTGTGCTGTCATACACCACAGGAAAGGAAAACCTGGCCCTGTGGCACTTGCCTTGGTCAGTGTTCTCTTCTGTGTGACACTGATGCTCCATTAGTCTCAGTATTTTGGACACCTGGCAGGTTACCAGGAATTCCAAGTGTTTTGGAATTGTCACGTGGGTGGTCTGAGTTTGCAATAGAGGCCAGAAATGGAGGAACTGATCTGAAAGCTGGGTTGGTGTTGCCTGGTAAGTGGTGCTGTGTGTCTTTCAGGGAAGGGATGTGGGAAAAGTTTTAGGGGGTGTTTGTACTGGCCTGGAGTGTAGCCACTACAATACTGTGAATGTGAGTTCTGTTGCTGCTGTTGTTTCTTTCAAACTTTTCTGGGGAAGGCTGAAACTGAAATTCAAATGCTTCAGATTCACCATGGGCAAAGTTTTAGTTAAAGGACTGTTGATGTGAAGCAGGCAATGGGCCCAACCTTGTTCTGAGCACGGCTGGGCAGGAGGCAGGACTGGAGCTAAACTGGAGTGTGATGGTTCCTCTTTATGTGGTTTCATGATTATTCAGGAGCTTCTGTAATAAATCACAGACTTGCACATTTCCTAAGCCACTTAAGTGAAGGGCTGGAGTACAAGTTCAATCTCTTCTAATCTTGAGCTGCTCTTTGATCTCAGCTGCAGTGCAGGACAAGTTGCTGCTGCTGTGCAGAGCTGAGCCCCCATAGCCCCACTGCTGCTGAGAGCCAGGGCTCTGCTCTGACCCCTGAGGCTTGGCAAACACCACAGCTGGCAAAAACAATGCCAAGGAGCAGGGATAGGACAGTGTGAAAGTGATGGTTATGTAAGTCTTGTTCGTCTCTGAACTGCCACAGATCCCTGCAGGGCTGGTCAATAGGTTGGGTTGCTCCAAGATAAGTCCAGCTAATAGTTTGCTGAGAAGAAAATAATTTTATTTTATAGAATGTGGAATTTTGTTTCATTTAGAATAAATAAGCTGAAAAATTATTTTTTTTTAAAATTAGATTGGGAAGGGGGAGAGAACACTGTGTCTTTCTGTAATCAGATTTGTGTACTAAAAGAAGCTGTTCCAGGAGCCAGGTAGGCGAGTGATTACTGAAACGATGCCGTGGAAATCAAATCCTTTTCTCCTGGATTGGGCTGTTGTATTTCCTAACACAGGTACATAATTTAATGAAAGCCTAAGTTTAAGTCCCTGCCAATACTTTGATATGGGGATGTTTCTGAATATCATCTTTGAAATTCTGAACTCTCTAAAGAACATTTCCAAGACACGTGGAAGTTACACCAGTGGATTTACTGATGCTGCTGAGGCTCCAGGTCCCTTCCAATCAGACTGTTCTAAGTCTTGAAAGAAAAAAATTTTAAGCTACTTCAGATGTTTTTTCCTTTTTTTTTTTTTTTTTTAAATCAAGTTTACACACCTTTTTTTTTATTTCCTTTGGAGCACCTCTTTTAAAGTAGGAGTTTTTTGGGTTTTTTGGTTTGCTTGGTTGGTTCAGAATTTTGGTTTTTTTTAGCATTTGTTTCAAAGCATAAACTACAAATTGTGCTTTTATTATTATTTATAGCTGAGGGTTATTTAACAATTTGGTTTCAGAAAGGGACAGAAACCACAGAAGAGGATGAAATAGGTAAAATAGGCCCAATAGGTGAAAATGCAGAGGAAAACCAGCATGTCCTTAGCTGTGAAAGTACAGCCCCCAGCCAGCTGTGGCCAAAGAGGTTCTTAACTACTTGAGAATTCTTAGAAATCTCTTTAACTTCATTGGAAGGTGAGTACACAGTACATGGGAAATAACTCTGCTGGGTTACAGTGTGAGATCTTTTATTAAAAGCTCCTACAGGGAAGGCAAAGCCCCTTTTGTTCTGGGGCCCTCCTGTGCTGTGTGGTGAGACAGCCACCCTCCTCCTCCTCCTCCTCCTCCTCTGCCAGAGGGAGCAGCAGCCAGAGCCCCAGCATTCCCTGACACTGCTGTCCCTTCTGCCAGAGCAGCAGGAGGGAACACACTTGGAACAAACACTGTGACTAAACTGGAGCAAGAGTAAATCCTTTCCCTCGTGGTGTGGGTAAAATGTGTGATTATTTATTTTTAAACCCTTAATTGCACTGTGGGACTCCAGTCCTTGCACTGTCCCGGGCCTGGCAGACCTCAGCTCTATGTTTGTTGTTTTCTTTTGCACCATCAAACCAGGTGTTTGAGAGCTGCGGACTATTTGTAGTCTTGCACATACAATGCTTTTTTTTCCACACAAGACCATAAAACTGAGTTTATAAATTCTTTATTGAAAAATACAATTGCAATATTTTCATACAAAGTGAAGTAAATGGTACAGAATAACAAGAACTGTCTGACACTTCCATAAATATTTTTACAGAAACATCTACATGACTTCTGGACTTCAACCTTTTATTATGCAGGTAAGAACAAAAGATCCTTTTATTTTACTTTAATTGAATTTACAGTGGAATTAAGTCTCAAATTTTCCTATTACTCAGAAGGGCAGGAATGACTGAAAACGGAGGTTTTAGTTTTTGCTTCCTTAGAAAACCTTCTGGAACATGCCTGTGCCACGTTTTACATGGAGAACACCCCCTCCCCAGCAGTGGACTGGCACATTGTACAGTGAGAGTCATTTGCTGCTCTCCTAAGCAGCCTGGTATTTGGGAACTATTTTACATGAAAACAAGTAGTAAGTCTAATATGTGCACCCCTTGCTCATCCTCAGGGGGGGAGAGATTCTCCTAGGCAGCCTGGTTTAGTCCATTTAAAAAAAACAACACAAAACCAAACCCCCAGCCCTGTCCTTTAAAAACGAAGTAAGTACACATTTTAAGAGATGGACAGCATGATCCTGCTGCTGAGTAAGGGGGGGGGGGCAGTGCCTGACTCATAAAAGCAATGAGCATATAAAATTCCTCAAAAAAAAGCACACATCCTTGGCTTCCTGCATTCACTGCTGCACATACATTGAGTTACAATGAATTCTTCATGCCATTTGCTGACAAGAGGAGCAATGGCATGTCAGATTGAAATAAATACAAAAGTCAACTTGGTTCAATACAGAAAGACAGCTGAAGTCAGCCTTTGCAAAAAATATTCACATTTAGAAAGTGCCATTACAAATATACAGCAAAACTCACCTGCCTTAAAAATCATGCTTCACAGCCCCATCAAAAGTGCCACCTTGGGAACATCAGTTCACTCTCCAACATTGCACAGCTCAAACCAATGCACCCACACAATCCCCTCCTTTGTACAGCAAGGGGCCACAGACATGGTAGTTTTCAGGGGCACATGAACATCCAGAATATGGACAGGATCCACTCAGACAACTTCCTTTATGCCTCAAAACAATTATACCCATCATCCCTTTCCCAGCAGAACTGGATTTTGCTAGGAGGTTGGTATGTTGGTGGTAGTTCTTGCAGGAACCAAGACACTGCTCTGGGTGTCTTGGTGTGGTGGCTCCTGTGTCTGATGCACCTCCAGGTGCCTGTCCATGGCTGACAGTGGTGATAAACACAGTGTGAGGGGACTGGTTAGCGCAAAGGGAAGGTACACAGCTGTGTTAGGGGCGTGTTCTCCAAGCAAGAAAAAGCTCTTCAGCTGCTTTTGGGAGGCTGGAGATGGGTCACTTGCCTTGTGAGGAGCTTGACTGGGGTGGGGTCAGGGTGTGAGGACCCAGCGCAGTTGGGCAGCAGTGGGCAGTGGCCGGGGCAGGGAGGGGGCTGAGCACAGTCTGGCTGAAGACACTTGCAAGGGCTCAGTGGGTCCATGTGTGGGCTGAGCAGCCCAGCCCTGGGAGCAGCAGGAAGGGAAAACCTGTGTGGGCTCAGTGAGACCCTCTGTCGTTGGCTACATCTTGAAGCCGCCTCAGCAGGGCCGTGTGATTCTCCTGACAGATGCGCTTGGCTGGGGCTTCAGTGCCATCCTCTAAGAGAATGCCTCTCTTCTTGGTGGGTGTTTCTCCAGTTCGAACCATGCTGTTAATCTCCTTTAGTCTCTGGAGGGAGGAGGGGAGAAAACTAGAATTAACTCTCACCATTTTGTGACTACCTCAGCATAATGTGAACTATTGTCAGGTGTGTTACAATGGGACTACACAGGCTTTATTTGTGGAGATCTGTGCTGTACCCAGCTGACCTTCATCACTGTACTGGTCTTTCCATTACCAGAGTAGGCAGAGTCTTACTCAAACTCAAGCCAGCTTGTTGTGTCACTGCCTGTGGAGTTCAAAGGCCCATCCAGCTTTACAACTTCAGTAGCTGAACTGGCAGTTCAGTGAGCGTCAGGTGACAAAGTACGTGTTGGACAAGGTAAACAAAACATCGTGTTGCAAAATCTACTGTGATTTCACTACCAGAAAGAAAAGATAGAATTAAATATAAAACTAAACTGTAACCCTTTAGTCTCACCTTCGAGGGGCTGCTGCTGAAGTAGTAGAATATCCTCTCCTGGGAAGAAAGAGCAGCCTCGTTTCTGTGTGGTGAGATGTACACGGGGTGGTTCTGGGACAGCTGCACCCGGCGAGGGGAGCTGAGCCGCACGAACGGGTACGGCGAGAGCGGAGGAGAGTCCGTCTGCCCGGGAGGGAAGGAAATCACTCAACAGCTGTACCTGAGCTCAGTGTCACTGCAGCAAGGCTTTTCTGAGTTGGTCACTTAAACGCTCTAGGCTTTTTTCACCCATCTGATACCATACAGATATACAACAAATGTGAATTTTATTATGGTATTGGGCTGGGTTAGTATTTTTTAATTTACTTTTCCAATCTGTCTGCAAGTGACAGATGACACTGCTTAGAGCTGTGTATTTCATACAGGAGGAAACAGCAATTAGGCATTGAAAGTACTTACTGTTTTAGCAGCAGAGTATGTCCTTGAGGTGAAGTTGTTGTCATAAAAACAGAATCCCCTGAATTTGCTTACAGTGAGCTCAGCTAAGGGGACTTCACTGCACCGTCAGTAGAAAAAGATGTTTACTACTGAAAAGCACAGAATTTAACTTACTGCATTTGAAGTGTACTTCAAGGCAAAGTCTTTGATCTGCTCGATGTAGACGTTGTTGTAGAACTGGATGAGGTCCCCCCGCTCCTCCTCCTCGGTGTCGCTGTTGGCACCGGTGAGGCGGGTGGGCGTGGGGGGGGCGCTGCCGGGGTGCGGCACGGGCAGGGTGCTGCTGGAGCGCATCACCGGGCTGGAGTCCCGGCTGCCTGCAGGGGGAGCACAGCTGCTCAGTGCCCGACCCCTCTGCCATCCCACAGCCCTGGGAAACACTGCCTGCGTCTGTTGTCACTGATGCTCCTTTTGATCCCTGAGCTGCCTCTGCTGGTACAGACCACAGTGCTGCGTGTGCACAGACACACACTTGATTTCTAACTTTCCTGTATGAGCTGAGTTTCATCACAATGTAAGGAGACCTGAAACTCCATTTTTCACGCATTTGTGCTATACTTACAACACTAGCTCTTTCATGTTGCCACCTGGCACCATTTCAAGTAAAAAACAATAGTCTTTTGCAGCTAGTAGTAGAAATACTTGGCTTGGTAATACTTCCTGCTAGTTTAATGTGGGAAGTTGCAAAATACACATAATCTTTTTCTCCCCTCCCTGCCACCTCTCTGTGACAGAAAACATTAATATCTACAGCTTATACCATCATCTATTAAATATCTTGAAAACTGGTGGTAGGAATACACAGCACTGCTTCTTTGCTTTCCCTTATAAAAGTTAATTCAAGGAAAATGTGTCAGTTCACCTATTAAGGAAAGAATCTTCAGAGCTGTCAGCTATGCTGAAATCACTGCTGTGACTGGTGTTCCTATCTCTGCAGACAGCCAGCTGCTACAAAAGAAACTGCTGCAGCTCTGGGGGTTCTGATAAGAGTAACTCAACCTGGGCTAGCCCTGATTTCCTCTCATTATCTGAAGACTCATTCTTGGGGGTGTGTGAGCTGAAATCAGAGCTCAGGCCAGCATGGCAAACTCTCAAGCAAAATGCATGTGGGGATAGATTCCAAACTGTCAAAGGTGGCGTAAATATAAACCCTGAGTTACAACAACTCTGAAATGTTACTGATATATTCTTAATTGTGTCCAAGTTTACCACAGGAGCATCTGTTTGAGGTGGAATCACTCACTTCTTTCCTTGTTCCTCTCCTTGCTCCTGTCTGTGGGTGAGTTCTGCTGGCTGCTGCTGTCGCTGCTGCCGGAGCGGCGGCGGCGCCTGCCTTTGATCAGGACACTCCGATAGACCTGCGGGGACAAAGGGGGGTGTCCCCAGGGAAGGGGGATGCACTTACTTGGTCAGCAAACAACTGTCTGCATGAAACTTTGCTGTGCTTCTAGCAGGGGAAAATACAGCCTCCTAAGAAGAATATTATCCAATGGGCACTGCCTCCTTAGGTTTTAAGTAAATATATTTTCTATTTTAGATATAGTTTAGCATATAAAGCTTTCAGTAGTGCAGGATTTTGGACATGACTGCTGTCTTTGCAGGAGAATGGCTCACAGACTGCATCCATTTAATACTAAATGCTACTCTGCAAAGCAATTTGTTCCCAAAATAAACTAAGGCATTTAATAAACTGGAGACCACATTGTTTAATAATAACTGTACTCACGTGGCTCTTGGCTTGCGGTTGTGTCCGATAGCAGCGCATGATATTCTGAAATGATCTGTCTTCATTGGTGACCTAAGAGGGGATGGACACGAAAGGTTCATAGTTTTACTGCAGGGTTTTTCTTTGGGGGTGGTTGTCTGTGCATTGGTTGACTTGGTTTCTTTGAGGAATTGTAATATTTGGAATATTAAGTATTAAAGAAGTTTTTTGTTTGTTTGCTTTTTCTTCGTTCACGCTTTACCTTAGTCATGACATAGATGGCACACATCAGCAGCTGATCCAAGTGTCTGTCCATCATGATTTCAGGGCAGTGCACCAAGGAATACTCAAAGCATGTCCAGATCTTTTGCCGCAGCTCATCAGACACATCGAGTTTGACGCAGAGATCCCTCAGCCGAACACTGGCTAAATGATACACCTGTTGGAATGGAGACTGTGCTCAGGGCCACAGCAACACTGCTTTTCTTACCCAGACAAAGAGTAGCTCAGACTTGCACACCCTGCACAACTTGGGCAAATGCTAAGCCAAAAGAAGAATAAGTGAACTTAAATTTAACTTTTTTTGCTTACAAGACACAGATGTTCTCAGTCCTGGTGCTAGAGCTCAGAAAACCATTTGTTTGATGCTTAAATTCTAAGTTGTCCTGAGCACAGAAAGGGGCCTGCATTGCCTACAGAAACCTGAATAAACCAGGAAGTCTCAAAGGTGAATATCTTCCCTCAGAAGAGCCTTCAAGAAAAGGGACACCTTTAAAAACCTGCTGGCCAAACACAGAATCTACTTCACAACTCCTGATGTGACAGCTGTGGTGAGAAGTGTCCTTCATGAGAAAACTACCCTTCAGGTATGTGTATGAATAATTAAAGGTATATATTAACTTTTAAATTTAATACACTCTTGTTATTACAACTAGTAAGTATATATTGTTAAAATCACTGAAGATTTACCAAAATACAAAGTAAGCAAAGGACAAATGAGTACCTTTCTGAAGAAGAGTGACAGTGAGCCCGTCTTCCGAGGCCTGATGGACGTGGCAGTGAACTGCTGGGTCTGTCTCTGCTCTCCAGGGGAGATCTGCTGAACAGTCAACTGGCCTGGCAACTGCAGTGCTGCCCCAGTCATCTGGGTGTTGAGGGTACCAGCGAGAGCCTGGGCACTCAGAGGCTGAATGGGGCCAGAGACAGCTTGGGGCTGGGCACCTACATTTACTTGGACTGGGAAGAAAGTTATTCCTCCATTTTCATTGGCAATACCTGTAATTTAAGAAAAAAGAGTCTGAAATAAGAGCAAGTTGTGTGGAGGGGGCAGGTGTGTGTGTTTTTGTTTTGTTTGAGTTTTTAGAAATTCTTTGGTAATTCTTTTATTAGCTGCTTATAACTATACACTTAGTATATTATGTATGAAATTGTTTAATCAAAATACTTTGGACTTTTAATCATGAGATTAAAAGAAGATAATGAAGTTGAACTAAGGTTTTCATACTAATTCAAATTTCATTCTGTGCCAGGAGTTACTGAAATAACTGTTTTATAAAACAGATACTGGCAGTCAGAACACCCTCGTGCTGCCTTTAGATACTGATCATCTATTCAAACAATGTTTCCTAAACATCCTTAAACATACTTTTTTCTACCCTGGACAACTGTTCCCTCATCTCCCCTTGGCTGTGTACTAATACTCCGATGGGAACAGCAGCTTTTCCCTGACCTTGTACTGGGATGGTCACGGTTTGCCCGTTGTTGGCTGTCACGGTGGCAGTTGCCACGGTGACCAGGGTCTGGCCAGGCACCGGAGTCACCGACATGGCTTCGGGATTCATGTTCTGCACTGGCACCGTGTTCACCACGGGCTGTTGGGAAACTCTCACTGGGGTCCCACTGTCAGAGGGGCTCTCATTGTCAGCAAACAGGCGTCGCCTCGTAGGATTGGCTGTAGGAGAACTGTATCTGTCATACAGGGTGGCTGGAGGTGAGGAAAGGCCTGTGGATTAAAAACACACACACATATATTTCACTCTTGGTTTATAATCCCTTATACAGATACATGACAGAAATCTAATGCAAACTAAAATATGTCATGCAAAGCTCTTCAGGAAACATTTTTAAAAAATACAGATTGCTTCTAGAGATGACTTACTACTCTTCAATAATGCTGGCTTTTTTTCTAGGTTAATTTATTATGTTTTATTTATTCTAGTGAAAAAAGTTTGAGATGTCACATAACTAAATATATAATGAAGCTTCTATCCTGATAGAAGCAAACCAATTAGAACATAAGGGGGGTGTGTATTATTTAACACATACATATGTATACATACACATACACTGTTCACATACATCACTTTCTGAAAACATTTGACATTTAAGAAGCTTACTTATGTAACTTAAGTCTCAGTAAGTACAGCATGTTATGCTTTTAAAAAAATCTCACCTCTTCCTAGTCCTCCACTTTCAGCACGAACCTCATTTATTCGCCTTGGTGTCAACGGGGAACCCACAACACTGTTCCCAGCAGATTTCTCAAAGTACTGAGGTGGCATTACCTAAAATATTCATACTTTGATTACAGTGTTTGTATCACATAGAAACAAATACATAACAAATTTTTAACAGCTTTTAACAGCTACTGCACTACAAATTTTGAACATCGAAACTCCATGGAGAAAATCAAGAACAGTGAAAAACTTGCCCTAAGCCCAACTAAAACTGCCTAGTGATTGTACTGCTCTGCAAGATCCAGCACTGTAACAGTCTTTCTGGGTCTTCTTCTGGGTGTACTTTTTACCACGTTTCTTGCCTAGTAATCTTTTCAAGTGTAAGTGACTGGTCTGAACCTTCCCTGCTTGTCCATTTTGTTCACTGTTCTGCTACACCAACAAAATATTGGATGAGAATCATCTCTGTTGTCTGTCTCCATTTCAGATGTCTCTACAGAGACAACCATGACCACACCACACTGCATTTACTGCTTCCTCTGCACTGATGGGCTGGTAGAATTAAACTGATATTGGGACACGCAAGGCCTCCTGTCTGATTACAAAAGCTATCTAAACCCCACAAAGATGTGCTCACCTCTTCACAACTAGGAACTTTGTTTTCATTGTCTCTGATTCTGTCCCACAATATGGATTCCCGTTTCCATGCCATACTTTCAAGGATCTGTTCTTCAATATGATTCAGGTGTTTTACTACTTCTCGACAAAGGCCATCCTCTGCTCTAATGAAAACCTCTATTACCTGTAAGGTGGATAATTATGATCAACATAATGTACTTCTTTCATAAATTTCTTATTAAACAAAGATCTAATTCCAATTCCTGATTTTCAAGAAAGAAGAGGCTATTAGAAATATTTAGACTGAATTACTATGACTCAATCCTATGCTGTCATAGAGGTCAGTGAGCACTCATGACTTGATAAGCATTTCTAGCTCTCAAACACATTACCTTATAAAAATGATAAACTGGAATGTCAAATATTTCGGTGATGAACGGGAAGTTTCCAGGTGGGTTATATGTAAAGGTGATGATCTCAAGGCAACAGGCCAGCAGAGACCTGTGAAACACGTCTTGCTCCAGTATTGCCTGCAAGAGTTGCAAATTTTAAAGCTTAATTTACAGGGTAACTATAGAACAATAAAACACTTTTTATTCTGGCTCAACATCAAGATTACCAAGCTTGTAAAAAGTGATGTTATTTTGTAAGGGAGAGAACAGAATCCAAAATGAGCCATCTTTACTCATTAAAAATTTTATGTATCTTAGTGTTTGCAAAAACAAATAATTTCTTGTACCCTTTTTCTTCCATTCAGATGTACTTACAGGCTACTTCTCAGAGATTTACCCTCCTTTTAAATGGCTGACTATTCTGCTCTACAACTGTGTTCCTTTTCTGTAGGTCCAACTTTAAAAATGAGGTACCATTCGATTAGTTTTCCTTACAGATAAGTCAGTGTCTCCCAGTCGAGTCCTCCTCTCCTCCTCAATGACTGACTCCAAGACCTTGTAGTAGAGCATCTCAGCACGACGGAAATGTTTACTGGCAACATCTGCAGGAAGTTTAAAGAGCAGCAGTATTGTGAAATGCAATAAAAAAGTATTACATTCTTCATCTTCAGATACAGAGACACAACAGTGTAGGAGCTAGTGTGGATGTCTATGCTGCTGTGGCTACAATACTTTCAGGACTAAATCAGGTAATTTAAAGTTAACTTATGAATCCTCTTCCTACACTGCACAGACTTGTGAAAGCAGAGCAGAATATCTTTCTACTGAACCCAGATTTTGATGACAATCCTTAACATTGCTATAATATACATGTTTTAAGTTCAGAAAATACATTGAAAATTCTACCTGAATGGATCCAACTTGCACTGTGCAACAGAAAACACTGAAGCAACTAAACTGATAAGAACAGAGTAATAAGGTCTCATTAAGAAATAAGGTCAAGAGCATCTTCCTTAGTTTCAATCCATCTTCAAGCACTTCAGATATCAAGACAATTTTGCAAAAAAATTTTTGTATTTATACTGGCAGGATTTTAATATCTGTACTAATCCGTTCTTGTATGTAACCAAAACTGCTGTGGGGTTTTTAAAGACTACAGTTACTCAGACCTTCCTTTACTATCCCACAAATCCATGCCATCACTACTATTCTTATATGTGAGAGAAAAAGTGGAACACTTCACAGTGCTTTTCATTTCACTTCTGTAGTTCTGGGAGTATGATCAAATTGCAGTGATTTAAGCTAAGGCTGATTAAAAAATTTTATGCAGCATTGAAATGTGCTACGTCCAAAGAACACAGGAAAAGGCAAGAGAAGTAGAAAAGAAACTTGTGCTAAAGCATAACCTGCTGGTAAAATTGTTAATTATAAGAGATGAATATGTTTACAGGCATTTTAATTCTTATCTAGTTAAGCAAAATGTTTCCCACCTTTGGAAAAATTACTGAATTCTCCTTCAGACTGTGTGCTCTGGCAGTACACTTCATGCATTTCTTTTATTCTGTTTGCAATAGATTGAGAAGGATCTCTGGAACATGACCTAAACATAAAAAGTAAACATTTTCAATATACTATTTTCAATATACTATTCCTACTAAGAGCAAAAAAACCTCCTATTTTTATAACATGGTGAAAGCATGAAAATATAAATACATTGCAAAGCATTACAAACACACCCATATGTGTCTAACTGTATAGATACTGTAAAACATCCACAGCATATTCTTAGTATTGCAGACACTGTAGTAAATATGCCCATCTTTCCACGATCAGGGACAGCATTTCAAACAGCAGTTTCTACATGACATAAAAATTGTTTTAAAATATACTGTTCCTGAAGCAAAAGTTTATCTACATGTAGAGTAAGGTTTGTTTTCCATCTCCTATGGTTTTGGAGTGATTTGCCAGATGGTGCAATTTGTTAAGTAGGAAGAAAGGTCCTGAAAATTTTACACTGGCAATTTGAATTTCAAGAAGCTCAGAGCTGTTAGGTTTCAAATGGTGTATGTTCTTATAGCCATCAATCTCTAAGGACAGATGTTTCTGAATAATGTGTCTTTTGAAATGTTTCTCTGGATTCCACTTTACTCCAGAACCTTTCAAGTGTGGCTCACATTTCAAATTACAATGTTTAAGCATGAATGTTTGTTATTACCACCATTTAAAAAATAGAATTATTTGGTTGGTAGAATATCAAACTTACTTGAGTATTTGCTCCAGATTTTCACTGGGGGCATTTTTCAGTCCTGCCAGCATGGTGTGAAGGCGGCTCAAACTGTATGTTGCCATGGAAACAGGTGTCACATATGGGTTGCTCTCTTTAACATACTTGCGGCCAGTGAGTGGGGTTGTAATCCTGAGTGATTTGGACTAAAAATAGAAAAATAAGCACATATACATATGGACATTATTAAAAATGTCATAAAAATGACATAAAAATGTAATATCAACACCTGAAGCCCATCTGTTAAAAGGAAAGAAAAAGAATGCACAGAGCTTTGCCTATGTTAAACAAAATACTCTGCATATGGGACAGAGATATGAAGGAAGGAGAAGTTGGACAGACACATCCAGAGAGCCCCAACAGTTCAGCATCTACCAAACAACCACAGAGACCTGCCTGTTCTGTATCTTCACCTAAAAATCTACCTAAATATCCTCTGTACTGGATTTAATCAAAGAAAACCCAGATGCATGAAGAAATTATGTCTAAAAAACTCCAAAGTAAGCAATGTAATCAATTACAAAAATCAAACTCAGCTATGTTGTGCACACTCCCAGGTCCCCTTGAACAGTAAAGATGGTAATTTTTAGTAGCTGCTTTTCTTCATCAGACATAGACTTACTCAGCTTATTCTCCTTATAAAAACAGCAACATGGACCATGCTATACTCACCCTGTCAAAATGCTGCTGCAAATTATGCTTCACTTGTACTCTTTCAGCTGTTTCCATTCCTGAAGTTGTGTTTAAGCACCTTGTGAGGGTTCCAATTTCTTCATCTGCATCCTCACCAAGAAATATTCGCTCGTCAAGGTTTCCCACTGACAACACATACTCCTCATAGGCCTTGTTGATGGCTTTGCTGCAGCACAAAGGGAAAGATGGAGAAAAAAACCCCTTTATTTAGACTATTTTCTTCAGCTGCTCACAGAATGAACACAGTTCTGGCCTGTGGGCAGTCTACTTCAAACTTCTGACCCTGACTTAGGCATTGGAGCACCTTTAAAATCTATAGTATCTTAAACATGACCATGGCAAGGACATTATTTTCCCTCCATATCTGATGCCTTTCCATTTATGTAGTTGCAGGAAGAACATAATAAAATACTGAGAACTCATATTTGGCTGGAAACTCCCCAAAATTTACACAGCATCGCATCATAAACTACACTATACCATTTTTATACCATTTCAGCAAAAGTAAGTACCTATCCATAAGCATCTCTAAGTTTATAAAGAAAAAAACCACCATCAAACCCAATTTTTTCCCCTCATACTTCCCACTCATCCCATGTGCTCCCACACCTTTTTCATAATAATTCTTTGAGTTAGACACAAAAAAGAAAAAACAAACAAACAAGGAAACATAGAAACATAAGAATCAAAGCAGACATCAGGTAACACCATCCTGAAGCATCATTCCTCTTTCAAACAGGCCTCAGACCACAGCACCTCAAAGGGACTGAAAGGCAGTGCAGTGCAGGATCATCAGTAAACACAAGGCAGCTGGGCTGGGATCAGTGCTAAGATACAGATAACAACTGCAATTGTACCACAGAGAGATACTAATGCAAAGCAAACCACAAATACAGTGACTTACACACTATCTCCAAAGTTTCCAGGATCTAGAAATCCAGTCAGATTTTCATCTTTTCCTTTTAAAAGCTGTAAGACAGTTAAGAACAAAGGATGGGCATTTCATTTTTTGAAAAGGTTTAAAAAATAATGAGTGAGGAGACATTTTTCTACATTTCAAATTTATTGACCTACCTTTTTGTCAAAAAGTTTCCGAATATATGGCTTCCAAAAATGTTCCTTGATACCTTTTGCTTCTAAAACTAATCCATAATGTAATGAACACAGTTTTTCAATGATGCAGGGAGGGTCAGATGATACTTTATAATCCTTACTATGAAAGTCTTCAGGTAGGCCTACAATTAAGAATTCTGTATTATTTGATTTTGCAAATCCATATCCTGTTTTCTTATTAAATTCTATGCTGCAAAGTCTAGGTAGTGTGATATTAAAACAGTAAACTAATTAGTTCCCTTGGAAGAATTATTAATTATGTAACACTCACTCAACTGGATAATGTTATCAAAAGCAAATTTTGAGTTAGAGATTAAAAAAAAAATCAGTGACTGAGTGACGAAAATTAAACATATCAATTCTAACAGAAAAACAAACACTTGTGAACTATAATATCTGAGATAGTGGTCCCAGTTCACATCCAAAGCACTGCAAAGTAAAGGCCAATACTGTTCAGAACTGCAAATGAAGTGCAAGTCTGGAAGGAATTACATCAGAAATTCAATGGAAACTTCTCACCATTTATTTGCTTTTGTGGTTATCAAGTCAACCTACATTTCCATTCTCTTCAGAAAGAGAACAGCAGCAACCCAGAAATGAGAGAGAAGCAAATCTAACACTTGAGCACTGGATCTTTCCCAACTGCTGTGACAGTCTGACCATGTCCAATGATGGTTGTGTCATTATGCACTCTTTCACTGACATTAAACCCTCACTGACTTGAATTTTTACTCTGGAACTTCCTTCAATGGTATTTCTATAGTAAATCAAATCCTTGACTTACTGCATTATTGACAAAATCCACTGGTCTGTTATTACCTACTGCATTAATAGAAATGGAACTGTGTAGCCAGATAAAGAAAATATTAATTCCCATATGCTTCAAACCAACACAGTTCAATTTATTCTCTGCCACACAGATCCACACTCATTTCAGTAGCCTTAGAAGTTCTTGCAGGCTTCAGATAGGTTAAGTTTTTTCCAACATACCCTTAAAATTAGGGTTCAGCAGTTCTTTACGGTTAGGACACTGGAGAGCATTTCCATACACGAGATCCAAAGCACATAACAGGAGATGGTAGGAATTGACCAAGTCATCACTGATCATAGGAAAATTTCCTTCAAAATTAGAAAGACAAAAGACATAAAATTAGCATGGATTTAAATATTTTTAACCAAGAAACTGCTGATATGTGTATTACAATCAATAATGCAGCCTTGGGAACAGATCTGATGACTACAAATATCTGCATAGCAACACAGGCAGTAAAACAGACTCACACTTAATAAAATACAGTGATTGTGAAGGAACTCAAATACACTGTTCTGTTTTGAAATCAAACCTTACCAAAACGTTGATAAACATGCTACTGCAGGCTCCCTCATTCACAGTAATCTCATTAACCAGTGCATAAATAACTTGAAGCAGCACAAACTGCAGAATTCAAACTGCTACAAGGAAGAAAAATGTGTTTCCATAACTCCAGCAGCAGCAGCCCCTCTGCCTGGTGGTGTCACATCCTTCAAGAGATTCTTGCTGCACCTGCCTGAAGCAAATCTTGCTCTAAAGGCCAGTAAGGGGGAAGAACAGGTTCTGACTGAGGCTCTCCTTTTCCCCAGTTTTGCATTGCTGTAAAGACTTGCAAGGAACTTTTAACTTTTGCAAGGCTAGATCCAGGTTTTCAGATGCCCTGGAAACAGCAAACACCTCCTCTTACCACCCCCAACTCTCCAGAATGAATCTGTATTTAAGTCAAAGTCAGATAACTTTTTTTAACAATCTCTTTTCTTACAAAAGTTTTTCTGGGGACATGCTCATTATAAACAGTAATAAATGTAACTATTTCTCTTGTGCTTTAGAGAAGAGTTAAAATGTGCTATCTCTGATTTACAAAATATTTTCTATTTATCACCTTCCTGTCGAAAAGAGTCCTTAAAACCTCTTTGCTCTTTTATCACCTTTCTCAAGATTACATTCAGATTTATTACTCTTTACTGAACTCATTTATGTTTGTGATATTGCTTTAGAGGAGTGGCCATTGCTAAAAATAGTTCTGTAAAATAAACTATATTGTAAACTAATACCAAAACTCAAAATTTCATTAATCTGTATGCACAGCAAGTTTCTATTACTCTTTTAATACTAATAACTCTTCCACTCCTTTTCCCTCCTTTTTTTCAGGTAAACACCAAACCAGTTAACTGAGCCCACTCTGAAGCACAGGTTTAGATTCTTGAAAAATATCTATCATATAGTAATAAACTCACTTAGAATACATCAAAATGGATATATAATTAGAAAATTTTTCTAAACTCTGCTGTTATTTTTCTACCAGTAAAATACCAGTTTGTTCAAATTTGTATTAGATTTTCTGATTCCACGTTTGTCAGAAGGAAAATAATTTCAATGCAGATTTAAACTATTTAAAATAATGAACCCTATATAAAACACTAATTAACTGTATTCATTTATCAGTTATTTCCAAATCATTAAATGGGTCACAACAAAGCAATGAAAATTCTAAATACTATTAGCAAAACTTTAAATCAGTAAAATTCTCAAAGTAACTCTCATAACATAGGCTCAGTTTCACAACCATGGCAATCGTTCCTGTCAGCACAGTCAAAAATAAATCTAATTTCACAGGACCAGCAGTTCCATAGCAATGATTTGCCAATGACATTTCGAACAATGGCTCACTGCTCCCTTTCACAACCTTGTACCAAATAATAATAAACAGTTACCTCGGTGCAGCAGAGATTTTTTTTCTCATTGATTTGAAAGAAAGAAATAAAGTTTAAAGACAAATTCTTACAAATAGTAGGCAAGAACTGCAGTACCACTAAACCAAGTGGCTCCTCTACTGTGCAGTGTGTGCTGCAGGTACAGACAAACCTGTACTTTCTGCATTTGTGAAGCTGAACCCAATGGTCTGCAGGACTGGACAAGCCTGAACCTGCCACTGATGTCTGGTTGCTGTGATAGGGATTTACTGCCACCCCTCAAAACACAGAGGACAAAACCCTGAATACTTAATGCCTTAAATGGTCAACATTTAGTTTCCATTTTTGTGCTGCCACACTTTAATAATCATTTACTAATTTTAGAGTTTACATTTACTGTAAATTTTTCTTTTTTTCGTGAAATTGAATTGGATGGGTTACCAGTGTGGTATTCTCCACAAACTTCATTAGCATGTCTGAAACTGCTCGCTAATTAAGATGTAGTCAATCGATGATATAGTTAATCAAACATATTAACCAACAATTTAGCAATAGGAAGACCCACAAAGTCCCTTTGCACCTTGTCAACTGTTCAATCTTCACGTAGAAGAAGGGAAAAGAAAAACCTGTAATTTTTCAGACTGACCTACTTACTCTCTCAGCTGTCTAACTGTGCTAAAGAAGTGAAGTCCCAAATGACTGGAAATAAAGTACAGTACTAACTCTCACCTTGGAAGTGTGGTAAAACACGCAGCTGGGGAACTTGGGACAGAACACATTCCTTTAGGCTGTTGTGAGAAGGCCCCTTCTCCAAAAGCATTTCTGAATTCAGAAATGCCTCCACCTTTTCTGTGCTTTAAGGACTGATACAAAGTAAGGATTAACAACATCATGTTTGCTGTATTTAATACCTTTCAGATCTCTTACCTTTTGCATGAACAAACAGCACCCAACAAAACTGGAAAACTTCAGTCACAGTACATGGTTGGCGTCTTTGAGAGGAAAACACAGCAAAGACACCCAATAAGTTCAATGAATCAAAACTGATAAAACATCATAAACCAGTCAATAATTCCAAAGGAAAATTAAGCTTTACTACAGCGTGGCCAAAACCTTATACCCTCCCACAAAACCCTGACTGAAGTAATAATGAAAGCTGCACACTGGTTTAGTGCAGACACAAGTGGAACCCTGCATGTAATGGTTCATTTTCACAGCATTCTTACTGTGAACAGTAACAAAGAAACAAAGTTTCCACTATAAAATAAAATATCCACCAGATTTGCACCTATGAAGAAAACCACGGGAGTTACTGGACAGTGAAACAGGCTGAGTTGTGCTATGAGCTATTAAAGCTTTGCAGATCATACAAGGATCACATTTTTCCAGCCTTTCCCATCTTAGAAATATTAGTATTTCCCTTGACTACACACTGATTTGATTGTCTCCCCTTTCCTCCACTCCCCAAATCATAAAAACTTGGCAGCTTTGGGATTTCCTTCACCCTGTCAGATCTGAAATTGAAAAAGAGATTAAAAAATTACTGCAAGCAAGGACAGACAGACCAACTCTAACAGTATAAAGAACTCCTGTGAAAATACAGCCAAAATACAACTAAAACAACCAAGCAACTTCATTATATTTTCCCTATAGTAATGCTCTAAAATCAGGCTGGGAACAACAGAAATGTACCTCTGTTTTCTTCCTCTCTGTTGGCGAGGTTGATCTTCTTGAGGATACCTGAAAATATCCTGAAAAATGGGCTCATACTTCTTAAAAATGACTGCAGAAACTGTGAAGTTTCTCTCTAATCTCTCAGTTCGTTCTCTGAACTGGGACGGCAGATTTGCCATGTCTTCCCACTTCTTCATCTTGTTAAAAAACTCGATCAAGCTGGAAATACCCAATGGATTAGATGTGAAAAGCTGTTTTTCTTGCAGAAATAAACTACACATTTTCAGCAAAAGCGCAATTTTTACTTCCCAAACTACTGATAAAATGATGGTACTGCAAACACGACAAGCACCTCAGAGCCAGTCCTTCATCCATGAACGTGGATGAGCGCAGACAGCTCACAAAATATTTTTAGATCCTTGTTAACTGTGTTAACAAGGTACTCTCAGCAGCTCTGGTGTTTCCTCATAAAGACAAAATCAGCTCCAACAGTCAGATTAAGCTAAAATCAGATTTCCTTCATTTTCCTAAATTATTTATTAACTTAAATAAAACAAACGCTGAGTCCTACGATGCTAAAAATATTCTACAAAGTATGAAAAACCCCTAAGTTTTAGCAAATTACACTTGGTAAATTTGACTTTCATTCATTTTTTTGCTTCTTTATCTACACTTTCAGCGTTACTAGTATTTGATAGCCTAGATCACAGAACAAATTTACCTACATTCAATTCCCTGAATTTCTGATTTGGAAAACAAAAATTTATAGAGGAACACTTTTGCAGTGTTTGAACCAACAGCAATGCTCCAACAGTAGAGGAAATGGGAGAAAAAGTGCATAATAACATTACCTTTTTTTTCCTTTTTGGGCTTATCTACTGAATTTTTAGAAAACAGATTGCTAATAAATAAAGCCAATTGTTTCAGGAAGCTTCTCTTCATTGCTTTGTGGACATACACATTTGACACAGATTTGTTTATCAGATTCTGACAACGCTTTAGTTTCATTAAGCAAGAACACGTGAAAAATGAAGTTTTCTTACACAAAAAAATTAGATAGATTGTGTGAATATTGTCACAGCCAATTAAAAATGGTTTCTGATGTGAGAAGTTCACACTTAGCACACTCCAAAAATTGACTGTTCTTCAGTGCCTGGCTTCTTTCTCCTTTGAGAGAAGGAAGTCAACCTATTATTTTGAAAATCAGTGTTTTTAGAGCATAGTACTAAGCAAATGGAACTGCCTTATCCCTGTGGCAATGAGCTCTGATACAAACATGCTAGAGATATAAATTCTACCTTTAAAGCAGGAAACAAGAAATACATTTAGCTTTTGCTCTCTAGTTCTAAATTTCACAAGCTGATAAGCAGTCTTTGAGATTTTTTAAGTGTCTAAAAATCACCAAAAAGAAAAGTTACCTTTGCTCTGAACAGCGCAAGATTCTGGTTAAAGACACATAATTTCCCTCAGCTGTCCCTCTGCTCACAGTTGGAATTGCTTTCCTGCAAGCCACATACAAGGCACAGGCCAGCCAATGCATGTCGTTTCCCTGTGAATCAAAACATCAGGCATTTAAAAGACTTCACTGAAAAGGAAAACATACTTTTCAGCCAACCCAACTCCAGGGGAAAGAACAGTGTCCTAAACAGATGAAGTTCAACCAGTGACAAAGTTGATTTGCTGTTTCAAAGTTCTGCTGTGCTTTGTGTTTTTAACCACAAGAAAGCAGGTGCTAAACAGATACTTAATACCAAACTGCATCCAAACTAAAATTACTAGTTACCATCACTAATTTCATCCTTGACCCAAAGCGTAGCAATGTATTTTTAGTGTTGTTCTTCTCCTGTAGCATTTTATACTTCCCTGATTTTTAACGTAAAAAAAACCGGCTGCATTTCCTTGCTGCCAGAACATTCCTCTGCCCTGAACACACAGTGGGAAAAGAAAAACATAAGTTTCCATTTTGCTCTGTACTGCACAGCAGAACAATTATGCAGTCTGGTACCTAAAGACAGAAATGAATTCTAACGAACACCCGAAATTTTATTCCTCCTCTTCGATCAAGTAAAAACATTTAAATGGGAAAAGGATGGACAGAACCAAACTTGAATTCGATGCTGTGGTTTTTGGGCTATGTGGTATCGCGGGGCCGGGTGAGCGCACACCTCCGGGGGAAGGGGCAGTATCAGTATCCCCTCCGAGCATCCCGGCCCGGCAGCGATGCCCACGAGCAGTGTGCGTGTGACAGAAGCGCTGTCAGGGCAGAGCAGGATCCTCCTCCCTCCGCAGGGCCGAGCACCTGCCCGGGTTTGGGGCTGCCCTGTGAGCGCTCCTGGACGGGCAGGGCAGCGCTGGGAGCTCGGACAGACGCGGTTTATCAGCAGCGCCACCCCCGCCGCTCAGCGCCCCCGATAAAGGCGCCTCCGAGCTCCGGGCGCGTCCCCGCGTGTTCCTGTTTGCGAGAGCGACGTGACACAACCCTTCACCCTTTGGCCCCCGGCCCGGGCTGTGCCGCGGCCAAGCCGGCCCCTAATAAATAACTAATAAATGTTATCGCACCTGCGCTGGGCACCTCCGCGGGCCCCGCGCTGGCCGAGGCCGCTGTGCCGGCGGCAGAAGGGCCGCAGCGACGGGGGCACGTCTATTTTTAACACCTTTCCCCCGCTACGGCTCGGAACTGCGATGTTTTTTCCCGGGCGATGCAAAGGAGAGGCCGCCGCGCCCTCGGGGCCGCCCCTTCCCTCCCGCCTCAACCTCCCGCCGGGACCTCCCCGGGCCGGCCGCGACCCCCCGCCCGCCGCCCCTCCGGCACCTCCAGGGTGTAGTTGCGCCTCATGCTCTGGTAGCTGAGCCAGGCCTCTGCGCGGGCGCGCTCGTCCATGTTGAGGCTCCTGCAGAGCTCCTCGTAGCGCTGTCGGGTGTCGCCGTCCTCGCCCGGCGGGGACGGGGCGGGGGCCGCGCCCCCCGCGGGACCCGGCTCGGGCCCGGCCGCGTCCTCGCCCGCCATGCCGCGCCCCGCCGCTGGGGGGCAGCGCCGCGCGCGCGCACCGCGCCTGCGCCAACGGCCCGCGCCTTCGCATCCAAACACCGCCGCGTGGGCCCCGCCCCCGCCGCGCGCCGCTCCCGCTAATTGGCCGGCGGCGGGGGAGGGGAGGGGCGAACCGCCGCCCCGCCCCGCCTGCGCGCATGCGCACGGCACGCGCTCCTACCATGCACCGCGCGCGGGGGGGACGGAGGGGGCTGAGGGGAGAGGGGGGGCACACAGCGAGTCATTCGGGGGGTCACCCACACCCCGCGTTAGTGCGGGCTGTCACCGCACACCGTGTGAGTGAGGAGTGTCACCGCACACGGCCGGGGCGAGGTGTCACCGCACACACTGCTCAGTGCAGGCTGTACTGCACACCCGGGTCACACCGACGCTGCACAAGGGTTTGAGATCTCCCTGAGAGAAACAAACCCCGTGACCGGAGAACTGTGGTAAGAGACCATTAGATAAAAGCCAAGACGATGAATCCAGGTTCTGTTCTGCATTCACAGAACCAGTCTTCGGTTCTTCAGACAGAGCTTCAGAGCATCACGGAGAAAAAGCCATGTCAAAACGAGACCACAGCATAACAAAGATTCGCTTTTTATTGAAGCACTTTTGTTTGAGTCAAAGCTTTTAAACGGCTACCCCAGTAACTGGGAGTGAATCAATTAATTTCAGTTTTCAAAGTATAAACAGCAACACCTTATGAAGATACAGCAGGACCTGCCACTGGTAAAGTTCCCACCAAGCAGAGAGGTGGGAAAAAACAAAGGTTTGTGATCAATAAAACAGGCTGCACTTTATTAAAAGAGATTTATTGGCTTTGTCTCTTTTGATCTTGTCCGCATTTGGCTTGTTAATTACTTGAATAATTTCCACCACTGGACTCCATATTTTATCTACCAATATTGCAAGTTACAGCCACAAACACCCTCTCAGCCTGGATCCCTGACAGCTGCTTCTCTATCCTACAATGATGTACATTTTTTACTGTTGTGGAGTTTCAGAAATTTTGCTTATGAATGTAATATTGCCACCTGATTTGAGAAGCTGCAGAAGATCAGAAACTGTGTGAAGCAGAGGAGCTGACAGGGTAGTTCCCAAATCAGAACACAAAAGATCCTTTCAGAACACAAAAGACTTTGAGAACATGCTACCAGCAAACACTAGTGAAAGAGAGATGATACCATGGCTGACATTAGGATCCCAAGAATTTCCCAAACCAGCCTCCCTTATATTCATGAGGCTTTACCTGGAACACTAAAGAAGAATTGTGCAGTGTTGGTCTCATTCACAACTGAAGCAGACAGGAGGCAGGGAAAACAAATCCTCATTTTCCAGTGTTAACTTCATGCGGGATCTTGTGCATGGCATTTTTCTTTCCTCCTTGTGTGAGAGAGCCTGAAAGGAGGCAGCATTAAAGAAAAAAAAATAATAAAAAAACCCTGGAAAGCTTTTATCTTTATTTCCCTTTCCTCTAAATATAACAAAGAAATTATACTGCCTGTTTGTGTAACGTTAGGGACATTTAGATAAGCCAGCAGTTGTTTTGTAAACTCCCACAGCTACACTGGTAGAATTAGTCTCCTCTGCAGACACCACCATGAGCCCGATATCCCAACAACGTACAGATGTAAAATTTTAAATGTTGGCCAACTACAGCAGTGTAAATTCCACACTGCACTGAGACAGCCTGCTCACATAGAAGGTGTACTAGAACTAGATCAGAAACCGTTTATACAACTAAATGATAGTAACTTGCACACCACAAATAATTTCATGTAACACTACGCTGCAGATTCCTTTATATTAACCCTGTACACCAGACACACCTCATCTCACTACAGCTTAAATGCAGGCAGTAAGAACTAAACCTTCATTCTGATGGCCTATCAGCACTGTCATACAGAGCAACCAATGAAAAATATATTACTAAATAACATGGAGGAAATAATTTTCTCAGAGACAAAATATAACAAATAGGACAGGAATTTGGGTGGCACACCTCATTAAACAGTCTCATCTAATCACAATATCCAGATACCATTTCAAAAAAATTCAAAGGAGTGAAAGAAATTAACCACCAATATAGTTCCTGGATCATCTGTTCCTTGGAAATAGTTTCATTGAAAAATAGATCCTACTTGTATTTCAATTTATAGACTCTAAAAATAAATTTAAAAAGTACTACTTAGGGATTCTGCAGGACTTCCAGGGAAAAAAAGAAACAGGGGAGAACTTGAGAACAGGGTTCACGTTTTTATCACCTGTGTGCAGATCTGTGGAAGCAGAAGCTCAGAAAGGATGATCACGATTTGAAGACAAATTCAGACTGAAATAAATAAGGAGGATATCACTGAATCATTCAAAAGCAATGGCAGGTTGAAACAAGGTGGCACCGGACAATCAGGAGACAACTCAGGTTCAGAACAGTCTGTGGCCCTGTGCGAAATATATGAAAAACAGCAATTGTAAGCACTGTGTACATAATGAAAAGATATAATAAACATGTGGGAAGTAATGTAAAGTTCTAGAAAGAAAGGTTCAGAAGGTACTTCACTGCTCAGGTGCTTACCCTGCAACATTGGATGCATCGTTATTCAAAATTCAGGCAACTTCTGGACCAGAACCTGGACCGTATATTCCTTCTGAACCACGAGTACTGAAATGCTGGGAACAACAGCCTGTTTTGTTTGTAAGACAAGAGAATGAGAGGAAATTGATTCCCTGTAAAATTCTACAAGAGTAGAACATGGTCCTGAGCAGGGGGTGGTGCATGCTACATCCTTGGCTTGTCTGTGATTTTTTTTAAAGACCTTAAGAATAATTTCAGTTTATAAGCTTAGCACTGAAACTTAACTTGCTGCTGGAAGATGCATGTTTAATCCTTACACAGCATTACTTTCACATATTGAGGCCGACATCACGGGTAGTCAAAGAATATGTTTAATAAAAAATAATTAAACTTCCATTTGCTCTATAGAACATCATAGAAAGTAATTCAATAAATTACAAATGACTTTTTAAGACGCTCGTTCAACTACAGAAAGCAAATTCAGACTACACAGAACACAACTGGCAAATATTGCAAATGTCCAAAAAAAACCTGGACTAAGACTTGGATCATGAAGCCTGAAACAAGGGATAGAAATACAAGGCAATAACAGCTAAGGTTTTTTTTTAGTAACTACCAACACACACTTTATCATCACCTTGGATATCCTTTTAATTTTAACTTCAGTATTAGTGTAATTCTACTGAGGTTTCCTTATAACCCTTAACTTTATACAACCGTATTTGCATATAGTTTAGCTGATAGTGGGACATTTTTTCCCCTTCTGGTTCAAACTGATGAAAAATAAACCAAATATATTATGTTCAAGTCTACACCAGCCTTCATTACTTGAAACTGTAATTGCCTTATTACATAGAAAGAATCACTAGAATGGTAACCAAACTCACTTGACCATAATAGGAAAATACTTTATTTCATAAATCTGATATAAATTAGGTTTTAGCCACAAGATTTAGGACTTGTTTTGTGGGGGAAGGGTGGGACGTGATGGCATTGTTGACATACTCCATCAGCAAATGAAGTTAATAACTGCTTGTAAAACTTTGGCTATTTCATAGATGCATCCTAGTTAAATAAAAGTGCTATATTACAAAGGGCAAAATATTAAATATGAAATACTTTTTTTTTTTTTTAATGCTGAAGAATTGCTACCCCCTTCTCTTGGCAGTTTTTGATTTTCACTATTGCTAAGACACTGCATGAAGGGCCAAAAATCAGAATACTATCTGGGAAAATACGTAACCAGCACAATCCAAATGGTACTTGTGTAATTACATCTAATACTGCTTCTAATCATGGGGCTAGTTATTTTGCACATAGAAACTTATATTTCATTGGTAAAGTTCTTGATAAAAAACAACACAGTTGTTTTACTGTACAAGCAAGCAACAGAACTATATCAAAATATACAGTTTTTGTTTTTTACTTTTTAAATTTATCCCTTTGTAAAGCTTTTTCCATGACTTTCACTAGTACCTGTATCTATTTTCTCTTAACACTTGCCTATTCTTGGACCACAAATGATGTAACCAAGGTCAACTGAAGTCTCAGTCAGTTCAGAAGTTCTGTGAATGTGAATCTGGGCCTCGACCGTGTCAGAGTAGTAGCAGCTTAAGAAGAAGGAGGAATCATATCACACATATAAAATCTTAGACAGATTTTATATAGTAAAGGGTTCTAAGGATTTGGACTTAAACAGATGCCTTATGCCCTGTTACTGTGGTTTCTAGGAATAATTTGTCTTCCTTACTATTCAAAGTGCTTTTTCTTTAGTGGGTAACTCAGCATAATATAGGAAGTGAGATCCAAATAATGATTTTGGATAATATTTAATATTTAGTCAGATTTAAATCTGCAGAGAAGTTTAAACTCAAAAGGAGTTCAAAACTGTCTGTACTTTATTTACCATTATTAACTGGGAACTCCAGGAGGTTTTATGACATAAAACACAAATAGAAATCTACACAAACAAAGCAAACAAACAATTTTTACATGAATTATGCAGTGTTGAAAGGTCTTTTCAGTGGCACTTTACGACAGTTTGCCTCTTCTGAGTCTTGGGGAAACTACTCCTCATTTCGGGACTTTTAATTCTGCAGAGGGAGCCCAAAACTTTGCAAGGTGTAAACTAAATAGATCTACATGGTGCCAAGTAGCATGAGATAAGACAGTTTTTGTTTTAATTGCCCCTTACTGCTGTCCAAGAGAACAGTTTTAGTAAGGGGGAAAGAAAACCTCAACAGTCATATCTCAAATAACTCAGATTTTAACATGCTATACAGGATGTCTTTAGAAAACAAAACAAAACCTGAAAACAAGTAATAGAAACCAATGTAAACTTCCTAAACTAACTCAGCTGAGGTAACAGGTAGCCAGTTTAATTGGCTGATTGGGAAAAATTTATCTTCTTTTAAACACACTTGTACCTGAATTGGAAACAGCAGTGCATCACAACACTAGAGCATTTTCATGTAATTAAAGCAATGGATGGTGATGTAGATTCTACAGCTTTCATGACATTCATTAGCTGCCCAAATTATTGCTGAGTTTTGATCTGTAAATTATAAGTGTCAAGGAGGCTGTAAAACTATATTCAAATTAAATCAATAATATGCATAAAGTATTCTGTGTTCACTGCAAATATATTAAATATACAGCTCTTACTTGAGCATTATTTTCATAAAATTAACCCCCCAACAAAATTATAATGCCTTTTGTTGTAATTTTACACCATTGTGTATTTGATAGTACATACAAGTTCAGAAACTTATGAACTTCAAGAAATATTACATGCAAAACGTCTCTGAAAGCAGTTTGCACTTCTAAACAAATACTGAAATGTTCGGTCAGTAAATCATTGATGCACTCAACACTGGGTTATTTACAATGAAATAATTAAAGAATAAATTCAAAATCAGTTTATAATTTAAGTGCAGAGTCTGGGGTCAGTCTTCATCACTAGAATCCGAATCCTCAGATGAAGACGATGTACTATCAGATCCAGATGAAGCATCTGCTTTCTCTGAACCCTCATCTGTGCTGTTTTCGTTGTGAGAGCTTGGCTCTGTTCCCCCTTTGTCTTCCTGATCTCTAACCCTAGAATTTTCCTCCTTTTCTTCTGTGGGCTTGGCTGAGCCTGTGTCATTGCTTTCACTGTTCTGTACATCAAAAATATTAGACTGAGACAAAGCTGGGATATGAAGATTAAGGCCTGGAGTGAGAAGCATCCCTGGGTAAAGTATGTTGGACAAAAGTAAAGGGTTAAGAGAGAGAGGATTGGCAGCTGCAGCAGCAGAGGATGTTGAAGGAGAACTTGAAACAGAGTTTTCACCACCAGTATCTGTATTTTGATCCTCTGTCCTTTCTTTCTTTATATCCACCTCCTTTGAATCGTTTCCCTTTTTCTCCTCCGAAATGGATTCTGTAGACTTTGTCAGAAGTCCTCCCATGCCCAGCAGGTTTGGTAATCCAGCCATCCCTGACAGGAGCATGGGGAACATGGCAGCCATGTTCTTGGCTTCTCCTCCAGCAGCTAGGCCAGCTGGCATTCCCATCAGTCCCGCTGTCACCTGCAGCGACTGCAGGTTCTGCAGGTTCTGCTGTAAGGCCTGGAGCCCGGGCAGATCCACGCCCGGGATCAGTCCGTTGGCCAGCAGCGGGTTCACGGACACGCTGGTGGCCGAGGCCGCGGCAGCTGCGGTTGCCTTGGCAATCTCGCTCTTGGGGCGCCTCCCTCTCCGGCTCACCTCCTCCCGCACCACCGGCCCCGTGAGGATGCGGTCAAACATACCCTCCGGGAGAAACCCCTGCGGGAGACAGTGGGCACTTTTAGTATTTTGAGAGCTTAAAGATGGCAAAGTAAAAGCAAATGAAACACTCAAGTGTACAGTGACTGTCAAAGACGATTCTGGCACATCAGCACAGCAGCTTCTCTCCAGACAACTCACTGGAATGCGTGATGACTTTGTGCTACCACATCTCAGATGTCTGAAGGACCATTTCCACAGTGAGGTCCACACAGGGATCTTCTCACACTCTGCTTATCCTTACGCCCTCATCCTTAGTGGTTTGCTGGGAGATCAAGCCAAATATAGCTCATTATAGGAGTAAGCTCAATCTAAGATCTAAACTAGCACTGCTTTGAAATATTATCACATTCCAATCATTTGACAGTTTAATCAGCTACTCAATTTAAAGTTAAATATGTGTGGTTGCACACACATCAACAATCTCTGAGCCCTTTTTATTACTGCTAGTGTCTGTTTAGTGTCCTCATATTTCATTGCATCCATAAAATTAAGAATAAAGAGCAAAGACTCAAGTTGAATTTAAATTAATTTTCAAGCACTTCTATTTAGGATTTGTACAGTATTACTACACGTCTATAGGTCCTTGTACCTAACATTGCAATGGACACTAATATTCCCTACAAAATGCATTGTCCTGAAAATTTAAAAAGGCAATCATTAAGATCAAGTACTACTCAGCTCCATACTACAATCACCTTTGACCCCAAAAGCAAGTATCTCTAATATATATTAGCCTACCGCAACTAGAGGAATTCAGCACTCAAGTTCTGTTCTGTGGATAACTACTAAATTGCCAAAGTAATTCTGCTATTAGTTACACCTCTATTCACTGCAGTCTAATCCTGTTCCTAGTTATCTGTTTTTCTACCAGAGTGTTGCACCAGGGTACTGGAGACTGGCATTTAGAGCTTCATAGAAAGGTTGCAAGTTCTGTTGACAGTGAATTAGAAAAAACTTTAACTTGGTCATGTCTTTGCCAGAGCCTGAAGGTGTAGCATAAATAAACTGACAAGTTAGACTGAGGAAGTAAACTTCTAAAGAATATTGACAAAATCATCATTTCTGTTAGACACATGATACGGAAGAGTAACCAGGTTACACAGAAACCATTTTTTACTATACAACACAACTTTGTTCAGAACAAGTTCAAAATATATCCTTATCTTCAAGGCAAGATTGAGGGTAGTAATTTCTCAAAGGTGCACACTAAAAAGTAAATTAATTAAAAAGTAAAATAAATATTTAAAATTAATATTGAAAATAATGTAATTTTTCTTCATAACTGTAACTTTAAGGAAGTATTCTTATTCCTAAATAATACCTCGGCTAATATCTTTCCTAAAAAACATTACGGTTGTATTAAAGATATGAAAAAGTCACAGCATTTTAGCACCTTCAACAAAATCTCTGATTTGGGGTTGCCAGCCACTGTTCCTCCTCTACCTCCTACTCACAGCAAACCATTTACTGAACTAGGCCAGCAGGAGAAAAGCTGACATTGACTCACATTCCATATTTAATGTAACGCCAGCAACAAAAAGCACACCTTTGGACATGCCTTTTTTCCTGCTTGCCTTGTTTGCTTTTCAGATACATTTCACGACATGGTTATCTTATTCTGTAAATACTCACAGACTGTTTCACGACTTCTCCCCATTCAGGAGCCACTCCATACTCTGGATTTTCTTTCAAGAACCTGCACAAATCCTTCAGAGGGGGAGCAAATGCACCCCCCACCTGAGAAGCAGAAGATAAAAAATCAGGAAATACTTCATATTTTCTAAGAAAAGAGGCAACATTCATATCTTACACTGTTTCATTTTTGCCTTTTAAATAAAACATCTGTCCAAATCTGTTCAGTAGACACTAGTAATGTTCTGCCTGCCTTTCCTGAATATTCCCTTTTAGCCTTCCCCATTGCCCATTCAAATGCATTATGCTGTTCCCAAACTTTGATCACCTCTCCAAAAACTTCAATTCAACACCTGCTCTCACATCTTCCACTGTTGGGTTTTTACACAAGAATTCTCCTTTTGTTCTCCTGTTACAGTTTCACCTAGAAATGTGACTGACAGCCAATACACACACAGGTGAACCATAAAGGTCAAATGCCAGAGATAACTGAAAAAAGCAAAAGCAAAATTGATCCAGTACACAAGATTTCTGCAAATCCAGTGGACAAGTTTCCACACAGGATGTGCTACCAATATAATTTTAATTGTGTCAAAAATAGTAATGAGAAGATTACACAAAATTTGAACTTCTGACAATGTTGCCACTTTGAACAGAACAGCACACATTTTAGTGGCCCTGCCTCTGTCTGACTCAATGGCACAAATGTTGCACCATACTGAGTGCTCAATCTATTTGAACAGAAACCTTGGGCTAAGTTTCTATCCATGCCTTATATATTTCCACACTCAAAAAACATTTACTGGAAGATTACAATTGACTTTCTTGCTCTATGCCAAAACTTTAAAACAAATACCTTTCATTTGTACACTTGTACAGTTTTAGCAAGTGTAATACGTAAGAGTTCTTCATTTGGGTAACTTTTCATTTGGGGAATATCAAAATGGGAACAGTGCCACGAATACCTTTCTTGCATTTCTTCTATTTATGAGCTGAACACGTTCTTCCCCAGTCAAACTATTAACATCCAGTTTATTAGGGTTTCGACAACGGTGTCTTTTTTGTTTGGGCCTCCCATCGTGCAGCTGCATCCTCTGTTACAAAGGAATTTAAAAGCCAATTACCTTTCTGATATAACTGTTTTAAAAATGGTAAGGTATCTGTACGTTCTCGAGTCAGGCATTTATTCCAAGTCATCTTTGATTTCAAAAATATTTTAATAACAATAGTAGTTTACTAATCACAATCATTTAATAAGTAGCTCAGTGAACAGCATCTTCTCTCTGATGCCTCATTGCTTTGTTTTATTCATTTTTCAGTTTTTAACACTGCTGTAGCTGTCTGGAACATTGCTGCTGTTCTGTATTATAACATCTTTATGGAGAAGCAAAGTTGTCATTCCAGATGT
The DNA here is from genome assembly GCF_025592945.1 of Manacus candei. Taxonomy (NCBI): domain Eukaryota; kingdom Metazoa; phylum Chordata; class Aves; order Passeriformes; family Pipridae; genus Manacus; species Manacus candei. The sequence continues at coordinate 5,475,107 of NW_026138113.1, read as the reverse complement.
CATACACATGATTTTCCTACATCCTGCTCAACATTAGCAAATATCAAATTCAGAGGTAACAAAATGAGATGATGATACCCACACAAACATCACTACCAGAGCAACATAATGTAGGTATGAGACACATTCCACAGTAAAGTCTTTAATCCTCTTGCACATCACTAAATATGCTGTTATACACTTTCAGCTCTCATCATCAGTATCATGGTAATATGAGTTTTCTTATCCTAGACAGTTTTTTAAATCTCGGGTGAAATTAGACAAAGATTGAATGTCTTGGTTTAGTATTGCTTTTCTTAGCAATTACATTTGTGAGGAAAAAGAAAGGCTTGCAAAAAGAACTGGAGAAGAAACAGACATTTTTCTTTTCCTAAACAAAACAGAAGAACAAAGAAATAAAGCCTTGTAACACAGAATTCAAATCCAAATACAACTTGAGAAATTCTACTGTTTAGCTAAAGCAGAGCTGGAAGGAATACTCACAGGAATACAAGCTCCTGAATCTTCAACATATCCAGGATGTTCTTTAAGCCACCTTTCTAAATCTTTTCTTTTGGGGGCATCATCACCTGCAAGCCTTGTTCCATCTTTCAGGTTAATAACAGGAACTGGACTCTCTGCATCAAGCATTCCTTGGGGCTGCGTGTAAGTGAGTGCTGGGTTTATTCCTGCAGCAACCTGACAGGAGTTAATACCTGGATTAACCTGGAGAAATTAAAAACATTTGACTAAATTCTTCACAGAAAACAAGCCATCACAATTATTTCATGTATGATTCAATGAAGGGCACAGTCCTGCAGATCATTATGTACAGACTCAAGGACCTGGGCAGACTGCTCATGCCACAGATACCCTTCAGGTCACTGTGCAACCAGGTCCCGTAACAGATAATACAGGAAAGGATGTCAGAAGTTTTGGTAGATCAAAACCCCAAATTTTTAATAACACATTGTTAATTAAAGTCCATCAAAACTAAATTAAATTTACATTTTACAAATAGTTATCAATATTGTGTGTGTATATATATATATGTAAATTTAATAAAACTCCATCAATTCTCATCTGTGTTGTCATAAACAATCAGTGAACAATTTCAGAAGAAAACTCCAAACCTAAAAGTTTTGAGTAATGAAGTTTTTGTTGAATGTCAACAGCTGGTTATGCTCATTTAAGGCACTAACAGTAATTTGCATCTCATTTTTTCGGACAAAAAATCAAGTTTACTTACATGATTAGGCTGTTTATTTCTATTCATAAAGAGGACATCAACTCCCTCCACATTCTTCCTTCTTCCTCGTCTCTTTTTGACTACAGGCTGACTGTCTACTATGACTCCATTGGCACTGGTTGTTAAATGACTGGAAGTACCTAATAAATGATGCCATACAAACAGTGTCAGATACTTGTTTATAAAACCAAACATGTCTGAACAGAAAAAGGAAATAAAATTACTTGAAACAGTGCAAGTGCATACGATTTCTACATCTAATAGCGAAGACAAATTGCCTTTTATTTTATGACTGTTCAAAACACTATGAATATCAGGCTGTGAAAAGCCATTCTATTGTGAAAATTTCATTACTGCCTCCCCTACCCCCTCCAAATGAATCTGTATAGAGGCGAGAGTTGTTGAAAACTGATGACATCACATACACAGAGACAGACATCCCTAAATAAATGTTTAGCAAGATCTTAATGGTATGTTGCAAAAAACCCAAGAAAGTAAAAAATGCAAGTGAAGGGTAGTAATCTTTTTAAAGGAAATGTTTTTATCCACATCTGTATGCAATCCCAAAAAATTATTCACTCAATCAGAAACTGGTCTAAATCAAGCACACAATTCTAATCATTTCAAGTATTTTAATCCAAATGTTAACTGCTGACTTTAGGCTCATTTTTATCTGTCAGTGTATACCCACTGTTATTTTCTTTATGAAAATAAGCTCTAAGTTTTCGGTTGTAAGTCAAAAATTGATTCCAGACTATTGTCCTCTACTGTTTCTTTACATGAGACACAGGAAAGATTCTGAAGAGTGCAAACTGGCACAGGCATAAATCTGGAACTCTTTACCTTCACTTACAAAGTAGCCATATTAAGTTCTGAGCTAAACAGATTACTGTCAGGGTACACTGATGCACTTAATAATTATTAAAATCTTCTTTGGGGGGTGTTTGTAGTGTATAATGGCATCATTCTAATAAATGAGTATTTCAGATAACTGACACTGTGAGAGAATACTCCTCTGCTCCAAACTGGAGTCTCCACACCAGACAGAATTTCTCCAGACTGCAGTTTAGAACAGTAACATTGCAAACATCTCTCTCCATTGCCTATACGTGGAGATAACAGAAGAACACAGATGAGATTTAATACTAACCCTTAAGCCCCCTGCTATTTTCTGTACCTGATTTGGGAAGTGATTTTGGGAAGTTGACAAGGCTGGTTTCTGAAGCGTTCTGGAGTTCACGCAGCCGAGCCAGATATTGCTGCTGACCCAAAGCACCTTCATCGCTTTCAAATGGCCTTTTCTGGGACAGTCCCTGCTTCTGAAAAGTCAATTTCAAACCACCTTCCTGTTAAATAAATGCCAGGGTTAGAAGAGCCTCTTCCAAAGCAGAAATGACTACTTCATAATCAGGATTCTCACATAGAACTGTTACTCCAGTAGAGTTGAGGAAGAATGAAAACACTGTATTAGACCTTAAAATAAGTCTTGCTTCTTCATGTAAAACACAGATTTGAACAGAAATTTCATCTCAGCTGAAAAATCCAGACACTGATCAGCTGTCTACCTCCCGAAGCCAGTCCTAAAAAAATGCCAAACCCAATTACAAGAGGAAACATTCACACATTTTTATGTGCTACGAACATGTCTCAAATTGCAGATAAGAAAAGGGTTTGAAGCTTCTAGCCTGCATTTAAACGAGGAAATTTTCCTATAATCCTCTAAAAGGCCATGAAATAATAAAATGCTTGCTGGAGAGGATATGCTGAAATGTTTAAAAAAAAGCTGAACAACAGAAATACCTTTTTATACTAACCAGATTTCTTAGAAACAGCATAAGGCTGTCTGAGGAAGCACCAGAATGGCAAAAATTCAATTCAGACAGAAAAATAATGATTTCTTCCAGTGGCTTATGCAAATAAAAAAAAAAAAGGGAAAAAAAAAAATAAAACACCACAAAAAATCCCTCCCCAAAAACCAAACCCAAAACCCAAACACTCAATGCCCAGAAGCAGCAGACCCAAATACCCACAAACAAGTGTGTGAAGGAAGTGAGAGTGAGAGCAGGCAGCCACTTGCAGGTAAAGCATGCCGCACACCGCAATCGCAACCAGGTCCTAGGGCAATAAAAATAAACATACGTCATTGATTTTCACTGTAAACTCCTTTTCTCGTACATGCTTCTTCACCTTTGACATCTGTGGTGACTGATCATATTCTTCTTTAACACCTGCAAGAGGGGGTGTGGGAGCACTGGGCTCACTGTAATCTGCAGCTGCACCGGAACTATCCAGCAGTTTGGTTGTGTAGAAAGATGCCACCGTGTTGCTGTCATAGCTCCTCCTGGCTGAGGGCCATTTACCTTTCAGCACTGTTTGACAAATGCTGTCGAGCCGATTAATCATAACTCGATCCTAAAAACCAGAGAAAATAGTTCTGTAAGAGCAATGCCTACCAACAGGGCGCACGTTATACTTATGTGTTATCTTTTAATTCTAAAAAGAAGAGAAATTACATCACTTTTATCACTGGACTTGGACTTAAGAGTTTGAAGTTCCTGGATTTGCACTGATTGACTGTAAGTTTCTGAAAGCCACCTCTGTACTTAATTTCACTACCTACCTGTAAATAAATATGCAATCTCTCTTATCTGTACAAGGTCTGGGGCCTGCAAATGCTTGAAGTACATTATCTTACTGATTCTTAAAGGAAAGTTATGGTAACCAATGAAGCAGTATTTGTAGGTCTGGCTTTGACTCATTGGTAGCAGGATCTGAACCCATGAACAGCACCACAATGTACAGAAAACAGCATTTATAAAACTAAACCTACAGACTTTTATTCATGTCTCCTTTTAGCTTTTGAAACCACATTATTCCTCATTGCCATTCTGTAGACACCAAAGACTTCACACATCTCCATAATACACAGATCTCAAGTTCCAGTAAACTCAGTTAAGTATACAAAGACTCCAGAAAGTACTGGGTTTTCTGATAATTTCACAATTTACAGTCAAATAAAACATGTGAATGCTAAAATTACAAGTTCTGTAAGGAAACACTTTTGCCAAGTTCAAGACCCTTCTCTATATTTGATAAAAGGCAATTTTTTACACTTTGAATGTAATTTTTCACAATGTGCCAAGCACCTGTGACATGAAAGTTATGCTACTCTTCTCAAAATGAATATTCAAAAATTATGAAAAGTAGTATTTAGATTTAAATGAATGTTCCAGAAGCAAACATAACAGCAACTGAAAGTTCCTAAAATTCAAATCCTACATCTATTTATCCTGCTTCACAGTTTTAACATATTTAACTGAATACTAATGTCACAGCCCAACTTTCACTACTACTGTGGTTTTCAAAGTTGCATTATAAACTTGCCTTTGGCCAGTAGGATGCAGCCAACATGTATCCACCTTGTAGGAGATAACTGGAATTTGGTGTCCCATTGTTCATCTGGAAACTGTCTTGTGTCTCATCCTGTGTGGTACTGAGAGAGGCCACACTCTCTTCATCATATGCTTTTATATGTGGAGTTCCTTCTGCTAAAGAAAACCACCAACATAATTTCATGTTGTAAAGAAGTTAAACGTTCACTGTAAGAGGTTCAGGTGAACAAAACACACAGAACAATGTTCAGAGAAAGTCCAAACACAAAGTTAAACTGAAGAATCAATCGGTTTTTCAGGGTGATGGCTGATCCTTTTCTAGGCATGTAAATCCCACACATATTCCTGTTAATATTTCAAATGCTTGACAGGTCGAACATTTAGCTATTTGAAAATGGACATGCTTCAGAGTAATCTAACAGACAGTCCTCATGTAACATATTTCTTTCATAAGCCAACACTCACTAACATACAGAATTAAATTGAAATCAAAGGTGTCTACAACCAGAACATGGCAAATCTACTGGGATAGCACTTTTAAAGAACAGGCAATTCCTTTACTGGATGCTTGAACGTGTGTGCCCACACATTTTAATTGTTCAATTTTTTATCACTAAGGATTTTTTAAAGTATCTTTCCAGTGTAATGTGTCCTCTGACTTTCTTATATCTTAATCTTTTATGATTATTATTTTACTTCCGCCTCCATCAGACAACAGTGTGAGTTTCACTATCACATGGGGAAACAGTCTGAAATAAAAAAAAAGTGTGGCCTGAAAAGGTAAATATCACATCAGCACAAGGAGTAAGAGGGAGGGACAGCTCTACAGAAGTCAAACTCGTCCTTAACAATAGTTTTGTATTCTGATAGTCATCTGATAGAATTTTGCACTTTCTTAAAAGATGCTTCAAGTGTGAAAAATACGCCAATGGCCTATAATCATTAACAAATTAAATAAAAGCTGGGCTTAAAATTAAAATGCAGATGAAGTTAAGAGAATTTTCCAGCATTTACTAATCTCTTCAACACCAACTTGCAGCAAAATAGCCACAAAAATAAAGGCCAACTGATTTATGAGATTCTGCAGTCTGAGGATGGCACTATTACTTGACTAAACAGACGGAGCTGGCACAAAACAAGCCTAATATTTGGACGTGAAGCACATGGTATAGTATCCATTATCTCATCTAAATATTTGTGTTATATAGGCATTCCTTTGCTTTCACTGTTTTCATGTTTGCACACAACTGCATCCTCTGAAAATGTCCTTCCACTGCTACAGGCAGCAGCATCTTAATCGTTTTGTTTAAGTGCATTTTACTTGCCCAGTAATCATTTCCCCAGTAAATTAATTCAATGGTTTCCATTTGTCATTTCCACAGACAAGAAGATCCATCTGATTAACACAATGCCTTTTTCCCTGAGGTACTGGAAGAAAAAATAGGTTCTCTATGCTGTAATCCCACTGCCTACCTTCATCTTCTTCCCTTCTCTATTACCATTTGCATCACATGTTAAAGAAATCTTTTCATATTCTGAGTTTCACTGGGGCAAGAGTAGAGGATACTTCATAGCAGAAAAGTAAAGAATGTATTAAATAATGATTGGTTGGTTTATTAAAAACTTTAAATTACTTCATTTATCAGAGTTTTTTGCTTCTACTTGGAAGCTTTTGAATGTGTCTCTGTGTTACACGGTCCTATGTGCTGCCATCGCCTCAGTCTTTTCGAAGGAGGTACCTATTTTTAGGTCTTTTTTAGGTGAAGTTTAGGAGAAGACTTTCAGAGCAAGTACACTGCTTAGGCACCTCCAGTTCATAATAAATAAAAAGCAGCTGACATGACTCTAGAGCTTGGACAGAAGGAAACTTGCAGGTCTCATGGAAGCACAATGAGGAAGCTACAAGGACAGGTGAGCAAGAGTGGAAAAAACAAACAGGGAAACCAAAAGAATCTCTCTTTTTATGAAGAAAAAGAAACAGTAGTAGGGAATACACACATGCAATATATTTCCAGAAAACACTGGCCGTTCGACTCTCCTCCCACACGTGAACCACAGGCACAGCAACCTTGCTTAGGGAATCAGTCAACACATCCCAAGTACCTCACCCAAGGCACTGACATGAAGCAAAGAAAATGCAGTATTCCTGAAATCCTTCCAACTCACTTGGAGGAATCAGGAAAATGTGTCAATATTTAAGTTTACTTTTGTGGGATTTAATATCCTTTTTTAGACATTTCTCCATTAAGAATAAACTTGTTCAGTTTAAGAGTTATACTGCAGAAGTAAGACTACACACATACCACGTTTTTGTGCCTCCTCTTCATCACTATCACTCTCTTCAGACGATGATGATGATGATGACGATGATGACGAGGACGATGAGGAAGAGGATGAAGATGCTGAAGAACAAGATGACGATGACGAAGAGCTAGAGCCAGATCGAGAGTGTGAACAAGATGAGGAAGATGAAGAGGATGAAGATGATGACCTGGAAGAACATGATGATCTATCTGAGTCAGAGTCTGAGTCAGAGCTAGAGTCAGATCCCCTTTTGCTGACTCTCTGTTTTTTGGAAGCTGGATTTGGAGTGAGAGGCTCTGTCCTTGCAGCCACCATGCGCCTGTCTGTCTCAGCCTTCACGCTAGGTCTGTGGTCTGAGACTTGTATTGGTGTGCCATTTTTGGGACTCAAAGGCTCAGATTTCATTATTGTCTGTGTCTCCTCTGTAGACATAGATTCCTCTTCAGAAGACTGAGGGTCCTCTTTCAGATTTTCATTTTTAGCTTTTGTGTCCTCAAAAGCATTCACTTTAGCATCTGACAATCTTGACTGAGGTGTAAGAGGAGAAGCAGATAATGCCATCTGGTACTGATGCAAGAGTGGAGTAGAAGTCCTTGAGAGTGCCACTTTGTTTTGATTATAGTTCCTCTGGGCAGACATAAATGAGAGTTCAGGATCACGAAGAATATGATAATCTGTCCTGCTAACTCCATGTTTAGCAGCTCCAATAAGTAAATCCCTGTCATGAGTCCCACATTCCCACCAGACAGGCAAGTCTGGGTTTGGCTGGCACAATTTTAGTCGTTCAAACAGCTGCGGGTGTCTAAGAGCCTGTTCCCTCACTTTCCTCAGGAGCTCAATGCGATACAAGGTCCGAGAAGCACGTTCCTCTGTAATCGGCTGGATAAAAATGTTTGGGTCTACGAGTTCTGCATTGAAACAAAACAAAGATGAGAAACTGGCAAAAACCCACTGCGAATTAGTACTACAAGTAGACGGCTTTAATGAGTTAATATATGTCTCCCCATTATAAGCTTTCAGTTTTACTCTCAACATGTTTCCTTAGTTCCCAATCCCCCATTTTTACTTTGCAGCACATGAAAAAAAAACCTTTTCAAGGTAAGCACTGACAACACAAATTTAGAAAGGAAAAACATATACACCTACCTTCTTTTGAGGGGAGCCGACAGACCCTCCTGCACATTGACATGAACGCATACAAGTACTTCTCCAAGCTCTCATCAGTTTTCTTGTGCAGTCGAGCCATCGCCCTAAACTTGGTCCAGTCAAATCGTCCCCTTTCAGGATCAAACACCACTCCAAATGTGGACACAACTCTGTAGAAGTCAGCTTCTTCTCTTCTTGTCCACCTTGATCAGCAAGAAAAAAAAGAAAGGGAAATTCTGTCATTTTCTTCACTGTTTCACAGGTTGTTATTATTTCTTAATTTTTGTTTTATATAAAGGAATAGTTTAAAAGTGTATTGACAGGCTGCACATACCTTTGCTGTCTTTCAATCTTTGCAGCCATCTTTGGATTTAGTGCAGCTTCTTCATATGGAGGCTGCATCATACTAGTCTGTATGGGGAATGGTGGTTGGATCTGCTGGGCCTGCCTGTTTTTACTTGTTCGTTGATAAGCTGTTATGAGGCGGCGAAGACGTGTCGTTAAGGCAGACTGAGTGGGCCAATAGATTTTGTCTCCTTCCATCATTTGTCCATCTACATTAAAAACAATTCACAGGAAAAATAAAGAAGTTGATCATTGCTGGTGCCTACAGTTCTACCTAAGCAATCTAAATACATTTTAGCTGAGAGTCAGGAGACTGAAACAATTCAAAACACAAAAACGACTGGCTCAGATTTGAAGTTTTATGTATTTACCTCCATCTGCTATTACTAGATCACCTGGGGATGAAACATCATCCTGTAGAAAAATGAAAGTGAAGCACAATTTAGAACACAGCCCTCTCCAGAGGTTAAACTTACATCTTACAGACAAGTTATGAATATGACAAAGACCAAGAGTAACATATAATTTGGACAAATGGCTAACAAGGCATTCAACAGAACTATACAACAATTCCCTCCCATTCCCACCCAAAAAATTGCAGAAACACATGGAGTAAGCTTTATCAACTTAAGAGAAATACAGAAAAATGGAATAACTTGCTCAAAAAAAAGGTGGAAGTATTACATTCTAAGTGAACATGTATTAAAGTGTCTAAGTGAATGAGTGTTAAAAGGAGCTATTAATAGGTGCCTACAATACCTCTATGTCATCTTTAAACATTGCTGGTGCTGGTTTATATTCTGGATCTTCTACATCCCTGTTAAAATATCAACACAAAAGAAGACATCTTAGTAATATTTTACAAGTCCTTACACTCTTTTCAATTAAGTACAACTGATTTAAATTTAGTGAGATATACTGTATTTAATTTTGTTTGAAACACGGAAAACATTTCATGGCAGCTTTGGCTTGAATCCAGCTCCCCCCAGTTCACTGTCTCATTCAAAGATATTCTTTTTGACCACAAATGATAACCTCACTGATGAGGCAATGAATTAAAGCAGTTCTCTCTTTCAGCAGTCATTAGTAATTCTCAAGTTGATCTACTGGGGTCACTGGTTAGCTACACAAGACTAATAGACCAAGCTGACTGACCTGAAATCAAGTTCAATAGGTCTGTAGCACTCTGCCTCTGAAGGCTTTTGCACTTCAGTATTTAATATTTTTGATACAGCAACACAAGGTAGAATCCTTGTTAACACCAAGTTGCTGTATTTTTCATCTAACTGTGAAATCCCAGACTTCAATGGTTCTGTTACACCGCTCCTAACGCTTCCGCTCTCTGGGAGTAAAATCAAAGTAGTGTTCTTCAAAACAATGACATCAAACTAGTATAAAACCAGTTAGGAAGAGAATAAAAGTACAGCATATAAATTCAGACTTGCTTCAAGGCCCCAAAACATTCATGCCCCTTTCAAGTGCTCATACCCATCCATGTAATCATTTGCTCTCTGTTCAGCAGCAACTGCTTTTTCATCTGGCTTGCCAACCCTTTCCAAGAAGCACAGCGCTGGGTCTGCTCTGATAGTGTTGTATTTTTCATAACCTATAAAGGAAAAAAAAGTGGCAAAACCTCAACTTTCAGAATAAACTATAAAAAAAATAAAAATTGAGTGTAGGGTGTTTTTATATGTATGTACTTCCCCACTCCCCACAGTCATCCATATTACTCACCATGTTTAAAAACTCCAATTAAAAGAGATTTATCTGCCTCTGCATCCCACCACTCAGCAGGAACTTCAGAGTGATCTGGCTCCGGGACCCAAACATCAATTTCACTAAAGGGAATCACCAACAGCACACCAATATCAATAATATACAGAGGAAGAAATACATTTTTATATTCTCTTTGTACATTTCTATTCTATGTTGGATTTCAAAATTCCCTCTTCAAGCCACAAATACAATAAAACCAGCAAAACACCTAGGCAGCTTAGTGTTTTGTATTTGACAGAGACCCAGTAACAGAGAAAGAATATGAAAGCAGAACCAGAACACAATACTCTTCCTCTCAGTGAACTCTACCGAGTCCCAGCAGTCTGTGCTTGCATAACTTTGCAAACCAAGCATTATCTGTGTTTGTGTTTAATAGCATGAGAGGGACTGTTCTTCCACAAATATTTTTGAATCAAATTACAACTTTCTATCCACCACAAGCTTTTGTAGCCGTGAGCTGGAGAATTTACATACAGCAATATTTGCATTTAAAAAATGAAATAAAAAAAATTAGCAGAGTACACAGCACATAACCAAAAGCATGCATAAAGAGAAAAGAAATACCTGCCAATTAGACTGTAAAGTATATAATTCTATCTTCCACTTAACTTTTTCAGTCTATTTGACTTATTTTACATTATATAGCTAGACTCAAACAGAAATCAGGACTTCCTCATGACAAGTTCATACAAAGTGTTTGGTAAACAAAAACCTGTTCCTCACAGACTAAAGATAAAAATATTTAGTTTTAACATTTCTTATTTAGGTCTAGGAAAATTCCTGAATTTTCATCTGACATTTGAAATAAAGAAGCAAAAATACTCTCTATAGTTCACCTGGCATCAGTTCCATCAAACACCTTTTGGAATTCATTACCAATGACTTCTTGTTTTAAGTAATACAGCATTCTTACTCGAAGTAAGACCCTACACAAAGAAAAAAGAGAAATAAAAATATTAGCACTCTAAAAGCTTTCAATCCTCGTGGATGTTTTTGTTTTGTCTTTTGTAATATCACAGAGATTTCGAGTCATTTTCCTATCAGTTTTAAGGGGAGAGTCTCCTATTCAGGACACCTAACAGTTTTTATTGTCATCACATTTACAAATTGTTTCATTGCAAAAGTTCTTTCAAATCCTAAAGACCAGGGTCAGTAGAATACTCTTCACTTGCTTCATAAACTACTGCTAGGAACAAACTGCTGTTTGTCTTTTCCTGCTTAGAACATGCCCGTAGAAAGGATCGAATGGGCTGACAATCAACATCTTCCACATCACCTTTACATTCATTCCTTCTCAGTCAGAATTTGGTGCATGACCCCAATGGCTTCTCCATGCTTGCCCTCAATTCTTGACTACAGCTGTATGAGGTGTCCAAGCAGATTATGACAAGTTTAGCTACAGAAAAATGGTTTATCTAGAACAAGCTCATTCATGGCCATGACTGAGCTTTCAACAAGCTGGTAACTCAGATCCTCAGAAGCCTGGAAAACATGCCAGGGAAACAGCACATAAGATTGAGGGGCAACAACTTTAGTGCTTTAACTTTCTTTGCTAAGCACTCCCACTCCTTAGTTCTTTGGCTGCTGGCAAGGCATTCCAGACATGCTAGCAAGAGATCTCTCTCTCTAAACATACAGTGTTTCTTTAAAAATTATAACAATTATTTTACATGTGAAATCATCCATTCACCTCCTAATACACTGCAACCTATTTATTCTAATCAAGTTAATACCATTAAAACTAGCTTCTTCATAGTGCCACAAGTATTTTAAAGCCTTTTAAGAAAATGAGAAATTAGAAGAAAAAATATTTTAAAAAAAAATTGAAATACATTCACAATTCAGCCACTGCTTACTTGTTGCAATGGTGTTTTATGTGCTTTTTGTATCCTTCATCTTGCAAGAGATGTTCTGGATTGTATTTTCGAAGCCATTCAGCTTTGTGTATATCAAAAGTGCTAGCCTGGGTCTTCACTTTTTTTCCTTTTCTTCCTCTAGGCACAGGGGCTGATAAACCTAAATAATGTAAAATATTAAAGGTATAGGTATATATGCCCATGATACTTACAGTTCCTACATCCTACACCAGTACCATGACCTGCCATGCAGAAAAAACACCAGCATCACAGTCTCTGGATATGAGCCTTTTTGTCTCTCAGAGCATCTCTGGAGTACATATCACCAGCTAAGGACAATGTAGGAGAGGGAGAAAGAGAGAGGAGTGTGTTGTCTGTCACCTACTGTGAAACAGAATATGCTCTTGTGAACTGAACTGAAATGAAAGCTTACAGACTATACCAATTCTTTTGGGTAAGCCACCAAACCCAAAGCAAAGCAGAAACGACAGTTCTTCGCCCATCAGTTGAATTGTGTATCTGAAATAAATTCCATTTATTTCAAGTAGGATGCATTCAGAGAGGGTTTTTAGCTGTTTTCATCCCAGTACCACAGGCACACATATGTGAAGCTACTTAACTGCAGAAACACGTTAAGTCCTTACCAAGGTGATTCTGTAACTCTCGTGTTTGCCCGTCCTCTGTTGGAGTAATAAGATCCCATATAAAACTTTTTATTTTCTCATCCCCTCTGTAGTGAACAAGACAATAGGCCAATAGTGCTCGGCAAATTATCTCCACATCCTGTTCATTCAGCTGCCTCTTGAAGCGACCGTGGGAGAGAATTTCTCTCCATCGTCCCCACCTAGTGTAAAGTGAAACATAAATCAGCACTTGGAAGTGGAACACTGGGGTAGCCTGCAGACTTCTCTTACAAATGGAATTTCTCTCTAAAACACTCAGCTTTCAACTTTTTTCCTTCAGCTCGAGTTACTGAGTGGAAATAAGAAAGTAACATTTGCAACAAAACTCCATCTGTGTAAAACTGAGTTTTAAACAAAAAGTACCTGTTTAAAAAACACACAGATGATTGCTTTAGACTTCTAAGATACAAAACTGATGGGAACAACTGGCAAGAATGCAGTTATTTTTCTTATGAGATGGGTGAGAGAAGACCTAAGATTTGATTTCCAAATCAACACATATGATTTCAGTATGCTTAAAATAACTGGTTACGTTTTCAGTTCCTATTTGTGCCTCAGAGAAGTGCAAGATGTTCTGCAGTTATGAAAATCAAGTTACCTACCAAGCCTTTATTTCAGGTATTTTTTATTTAAGGAGTTTTGAGCCTGCCTGCAGCACTTACTGTAACGATTTCAGAGAGACTCCCGTAGTGCCCATGCTAAATGCTATAATCCCATCTGAAGAAAGATTTTCACCTTTCTTCACTAATGTTTCTTTAACTGCAAATTGCCAGATTTATACAAGGTGCACAATAAATTTCTGTTCTAAATAAATTCTCTGTATATACACACCAGGTTCTCGCCAATATATAGTTACAAGTAATTTATATACAACTTAGTACATGGGAAAAAAAACAAAAAAACACTTTTTAGAAACTTCCTAGAATGCAGAAGGATGTGCAACCATACCCATAGACCAGCAAGTTCTTTTCCACCCGGAAGCACTCGGTTCTTCCATATCCATTGGAACGGTCACAGGGCCTGCGGAGTTTGGGTTTCTCTTCACCCTCACTCTCCACTTCAGACAGCTCAGCCAGTTCATCTTTTGTAGCACTGAAGGGCCGGGTTTGCTTCCTGATTCTTGGGGTATCAATAACCAGGCTGTTCTGCAAAATTTCAAACAAACCTTATGAGAGAAACAGCTGGGAAGTTTTTCTCAAGTAGATGGTTTCAGTTCAGAAACAATTCTTATGTCATTAACAGGTATTGTGTGAAGACATCACAGTGAAAACTCAAAGCAAGTAAAAAATGTTGTGGTATTTAAGGCAATTAAAAAAAATTAGTTTAATACCATAATACCAGTACATTAGTGATAAACAACACTGAATATCTCCTCAGACCTCAATACTTAGACTACGCTGCAGCCTCTGGGAGCAAACCTTTTTGCACTGAATGCATAGGAATGTTTTCAGGTATAGGACACAACTTCCACATAAAATTTGTAATTTATATAATTCCATATAAAATTTATACAGTTATTTTGCAGATTCCAGCCCAGGATTTACAGACAGAGAAATGGGGCAATCAGAATAATTCCACACTTTCAACCACTTCCAGGGCTTTGACAAAAATCAAAGACTGACAAACTTTTTTGGGAGAGCAGGGAAATATGAAATAATACAGCTATCAGCAGGCACAAATCATCCAGCACAAAAAGTCTGATTTGTTGAAATATTAATCAAAAAGCACCGGAAATCCTACACCTGCTATTTCATAATTCAACTGCAAGCACATACTTGGAAAAACACACATTAAAAAAGAAAAGTACTTACTCTACCACTGATGGCATCAATATCTATTTCTGCTTTTTTGGCCCATTTCTGCCAGAAGTTGGGGTCATCTAGTGAAATATCAGTCCTGTTTCCAGATGCAACAAAACTAGCCTGTAATAAATAAAACTAAATCTTACCAACAGCACACATCAAAATGCAGAGTTTGCCTCAGTGCTGTGAAGAATGCATGACCTTATTTCATCAAAAATCTCCCAAGCAGCTGTTACGACTTTAGAAGTTACTTAGACTGCAATGCAACTCAAAAGTTCTCCTCCCCCTTAATTTTTAAAAATCAGATCCATAATATATCAGAAAAATCTAATGAACTTTTATGCTCCATCAGGAGAGAAGAACATTAAGCAGCAAGACTCTTCTGCTTCTAAGTCTGAATCTAAATTACTCGAATGGAAGAAAAAAGAACCTTTTGAAGAGGCTTATCAGCATTTGGGGATTTCATCTCATGCAAAAAGCACTCGCTTGAGGGAAATTTCAAAGGGGCGTTTAAGCTGCCAACAATCAAAGCTTGAGTGCATGGAATGAGCTTAATTTCAGAAGGCATTTAAAAAACCCCGATACACCGCATTTGGGAAAAGAGTAAATATATATAAAAATTTCTAACTCTTCTGATAAAAAGGCAGTGATGATGATATTCTTTAGAAGTCTACTTCTTATTTAAGCCATAATCAGCAAGATATAAGAGGGCCTAAATAAGCATATAAATAAGTAATATTTATAAATACTACTATTTAAGAATATAAATGTACATTAGTTATATTTTAAAAGTTTTCCTTTTGCTTTGCCTTTTTTTTTTCTTTTGGAATTGTCACAACTGCATTCATGAAGTGCCTACGCTCCAAGCTCAGTTATACTGCTTGATATTTTACACTCTCAGCCCCCTTCCCATGTACATATATGCACTCTCCACCTCCTGCTATTTTAGGAGGTTTCCAACTCTTACCAAAAAAGCCGAAGGTTCAAACTATTTCCTCTGTGTAAGCATTTTTATAATAAGCCTACACAAATTAAGAATTTTTAATCTCATTAATTATTGTCATAGATGTGTCCCCTACTCTTAATGTATCTGAATACAAATGGATCTATGAAGAAATTTGTTTAAACATTTTTTTAATGCAGCTCTTTACACCTCACACAAAATCCAGCCTTTTCAAAAGCAGCACATATCCATTACTCATCTTTGCTCAAGTATGCTCTTTGCATCTGCCATTTACAAAATCTGCATGTGCAAATCTTATTTTGCTATGGGCATGTTTAAAATAAACACATGTTTAACAAACACACCGATGCAAGAACCCAAAAAACATACCTAACACACACCTCCATTAAACAGAAGTAAATATAACTTAAAAAAAAAAAAGGCATAAGCTCTACAACACTCAGTTACATTTACAGCTTATACTGTCACAGAACAACTTGCTGTTCTGCACCTTGGCAAATGTGGAGCCTCTCCCTTCTGATTCAATTGTGATAGTTTTAGTACGACGCTGCAGAATTTGGTCAATGTCTTCCTCACAGAATTTAGAGCCTTCATCTTCTTCATCCATAATGGCACCATATGCACCTCTTCGAAGCAAGTCTTCTATTTCTTTTTTAGAGAGTTGCTGGATCTGAGCAAATTAAATCAGGGTTAGACAGTCAAGAAAAAAAAAAATCCCCAAGTCTTTTCTATTTCTCTTTCCTGTGTTTCAGCAACCTAACTGTGCTTTATGATTTAAAAGCTAAGAGAAAAGTGTAGTTGAAAACTGAAATAAAAATTTATTATGTGGTTACAGAGCACATTTTTACAAGTATGCCTCTTTTTTGTTTTGGCTATTCTCAACACCATGATGAGCATGTTTAAAAAAAAATTACTTATTCATACTAGACGTAAATCGTCCCTTAAAGTCACACATTATATTAATATGAGAAGATACAAGGAAACAAAGAGAAACTTTTCTCCATGTTTTAACTCTGACATTATCTACCTTGAACCTTAAGAGGTAAGAAATAGTGAAACATTTATCACAGTAACTGACTACATTAAAAATTATGTCAGCTATATTGCTAGTCCACATCAGAAAAGAGAATGGAGAGGTAAATGACTGAAAAATGTAAAAATGGTAGCTTCTGTAATTTGAAGTAATTCCCACATGATTTCAAAAGCTAAAGGAAGGTTATTTCAAGAAATAAATCTACATACACCACCAACACTGTTTTCTCTTCCACTCATACTCTGCAGGACAGCCTTATCCAGTCCCAGTTTCAGACTTGCTCTGTCAAACATCTCTCTCTCATAGGAATTCCGTGTTATCAGTCTGTAAACTTTCACTGCTTTGTTCTGACCAATCCTGTGACATCGGGCTTGAGCCTTTTGAAGGGAGGGAGAATGGCAGTAAGAGTTTAGACTTATGTAGGAATAAGATACTATTCTTTTCAAAAACTCATTCTGTTGTAACGCAATTTGAAAAACAAGAGCACGAACTCAAAAGGAGTCAATACACACTTAAGTAAATGGAAGTAAATTTCTCACATTGAAAAGTTTTCTGAAAACAGTGTAGCAAGTAAAATGCAGATGAATAGTCTGTGATGAATGCTCCTGAATGGTATTTCCCTTGCAGTAATGCCAGGTAAAAAGACATGCTAGCTCATAAATTATCTGATCTCCAGATACAAATGGTAAAGGAGTTGTGACTTGAGAATTCACTGTTTCAGCATCTAATTCCTAGATTTGATTAATTCACTCTTTCTTAATACATATTAATCCTTTTCTATATATTATGCTTTAGCTGAACACCTCTATTTACATAAGCTGTGTTAGTCAGTATATGCAAAAATAGTCCCCAGTTTCAGAGTGTCATCAAATCTTAAGGGTTTTACCAACTCACTGACTTTACCTGTGTTCTATTTTTCAAGAGTAATCAATTTGAAAGAAAAAGTTAGAACCCAACCAAAATGAAACCTCTCCTACCCAAGTAGAAAGCATTCATCCAGAAACTTTCAACACATGCCTTAAAAAAGCACAAACATTTTAAAATCACGTAGGTTCAAAACAGTTACAACATTCAAAATGTATCATGCTCAAAGGAATTCACCTGCAGATCATTCTGAGGATTCCAGTCAGAATCAAAAATGATACATGTGTCTGCTGCAGTCAAGTTGATGCCCAAACCCCCAGCTCTGGTGCAGAGGAGGAAGACGAAGCGATCCGAGTCGGGTTTGCTGAAGCGGTCGATGGCAGCTTGTCTGAGATTGCCTCGTACCCGCCCGTCAATCCGCTCATACAGGTACCTGCAGGTTGCCAGACACACCACACAAACTGGTACACATTTTTTTATAATTTAAAGGGCGACTAGAACAGATCTCCTGCTTGCATGTTTATTCCTTACAGTGAGTAAAAGTGATATAGACTAACTTTGATTAGCAGTGGGTAACATAACCAAGGATCACGTCAGAACTTGCACATCTGTAGTACTAATACACATCAGCAAGTCCGAAGGCTGAGCATTTTGAGACAAGTTCTTCTGAACTTTGTCTGCTAAAGCAAGTACCTGACTATACATACCAAAACCATGTACTACCATGGCACTTGGTTGCATTAAAACAACATAACCTGAAGTCCTTTGTGGACACTCACAAGTTTTTCACATGCTATTATCCTTGGATCCCTGCCTAGGGTCACAGAAGCAGGACAGTGGACTCTTGTATTATGTACCAAATTGAACAATTAGGAGTACCCAAGTAATCAGCAGAAAGCAGAACTTGGTGAGCTGTCATTGGACAAACTGCATATTGATTCTGTAAAGATTAGAGAAATGGAACAAAAATGACCTGACAGCACCTCTAACAGTCTTTATCAAGGCTTCCAAGACTAAACCCAGCAAATTTAAAAGCCTGAAGTAAAACTGTCATTTGTTACATCTGAAAATTAGAAAGACTCCTTTGAAACTAAAATGCTTAAAAGGGGAGCAAATACTCCTGTATGTTGTAAACTGAGTAAGATGCTGAATGTGTATCTAGTAGTCAGAAACCCCCACAACCATTTTTCTTCTAATCAGCTATAAAATGGCACAGCAGGTAATCCACAGGACCACAGGCATCTATTTTGGCAGGCAGCCATCTCTTACAGTCCTGAATTTCGTTAAGCACCAAGTCTGATCATGTGTGCACTCTAACATTTCTAACCAAATGGCAGCTTCTATGGATTTCAAAAGACTCTACCTGTAGGTATGACTGACTAGTTTAAATACAGAAAATTTTACATACTGAATTGTAACAGCTACTGTGAAGTTAAAATTGATCTTTTAAAATGAAACATAGAAACTGTTGAGCTCTCGGTTCAAACAGATAGCTTTAATATAAAACTATCACAAAAAGAGGTATTAAAATAATCTCATATTCAATATACATTCCAGTATCCACTGCAAGAAGGCTTACATTATTAGTATTTTTTATTTTTCAACATGTTAACTCTGTGTTACTATAATGTAGTTCACTGACAACTACACATTTCACAGCAGTAGGGACATTCCAACCAATGCACTAGTAAAACAACCAGAACTATGCCTTCTTATAGGTTTTCAGGTTGACACAGCAATTACCAGTTGTAACCAAGTTTATGCATTTTAGTCACATACACATATAAACATTTAGCTTCCATGGAGTGAATAGTATAATCAAAGGGTGCTATTATATGGGATGGTAAAAGCCAACCCAATGAGCTGGTTTACAGCTGGCAGTTCAGTTCTGCTGCAAAATTCAAAGCAGTCAAAACTTAGGAAAGATAGGAAGAACATTTGTACTTTTACATTAATAAAAAACAAACTTCCAGTTGTTTACCATTTTGTGCTTATATTCTGTTGGAAGCAAGGAGCTGCATCTTGGACCCTGTCTGGTCCAAGTTCAACATCATATAAATAAAGAACACATTCAATGCTTCCTGGGGTTTGGGCAAGCAACACTGAGCTTGAACCTACTTGGTTTTCAACAGGAAAAGTATAAACATACATAATTGAATGTTTAATGGAAAAAGCAACTAACTGAAGGCACATGGTTTACTCAACGACCTCTCTCTAGTTTTTTCTCTGAAGTTTTTAATTGGTTGGTGAATAAATGATCACAGAACACAAGCTACACACTGATTAGCAAAAAAGAAAACAAAACTCCCAGTTTTGGTGTGCTGCTATCATTAATCCTGCACTAACATTCACAGATATGCCCACTGAGAACAATATACTACAGGATACAGAATATGAAACATCTTACCTTTTATGTATAAGGTAATCCTCCAAAATATCAAGGCAACGCACCATTTGAGAGAAGATAAGGACCTTGTGGCCTCCTGCTTTCATTTTTGGAAGAAGCTTATCAATAAGAACCAATTTCCCAGCAGACTGGATCATTGCTTGCAGGTGGAAGTCAGGAGCACTCGGGTTATATGTTTCTTTAAACTCTCCAAGGATCTTCTCTTCAGCACCTATATAGGAATATATTCCATATCCACAGGTGTATCTACACAAATACCTCCACATACATACAAGACTAAGTTACCAAAATCAGTGCTTGTATCCTAAATATCCCCCAATAGCCCCAACAGTCTTTGTGGTATTTTAAATGGGACATGAGTCTTCAAAAACATAGTATTCTGAATACTTCTGAAATCACAGCCAAAACTTTAGATGTTTAAAGTGTATTTTCTTGCAAGTCAGGAAGAACATCAGTTAGTTATAAGTGAGAAAAGCAATGAAGACTGACAGATCACATCACTTGCAAGAAGCATTAATTTAAAAGTTAGACTTAGAAGTTGTTCTTCATGCTGCTTTTAAAGAGAGGTACCACTTCCATGGGAAAATTGCTTCTAAATATTTTGTGAAATCCCGCAAAAAAGGTTCACATTTCAGGCAACTCTGTCTTGTATCTATCAAAAAAACGCTTCTACCTAATGCAATCCTTGGAAAGTCAGATGAAAACACTAAAGAATTATTACAGAAGTTCTTACATATTTTGAATTAAAGTAAAAAAAGTAGTTAAAAATCATGTATTTACCTTTGA
This sequence comes from Manacus candei, assembly GCF_025592945.1. Lineage (NCBI taxonomy): Eukaryota > Metazoa > Chordata > Aves > Passeriformes > Pipridae > Manacus > Manacus candei. Next base: position 5,454,521 of record NW_026138113.1, on the reverse strand, counting down.
TGAGATAAGGGTGATTACAACACTTTCTGAGTTCCATCATAGTGTTAACCAGATTGGGCACATTAGCTTGCCCTGCTCCTTTGGATAAGAAAGCAAAATTTTTCTCCAAAATAGCTCGGTAATATTTCTTCTGGATATTAGTTAGTTCTACTTCAATTATAGTTTCCTCCTTAGGAGCCAGCTTTTTTTCTACATCTTCCTTTAATCTCCTGAGCATCATGGGTTTCAGGATTGCTTGTAGTTTCTGAACCTAAATGAAATACGACAGTTTGTACAAACATGAAAAAGTAATAGTGTAGTTAATTAAAAGTTTTTCACCTACATGGCACTTTTTTTTTTGGTGGACTTATATGAAAAATTTTCCACACGGGATACAGCCTTATTTTTAACCCCAAGCCTACTAAAGAATTTTTTAATGTACGTACTCCAAAACAACAAAAAAGTATCTTTAACATTTGTCTGCAAAAACTCTCTACAAAGCCAGAAAACCTCAATTTCTATTATTGTCAGTGTTCACTTCTCAAATTAAAAAAACTGACACAGAAAAGTAAAAATAATTTGCTAACATCCAATATTATACTTAGCTTACTGCTACTGTCCAGACAGTTCAGAGAAATTACATGACAGAAGAACTCACAGATGATATGGGGAGATTGAACCGGGGGGGTGAGGAGCAGTAACAGTTACTATCTGGCTACTAACTAGAACAAAGATTTTTCCTTCAAGGAAGTTACTCTTAAACACTAAAGCTCAAAATGAAGTTATACCTGTTCCTCTGTTTTAAGGTCTCCAAATTCTTGCATGAATGTAGATTCAGCAGGAAAACGCAGTGGTTCAAGAAAATGAAGGAGGCTAAATAATTCTTCTACTGTGTTCTGCAGTGGGGTACCTGTTAACAGCACTTTATGCTCCTACAAAAGGAAACAGAACTTGCATAACTTTATCTGCACCCATTTGCAAACATTTTTGTTTTAAGTCTGAGCATCGCAACCTGAAAACACCAGTTCTGAGTGTCACTAAGTACACAGGTAATACAGATAAACTGATTTATTAAAAACCACCAGTATTTCCTACTAGCTTTTCTTTAACTTCTCTCTTTCTACATCTCTAATGAAAAAAATGACTGAACACTTCAAATTTGCTTGTAATATTCAGGTAAATATTCAAACATTTACAATCCTCCCTCTCTATAGTGTGGAAAATATACACTAAGCATGTATCACAAAGAATTATAATTACTTCTGAGAACACGCAGGAAAGTAACAATGAAGTAAAAAAAATTGCCAAACTAGTCATGGTGCATCTTGTAGTAATGCACCAAAAGCCTCAAGATACATGGTAGTATCTACTTTTAAAAATCTTGCACTGTATCAAATAAAATCTTAACTACAGGACTAGACAACAAGTCTGTTTGAAATTCTACTTCTTGCTTGCTTTTATTGGTAAATAACTTGCTTAAAATACTTTCCAGTTTTTTAAACACCAATTACTGAACAAAACATTGCACAAAAACTAAAGCAAATTTTAAATGAAATTTTTTCCCCTAATCAAAACAAACAATGGAACAGTATCATCAGAAATAGATCGTGCCAACAGTTAGAACTTGCCATATTTTGTTTTATCAAAAATATATATACCACCATCAGCTATCAAAACCACATATGTTTGAAGAGTATCAGGAACAGTTATCTCCTGAGAAAGGCTGCTTGAGAGGTCTTTTCTGGCATGCAAAGCAATTGTTTTTATTTATTATCATACTAAGCTGCTAAAATCAAACCCCCAAAGGGAACTATAGTTACTCACAAGGTTCATTAATTTTAGTCCTTCCAAGAGTTTGCAGTTTTTGTTCTTCAGCCTGTGAGCTTCATCAATAATAACGCAGCGCCACTCAATCGCATTTAATTCTGGACACCCACCAAGAATCATTTCAAAAGTTGTGATAATGGCCTGGAACCTGTAGGTACCTCGAACAATACGGCCCTAGAGATTCATCAACACACCAGATTTGTTACATTACTTCTCATCTATTCAATTTACAGATTTTGTTGCTGAAATTTTCTCAAGAGCCACACATCAGATTTTACATTATAAATTGTTCAGTCATCCCATACACGTTTATTAGATCTCTGTAACTCTCTAATTAATGCTAATGAGTAATTATCCACAGACACAAATGCAACATTATCTAGCCAACAGTAAAAGTTTAACCACTTTTCAATTACAGATATAACCATCTAATAGAACTGTTTCAAAATGTGCATGTAGATAAAAATCCCATTTTTAACCCTGAGAAAATCAGAAAGACTGACAGGAAAAATCCTGCAGTCAATCAATCAAAATACATGACATTAACACAGCAGTCATACAGTAAGTATTCAAAATATCACCTGAGAACTAAATGAGAACTTTTTATCCAGCTTACTCCATTGGTTTGACAAGGAGAATATGTGAGGCCTTCAGTAAGGCAGTATACAATAATTCACTACAGAAACAAAATGTCATTTTAATATTTAGCACTACTTAATAAAAAGTTCTCAGCTTTATCAATTTCATAGAAATATCACAATTTAAAAATTGTTCTTGCACAATATATAGAAAAGGCAAAAAATCCCTTTTTAAAACAGTTTTCAATTTTTTTCATGTCATTTAATGTTATGTATTTCAGACTGAAAAGCAAACTGTACAGTTAACACTAGCAAAAGGAAATCAACAGCTACATAAAGGTAAGAGCTTAATCAGTGATACTTTTTTTCTCCCTGCTCTTCAAATTCAGGACTCAACTGCAACCATCTGTGTACACTTTAATCTCCACAAGAGCATCAGCGTCACTGCTATTCAATTGCAGAATTACTCAGCACAGTGAAACAACACATCTTGCTGCAAACACTTCCACTAAATTTACTCAGTAAGCATATATTAAAGATGCTCCTATGAAACATCAGGGTATATAAGATGACTTTCACTAAGATAAATGTAAAGCACACCTCTCCTTACTCCCACCTGAAACAGGTTTTGGGTAAGTTACTGCACACAAGTGACGTTACAATACCTGGGAGTCCCTGAAGTACATCTCATACTGCTGGATCATCTGCCTGCTGATCATACTGCCATGGTACACCACGACATTCAGGTCAGTCCACGTGCGGAACTCCCGTTCCCAGTTTGTTATAGTGGAAAGCGGGGCTATGATCAGGAAAGGCCCCCTTATGCCAGTCAGGAGGATTTCATAGAGGAATGTAATGGACTGGATGGTTTTGCCAAGACCCATTTCATCTGCTAAAATGCAATTTCGCCTGAAAGTAAAAAATATTTCTTTGTCACTAGCATCAAAGAAAGTACAGACACTAAAGCTGTTACTCAAATGGACAATGTATAAAAGCTAAACTCAAATATACCAGTTTACAACAACGGTCAAAACCGAGGCACTGTAAAAAGATCTTTGCAAATGCTCCCTGGTTATGGTGAAAGAATGCTCAGTACACAAAACCACAAGCTTTGCATCATGTTTAGCCACTGGCAAAACCTGAGAATGGAATGTTCCATGAAGTTCTCCTAGAAAAATATATTCCAGAAGTGTTCTTTTGGGACTACATCTGCCCTAATTAAAAGAATTCAAATTAAGCAGATTTCCTACACACACGTTCACCTTGACAAAAGTGCTAGAAATTAATGCAGATTCCCTAGAAGTCACTGTTTTAGTTAAAACAATATTCATCCTCAGTAACAGTGATTCACTCAATTTGTTTAAAATCTACATTAAAAAATATTCCATGCATATACCTATTGTACCAGTTGAATAGGAGCCAGTTAAGTCCTTCCAGTTGATATTCCCTGAGCTGATTGCCATTTTTGTATTCCCTGGACTGTTCTATCTTCTTCCAGGAGCTTGGAGGCGGTCGGTCCTTTAAGGGAAAGATAAATGCTTTATTCTTCCAAAATATCTAACCCCACTGTTCAGTGAGTGTATCACTTTAGATTTAGAATGTTCTTATTAAACCTTAAAAGCAGGAAGGTGTCAATGCTAACATTCCTTACTAATTAATAGTCTTCAGAAACCTGTAATTTGTATTTATTTGTCTATATGAATCACTACTTCTGAAATTATTTAAGACTACATTATGATAAAATAAAGCAACTGGTTTCTAAAACTAAGAATATAAACAGTTTGGCATGGATAATTTGACACACTAATTCATTTATATAAGAAACTTCCAAGACTACACGAAGTTTCACTTTGGCAGCTCCAAGAACAGCTGCCCTACAACAGCCAACTGAGTATTTGGGATCACCAACATCCCCGAACTCTAAGTAACTCTGGACACTGATGCTCTTCTCCTGAAGAAGTCTGGGCATCTGTACTAAGCTACTCTGATCTTGCCCTTTCCTTTCTGCACTTGCCCTGGTCACTGCTGATCACTGGATCTCACAGTTGGCCAAGTCAGGAAGGCAAAGGCAGGAACACAGAAAAGTAAACTTGTGAGTGGTTTAGTTCCCTTAATTGATTCCACCAAGAGATGAGATGAAAAACAGCACCAGCATACACAGGGTCACGATACCAAGGACATGACAAAACAGACTAACAGTACCAAGGTGTATCATCCTAATGACCCTAGAAAGCTAAAGGAAAGCTGAGGGGCTACATATAAAAATATATACATATATACAAACCCACTGGTTCCCAAGCCTGGAGCTTCAACAGCTTGGCCTTAAGCTTAGCAGGCAATTTAGTAGTGAAATCATGAAGTGTTTGACTGATACTAGGTATGACTGCAGCAGAAAAAAAACCTCTCTTCTGAAAACTTCTGCATCCCAACGTGAACAAACTCACATATGCAAGTGAAATAATTTTAGTTAGAGCTTTTCTGATCAGCTGTACTTCCCCCCCAGCCCCTCCTTCATTTCTCAGCATTTATAAAAGCTTGCTTTCACTCTAGACTCATGTGGCCTTATCTGGCAGCTCTGAATTTTAGATTTGAATTTTATATCTCCTCACTGCCAGCGTCAGCATCACCTGACACCAGGTCTGGGCACAGCAGTAGCTGTCCCTCCTCCCCTCACCCACCAGCTGCCATCTGTCCACTCCCCCACACCCAGAGCAGCCACGCTCCTGCTCACAGGGCTGCAGTCAGCAAATAATTTCTTGTAGCTGCTGGAGCCTGAAGCAAAAAATACTTGTTGCTGATGCCGAAATGACTGTCAGTTGTACAGTTGCGCTTTAATCATCTTTTTCTCTCAAAGCCAAATATGGTAACAGAGGTATAAAAGCTCTTGTTCTCACATGCCAAAATGTCAGGATTTTAAATAAATACTACAAAAATGAACTCAATATAATATGATGATGTTAATCGTGACTACTGTCATTATCTGTAGATGGAAAAACCATTAAAATAAACCCCAAAGCCTACAAATTAAAACACTGTGCATATTTAGTTATGTAAAAGAAGTTAGAACAAGTGTTGTACTACACCACGCAGGACACATGTCCTACTCTGACAATGACATACAAGACTTGAAATAGAACTATTTTGCTTTCTCCTGCTCTAGGAGACGGAAGATTGATAATTTAAAGATAAAACACATTTCCTTATTACACGTGGTTTTTTTTCCTTTCAGTCAGCCCTTTATTGACAACAAGAAAAATAAAAGCAGGAAGTAATTACAGAATGTTTGACAGATCTCATTTGCCAATTTCCTTCAGTGCTGAAGAACAAGACTTACCTCTGTTTTCTATAAAAGGATGTTAATACTTAATTCTGATTTCTCCTCATCTTAAAGGTATTCAGATTCTGTGACAGCCAGTTTCAATGTGTGGCTCATTGCTCAGTTAGAAAGTCATAGCACTTCATAATTTTTCCTAAGCAAAAATCTTTATTTTTTTAAAGAGTAACAACTTAGAGGAGAATATTTATCTATGCCTACCTGAGTATATTATTATTCCTACGTACCAAGGTACACAGATCCTTTATACAAAACGTCAATAAGCCTTATGTTTTAACACAAAAGTTTAAAGTTGGGAAAACAAAATCAAATTTCCCAAGACAGACAAGTAAATTAGATATAATTTTACCAATCTCCTTGAGTCAGGCCTGGAAGCTTGCAATTGTTCAAATTCTTCTATTTTCGCTTGATCTACATCTTCTTTCAGCTCCCACGTACTGTCTTCATATGGCAACGAACACCATTTTACTAAATAGTAAATAACAGGCTGCAGAAGAAAATTCTGAATGTTATCAGTTTTTAATTTAGTATACAGACTGTTAATATGCCTTACTATTTGAGTAGCTTGCTCACAAGAGAGCTGGAAGCAAAAACATACTTTGACATTTTTCCGAATGTTCAGTGTAGATTCCTGTTATTTACCTACTTATCCTTGGCTTCTCAGACTCTACCACTTGTTGTAGACCCCTGGAGTATCTTTCAATCCCACTTACCCAAAAGTAAATCTTAAGTCTTAGGAAAGATAAATTATGATATTTGTGGAAATGAGGCAGGCTGGCAGAAGTAACTACAAAGGCACCAACCAGAACATTTCCCCCAGTCTCCAAATCAGGCTACCTAGGCCTAAACCAAAGAGCTTTAGAGAGTTCCTAAACCAGAGGTCTTCACAACAAAACAGAAAGCTTGACAGCCTTGCTGGGCAACTTATATAAAAATTTAGGAAAAGTCACAAAAGATGGAACCAAAGAAGATTATCTTATTTAGATTCAGTGCATAAATATTTCAAAACCAAACAAAGAGGCACGAGAAAAAGTCTTATGACAACACATTTTTTCTAAATGTGTAATAATGACAGATCTGCTGCATACAATGAAAAGTTGTTCTAACCCTCAACCTTGCTTTAGGAAGATTGAGGCAGAAATCACTGGGTAAAAGTCTGCTCATTTTGCTATCTACAAGAGCAGAATAAGTATCATGGATATTCCAATAGCCTTAATCAACAATCAGCCTTTGCTCATCAGTTGTCTAGGAGATGTAAAATCATTGAAGTGTTACTCTGAAATCTGATAAAATTACAACTGTCAATCTTGGACATGTATCTTCTTGACTTGCTTTAAGGTATATTTACCTCACCAGTGTCTTTGTCTTCACAAAGAGATACTTCTAATACCCGGTCTACTTCAACATAGTCAGGATTAAAAGGTTCCTCTTCCATCTGCAGTGCAAGATTAATAAAATGATTAGAAAGGCAAAAAAAAGCTGGTATTTGCTAAGACTTGCTCTCTCGCCATACACAAAATAAATTTGGTAGTTGGAAACTACTGAGGCTTTTGCACACACACAAAATCCACACACACACACCCCTCCAAACCACCACTTTATTCTCTTTGGCAACAATCCCTGGGATTTGACATCAGAACAGAAAACACAGTCACTTGGGGATGAAGTGCTGCCGTAAGTCACAGAGAAACAAACATACTAACAAAGTCCTTCCCTCCTTATCATTTCTAAGTAGTTACTCAACCAATTCCAATTTTAAACCATGTAAGTCAGGTTAGTTCATTGACTCCAGAAGACTTGCTTTTAGAATTATGTTAAACAACCCACCCCCTGCTGCAACCAAAACTCCAGCCCCAGTGGCTCATTTTTATTTCTTAACAATCATCTCTTTTATTTAAAAGCAAACTATTGATCACAATTTTACAAGGAAACAAGAGAGTTTATTTAATTTATATTTATACTCACATCTGCAAAAAAGTGAGCTCTCTGTGCTTTCCTTAGTTTGAATCGCTTTATTTTCTGCTGGATTCTTTTATCCTTTAAAAGCTGTTGTTCTGTGGCCCACTCACAGTGGAGATATGAGCTAAAATCACAGAGATTGACATTAACACACTAATGAAAGCAAAAGCTTACTATCTATTTTTAATATAGAGTTAAAATAATATATTTTATAAACCACAATTTCACTCAAAAAACCACATTTTATCATTTAAGACAGAATCCTCTGTAAAGAGCAAAGATTTATTCCTCCAAATAATCATCTTAAAGCATCTAGTTAAGGCAGTGTTTTTGGGCTAGAATCCACAGAACTCTATGGATTCACACATTTCTTCCATGTGTCCTAAGAAGGGAAACAAGCTCATTTCAAGCGAGCTAAAACAAGGCAAGTTTAAAACCTGACACCTCTATCAGAAAGTACCCAGAGACATAAATCACTTGATATATTTGATCTGTTTTTTTTCCTGTACTTCCTGTGACTATCTCATCACAGGTGCTGCTGAACCAGAGAGCTCAGCCCAGGGAAAGGTCAGTGAGGAGCTCATGGCACAGAGGAACATGGCTCCAGATTGGGCTGGGAGAGAAGCTCTAAGAAATGGAGCCAAAGGAAGGAGGAATCATGAGCACCAGCACCTCCACCATCTCACTGCACCCTGAGAGAGCCCTTCTGAAGTCAGAGTACAGAAGTACATAGATCTCTTCCTCACACCCCCTTTTCAGTATACTTCCATCACTTTTTAAGCTTTCTAAAGATATGCTGGAAATAAAATAGAGCTATTGCTAGGGATTACTCATTCTCAGATGAAAAGACAGACTTTAACCTTTCAAAAACAAGGGGTAAATGGTCTTCAAAAACATGTGAATTCCGAAACTCAAAAAACGACATTGATTAGAAAAAATTGGATTAAACTATTCACATAGGTACAACTTAAAATGTGCTTGGATTTTCAGCATCAGGAATTGAGTAGGGATGTAAGAAAATTTGGAGGAAGTTCTTTTATTTTTTCAGTCTTTTTTTATTTCCTGCTTTTGATGTAAAATCATTTCTATCCTAAGTTTTTTTTTCTTTTTGAAACAATAAGACCAACTACTACATGAACCTCTCCTAAATGTATGAAGTGTAAATCTAATCTAGGTTCACAAAACACCTCTGATTTAAATTCATGAAATTATAATTTGCTTCAGGCATGTAGTCCCTGCTGAATTTAATAAACATATCTTCTCTAAAAAATTCTGTTCTTTGGCAAAAAAAAGCTTTCAGCTTATTGGTCAGTGTTGGTTTCACAATACTGATAATTTTAAAATTATTACTATCAATATAATGCAGATTCTTAGCAGTTTAAAGATCAAATTGGTAGAGAAAAATCTCAAAAATGACAAAAATCTATTACAAGAAACCTTCAAACAATACAAAACTTGAGTACATAAATATGGTACTTAGCAGTTCAGTCAACACATATGATGAAACAACTTTTTAATACTTACTAGTTCTTGTATTTTACAAAAAACTCTTCTGTGTCTACTGTCATCCCAGCAGATACCTAGGAAAGGAAATTCAGGGGAAATGTAAAATGATAGATGCAAAACACTTTTTCAAATAAACAATTTTATTCCATGACAATCACTTACTTCTTTCTTTATTACCCTGGAAGATAAGATTTTGTCTACAATTGCTGCATCTTCTTCACTTGGATTTTCCTATAAATGCAGGAAAAAAATGACATTATAAAACTGCAGTAAATGCCCTCTCTTTAAACTGATTAGGCTTAAAAGCTTCAACCACAAGTGGCTTGTCAGAAGATCACCAATAAACATAAATTTGACCTCCACCATTAACATTAACAGTCTGGGAGTAAAGTTTAAAATCCAGGTCTTTATCCAGAGAGAAGTACATGCAAAAGTCTGGCACTTCCAAAGGGCATCAGATGAAATGCTCACTTTCCAACAACACACTTACACAGTGCAAGCACTCAGGATTCAATGCTTCCCAGACACAGACTCACTGTGAATGCCCCACTGAGTCAAAGTGATGCTCTGGACATGCCCAGAATTTCCTTGTATAGAAAGGGAGAATTCTTGACAGACAGGTTAAAAAAAAGAAAAGAAACCCAGCATGTGACCAACTCAACTGAGTAGCTTTACTCTGCACATAGGTAACAGACACGCTGTGGAATCAGGCAGAGAAGGTCGTGTCTGGCAATTCCAGCAGGGCTTAGATGTGACACGAACAGGACTACGTGGCTCTGCCAAGACTGGAGCTGTGGTTCCAGAGATAAAGAGGCATCTGTAAGAGTTGCTTCCAATAAAAAGTCACCTTCTCTTTCCTCTGATTTGTTTCCAATTAGACTATCCTTCTCCTTCCCTTACAACTTTTGGCACTTTTTCAAGCATCTCACAAACACGTTTTTCCTGTTTCTTTCCTGCCATTCTGTTTACCCAGAACGGCTCAACAGGAAGTTTGAGTCCCAGAGCTGGCACAAGTTAAACAGTGAAGTGTAAACCTTGAAAAGGTTGAGAGGGTAAAGGAGGAGTATCCTTTTTAAATACCCCAGCAGCAAGCAGAGATCCCCCAAGTAATTTTATACTTCTGTAAGTCATGATAACATAAGCACAGAGCTTTTCCATATGCCTACGCCACATTATTTGAGATATACCCATCCTTAGTCTTATCCTTACGCTTAACTTCAATTAAGTCAACAAAGGTTTGTAACAGAAAAAATAGTAAGAAGCCACTTCTTTCAGTTTTCAAGATCTTAGCAAAATGTCACATTAAATCATGGCTTACTAATGATAATGTATTCCAAGTTGTGAGTTTTATTCACTGAACTACTTGAGACGAATAGGAAGTTCCCACTACGGACCAAGCCAGTTTTTACTTACCACAAATAATTGTAAAGGCTGTTCAGCAGGCAAAGGGGCAGAATTCTTTTTGATTTTTACAGAAACTTTAGCTGCTTCTTCTTCTGATTGTTTCCCTTCTCCTTCTTCAGAGTATTTTTTCCTTTTAACTTGACGATTTGATCTTCTCTTCTGCATGCAGGAGAAAGAAAAAAAAAATAAGTAAGAGTTTTCACACAAAACTTCCCCTAACATGAACTGTACGTTTTGGGACACTCTAAGCAGTATTTCAGCTGTATCTAAAACCAAAGGCCAACATCTGATATGAAACATGAAATATACAAATCACAAAGGTACACTATTTTCAATTAATTATTTATTTTCTGTTTCATATAAACATTTGATACTTTTATTTTTAGAGTTCAAAAGCAAACACAAACCACTATTTCCAGAGCAGTTTGGGAGAAAAGCTGATATGTAACAGATCTCCCATTAGCATCAGTATTTCAACAGCAATTTCCTAATGCTGTGTAGAGTGCTATCATCCAATTCCAGAATCAGAGGGAAAGATACAAAATATGCTGCAGTGTCTCTACTAAACAACAGTGCTATATACAAAAAATGGGGAAGATTTTCACTAGATAATATTGGTCAAATTGCTGATGAAGTCTGACCTGATGGCTAATGAAGCTGGTTGCTTTGTTAATGTACTTATTTTCTCCTCCACCTTAATCAGGGCTTGTTTAACAGCATCATTTGGTTTACTTTGCTGTTTATCTCTCTAACCTTTCAGCCTGGTTTCTGCAAGAATCTGAGGACAAGTTTCAGCTGAAGAAATAATGTTCAGTGTAAGAAAATAATTCCTTCTCACTCAGTTTCAAATATTTAGATTATTAGGTTATTGCATAATCCTTCCAGCCCTCAGCACCAGTATATGAGACACTGCCTATTTAACCGTAAGATTAATTTTTAAATTGGATTCACTGGATAAAAATAGCAGTATCAAACTAGTGAGGTAACATCTGAAAACACTGCGATCTGCTTTGGAGAACTGACCATCATAAAAATAAAATCAGCTGAGTAAAACTATCTCTACAAAACAAAGGGTATTTTTGTGCAGGAAAATCCACTGCAGGTTGCAGTGTTGTACTACACTGTGGTGCTCAATTGGGAGAACAAATGGTGAATAGAATGAAGCCCAAAATGCTGTGGTCACAGTGGCTTCTGCAGAGCAGACATTAAGTAACAGTAAGATTGCAGCATAGGAACTTTTCTTCCTGACTGTTAAATTCAGCCCTTGGTCTGGCTGGTATCTGGTAAAAGACACAGTTATACTTCAACAGCCACATCAGAAGTGTTTTAGTAAGGTAGATAAGAAAGTACATTTATATGAAAAGTCAAAGAATGGGCATCACCATTCCTCTAGAGAGGCTACATATATGACTACTCCATCAGCTTTCCACAATTTTAGATCAGCTATTTTTCAAGAAAGAGTGAGTGCGTGTGGGGAGGGGTGTTCTCCCAAAAAGGAACTTCGACTTTAAACAGACACAGTAATGTCACATTGTAGTTAAATCAATAATAGTCAGCTGACAGAAGTAGATTTTAAAAAAAGAAAAAAGGCAGGTAATAAGTGCAATACAAAATTATGTAACTGGCATTTTCAATTCTTCTCACTATGTCTTCTCTTAAAGCATGAAGCGATTATCAAAACATTGACATATGTTCTCCAGCACATTAATATATAACCTGAGCTGTTCAGAAAAAAACTTTGTGTTTCCCTGAGCTGAGAACCACGGTCATAAACAAATGCTGTAAGACACAAAATAAAGTAGTACCACACATAAAAAAAATTAAAAAAAAAAAAAAATCAATGTATTTAAGGAAGACACCTACTGTGAAACTAAGCATACAAAATGAATTAGGGGGAAAAAAGACCTAAAATTGCCCCCCAGAGCTTAGAAACAGCTATTTAAAACAGAAATTAGGAACAGCTCTTTGAAAAGAAAATCATGAACATGGTTGAAAACTAAAGAGAGAATGGATTAACGAAGTAAAGCAATTTGTCTTTCCTGTTATGCTTCTCCCCATTTCCTTGGGATATAATGGGGCAGTGCTGTGACATTCTGCAGTAGGGTTTTTGCTCTCCCATGACACCCCTTCTTAGTTCTACCCTCTGTTCCCTTCTTGATACCCCCTGTCTATCCACACTAGAACTGAAGATGACCTTTGTCATGCTGAAAAACAAATATAAAAGCCCCCTCAAGAGCAATGAGGAAAAGAAAGCAAGAAAGACATGATCTTCAGTCTTTTGTATTGGGTTTGTTGGCCCACAGATTTATAATCTGATAAGAGAACACTATTAAGTTACAGTACTTCAGACCCACCGAATCTGCTTTCACCTCCTTCAGTGTACTAAAGGGACTTCCTATACTAAGACAAATTTCCAAGAGAAATAAATAATTTCATGTTCCCTTCCAGGTAAGCTTTACCTAAGACAAGCTATCACTTAAGTTAATAAAAAGTCATTCTGGGAAATGGCTTCTGATCCTTTTTCCCCCCCCCAGCATTACTATCTGTGAAATACCAGAGGGCAACTCAGTATCTCATAATTGGTTTTTGACAACTGTCATCAAATAATGCAATTAATTTTTATTCAACAGCACCTTATTTTGAATATTGATTTCATCTCTGTGGATGAAATCACCACAGGATAAAAACCTGCACGTTTCCATCATAAAATCTCACTTCAATGGAGATTGCCCTAAAGCAAGAAGTTATAATTCTATTACTAACACACACATAAACAGAATATAATCTCCTATCAACAGTTCATGCTTCTTTGTGCACAAGTTTTAGAAATCATTAGCTATTTTACTATATTATACCAGGGCAATCTATGAACAAATTGCAGTAAGAAAGTTACAAGACAGCTATTCCTCAAGGGAATGACTCGACCACTTCAATTCTTCATCTGGCACTCCCTACAAGTATTCCACAACCAACTAGAGCCTATCAGCACATTGATCATCGTTCCCTTCAGATTCACCACTGCAAGAAATCTACTTTTTCTGTTTCTACAGAAGCAGAGCTCAGAAAAAACAGTACAGCTCTAAGCAAACATTTTAAATGTTCTCAAAGATCCAGCTTCACTAACACAAGTCTCTCCTATGAGGCAAACTCTGCATTTTCACATAGTCAGCCAAAGTAAGGATCAGGTCTAAATGCACACTCAATGGGAAGTATTTACAGTCTCACATCTATGGACTTCTATACTGAAACTGAACACATACAAGCAGGGCATTGATGTCCCATTACAGAAAGGGAGTTCTAACCTGTAGGATTTTCTGATTTTCAACTTGGAAAAGTAGCTGATTATGAAAGGTTCTACCTAGGAAGTGGACAGCAGTGGGAGAGTAACTGTCACTGTGTCAAAGGGTGTGTAACTTTTTGGAGAGAGGGGATAAAAAGACCTGCAGAAATAGCAACATGTACAAATTTAAAAGGGAAAAATGCTGACTCCTTACCTGTGAGTCTTCATCTTTCAGTGGCCGCTGTGGAGTCTGTTTAGCGTCAGACAATTCATCTGAAGATTCATTTTTCCTTTTCTGCTTCTTACCCAGTGTGATGATCAGCTTCCTGTAAGAAACAAAAGCCCAGCACCTAAGTGAATGCCATACACTAGTGTACATAACTCCAGGATTAAAAGTACCACATCCACTAGCAACACCCATATTTTTACCCTAAAACTCAGAAAGCACCACTGACTAAAAAATTAAAAATAGGTCTGAAACACCCTACAGTCGACTGTATTTTACACTAGTATTGTTCACTAGTGTGAGCTTCTTTGCCTTACTAACACAAACTCTCTATCACACCAATATTAAATCTTTAAACAAGTAACAGAAATGCAAAATCCAACATTTAAACCAGCTGAAAATGGTAAACTACAAAGTTAGCAGAGACACCATCTGCAGATGACAACAGTAAGTGATTTATCATAAACAATTTACCATCGTAAAATGTATCTTATAATTTTTAGTAAAAAAAAAATAGCTGTGGAGAATAATCTAAAAATGACTCAAAGCTGTCTGATATGCAAAACTTTTATGCTTAAATTTAAGTCATTCAGTGATGAAAATGAAGGAACTGCATGAATCCTTTTTGCCCTTAAAAAACTTCATAAAGGTATATCCAAAACCCAGCACTTTTATCTGTAAATAGTCTTAGAACCCACCAGAATATGTTAAGAACCAATATTGCCCTGAATAAATTAGTTAAAATTCTAATAAAAAAGCACCAATTATTTCTTTGTTTGGATTTAAAGATTACACTATAAACCACAATAATAATTCAGACTTGTTTTCAACTAAAGGGTGTAAAAGTATTTCTTTTTGCATTTGACATGTGCCATATTAATACTCCTCTTTAAGTATGTTGCAGTGGCATAGTAATTCATAATCATTGCAGAACGATGACAAAGTATCCAATAAAAACACAAATAAACAGCTGTCCTAAAAGACACATTTTATATAGTTTCTAATCATCAGATCCATGTAACAGAAAATGAGGCAAGTTCCTGCATAAAAACTGCTTCTGCCATGTTACGAACACATTAAACACAAGAATTTAGTCTTTATACAGACAATACATTTTACACCAAAATAGCATTAAATATATTGGTCACCTGAAAAAACTACTGATGCGAAGTTGGTTGGAACACTTTTATCTCATTCACCTCTCTTTGCAAGTGTCCAAATAAGGGAACACACACATATTTACTATGTCCAAACCAACAGTCCACACAGAAAACAAACATCTTGAATTACTAAAACACCATGGAAAGTTTAAGCAACATGGCTTACAAAAGATTCTGGGTGCATTTTCAGAAGCAATGAACATTTTCATAGGTTTTCAATATTTAAACACTATGTATGTTCAGTGGAAAAGTTTAAAAAAACCGCAAAATCATAAAAGATTTTCCATTCCCACGTTTTTTACTTCTAGCACGAAGGGAACAGCACTGGGGAATGCCTATTGAAATGGAAGTTGCAGTCAGCATAATCACAGAGCTGCTTGTTCACAGAGTTGTTTGTTCACAAGTAAATGCTGGTCCTTGGCTTTTCATTAGGTGTTCTCAGTTTAATTATTACTTAGAAAACTTGTTTCATAATCACAGGAAATAATTTCAACAATGAACACACTGTTTTTCTACGTTCTTCAAGGTTAGTCTGAGGATTTTTCCCCCCTCACTTTCCAAGCTCTGATTAGGAATCTTTTTTCGTTTGTTTGTTTTAAGACTGTTGGATTCTCGGGTATCTTTCCAATATGACTCTTTCTGGTGATGGACTTGGACAAATCACTTTTTCCATTTTTAATCTCACTTTGTTTCATCAAATTTAAGTGTTACATTAGCACTTGTCAGCTAATATGTGAAATTAGCTAATACATTCCAAAGTGTTGCAGACAAGGCACACTGTGATTGACCTTCTGAGCTCGTTGTTAAATGGAATTCTGGATGCTACAATTTAATGCGGATTTAAAGGGAAACCTGGTAAACTTATGAGTGAGATCATTCATGAAATGATACCCATCCCACCAAGTTCCTGGTTTGCATCTTTAGAGTTTGGGAAAATAGTAAAAAGTATCATGTATGTTTTCTCTGCTCTAAAATTCTCCCCGTTCCTTCTGGCCACTCGAGGAGAGCACCACTGGTAACACACTCTTCTGAATTTTGTCCAGAAGTTACTAAGGGCAACAAGCTGTGCTGATCTGGACTTGTCCCTTGCAGACCTTTTCACTGAAACAACTGGACATAGAGCATATTCAACTCAGGGAACTCACATGATATAATCTGTAAATTACTATTTTTTTGACCAATAAATAAGATCCCAAGTCTTCTCTTTGATTTCGAGCAAGGCATTAAAGGCCTGATATATGTATGGCATGTAGAGATGACTGGCAATCTGACAAACATTTTGGCTTTTAAATGAAAAACAAGAATACTAACAACGAAGAAAAAGGAAAAATTAATGTTCTTGAATCAAATATGTGTTGAGATATAAGACAAGCTGGAATAATCTCTGGAAGACTTGGTCCCTCCTCAAAGCCATCTTCAGAGTTCTTTTATATTGCTCAGTCCAGTTCAGTTCTACTTATCTCCAAGGCTGACACCTGGTAGGTGGCACCTGTTGCAACCTTTTCCAAATTTTGATTCTCTTTTGTGAAATGTTAGATTAAGACAATTCATAAATGCATATTTACTATGCTAAGCATTTCTATCCATGCAACCGTAGCTCATTCTCACTTCATGCACTACTGCCTTGTATTTTAGGTTCAGGTTCCTTTTGTACTCAAGAAGCATAATAAAGAAATAAGGGGTTGCAGAGGTATCCACTGAATAGCAGAGGATTTTAAGGACCTTCTGTTTTAGAACACAGGATTATTTTGTGATTAGACTGCTCTAACTACATCTTTCCTTGCACATCTGTTCCTCTCCCTCTCTGTAGTTGTAGTGTCTCCTTGTGTTCACCTCTTGCTCTGCCCCTGCAGTCTTACACGTAACACTCCATTTCTGTCAGCTTTTGTGTCTTGCCTTGAGCTTGTATTCCCTAACCCCCGTACTTCTCTTCACAAGCTTCTCCCTGAAATTTTCTTAACATCTTTTCTACATGTTGCAGATCAGAATGTTTCCTCCTCTATACCGATATGGTGCCAATGAGAGGAATAAATGCACAGTTTCACTTCTTTCTGATCCAGTGCCCAGAATCACAATGCACCTTGCTATCAGAAGTTGCTGAATGACAGTATGGTGCTAAAGTCATGCATTTCTATCAGTAAAAATGCAATCTGCTCATATTTTGGCCAAAAACTTCTAAAAAAATCTGCTATGTGAAAACAATAATTTTCAGAAGCTTGTAAACTGGATCAATCCTGTGAAATATTTTCATTGAGAGAGCAAGTTCTCTTGCCAGTTTATAAATTTCTGCATGAAAGCATAAAGATCCTTGGCTAAAATCCCTTTTTTCCTCCCTGAAACAAACTGTTCTGAACAGAAACTATCTATTCTGTTTCTATGAAAAGTTAAGAGCATACTATAGACACAGAATAAATATCACTACTCCAATTTCACTTTCTCCTTTTAAAATTTAGAATTATCTTATTACATAACATCTAGAAATACTTCAACAATCCGACATTGTAGATTTCTTCAATATATATTTCCTTCTTCTGTAACTACAAATTAAAGATGTTTAGAAATTTACACCACAAAGCAGTTTAACAATAAGCCATCTCAAGAGCCAGTATTACTTCTGATCTTCAGCACAAGACTTCTAACACTGTCTAGAGCCACAAAGCTCCAAGAGTTAAAGTATCAGTAATATCACCAGGAACCACTATTTGAGGAACATTGCAACTTCTTCCTTATACACGAAGAACCACTAAGAATGTGCTCCATTCCCCTTCTGTTCGATAGCAGTGAATGCGATGGAAACATTGTCAGTACTTTGAACAGCTTTAAAATGATGAGTATTTAAAACCTTCCAAATAATGAACATGAGGAAGTATTAAAGAGAATAGGAAAAAAAAGAGAAGGTGGCAAATATGTATTAGGCATGTCAGGAATCGTAAGTATAGCTGGCCTCCAGTGCATGTCTTCAATACATCATTTTAATTCCATTTTCCCAAAACAGAAAAACACCAAGTAACTAATTATTAGTGTCCAAAGCCACCTCCCAGATATTTTAATTTGTAGCCAAAGCACTTTGCTATATTAACAACAATAAAACTCCTATGTTATCAACATACCCATATCTATCACTAAAAACGTAGCAAAAAATACAAAGTAGATATTTTCTTGATGAGATAGAATATCCTCTTGGAATGAGAGTTAAATCGCTGGTATAAGGCCAGTTTCTCTTACTCTTCTAGGATATGTTTAATAAATAATACCAATACACTTGTATTAGCTACTGTCTCCTTCTCCAGCTGTTATTTCAAATTAATACCTTCTGCACTGTGCACAGATTTTTTAAACACTCCTGTAGTATTTTTGGAACCAGCAGTCATTTCAAGCTCATACAACACTGAAATAAGAATGCTACACAACACACAAGTGTTTGGTTAGTTATTTGGTAAGACCACACCATTTTGTATTCATACAGTTTGCAGCAGAAACTTTATGTCACTGAAATCCTAATTATGCATCAAAACTATAATCTGGAATCAGAGAAAACTTCACCAGGGAGTCACAGCTCAGTGCATGCAAAGATATCCCAGAAGGATGATTGAATTTGGAATTTATGTGCCATTTTAATCATGACAGAAGTTAATGATCTTAACAGATGTAACAGAACTCAAAGATTCAGCGAGCATCCCTTCCTTTGACCAGCATTTGCCTCACTTGCATGAAACATGAAGACAACTCACAGCGTCTGCCTCGGGAAAATCAAGTTTTAGGTATTTATAACTCAAACAATACAGGACCAGTGTGCAGGTGAATCACTTCCCCTCCTCCCCACATCTCCTGTTGCTACCTGAGTTTAAGAGAGTTTCAAACCATCTTAACAGTATCAGATCAACAAGCAAACAAAGGTTATCTGTCAGGGTCTTGGATCCAAAAATGCTCTGTCTTGTAAACAAGGTTTGTGAGACCTACTTCAAGGTTCAAGGCAACAATGACATTTCCTCATTTGAGTAGTGCACAGGATCAAATACCACTTGCTGGATTTATTACTATGTAATTTAAGGGTTAATAAATAAAATCCCCCATTGCTCTTTTAGCACATCAGACAATACAGCCATTTCTGCTAACAGGAAACAGTTCTGAACTTAAGGACTATCACCCTGACTCAAACTTCTGTAAACTGAGTGCTTAGAATTTGGGGAATCTGGGCAATTTATTTATTAAAAAAACCCAAACCTACATGTAGTCTACTGATATTGTCCTTTACATCACCAGTGCAGAGCTGCTGCTTTTCATCAGGGCCGTGATATTTAATTTTATGTTTGAGTAGGTGGGAATACGTTGAGAGCTATAAAACCTAAATGCCAATCTACTTTTTTGAACAACAGAATGTTCACAAATTCATAATTCTTCGTATCAAGTGGTAAGAAGTAGACTTTTTAGTTTAAATATGCATCACCTTAGATGGAAGAAGTAGAATCAGTTAGAAAAAGCTTATAAATGGAAACAAGTTCTGTGCAAAAACATGAAAGGGTTTAAATAGATTCCCAAACGTCAATGCACCTTGGTAAATAGCCAGGGTATGAAAAGTGGTTCTGGTGTCCGCAGAGAAATTGTAAAGTAAATTTTAAAGAATTAATTTAATCAGTAATCAATGCACAAAGCAAACTGATTACTTTATTTGGTAACACTACATATATTATACATGCATTCTTCTAATAATTTCTGTCACACCCTTACAATGTTCTTGGTAATAATATAATTTAGTCATTTATCTTCACCTAATAATATAATTTAGTCATTTATCTTCACCAATGCTTATGGTACAGAAACTTTACTAACCTCTGGATTCAGTTCTAAACCATTTGACTAACATTAATAGGCATTACTTCTTTGACATGACAGCTGAGTACTAAAAACCTTAAACCTCACCTTTAGAAACTACAGCCTGCCCAGGAAGTAACTGCTGGCAATTTTTAACTAGCAATGATAAATTGGAAAGAAGCATGCTATAAATTTTTCCTGTACGTGTAGATCTCAGAGGAATCACTAAGTAAAATATAAACAGCTAAGACGAAGCCACCAAACACATACTAATTGCACTTGAGTAGCAAGGAAAAAAAGATAGTTAAAAATCATTCTGCCCCCTAAATATAGATATAGTAGCTAAAATTCATCTTGATCCCAGATGAGGGTTACTCAATATCAGTAAAAACTGTGCTGTATTACAATTAAAAGTACACTTTTTTGTGTGTGCTGATGGTTACCAGGCAGTTTTATAAAGGTCTGTTCAGCAACTCATGTTCCAGCTCCAGCTCTACCAGAGCACCAACCCACAGTGTATCATTTTCAGTGAGGGACAACTGTAACTCTCAAAATCCTCCTCAAGAGCAATACAGGACATACTACACAGACAAAACCCCTGTAAGATGTAAGCAAAGTCCATGATCATAAAAGAGTTTGCTGTTTAAGTGCTGGACCACAGAGGGTACAGTTGTGCTCACATTGAACGGGCTGTGTTTGCCGCTAGCAGAGATTAAAACTATTTCACAAATGTTTTCCAAAACAAACAATTAAAATCAATATATTTGCTATAGTTTCAGCTCTTTCAGCTCCTCATCAGCCTGCAAATTGACCAGGAGTCACCCAAAACCTACGTCCCACTTCAGATCTTCTCAAAACCACACAACTCTGCACCTCCTCTCCCACGGGCGATCCGACCCCTCACTGAATCAGCTTTTTAACAGTTCCTGAAAGTTAAACATGTTTGCTACAGAAAACACTGAATGAAGTGTATTCATCTGGGATGCACATATCACACTGGAACTCCTCCTAAAATGGGACTGCAGATGCACCCAAACAAATTCTGCCCTACTGTTAAAAACGTGTATTTTGCTTATTCTTTTTTTACTGTAAACCTTTAGTGGCTTTAAGGTTTTATCGCTGGTAGAAAAATTAGTTGATAATTGTTTGATAACAGTTGGAAATTGTTTACTTATGTTTCTAAAATTTGAGGAGACTTCAGGTTTTATTTTCTGCTCAAATGCAAGAAATGTTATATATACAACTTGGTTATTTTTTAAAGTTTTTCCTCCTTATTGATTAAAAAAATATATATTTTTTTCATCCTATTTTAAACAGATCTCAAAAATCTTTCTTTCCAAGAAAAAAAACCACCTGTTTTCATTGAACTGAGATTCTCACAATCCCCTTCTTGCCCAATAAAGCACTTGTCTTTTAAAGGTATTATTTTAGCATGGTAAAATTTTCTCCCAACATTCAGTCAGAGCTTGTTTTTTTTTAAGGTAATGAGAAAAACCAAAGGAGAAACCCACATGCTTAAAAACTCATTCCTATTTTGACATAGTAATAAATCTGAGAATGTGTGTTCATTAAGAAATATTTTCTTAAGAACGGAAGTCAGGAAGAAACCTTTAAAAGAGTTGGTTTAGCCTTCTAAAACACTTATTAGTTATTTAGGTTTGTTCTACTCTGAACAAAACAAATTTTATTAATCACACAATTTTTTTAACCACCTTTGTAAAGACAAATAAAGCTATTCTATGGTAATTATTCTTCTGTAAGATCAGTAGTTAATTTGCACAGAAAGAAGAGCCTGTAAGATTACTCTTTTAAAAAATCGAGGCCTTATTGCAATTACTACTCTGCAAAATCAGTGGTATATTCTTTGCTAAACAGTTATTTTTCGTATTTATATCAATAATATAAAACAGTGCTAACTCAACACATGAATCTGGATACAAAAATGCACTCTCTGGATGCCTCAAAGCATTTGATTTGCTGCTGGTCACCTAAATACAAGGCAATTCTGTGAAATCTGTAATACGAGGCTCCAGAAGACTCTCTTCACTGCTTTTTAACAGAACCTGACTGCTAAATCTTCAGATATACATCCTACCTAGTTAAAGCAATACCTGGCAGCATGATTAAGTTAATAGAGAGCTACTGGGGCATTAGCTGATTAAACTGGTAAACAATGGGGAGGCAAACCTTCGCAGCTCAGTGCAAAATTATATAACAGTGACCATACTTAATTAAATGGGAGTTCCTCAGCATCTTGCAGGCACTTTGCATCAAGCACAAATAACCATGGTTAAAAACATGGTTTGAGAAACATCTCTTTCTCAACTGACACCGTCTGACGAAATCCTGAAAACTGATTTGAAGTGATGTGCACAGCGAAGCGTTTCACGAAGACAAAAGTGAATGCAGAACTACAAATTGGAGGTAACAACCTATATCCTATTATTTTTTGTTTAAAAACAGTAAGAATATTATGAGAACTATGGAGTATATCATAAGGATGATACTTTGGCAGCCTTTGTGAATTATCCAAAAGAATCAATAAGAAGGACAAATCATAAAGCTCCATGAAACTGCCACCAGCTAAATGACCCTGTAAAGTTTTTTGACAGACCCACAAAATGTTTGTTATAGAACGTGAATAAACTCAGAAACATGAAAGCAAAATCAATTTCGGAATACACATCCAAAATCCCATCTTAAACAAGATGGAGAAAAAAAAAAAAAAGCAGTACCCAGTGCACTTATGACCAGCATCACATGCCAACCCAGAATCAGAAAAGAAAGGAATTAACACCATGGAAGTTCACACTAAGAATCAAGTGTAGTGTATGAACATAGTATGTATAACCTTCACACTATAACTACTCAGTGTTGTTTACTTCAAACATATAAGAAAAGTACTGATCTCTAGGAAAAAAAAAAGAAGAAAATGCAGAGAAATATGCTGATTAAAAGAACATTCATTTCAGCTCCATACATGAGAATATACATATGTATATGAGACATTTAAATTTGGAGAGATATGCCAGTTAATATTTCTGCTACCACAAAAAGAGCATCAATATAAAAAAAAAATAAATATCAGACTGTAGCTATGATTTTCATTTCCAATTCCAACTGACACACTTAACATGGGAAATCAAATACTTTCCTTTAGAAGTATACAGGTGACATAGGTTAGCTGTGGAGTCAGAGGACATGTCATCTACTGAATCCCTTGGAGCCTTCTAACACCTAATGTCCTCTGAAAGCTCCTTACCCCAAGGTATCCACACACAGCTTGACCCAGCTGAGTCTGCAAAGTTTTTGAGAAGGCAGATTAAACCGATATGACCGAAGACTACAGAGTGCTTAGAATATAATTTTTCCAATATGTGCTTTACTTTTGATACACGTGATATCTGTAATCTTCTCTTTCTTGGAAGTTCATTAGGCTTCCAGTTTCTCCCCATGCACACTGTATTGAGGCTACATGCCAAAGTATTGAAGCTACATGCCAAAACTGATAAAGACAGCATTTATAATATAGAGAAACTTAATTTGGAGTCAGAACTGATTACAACGCTAGATGAAAGATACTTGGGTCCATGGTTCAAAGTGAGTATAGAATATTTTAGATTATGAATTTAAAGTAATTCCTTTCAAAAGGACAGTCCTACATTGATTTTATCTAAAGAGAAAACAGAGCATTCTTGTTCCTGAATGAGAGAGTCCACACATGGACTTAATCAGGAAAAATTCTGTGTAGGCAGTGGAGGCGAACATTTTATTATCAGTAAGCACTTTTCATTTTAATCAAGGATTTAGATCTGAAGAGAAGACAGACATTTTAATCTACTTACCCAATTTTTGTTTTCTCTTTAATTTTGGATGAGGAACCAGTTTTCGGCTTTTTGCTCTCCTTGTCCTTTGGTTTGGATTTAACTTTTCTGCCCTTCTTTTCGTCTTTTGCTTCAGCTGAAACACTGGGGAAATTTTCAGGGCTCATTACTCGTGGAATGTTTCTCTCTCCTCTTTCTTTTGCTTTTGCAATTGCTTCAGATATTATACGATTTGCCTTCTCTTGTTTACTTTCCAAGTCTGTTTTTTTCTTCTGCTTCTTTTCAGACATTGCCCTCACCTGGGTATTCTGCATCTTAGTATATGATCCTGAACCATTAGTCTTCTTGGAGGAAGGAGGCTGAAGCAAGAGAGAAAAAGTAAATAAAATCCCCTTATTTTAAACGTATAAAGAAAAAGCTCAAGTATTTTTTATACAGATATGCATTTTTAAAAAATGTAGCTGTCAGGGACGCATGCAGACACAAAAAAGGAGGAATTCAGTTTATACCACAGAACGGCGTGGGTTTCAGAGTAACTACATCAATTGTGGGTTTTAAACAACCAATCTACGCACTGAAAGTCAGTAAAAAATGTCCTTCTAAAATTCTCTCAGCCTTCTCTCCACATCTGTAGTTAAATCCTTAACCTTTCCAGCATTCCCATACATTTGACACACACATCCAACATCTCCAGCAGAACATGGAAAAGCAACGAGCTCCCGAAGGTAACAGCATCAGTGTTTCGCCTTTAGTAGGATACCAGGACCACAGTTACCTTAAAGCAGACGAATGATCTACAGGACTGACTCGGTGATAAACACAACAGACGCTTGAACAACACCAAGATTAAAAAACAGACAAAAGATAAAACCAAAACTAAAATTACACAGCTCTGTATCCGTAAAACGATCAGATAGCAGCGTTTCTTTTATTCAGATCCACATACGCTCAGCGCCTTGGTTAAAAAACGTAACTTGTTTTTATCTTTCGGGGTTTTAATGCCCGTTTCATGGACGCAGAATTGTTTACTGGGCTGATGAGCCTCTCCTGCAGCCAGCCAGGAGACATGTTTTTGCTTTCCTCCCCTCCCCCTTTGAGGAATGGAAAGAATTTCCTATTCAAACACAAAAACCCAGCAGATAACAGTTATGTTACGTTCTCACCCGTAAATGCGCCTCTGCCTACAGCAGGAAGAAAAGCCACCAGGAATTTCCACACACATTTTCTGGGCAAACCCCGCGCACTTCCCGGGATACATGTCCTATAGGTGCCTCATGGGCGGCGGGGGCGGGAGGCAGGGATGGGGCCGCTCCCGATGCCACCTTAAAGCCCCGGGGCTGGAACAAACAGCCGGACCCAGCACGGGAACAGCTCAAGATGGCGATGCGGCTCCCGCAGCAGCAGCCAGTAATAAGGAAGGTTATTCAATCCCATTAGCCTTTTAGCCCAAAGAACCCCTCCTCCTCCCACTCATTCAGGCTCTCACTTACCCTTCCTCTTGGCCTCTTCACTGAAGACATTTTTGGCGTCAGACAAAGACTTGCCCTCCGCTTTTGCAGCACCCCAGGCAGTGCTCAGGAGGAAAGCATGGGGAGAAGATTGCTAAATGGCCTATTTAGCGAGCGGCAGCCGGGCCGTGCACGGCGCTCCCCGAGCACAGAGCGGCTCCCGGAGCATCCCCGCGCCCTGCCCGGCGCGCTCCCGCCGCCCCCGGGCCGGGCCCGGCCCCGCCGTGCGCGGACAGAGGATCCCAACAAAGCGCGGAAAGAAACGCACAAAGCATCAAACGGCATCAGCGCCAATATTAGCGCTGGTTAGACCCGCTCCCCGCGGAACTAGGCCAGCAGATGGTGCTACCCGTCATTATTCCATTAGGCTCCGGTTTAACCCCCGCGGGGATCGGCTTTAACCCTTCCCGCTCCCCGCCCGCAGCGCCGCCCACAGCGGCCGCTCGCTCCGTGGAAAACCGTGGGAACCGGGCGCTGCTCCGTCCTGGACCTCGCTGCGCTGCGACCCTGCGGCTCCAGCCCCGGGGATGGCACGGGGGGACAGCGGCTCGACCCGAGCCTGTGGCCTCAAACAGATTTCGCTCTCCAGTAGACTTTTTTTTTTTAATCATTTTTCTTGCATTTAATTCGTTACTATAAGCTGGCAGCAGTGACTACATAAGCATTTGCTGACAGGCTTCCCTGCTTCCTACAGAAAATGGAAGAAGTCCTTGGGTTTATGCCTCTCCCCTGCCCGGACCTGCGGGACCCTGCGGTGAGGACCTCGCTTACTTGGGACTCGGCTCTGTGGTAAGCGCCTCTTCATTCCCAGGTTGGTTTAAAGCGCTATTTTAAAAGATCAGACAAGTTTTTATATACGTCTAGTCAACATATAAAATAAAAACAGAAAGAAGATACGGCTGGGTTTTTTGAAAGGCTATTAAAAAGACCAAGAAGCTTTTGACAGCATAGCTCTATCGTAGCAATACCCTTGATTCTCAGAAGCCTGTTCAAGAAGAATGAAGAAAAATGAGGATTTTATTTCTGTTTTGCTGAATATATACTGATACCTTTATTTTGCAATATGGATGTTTTTCCATAGAAAGTTTAAAATATTGCAAGGATTTTGAGATTGTTAATATTAGGCCCTACAATAAAACAAAATTTCACTTAATCTATTTCAGATTAATTTCAAAATTAAGTTCATTGTCCAGTGAAAACACTAATGGTACCAATAGATTAAATGGTCTCTTTCCTTAACAATACCATTTAAATTCAAGGATATTTTTGTAAATACGCAGCTTAATCACAAGGACAACGATTACATATTAATTTTACTTCTGAGAACTCTGGGAAAGATGTTTCTACATTATGCTTACAGTAGCTATAAAAAAATACAGGGATTTAGCTTTTAGGGTTATTATTTCATAACTTAGTAAAAATGCTAAATAATGTACTATTTTGCATTTTGAGATCAGCTAAACAAAAAACCCTATTCCTAATATACCCTTGGTATAATTTCAGCTCTAAGCCAAATGCTACTAAAGTCAGTACTGTTACATTGGTATGTTCTTGAACATTCCTGAGCCAGAAACAAACAAACAAAAATGCTTAATAATTAAGTAGGCAATACAGAAATGGTGGCTTTTTCATTAATCCTTTTACAATCATCTTCCTAGATATTTTATTCCTTTAAAACAAAGTTTCTTTGCTACATTTACTCAGAGGTCAAAGCTGCCTTCCAATTTATTCCTCAACAACATTTACTACATTCTTACTGTAGAATTGTGAGTATGCTGGACAAGGCTCCTCTGTGTTATAATTCCTCAGGCTGACCCTCTGCTTCTTGCTCTGTACTATCCCTTCCGAATTCTGTCTCCTGCACTGCACAAACATTAAGCTATTTCTTAGAAATCTGAAACCATCTTTTTTTAATTTTGCTATGACATTTCTAACCATATGGAAATTACATTCATGAACAAGCAGGAATGCACCAGCCAGCCATTCTAAGCTAAATAAACCTGTAATGAAACCTTCAAGAAGGTCATAATTGTCACAAAAAAAACAAAACTGGAAAGCAACACAAGTGCCTTGAGATTAGAACATAAAACACACTTGGACTACAGAGGACAGGATCAGTGTGTACTTAGCAACCAAAGCAACAAAAGCCACCTAATTCAGCAGAGGTCTTTTATTCTGATAATAATTCCATGATTCCAAAATATGCATGGCTATAAAATGATTGAATGCTTATAAACCATCATGCATACTGAAAACCATTTCAAAAGCTACACAGCATCTGTAACAAAAAGGGAAAAGCCTTTTGCCAAGCTGAAAATACCCCTTCCCCCTTAGTGAGCAGGAGTGCAGATCAAACATCCTAAAGGAACGTATCCTTTCACCAGTGGCATACAAACCTATTCCATCTAGAATAAGGGAGATTCTTAACTGACAAACACATAGGAGAAGATGGAAAGGAAAACCCTGAGGCAGCTACATATTTAAAAACTGAAGATTTTATTTGGAAAAATATGTTTTTACTTCTCACGGTTGCAAAGATTATCATCCAAATATAACTGAACGCAAACCAATGCAATGTTGTCTTGTGTCTGCACAGAGAGAGCTCCAGGGTATCTGCTGCTGCTAATGGCTTTGCCAAGCAGCAGCCGAGCGCAGTGAACGAGCCTCCTGTCAGTTCCCTGCTGCTCCTCACAATCCTGTGGGCAGCGGGGAAATTGGCAGCAATCACGTCAAATTCCCACTATTGCTGCCGCCTGCGAAAGCCATTAACAGCAGCAGGTATGGGCTGTGCTGCTGTTCACACCACTGAACCAGCCCTAAAAATACTGAGGGTGGAACAGATCAGACAACAGCTGTAGACTTCCCCACACATGCCCTCATTCACAGCCAGGGGAGCATCTTCTCAGCAGTATTCAAGTAAATTTGACATTCTGTTTTTCAGGAGTAGAAGGTATCCTACACATACCTCAATGATTTCTTAATTAAGCTAATGTAAAAGCAATCAAGTTACCAGGCAATATCGAGAGATTGAACTATGACAGCAGTCTTCCTAATAGCCAGCGCTACTCTGCTGAGTAGGCTTTTCATGGAAAGGCATTTCTCCAACATTTTGTTGTGGTTGCAGAGGATATGCATTTGAAGACCTTCACTGGCAGTCCTTCCTCCAGTAAGGACAAACCACGATCCCGAACACTTACAGACATCGGGGTTTTCCCCTCGAAGGCCTAAACACATTTTAATTTGCTCCACAACAACTAATATTTCTTCACATCCTTTGTTAGCACTACAAAGGAAGTCCCAAAGAGAAGGTGAGTTTAACACTGAAAAAGAGATCTAACTCCTAGAAAACCTTCCCAAATCCTGCCTTATCTGTTCCAATACTAAAACATGGCTTCCACTGTAAGAACACCTTTCTTACAGTAGGTATGGCCATTCATGACAGAGTAGTATTACTTTCAATTCTATGCATGCAGAATCTTTAAGACCAAGTATCTCTCCTTAGTTGCATCCATATATATATATATCCATTTATGTATTTTAAGGACTGATAATGCTTTCCTCTGAATTTTAATGGGTCACACATTTGTGATTTAATTTTTTTAAAATAATGTTTTTCACTTGTGGATCTACTGACCCAAACATTAGCTACCACTAAGAACTAAATTATGACCTTAACTAGTCTAAGAATAGAAAACCAAGGTTTGAATTTGCAATGGCTTGAATTATCCTTTTACTCCTACTGGTAGTAGTACCCACCTGCAGGAAGATGCTCAGACTAAGTACCATATGCCTGGAGAACATAACAAGTTCTTGCAGGTCTACCAAGTCCTTAGGAAAATCAAGATGACCTTGACATCAACT
This sequence comes from Manacus candei, assembly GCF_025592945.1. NCBI lineage: Eukaryota > Metazoa > Chordata > Aves > Passeriformes > Pipridae > Manacus > Manacus candei. The sequence goes on along the minus strand of NW_026138113.1, from coordinate 5,425,263 downwards.
TCACTAAAAGCAGCTAAAATTAGCCACCTGGAAACCTGATCTTCATGCATTACCACATCATCTTTGTTCATGTTTATTACTAAACAAGGCATCCCTTTGTGCATGTCAAGTCACCAAAATAGTATCAATATCAGAACCATAATACAAATAAATAAATTGCATAACTAATGATTAATCAATAGTTTGGGCTTTTTCCCCAAATCAGCTTATTTTGTCACATCATAATCACATGAAAATTTGAAAACTGCAGTTGCTTTTAAGCTGCTACAGTGAAAAATCTTAAAGGAATATCCATTCCTCAATTGAATTATAAAATTGTATTTATGAATGCAACTTTAAAAAAAAGCATGAACTCAAGTCGGTGATTTCAGAATTCCATTCTAGTACTCTGAACATTTTTCCTCTAGAATAGTCTGCATAAATAACTCTTCCAGTGATTTTTTTAATGGTGGATTTGTATTTCAAAGGTATATCTATTAAAAAAAAAAAAAGAACTCACACCCTTGACAGAGTCCATCTGTAGAAGATTGTTTAAAATATGAATGGGTGTCACTCCACATGTGGGCAGAAAGGAGTCTCCTTTGCTGCATGGCAATCCCAGCAAAAGATGTAGTTTTCCTTAGACAATATACTGGAATGAGATTTTGATGGTTAATCAAGCTACTTCTGCACAACTGATGGGAAGATCTCCTAAATATGCAACAGGATTTCTTTTCTCCAGAGAGAACTCCCTCAGAGTTCCTTCTGAATTGCTTTTTATTTTCTTGTTCAACAGTTGCCCCACACCATCTGCAGGGATTGCTTTACAAAGCCAAGAGCACTGGGGAAATGGAGATCCATGGGGTTCTATCATTTTTCCACTCTCTTTGGTACTTGTATGGAACTATTAAGGGAGCCAATGAAGCATTCCAAATTGTGGTTCTTTCAATATGCTGATAATACTCTTCCTTCTTTTTCTTGCTTATTATCATCGCTCATGCACATCTCAGTGTTTAAGGGATACAGAATTTCAAGACGAGCATATGTGAAACCTAACCCAAATTAAAATAGATGTTACAGACAGATTATAAAAAAAAAGGAACAAGGTACAGGGGGAGAATCTATCTTTTCCCTCTTCCATACTTGTTATCTGTAATGTTGGTAAATGAATGGCTAATGACTACAGCAACATGGCCAGGCAAAATTTTTATCTGTATAACTGTCACTTCAGAATGTAAATTTATGATTTGGGATGTGAAAGTTATTTGTGCCTCACAAGGCATTTAACACCATGCTTATAAGCAAATTTTAAATGAAATGAAAACATTAATGGAAAGGTCAGCAACCTTAAACTAGTCATATTTCTAAGATGAAACATGCACCTGTTTGTGTCACACTCTACACAGGGTGTTGTTTCACATCTCAGTGCCACAGAACCCAGTAATAATATCACTAATCATGTTTTCCCACTAATATAGCAAAGATACCATAGTTATTAGTAGCAGCTTCTTAACCAGTGACTTCCCCTATCATTCACGGGGAGAAAATCAAGCCACTGTTCAGTGTAAGCAGCTGCTACCCTGGGCACACTGTAGAGGCAGCACTGGGTGTTACAGAACGAGTCTGCAGCACACATATTGCTTCCATTTGGAAGACTTGGTTTGAAGGCAGTATTTTGGGGCTCAGTGCCAAATATAATTAGAATGTTTTTTCTGAATATTTAGTAGCGGAATAAAAACTGTGTGTATTTGGCCCGTAATTCTTAAAGGAGGCACTATGTAATGGAGCACATTAAATTGCCAGGAAATAAAAGAAATTGAGAGCTTCATCCTGCTTGCTCTGCCAAGTGACTGCATTGAACGTGGCTCAGTTATCAGTGGCTTGGTGTTCTGTACCCACTTCTCTTGGGTTCCAGTCTCTGATGGTGAACACAGCTATTTGCAAAGTGGCAGACAATGCCAATAAAACCCACAGCCTCAGCAAAACTCCTCAGTGCTCTTTTTCACATGCAGAACCAGTAGCACTCAGTACTTGTATTGATCTAAGCCTCATGCAGTGCATACCTCATGTTCCACCTGTGGTCCCCACTATAAGTATCACTATATATGACTTAACAGGAGAAAACTCTGGGCTCCTATATATGAAAAAAAAATGTAATGTTCATATTCAAGACAACTGGTGGATACACCATTGAATTATTAGGCTCAGACCAAATTCACAGGCATGCCATACCTCTATGGATTTTCTAAAGCCTTTAATACCTATCCTAATGGCAAAATGTTTTAGCAAAAAAGTTCCACTACACCATTTCTTTCTTGCATTTTTGATCATTCTTAACCTTACAAATTTTGCAATTATTTGACTCCTTAAAAAACAGTTGACTAAACTCTGTAATCTATAAAAGGAAAGTCAGGTTTCAGTTCACTGTTTGAAACAAGTCCTGTGTGGGCATCTGGAAATAAATCTGCAAAATACTTCACCAACTACTTATGGACAAGAAAATTCAAACATATTCTGTTTTAAAAAGACTAGTCATTAAAGTTCAAAATCCCCAGATAAAGCTGTACAAATATATTGATTCACTGAACTCTCACATCGTTCAACACCTTCTTAGAAGATACAGGTAATAGTTTGCTTCTTCTGAACCCCCCCACCCTAATTTTACAATAGGAAAAATGTATTTAACATGTAAAGCCAGATAGCTTCTATTACTGTGGGGAATGGAATGCTGCAAAGCAGTAAGAGAACAGCTCTCCCCAACTTTTTTTTAATGACCTTTCATACTCCAGAAAAATATAACATTAGGTGAAGCTGCACTAATTTCAGGTGACAAAATCTTTCAAAATGCTGATTTAAAGGTAAAACAGCAGAGAATTGATTGCAAAAGTCTTCACAACAGAAAACAAAATTAAACTGAATTTTTCCACCTTGCTACCTGCACACCCACGTTCTGTATGGCCATGAGTTTTGTGTGCTACCAAGAGAGTAATTTTCTCACGGTTTTATTTTTTTTACCAACCAGAGAAGGAAGACCAGGAGACAAAACCCCACCCAAACTACCTTCAAAAAGAACAACACACAAGGAGCTTTTTATTCCCCTTAATCCAAACACCCAAGATCAGCTTCAGCATTCCTGTCCTGAGCACCCCAAGAAACCAGCAGAGCAAACATCTCTGAGCAAGGAAAAGCAACAGGACCTTAATTGTAGTTGGTTCTTGTCAAAACTTAATTTCAGTTATTGTGTTCCTTCTACACCTCTCATGGAAGTGGCCTTGTAGGAACATATTTTTATAATTGAAACAAAAATCTGCCATCCTTAGGAAGTTTACTACTGTCACTATTTCCCTCCACTGTCCCCCTTAAAGCCTCTCCATTTGTTACCAGTCCCCAAAGCAGAAGATCTTACAGGTGTGAAGGGCTGTAAAGTGCAAACCCTCGATTCTTTGTACTCTTCTGCTACTTAGAGGAGTCACTGAACATACTGAAGGGATGAAAGAAGGGCAAGTGGGCAAGAACTGTGCAGAACCAGCAGGAACCTGCCCAGCTTTTGTCTCAACACCTCACTCCTGCAAGTACCTGCAGGAAGGAAATCTGGGCTAGATCAGAGAAACAACCACAGATTAAACAAAACACAGAGACAGATTCTCTTCCACAGTATGCTTTAACACCAAATTCCACTCAAATTTTGTAGTACATCAAGTGCAATGGTAAAATAAAACGCACTCCAAAGATAAGTGAACCAGCTTATCCAGAGTATGAAGGCTCTTGGAAAAACATGCTGCAACACATCATTGTCTTGTTCAGTCCCAGGAAATGATTCTACGATATTATAGGCAGCTTACTTTTTAAAATGTATTTTCAGTGCTTGTTCATAGCAGAACATTGTGAAAGATGACAGATGTGAAAAATAGGTATCATTTGATTAACAGGGTGATCATGAATGATCTTTAAAGCAAAGCAGACTGCATATTCAGAAAGGCTGGCATGTAACATCTCTCTTTACAATAATTTTATTCACTAGAAGCAGTGAAGTTTACAAGTTTACTCAATCTTTGAACTTCGTAGTATTACTGGATACCTAACCGAGTAACCAAAATGTTTTCAACGTAATTTCAATTAGATAAAAACCCCCAGCACTTAACGTACATTAAAATATATATACTGACAGGAATTGGGAAAAGCAATTATTTTTAACATGGACAGCTGGGGAGCCACTAATATCAGTACTGCCTGCACAGCATATTTCCATTAAATCAAGGGGGGGCATACTTCTTCCACTTCAGTTCAAACCAACTTACGTATTTTTTGTTTCAGCTTCAATGAACTACTTTAACAGCTTTAGATGCTGGAACCTTCAGCACAAAAGACTCCTTTAGCATATATGCTAACCTAATGAAGCCACTTCTGTTGAATCTAGTTATCTCAGTTAAATATTCATGAACAAAATCCTCCCCCCAAATTAAGGAGTAAAACAAGATGCCTAAAGAAAAGGAATTTATCAAAAAGGGGTGATGGTTTGAAAATAGAGGCCCCGAGTCAGAGAATACTACTGAGGAACAGCAGAATTTGATTTCAGGCAAATGAAATCCAAAAAAGAAAAAAACCCCAAACCGTTTTTTCCCCAAAAGTCTCCTAAAAAATTTCTAGAGAAAAAACATCCAAGAGCTTCATAGGGATAACCATAAAACAAACAAAAACCCAAACAAAAACACACCAAAAAACTCTAAAAACCCCACCCAGCAGGGAGCATGAACTTTTGGTAGGGATCAAACAGAAAAAGTTGCAAGACAGGTCTCTAGAAACATAAGCATAGTGGTAATTTTTTATCTCAACTCAGCCTGGCTGCTAGCAAAAGTGGCAGGACTAGACCCACTGGAAAGGTCAAGACAAGAGACATTCTTATCATCTTTAGTGGAGTTGAAGTCAACAGAAAGTGTCATCGACACAGAGCAGAATGACAGCCTGGTCAGAGACCACAGTGTGCTGCCAAGGACATCCCCAAGCACGGTCACAAGCACGAGCCACTTCGTTCCTCTGTCCCCAAGCAAGGCTGGGTCACCATTTCTGAAATCATATTTAGCCAAAAAGCACCCTGGGCTGGCACCACAAAACACATCTCTCGTGTAGTGGCAGGAGCTGCTCAGATTTCATAACACGACGTGATTGCACGTCAAAGAATCCTCCCAAGGATGATATAAATAGGAGCCACAATGCAGACACATCAAAATAAATTTGCCTAATCTTTTTTAAAAATTGTTCTTACTGAACTCAAAGACATTAAGACACATGTCTGGTTTTGTCACTCAGATGTTCCTTAAATAATTTACCTGCCTTCCCTGTGACAGCTTGGGTTCTGTGACAGCTGGTTGCTGCTTTTAGGAGTTGCAAGGACCAAAGTTCCTGCTACAACAGAGTTTACACATCAAGCTGAGCCATACGTGGGCCTCATGGACAACTGCTACAAAGACTTAACAAAGATAAAAAACAATCCACATGCATCTTCTTATTCTTCTGAAGATACAAACAAGGTACTGTAAGCCATAGCATGTTGCAAGTCACAAAAATCACAATAGCTATGTTTTTCTTGTAAGTTTGCTTAAAAATATTACTGAAGAACTCTCTGTATGTGTGGTAGTCAGTAAAAACAATTGGTACAGTGAAAAACAAAAGGTACAGTGAAACAATGGCCTTTAAGATTACTTAAGACTGTTTCAGAAAGACAGTTTTGACTGACAGGTTTTTAAAATAATGTTTCAAACTATAAGAAAAATACACAAAATGCTCAGAACCAAAATATCTGCAATGTTTTCTTTAACACTAAGGCTAACTTTTCCTTCCAATATATAAACTACAACTAAATTGTGAAGTCATGAATATCTTTTAAAAAAGGACTTCCTATCAATCTATGAAACTAATTCTGGTTTGCAATTCAATATGCTGCCAAATAGCTTATGTGCACATATATGATACACTACAAACATTGAAAATTATTCTCAAAGACAGACTAACTCCTGAAAGGACAGAATGTAAAAGATGGGAACGATTTCATGAGATATAAATTAAAATGCTTGCCTTCACAGTAAGATATCAAGGGAAGAAAAAACCCAAGTACAAACACAAGCCAAATAATCCACACAAAAGAAAACCTGCCACATTTATGAAAGAAAAATTACACAGCTTTCAAAAACGTAAGACTTGTCATCTTTTCTCGCCTAACATTGCTAGTTTCATTTATCAAACTTACTCAAATCAGCATTAGAATTCTCAGTCTCATCATCCCAGAAACCCACTAATTTATATTTATTAGCCTTTAGAGTTCCCAATCCAGTCAACACCTGACAATAGACACTCTTCAAAATCCATGTAACCCACAACTTGAGCAATTTTTTTTTAAGCTGATAATGAACAGAGAAAACAACACCTCTCCAGATGCAGGAGGCTGTTAGGTAGGCAAAGTGCTGGAAATTATTTTGATCTATATATTTAAAATTAACATAATAGCTAAAAGAAACTATAAAACCTGAGTGCACAAATCACACTGACATCTGGACAAAAGCTACATGAATTCCAAATGTAATTCAGATTCCCTGGCTTTGAAGCCATACTACTGGTTAACACCTTGACAAGTTCTGCTTCTCTTTCAGTAATAACACTTCACTAACACTTCATAAAGTGTATGATTTTCTAAAAAATGTCTCAAGATAGAGGGCTGTTTTGGAAGTTTTAGAGGCAAAGGTATGTTTGAAGCCACTCAAAAGTTTAGAGTTTGCATAATAGTGTCAGTGAAAACAGGTTAGTGGTTACTGGAGCCAAGGGATAGTCCTACATCGAGCCCACTTGCACTCTCTTTGCATTTGAGGTTACAGTTCCATGCACAATTATTTTGCCTCCACTGCAGAAAATGATGCCTCCTACTCCTTTCTCACACAATCCTAGGATGGCTGAGGTTGGAAGAGACATCTGGAGATGGTCTAGTTCAACCCCCCTGCTAATGCAGGGTCACCTAGATAGAACAGGTGGAACAGGATCATGCCCAGATGGTTCTTGAATAGAAGGGGACTCCACATCCTCTCTGGGCAGCCTGTTCCAGAACTCTGCCACCCTCACAGTAAAGAGGTTTTTCCTCATATTCAGATGGCAGATCCCCCATTTCAGTTTGTGCCCATTGTCCCTTGTCCTGTCCCTGGGCATCACTGAAAAGTCTGGCCCCCTGCTCTTGACACTGTGAGATACTTGTAGGCATTGATAGCTTCCCTCCACTGCTTCTATGCAATATGATTCTGGGCAACTGAGATAACTAAACCAGGAACTTCTATTCCTGAAGTTCCCTGACAAAAAAAATGCAAAGTTTCTCTGGACATGGAGTTTCCCAGTTCAGTTCATAGCACAAATGGTTGCATTAACACAACACAAAGTGGAAGAATAGGAGCTTTTTTTCTTAACGTTTTTTCCCTTAACTAATTATAGTTTAGGCATATATTGAACTGCAGCTTTAACAGCCTACAGGATGGGTTGCTGTCTTTAAAAGACAATTTAACATGGATTTTGTTTTCTCTTTTCTCTGTAATTAGGTACCATTTCTTCTAGACACTAAGCTTGCACAATTATATCAGTACTCTTACATTACTGAATTGCTTTATAGTTTTTCAGTGTTAACAAGACATCTGTTTGCAAATAGTAGATTATTCAACCACATTTATCCTGCAATATCATTAAAAAATTAATGTAAATTGAACTTATTTTTGTCAACTAGTCTCACCTTGCTATCTGTAGGATTACTCCTGTAATTTGACCCAGCCAGAAGCTTCCTTCCTATGCCTGCCATCTGTTAACTTCTTTTTGCAAAAATGCTTCTCTTTTGGCACATTTTACAGACAATTATAGCAGTCATTTAATGAGTGCGCAATTATCTCAGGAAAAATTATATTTGTATATTATAACAATCATTAAAACAGCAAGTACTTAATTTGAAAGAGGAAACACACAAAGAATTGGACAGCCTGATTATTTGACAAGTGACAGAGGTTGAGAGAGACTTAAGAAAAGCAATAGTGATAGCAAAAAAGATTCAAAAAAGATGAAACAATTTATCTCAGAGATGGTAATTACAACCTCATAAAGCCTTTAAAACAGTAAAACAGATACTCTGGCACATTTTCCCTGTTCTTAAAGGCCCAGCAATTTTTAGGCATATTATCATAATTAATCATCTGTAAATGTGTTACAGACTAATCTCACAAACATGTACTTCCTTTCCCCAACATATGCAATTTGTAATTTATAAAAAGAAATAAAATGTATAAAAGGCTTAGATAAAACATATAAATTATATACAAAAGCAAATGCTTCATACACATTCAACTATAAATAAAGCTATCAAAACATTGCTCTCTTTAATGATTAATATATCATTGGCAAAACCCCATAGATTAATAATGAAATCATATGATATACAACTATAATTTAAAAACTTGGTTCATTCGAGGAGCTGCACTACTTAGGCTCAGAAATATTGCCCTACTCCTCTCAGTAACTCTTTGCTTTTGACACAGCTTTGCCACTTCCATTCCCACCTGTTTGTGCAACCCTTTCTCAAATCATAGAAAGAAAGCAAAAAAACCTGCAAAATATTGTACAAAGAAGGTCAGTGGAGGGATTACTTTCATTACTTCAGCATAGATGATAAACCTATTAGATGCTGGAAGATAACTGAATTCTGGTGCCTCACTGTGGTAGAGAATTTGAGCTCCTACAAGGACGGTGAAAAATATTCCTGAAGCACAGAAAACTAAGTCCAGTGCATACAACTTGTAGAAATGCTTAAAAGGGAAGTTCAGACAAAGATTTACATTTGCTAATATGATGTCACCCATAAAATTATCTCTAATTAAAGCAACAATATAAATACAATGGATATGCTTAATGGGAGCTATACCAGCACTATTAACCACTTTATGAAAAAGAACAAGGTTTTAAGGCTCTTTTGGTCTGTAGGTTGTTTTTAGGGGTGTGGGGGTTTTTTACATCTTGAGATTACAAGTTATGATTTGTAATGCACCCAAATGCTTACTGGAACAGATGTCTAGATTTCAGATCATAGCACCATTAAGGCTGGAAAAGACATCCAAAATCATCAAGTCCAACCTTTGACTTGAAGCAAAGCAGGGCAAATAATGAGATGTATTTTATCATTCTCAGTTATTCACTGCTTGCCAAGTAACACACATATAGCAGCACCATAATTTTACAATCTTGTATTGTACCAGCACTTAGGAGCCATAACCTATAAACTTAGTGTGCAAAACACCCAGTCTCTTCTACAAAGAATTTCTAGATAGTGTGATCAGTTCATTACATTTAAATATTACTCATTACAGGCTTCCTTAAAATTAAACCATAGAAAATGTAAGAAATACACTCTAATAAATATATACCCTTGATTTTGATACATCTTCCATAACTGCATATATCAAGTAGTTGTCTGGTTTTGGCTCTTATAACTAGCCAAGAAAACACATCACTGCTTACTATGTGTTTCTCTCATAAAAACTTTACAGTGCCAAGATTTCATGTACAAGTAGAATAGCAACCAATGGCAGAGTAAGGGGTTTACAAGTGGAATAATCCAAAGGATAAATGTCTACAATGAGTTTAGAGCTGATATAAAAGAGAGGCATCTGATAACACAGAGTTGAAAGGCCTGTGACAATTTAGGGCATCTCAGCAGCACATAAGCCTGGTGAAAATTAATTGCCTCTCTGGTGGGACGCTCATACATGAGTTTATGGCATTCTGATAGATACAGATGTCCTGGGGTACAACACCAACCAAGCAATTATCTACAATGTTCAGATTTTCTCTGCCAAGCTTTCAACAAGGGCAAGACAAACTTCCAAAAAAACATCATCTGTTGCTATAAAACAAGTGGTAGGACAGCTCAAGCTTGCAGGCATAAAACCACTTGCATGTTTTAAGTCAGTTTTTACAAAAACAATGTGAGATACTGGAACTCATGAATACACTGAATTGTCAAGTTAGGTGCCAAACTTTCAGTCACAAAAAGGAAAAAAGTTATTCATTTGATTTAAGAAGACTACTGCATTGTCCTATAGCACTTAGGATTATTAATGGAATATTATTTTTCAGTTCAACCTCACTTTGTCCGTTTTCATGTATGTAGCCAGAAGACGTTAGAACGCTTATTACAAAATAACATACACAGTAAGATGGCTGTAAACTTCTCTTAGGACAGTTTATACTTCAGATTATCTTTCCAACTTCCTTTTTCTTCTAAATATGCAAAACAAAGTTGAAGCCTGTATTTTTGTCATCTTTTTTCAACATTATGAAAAGCAAATAGATTATTTAGCAAATTCAAAACAGTTTTAAGTGGAGTTAATAAGATCACAAGTCTTGTATTAGTCAACACTGAGGCTACATGAATCTTCAGTGCATTTCTCTACTTTCTGTTCTCTAACTCTGATGAAAAATGCATGATGTAAAATTAAGAGGCACAAGTTATTTACAATTCTAATCTAATTACAGCAAGCATAGAAAGTGTATTAGTAGCATAAGACAGTCTAGATTGTTTTTAATTCTGCAGCATTATTACACCTAACAGACTGTATTAATTTTTAAATTAATTTCCATTAAAAGAATAGCCATAAAAGTAAAAATGTGATGAGTATGCTTGCTTTCAAATACTGAAACAAGTATTTAATGTTCTTTTTTAATTTAAATAACCTCAGCCTAACTGCAGTTAAAGATCTTTGGTTGTCTAATATTGGGTCCATTCCAACAGCTACAGTTCATTAACTATTTCAGGAAATAAAGTTGTCCTTTCTGAGAAAATCTCAACCATTATCAAGCTGAAACTATTGAAAAAAAATTAAATTCACTAGTAATTGTTTACTGAATGTGTATAAAAGCCAGTATGAAACATGGTCTTGTTAGACAATTAACAGCTCACCTTATCTATTACATATGAAACTTGTTGAAATCCCTTCCCACCCAACACCTTCATCTAAAGCCAACCAGTTTCAGTAAGAACAAAATTCCTTCCCCATCCCTTACTCCACCTTTTTTCTCCCTCATCTTGAACTTGAAATTCTATGAAGTGATCAAAGGACAGAAGTGAGAATTAGAACCAAAGCACCTCTTAGAATTGCAGGCAGTCCAAAGACAGATCTGAAACACTTAACTTAAGTAATTGCCATACTTTTCCTTTACTACTCACACTACATACAAGGTTGATTTAAAGAGGCTTCTACATTGTTTGCATCTGTACATTCCTCTTGACAGTTTGACAGCCACTGGTTCACAACCAGTTTCTGAAAGAAACATTAAACATCCATCCCATTACACAAACTCAAGGTCAGAATCCAATTTATACAATCTATTGCACACCCCAAAATAATAAAAACCAAACCAAGCAGTTTTACAACTATCTGGTTTCTGTCGGTTTCATTTCAAAGTTCCAGGGGAAAAACATATAAGTTGTAAATACTGTGAAGTTGCTTTGTTTTCACACCACGATAAAAGCCAAAATCAACCTCCCAAAGCTTCAAATGCTCTCCACACATCTCAGAACTTTATTCTTTGTTACAAAACAACGTTGTAAAACTAATGTCAATGAGATCGAAGTAAGTCTTACAACGTTCTGACGTTCCCAACACAAAAGTCACAGCACCAGAAAGTTCTATTAGGCCTCCTTTTTGCCGCTTGGCTCCTCAAAAATGATACTAATTCCTGGATTCCTCGCCACCCCCACTTTTCCTGGAATCCACTTCCTCTTCACCCTTCACCCCCAGAATGCTCATGGGAGACCAACAGCCTCAGTGCTGCTGTTCCCAGCCCCGTGTTCTGCTGCTCCTCTTCCTGGCAGGACTGTGCACACACTCAAACAGGATCACGTTTCCCTCTACACCCTGTGTCTTGAGGTTACAGAGATAACTGACAGGAGTAGCTTGGGTTGTGCCCTCTTTTTTTTTTTTTTTTTTAGGTAGAGAAGGGGAAAGAAAAGAAGTGTTTATCAAACCCAACAGATTGCATCTACTACATCACTCAGTTAATCCAGCTCACCTCAGCCACAGAGCTGCTCATACAAATTCCATTAACATCACACCACAACTTAGGGAAAATTTTCACCAGTGGGAATTGACAATTACACACTCCATAAGCATCAGCAGAAGTTGTAATGGAGAAGCAATCCATTGAACCAAGATCAATGATTAAGTGTGTTAAACCCTTATCTCTAACACTAATGACGTAAAATTGAGGGAAAAGAAAAACGTTTCGTTGTCTCCTTCCCAGGCCTGCGTCCTGCAAACTAGGTAGAAGCAAGAGTGAATAGTTCCTTTCCTTCCCAATAATTTTTTTCACAGTAAGACACTATTCTCTCAGGTAGAGACAATATTGGTAGCAAGAATATAGAGAAGTAATACAGCTACTAAAACCTTTATAAACCTGTCTGCATATCTATATATTTTTTGGAAGTTGCCTCTGTTTTGAAATGCACAGATTAAAAATGAGAAAACGTCCATTCTCTCTTCCTTTCCAAACACAAGCTAAATTCCTACTAGAATTTAATACAGGAGTTTAAAATAAAAATTTGTACTTTCACTCTCACATGCACATGGATTTCAACAGAGTCTCCCAATTTTGGAAACCCTACATGACCAGCAACGGCAGCCGAACACGTGTATTAATCATACAGAAGGTACTGCTCCTTCTGCCAAACCATCTCATGGAACAAGTTTCAGACATTCCTGTCAAATCAAATTTGGGCTGGAAAGTGCCAAGCAGAGACAAACTTTATTATTAAGGTATTGATCTATAGGTAATGCAGTCACTTATACCACTCTACAAGTATTAACAAGGAAAGCCACTAAACCAGTCTCCAAAATCATAGCAATAGCTTTCAGGACTGATAAACTTTAAAAGCTCAAATAATAATTATTTGTGCCTTTGCTTAATAAATCTCTTTCATATTCCAAATGTATTCTCTTTTAAATTAGGAATTTTTTGAGCTGAAAAATCTACAAGAATCTCACATATGCTGAGGTTTCTAGCAGCTGTAATAAGAACATAATTTTGCTGGTTACAGTGTTGTGAAAAAATACCTTTACCTCCCTACTTTATTTGCTTTTGAAAAGCTTAACTCTCATAAAAGACCAAAGTGATCCAGAAGCATCAGTCTGTATTTCAATTTAATGACTTACATACTTCCTCTAAAGGAGAAGATGCTGATACAGATGAAGATAAAGGCCAGCATTAGAAAAGTGGACTTAATATTTGAATTAAAACTATTTCAAAAGTCACTAAGTTACATATAAGAAAGCAATCATAAGAAACAGACTGAAGAATTGAAGGACTATCTTTCTGAACATTTCAATACTCACACAATTTTAATTTCGTTTCAGTGTTCTCTCTGATAAACTGACAAGCACTGTCTGCAAAGTTTGTTCCTTCTGTATCCCATTAAAAGAAACCACACTACAATTTTTATGCCGTTTTGTCCCCACACAGAGGACTTGGATACTCGCAGTAGATGTGCATGTTATACTCAAACAACTGCTGAGCTTTTTGGTTTAGCCAAAAGTAGCAAAATCCAACATACAGCCTTTTATATGTTTTCTATTATTACTAATAACAAAAGCAGGAATAAAGTGTGCACAAAGACACCAAGCAAAGGATCGAGCAACAACTTAACCATTGCAATTCTTGCAGGAAATCAGCCACACAAACCTTACCAGAGCTCTTAAAAACATTTTTCTGTAAGTACTTATCAAGACAATAAGCCATTATATTTGCAGTGAAATCATAAACTAACCAATTTTCTCTGCTGTACTTCAGAAATATAAGCAGCAGAAGGAGTGGCACCATGTTAATATATAAATATTTCAGGTCATCTAAGTCTTGTTTTCTTAAGTAAGAAAACAACAGCAAAAAACAAGGTCTGCATCAACTGGTTCTTTTCTCCTAAACTAGCCATCACCTAGACTTCTTCAGGGTCAAATAACAGCTCAGAGACTTCAGTTATCATGCTTTGACATAAACACCAGTCACTACTATTCACTTCACCAGATCAACCAAATCAAACAGCTCAAACCCCCGACCCCCAAATCCCTACATACCTGTCCTTGTAAGGTTACACGACTCCTGCCTTGCAGGTGCTGATTAGAAACTGAAGAATGCCAGGGATGGATCTGGCTTTGAGATTGTGCCCGAACCAGATCGGATGACTGTGTTACTTGCTGTGGGGTTATATGGTGTTCCAGGTCATGCTCTAAAACATGGCTTGTGCTATCCTGAACAAATGCAGAATCATCAAACTGTGGCAGAAGGTCTTCCTGAAGGAGGTCATCTGGGTCAAGTCCTGTGAATGGTTCATTATGAGTCTCGACTTGATGAAGTAAGTTGTCATCTAAAGATGTAAAACCGTTGCTTTCGATAGGATCGGTGAAATGGCTTATCTGAGAAGCAGAACCAGTGGAAGCTGAAAAATTAATATTCACAGGAGAGAGTTTTGAACTACTAAAGTTGCCCTGAGGATGCGCAGAATGCAACATTTGAAAAGTATTTGAATTCAAAGGTGTATTAGGATTCAACATGTGCTCAGTTGTTTCTTGCTTGGTCCCTGTTTGAGATGTAAAGGCATCGCTTCCAGTGAAGTCAGAGATAGAGTGTGTCTGCTGGCTGGTAGAAAGAGCTGTTGTAGGCTGAAGAAGGCTGGTAGGAGAAATGTGGTTATTAGAGTAAGAATAAGGAGATGAAAATTGTTGACTATTACTAACAGAACATGGAGTAATAGTTGGGGACTGTCCATCAAAATTTCCTTCCTGATTCCCACAAAAATGTAATGAAGCACTTGCAGTTTGAGAAAACGGCTGAACAGACAGAGGCTGCTGTGAAGTTGATGGATTAGAAACTGAAGGAGGGTGGTTAACACTGACTCTGAGAGAAGTAGATACGTTCACTTCCATGAAGTCTTTTGGCTGACTCAGAGCATCCTGCCCCGTGTTGTTTCTGCTTTGTTGCGACCGTAGCGAGGCACACTGATGCTGTGGTTCATTAGCCTGAAATAAGGCAAAGTCATGGTGTGCTACAAAGCTTTTGTTTTGCTGCATAGACTGAGAATGTCCTTGGTGAAAAGGGGACCCATTTTGATTGGAAACCGTTGTGGCAGTTTGATGACCCCACATAGGACTGCCATCGGCCACATCTGGAAACATCCCATTGGACTGGTTTTGCGGATGAACTGGTGAACAATTGAATTGAGAGTGTGGTGATAAGACATTGTCAGCTGAGCTATTAAAAGACTGATTTACTGAGTGAAGCTTCAGTGAATCATACTGATTCAGCTGATCAAACTCACTCATCTTTTGTTGATTTTGAGCATCTTGCACATGGTTCAATGAGTCTATGTGCAAAGGTTCAAATTCTGCACCCAAATTCAATTCATCAACAAGTGAAACAGGTCCAGGTTGAACAAAGGCATCATCTGACAAACCTTCTAAGGTCTCACTAAAAAGATTGGCATCATCAAAAAAATCCATCATAGGATCAGTCATCTTGAGAGGTCTGTTCTGCTTTTTCTCTCAACTCCAAATGGAGTCAGTTTTGTCTCTCTGCAGTGAACAGAAACAAATGACATCCGGCAGTCACCACCTTATCCAAGGCATGCCAACATCCATTAGTGCTTCTGATGAAACATTCGTCTTCAAGTGTTAAAGCATCCTAAGGGAAAGGAAGGGGGGGAAGAAAAAAAAAGAAAAATTAATGGCTTTTCTCATTGCTCCTTCCCGTCCTCAACATTTTTAAGGATTTTTGATATTTTGTTCATAAAATTACGCTTATGTTAAAACCACAGATAAATAACTTATTTTTGCTTATACTCACTGCCCCATGCAGGGTTTATAATTTTTGTCCCTTATTTAATTATGATTTAAATGTAACAGTTTCATTTTTTCATTCACTCAAAGCACAGTTTTAGATTCTTTTTGGCCATATTCATGAAATGTATCAGAATTGGGTTTTACTAGTCCAGGATTAGAATTTGCTTATACAGAAATCATATAATACACAAGATAGATACAGTAATTTTGTATGTTTAAACAAAAAACTTGAAGGTTATAAACTACATTTAAAATCAGTAGGAAAAGCTGAGATACCTTGTTTCTTCTATTTAAGTTGCATTAAATAAGTTTCCGAGAAACAGTATTTTATCTCTTAAAGACGTAATAGACTCTTGTTTGGAGGAAAGACAAGAGAATGAATACAGTGATACAAAGATAGAACATAGGAACTACCTTTGCTTCAACAGAGTTTACACACTTACCTAGTTTTGAAACATTTTGAACTATTCATAGTATCACTCAGCAATCACCAATGAATTACTTTGCAATCAGGGATTTAAGGCAAGAGTTGAAAAGGGGGTTAATTTAACTTTAGCCTAAAAGCTCACACATTTGTAGTACAATCAAACAAAATAGGAAATGAATGAAAATGTGTATCTGTGATAATTTACCTCCCCAGTTAAGTAGTAATCCTCTATAATATGGGAGCAATCACTTTAAATGAGCATCTTGATGGAATAATCATTCCTTTATCCTGTTAATACATATCTCTAATTAAAGGGGGGAAAAAAAGGAAAGAAAACAGCCACAACTTTTAATTCCTGACCCTACTACTAAAGATCACCTTCACGCTCTCCTCCCCCACTTCAACTGTAATTCCTTGATGAATTTTCTTAATAATAAAATGAGTATAGGATCCTTCCAGAAATAAACACCCTGCAAATCTGAAATATTCTCTGATGGACAAGGTTCATGTTGAACCTACTAAGCACAAAGCAGTCTTGGACAAGCTGATGAAAACCCATTCTGCTTATACTCCTAATCCACTGAAGGTGATATGACCATAGTCAGAATAAAGCCAAACTTAAATTCACAAACTATGCTTAGGGTTTGAGTATACAAAACTTCTGGTCTGTACACAGAAAGGACAGATGGATCCTGTATCATACTGAAAGGCACCAATTGGTGACATCTATCAAGTATGGATTGGTATGACTGTTAATGAATTGAGAGAACAAGAATGCTATTAAAAAAGTGACAGAAGCTTAGGAAGATGACAGCTTAGCACAGCAAAGTAGCCGTGGTATCCAGATGATACATGTACAATTATTGCTTAAAGTTAGGATATCCTAAAGTACCAAGATAAAGGAAGCATTAATATAGATTAGACCTCATTATCTTCTAACACTGATTAAGTTGTCTGCTTCTGATTAAAAGCAACACAATGATGACTTCCCCAGTATCAAACTTCCTTCCAATGCCTTCCAATCGATGATAAATGAAGAGCAGGATCCAGGTAGATGACCTGGCATGGGTTTAGGGTATTATAGCATGGCTGATATAATCATCCCTGTATTTGCTAAATTCTGTGTAATATCCAACAGCAGAACAGCTTTGTGGCTTTCTCTGATTTGCCCATCTATTAGCATTTAGAATACTGTGTCAAAAGAGTGGATAATACAGCATGCTAAAAACCAGATAGTCAAAAAACTGATCACTTCTGCATACTATTAAGAAATGAGAGACATTCCCTCCCCAATATTAAAAGGCAATTACACTACCATTACTTGTCAGATTTTAACTAAAGCTTTGGCCGAGTTCAAAAAGCTCAGTTAATTAAATAATACAGAAGTTACTTCCTACTGATGTGCCAAAATAAATGAAATTTCATCACAGATTCAAAGATCAATGTACATGTCAGATTTGAAAGGCACAGAGGGACAGCACAATTTCCTCAAAATCCCAGTAATGTAGAAGACTAAAAAAAGAACATTTAGACATTTAGTAGATATGAACTCTACTGATCTCTAACAGTTAGGAATGTTTGTACTAGAGTGCCATGATATCTGTAGCTAAATATGGATTGAAAAGATGAATTTTCTCTTATTGGTATCATGAAAATTTGGATAAAACCTGGTTGGGTAGCCTGTTTCATTAAATAAAAACACACACATGCAATTATATATATATATGCATATGCATTATTTTATTTTAAAATTACTTTTCAGTGGTATGCATTTCTAATTATTTTTGAGTAATGAGCCATCTCTTTAGTAAAATCATACCCTCAACATACTGGTTTTGTTTGGAACTCTATTTCTGCTACAGAGTTCACAGACATCATGCTAAATACTCCAAAGCTCACTCAAGTACCTTGTATTTTAATTTGAAGATGACAAAGATTTGAAATGTATGGGCTTAAACTAAGTAAGTTCCAGTCCATGACTACAGTTCCAGCTACGAGTAAGAGCATAAAACTGGACTCAACTGGCATGTGTGTGCTTGTCAGAGTAACTCAGAGTAGTCTGTTATCAATCCTACACTGGTTTTGCTTGCACCAAACACCTCATGTAACTGTTTCCCTCCTTCTACTCCCCAGACATGAACAAACTCCCCTCCAACACCTCTTCTCCTTTCTTGCAGGTAGCATCTGGGAAATAAATATAATTAATACAAATAAAGGTTTAGAGAAGAAAAAAAAAAAGAAAAAAAGAAAAAACCCAACAAAAAAACCCAACAAAACCAAACCAAACACCAACAAAAAAAAACCAAACAAAAAACAAACAAAAACAACAACAAGAAAAAAACAAAACACAAAAACAAAAAAACCCGTACCCAAACAGTAGCTTATCGATTGTTATAGTTGTTCATGAAAGTTCAAGTCAGCCAACATGACAAACGGCAAATTTCACTTGGAAAGAAAATCCATTTTGCAATGCAACTGAAGTCAAGTCTCTGCCATTCTCAACCATGTTTGCCTTCACTATGAGTGGGACAATTTCTTACTGAGAACAGCTTTGCTTAAGCTGAACAGAGCAAACCCACACCAAAGTATATTGCAGAACTCTCTGCATCAAACAACAGGGTATAAGAAAGTCCCACAGTGTGCTTAGGCTATAAGCACTATACTTCTTTAAGAGATCCATATTAACATTAATTTTTAACTCAATTTTTAACTAAGCCTCAAAATTATATTTCATCAAGCTGTACTTAATATATGGAGAGAACGCATTATGACAAGTTCTGTAATGTATGAAGTAATCTTAGCTGTTTTCTTTAGACACCCACAAAAATTAAAAATACCAGTAGTTTTTAGAAAAAATTGTATTTTCTAGTGAGATTTTTGTTTTGTTTCTACTGTTTTGACATGCAGGTGTGTGTAATACCACAAAGTTTCTTCAGATTAAATATGGTTGACATTATTGAGTAAAAGGGTTGGTTTTTTTAATTGCACAAAATTCAGATCCTTTGCTTTTGTTGCTTTCCAAGTTGGAGTCACTTTCTTCCCAAAACTCCAAATTCAAAAGATGTGTGGCATGACACACAGGTTTGTAGAACTGTTGTATATATCAGAAAAAGACTCAGACCACAGACCAATTTACAAATTTTTTACCACTGCTTCTCTATCTATAAAACTAAGAGTTAGTGATTTAATTAGAGCATTGATACTTAGACATATGAATTCCAGAGTTTAATTATTAGCTTGGGTCAAAATTAATAGCTAGCATAGGCACCTAAAGAACCCTATACTATAAAAATACCTGATAAACCCTTAAGACAAAATTAAGTTGCCTAAATCTTCTAAATTAAAAATATACCACAAGATATTAAAGGAAAGGGCCCAAGTCAAGACAAAAAATATCCTTACCAATGAATATAGAACACATCTCTTAAATGAAGAATTAAGAAGCTCAGAGATGTGCTTTAAATCCAGATGGATACCTCATCATTAGAGACCTGGAAATGAAGCATGTTAAACAAGTCACACAATAACCAACTTCAGGAGTGTACATTCAAATGCAACACCTGAAACTCAAAAATTCAATAAATACCATAAAACCAAGAACAGTAGAATTAATCACTGGTAGCCATGATTTTGTAAGTGTCTGATAAATAGGCTCCTTTTGTAGGACTACTAAAAATAACCCAAGCCTACAAACCTCCAAAGATGAAGGGCAGAGTCTGTGCCAGAATACTAAAAAGTTTAGGGCAACTTTAAGATACAATGTAAGTACCCAAAAAAAAAACCAAACTAGTTTTAGGGCTAGGTTTTAAATCTGTCAGTCCAAGAAGTCCTGTACATGTCTTCTAAGAGCAGAGTGCTGTTACACACTGACAGATGTACTTGCCAATGGGAAGTGACACTGCCTTTCCAGGGGAACACACTTGCATGACAGCTTTATCCTACTCCTGGCCTTGACAGCAGGTAGAGGAGCTCAACTTCAAGAGGTTCTCTTTTTATCTGAAAGAGGCTTCAAAACATGACTCGGTTTAAGGGAGAATGTGTATGGGGTGAAAGTAAAGGCTTCTAAGGCCTGTGTGTAAAAGCCTCAAAGCAAATAAAACCACTCTGTAACAGTAAAAGACAGACATAAAGTTTGTATACGAACTGACATTCTATACCAGTGTATTTTTCCATTTCAAAAACATGAGCATTCTCTCCATGGCACAGAGAATTATCCAATTCCAATAAATAAAGAGATTCCCCTCTTCCTAAATATAGTCTCATGATGACAAACTCTTAAACACCTTTGCAGGACTATTAATACAGTTCAACCTTTAATCTTTATTAAAATACATATTACTGCATGGAGAAGTGGATTGTAACACAAAGATTATTTCCTCTCCCTACATCTTTGAAACAATGTTGTGACATGTGCCAAAGATATAAATTGGTTATAACAGCTACCAAAAGCCTGCAATGTTCCAGTAAAAAAAATTTATCTCATTCTAATTCAGTACATTAATTAATACATTTATCCCCCTTTTATTACTCAGTAACTTCAAGGCTTATTCCAAGGTTGCTAAACTAAAATGTCTCTGCTCTGCATTAACGGGGACACTTCATGTGCAGAGATATTTTTCTAAAATTCATAAAAAATAAGCATGTACCCAAACATGTATGTAGGGGAAGGTTGCTAAAATACTTCCATCCTTTTTTGCCATCTCTGTGAAGTAATATGAATTTTGTATCAGAACAGCCAGAACACTTGCTCTAGGTGTTCTCTTTTTCTGTACTGGAACTCCCATCACACAAACAGAGGTCCCATCAATCACAAATCCTTTTCACATCCAGAAATTAGAACTCAGTTTGAAACTATTTAACTGTCAGGTTCTTTGCAGTTCAATATATCGTTTTGTTCCTCAACTTTTGCTCATTTAAAAAGTTCTTTGTTCACTAAACAAAATTAAAGCATAAAGGTTTTACAATATATATGTTAGCTAACAGAGGCATTCAAAAATTTATTATTTGAAAAAAGAAAAATCTAAAACTTGCAATCAAGTAATTTATCCCAGCTGTAAGAGTTCAACAGGGAAAAGAAAAACCTAATTCACCTGTAACTACCATGTAAGATAAACGCTATCTTGAGTTCTTGGCTATCCAAAACAGCTGTGTGTCCTTCCCCAACTGGATTCTTGAATCCTCAGGATAAAAGAGAAAAAAAGATGTTTCTTACTCTTTAGGACAGTGTCCACTTGCACGAACAAGTTCCAATAAGGAGACAATTGTGGAATACTTTGAAGTTTGAAAAAACCTATGTCAAAAAAAACCAAAAAAACATATATAACTAAACATACATTCACTAGATGTACAGTACATTATTCTAAGTGTAAAATACAAGAAATACTTCAGACACCAGAAAAATCACTGAGCCAAAGAGAAATTCACAAAAAAGGAACTTAAAGCTTTCTTAAGCAGCAAAATGGAATCTATCTCCACAGGTTCTCAAATAAGCTATATTGCATACACATGTGCATGTGTGTATATATATATATATACACACAGATATATCTATCTCTGTTAAATGTGATGTTAAAGGAATGTTCTGTAGAGATTCCTTCTTTGGGAGAGGGTCTTAATATTTGCTTTTAAATCTTGAATTTGCAAAATTAACTGATATACAATAACAGTTACACTGCTAAACAGAACCAGAACTACATTTGTTATAAGCATGCCTAGATCCTGATTAAACTATCTTAAAAAGTTTTTAAAAAATCATCTCCCACAGCCCAACTAATACAGTATCTTCATAAAATACTGAAAGAAAAATACACGTCCCTACGTGCACATGGATTTCCTGTTTTGTGATGAATTTCCAAAGCATTAGTATTACTAATAAAAAATGTGAACAACAGTAATCTTGGTTATTTCACCAAATATCTGAAGGGAGGGTATCAGAGGCTGGACCAGGCTCTGCTCAGGGGTGCCCAGCAATCGGACAAGAGGCAACGGGCACAAACTGATGCAGAGAAATTCCACCTGAATACAAGGAAGAACTTCTTTGCTGTGCAGTGACCAAGCACAGAGAGGGTGTGGAGTTTCCCTTCACTGGAGATATTCCAGAACCATCTGGACACAATCCTGTGCAATGTGCTCTAGGAAGACCCTGCTTGAGCAGGAAGCTTGGACCAGATGACCCGCTGTGGTCCCTTCCAACCTGATCCATTCTGTCATTCTTATTTTGGACACTAAAGCACAGACTGTTATACACATTACTGTAACAGGAAATAAACTATTCATTTCAATTAGGTGAGGATAACTACAAAATCTCTGGTTTTTAAAACATCATGTAAATTTTAATAAAATAGTTTAGTTTTGCACAACATTCTTGTGTGCTTTTATGTCTTCAGTTTTGGCAAATACCTTTAGAAAATTTAACAGCACCAGTTGAAGACATTATTATTTTCAACTACCTTCTTCACCTGCCAAAGGTTATTGCACTTAAAGTAAAACCTGCAGAACAAAACATGTAGGTGTGCATCTGCTGCTTCGGCATGTAGTATCCCAATTTAGTTTTAACCCTTTCTCTTTTTTGTTTAAACAAACCCATTAGACTTTGCACTAAATGTGAAGTGTATATATATACTAATTTGTCATTTATATTTGTGGACATCAATTGCAATAAAGGTTCAATAATAACACAGAGAATGACAACATCTGCTACAATTGACAGTGATCTAGAAAGATACCAAAAGTTTGGAGTATCTTCTTGAAAAGAACAATGTTTATCCCCAAGTCAGTTTATTTTAGTAAAAGTAACTGTTAAGAAGTTCAGGGGTTTGGCCATGAGACTACTGAAGGAATCCATCCTAGTAACCAGTACTGCTCTTCAAATATTGCAGTTTTGCTTCTCTAAAGTGTACCTGTGAAGACTTTCAAATATTTCAGGACTTAAGTGACTTTCTGCTTATTTTTCTAAGACAGGTAAAATCTTTCCATGTTTAGTTCTTCAGGTTTGGATACCACTAAAACTAACTTTTTTTTTTTTAGTGTATCTGTACAGAACGCAAATGCTTGTTTTCACCCCCTTTAGTTGTCAAAAGAGTCAGAGTAACATATTCAGTGTAACGTATTTGTAATTTACAGTTTACTCCTGATCACTAGAAAGACCGTTACACAAACTTCCTTGTAAGTTTAAAAAGAAAATCCTCTGGTGCTGCTGAGATTTCAGATGTAAGCATTACAGAGTTTCTATCATTTTGTCATAAATTTCAGCATTACACCCTAATTAGACCTATACAATATGTGTCCGAATTCCAGTATCTTTCCTGAGGAACTACATTGCTATTTTAAGATTTAGAGAAGCATTTGCATTGAAAACCAGAAAAAAAGCCTTCTCATTTTCACATGTGGCCTGAACCAAGATTTCATTACAAAACATCACAGCCAGAAGACTTCAGAGCACAGCCCTCTTTCATTTCACAATCTGATAATACACTAACTTCCAATAATTCTAATGTTGTAGCCTGATAAGCATCTTTGTGAACTACTGCAAGTTTATAACCTGGAAGTACCAACTAGAACAACGCAAAGGATCGTGTCTGTTTTACAGATGCCTGTGGATCCTTATTGATGAGTACAGATAACAGCTGTGAAGACTTGACACTGACAGACAGAAGTCTGCTTTGGGGGGAAAAAAGGAGCACAATTCCAAGTCCTGACACTACCAGATGAGGATATGCCACTATTTTACTGAACAAAACAGGTTCAGTCACCCCACTGCACACTGCATTAGCTAGCAAAAGGAGTTTGATCTATAACACAAGTCTGCCCCATTCAGAGGGAGGCTGCACACAAATTTCCAGTTGTTTTGTTTTTTGGGGTTTTTTTTGAACTATTTCTAAGGAGATTTTATATGAAAGTTTCCTAAAGAAGTTCCTCCCAGGCACACGTCAAGCAAGACACTCTGAGTTGGCAATTTTTTTCAATATACCCTTCTTAAATTAGGAAATCAATTAAAATTAGTAACTCAAGCAAAACATCACTTTTCATCTTGTCTCGTGGTTTCCAGCACACTCAGGACATGTTCCTGAATTCACCTGCAATGGACAGAGACTCCAGACAACTCCTACTGTGCCATCAATACACTGTCACAAGAGTCTGACAGTCAAAATGGACTTTTAAAAAACTTCCTCAGTTAAATGGGACAATAGTCATCTGTTCCTCAGGCATATCAATTGAATTAATTCTTAAGAACTTACATAAAAATTTGTCTCTGAAGCTAAATTTTAGTTTAGCTTCTGAAAAACAGCAAAAAAATACTTTGAAGAACTACATACTGAAACCAGTGACACCATATTATGTGGAATCAGGCCCGTTGTCTTACCTGACACTGCTTTTAATGTTAGTGGAAGCCACTAACTACAGTAGCTTTACTCCAGGGTAACTGAAAACAAAAATATATTGTATTTAATCCTCAGATTTCTTCTAAAATATGGATTATCAGATGGGCAGACTTTCATGCCATTATACAGATGAAGTCTTTCTGAAGCTTAAAGGTTCATTACAGTGTTAAGTATCAAATGTTACAAAACCACTCCCTTCAAAAGCCATTTACAGAACCAATTTTGTAGGAATTCCTGAATTTAGTGACCAATATAAAAGAGTGAATCAAACTTTTAATACTGCTCATGCAGCACAAGGAAAAGTGCCCAAGAATACATTGCAGAAGGAAACCATTTGGTAACCGGAGTTACATTTACAAATATGACTCAGATAAAACAAAGTCAAATTTACTATTTGTCTCCAGAAAAAGGATGGGAACATCTTTCCATCTTCCTGCAAATTCTAACTATTGATTTAAGATTAAAACAAAAATGTATCTCTCAAAAACAGAAAGATGCATGTACACTGCCAGCCCAAAGACATTAATATTTGGAAGCTCTTGGGTAATCTGTATAGATGAAGTTGGAGACCTCAACACATTTGCTCACTGACAGATGCCACATCAAACCAATGGATTTCTGCTGAATTCTAAGTTTTAAAAAATTGCTTCCTACCTTTTAACTTGTTTCTTGCAGCTTAGTAAGTGAACATACTGTAAAGGTAGCACTGAAAGTGGGACTTGGACCCAAGGTGCTGCCAAAAGAAGCCTTTTACTTGATCACTAAAGCTTGTTCTAAGAGGTAGACAAATATATAACCAGATTCTAATACATAAGTTTTGAAAGTACTGCTAAGGTGTTTAAGTTTCTGAAGTTATGATAAATCTTAATTAACCACATTGTTAAAAAATGTTTGATTTAGAGTTGGTCTTCTGCAAGTTTTCAGCACTGCAGTTATTCAAAAACATGGTCATTGCAAATCAAATTATACTTTTTTCAGGTAATACTTCTAGGAAAAAACACTGCTGAAAAAAAGATCTCTCCTCCCTACACTACCGTAAATAAGAAAGTCATGTGTTCAGCCTGTTTGACTTTTGTCCAGCTCACTCTCACAATTATGAACTGGTCAGACAGAGAAAATACGAGAATCTTGCTATTCCTTCAGCCAAAGCAAGAGCTACAAGCTCTTTGCAGTTGCTGTTTTATCAGCAAAATAATTGCTTCTTAGTATCACAATTTCTTTTGCTGAAGGGGAAAGAGAATACTTCAACAACACAATAATGCTAACTATCAATTCTTGAGTGTTTGACTAAATAAGCAGCTGTTTTCTCCATCGCCCATGTCTGTGTATGCAGACACACAGCATTCCTCACACACCATTTCTGACTACAGGAAGAGCACTAGGAAGTGGAATGAGGACACCATGTGAGCCCAAGGAAGTGTGAGATTTCAAAGTGTTCATTAAGCTCACAGCTCCACAGTTTGATGGAGCCAAAACCATTAAAAGGACAAGTCTAGAGAGGTCAGTGGAAGAATACAAAGTATCGACAAAACTAGATTGGTTAGAAAAGAAACCGAGTGCTAAGGGTTACCAGACTTCAGTCAAACACAGGAAAGTGTTTCATCTGGATGATTTAGGAATGTAAGTACTATAAACATCACTGAGAATTCAGTTCATATATAATGGTGGAAAGGAGGAGAATACTTCAATCCAGTGATGAATAGGACTTGCCATTTGTCTCCATCAGCTCATTCTAAATTGCATGAAAAGTATCAAAGAAATATAATGATGCAGTATTTGGGCACCCCTTTCTACAAGACTGTTAGAGATGAAAAAAATGCACTGTAAGGAATCCAAACCCATAAAATATATAATTATCCAGCTTACTTGTACTTTTTAAGTAAGGATACATATACTCTAAATATAGGTAATATTTGTATTGTAACATACATTAAAAAATAATCTTACAACTAACACTATAAAGCAAGTAAGAACAGATCTATTTACTTCATAGGTTCCACAAATAAGGCAATTTTAAGGCAGCATGTCAATCTTTTTGGTTTAATCTGCCTGCATTACTAACTTGTCTCACTCATAAAAGGAAACAAATGAAAATTGCCTGGTTTAGGGTCTGTGTAGTCTCTCAGTAGTGGTTCTTGTCATACATCTATAAGATAACATCACTAAGAATACCTTTTAAAAACCACACTGTGCTTTCATCAACATTTTTCCATGACTGAATTCTTAGACTAATCTTCAGGAGCACTGAGCACCAGCAGCTCATGTGAAATGAGTAGGTGATGAGATTCCTCAAAATTCTCGAACAACTGTAAGACTTCAAATTCCACTTCTTTTTACAGTAAAAATGATAGCCTTACTCCAAGTGTCATAAGTTCATACAGCTTCCTCATGAAGAGCAGCATAAAGTTGTATAAATAGAACTATTTGGTTAAACACAAACAAGCAGGTTAGCACAAAGTAAACCAGCACAGTAACTGTAACTACTTACGCACCTGCCCTTATCATCTTATAAATGCAAAGTAAATTGATGCAGCTTACTCACTAATGGGGAAAAGAAAAGCTACTTCACATTTACTTTAAGGTTAGAGAGTTCACAATGGCCATTAACCACAGAGTTGTTGATAACTGAAGTTCACATCCTACCTCACTTCCCACTAACTTCTCCATGTACCTATGAGTTATATATAGGACCTGGCACACTGATCCCTGAATTGGTTGCCATTCAAGAACATGTACATTAAGTTTTGCTCTTTAGTTTACACAGTCTGGGCATTGAAGTCCATGGCACTTTGGAAGCCTCATCTGACAGATGCAGGAAGAATGAAAAAGTCATTATTAGTTACAGGTATGAGGAGGTGAGGGTTTGTAGAAACCAGCAAAACCAAAAGCTACTAATTGCTACTCTTACTTTAGTAGTTCACAAAGTATAAGACAGAAATAATTACTGATTTTAAAATATTCACCTTGTGAAAATAGCAAAAAGTTGATAAGTGCAACAACGAATTAAAACTCAGAGACAGGGTAAAAACCCAGATATTGCTCACAAATGATGGAATGTTAATATTCTGCCTTGAGTGCTAAATAGATTTATAACTGCATACAAAGATTACATGTAAAACAAGGTGAAATAATTATTTTACCTCACACCTGCAAAATGGGCACTTGTTGGTATCAAATGATCCATGTTTAAAACAGTTGCAGGGAGCTCTTAGGACTGACAGGCCTGGTTCGCCTGAGAGAGGGGGGTTACTTTTTAAGGCTACTTCTTACAAAGTCTCAAAAAGTACACAAGAGAACTAGAAACCCTACCCACTCACATAAAGTGTTACTTTGTCCCCCACGAGCACAAATTATAACACTGAAGGGTTCAGCTCTCTTCTACATAAGGAAGGGAGACTGAGCTGTATTTTCTCACACTGATGAAGTCAAACAGCTTTCATGAGCTGAAAGGAGTTTTCAGTTGCTAAAGATTCTTATGATACAAAGACAGTCAGGAGTGCAAACCATTTCTTACAAACTGAAAGTGTGTGCATCAACCTTGATGTTAAAGCTATCCAGTCAAATGAGAGAATTCTGAACTCTCTTCACCTGTTTTGTATCCCTCTTCACAAAAATTTGTGCATAAAGAGGGAATGAAGAGGTTTTGACACTTCACTGTGTTAAACATCAATGGGAAATGTGATGATTTCTCCACTTCATTAGAATAAAGATGCATGCCACCTATGCACTCAGTGCTATCTACCAATGGTGCCCAGCTAGCCTCAAAATCCTCTCCTTGTCATTCCTGGAAGAAGTCAGCTTGCAGGCCCTACCTGGCAAATGCCAGTCCATAAATTCCAACCTTGCACTTTCACAGCCAAATCCCCTTTTAAGCCTCCACCCATGCAGTGGGAACCTGCGGCCATGCACCATCAGTTCTCCTCACCCCAGAAATCTTGCAGCCCAGAAAGGCAGCAGACTGCATGTCCATCTCCATCCCTTCCAGACACACCTCACCCAACATCAACCCTCCCCTTCCTTCCCTCTTCCTTTCTCCTGCTCCACGTTTCCTACCGTGGTGGATCCAAGCCAGTGGGCTGCCAAACTCAGCTCCTCTTTTTCTTACTGCTTTGCCTGCTCTGGGAAATTATTTAAATTCCTCCCTCTGCCCACCTCTATTATCCTTCGTGGTGCGAGGCCAGGTCTGCCATGCCCACTACCCCGCCTGGGAGGGTGCCACATCCCTTCCCTGCCTCGCAGCCCCTTCCCAAAGGACACAAGGCGGCCGGGGTATATTCCAGCCCTACCTCCCTCCACCCAACCCTTTCCTCTCGCTGGGGGAGAGGGACACGCAGCCTCTTCCTCTGCTTCCCTAAGGAGACCAGCCCTCTTCCCCTCGCCCTGCCATCTTCTTACCTGGAAGAGGGCAGGACATTCAGCCTCTCGCCACCCCGGGAAGGCCCAATTCCTCCCCTCCAACTTCGCCCCCACCCTGTGGCCGCCCCTGGGTGCCGCGGCGGGGCCGGGGGCGGAGGCGGCGGGGTCCGCATCCCCGGGCGCCCCCGCCACCTCCATCCCGCCGGCTCCCCCCGCGCCGCCCCGGGAAAAGCCTCGCCTGGCCGCCGCCCCCCTCCCTCGTCCTCCTCCCACCTCCGCCGGCGAGGTGCGAGGGGCCGGCGCGGAGCCCCGCGGTGCCGGCGAGGGGCGGAAGCGGGCGGGGGCGGCGGCGGGCACAGCCCGGGTGCCGAGCAGGCCGCGCCGCGCCGACCCCGCCGGCAGCAGGGGCGGGCAGGGCCGGCCCGGTGTCCCCGGCACCTGGAGAGCGCGGCCTGCCCGTCCCTCCCTCCCTCCCTCCCGCACGTACTCACCGCCCGGTTCGCCATTACGGAGCGGCCGCCGCTGCCCGGCAGGAGGCGGCGATGCCCCCGCGCCTGTGACAGCTCCGCGCCGGGGCGGCCGCGGGCGGGCGGGGCGGCTTCCCTTCCCCCCCGCGGGGATTCCCTCCGTGCGTCCCCCCCGCCCGCCCCGGGGAGGCGAGGGCGGCACTCACCGTGCGGTGTCGCAGGCCGGCGGTGCGGTGCGGGGCGGTGCGGGCGGCGCTCCCCGCTCTCCCCCGCTCTCCCTCTCTCTCCCTGCTCTCTCCTCCCCGCGGGCGCTGCGCGGGAGGGGCCCCGCGCTCAGCCGGGCGGGGGGGGGCGAAGTTTCACTCGCTCGGCGCCGCGACCCCACCGGCCCCAGCGCACCCGCGGGGACGGGCTGGGGGGCGCATTTGCATATTTGTCACCCCCGCGCTGATTGGCCGCCCGCGCGGGGGCCGCCGCGGCGCTGACACGGCGGCTCGGGCTGAGGGAGGAGGAGGAGGGAGCGGGGCGGGGGGAGGAAGAGGCGGCCGGAGCGCGGGAAGGGGCGTGCGCGGGGCGGGCGGAGGGCGGAGGGGCGGGGAGGGGGGAGCCGGGAGCGTGCGAATTTCCTTCCCCGGGACACCTTCGCCCTCCCGCCGCAGCGCCCGCGGGAGGGGGGGGGGCGCTGGCGGGGCAGGGGCGGGCGGCGCGGGGCCGATGGGCGGGGGGGCGGCGGCGGCGTGCGGCGGGCTGGGCACATCCAATATGGCCCCTGCGCCGGGAGAAGCCAATCCCGGGCGCGGTTACTCCGGGGCCGGGCCGGGATGCGGGGCAGGCCCCGGGCGGCGCGGGGAGCGGGGGTTTTCCCTGGGAAAGGGAAACTCGGAGCTGCGGGGAGGCGCTCCCGCGGCCGCTGTCGGTGTGTCCTCACGCCCGGCGCCCCTGGGCAGGGCCGGGCGGAGCCGCGGGGAGGAGGCTCCCGACAGCGGGAATGCCCCGCTCGTTTTAGGAAACCACTGGGGTGCCTTTAACACCGGCGCTGGGGATGCTGCGTGTTAGCCAAGGCTCTCCCTCCCTCCCTCCAGGGACGGGCAGTTCGTCTGACCTATTGGTGGCACCACCAAGCCTCCCACTGAAAGTGCTGTCAGGGAGAGCGGGGAGAATCCCACCTGTCAGAGGACAGGCGGACGCCAGACAGGGCGAGCACAGCCTCAGGCACACTGTATCAAGCCTCTTTGGAATATTTTTCTTGAACATGCTAACAGCTCACATGCATTCTTACAAAGTTAACTGTAAGCCTTTCCTTTCACATAATATTTTTTTCAAACACTAAAATCAAGTGCCTTAAATGCCAAGTATTGATTTCAAGATCGAAATTTAGAAGCATCCATTAACAAAACACTTCTATATTATATGAAGATGGTTTGTCTTTTGATTTTTTTTAAGTGTCAAGGTACAAAGTTGTTACAGGACTTGCTTTCCTGTATCAGGACACCAGAGCAAAAAGCTTGAGGGGGGAGTTTCTAGCGTGGCTGAAATGACAAACCCTGTAGAGGCTTGCCTGCTACTTCATCTATAGTGGCAAATAAATAGAAAAGAAAAAACACTTTGTTTGAGCAGTTTTACATAAGTCTTGCTGAGCTGACCTGAAGACTAAATTAAGAACTCCAGGAATAAAAGAAAGTTCCCAGTCAGAGTTATCTACACTTGGATACTGTATCTGGGAGGGCTATGTGCACAGAGGCAGTCAGAAATCTCATCCTAAGGCTCCCTTCCGTAGCTTGCTAGCAGGGAACTAGGGATACACCTCTAGTTCTCTCCAACCTGTTGCTTCTATGGTTAGGGTATCATTTAAGGTAAATTTTGTCTTTATGCCAAATGTCCAATTCTTGTGTATCTAATACACTTAATTATATATTGTAATACATTAATTGATTTGAAAGTTTCTAAATAGCTCTACTGAGCTTCTGTAGCTACAAGCATAAGGTAGGTTCTTTTTTAGCATTAGTTCAGAAAACAAGCCTATAAGCAAGCTACTTCAGTGTTTTAGCTTTACAGTACCTCTGTCTTTCTCCCCATTTCTTCATGGCCAAAACTTTAATCGTGCTGTCAGACTATTCAGAAAGACTAGTGTTAACATTCATGCTAAAGTTTCTGTATTATCTTTCTTTTAGCCAAACCTGTAGATTTTTCTTCTTTCTAGTTTCCCTCTCTCACTTAAAAGTGTGAAAAGCTTCAAAAAAATAAACATACCTGATTTATTTTTTTAAAAATCCTAGTAGTCTCTAAAAGAAAATACTTGTGCCTCTAACTCTTGCAGTGAAAGAAGCAAATACTTTGGTGAAAAAGGGCAGCCTTCACCCTTTTATTAGAATTTGCCAGCCAATGGTAGCACTTCCTTAATAAAGCTATCAACACCATTGTAACACTGTGAAGTGCTCTCAGCTGTAGATAGTGTGAATGGGAGTGTCATAAGTTGAGAGCACAAGCTTAGAATCATAAATCACATGAATGACCGAAAATAGGATCATGCGACTGGTTATTCTGCTGCTCAAAAGGACATTGAAACTCATGAACACTTAATGTCTGGATGGATCCTCCTAGAATTTAGAAAACAATCAGGTTGCATAAATGTGCAGAATTAAATGGTGATTTTTGGTTTAGGCTTAATTTTCTTAAACATGTCAATGTCTTCTCGGTTTTGGAGATTGCTTTTGCACAGCATTACATTTTTTTTTCCATCAAAACTTCTACCTCTTTATACCACCACTCTGAAATCCTACTACTGTTTCAAACACTCCTAATTTTAGCAGGTTTTATACATTTTATGATATCTTTGTTTTCTCAGCACCACTACTCCACAATGTAATTATATTGCCATGATCCACCATCACATACCATAGTGACCCTTCCAAAATGTTGGGTCTGGTAAGAGTCTGACCCTCCCCTCCTTTTTTTTTTTTTATAAATACTTTTCTTCAGATGTGCCATGTACCACAGATTTAGAACACATGCATTTTTTTATGTTCTTGACTCCCACAGACCAATAGCAATTTTTTCAGCCTTAGGATTTACTATGTGTGTGCCTTGTAACCCATTGTAGTCTATAGAGGGAGAAGTCCTGTGTGCTCAAAGCAAGGACACTCATCGTTTATCCTTCTGTGAGCGTGGGATAAAATTTTGCAAGAAACAGAGGAAATCTGTTGCTGTGCTTGCCTGGTTTCCTGTACTTTGATGATCCATGGAAGTTGCTGTAGGGATATTGAGGTGAGGGCTCAATTGACCCACAGAATCATTTAGATTGGAAAAGACTTTAAAGATCATCAAGTTCAACCATTCCCCCAGCACTGCCAAGCCCACAGTAACCCATGTTCCTCAGTGCCACATCACATCTTTTAAGTACCTCCAGGGATGATGACTCCAACACTTCCCTGGGCAGCCTCTTCCAATACTCTACAATGCTCTTTGTGAAGAAATTTTTCCTAATCTCCCATCCAAACCTTCCCTGGCACAACCTGAGACCATTTCCTCTTGTCCTGTCATTTGTTACCTGGGAGAAGGGACTGACACCCATCTGGCTACAGCCTCCTCTCAGGTAGCTGTAGAGACTGATAAAGTTCACATGCAGCTTAATGTGCTGCTGAGATTCTGCTGTTGCCACAGTGACTGCTTTGATCCTTCTCAGTAGCCCCCCTGTGTGACTTGGGAAGGCAAGGAGCAGCTGTCTGCACAGATCGCTGCTATTAGAGCAGCTCTTCCTCTGTCTTTGCTGACATGCTCTCAAAGCCTGGCAGGAATCTGTGATGCAGGTGCAGACCTGCAGCGCCACACAAAACAAACCCTTGCCGAGGTGTTCGGCTGACTTTGCAGCCTGCAGCATGACTAGGGAGCAGAACACTTTCTCTAGATAACTCCTGGAGCTGTTAACAAGTCTGCAGAGTGGGGTCTCTGCTCGTGTCATTTTACCTCGGAACACATTCAAAGTCAGAGGTCCCCATAGGGTTCGAACTGGGGAGCTCTGCTTGTTTCGTGCTGTTGCCTGGCAATGGGAGGTTTGTGTGGCCTGGCGTGTGCACTGGAACTCCGGCAAGAGCAGCTCTGCTGTGCACCTGCACTTGTGAAACACCGCAGATGCAAAGGAAGTACCCGGAAGCAGATGGTTTCTCTCATGGCCTAGCAGAGACTGGTTATAAATCTTTTTAGATAAGGACAAAATCTACTTGTTTTGACTGCGCTGGGGAACAGTTGCAAACAAGAGTACGGATCAGAAAGAGGAGCTGGAATTCTGGATATAAATCTTTAATATCATGATAAACAACTACAAATAAAAATCTGATTGCTATTTAAAAGTGTAAATAATCTGGTTTTTAAAATGGAAATCTGTTGACAGTTAGAATGTTTCCCTTTCAGGGTGATGCGTCCTAAAAGTTTACCTAGAAGCTACTGATGTAAATTGAGTAAACCTGCAGTTAGCTAAACTCTTTCCCTTGCTGTTTCCTCAAACACCTACACCTGTAGTTTGATTGTCTGCTTGCCACAATGACAGCCACAAGTTCACTGCTAATTGATAAAACCATAATGACAGTACTAAAATGAAATCTGTCATAAAATAAGCAGCAAGAAGGGAGAACATTTTAAATCTGAGCTTACTGAAAAATTATTTTTATACTACATCATGTTTTCATTAAGAAATTTATAAAGCATATTTTTAGGGCATTGCTGGCAGGGCCCAATTTTGGGTTTTGGCAAATATTGCTGCATTGCCTTTTAAGAGAACAGAAGTTTGTATCTTAATAGGCTGAGGCCAATGTGTGAGACTTAAAAGATTTGTGAGTTGGGGCTTGAAGTGTTGTCTGTAAATATCAATTTCAAAGAA
Organism: Manacus candei; assembly: GCF_025592945.1. NCBI lineage: Eukaryota > Metazoa > Chordata > Aves > Passeriformes > Pipridae > Manacus > Manacus candei. The sequence continues at coordinate 5,390,884 of NW_026138113.1, read as the reverse complement.
GAAAGATGATACAGGACCTCTTCTAGGCTCATGTGTTAGGAAGAAAGTAGCCATTTAAGCCCAGCTGCATGTTGTGATGCCCAGGTGGAGCTCAGGTCACCTGACTGTCTTTGGGCTATGTAAGGCAGCACTGAGGCCTTGCTGCAGTTTTCTGTGGAGTGGTTTAGTGGGGAGGAGTTTTCGGAAGAGAAGGAAGCTGGTAATAGGTGTGGAAATGTGTTGGAGATTTTATGTTGTTTCTGAAGTCTAGAGGAAGCCTGGAAGCACCCTAGGTGGTTTGGTAACGAGGTGAGTATTTTTAGTAGTGCCAGTCAATAAATAAGATGCTAAAAGTGGTTGTAGTAGTTAGAGCCTTTTAAAAAAGGTATCTTCTTTTTTAAGTTTTTTCCTGTTAGTTTTTATCTGGAGAAACAATGGATATGCTATTACTTGATTCTTTTGATTGTGTTTTCTTTGAGGTTTTGTGTTTTCAAATATTTTTACTTTAACTTTTCCCAGTAGAACTAACTACTTATGCCTATTATCCCTGGGATGGCTTTAAAAGTAGTTGGAGTTGGGAACTGCTCCTTGATTTAAGGAAAACTTACAGGATATTTGTAAGTAAGGACTAAGTAGCTCTTATGAGGAGGAGAAAGGCAAGGGATAGTACATAAAGGATTTGAAGTAGGGGTGTACTTTTTTGATTTTTAATAAAAGAAATTTCCTTGGAGGTGTCTAGTTCTTGACTGTGAGATGATAATGGACATCCTGCTAGAACTGAATTCTGTTATGTTTTTGTTGTTATTTTCTTTTGCCTTTGATGGTAGAACATGTAAATAACAGAGACTTGGGGTTATGAGACAAGACTATACTACAAGGGATATTTGTATAGTTATGGCCACAGGGTTTCCTTGGTAAAGGTGGTAGTGGATTAGGGGTAACTTCTAATCTCTGTTGAAGGTTTTTGGTGTTCTTACTTGTGTAAGTGGCAATGGGAATACCAGATGTATATTATAGATTCAAAGCCTTTAGTAAAAGTCTGTTAAGGAGTGGGAAGAAAGGGCAGTATCAACATGTTTTTTAATCTGAATACTACATATGAAAAGACTTCAGACTAATTAAAAAGGAGGTTTATAAACTCTTTGAATGTACAAAATAAAACGTTTGAATGTACAAAATAAAGCGTAGGACTAAGTTACTAATTTGTCAGTTGCTTATTCTTGGACCGTAGTAGGGAGGGAATCCTCCCGAAGGAAAAGTAAATTTATAGTCAAGAGCAGTTGCACTATGAACAGGGTTACTAACCATAAACAATAGGCTTGTGGGACTTACCATGTAGCTCTACTCAACTTTTTAGGGTAGTAGGTTTGGGAACACTTTCAGTATAAAACTAGTTGTAAAACCAGATAGTATTGGGGGCTGATAATCTTGATGGAAAATGGAGACAATACCTTAAATTATCGAGTTTGTTTAGGCACCTCTGAAAATTGAACTGGAAATACTGTTTTATTTAAAGCAGGCATCCATACTGGTATGCACAGAGTCGTCGGTTGTGAGAAGCATCTAGAGTAAATCCCTAAACTGTTACGTTTTAATATAGCACGTCTATCTAAAATACAAAGCAGAGCAGGGCTGAGCAGTGTGACCGGGTGCTCAGGACCCGCCATAGGACACTGAACTCGCTGTTACTGTGTGCAGAAAGGTCCTGCTGCCCTCCTGTGGTCCTTCCCATAGACACAGTTTTGTTCTCAAGCTGTTGGAACATTAATTTTCTTTTGAAGCTGAGTTTTTAGCTGCCTGTAAAGTTAAAGATATCCTTATTTTGGTAGGAAAGAGCTAGTTACAGGATATGGAGTGTTTTCCTATGATAAAATTAAGAGCTTTGGGAATGACAGGGGAGCAGTGGATGTAGCTTATCTCAGCTTTTGTGAAGCTTTTCATCCCCTGTCCTACAGTCTTCATCTGTCCAAGATAGGATTTCGTGTTCTGAGTGGGTAGGTAATAAGGTGAGTGGAAAACTGTATGAACGATCATAGAGAGTGTTTAATACTCTATAAAAATACTGTTAACAGATAAAATACCACAGGGATCCATACTGAGATTGTTTAACAACTTTATCAGCTGCTTAGAGAAGTTTGCATGTGACAAGAAAATGTGACAGGGCCAGTTGACATGCTCAATGACAAGACTGTCACTGACATCTAGACAGGCTGGAGGACTGGCAAGAACATGCTTTCCTGAGGCTTGTTTTCCAATATCTGCATGCATTCTAGGAATTTGGTGTTTCATGTTCTGTCTTGAAAATATACAAAAATTTGTTTTGTAAACCTAAATAATGTAATACATCAAATCAAGTAGTCACGGCTTTTTGAGAAGTGTGGGATTGTCATTTGTTGCTTTACAAAATTTGTAGTGAAGCTATGAAGCTGTGATTTAGTCTCTTGTCAGTGTTGGCTTCAATAAGTAAACCTCAAATTTGCACTGAGGTAATAGCCAAGTAATCACGAAACTGAAACTGAGCACTGTGTTCTTTATAATTCTGTACTGATAACTGAGACTAAAACTCATCTGACAAATGTAATCAGCTTGGATCATCTGCTCTAGACTGAGAATCTCTTTGATCTGTGTAGTTCACCTCCCGAGTGGCTCTCTGTGACTGCTGTGCCTGCCATACAATTGTCAGTAGGGTACTGATTGTAAAACTTCTAAACTGAAGCAGTTTCATGTGTATGTGCCCCAAAGTATCTTCTCCTAAGGACTGGTTTGAGGTAAACTCTCTGAGATTCAGCAGTCATTTGACTGAAGTGATTTAGATGACTCCAAGTACTGCAAGAGTCACATGAGTGGGCTGTGGCTGTTCTGCTCATCTGCAGGACTGAAATTGTTCAAGAGGGAGCTGAAGGCAGAACAGATGTAGTTGTCTGCCAGGAATTTAGGAAGCTGTGGGAGAGAGATTTTGTTTCCTTGGGGTTTTGTGGCAATTTGGACCTGTGTGCCAAAATTCAGTTGAAATTATTCTTTGAATCTAGGCCTAAACAAATTAAGTTCCTTTGGACCTTGACTCTGGGCTGAAGTCAAATATTTAACATCTGCTTACAAGTGATTAGTTAATGTGATAAGATGAACTTTAAAGAGTTGCAAGTGTTCAGACTTGCATTTCTTGTTAAGCTTCACTTCTGTGAAAGTTCTTTACCAGTCACAAAGTGGAAGAATACGAAGAAATGAAACTTAAAGGCCTTTTTAAATGTTACCTGGGGAAACCTTACTGAAACAATGAAGTGCAGCTTAAGCCTGCTGGTGATTCTGTTCAATGGTTGACCATTTCTGCATACAATAAACCAGATTTCTGCAAGGGAAATGAGAAATTCGAGTCTTTAAGTAAAGTGCTTCTTGGCAGATAACACACCATCACTTTTTAGAAAATTAGTTCTAACCTGTGCTTCCTAGGCAACAGAATGAAATGTGTAGTAGTGTCTCTCATCCTTCTGTGTCTCTTTTTTAGTTTTTAATTGCTGCCATTACTTTTAGTAGTTTTTCAGATATTTATAACTGATCTTATATTTTGTAATGCTGTGGAATATTAAAATTGACATTGCTATGACTTAAACTGCTGACTCTTAGTGAACTTCTGTTATTCACAAAAAACACTTAAGATCACATTTTTTTTGTGAGTAGTGTTTGTTCTGTCTAACTAGGTATGCAATACCTGTACAGATTTTTAATCTTCTAATGGTTGAATATGACATATATGAATTAGGATTGCATTTTGGATGTACTGGGTTTGATTGTTTAGCTGTCTTATTGCTTTTACTTCTCCCTACTAACTGTTTTCTTTCCTTTTTTTTTTTCTCAACTTCCTGCAGTAGTTACCTTTCCCTCCAGTCCTTGTCACTCGAGTTACTTAATGCCTAAACAGGAAGGCTTCTTGAGTGTATATGTGGTGTGTGTGCACATGATTTGAGGTCATGTTCTTTTATTACGGCTTTAAAGAAACTGGGTTTTGGGTTCTTGTATTTGAAAGTCAGGAATAAAGAAAGGAGTCTATTTTCCTTCTTGCTAGGTTCAGTGGAATTTAAGTTTTCCTTCCTTTTTTTTTTTTATATGAACCTCTTGATCAGTTTCAGAACAGTTAGATGGAGGAGGGTGTGTGTGTATATATATATATGTATATATAAAGTACATACAGTGCCATGCTTCTACTTCAGAAAAGGCAGTTTGTAGCACAAATGCTGCCCAACCCTCATAATATCAATGTTAAAGCTACATCTGCAAAAGTGAGATTTAACTGCTCACAAGAGGGCACTGCAGCTTTACTTTTGTGCATTGTTTTGTGAGCTGCAAGATCTAGCAACAGAAAGGCAAATAATATTGTCATTTTCCAGAGTAATTAATTTTAAAACTTAGCTCTTATCAGTAAAGATTGCCAGCTTTTTTTTTCCTTTTTTTTACAGCAGAAATTAAGCTATTGGGAGTAATGCAGAAATTAGAGTTGAGAACTTTGAATGGAATGTCCTTTTGTCAGCTTCAGGGTCAGAGTATTGTAGCTGGTGGTGACGGAATGAGGCAAGCCAGAAAAAGAAAGCTGTGATCTCATTCAAAAAAAAAAAAGGGAAGACTGTCTGACCATAATGAACTAATTTATTTACTTATCAAAGCCTTAAGTGTCATTAGACAGCTCAGTAGGCAAGTCATCATAAGAGGAGTGTTCACTTAGTAAAGATTAATTATAGCCTCCAGCATATCAAGTTTATTATGTCCAATAAGTATGTCAAACAGCTGGAGGAACATGTTTGTCTTTACACTCGATAGCATTCCCTTGCCTCAAGGTCTGACTCCTGGAAGAATAATTAGTTGATGTGGGTGAATTGTTCCTAATTCTGCAGACTGTTTTTTGGTGTGTATTTAATTCTGTGCTTTAAGTAAAGCAAAATTAAGCTATTGGATCTGATGCTGAAGTTGTCAACATGAAACTCTTTAAATAATGTCTGAACTCTGAAGCAGAGTGGGGTTTGTGGTGTTTGGTATTGGTTTCCTTTCATCCACGCATTTATTGGATTTAAACTTTTGGTCTAGGATGGTTTTTCTCAGCAGAAATATGAGAGACTGGCAACTCACAAATTGTTGGGGTTTTAGGTTCTACCTGCTGAAGAAATTCATTATAATAAGCTGGCTTCTCAGTTTTCCAGAATGGCTCTTTCACTTCTGAAGTTAATTCTCGTTGAATGGAATAGACATTGATGAACTCATAGTTAGGAAAAAGCATGTATCACTGAATAGACAAGGCAGGCTTGGAACCAAATTATATGAATAGATAAAATGTTCACAAAAAGCTATGGAGAAAAAACTATATTTCATTTATATTGTTTTCTATGATTTTGAAAAACACATATACTGTAGGATTATGACGAGGTTTGGGGGAACACAGAGAGCTAATAAAAGCTAGACACCCAAACATACAATCCGGAAAAAAAAATTACTAAACAGAAGTGAGTAAGAAATGGTGCAAGGTGCTTTAGTAGAGTAAGGAAAGCTTCTGATAGCAGAATGAATTCAGGATCTCAGGAACAGGATTAGCTGAAAAACTTAAATTTACTTTTTATACAGTGCTCTGAAAGTGATGTCAGAAGGGAGACGCTTTTTGGCTTAAACAATAAGAACGTATTGTGACAGATAAGCACAATTTTTGAGCTTTGGAAGTTAAGCAGACTGAGCTGTTGGGACAGACTTGTTATAAATAAGAATGTCTAGATAAATAATACATCAAGAACAGATATAAGTCATTGGGTGCCTAGTTGAGTCTTTCTTAATGTTGTATGACTGCTGTCCATGGCACATGAGTGTGGAATACTGAAGGTGGTGCTATCCTGTGGGGGAAGGCATAAATCACAGCTGTGTGTTGCAGTACCCTTGCAAATCTAGGCAGTGGCACTGCTGTGATGGGATGTGAAAGGACTAACCAACCTGAAACTTTACACTTTATTCCTTAACTGACTCCTTGTGAAGAGATACCTAAGTTATGATTAAGTCACTTGGGTGAGGACTAGAGTGTTAATTTTAGATAATGAGCATAATTTGCAGACAGAGGCTTATACTCTGGGTTTCAAAGTTCTGTTTTAGCAGCCTGTCCAATGACTCTGGTAAACTTTTCAGTAGTTCTGCTTGTTTTCCCTTTTGAATTGTTGATTTGCCCCTGTTTTGGGAGCACATCCCCGCCTCTTATAAAGGATACAAAACAAATTGTCAAGTGCATTCTGCTTGGCTCAAAGAGCAAACAGGCATGAATGGACTGTCTTCCAATATCAGGTTCCAGTGCCTCTTGGGAAGAACACTGTGACCATGGTAGATTATTTTAAGGAATTGTAGCACAATTGCTACAGAAGTATCAGGTTAGGTGGTTTGTTTGGTCTACAGTAGCTGCTACCTAAACTGTAGAGGAAAGGATCAAGGGCTTTCCTAGAAGGTGTTTCATTAAGTGAAACTTGTGTACTGGGACTTAAGTTTTCTGGTTTCTATTTACAGAATTGAGTAACTGGATTCCACTTCATTAAGGAATAGGTGAATTTGAGTGCAGCTGATGGAGTTGAATTTGACTCTAGGTTTTTCTGCAAAGTTGGGATCTGGTTCTGCACAGCTGAAAGGATTGAATCATTGCATTGAGAGTCTACTATAAAGTTTATTGATCACATTATGTCAACTTGCTAAGAGTGGCAGAATATTAAGGTAATTCTCAATTACCTATGTCTTCCCTGGTTAAAGGAAAACTCCCTGTAACTTTCTGGTAATACTGTGGAATCACTACTTTGCTACTTACGGTTCAAGTGGAGCTTGTCCCCCAGTTGGCTGAAGTGTTATGATCTGGTGTAATTATTTCTGTGGTGACAGAGCTTTCATGTGTTGTTAAAAAGCCACTGTGGCCATGTTGGTTTTGAACCTGTGGTTGAAATGTTTAGCTTGATTTATTTTTAACAATTACTGATACTTTGTGATAACTGAAGCCCCTCCATCTTGGAATACTCTGTTTATCGCAGTCATAATTTGTCACACTGATGAGGGCTTGGCAGGGGCAGTACCCTGTTTTCTGTGTATTCATCCGACAACTGGAGCATGTAACTAAAGCCCCAGCTTTTCATGGACTTCTTATGTGACTTCTTTCAGTATGTTTATTTATGAAACTTTGTTACATGTTGTCTATGGCTAGAATATGTCCATGTCATAAATCTCCCTCGTGTAAAAAAACAAACAAACAAGAAAACCCCACCAAAACACAAAGACAGAAAATGCCAAATAAACAGTCGATCTGACAGGGCAGTCTTTCTTTGAAACTTTGTGATCAGATATGATTAGATACTATCATAAAAATAAAACATTAGAATGCAGTAAACCTGCACTGGCTTGTGTTTTTTTTTTTTCCTTGTTTTTGTTATGCTGTTTTTGATTCCAGAGGTATTGGATCAGGTGGTTGCTATCTGTTATATCTTGCTGGCATGTGCAGAACTTCTATTCTCTCATGACAGAATGGAATTCTTGCAAGATTTAGAATGTGTATTTAGCAGAGGTTTTTTGTTTGCTGTATGTACATGTGCTTGGTCAGTTTGTACCTAATACATCATTCTCTTGAAGATTAAACAGTGTTACCAATTAGTTAATATCAAAGTCTTTGGTCATTTTAGTTGCACAAAGTTGAACACTGCTAGATATGAAGAAAGGCACAATTATTTTGTTCTGCTTTTTATAATTGCTATTTTAAGTTACCTTCTATTATGTTCAATTTTGCAGTAGTTTGAGACTTCTTCTACAACTACTCTAAATCTTTGTGCCTTCAACTCGTATAGAATCTCATTTGTATAATAGCACTGTATATCCAATTGTAAGGGTTTCTGATCATTAGGTGTTACTGGTGGGCAGCTGAAGATTTTGAGCATGAAAAAACAAGAGGTAGAATATTGTTATGAAAACAGCTACATTAGACCAAGTACAGTGGAATGTTCTGTGAGGGGGAGAAGTGGTGGATAGAAAATATGACTGGATAAAGTAGATGGATATTCAGTCTCTCCTTTCTGTTATTTATGAAGAGATAAAAGAAAATAGCCCTCTATTCAGAAGGGTATGGCTGACTATATTGACTTATTTGCTTTTAACTTGTAGCTCTTTCCTGAGTGTGCTGAACTAACAGCGTTTTCCCAAAAACTTCATGTATATCTAACCAACATGTATTTATTTACCAGTGTTATTGTTGAGTTTGAGCCTTCTTTATTTCCAGCTACATGAGTTGACCCTTTTAATTCAATAGTTGCTCTTCTTAGTGATGTTCAATCCAATTTATTCTCTGTTATCCTTCCTATGAAAACAAAAACTTGAAAAAAGAATGTTGGAGTTCATTTGTGAATATTTATCATCTTGATACTCATTTTTAATGTACCTTATCTTGAAATGAGGGCGAGGGTACTAATTATGTTCTTCTGTGTGCTTCCAGCTCCTTAAATGTGCCCAAATGTGACTTTGTTTTGCTTTTGAAGTGTAGTTAAATCACAACCTTGGTGAGTTCATGGCAAGTTTGCTGATCTCAGCAAAATTTAATTAGAATTTCCACCACTGTGTAGCATCCAGAGTAAAGTGAATAAATATGATTCTGGATCTCAGCTAAGACTCATAATACAAATGATACCTTTGATATGAGGAGTTATTGGATGGCATTATTAGCCTTTGGATAACAAATTGTAGGGGCTTAAAATAATAAACTCAAAAGAAGTTGATGAAAACACTGAGAGTCCAGATGACTGACAAGATATATAGTCATAAGTAGCTGATGCAGAATAGCTTAATTTCCAACTGATTAACTTAAATAACCCTGGTAATTTTGAGGTATGGAACAGCAAGGCTTTCCAAGTACTGCTTTAAACTGGTTCACAGTTTGCAGTAGGTGTATTCTGAAAGCTTAGTTCTTAAACTTAGTTCAGGGAAATTGTCAAGTACTGCAACATATTTACTAGTTTGACAGACTTTTTTTTTTCTTTCAGGCAGCCAAACACAGCTTGTGTTTTTAAAGAGAACAGATTGTCGTAGTTCCTTCTCCTCAGTGTACAGAAACACAGGCATATTTGACAGCAGCAGAACAGCACATTAGGATGGAGGTACAAAGATAGCTCAGCAGAACACTCATATCTCTCTATTTACTCTTAGGTTAAATAGCAAGTGGGCATTTCTTTGAGAACATACTACTAAATTAATCCTTTATATCTACTAATTAAAAATAATTAGGAAATTATTTGCAGTTTGGCGTTTAAACAATATGTACTTGACGTGAATTTCATGGAAAAATCTATTAAAGTTACTTAACTGAGGTAGGTAGACCACTTCTTAAAGAACCATAATTAATACAGATACAGAATATTACCAGTTTAGCCATTCAAATTTTAAACAAAAGTCTTATAAATAGAGGGATAACAGTAAACACTTTATGTGCCACTGAAAGTCTTAACACTTCCTTTGCATTTTCACTGAAAACGCAGGACAGAGTAGTGAGGAAGGAAGTAATAAAGTAAACACAAATTTAACTATCTTGATTATGTATGTACAAAGTAATCAGATTGTTCTTTATGCTTGAAAATGCTTGACTGGGATCTGGCTGCTGGTTATCAAAATCTGCTGGCCAGTGGGAGGTAACACATTCATAAGGGTACAAGCTAAATGCATGACAGAAGGGAAATCTCCAGAGCATGTAATGGGCCTGGTTGGTGTGTGGTGCTGAGTAAACATTGTCACTGGAGCAGTTTACAGCCATATTTTACATTATGGAAACATTTTCCAGGTGTGCTAAGGAAACAGTGAACCTAGTCTGCTTGCTGTGTGGCTGTTTGTGATACAGAATTTGTCCATACGAGGGTTCAAGGTGTTTGAAGATTGCTGGATTACCTTTAAGAAGTTATCTTCCTGCTCAAAACTAGTTGTAGGCCTAATACATTACCAAGTACTGTAGGTGTAGCATGAAATATAGCCAAAATGTATTCCTGTCTGATTCATTGAACTAGGCTGAGGTGCTTAAACACTTTGCTTTCCAGTAGAGCTGTATTTTTAGGGGTCACATCTGCAAAAACTTCTGATTTATGACCTGTAATAATAAGGAAAACCTCTTTCAGTTTGATTAGATGGAGAGATTGCCTTCCATATTAGATAATTTGTTTTTGAACAAGAATTGCTTATCTGTTCAGTTACTGTAGCTGCCAAAGTAACTCCCTGTTTGAGCTAGGTATGTTCAATACCAGACTGAGGACTTTGTATTATATGCAAGCAAATTCACTGCTTTTTATGAAGTCATTGGGGGAATGTTTCTATGCTACTTGAATAAATATGTACTTCTTAAATGAAGAAACATGAAGAAATCTTCAGAAGTCTCAAGATTTATATGTCTTTTTTTGTTAGAGGCTTAGAAAAATTATATTAGAAAAAATTCCACTGAGAAGTTGTGATGAAGATAAAAAACAATCCTTATTCTCTACAGAAAGCATGACCAGGGTCATATAGATCATTGTAGGGTCATTCAAAATGGAATCTAGCTGAAGCTGTGAAGAGTTTTTGCAGAAGAGATGTGCTAGATGAAAGGGGACGCTCAGATCCATGTGTTGTGTGACTTCATAGGCTGGTCTGTCTTGGTTCTTGTAACTCTTTTCTCAGTTTGTCCTAAGTAAATTGGGATCTAAAAGTGTCTGTTAACTCTCTTTTGTCTTAACAGTAAAATTATCCAGCTAGATTCAAGACATTGTTCAATTATCACCATCATTTAAATTATCATTTATTCAAATGCTGAATGCCTTTCAAAAATTGTGCTGGAAAGTGTTCTCAAACTTCTGTCAAGAGTTTGGGATGTTTCTTCCATTGGTGGATTGTATAATCTATAATCTATGTAGCTGACTCTTCATGGTTGGCTTACTAGTCACTGTGCTAAGGCTTCTTGAAATACTAGAACTCCTCAGCTGGATTAATCCACCACACTTGTAGCCTGCATGGCTTAGAAGTGCATTTGACTGTCAGCTTTACACTTGGCTTGTGACTTGCTACAGAAGCTTTGAGAGAAGGTTTTCTTCTGGTTTTATGGGGGATAGATGGAAGCTGTTCAATTCAAACTGGGAGAAGAACAATGAAACTGAAACTGCTTTGTAAGTGGGGTCTACTATGCAGCCTTGAAACACTGGAGGTGGTGGACCAGTTATGAGATTAATTAGATGATCTCCCTTGCTTTCATGGGAAATAAAGGGTACAAATACACTCAATTGCAACAACACAATATGATCAGTAATGTGTTTCACTGTAGACATTTTTTTGCTGCTTTCAGCATGCTTCTCTAAAGTAGTTGGCAAGTAATAATTTGTCTAATAAGTAGACAAAGGAAAGTCTTTTAGTTCATTTACAAAAAGTCTTAGTTTGTTAAAACTACTGAAGTGCCCTGCTTCATGCTTAAGTTTGGGATACTTTCTAATTTGTCTGGCTATTATGCAGTTCCAGTTTTGAAAAGGAAATATAGGATCTAAAAACTAGTATTGTTACTATGGGAACAATAACTTGGTGCAGTTGAATAGAAGCTAATTGTTGCTGTCTGAGATGGCAGCACATCAGTACCTGGATACTTGCCCAGGTACTAAACCAGTGTGTAACCAATCTGGAGCAGAGGGAGGTCAGAAACTTTGAGAATGGGATATAAGTTTAATCAATAACACCTTAAGCCTTTTTCAAATACTCTTATGTAGAGTGCTTCTGTGTCTGTTGTTATAGGCTACTAATACAAGCAGGGCTTTAGTACCTCAGCTGAATGATTTCTCAGTTTGAAACAACCTGTTTTGGAATTTTTCAGTATTTTCAGGGATGTAATGAAGAGCCTTACAGAAAAAGCTTTCTCTTTCAACAGAGCAAGGAAGTAAATGTGTTAAATGAAGAGCTGTTTGAAAGAAATACCTGACCCTGAAGGCTGGCAAACACGGTTTCAATAGTGGGCAAACACAAAACTGAGTTAAAAGAGGAATGCTGTGAGATCACTGTAATCTGAAGTAGCAGGCTAGTGTAACTACCTAAGCACCTCTAAGCCTTAAATACTTGATGGTGTCATCTCTGAGCATGTCTTGTTTTTATTATAAGATACTGTGACGAATCCTGAAAAATCATAATCATCAGGTGCAGCTCTTGTACCTACCATAGACTGTATAATATTACCCAATCAACATAGTGTTCAGCTACCATCTAGTGGGGATTTGAGATAGTGTTCTGAAAATGCAGACCAATAAACCCTCCAGAATAATTAGTGCTTGTACAGGTATTGCACTGTGGGGAACTGCTGAGATTTTTGCCTGACTGTAGTCTTTGTAAGACCATTTTGGCTTTTAAGGCCTACCTGATTTAAAATGAGGAAGTATTACTAAATGGGATGAAGCACATGAATGGTGAAATGCAGAATCATAGAACTGTATTCCTGGGTTTTTCTTGTAAAAACCAAAAACTACTTGTGTCCCTTTAGAGTCTGAATGCATCCATCTTCCTCTCTTATATTTTCAAAACAGGTATGCTGGGGTAAGTGAGCTCAGCAGACCCAAAATCTGAAGGCTGCACTTGAGATTATGCAGTGGACCTCAGTCTGACAAGTTACATCTAACTTTAAGCCAAGCTAACTCCAAAAGCTGCTTAGGTTGGATGTTCCAGAATTGCTAGACATAGCTAAGATGACTAAACTGAGGAGAAACTTATGCTGGTTTAGAGGGTTTGGCCAAAATCTACCTATTCCTGTGCTTCCATTCAGCTGCCTTTTTTTTTTTTCTTCTGGAGCAGCTGGATACTGCGTGCTCTTTGATCAGCTGAGGTTAAACTAGTTCTAGCTTGGGAATGGAAATGATTCCAGAACTTTCCTCCTAAATTTTTTTCTGACTTGGTAAATGGGTCACCTACAATTACCAAAGTTCATCAGAGGTTGTCCTCTCTTGATCCCTGAGAATAGTAAGGAAAATTTCTGCTCAGCTGCAATGTATTGCTGATTGAGTGCTGTGCAGGAAGGAGGATCTTCCTAGAGTCAAATATGTTGGTGGAAGCCCATAGGGTGTGTTTGGCTGTGAGATCTAGCACTGTTGAGCACTTCTCTACTACATGGTTCTGTGAGATACAGATTTGCATTAACTGTTTAAAAAATTGAGAAAGCATTTTTTTCATGGGGAAACATAGACTAGAGGTCTGTACATGAGGGTACTACTGGCTTGTAGCTAGTTTGTAGGGGATAGATGACAGTATGAGCCAATCCCTGTGAGCTCATCATGCATCACTTACCAGAAAACTGTCTGCTGGGTTAGAGTGTAAGTTAGTTTGTTGGGTTAGAATCTGGTGGAGATGTGCTATTTGAGAGGCTTGAGCTTTAAGTGTTCAGATGTGTTTTCAGCTGAAAAAATCTCTCAACTCTGGAGTATCTTGAAGTTATTTTTTGCAGGGGGGAGCTATTTTTTTTTTGTTTGTTTTGCATTTCTGAAGTCTGAGATTCAAGCTGATATTTTTAGAGGTTTGGATGTATGGACTTCTCTTGCTTCTGGGAGACCAATACTTAGAGGCTTTTTCTTGTGGCTGTTAATAAAAAAGCATTTTATGAGTAAGACTGAGAAATCTCAAGTTGTTGCACAGTGCTAAAATAAGAAAATCAAGAGAAAAAACAAGAAAATTACCTACTTAGTGATGGGCTTAGTACTCATTCTGCTACTGTTATGTCATATCTGTGTTGAAATGGAAGATGAGTTTATCAACAGGAAAGACATGCCAATAGCTCAGACTTTCTTTGTTGGAAGAGTTGAAATGTTTAACACGAAACAGTAATTTCATAATTTCAAAGAGCAAATTGGGTTCTATAAGTGAATTGACCAAACTAATTGTCCCTCAAGGGTTTGTCAAGGAGTTCTAATAAAACTTGCATTGGAACTAGAAAGACTTGGACTCAAAGCCATTAAAACAGGAACAAAACTATGGAGTTCACTTGAAATAACTGGTAATTATATGGTAGTATTGATTAAGATTCTGAAGATGTTTATAAGATTGTGCAGACTTGCTAATTTGACAACATGGATTTTCCCTGTATCCAGACACTGTTTCTTAGTACTGAGCTTTAGGATATTTAGAAGTTAAAATAAAGCAGACTTCTTTGGCCAAGACAACTGTGAGTTACTCCCTTAGGAAAAAGTACTAATGAAGAACAGTTTCCTACTCCAGAAATTTGCCTTCTGGTGACTGCAATGAACCATGGCTCTTTAGTGCTTGAGTGGCAGGATCAGTGGGTTGTCACAGAAACCAAACATACTTGCTCTTAACAACACAATAGGGAAGGCTATTTAGCTTGGACTTCTTTCCTTGTTTACTGTTGAAGACCAACATGGACTGCAATACCAGTAAGAACACAAGAGCTGTGGGATCTGTCCAGAAACCTGGAGAAGAGCCTGAGGAAGAAGAAAAAAATGAAGACCCTGGCACAGAAACAACTGCTGATGCTCTTCAGAACTTGGCTATAAAGGACAGCGCATGTGACAGAACAAGATGAAATTGGATATTGATGTGCTCCAAATACACACTGTAACTATGAAGTAAGCAACTTGTTTATTGGCATTTTGTGCCTGAAAGGATTGATCTTTGTGTTACTGACACCGTGGAACTAAAGGCAAGCTTTGTATTGGATCTTAACTAAATCTGCGTTTACAGACACTGGTGTGAAATTGCCATCTCAGCTGATGAATTCACTGCAAGAATACTCAAGGAAACTTATGTATGTTGCATGAGAAGCCTTGCCATCAACACAACTTCCTGGAAACCTGTGTTCAATCCAAAGCCATCTCACAGAAGTCAATGAAGCCCTAAATCTCAGACAGTAGCTGATTTTAAAACAAACTTTAAACCATACGTGTATGTATCTGTTTTAATTCTCTGACTCTGAAACAGTTTCTATTGCAATGAGTTTTCAGTATAAATAGCAGCTGTGTATTTGTTGTATAATCTGAAAGTGTTATTTAAGAACCATCTTGCACAAGTCTACTTTAGTATTTAAAAACTGAAATACATATTAAGTTCTGTCTATTCCTAACTGTAGACAGTTAAATTCTTATTTACTATATAACTCCAGTCTATCTGACTGTAATCAACTCTATTGCAGCAGTTTAAAAATCCTAATTATAATCCGTCTTGATTCCTCTTGGTGCAAAAACTTGCAACAATTCCTTTACAGTTTTGTGGTTAAAGACATAACTGAAGTAAATTACTGTTCTAACAAGGCCTGTACCACTTTGTTTTAGGTTGGAGGGACTTTGGCTCAAATTTACCTGTTAGATATTTAGTTCTTCATCCAAGTGACTGGGGTCACCCCAATTGTTTGAAGTTGTGTTCTGTCTGTCTGAGAACTGGAAGTGGCCACTACTGTCAGAGCTGCCTGTTGGTTATTATGATGATATACTGATATGTGCACATTCTTTGTCTTGTATGAACAAGATTCTAAGTTCTTAGTGGTAGTTTGAGACTTGAGGTGTCCATATTTGGTCACGTAAAAAGCCCTTGATGTGCTTCTCTTCCTCTGGAAACCCAGTGCAGGATTTCCTAGTGCATTTACAGCTCCACTCCCTTATGGGAGGAGAAAGTTGCAGTTCTAGGAGAAATTGTGCTGCTTGCAGTTTTGACTACCAGTTTAGTTCCTGCACTTTATAGCTGGCAGTTCTAACATGAATTTTTAAAATGGCACTTGATTCTCAAGTACTTAAGACGTTGAGTAGTGATTTAGTCCTTCTTGACACAGAATTGAAGCTACAGAACTTACTAGTAGTTTATAGTATATTTATATTAAGGAAAATGTATCCTCCTAAGCAAATTTTTTTTTCTGATACTTTTTTGTATTCTAGGTTAAGTAGATGACGGTTTAAGACTTCAAGTTAGTGGTACTGAATGTCCTGTAGTTTCTCTTATTGTGCTCAAGCCTCTCATTCCTTCTGTTTTCACTAAAATAATCTGATAATCCTATGAGATGCTTTTTGGATTCCTTTAATTCAGACTTCTACCATTTTCAGCAAATCTTCCTACACTTAAAGATTATCTAGTATTTTATCCTACTACATTCTCTGTGACATTTTCCTCCTTGGCCCAGCTAATCTGTGCCCATCTCAGAGGTACTGCCCTTCAGAGCTTGGGGGTTTTGAGGTAAGGCTGTTGTAATAGTTTAAGAAGATGCTGCTGAAGAGGGAGATGGAGCTAGAACAATGTTTTTAAATATGTCTCTACTGGATCAACATGCAACAGTAGTGTTGTGGAGCCCTGGACAGGCCTAGTATGCTGGTTGTTTTTGCTAGTAATGTGTAGCAGGCTGTGCATCATACCAGAATGCATCCAGACAGTACAGGAAAAGAAAATTATGTGGTAGGCACAGTTTCTTGGGTCTTAGAGTCTGGCATGAGGGTATTCAACTTCCAAACATCAGGACTTTTTTTGAGTGTTTCATGGGCTTGGTTGTGCCTTTTTTTTTTTTTATTTTTTTTTATTTTTTTGAAACTTCTGTGCAACTCTTTGGGAGGAAAACCAGTTGATGTATTATGTTTTATTCAAAGGAAAAGGGAAACTGTGCAAGAATTGCTACATAACTATTGAGTACCTTAAATTTATTTCAGAGTCCTGGTAGTGCCTACCCTTTATTTTTAAAGCAAACAAACAAAAAACCCCAAACAAACAAGCGACACCTCTTGACGTGTATTTTTCTTTTTGCTCATCATGCAGCCTTTCCATGAAGCTGGAAAGGATTCTGATGCTGGAATAGTGGAAATACTGGAGGGCGCTGGTTTTGTGACTTTATCAAATTTAGTGAGAATAATATTTGTGCTTTTCTCCAAAAATGGCTTATGATAATCACTAACTTTTATCAAGCACTCTAGTTAGAGGTAATTTCTTGAGAGCGTGTGTAAAATTATACATAGATAAATGAAATCTTCCCTTTTGATGACAAAGGGGACATAGAAAAGTCCATAGAAAAATTAAATGCCACTTAACTGAAAAATTGCTGGTAATATTTCATATATATGCAATGTATCTTATTCTCCATGTTAGCAAAAATATGGAGTGACAGAGGTAAATCAGTAGTTTGAACTGGAACTGGAGGCAAGATCTGTGTGCCGGGCTTGTTTGGAATTAACCTCTTCCCCTCTGCAATTAAAAATGCTTTATGTGATTGACTGAAATAGCAAGGAATTAGGGTTAGATAAAGTGAAATCCTATGTTCAGATCCTTCTCCTCCTCTCCTTGCTGTAGGACACTTAGAGCATATAAAAATACTGGTGAGATCTATTAAATTTCCTAGAGAAGTACTAAATCACTGAAGCAAGGGAATTGAGCTGCTGTCTAAGAAAGTCTCAGCAGACCAAGCCCACTGGAGGGCAATGTTGTAAAAGGAATTGCAGGACTAAAAGCTGAATTGCAGGACTAAAAGCTGTGTTACGCAGTGAGGGCTCACAATCTTTGCTGAGGTCCAGTAGGGAAGAACACAGAACACTCACCTTGCACAGCTCTCTGAAAAATATGTAGCATTTCTGATGGGTAGGTTTAACTGTAAAGGCTTTGATCTAATCTTCTGCCGTTGTTCTGCATTAATGCTTAACATTTACCCAGTGCTGATGTTTTGAAAGGGTTTCTTTTCCCATTGTTGCTGCTATGCCAGCAGTGCCTGTTGGTCACATTTGGGCATCTGTCAAATGTGGTGCCCAAAGGGTACAAATTACTTTTAAAAACTAGAGTTAAGTGGTAGTGTAAGATAAGGTCAGTGGCTCAATGGAGAGTCCTACTGGGAGACCTTTGAGGAAATACCTGCTGCCTCTAAACTACAGTTACTTTAAACTTATCATTTTTCTTTGTTTTTCAGTGGCTGAAAGAACATACTTTTGCTTTACAGAAATATGATGGTGGCACTCTGGGGAGAGTTCAAAATAATGCTGGAGATGGAAGATTTTTGATTATAATCAATGTTTTGAACTGCTGTGTGCTTCTCAAATGTGAGAAGAAAATATTTTTACATACAGTTAAAAATTATAGTGAGCTTACACTTACTGTCTTTAGGAGATGATTGTTAACAAACTGGAAGCAGATAACTTTGGGTCTATAGTTGAAAATAGTAGAATTAAAATCTATTCTAATTTAAATGTATTTCAATCTTACAGTGCAGTAAGAAAAGTAATTACTTTTCAATGTACAGAAGTATGGTATGGCTAGATGATACCATTAAGAAGGTGAATTCTTCAAATGAAATACTTAGATCAGAGGAAAATTAATTATGTTTTATTCATGAGTTTATGCATGTAGCTCTAGAATACTCCAAAAATAATGAATGCTTGAAAGCAGGCTTTCTGACTGAAAGCTATTTCCTGTATTTATCATGCAGTTTTGCAGTTATTAGAAGTGATCTCAAATTAGAAAGAATATTTGTTTCATCTCCAAAGTAGATGTAAAAACTTACTTAAAGGCTGTCATAGTAAATGTTACTTTCTCACATCCTTGATCCTTTGATCCATTTAGCTTCTGTCAAGACCAAATTGCTGCTTTCTGATGAATTTATCCTAGATGATCTACCAAAAATGTCTTAGATACTATAAATACTTGATGTTTATGTGGTTAAATTCCTAGGCACTGTCATGATGGGAATTTGTTTTTCTAAACAAATCCTTCAAGAGAAGCTTATATAAGACTGAGTAATATGTCTCAGCTGCACATATGCTCTTCATTAAGACTGTGCTTTAGCATCTTAATTCCTGAGTCCTGGCATCATTTTTGTCTCTGTAGCTACCTACTGGTTCCTGATCTGTTATGGAGTCAGCTTCCTAACCCTGGTTCATTTTATTTAAACTTTCCAGAGCTTCTATTGACTCTCCCTCATTATCTGTCAGACTCCTGTATACCCAAAGAACGCAATTTCTTGGTTTGCAAGCTTTTCACTTTGCTTTGTTCTGGGATGGCTGCTGTCTACAGTGCTTGCATCAGATCCCATCTGGACAGGCTTAAATCAATGGTAGAATCAATGTCAGAACTGAGCATTATTTGCTGGTTACATTTAAATATTTTTGCTAAAGCTGGTTTTGTGTTATGAAGTATTTGTTTTGGTAAGAGATTGCTTTTGGGGTGGCAGTGACTTGAAGATCCATAGTTTATATCTAGGACTGTCTAAAATGCAAGTGCAATCTTTGCTGCTCTGAAAAGTTTTGTGAGATCACAGGAATTTATCACTTCCAGTTTCAACAGCAGTTAGTGATGTGTGATTAGTCTCTGAGGATGCTGAAGATGATGTCCTCTGTCTTGGCTTCTCATTCAGCTAAGGAAAAACTGCTCCTCTGTCTCTTTCAGACCACTCTTAATATTCAATGAGCCTATGTCTATAGATGCTAAAATGTTAAACTTTGTTTTTATCAAGTACCAGTGTTTGCACATACAGGCACCAGCTTGTTAACCACCTGTGCTCAATAACGGGTGAGAGCTCTGGAGCTCAAAGGAGTTGAGACCAAGTTCTGTCCTTAATTTCTCCAAGTTTGTAACAATGTTCATGCCTATCCTTGTACATGGCTTACTGTACATCATAGGTTTTCATCCTTGTGGTCTCTTGGTTTTGAAGTAAAAAATCTGTACCTGATTTTCGTGGACCCCACAGTGAGTCTAGTATTTGAACACATGTTCAGAACAGTTTTCATTGCTCCTTAATTGTTATCATTTGAAAGACAGTAATACTGAAGTGAAATTTAATTGCTCTGTTCCAACTGTGTTAGAAGATTTTGATAGGTAATGGGACTTGGAATTACTGCAAGCTGGGTTTTGTTACTGATAACTGTCAAAGGTCTTTAATAACCTTGAAGCTACACTGACTAACAGTAATAGTAAACAATTTGTACAAATGGAGAAGTCCAAGAGAAACACTTGCTTAAAAATTAATCTCATGCTTTTCTGTCTCTTAAAGAAGTTGAGATTTCCATTCAACAGAATGGAAATTTAAAAGGGGGGGTTTTTGGGAGTATTTTTGAGTTCTGCAAATTTAATCAAGTGGAAGCTAATCATCAATTGGAGAAAAGTAATATTGGAAAATCTTTCCTATGCAAACAGAAAGAATTATAATTCAAAAAAGGTGAAAATGAAACCATACTTTCCCAGAAGATCAATGTAAAGCACTTTATTAGAAAAGAAAATAACTTTTTAATTTTAGATGCTGTAAGGAAAAATACTACTTCAGTTTCATTGAAATTGATTGGTGCACCTGCAGAGAAAAGCAGCTTTATCATCTCATTATCAGTCAATTAATATTCAGGTTTAAATGTGAATACTGTTGCAGTTAACTGTAAATGAATGATTTTATTGAAGTCTTAATAGATGAGGAAAAGCAGTCATCTGCTGTGTTAAATGAGGTCATGAGAGGAAAAACAAAAATGAGTAATTCTGTTAGGGATTTAAATATCTTTTCTCTGTTTCCAGAGCTTTAAATGAATAATTTTTTGAAGCAAACTTTCATTTTGATCATATTGAAGTTTGTTTATATGGTGTACTAGTGCTTATATTGGTAAGCCTTTACATTTAGACTTTCTAGTATTTCGAAGTGTAGAAAGCCTTTTCTGCAAGTCAAGAGAAGAGATTGTGCATACAAAAATTTTCCAAGTGTTTTATTGACTCCAATACTTGAAGTTCAGCTTGTACAGCTCCACTTTCTCATTCAACATATGCTTTGTTAGAATTCTCCTGCAACTGGGAGGAACGTGTGAAAGGGAAGGAAGAATGGCAATAATAAACCTTTCTTACAGCAGAAGTCAACTTTCTGTTTAACTATAAACTGAGAAGGCCACAGGTTGCTGCAGTTACTCCTTGAGAGGTGTCAGGGTATCCTAAGACAGAAGGGAGCTGATCCCAGCTAAGGTTTTCATGTCCTTTGACACAGTTACCTTTTTGGACTTGGGCATTAATCAGGCCTTAAGTTAGTGCTTTGAATGGGACTGAATGTGATAAGAGGGCTTTTATTTTCCCCACCAAAAAGGAGGTTAAGTGCATTGTAAGGCTTTAAAATGGAAATACACAGAAAAAAGCTGTTAGAAAGCAGCTGAGATTGAATTTTAAGGTGAATTAAATTCTTGGATTGGATTTTGTTTTGTAGACTAGTATGGTGTCTCTAGGATACTAAAATCTCTGTAGAACAAAAAGTATTACCAATAGAAATATTGGAGTTGCTTTAAATTTAAGTAACTTTTGCAGTACATGGAAGTTAAGTTTCATAAATATGTAGCCAAGGAAGAAAAATTCTGCTTGGACTGTAAAACTGCATGAACATTCAGCTTTCTTAAACTGTAGCATTCTCTGTTCATTTAAGCTTCTCACAAAAAGAACCCAACCAAAATAGTGATCTGTAGTGATCTGTCTCATCTGAGTAGCTGTCAAATTAGGGGTGAATGAGTACCTGCTTTTCAGTTGTGTGTACAGGTCTGTTTGTTATTATTATTTTTTTAAAAAAAGCAAAACCAGTCATAAAACAAAACAACTTCCAAACCAAACTCAGGATGAATGGTATGTATGATTTGATAACAATCAAAGGAAAAGCAGTCAGTGAACAGATGGCTCATATAATAATTGTAAGTTAACTTTCAGTGTCTCTAAACAGAAATCTATTGTAAAGCCCCAAATATTTTCTTTTCATCCAGAAAATGTAAAACCATTTTACAACTTTTTGAATTTCCTAAGTGTTCCTTTATATTTTGTTTCCTGGGAAGAAAATGTTCTGTTGGAGACTTGCCAGTTATCTCCATGCTTTATAGAGTTTTCTTCCTCACTTCCCCTCTGATTTAAACCTGCTCTGAGTGTGTGGTGTGAGGCTGTGAAGGGGCCTCAGTCCCAGCTCAGGTGGTGGGAGTGTGCTTGCCAGTGGCTCTTGGATGCTCAGACAGGGAAGTTTCCTTAACACTTGTCCAGTACTTTCAAGTGGCTGATGAGCTGGAAAGCTTTCACAGGTACTGGTTTTATGAAATTGTCACATAACTTCATATATTATTCCTGGAGAACAAAACATCCTGACCATATGCTCAAAACCCCTAGTCTTGCATTTCATTTATAGAAGGGACTTAGAACTGTTTCAGCTGACCAAAAAGAATTTACAAGGGAAGACTTTTGTGACCCTTATATGTTTCAGAGTATGATGCTCTTGAACCATTACAATTTATAAGTTTATAACTTCCTGTTTGTTTCTCTGGAGTGTTCTTATATTTCAGAAATATGTATCTTTCTATTCAAGTATCAGTTTTACTGTCCATTATTTGAGCAGGTACCTGATATCTGCCAAGCAGGATACACTGTAGGTAATTACATTTCTTGAATATGAGAAATGTAAAAATTGAAGAGAAGGCAAACTGACCATGGAGATGTGATAAATCCCAAATATACAACTGCAGATGTAAATCAGGTAGAACTGAAATGTATAGCAGAGGAGTGAATAGAAAGCTGGTTCAATGTCTGCTTTAATCATTAGCAAGCTTTTCCCCATGATGCTTAATTATCTCATTTATCTAATCTAGCGAGGCATACGACACTAACTGCTACAAAAGGACCAAACAATCATTAGTAGCCTACCCCTATGGATAGCATAGGTGGAGTAAGAGTAAACTCATTACAGTCTTTCCTAGAGATGACCTCTGTAGGCATCTGCTAAAGGAGTCTATTACTGGTGATGCTTTCCCCAGCTTCTTTCTTTTTAAATTGCTATAGCAAATCCAGTTATTGATCTGAAGTTCCTCACACTCCATAGCTCTATTGAATGTTCATCAGAGGGAACTAAATCTTCTGTAAAACATTTGTCGTACTCTTTTCTTCCTTCCAAGCTAAGGCTTCATTGTCTTTATACTGCATTTGATCTGACTTTTGATACCTGAATTTTTTGCATGGGACAAAACCCAAGCATCCTATAGCTAACTGACTTGTGCACAGAATGTTTATGCTTTTCTTCCAATTTCTTTTTTGTCCCATGTGACTTAATGTTATGTGGCTGGATCAAGTGACTGTCTGTCAAATATTCCAAGTTACTCCACAATTGGGAAAGTAAGCTGAATAGGGTATTCTGTACAAGGCTATTGTTCTTTTACGTAAGAATGTATATTGAACTATCAGAACTAAATGTTAGTGTACAATCATATGTAGGTTTTTTTGAGACACTATAGGTTTCCCTTACTGTTTTGTTCTATGTTGTATCAGTTCTAAATTCCTCTACCTTAAGAATATTGAGTTCAATCATGCTATGTGGAATTTGACAAAAGCAAGGGAGGAAGACAAAATGGTGTTTATTTGTATACCAATTAAAACCTCTCTCTTTATTGTAGCAGCAGAGAAAGAGAGCTTGTTTGTACTTGTTGGATTCTAGAGTTCTTGAGGTTTATATTTTCACTTAAATGCAAAGGAAATATCCTTGTCATTACATTACTGAGCATGTATTTGCAATTCATAGTGGTGTTCCAATAATTTCCCAACTGTTACCTGCAGAATTAAGTAAATAGTCAATAGTTTCTCTTGACAGCAGGAACTTAGGGACCTAACAGCCAATTAAATGTCACAGTCAAGTAAATTAGACAAAGCCAACTTTTCCCTTTTTGAGCACTTCCAGTATCTTGCACTTGGGGAGGGGAAACCTAAAACATAAGGACTTTGGAGATAAGCTTAATATGACAGAAACTGCAGCAGTTTCTCACTTTTCCTTCTACGATAGTGTTCCAGATTCATTTTTGGTGGGGGGGGAAGGCAGAGTTATTTCCATTATCACCCACTTTCAGGTGCTGAGCAACTTTTCCTGTATTCATGCCCTGAAAATGTAATACAGGCAGCCAGTCAGTCTAACAGGCCACTGGATCATTGAGTAGATCAGTACCACATCCATCGAGTTCAGTATTTATCTGTGCCTTCTCTTCAGACTGTTATGTAGCAAACTAAGACTTAGGCAGTGCCTGGTATCATTGTTCATTCAGTGTTGTCAGCAAATCCTTTGATCTACTGATCTTTGATCCATAATCATATATGGATTAAAGCTGTGAATGTGAAACTCTATTAGCCCTTTTTCAAGTATTCTGAAATACCTTACCCCCCTCTGTCCTGTTCCATGCTGCCCCTTTCAGTTCTTGCTGTTGGCTGGAGTCAGTGTCTTGCAGACCATTTTAGATGTGCTGGTTGACAGTCTGTTGTGACACATCATACCAGAGTCCATAAGCTACATCATGCTGTGTAGTGTCATGTTAGATTTGCCAAAATCAATGTAGGGTGTTCAAGGGAAAAAAAACAAGAAAGGTGCAATGTTATAAAAGTAAGAGGAGAGAATTCAGTGGTACAGAATATCTTCTCTCCTGTTTATAATCAGTTTGGTAAGCACACCCTAGAGAAAGGCTGTGTGCGTGTTCTCCTTTGGAGTTTTGTATTAAATGGTATGCATGGACAGTGCTTCTGCTGCAGAATGGAGCTGTAGTGAATATTGCAGCTGGGCACTGAACTACTGCAACTCAAAGGTTTTCCTAGCTTTGACAAATCTATGGATTTTGA
This sequence comes from Manacus candei, assembly GCF_025592945.1. Lineage (NCBI taxonomy): Eukaryota > Metazoa > Chordata > Aves > Passeriformes > Pipridae > Manacus > Manacus candei. The sequence goes on along the minus strand of NW_026138113.1, from coordinate 5,366,350 downwards.
ACTGATACTGAAAAACTCTTGCAGTTGACAGTATGACAGTTAAATCAGTGTGCAGAATTTGTAACTATTCCTGGTCATATTTTCATAAGTATAAAACTGTTGGCAGGAACTAATTGAAGGCTTGGTTTCAGGTGCTGGTTCACAAAATTATCTTGAGCTTTTATTAAAAAAAGCAAACGTTCAGTTTTAAAATCTCACTTCTTCGTATAATGATTTATGTTTAATATATAGAATATATACCATACACATAAGTTACGTATGTATATATAAAGATTCCCTCTTTGTTGATCCTTTAAAGTAGGAAGAAGGGGGAGGATCAAAAATAATACTGGAAGCACCATCTCTTCTTTCTTAATTAATCTCATTTAAAATAAATGACTGATATAGGGTAGATTGTAGGTATTGAATAGTGGTGATAAACGTGCCTGAGTTCAGTAAGTCTAAGCATGAACCAGCATGATTAAATACAAATTACCAGATCTCAGGGACTTGTGGATGACTTTGATAAAGGGAAACAAGATAAAAATTCAGTTCTCCCCTCTACTTGAGCATTGTGTGTTGTGTTGATGCTTCAGATGGGCTGTAAAAATTATTGATTTAAACACTTCAGGAGAGGAAAAAGAAATTCATATACTCAGTATATGAAAGTTGAAAGATAATTTTGGAGAAAAGCTTGAAAAGGTTGTCACTTGAAGTTGCGTTTAATCAACTTTGATTTCTCATAATCTCAGAATCTAAGTTGTATTTAACTATTTGCTCTAGATACTGGCTTTTTATGGCTGTTGAGCTTCTTTTTCTACCTCCTTTTCTCATATTCCTCAGCTTCTGCTGTTTGTTTCTGTTCTCAGCTTACAGAAATATGTGTTCTGATAATCCCCGTCCTTATATTGAGCTCTTAAGCTACTATAGATGCAACAGAGTAATTGCTACTTGCATTGTGAAAGAACTAAAGCCTATTTCTACCTCCTAAATGCTTTTCTCTGTTCTTGGTTTTGGTTTTGTGGTGTGTTTGTTGTTTTTTTTTAATGGGATAATCTAAACTTTACTTTTATTCTGTAAGTTGGTCCCAATTTTCCTCATTCTTTCCTAGTTAAGTAAATAGATTCTGTTCCTCTCAGCTGCAATAGGATGTAGAAAAAAGACATTGTTAATGTCATCTAGGATTCTCGATTCACTTGTTTCTTCTTTTCAGCAGCTTTTATATTGCAGATGATCTATGTATTTCTATTAGATTAGTAAGGAAGAAGATACTGTGATAAATTCAGTGGTTTTGTTGTTGTTCACTTAGTCTGCTTTTAAACAGTTTAAAACTTGCAGTTCACTCTCCCCATTGTTCCATGTAAGTGTTTAAGAAGATTAGGCCCCAGAATTCACATTTTTCATGTGAATTGCTCAGAAACCAGTTTAGCTTAAAAAACATGAGGATTATACTCCTAGTTCATGACAATTCATTGGAAGTCTTTACCTTTAAAATGCTTCTTATTTGTTACTTTTAAGAAAATGTCTGTGTAGGAATTAAACAGTGCTAGCCCAATGAGTATGAAGTATAGTCTAGCAATACTTCACTGCTACTTTCTCATTTCATGTGAACTGTGGTGGAAAAAAGTGAAGGACATCTAGTTTATTCCTTAGTTTAACTGAATGTTTTGGTGTAACAATGATGCTACTTGTGTTACTATGGAATGTGAACAAATGTAAATAACCAGGTGTTTTTCTGGTATGTGTGCATACATTTGCATGTGAGTACTTGTGCTGAAATATGAATCAAATACAATATTTATTTCCTGCTTGAAAAGAACAGTTGGTAAATCTTGGCAATTACCAGTGAATAAACTAACAAAAGAGGTAGTAACTTGCATCCTCCAATTATAGGATATAACAGGGATCCCAGACAAGGTTTGTTGTTATTGCTTTTGCTGTTCTATGTTAGATGTTTAGAGGGCTGGAGCACCTCTCCTTTGCAGACAGGCTGAGAAAGTTCCAGTATCTGAAAGGGCTACAAAAGAGCTGGAGAGGGACTTTTCACAAGGTCAGATAGTGAGTGATAGGGCAAGGGGGGATGGTCTTAAAATGAAAGAATAGGTTGAGGTTAGATATTGGGGAGAAATTCTTCCCTGAGGGTAGTGAGGCACTGGAACATGTTGCCCAGAGAATCTATGGCTGCCCCATCACTGAAAGTGTTCAAGGCCAGGTTGGATGGGACATGATTTTGTACAAGATCTGGTTTTTGCCCAAGTTAAGGTTTTGGAAGAGAACTTACTTACCTTGTGGCATTTCTGAGAGTTGTGTGACAGATTCATGCTATATTTTTCACTGCTATAAATGTTACAGATATATCAACTACATCTATTATCTTCATGTCTGAAAGCAAGATATTTAAATGTGACTGAAGTACACTTAAACCACAAGATGACTCTAGCTAAATGGCATGATATTAGACTCCATTTAAACAATATGAAAACAGTGTTACAGGAACTGCTGTTATTGTTGTAAGGATATAATGAATTTGCATTTATGCTGTGGAAGAAAGATTTCAATTCTGTATGGTTTGTGAACCTAAGTAGTCTTGGCTCTGATCTTTACTTTCAATAGTAATACAAAATTAATCTTAACAGTTGAGTTAATTGGAAAGAAAAATGACATCAAACCCAGAAATAAGCCTAATGAAATCCATTAAGTAAGTTAATGATTACATAATTGTATTCATTTAAATTCAGAAATGGATCACTCCAAAATTAATTTTTACTGTCTTTGTATGTTTGAAAATCTATTTATCGTTGAAGTGAGGGATCACTTTCATTTGATTAGCATTTTGCCTTTTATTGTTATAAAATGCACGTTATGTTTTGGAGTTAACTTATATGACTGTTATTAACACTGTAAGGGAAAGTCTGTTCAGTGGGGAGATCGCTTAATAGACTTAACAGTGGTGGCCCAACCAAAAACAGAATGAGCCAAAATGTAGGGATAGCAGACCTTAAAGTGCTTGTATTGGAATAACTGAGGACAGACTTCTGGCTGACCTCCAACTGTTAAGCATACAGATTTCTTTCTGTATGTGTAATATCAGGCACAATCCTGTGATAGGTACTTTGATTATAATTCTCTTTCCATTCTGTACTCTTGTCACTAGTACTGTTTCTACTCCTTGACTAAACTGAGATGGGAAGGGTGTCTTTAAAGTTTCTTTGTTTGTGGAGTTTTTGTATGGTGCATTGCTGCAACAGCAGAAGGACTCAAAGATAGAACAGACTGTAATGTGATTCCTTTACCACTCCATTTGTAGTTCACACTGCAATGCCAAAACAATTTTGGGTCACCTGTGTGGAGTGTGCAACTTTGTTGTGTTGCCATTTTGATTAATTACAGTAGGAATTAACAGTTCTAAAATTACTTTGTAATCTTATGATCAACTAATTATGTCTCTCCAATTATCAGATGTAGTCACAGTGCCATTCTAATGCAGGTCTGTGTAAAGCATGTTGTGGTAGTACCACAGCTTTGCATTTGGATGATGACATCATAGATATAATAGAAAAGAGAAAAATAGCTTCTAATTGATTAGTGGTCCTAAGGAGGTAGTTTAGTACAGGAAATCAGAGCACCATATAAGGGTAACCGTTGGTGAGATTTTTTTCTTTTTAATCTTAAAGTTGGTTTAGGCAACTTAATGGTTTCTAATTTGGCTGTAGGAATTGTCAGTGTTCTTATTATTCCCTTGTACTTGTGTATGTATCAAATTTTTATTTTTACATCGTAGATAACTTGCATTATAAAACAGCATAAAAGCACTTACTCTAGGGGGAGAAGCAGTTAACTACTTACCAGGGATTTTCCTCCCCACGCTGTAGTAAACAGCTAATGTGGAGACCTAACAAGGAGCTTCAAATCATTGAGCTGGTCACTTAACTAAAGGTCAAATAACTTCCACAGAAAGAGCACTCAGTGCTGGAGGGGAACAGACCAAGTTCAGAAACAAGTTTGTTATTGTATAAAGAGGAAGTGCAGCAAAATATAGATATTGAAATCTAAGCACTGAAGGCTCTGGGTTTCTCCAGACTTCACACTGAATGTATAGGTTTTTCTCAAGTAGATACACTCATTTTGTTTCATTATTACCTCACAAAACTATGTTTGCATCACGTTGTGCTCTGTGTAACAATTCTAAAACAAGATGCTACATGGCTCTCAGTATTTCTCCAGCAACAGTGGTTATGCTTTTGCACAAGTAAAACTGTGTTTTGCACCTGTATAGAAAAAGACATTTCTTTGTAAAGAATTGTTCAGAGACTTGTTTGCTACATAAAAAGTTTTGGTAGTGCTCCTTTTTGTGGAACTAAATATGGAACAAACTGAATGTAACTCATAATAGTAGGTCCCTGTTGAGGGAAATCAAACTTGCACACAAGTTTGCCATTTTAGAAGACTGGTCAGCTGCAAAACAACAGACTTAAGTAAACAGCCTTGCCTTATAAAAAAGAAACAAATGTGGAATGTCAGCAAATGTCCTTTTCCGTAGTTTGGAACATTGCTAAAATTGGCCTAATGCCAGGATAAAGAAGTGCTAGAACTTTGAGAGTGTCTGAGCTGTTAAATTGGATGTACTGTGGTTATTAATAGAACCTAGAGGATGTAAGTAATGAATTTAATATTGATTGAAATACCACTGTCTCAGAGTCATGCCTTGGGTAACTAGTGCCTTTGAAACTACTCTGATTTTTATTGAGTTATACATTTGAATATTTCCTTGAAATGTTCTTTCAAATCAGTATAAATTATTGCATGTAACTTGTATGCCTTGATCTTTGACTTCCATGACAACAGGATACAGATAAATATATTTCCATAACAATTGTAGACAATGTTTAGTATCACTGCTACTTTCTGTTAGTGCTACTTGCTGCAAGAAGAAAATAGCATCACTTTATGTGACTTGAAAGGAGCTTTTGTTGTAATAATTGAAGAAAAATGTGCACTCAGATGATCATCTGAGGAAAATTGACTGACAGTAAAAATGACAGAGTAGGAGAATGCTATTTTGTAGTGTTTTGAAGTTGCTCCTGGCCAATTTTATCAGTGATGCTGTTTGATAGACTTGAAGGAAACTATTTAACTGATGTAACACTGAGTTCAGATTGGTGTATATTAAACTTCTAAAATGGATGCACAACGACCTTGTTATAAACATCAACTGTTAAATTTTCAGTTTTTCAAGCTTTAATTTTCAAATTTAAGAGCCACAGCTTTCCGATTCTTGAATGTTACATGACTTAACATCTATGTAGTAAGGACCTATTCCATCTCATTCAAACTGAGAAAAAATGCAGTGACATCAAAATTGGTGTTTAGGAATACTGATAATTTAAGTGGTGCATCTTTAATTAGTACTTTGTAATATAGTGCTGGTATAGTATTGCAAAACTAGAGATGTTTTACCAATATCTAATACTTTTAGTTGTACTGTGTAGATGGCTGGATGTTAATTCACTATGTATGATTTGAAGGCCAAGCACTGAGCTTTCACTGTTTACACAGAAGGTGAATTGATACCTCTGCTCCGATATTGTTACATAAACATTCATAAACAAAGGATCAGATCTAGAATATTGTTGTAACATCCATATCTCTCAGAGAATCTTAGGTAAAATTGGTGCTTTATGCACAGAATATGATTTCAAAGAGTAGTATTTAAGTATTGCATCTCTATAGCATTAAAGTATTGAATTTCTAGTTGCTGTTCTGCGGATTCCCCTTTCTAGGTTTTTTTTTTTTTATAATCTTACACTTTCTGAGTCAGACTTGCCAATAACTTGAAGATCCATGCAATTTGCTCTATATTCATATGTAGCTTATACATCTCTAGAGCTTTAGATGTTTTTTTACATTTCTCTTATATGCATTTTTTCCTCATTATTACAAAATAAAGTGTTATAGACTTGAAATCACTTCCTCTCTTGCTGCTACTGTTTTGAGTCAATGTTTAAATCTTAATAGATATAAAAATAAATATGTTTTCATGGCAATAGTTGGCAAGACTATTCAGTAGTGCCTTTCAGGTTATATTATGAATTAGCAACAGATATGTGAGACCACACTCAGAAAACTTTAACAATGGAAAGAAATGTCAGGATGTGAAGAACTGGCTAAAGAAGGCTGTTTATCTTTTTAGGATTGAATATATTGAGTAAAAAAATCCTGTAGATGTAACCTTTGGAGTTTTAGTGATGTAAATGTTGTTTGCATCTTAAATTGTTTTCTTTGTGATGTAGCTTTGTGTTGTGCTCTGTCCATATATGTTTGTGATTCTTCAGCAGCTTACTGGAGAATGGTATCTACCAACATAAATATATGATAAATATGTCTTGCAGTATATAGAAAGCACATCTAGTTCAAGTGTTGCCCCAAGTATTCTGTGAAATATTGGAGTGGTTTCTTAAAATGGATTTTACAAGATCTTAGCCCAGAATGGTTGGCTTCAGTGCTAGGACACATTTGTTCACACTTAGGTATATTTCTGTACTTCATGAAACAATCTGTATTGCTTCCTATGTGGTTTGTGCTCTACACTTCTCATGGCTTTTTTTCCCAAATAAGTGAGCAGCTCTTTACAAAAGGGAATTAATTGCTTTGTTTTAGATAAGTGAATACAGTGTGCAAGTAAAATATGGTTAAATTGCTTTCTCACTTGTATCAGAATTCTGTGGCACAAGTGGAAGGCAAGTGGAGTCATCATTCAGTTCCATCCATATCAAGTGAGCACATGTAATATTAAGTTACCAACAAAAGTAAGTTTGAAATATTTCAAGTACTTCAATTTGCCAGTATTCCAAGAATAAAGCAAGTATGTAATGCTACTTTTATGTGAATATGGTAATGGTACAGCATGGAGAAAATAACTTTTATTTAAAATGCTTACTCTTAATTGTATGAAACTACAGCACAAAGAAGCAGAATTAGTCTAGAAATGCAATAGTGTGACAAGGATGAAAAGTGATGTGTAATACTAATACTAAAGCATTAGTACAGCTTGAGGAGCATTTACTTAATTCAGCAGTAGAAGTATTTGTGCCAACACTTCATTGTCAGGATTGGGGCCAGAGGTAATCTTATTTTTTTGTGCAGTGTCAGATTACCATATGGATGATTTTTGTGTGTAATCTCTGCACGTTTCTTATTAAGAAGCTGTGGTGGAAAAATCTGCTTTGTGAACTTTCCTTGCCGAAGCAGGATGGTGGACTAGACTTTATATAAAGGTCTCAAAAATATTTGACAACCCCACTTCCCCCCAGCTGTGCTGTAGTTTGTTTTAGGCATGGCTATGAAAGTATTTTGCACTATTTGTTTCAACAGTTCCATATTTATAATATGTTGTTTTTATGGAATACAGAGATACTCATGTGATATATAAAAAAAAAATGGAATAAAAATTATGTACTCTTTTATATATGTTATTTGATATCTTGAGAAACCTTTCTTGTATTAAAGTGGATAAAATGACATTTTAAGGTCATGCATGCATGATCAAACATGATGCTGCTATTTACAATACATTTCCATTTTTGGACTCCTTTTAGTAAGTTAGAAATGGGTTTCTCAATGTTTTAGATTTTTTTCTTGGTTGCTATATTTGTATAATTGAGGCTTTGAATGCCAATGATGTATGCTGCTTCACAATTAACCATTTTTAAAAAGGCAGTACTTAGCACCCTATATTTTTTGTACTTCTAGTATGAACATTAATAGAATATTTTGTGTAAATTATCAATAGTACTTAATACAGAATAACAGCAGCTTTAATCTAAATTATTGTTAAATAATCACTTCACAAAGGGTATGAGTGTAGTAATCTCATCTTAAAATTTAATAGGATCTTTGAGCAGGGATATTAAAAAAAAAAAGCCCCAAGTGCCCTAATAAACCAAATTCCTCTTCTCCAAACCTAAAGGTTGCAGTTGCATAACAGTCAAGGTTTCAGATGGCAAGCAAATGACTGAAGTGTATATAAACAACTAATATCCGTGTACACTCTTTTCTATCATGTGCTTCTGCCAAGGAGTCTAAATATTTCAAGAAAATCTAAGAAATCAGAAGAAGAAGATATTGTGTTTTGTGGTTATTTCTGTATTGGGGCTGATGTAAAACTGCAGATGAAAATTCCCTCGGTGTTATGAAAAGCTCAGTTTCTGGTTGTCTGGTGTGCCTTCAGTTGAGGCTTTGATAAGAGTATTTGCAGTCTGTGCACCTGCAGGGAACCTTTTAGTAGTCCTGGTCAGTGCTTTGCCCAGGCATTCCAAGTCAAATGGAATAACTATCATGCATCTCATCCAGGTGAATTTAAGTCTTGAGAGTGAGAAATTGTGGTTAATAAGTGAACTTTAATCCTCTACTTCATACCATAATGCAGTTATGACATCATCCTCTTTTTGTAGCAGTCTGGTGTTTTTTGGTTTGTTCCAACATGGCTTTCCCTGACAGGCAATCTTCTCTAAGGAATAACTAATTTTGACCCAGGTACTTCTTAAACTTCATTTCTGCCAAGCCAGGACACCACTTTATATTTGGACTTTGAAATATGGTACATAAATGCATGGCTGACTTCTTGTGCACTAATTTTCTTGAGTTGGCATTTTTAGTTGCAATTTGTGCATTTTCTACTGCTGCAGTTTCCAAAGAACTTAATGGGCCCTTACGGACTAAAGTGGCTGCAGGTTTTGCAAGCATCTATCATAAGATGATGATCTTGTAATTCTTAGGAAATGCCAGAGTCTGCAGTCTCTGACTGGGTACAAAATGTCATACAGGACTAACAATATGACATTACACCTTGTAAAATTATTGTATAGTAGAAGTAAGTTATAAAATTAGGGAGCATATCTCTGAATGTATTTCACACTTTTGAAGATTACAGCCTCTGTCTTTGAAAGATTCCATCAGCTACCGTGGCTGTCTCTATTTCTTGTCCATTAAGGTTTTTTTTCCACACTTAGGTGCATTTGGACTTTTTGAACTTCCAGTTTATCAGACTGGTGAAGCCTCAGCTGACCTGATTGAGTAGTCCTGCTTTGAGTGGGAGACTGAACTGTGTGAGCTCTGGTTATGTCTTCCAACCAGAGCTTCTAAACTGAATCCCCAAAGACCTGTTCATATAGCAATGGTACCATTATCTTCCTACTCCCTAAAGGCCATTTTTCACTTCTAGGAAAAACTGTTGTACCTGAATTTCTGATTCTGAGTGTCTTAGAATTTAAGTGCTCAGAAAAGTGACTTAGGATTTTTAAGATGTAATCAGGTCTCAAGGAAAGAAGCAGCTGGTGACTTACTGGGTTTGCAAAACAGATAAGCCTGAGGGCCTGGAATACAACAAAGGTGCTTTGGAGAAGTTGCAAGACACCTCTCAATGAACACCTCCATAACAGCCTTTCAGATCAGCCCAATTCCCAGTTGATGACTGTGCTTGCATTTCATAATTTTGCTTTGCCCTCTTCTTAGAGAAAAGGTGAATACAACTGATGGTTCCTCTGTACAATGCATTTACTTTGTTAATGGTTTTTGAGAGTCTCCAGGTTTTAGTTTTGCTTTTATCTTCAGGACCTAACTAATTTGAAATCTCACTTTTAAGTTCTACATACCCCCCATTAGTTCTTTTCATGATAATTTTCTAGAAATGCTTTGTTTGCACTTGGTTGTACCACAATTAGTGTACTAGACAAGTTTAATAACAGTAATAAGTCCTGGCTTCTTAATGACTATAACCTTGGATGATTTCAATGAGAAATATTTCCCTAATGTCCTGAAAAACGAGTTATCAGAACTTACCTCCCTTGTTGTATAGGTCTTGAGTCTGCTACTGCTGACTGAATTTCTGCTGGAACAAGGGCAATTGGTTATTGCCAACCAAATGCCAAAACTCATGTTATGAAAACAAAGATTTCTCTTAGTTCTTATTAAAATGTTTTCAGATGCTGTAGTGTGTTTAACCAAACCACTTATATCCCAGGAATACCCAGCAGATGGCAGTTTGATCAAACGTGTATTTATTGGATTTACATAGGACTCTAAAAAGCTTTAAATATTTATCCAAATTCAATAAAACTCTGTTCCTCAAATCACATGCTTATGCTTCTTTCAGTACATTGAAATGCATTAAACTGGTAGTCCAGCTTCCAATAGTGTTTCATTATATAAAAGCTGGTGTTTTATGTCCTGACTTAAACCTGTAAAATTAGGCTGAAACTTTACTGCTCCTTGCAGTAAACTTAGGGAGCCTAAAGTCACTTAAAAAAACCTTCTAAAGACTAAATAGTACAGTTTTGTCATGTTGTGTTGTTCTTAGTATTTGTGAACAATGTATTATTGTATAAAAGCCCTTACGTATTTGGTATAGCTGGTAAATGATGTGAGACGTTAATCCTTGCATATATGCAGCTAACTGCATATTTATGCATGTGGAGAAGTACAAATGATGGCATTAAAGCCAAAAGTTGGCCTATGCCTTTACTTCTCTAGTAAACTGTGAAGAGAGGTTTTTATACCATTCTACTGTAGTTGAACAGTAGTTCAACTGTAGTGTGGTGTGCGTGCTTAAACTTTGAAATACAAAAAAATTCAACAGCAGCATGTAGTTAAATATCATAGCAGAACTCTGAATGTATAGGTTGTAATGGCTCTGCTGTTTGTTCTTATTACTTGTTGTTTTTCAATCCATCACTTTCCACTTTATTAAAAAAGGAAACAGAAGTACTGCTTGCTCTTGTGCCTCTTGCCAGAGTGCATGTATATGTCTGAGGGAGTACATGTGAGCCTCACATGACAGTTCTTACTCTGCAGTCACCTGGTAGAGTTCTACCTTGCTAATTGTGATTGTAACAGTAGTTACTGACAACATGTAGAGGAACATAATGTAGAAACTTGGGACAGGGAAGCTGTGTAACCTCACTGAAACATAATGCATAGTAATTATTGTAAAAGCATTGCAGGGTAATCAGAAGGCAAAGACTATGAATAGAAACAGGCTTTTTATTGAGTGCTACCATAGTTAACTGCAGCTTTAGAATGAATCAAAGTAGCTGATGTGCACACCTAAGTAAGTGGATTTTATTTTGGCCAAACTCCTCATTTTTAGCAACATTTGTTTTCACATAGGAGCACTTCAGATTCTGGAAGTTTCTTGTTCCTCTGTAGCTGTTTACTAAGCTTAATTTCCAAAGGCCTTTAAGATTGGATTTAAACTGTTGGGTTCTGTAAGTGTTTGTTTGCAATAAATGCTTTATTTAAACCTTTTACTTAAATATTTAAAGTGCTTTAGTTAATTAAATGATAATCATGGGGATCCCTGAAACAGAAATATAGCTTGCATCTCTTCTTTTGAAGGGGAAATACAACACTGTAATGGCTGTGGTGTTCACCCACAGTCCCACCTGTGCCTAGATTAGAAATATTCAAATAGTGATTCAATAAATAAGTACCACCTAAGAGCATAATATGGATGATTTAGATGGGATTTTTATTCTGTTGTTGTTAACATGCTATTTCCTGAGAGTGATTATTGTCCAGGCCAGAAAATACTCCTTGCTTTTCTGTTGTTTTTTCTAGACCTCGCCAGCCATAGATCCTAGCCCTCAGGAATGCAGTTGACTTCTGTTTAATGCTAGGCCACTGGAATAAAATATACTTCAAAAAAACATACAGGGGTTTTTTTATTACCTAACTTTAACAGCTCCTGGTTTTGCAAAGACGACTCAACAGGAACATATCCAATGCTTTTATTTCCTAGTTGGATTCCCCTATCATAGGAACACTTGTAAGTGCTGCTGTTTTGATGGTAGTTCTTCAGTTTGTATGAAGGGATTCAAAATCTTCTTGAAGTGTAAAGGATTATCTTACTTGTATTAACAAATTCCTGGACTGAATCAATATTATCTGATCTGTTAGAGATAGGTTCTTTCCTTTGGCACAAGAGGTGTTAATACCTATTATTAAGTGTTAGACTCTCACACAGCCTGTGCCTCATGTTTTCTGTTAGTCTTGCACAGTTTCAGGGGATGGAAAGGAAGAGTTTCATCACTGGAATACACACAGCAAAGTAATATGATCAGACTCAAATTTGACACACTGAGTAATCTGTGATATGCTAACGTTTCAGTATCATGTTAGTATTGCATTAGACTAATATGACACTAATACAAAATGACAGGAAAAATGACTAATACAATAAGACTTTCATATATTACTTTAGGGCTGCCATATCTGTCCTTTTTAATTCACCTGAAACCCTGTTTAAATGCAGAATGAGAGCTGAATCTAGAGCATACTGGGGAAAAACCCATTTTAGGAAGAAGGCCACTTCAGATATTGTGTAACAACTAAGATAGAAATAAGCTTACAATACGTGTAAGCTTGGTGTTTACTTACCAAGAATGTATCAATTTTCCCAAGAGGATGCAATGTGATGGTGAACTGTAATAATTTGTTTGAATGGTGGGTATCTGCAGTTCTGATTGAATAGAATTCTCTCCATTTTAAATTGATGACAAAATATAATTTGAATAGAAGGGACCAGGATGCTGTCTAGAAACTCAGTCATGAAGGATTGGTTCTAATAATGGTGTTTTTGCAGACTTTTTTGACTAATACTTACAACTTCCTGAATTCCAAAACACAAAGTATGGTAACCCTATACTTTGATGTGTGCCCATCTTTTGATTTTAGATAGTGCATGGAGTTGTTACGGTCAACAAGATGAGAGTTCTTCCAGCTGGCTGTGCTTGGTGTTCATTGTCCTGCAGAACTGCAGTTCTGTCTGATTTTACACTTACAACAGATTGCCTTTAGCAACAGATACACATTACTGACTTTACTACTCTTCCCTGTGTTCTTGCTATTAGAATGTAACAGGGAGATTTTTAGAACCTTAAATTCTAGACCTGGCTATTAAGTCATGTTTAGCTGGTTGTGTATGTGTGTGTATATGTCTGAGTAATTAAATAATGAGCTGAAGTGGAATTAGACATTTTTAAAAGGGATATGTCAAGCAAGTCTAAAGGTCTGTGGGTGTTTCAGATATGGTCCAGGGCTAACATAACAAGAACCTCAGTGGAGGTCATAAAAAGAGACCTACATGTTTAAAGCTGAAAACTAGTTTTTGTGCTCTCTTTTGGCTGTTCTTTTGTAGTAAGCAGAAAGGAGAATGACAAGTTTCCTGAAGGATTGTCAGCTTTATTAATGAATTCAGTTCCTTACTGCTTGTTTAGGACCAAACACATAATGCTAAGAGATGTCTCTGGGTGTCTTTTCAAATTAAACTGGCCCTGAGCAAAACTGAGTAGGCAAAGAGAGGCATAGGACATCATGTTAGTAAGTCTTCATGAAGCCAATTTGAACAGTCCTGGATATCCATCTTCCTTGTTTCCTGTGACTGATTTTTGTATATTGCTTACAAGCTAAGACAGCTCTATCATTTGTCAGGTTGCTGTGACCCTTTGCTAGGAAAGTCAAAGGAAAAGCATGGTGGTGGTAGCATTTGATTGTAAGGATAATGGTAAATCAAGTAAAATGACTTTTTTTCTCTGAAAGATCAAGTAATAAGATGTAAATATGTGTATATGCATCTGCTAAAATAAGTAAGTTCAAGTAATACTTCTACTTGTTCATATTTAAATGCTGTAGCAGACTGATGCTATTGGCAATGGAATGGGCCAGTATCCTGTTGTGAAAGATGCACTGTCAGGACTAACATAAAGGCTTCACTTTTGCCTAAGATGTTCTGTCCTTCTCCGGCTGTGCTTTTCCATCTTCACAGGAAACATTTACTGATGTCAAAAATACCAGTGTTGGTAGGAGTTGAAAGGGAGAAAATATGAGGGGGGCATCAGTTCAGTCTTAGATGTTCTTAAACAATGAATAAAACAGCATGTCAAGGAAATTAATGACATTCTTGAATGTGTAAGCAAAGGTGCTGAAAAATACCTAGTTAATATTACCTTTCTACATGGCACTACTGAAACCAAAATAGGGATGCTAGTGTCTGGTTCTGATGCTAAAAGTTTAAAGGGGATGTTGATGAATTGGATAATTGTCAGAAAGTGCTAATAATACCTGGAAAATTTGGCTTTTAAATGAATTTGCCTCTTACATCTTTCATATTCAAAAGAAACTCTAGTATTAATTTAGAAAGCAAGATTCCCCCAAAAAACTTATGTTATGCTGAATTCCTCTTGTGCTCTGTGTTTGTCTAAACAGTTGCTATGCTCACCTACAGAGCACAAAGTAGAAAACAGGTGGTCAGAAGCATATGTCAAAGGGAAATCTGTATAGATTTACAGTTTCTCCATATTAGCTTAAAAATTAACAAGTTGATGTTATTTCTCCTACCCAATGTGTTTATTGGTCAATAAATGGTCTATCATAATTGTTATGATATTGTCATAGGTCTAACTCACGTTTTGTAAACTGAGATGAAAATATCCCTCTATGGGGTGCATAGGCATAGTTACAGATACTCAATTTGTAAGTACAATTTTGGAAATTAAAGGAAGTAGCCTGGTTTTAATCAAACCCACAACACTATTTTAATGTGTTTGTCATTTCTGAGGGATGAGAGTACAATAAAGTGTGGATTATTTTGATGTGTACTTGCTGTTAAGTAGCTCTTAATGTAACTTGAATAGCAGTGCACGTGTACATTGTCGGAGAGCTCGCTGGCTTGGGGAGCTTATGTGGAACCTTGCCATGCTTAATGTACTGGACAGTTCAAAGCTCAGCAAGCTCAAGATTTAGAACAGGTGTTTGTCTAAGCTACCATTCAAGTTCTGAAATGATAGAGACTCTGCAGTCTCCCCAGGCAATCTCTTCCAGTCTCTGCTGATAGAAGGGGTTTTGTTTGTATTTAAGCTGAAGCTTTCTCATTGTAATTTAAACCCATTATTAGTCCTGTTCTGATGGGCATGGAGAACAGATTATCTTCTTCTTTGTATAGCAGTAGGGGGTTATAAATGTGCCCCTTTTTGTACAGAAACTTCAGGTGAGAGTTTGAGAACCCTGCAGTCCCATTCTTGTGTACTGCCTATGTGAAACTACAGGGAAGTATCTTTCTGCTGTTCTCATCAATATGTAAACAATGATTCCCTTCCCAGCATGAAGATACTCATGAGACAGTAGTGAAAATTAATCTGCATTATCACCACTAGCATTTTAACAGGGGGCTCCCCATAGCTATTTCTTAGCCTGACAGTGTTTCTCAAGGATAGAAGACTGAAAAATGGAAATGAAGTGTTTTTCTAATCTTCCCATTTAAGTAATTTGTCAGCAATGAGTAACATCACAAAAAGGTATTTTGAGCCATATATTAGGATATCTTTGAGACTTGGTTTAAAACCAGCAGAAGTAGAATATATTTTTTCACAGAGAATGCATTGGATAGTGTGATGGCATAGACTTGCAGCTACTTTGTATAGTGTACCATAGGGCAGAAAAAGCTGTCAACTTTATAAAGGAAGTTACTGGTTTCCAAAGCTGTGATTGTAAGCTTTAACAAGATGTCACGGTGTTCTTGAAGCTTTCTAGCAGTTATTCAGTCATTCTGCAATTATTGCCAACCTGGAGTGTCTTCGGTGTTACTGCTACTTTACATATATGCAACACTGAAAAGACACATAGGTATTTTTTGTGTATGTGTTCTCTAGAGTTTCCTCATCACAGGCATATTCTATACCCTGTGTTACTCTTAAGAACAGAGTAGGACAGGACAATTTCCAGCAAAGCCAGCCACAGAGCTGGGGTCAGAAATGGAGTTGGTCAAACAGGGAATACTGATCACTAAGCAAGAAGCTGGTATGTGAGTTATGACTGGGGGAAGGAGAGAAAATTTGGTGCATCACTAAAGAACAGGTGAGTTTGGGTGTTTTTAATGCTAACTGTGCAGGTTGTGACCAAAATGTTGTTAACTGATCAATAGACCCACATTGTGGGGCAATGGCTCTGCACAGGCTCCCCACTGTTAAGCTGTCTTTGCTGAAGTCAGAGCAACAAGGTTCATTCAAGTAGTATATAGAAGAAAGAGGGATCCATGAGGAGATACTCCATTCACAAGCTTTTCCTCCTAAACTGAGAGCTGCAAATGCTGGATTGTGTCAGAAAAAACTCTCAAGATACCCTATTGTTTCTCAGCAATTCTAGTGGATCATGTTCTGTTCATCAAGGTGAAAAATTTTCAGTTTATGTTATGCTATCTTTCTGCTTCAATTCAGAGCTCTAAAGTGAATATTTGTTTTTGAGATGTTTATCTTAATGACATCAAAATGAAACTACCTTTTTAGTTTTGTTCTTTTTTCCTGTATGCCAAACTGATTTTCTTGCCAGTACAGTTAAAATTTTGCTTCTGATGTGTCATTGATGTTTGAAGTGATGGCAGACTACCATGCTCAATTATGGGAATTAACTCCCATAATTTCAGCAGAAGCCTTGTGCCATCTCTAATTCTGGTGTGTAGCTCCTTGTTGGGCAGCTTCCACTTTCCTTTTACCCATTTATCTCTTTAGCTCCTGTATTTCACAGCAGCTCCTATGCTGTGCTTCCAGAGGGCTCTATGTAATATTGTGTGATTGAACAGAAGAGAAATTTCCAATATATACAATGAATCTTGCTATGATGGGTTGGTGTCTTCATTTTTCTGGATGTCAGTAGACTTGGTGGTACTTGAAAAACCTATATTGAAAGCCTTTTAATTTTGACTTCAGAGCTTTGCACGTGTAATAATTATTTTCAAATAACTGTTATCTGCTTGCATTTTAGAAAGGTTATGCTGGGGGAGTGCAGTCTGCTTGTCTCTTTGCCTGGTTAGCATCATTAGAGGCCCTGGAATTTGTCTAGTTGATTATACTGTAGAAAAGTAATGTTTGTCTTGTTTCAGCTGTAATGGTCTATGCATAAAAATGAGAAAAGACTTGAAAAGAGAGCCTAATTAATAATATTCTATCTGCTATAGGTAGAAAAAGCAAAATTGCTCTCTGGAGTACAGAGCTTTTGCTGGAGTCTAGGAAAGGGTTGTTTCTAAAAGCCTGTATGCTTTTTCTAGCTGTACTAGTTTATGTAGGCACAACTATCACTTTTCATTATGAGTGAGCGGGGGAAAAACCAGTGTAATTAGTTTACAGTTCTATGAAGTCTTCAGAGAAAACTGAGGCTACTTTCATGTTTAAAGTTCGGGAGGTGGCTGTATTTTTTTCAATATCAAGGCCTGAGGCGTCATCATGCTGATGAATAACAAGGAATTTTGACATCTAAATCATTAGTAGATTTATTTTGGTTTATGATTAATAAACAGGCCAGAAAAATACTGCCTTTCGTCTGAAAAATAATAAAAAAATCATAAATTACAGAAAGTTTGCTTTGTTGAGGTACTTAGTGTTTTGTAGCCCAGAATAATAGTGTAGCTGGAAAACTGAATAGCAAGTGATAAGTGCTTAAGTGGTACCATAAATCACATTTTAAAAAACTGCCAATATGCTGTACAAAATGGATTTCTATGGACAAATGGAGAAAAAAACTTAAAGGAATGCACGGTGAAAATGGTAGTAGTAGAACAGCATCTTTACAGATGTATGTGAGCTAACTTAATTTTGACAGAGCTATAAAATGAAGTTCTGGTAGCAGCAGGTCTGTGATATAGCACTGCATGTTTGGGGTTGTGGGTTTGGCATTTTCTAGTAATTTTTTTAATTCTAGTAAAAATAAATCTGCTTTTAAAACTTATATTTTAATGGAAATAGGCATCTGCCTCAGCAAAACAAAGCTCTTAATCATCATTTGTGACTCACTATTTGTAAACACAGTTGCAGTCATAAAATACAGATTATTGCTGGAGCAGAGGCCTGGTTTTGAAGCCCCATTAGAGGGATGTGTCATCTTCTTTCATTCTGAGCTCAACACATGAAAAGTGGTGATTAATCAGGAGGTGGGTGGGACTCTCATACTGTAGTCATCAGTGTGTCACTTCATCTCTGACATATCCTTGAGTTGTCATTAGGTGTCCTCATAAACCACTGGAGGAGGTAACACCTCATCCACAGGCTTCTGGAGAGCGTTATCCTCACACTGAGTTTCCTCAGGAGAGGTGTTAAAACATTCTGAAGTATGGAATAAGCAACTAGTAACTTCAGACTCTCTAGAAGACGTGCTCTTGTGGATACCATAGCCAGTAATTATCATCATGGGGTGTTCAGATCTGTGCTCAGTCCTTGTAACTATTTAACTGATGAGAGATGTGTAACTTGTGGTTTTTTTGGATTTAGTCTTTTGGCATTTCATTTATCTGACTTAGACACAATTGGTGTGTAAACATCATCAATCTTGATGTTATCAGGGAATGTTTTTGGCAGTGGCACTTCAGATTCAAATAAATACCCCTAGCGGAGTTCTATGAAACTTTTTCATCTTCATAAATTGAAACTTGGATGGAAAACTTCTAGCAAGTGTCATTATACTCTCATATATTACTGATGTGATTTCTTAACTTGCATTTGACTTTTTTTTTTTAATCTGACTGTGTGGATCTCAGTTCACACATATAAAGAAACAGTAGGTTAAATAAAATTCTTTCAGATATTAGGTTTCAGAAGTTTCTGTATATCTTGCCAAGTATCAGGCTTAGTATTGGCTTGTGGGTTTTTTATTTTAAATCTGCAGGCACTTCTGACTGTGAGTTACAAACTGAAACCCTGTTTGTGTGTTGAAGTTTACTGTTGATCAGTTCAGAGCAACAGCAGGAGTAGCAAAAGCAGGAGAAAACAGTTTTACCAGAGCTGACCAGTGTCTGGATTTGAGAATTTTGTCTATCTGGCTGTTGAGTTCACTGTCACTTCTGAATTAAAAGGAGTTCACTGTTTGGTCCTAGGATTCTGATTTTTTTTTTTTTTAAATAACATTAGTATAATGTTGACTTGATTAAGATGTCAGGTTCATTTTTCGAATGAAGTTAAATATTTATCTAAATTGTGTCTTAAGAGAATGGAAACAAAAAGCAACTGTGCTATCAGGACAGTTTGAGAAGTATGAGTTAACAAAACCTCTGTTACATAGAGACACAGTGTTTCTTTTAAAGAGAGAATTAGTCTCTTTATTCTGCACAACAGTTTTAAAGTTCATATGCTGAGAGGCACTTCTCCAAGTTGTTCTGTACATGGTTATGTTTTTCATTACATCTGATGTTTCTGAACTTTAATTGCCTATTCATCCCAATTTAACTTCAGAAGAGCCCTTGCAAGTAAACAAACATTTTATTTAATTGTTTCTTGTGAAAGCTAATGTATGTACATCTACACCAGATCAAAGAACACAGTTATACGGTGATACGTAATCCATGCTCTGTAGAGTCATTTCCTCTAGAAGTGTAATGAATGTCATGGGGAGGAAATAATGTAGACATCTCTTATTTTACTGTCTAAGAAGTACCCCTCTGATCAACTAAATCCTATTAAAGACACTTGGAAACCATCATTTAAGTTTCTGTAGTATACTAGTTTTTGAAACTGTACAGATTACTGGAGTGCTGTGAAGAAGGGATGTAAAACGGGCCACATTTGTTGGGAAAGGACGTGGCTTCCAGTGCAGAGTGAATCACAGAACGTGCTGAGTTGGAAGGGGCCTGTCATTTCTTAGCCACTTAAGTTGTTGTTTTCTTCTTATCTTGAATCAGTAGCTTCACTTACCTCTCAGCCTTTCCACCTGTGAAATGATAATAAAAGATAAAAAGCCATTGTGTTGGAGCTCAGTTGTGTTGGCTTTGCACAGCAACTTAAAGCATGCTAGGAACACTGTGTTGGTTTGAATGAATTTACATTTTTAGCTAACATGTTGTATAAATTCTGTTTCCCAAGAGCAATGGGGCAGTTTAGAGCTGATAACTTAGAGTTTGTGTGTTGGGTCGTTTTGTCTTGTTGAGTTTAGTTGCTTTGTTGTTTTTTTCATCCTTTCCCCCCCCCCCCCCCCCCCGAAAATCTATTGCAGTGAAAACCTGTGGACTTCAAATATTGCATCTGGCTGAGTGAATTTTATGATATGTTTGAGTGAGATCCTGCAGCAGAGTACTAACTTGTGGTTCTATATTGTTATATATAAGGCTCTTAAATCTATTTAATCACTTTTATTTTTCAGTTTAATGTTACTACACAAACATAAGCTACTTTTTCCTCTGAAGTCTTTCATGCCACAACAGGAATGCTACAATAAATCCTCCTGAAACTCAGCTTGTTTCACTTTTTTTTTTTTTTAGACTTTTGTAGTAACTTGTGATATTGTGTGTTATTGTAGGTTTGTTTTTTTTAAATTTACTGAGGTAATGTCATCAGAACAGGAGTGAATACAAGTAAGTCCATCTGTATTGGTGTAAAGTGGAACAAAATTGCTGCAGGAGCATAAACACATGAGTAACATGGTGTTCTAGTGAACAAATAATACAGGTTAGAAATCACAGAAATTATGAAAACCTGCTTCTACCCTCACAGTACTAATTATGGTAGGTAGAAACTGTCCTGTATGGAAATACAGAATATTTGTGCTGAAAATACATTCTGAGACTACTCACTGGCTCATTTTCAAGTTTTTTCTCTTGTCCATTTAAGTGTTTTCAGGTTGGTTAGAAATAGCATACTGTTAGTTGATCATTCTGTTTTTATGGTGGATTTTTTCTTCCTGTTATTTTAAATGAACTCAGGTTAACAACCCTCATTATTGCATATCCTACATTTTTTTTCATAGGAGACAAGGATATGTCGAAGTCTTTTTTTCATGCTGACACCAATGCCTTGGTGCCAACTTAAAGAGATTTCACTGAATATAAAGATGGTGTGCAAATTCCATTATTATCCCCCACCTTCACTACTTCAAAGTTGACTCTTTTGCTTCAGATTCTAATGTGGAAAAAATGGACAAGGACTTGGGGACCCTGTCTATGATGCCCAAATAAAGAACTTGGTTATATCTGACATGCCTATATTAGAAATGTCTTGTTCATCCTTTTTCTGTATAAGTATTTAAAGCATCAAGTCTATTTAAAGGAGTGACAGAGACAATTCATGACTCTATAGCTGCAAACAGACCAAAGGTGGTTATGAGGAACGAACAAACTTGCAAAGGTTTCACAGTGGGTGAGAATTTCTGTATGCAATTAATTTTAATATACATTTGCTACTCTTTGTATCTTGTGGGATTTAGTGTTTTACTGATGTTAATTATAGCTAGAGCAATTTTAGTGAATAACTTTACTAATTTATAAACATTATCAAACCAGAACAGTTCCTGACTTTGATCATATCACTAAGAATTATTCTTAATGGGTACGGCAGTAATAATTTGTCTCTTGCTATCATGATAAAACTGGCAAAGATAGGTTCATACTTGTAGGGTTTTTGATGGTGCAATTTGTAGAAGAATACTTCTTTCATTTAAAGAAACTGTTTCATTTTCAGCCACAGAAAAAAATCCTTGTCTTACTGCTTATTACTTGGCATTTGAATGTGCTTACTACAGAATACTCCACTAAGTTTGCCTGTGGCTTATTTAAATGTGAAAGAACACATGTGGGTAGCTGGGAAACACATTTTTGCAAGCTATTCTCTTTCTCTCCCCAATTCAGTAATTCCAAATACAAGTATACTTGCCTGCCCCTAGGTAGCATTGATATGTAATTGCCTTTGATGGTTAGTTGGCATTGTCATGAAAAACAAATCTAGGAATCCTGTATATTAATGATAATATTCCTAGAATCATTTTTCAAGATCAATATAAAGAAGTTTAGCTACAGTGTCTTTGCATGCATGTAATCATCTACATCAGAATCCTTGAGGAATCACAATAACAGTGATTCATTCATAATTCACAATTCCCATTATCTTCTTTCTACATTTAGTATGTGGTAAAATTTATAGCTTCATTTACATTGTGTTCCATGAATAATAGAAGAAATACAGTGAAGACCATGGGAAATGATCTTGTTGCTGCAGATGCACTCTTAAGAAAATCTGCATTACAATGCAGCATTTTGCCTCCTGCACGACAGATTCTACAGAGCCTGCAGCTGCAGTGGGGACACTTCAGATGGTCTTCATTAAATGGAAACACTTTCATTTTCATCTTCTAAGCAGCATGATGATGAAACCTTGAATAAATAGCTGTAGGTAAACGATATAGTTGCAGCTTTTAGTTATTCAGCTGCAGTGTAATATCCTCATTTGAGCAAACTCACAGACAGGAGAACTTAAGGGAGCAACTACTATCCATTGAGGTAATAAATAATACTTTGGTTCTTCACAGAAAAAAACCGCAATGTAGTATCCCTAAAAGTTGTTTTATTCCAAGATTTTCACTGTTTTCAAGATGGTGAATAATCTATTTTTAAAAAACCCAAATAAGAGCAAAACAAACCACCCAAACCAAAACTAAATAGCTTTGATTTTTGCAGAGGACAAACATGAGAAAGCATTACTGTACATTGTTTTGAATGAATTGCAAACTTTAATTTGGTTGATTTAATTATCTCCTTTTTGTGCCAGCACTCAGCTAGTCTTATTTTAATGAGAAACACTGAAAAGAGTATGTACTTTGCTATAAAGACACATTGTCATTCAAACAAAAAATAATGACAATTAAAACGAGTGGCATATGTTTCAGTTTCTGAGAATTCAATGTTTTCTATGTTAAACAGCACAGTATGGGTTAGTTCTCTGAAATATTATCCAGAGCAGTATTCAGATGTCAGAGATGATGTCATACTTTAATTTCTGTTTTCTAGATAACTGGTCTTGTCTGTGTGCAGTAAGAGCCATTTTTCCTTTTTTTTTTTTTTTTTTTCATAAGTCCTATGTAAGGATTGGTAAAGCTGTTTCTTGGGCACCTCAGTTCTTTTTAAATTGCTCCTTCCCTGAAAGTGTTGATACTGAAATTATGCTCTTATCTCTGTGATACTATTGCTCAATTGTGCTGCTTTTGGTTCCTACCCTATAGGCCTTATCTAGCTTTTCAGATATGTCAACCACATCTACACTTGATCTTTAATGTTCTGTTTGATGCAGTCCCTGTTCTGTTAGGGTGGTTCCTTGTCTCTGGAGAGGCAATGTGAAAGTGTTAAAACACACTGCAATGCTGTAGCAATCTCATTTTTTCCGTGTTGATTTCTAAGATGAATTCATAAGTATAGCACTTCAAGTTTTCAGTCTCTGGAACAGTGGAAGATACTGTGAAGGTAGAATCACAGTAAGGATAGCATTGGCTTTTCTACTTCACAATACGAAGTTACAACTGCTGTTATCAGTCCTGCCTGTTGAGACTGGATACTGAGACTATGGAAGGCTAAAGAGAGAAATCAGAACCACAAGGCAGAAGATGGTGAGAATTGGGGAATAAATAAGACTTTTGGTTTGTTTGGGAATAGAATAATGGTGAAAGTAAGGTCTGTGAAATCCTCCAAGGTGTTTTGTACCTCTCTGCTGTGATGGTTTGCTGTTGCTGTTCTTTGGTTTCTCTATCAGGCTAGAGTCAGAATTCCAACCTTGTCAACATCCCTGCTGGGTGTTGGTGTGATGATCTATCACAGACTACTTGAATTACACAATCTCACACTTCTTTTGTCAAGACCTGACCCTCACTCACAGGACATCTTTGGTGAGTCAGGGATGGGTAGTTAGAACTCTTACCTGGAAAGTTCTAATGACTGGGAAGAGAAATCAAATAGTCTCATGTTAAATTCTAAACCCTTGCCTCATGGGATAATTCTGAGAATTCAGTACTAATCCACACTTACAGATACTGATGAATGCTAAAGAAAAATTACATGGAAAAGTTTATTGCTGTCAGGATACTGTTTTAAATAGTATGCAATAAAGAAAGTAGGAGTCACTTGGGTTTACTGTCAATGAAATAAAATACTGAAGATCTGCTCATTAAGAAAACTGCCATTCTCTGCACTGAATGAGGCAGGATATTAATTAACTCAGTTGTTTCTAATTTAGAGGCTTGAGTTTGCAACTTATCACTTGCTTTTCTTTTTTGGGAGGTGTGTGTGTGTTGTCTATGATAGAGCTACACTAAATGTTACAATGTTCTGCCTTAAAGTTCCATTTGGTTTAAAGTTTTTTTGTGTGTGTGCTAAGGGAGTCAAACAATTTTGCTTAAATTTGGCATATCCCCTGGTACTTGGCTATCCCTAAGTACGAAGTTTAAATTTTCTTATTCATGGAACAGCTGGTTTAATTCCAAAAATCATATGAATTTCAGAAGTATTTTTCTCTCATTGTTTGATTTCAGTCCTTTGTTTCTTTTGGGGGGGGTTTTGTGTGTGGTGTTTTTTTAATTTACCATCAGAATATCTCTGTAGTGATTTACTGCTCTTACAGATCACAAGAGCATGACCAGAGAGGCTGTGTTAGTGTAACATACCACAGTGCTACTATTTGGATGACATTGTTCAGAGTTATGATACAAATTTAGAGGAAATATTGGGAGAATCATGACTTTTAGTACTTATAATAGGTTTTATTATTTTTTTCAAAAGAATAATTAGACATAAATGGTTTTCCTTCATGGCAGGGTTTGTAAAGACTATTTTAAGTTGCCTGTTTCCAGCAGGCTGAGTAGCTCTGCTGAGATCATGTAGGTGGGACTGCAAGAGAAAATCTGAGGTATAATTGTATTCTTGAATTAATATTTTGCAGTACTTAGAATAACCTATCCTTCTGACACTGTTAGTACCGTATTTTAGTGATGTCCTCTGAATATGCTGAGTGATATGGAAATCTGTAGGATTAATTCAGTTTTTAAGAAAGCAAAGAAAGCACAAGCAATCAAGAAAATCAAAATAGTAACTCCATGATGTCAATGGCGTTTTTTGTGGTCACCTAAAAGTTATATTTACTTATGTGTCTTAGAGAGGTGCATTGTAACCCAGCCATGTACTGTGGACTGCAGTGCTGTTATCCACACAAGCATTCAGATGTTCCATCTGCTTAGGTGAAATACCTTTCAGCAAATTCCCTCACAGTAGGTAATGATATTGTCACGAGGTGTGTTGCTCTTTTCTTCAAATTGGTGATAAATTTGTGCTCTATCACAGTGCTGGAAGGTACAGTATGAAAAACCTCATGGATAATACTTAGAATCATTGCAGAACATCTAATTTTTTTGTAAGATGGAAGGTATTAGCACCTTTCATGTCTGGAGTATTTCCAGCTCTTCAATTAAGTTCTGTAATTATCTACAGCAATTTGAAATGAATAACAGTAATCTTTAATGTCCTGTCATAAAAACTGATGTGTGCTGCTGAATTGCTGCTGTATTTCAATCCAGAAGTAGCTTTATCTTACTTGCATGTAGAATTATATCTACCTCTTTTGAGGCTCTGAGAGTATATTTTGAATTTTTGATGTATGAAGTGTTGAGATGTCATAACATATGAAGCATTGATTTCATGCTGTTTTTCTTTTTCTGGTGATACCTTTTGCTTATTTTTATTAAATCATACATGGATGTGATAAAACCACATAAATTTTATTTACCAGCTAGTCATCCTTCCCCTCCTTTTTTACTCAGTATGTTCAATTACTTGACCAAAGAATATGTGCTGTCATTTGTAATTTTCACCAACACTTTTGACCTGCTGTTTAAGGCTGTACCCCTCTGTCACTGGGGAAAACAAAAAGTTTAATATTTTAAAAAAAGCTAAGTGTAAGAGTACAAAAATTATTTGATGGTTCAAGACTAGAACATAGTCTTACCTAATCAAGGTTACTGGTATGTTCTAGAACCAGAGCAGACATATAGAAATAGTAATTAGTTTTCTTTCTGCTAAAGAAAACATGGCTTTTCTTGCTTTTGGAATGAAGCTCTGAATTCTTCTGCTTCAGCTTTTCAGATCTATCTTCTCCAGGAGCAGTTAGTTGCTTTATGGATTGAAGAAATATATTGGTTTATTCACCTGTTAGACCTATAATAATATTGCTTTTGGAGTCCACCTTCATAATAAATCTGAACACTCTGTTCCCCAGAATAAAATAATTAAAACAAAAATTGAATGTGCCAGAAAGTCTGTACTACAAATATAATGGAATTGTGGGCTATAACTCTGAACATTTGACTGGGCACAGTGTTCTATATCTTGAGAATAAGAATGATTTTGCAATAAGGCTGTATTTCACAAGGAACTTTAAATACAATTTTTAAAAGCTTTTTTCTCCCCAAATAAAATTGCAGGCGGTCCTACTGATAAGACTTACTGTATAATTAAATTATTTTATTGCTCTAATTTTAAGAGGTGAGTTACTGACTTGAACTCTGCCTGTGGAATTAAGAACATACATTTGAATGAGGTATGGGAAAACTGCAGGTTTGGGGAAGCCAAGTCTCCTACTGCCAGCCAGCATATTTACATTTTGTGTTATCACAATAGCAGTTGTGAGTATTTTTAAACAAAGATGCTGTATTTAATCTTTATCTTAATTATTCCATTGTTGAATCTTAAAACAAGCATACTCCTCACAGCTAACGGCAAAAAAATACCAGCATGTCCTTATGTGATCTATTTTTTAATTTATACTCCTTTTTTAATGTTGTGCCTCTCTGATGAAGCATAGGTGTGAAAATCTATAAAAGCTGTAAAGAGAAAAAATGTTTTAACTTTTGTGTGCTTCAGTGTTTTTATACTATTTTGCATTAGTTGGCATTATTGCTAAATGCTATGTTACATTAAAAACTGTTATTGACTACAGTTTTCAGAGAATACTATGGAAAATAGGAGATTCTTATCAAAGTCAACAGGATTTTCCCTCTGAAAACCCTTGGTGTGCTATATTTAGTTTGTAGTGGGCTGAAGTTGTAGAGTTTGTTTTTATTGAAGATAATTTGCCAATTTATTATTTTTTACAATTTATTATTTTTGATGAACCAGCAGCACCTTTGGCAGGTGCTTCCTGACTAACTCAAGTGATTGCTAGATTTACTCTCTTTTCTGTCACCTTTTTGAGCTACAGTTTTGTTTTGGGTAATAAAAATATGAATCTATATTTTCATAAATAAAGATGTAGCTTATAAAAGGTAATTCAGTGTTTCATATTTCTTGCAATACGTTATAGAATTGTTGTGTTGAAATTTTTCTTGAAGGGATGGACATTGAATACTTATGTTTCCAGACTTGTGAACTACATGGGAGTTTTTTTTTGTCTGTCCTTCAACTTTTTGTTCTTGAATGAATAAAGGTGATGCATGTAATAGATGATGCACTGTATTAACCTGCTCAACTATAGGGGGGTGAAAGCATATACCAGACTTTACATAAATGTATGTTTGTGTCATGGTTCTCCACTGGTCTTGAAAGACCCTCATAAATCTTTAGAGCTGGTATCACAGTTTTTGTTTAAGCTGGAAAGCTACTCCAGTAGTCATGCTACTCGATAAGTTCTTTATTTCTTCTTCTGTGAAGGGAATGAATGCTTGTTTTTGTGAAATCTGTCCCAATTTTCAATAACCTGGCAGCACTGGCAAGCAAAGTCTGGTTTTCAGAAGCAATCCACAGACTACACAGGTGTCTTCAGTGGGCTCTGTAGTCTGGTTTGTTGGAAGAAAATGTTGTACCACATTATCGTGACCATACAGGCATACAATTAATGTTATATTATAAAGGGCACATCTTGGAGAACAGAGACAAAAACAATTTCTGGAGTAATGTAATTGAAAACTTTTCTAGTAATTGTTTTTACCTTTCCCTTGGCTCTCTCTGTTGTTCCCAATGGAAAGTGGGGGGGGAAAACTACCAAACACTACAATTTAGTCTTTGTGAAGACCAATGCTTGTAGTAATAATAATTAAAAAAAAAGCTTCTGTAAAGGAATAGTGTTTAAATTTACAAACAGTTCCCGAGTTCAAGTAATTTCTTTATTAAATAGAAAAGAAAAAACTGGCTTAATGTGAGCTGTGACTAGAATTTCAATAGAGCTGGTCCTCGTGGGATGTTTTTTGTAATGGGTATCTAGTGGTGTTAAACATGCATTTAAAATCTCAGTCTTCTGGGAATGCTTTTCTCCTTGCATTCTTCCACCAGTCAAAAGGTGCACAAACCAGCATTGCTGTGAACTCTGGGATAGTATCACAACATAGAGTGCTTTGTGTGTATTTCACACAAATTCAGACGAAGTTTAAAACTTCTGTTGGGAGCCAGGAAGAGAACCCACAGAGACTAGAGATGCTTCTCCAACCAGGGGTTAAATGACTTTACAAAGGCAACATGATAATACTGACTGAGTTAGTATCACAGTTATGGTGTTCTGTGTTTTTGTTCTAGGCTGTCTCATTTTTAAATCTTTTAATCCCTGTTCAATATACTTTTTGCAATGAGCTTCTGAGAAACTATTCCCACCTTGGGTCACACACTGTAAAATTGTTTCCATAGCTTCTGCAATTGCAATTTATTTACCAAAAAACAAAGCAGAAATTTAACATCTTCAACTAAGAAACTTGTATATTTCTAAGTCTGGTTTCTGCGCCCTTCCAAAGTCTCTTCAGGCAGTGCTGGCAGTATTTCCTCTCACAGAATCATATGCAACCACCAAGCAAGAAAATCCATTGCTTCCAATGTAGACCTATATGTGCTGGCCAGTCTGAGAGGGGCAGTGTGGTATTTGGGGATGGAGCATCAGTGACTCTGCAGAGTTTAATGTCACTTTGAAAGCATAGTACCTGGAACATAGGACAGTGTGATGGTTAAGCACCCAAATAGTTAATTATTAGACACTGTAGGGTTACATTTCATTCGACTATATTGGGAATGGGAATGATGTCTAACTCAAGTATGACACAAATACAGAGTTTTTAAAGAGCCTGTGTAGTAAATAAGTTTTCAATACACTTCCTAAAGAGAGTTTGGAAGTGATACCATGAAAAATGCTGGATATCACCACTGGAAATTGCTTCTGGCTTTACTGGTAAAGCTTTCAACTCTGATATCAAGTATCTCCAAGATATTGAGGTCTGGGGATAAGTTTTCTTTAAGATGTCATGATTTACAGTAGGGATATAAGTTCAAAGAGCTCAGATCTTTAAAAATTTACTGATAAATAATACCACGAGAGCTGGGTTTGAATGCTTAGCATTTGAGAATCTAATTTTTACTGGTAGGTTTATTGTTGTATCTGTTCTTAAATCTTTCTCATGGAGCATTGAGATAAGTAGGTTAAAATGAAATCTCTTCAATTTGGTGAATTGAACTGACACATTTTCTTCCATCTCAATTTGCTATTGAAATATCTCTTTCGGAGATGCCCTTTGCCTTATAAGAATTGTAGATTATGCACTTCATACCTCTGCTGTATTCTAATGAAGGCAAGGCACATTTGAAATGAAATACCTGTCGAAAAATATGTGCACATGCAATATCTAAACTACATATTTCACGGAGCAAATAAATGGGACAACATTTGAAGCTGACTTGATAGATAGGCACATACTATTTCAGTGTAATTTGAAATTGCAGTATCTCTTCTATAATTGCTACAAGTAATTGTGGCACTTTCTTATGATGTTAAATGAGTTTAAGCAAATATTGCGTTTGCATTTCTAGTGAGATGTATATATTTTATCTATTAGATTAGTAGTGCCTTTTTTTTTGCCCAGGTTTTGTATGAAAGATACAGCTGAAATTACAGCTATTCTACAGTGATACTAAATGTGAAAGGTGTTTTCAACCTTTGTAGCCAAAAGTTCTGCTAAATGCTTTTCTCTAAACCCCCTCAAACGTTCCCAGTTTTTAAGTGCTCCCCTGATTGTTCATTCAAAATTATTTCTGTCCCCTTTTAATCTGTTGTGTCTCATTAAAAACTGGGACTTGAGCAGCATAAAAAAGTTTCAAACACGTTTAAATGTACTTAAACATACCACTTCCCGAGTCTTTATTCTTTCATTTCAAAAGGAATCTATAATTGTGGCCTTTTTTCTGTGATATTTCCCCCCGCCTCTTTCATTAGTTATTCCCTCTACACACTAAATCTCTGAGCAGTGCCCTCATACTGCTATTGCAGATTCTCTCATGCTGGTATTATTTATGATCCCATGATGGAGTATGATATGTATAATGATCACTCGTGAAATTATTAAGATAACCTTTTGCAAGTTACATTTGTCCTTCTTTAATACATGACATTGGTATTAAAGACAAGCTGGACCAAAAATAATTGCTGCCAATTCTTCTAGTGGCCTTCTGTGATGGGGTGACATCAGTAGGCAAGGAAAGGACTACAGACATCATTTAGCTGGACTTCTGTAAAGCCTTTTACATGGTCCCCCATGACATCCTTCTCTCTAAATTGGAGAGAGACAGATTTGATGAGTGGACTGTTAAATGGATAAGCATGTGGTTGGACAGTCATACTGAGGGGGTAGTGGTCTATGGTTCAGAGTCCTGATGGATATCAGTGGCAACTCATGTCTCTCACAGGTCCATCTGTTATATAGAAATTCACTTAAGGCTGCTTCTTGTGCTATTTTGCCTAAGTATTAAAGGATTCACGTTCAGAAACTTACCTGTTACAAATGAATATCTGATTATATTTGCTTAGGAAGTAATGGTGAGCAAGAAATTATTGCATTGTGCATAAATTGACTTTAAAGTAAAGAGCTTAGGGAAGGGGTGTGGGGAGAGAAAACCAGACACTGAGCGAACTGTTTCCTCAATGACCAATAAATCTATATGACTGTGGGTTTTTTATAGGGCTCCAGGGGGTGCTTTTTGGAAGACCTAATTATGCTTTTGAAATGCTCCTATTTCATTTTGGTAGTGTTGTGTTACAGAAGGAAAATGTCTATTTCTGTTTGTCTCCTTAGTGTATGTGTGTGTGTGTAAGGCAATACTTGAATGAAACCCTTCATGTGCCCAAAGGCATTTTTATATAAGTTTGGATCCTACTAATGCAGTCTTGATAAAGTTTTCAGCTATGGTACATTTTGTTCACTGACTTGTAATGAGGTGCTAATGACACCAAAACCCAGCTGCAGATCTCTGTCCTCCTCAGATTCCTTTTCTTTCCACAGCATCATCAACCACAGATGTCACATAGAATGTGAACTTCAGCCTTATAGTTCTGTATAGAGATAAGCTGAGCTGCTGGTTGTGCAGAGGGTGAAGTGGCACTTGGTGTAGCCTTGGTATTTGTGTGGTGGGAGTGGGTGGCAGCACCTAAATTGTGGGCATATGACTGGAGGCTTCTGGGGCCAAGCTGCTCCTTCCATAGTTCCCAAAGAGAAAGGGTTGGTTTGGAGGGTTAAGACTTTGAAATTCCAATTTAAGAGGAAACACAAAGCAAAGTCACCTTCATCAGGTGAACACATTGAGGGGTTTGGGAAGGAAGGTGGTTGTGGTAAGTGTAGTGCATGGATTGTGTGTGTTTTGTTTATATGCACAAAGAAATATATATTTCATAGAAGGGTTTGGGTTGGAAGGGGACCTTGAAGATCATCTTGCTCCCACCTCCTTGCTGTGAATAGGGACACCTTCTGCTGGACCAGGTTACTCAAAGCTCCATCCAACTTGTCTTTCAACAGTTCCAAGGATGGGGCATCCACAGCTTCTCTGGTCAACCTGTGCCAGTACCTCACCACACTGACAGGGAAGAATTTATTCCTAGTATCCAATCTAAACCTACTGTCTTTCAGTTTAAATTCATCCCTCCGTGTCCTGTCACTACATGCTCTTCTAAATAGTCTTGCTCCATCTTTCCTGTAAGTTATATATCATGTGTGTTTGTTTATTCTATAAAGTGTAAAGAGATTAAGGCAGACCTGGTGGTGGGATGTGCACGTCTGACTAGGCAGAAGCTGACAGATCCTGGTGTGTTGTTTGTGGGTGAGCTGCAAGTGTGTGGTACCTGGCTGGCAGAGCTGCTGTTGTACCAGTGTCTGGCAGTTGCTGTTTACATCTACCTCTGTCCCTGAGTTATGGTGAGACTCCATTCAAAGTTGCATATTTGCACATGTAGGGGGTTATATGCTGGATGAGCAAAACTATTTGTAAAACTGAGATATCATAGCTGCTGTAGTTTGCTGCTTTGCTGTCCCCACAAATCCACATTTTTAATGCCTTATTTTCTATTTTGTGTGATCCTTAATTAGGAAAGCTTACTCTTGAGTGATGTGTCTGTATGCACAGTCTGTAAGATCCCTGGTAAGAAAGGTGAAAGGATTCTGCTATGTCTGCAAAGTAGAAAAACTTTACACTTGGTTTCTGAGTGCAACTGTGTTTGTACCTGCCTGACTTTGTACTTGTTCCTAGGGCAGCTCTGAGCTTATCATATATAATATTCTGAGCAACTGAGTGCCCTGTATTGTTGCTCTGAGTAGTGTTCTGAGTTAGGACTAACTCTTTTTGTGACCATGTGACTTACCCAGGAGGGGAGGACCTGAAGTATTTCCCATATTGATAAGCCCCTAAACGCTGGACACACTGAGGTCTCTGTGAGGCCCTCTTTTTCAAATTGAGAGGGAATAAGGGTCCTTAATCTGTAAACTCTCTAATCTTGTATTAGAAATTACAATTTTAAAATTGACAAGTGTTGAACTAACTATTTCCAGGCAATGCTTAGAAATCAGCAATTCTGAAACAAACTGTGTACATGGAATTTTCTTATTGTCTTACTGTGTAAAGTGCAGAAGAACTACTGTCACTATCTTAAGTCTTTAGCTCTACTACCCACAATGGGTAGTGACTTTTCTGGCAATATCTTATCTCACCTTCATCTATCTCAGTGTTGTGGAGAAGGAAGCTTAGCTGTTGCTATTTTCCTTGAGGGGAGCAATAAGGAAGATGTCTTCTTGCTGCTAAACATCAGAAAGACAGAGAAAAACAACAACTCTAGACTGTCTCCAAGTACAAGAGTAATAGAAGTAGTCATCTAACAAAAACAATTGAGTAGAAGAAACAAATAAGCTGGGAATGCTTTACATAAACGGTTGATGTTTTTATAGGAAAACTAGAGCTAAGTATATCTCCTGAGGAAATCCATAATAAGCAGCTAAACTGAATCAATAGACAGTAATGTAAACAAGAGCAAGAGAAAAATTGCAGTAACTACCTTGAGTAAATGTGAGCCCACTATGCCTCCAAAAGCGAAAGAAAATAGTCAACATGTGACAGGACAAATTCACAGTTGAAGAATGTTATTGTGGCATCATCATTAAAGGACTAATTTTTAGAGCACAGAAATTCAGTTCCCATCTCCTGGAACTGGAGGAAAGGCATTTATGCCACAGCAACCTGAGATGGACTTCATTAGTGTGACGTCCTCCTGCTTACCTTCCCGTTTGCAGCAGTGGCATCTTGGATTGGTATCCTCCTGAAGCAGCTCCATCCTCATGAAGGCTCCTGTTTGCTGCTAAGCCTAATAAAGAGAAACTTACAGTAATGGGTTTATTTCAACTTCTAAGTAGTAACTGTTAACATCATTCCCTCTCCTGCCCACTTCTCTTCATTTAAAGGAAAAACCCCCACATCTGTACACCTATTGAGATTCTCCCATTTCAATCTTGGATGCATGAAGGACTTTCCACATTGAAGTCTTTGACTCTGGGGCAGGAATGTTGCAGAAAAACACATGGAAGGGCTGGCTCCCAGTCAGGAATTCCCCTTCCTGCTCTTTCCCACTTTTTGGGGGGCTTTGCTCACTTTGCACAAAGAATCAGTTGAAGTTGTGATGAATAAACACAAGAAGTGCCTGGGGACTGACAGGAGGTAGTTAACAGAGCAGCAGCAATTGTGCCTATCAGAAAGTCCTGGCTCTGTAATTTAGAGATGAGATTGAAGAAATGGTGATAAATACAAGATGAAGGCCAACAATATTACAACAAAACCCTTACAATTTTTTTTTCATGTGAGTACTCCAGTGCCCAGACTGAGTGAAAACAGTTTGTTCTGGATGTTTATTAACCTGAAAACACTTCTAGATTACCTTGAATGTAGGACAAAAAAATCTTTATAAGCAAAACCTGTGTGTATTCTGAGTGAAATAATCAACTTTGGACAGTGACCAACTGTATACAAAATTAAATTCTCCAGAGGCTGATGGAGAAAGTCAGTATAAGTAAAAATACTCAACAAATCAATTAAAAGTAATTTCTCTGGCTTCTCTATCCTTCAAATGTGACATTTAGGTTCCTGGACATCTGAACTCCTTCTAAAGAGTGTGCAAGGGTCAAGGGGACCAAGGTAATTCACCGTGCAGGGATATGTACATTGCATCTGGAATACTATTTTTGCTTTTTTCAGCAAGTGCCTCTTATTTTTGTGGTCTAGGATGTGAGGGAAGCAGCTATAGCCTTTGTGCAAAGTACAAGGGTCTGTGGTCACTGCCTTACTCCATGTCACATCCGTGGATCTGTTTCAAGTGAGTGGATTTCCAAAGACAAAGTTATAAGTTGAGTTCTACACCAGCACTGCACTGGTAAGGAACACCAACTTTCCAGGAAGCTGCCTGTTTTCAGTGCTACTTATTGCAATTTAGCAAGTATCCTGCACGTAATATGTTGTAGTGGTTACTTAAAATCAGTAATCATGCTAATGATAATTTAAATTAATTGAGTTCTTTGTTGTTTTAATGCTATATTTATCTGTCTAACATTATACTTGATCAAAACCTTTCTTTCTAATTACTGCTCAGATCTCTGTTGGTCAGATAGGTACATAGTTTATGGTAGAATTCAAGCTATTTGTTTTTCATTGCCTTTGAAGGTGATCTAGGCTTCTGATAGATCTGCCAATAGGATACAAACTATTTTATCTTTGTTCAAGCTGTAAACTGATCTGGTAAATGCAAATTCAGGACCTGTATACCATGCCCCTCTTATGAATAACATCATATCTATATGATATAAAGCTTCAGATTTTAAAAGGTAAATTCATTACAGCTGTGACTCATACCAATACCATGTAAGCAGAGTGAAATACCCTGGTATGTAAAGAATTCTTTGTAGTTGTCAGTCAGCTTTCTGAGACTGAGGGGAAACATCTCTGTGAGGCAGTACAATTATGGACGAGTTGCACAGGACTGAGAAGCAGCTTGATAATAATTTTGAGTAATTTCTCTGCTTAGTTGCATTCCAGAAATGAAAAGCAAATCTGAATTTCTTAGTCTAAGCTCCAAGACCATAAAGCATGTTTGTTTACCATCTGCACCATCCTTTCAGTCCCTAGAGGCACATGAAAAGATGGCAATAGTAATGGAGTACTGGCTTGCTAAAAGCAGCATCAGCAGAGCTCTACAGACAAAGCAGCAACTTTCTGAACAACAGATGAAGTGGGAGAAGCAGCTTGTCTTTCTCCCATAGGTTTAAATACATTTACATGATTGAAAATGGATGGAAACATTTATCCCAAGGACATATCTGTGGCTATATTACAGCAACAATGATGGTGATTTCTTAATCTCCTGAGGAATTTCTTAATCCTTTATAATCTTTTTTAGTCCAGATCAGAAATAAATTGAGTTTGAATTCTAGCATCTTGATAGAATTTAAGATGTGACATGCATGGCTTTTTCAGCGTATGCTAAAACTGAGTTCTAATCCATATCATCAATCCTTGAGTCAGCAGAAAACACTTATAAATAGATTTATTAGAAACTTGGAGAACAATTTCTTGATTTCCAGTATTTTCTTTCATATTCATTAGCTGCCTGCAGCTGTGTAGGGGCAATTCAGCTGGTCTTTGTATAGTCACAGAAAGGACTGCCTTGTGATGAAAATAACATGCAAGGTGAATTTTGTGGCCTAGTCTAAAGTCTTGGTACTAGTTAACTGGGAGGCAGTGGTCCTGAGCAATGTCCTTTATTGACAGTGACATCAGGATCTATTGAAGGATTATATACTCTTCCTAATTTGGAGATCCCAGGATTAAAAATTTATCAAAAAGTTCATGCAGTGCTTATGTATGCTGATAGTTCTTTATCTAGTTGAATAAATTTCCTTAGTATTTGAAGAAATTCTTGAATATGCAGTTCTTCATTGTCTAATTCCCATTATATCTCTGTAACTCTAAAATAATGGCATTTTCTATGAATATTCTACTCGTGAACTCAGTTTATGATAACAGTAATGTCAGTCATCTAGAGAGCCATTAGGCTGCTTATTAAGGATATAAGCTGAGTCAGAAAAAAACAGATTTATTTTTAAATACCTGCTTGGTCCTGTATTTTTGGTTCTACAGACTTTATTACATTACCTTTGCTTATGGAGGGTTTTATTCCTCAAGGAGAAGAGAAAAGATTGTGCAGCTGAAACAGTGGCTGTATACACTGATTTCCTTGGTTAAATGGAAAAGAATGTTAGTGGTGCTGGCTTGGTCATTACCTTGATTTTGGAGTTGAATGAAGAGTAACTGAGGGTCAAGTATATTAATTTTAATAAAAAGCATACCATAAAAGACAGAAATAAGTCTTAAATGTGACTTGTACTCTGAAAGATCACACTCAGTTTCCAAGTGAGCACCTCATTCCTTGCATTATTTTAGTTCTACATCTGTCTGTCAGCCAGATAAAGTAGGTTAGAAATGCTCTTTTTTTTTTTTTTTTTAACCCCTTCTTCTTATTGGTTATAGTTGGGAAAGGGTCATGATTTAAAATATTTAAACTGCATTTTTGTTCTGCAGAGTAACTTAAACGACAGGAATTGTGCCACTTAAATCATTGCCTATTGGCACTGGAAGTATGTGGCTGGAAATCCTGGAGTTCAGAAAATGTGCCCAAGGCTGTGATTTGTTTGTAGTGATTTATAACCATCCCTTCTAGTTTGTGGCAATTGTACTGGAATATTTCAGGATGCAGAAACTAGACTTTAAACATCAGTAGTACAATTTGAGAATTTAACTTGTTTGTAGCAAGATAATGTTTCAGTTAATGATGCTGAATATTTTCTACTGAAAAACATCTGTGAACATGGGGAGTTGAAGTGATGAAAAATTCTTATTTTTCTAATCTTGTTATCTAAATGTAAATGTAGTTTCTGATAATGTTTGACTGGGTCGAGTTATACAATAAAAGAGGCTTTCTGAAATGTTCAGCAAGGGCAGCAACACTTCCAAACCTTTTATTTTTAATTTTTTTTTTAAAGCTGGAGTGGGAGAGGGAAGGATGATTCTCTTTAGTAATACCATGCAACGTTGCTTTCTTCTAGAGGAAAAGATAAGACAGCTTTGATGACTCAAATTTCACTGATGTCAAAAACACCCAAAACAACACAGGGATCTCTTTAGGTGGAGTCATCAGCTGGTAGTGGCCTCTGTGTGTGTTTTTAGTTTTTTGAATGCTGAAAAGTAAGACATAATTGAAAATATCTGGAGAGTCCTGTGTTGTACTGTGTTACAGTTTCCTGGTTGATTCAGGTTTGAGTTTAGAAGTCTCCTCAGGCCAGCCCATTTTTGAGAACAGAGTCTCTGGTGCCTTTTCAGCTCTTCCTGGAAGATGAGCAGTCCCAACAGCACTTCTCCAAATAAACTGCCTTGTTTTGTAGTACTAGTGCAGAAATTTTGTTAGCCCTCTGACTTTCTGGGTTTGTGACACACTTGAAGGGGTAGTAGAGGATGTGTTTCAATTTTTGTGTGTTAAGGTTTTTGTGTCCGTACAGGCAAGATTTGTCTTCTCCCTCTCTTTAAAAGTGCTGCTGCTGCTAGGACTTATAGAAAAAAATATGATAAGTCTTTTGAGAAATAGTTTTAAAGAACAAAAACATGCTGAAATGGTCAGATTTGTTTAATACCTTTGAGCATGGTTAGAATATGGAGGGGGCAGGAAGATGAACACAGCCATGAATCCACATGCATCCAGCATGTTTGTGCTCAATTCCTCTATATGCAATATGTTCCCTCTTTCAACCCAAAAGAACTTTCCCTGCTACCACATGACATTTCTTCAAAATTCTCATATGTCTGTGTAGTAGGATTGATATGGGAGGCAGTCAGGTACACATGGAATCCAGCAGGATCAACTCTTGCATAATAACATACATACTAATTCCAGCTTTAACTACTAGCTTAAGTTAAAAATACGATTAAATTTACCATCATGTTTATTCTTAAGCATATGAAATATTACCATCATCTTGGGGGCGAGTTTGTCAGTGTAATGTGTGTACATGTGCACCCAATATGGGTGCATTGCTGGTTTGGGGTCTTGATTACTAGGAAGTTCTTGAAAATGCTTTTTTTGGTGTTTATCCAGTTGTGACTGTGATGTTCTTTTCAGGAAACATGTGAGATAATCGGAGTCTCCTGCAGTTTCCAATGAATAATCAAGGTATCAAATTAAAGTGAATAACATCTACCCATAACAGCAGGTGCAAAATTGTCACTAATTATGAATTCACTGGGTTCAGTAGTGACTATGCATGAATTATGTTGCATTCATTAAAAGAAACATTCAGAGCCCAGTTGATGACAAGGAAAAAAATATCATTAGACTGTTTCTCCAAATGAATTAATATTATTGAGATTTGCAAGTGAAGACAACTGTAGAAAGATGAAATGCTGCTCTGCCTATGTGCCTGACAAATGCTTCTGCTAGAAAAACAGTTGGTTTTTTACTAGTTTAGAAAAC
Source organism: Manacus candei (assembly GCF_025592945.1). Lineage (NCBI taxonomy): Eukaryota > Metazoa > Chordata > Aves > Passeriformes > Pipridae > Manacus > Manacus candei. The sequence goes on along the minus strand of NW_026138113.1, from coordinate 5,327,747 downwards.
ATTAACAAATTCCAGCACAAATATTCTGTCTTGCTTTTTAGAGAAAGGGGATTTGCATGTGGGTGTTGTCTTAAATATGTGAGAAATTTCTATGCATATGTTCCCAGTAAAAGTGGAAGAAAAATCTTGTTTTCAATCCTCTTCTACTTTTTTTCCTGGTTACAGGCAGAACAAAAGCAGAGGAGTGAATACTTTTGCTGTATACGTTTTAAGTTACTTTTATTTGACTTTTATTCATCAAATAGGAATATAAAAAGTGAAGTTAAGATATGAAGTAACAAGTATGTATTGACTGCATTTTGGATTACCAGGACTTGAAAACAGGCTCCATATTACCAAAATGATAATTCTCTGAACCTGAAGAATTATCTCAGCTGTGGAAGGAAGTCCAGAGAAGCATTATAGTAATTCTGAAATCTAACCATAATGGAGTAACTGTTTAGAATCTTGGACTTTGTTCCCTTTTCCCTCAATTAACTGAAGCTTTTGCTTGTGACAAATGTTGGTGTCCTAAACACAAAGTGTGAAATGAAGCAGTGTGCCCATGAAGAACCTGTTCATGTCCTCTTCATCCTCCCTGCTGCTGTGCAGGTTTGTCCTTTCTGCCCTCACCAGCTCCTGCCCCTTGGAGGTCAGCAATTTGTCCAGACCCCTGCGCACCTTAAATCTGGTCAGCTCCATCCTCGCAGGAGTTTCATCTGGGTAGGTATTTCTGATATGCTGGAAGTAATATCTGTGGTTTGGAATCATATTTTGGTGCATGATTGTGACATCAGTGTGACTGCTCAAGTGGCAGCTCAGGGGCTGAAGTCCTTCCTCCCTCACATGCTGTCACTTTTAAGCAGGTTCTTAGTTTTAAAGCTCATAAATGTTTCTCTAGCCTTCCATACAACTATTCATGTGCTTAATGTTAAACATATGTGAAATGTTTTGAATGCTTTGGGCTGGGGGATGTGGTGATCAGCACTCTAGAGAATAGAATGCTTAGAGAGCACACAAAAATCAAATAGAGTGAACACGAATACTGCTCCTAATATTTTTCCATTTGGTGCCTGCATTCAACTCTAAGCCAAAATCTTTTGTTTGTTTATTAGTGATTCCTTTCCAGTGGGCCATAATTTCAAAGTAATACAATATGTCAAGACACAAGTGGGTTTATATTTCTGCTCATGAGAACTGAATCAGTGACCACTTGCACCAGTGATGTTTTCCATATCTATTAAAAGAGTAGCTCCTTACTGTTTGTCAAAGTAGTTAAGTAGTTGTCCTCAATCTAAGGCTGCTAGGCTGATTTTTTTTTTTTTTTGGTGCATGTTCAGCCATTTGCTCAAGAGTCTCAAAACCTTCAGAATTATTTGTTCATTTCTCAAATAAAAGTGCTACTTTGGAGGTGGCATTAAACCTACTAGAATAAGTTCACTGTACTTCTGCAGGGAAGATGAAACAGTAAAATGGGCCTATTTTCTCCTGCTGGTCTATTCCCTCATGTTCACTAAGTGTCTTGAATGAATTTATGTTCTCAACTAATTGCTTGCTTTTGCTTCAGATAAGAGCAAGTAAAATAGCTGCATGTAATTATGATATCTTCTTAATAAGCCTTCTATTTGTTTAAACTTTAAAAAGACAGCTGAAAATATACTGTATATTATCATATGAAAGAACTGCAGAAAGTGCTTTTCTCTTCAAAATGCAGAGTGGACTTGTGTCAAAATGATTTCAAGTGAAGTGGAGGTTAAAAAGAAAAACCATTTGACCATGGACACATTCAAAGATGATTTTGATTAATACAAACACATTTCATCATTTGTACTTGAAAACATTTTAAATTACCTTGCAACCACAACCAATGTACTTTATTAGTTTTGTATTCACTTTCATTAACTCAGTGCTTACAACAGCATGAATTCATTTAGTTTAAATTGTCTGGCTTTTGTTTTTAGCTGGTGGCATAGAGAGGACTTCTCACAGGAAGCTTAAAGGCACTTACTACAGCCATAATTCAGTGTTTCTACTTTCCAAGCCCCCCATCTGCCTGTAATTATACATCATGGGTATAAATCAGCCTTCCTTGTACTTCAGAATTAAATAATGAAAGGTGACAATGCTAACTGTGGGGAATGATAAGAAATGCTGTCAAAACTGAAAGTGTGTGCCTCAGTTTCATCCATGAAAAATGGCCTGCTTCACAAAACAAAAGCCTTGGACAAAAGACTATAGATTCTGTCCATTTTACATGAAAAATAATGGCCAGAAATTTTTCTAAGATGTGAAAAATGCAGGCAGACTTGAAAAATATGTGGAGAAAACATCCCATGAATTTTAATTGAAATGCAAGAAAGAACTAAATGCTTGTGGATGTAACAGCATTGAAAACAAGATATTTGCTACAAAGCATCATAACTGGAATACTTTAACAGTTCTCAGCCTGCAATCTCATTAGTTCTCATACTTGCACATTTTCCATGGTTATGCAAAACGCTTCAAACTTCTCATTTAGAAACCTTTTCCACCATGAACTGGTGCTACTTCTAGGAGAACTTTGATATTGGTTCTCAGTGGAAGTTAAAAGATTTGTGTTCCAGAATTTACTTAGTTGATTGGGTAAATGGATATGTTCTTTAATTTTAAATGCAGCACACATGCCTAGTTTGCCTTTTATCTATTCACAAAATAGCCCTTAAGATGGTTCAAGTATAAATGATTATGAATATTTCTGTTTAGAACTCAAATGAAAACACTAATGGGAAAACCAGTGCAAATCTCTATAAAGCTGCAAAATAAATGCAAGTAAAACTACACAGTCCAGGAAAGGTGTGCACACAGCTGAGTTTTGAATCGAGTGTAGGCTGATGCTACTTCATAGGTCAAGTCATGGAAAGTATCTTGGGGAAACAGGAGAAGATATAATTGTGAATCTCACTGGGATTTTCTGAAGCCCCTGAGGGCATCTTTTCACTTGTGTTTGAGACATCAAGGAAGCCCTTGATGAAGGAAACCCTAAAGGACTCTGACAATCTGAATTCAGGTAGAGGAGTGCATTGATTGTCAACTGAATAAGTACTTGGAAGTTAGAGTGCTTATAAAAATATTGTTATAGAGGTGCAGCAAGAACTGTTGGCTTTGGGTTTAGTCTGAAATCTGTTTTCATGGGTTTGCATGACAGTCTCATAGGTCTTGCTTGTAGTAATAATGTAAACACAAACAATGTTCCTCTACCAGCAAGTTTTTCTTTCCCTGTCAGTTTTGCATTTATACAAACACAATGAATCATTGCTTTGATGTGTGCATGGAACCAAGTTGCACATTACTGAGAATTAGTTTAAATTGTATGAAAATGATGCTTCTGTAAGCAATACTCACAGAGAGAAGCTAATACACTCATTTATGTTAAAACATGTATTATGTGCCAGAGAAACAAACAGCTATTAAACACTAAATCCTACAATTCGGGTGGGAGGGGGGGAATTAAGCAGGCAATGGAATGCTACTCTGAAGTGCAGTGTTGCAAGTTTACATTTTAGTGGCAGTATCCAATCAGTATTTTTAATTCTTTTAATTACTGAACTCCCTAGAGTACATAATGGTGTGGAATATACACATGTATCTGTAATAAACAACATGTATCTTGAAGAAATGGATTTAGTTTTGGCAACAACGTGATAGGGAGATCAAAGAGCTAACTGGCATTAAAATGATTTAGATACATTTGTCATAGGCAGCTGTTATGCTAATCTCATTTATGCAGTTGTCAGCTGATAGGTTCTGATGAGCCAGCTTAGTGGGAAAATCATTAGTAGATCCCTATTGTGATAAATGTTATTTATTACTGTCAAATGGTATTAATGTTTGATTCAAAGATGGGAAATGGGCATCATCTACATGAAGTTCATCCATTCATGGTCATCGATGACAAAGGGAGCTGTTGAATTCCAGCCAAAGGAACTTCATTTCTGTAAGAAAAAAGAATAATGGATTTAATTTGCATATGTTTTAAAAGGGTAATGAAGTAATATGATGTTTATCTTGGTTGAAGAGTGGTAATTTTTGCTGGCATGGCTCCAGCAACATTTGAGTCATTGTGCAGCATTTGCTGTTCAGTTGTTGGTTGTAGAAGGGGCTTTTCAAAGCAGCAGGTGCATAAGGGGGGAGGAAACTAAAATGATTTATTCATTAGGCCAAAAAATGAGCAATCTCTGTCTTTCCCCTCACTCTCCAGAAATATATTTTCAACCATTTTCCTTCATTTTACTTCTGCTACATCAGTGTCTCTTTTTCTTCCCATCTGAGGCAGTCCTTCTTGAATTACTCGTAGATCTACACAGATTTCCACTCCATCTTTGTTGTGATTTGACTTTTTTCCACTTTGTCTAAATAGTTAAATGCACAGAGACAGTAACATCCCACTCCAAAATATAAGGCAGATAGAAATTGGGCGATGCTCGCATATGGCTGTAAAATGAACTATTTTTAATTTATTTTTTCTTTTTTAAGACGGGAAAAAAATCCCAATATTTCAGCTAATTAGCTGTGCAGCTGTTTTTTAAGTTGTTGAAAAGTGTTCCCTCTGCTTGTGAATTTGCATGGAGGCATTCCTCTTTCTCTCTCTTCTGATACAGCTGCAGTGCTATAACCTATTTCTAACTGGTTTGAAATTTAAAAAAAAAGAAATCCAAACCAACCGAAACAACACTCCCAAAGTAGAAAAAATAAAAAGAGGAAGAAACCCAACTAAAACTCAGTTATGGTATTATGGTGTAACCAATCATGCAGTGGGCTAAATTTAACTGCTCATTGCCAGGCATCAGAACATTCAAACAATATTGTGGACTATATTCTACCACTAGTATATTTATTATTGATAGACATAGGAATGAACTCTATTCATGGTGCTCTGAAAGCTTTAAATTTTGTAGAGTAAATAAATAGTAAAGTGACAATATGATAATCTTGAGAAGAACTGACCAAAAAAGTATTGTAGTTAACACCCGGAAATACAATATCACAACTGTTTCTGTCCTAGTCACTCATTAATAGACTTTATATTTGAGTAATAGGAAATTGATAATTCAGACAATCTTGGTCTTTTCAAAGGCAGGTAGATGTTAAATTCTCATTTATTTTTAGCAAGAAATGAGTGCATGACCATCTAGATATAGTTAAATGGCTGTGAATTTTCAGTTGCCAGTTGGAGCGTGAATGGAGATAGGCTCTGTATGGAATTCTGTAAACTAAAATTAGTATTTTACATCTTGCAAATGACTTGGTAATAGTTAATGCTCTGCAAAATATGTAGACAAAATACTACAGGAAGGTATGCATGTTTTGACTTTAAAAAGTGTAGACCATATTTTGGTGATGTGTGTGTTTTGTATCAACAAAGTTCCTGGGAAGTGTTCAGGGTTAACTCTAAAAAGCCATCTACAGTATTAATTTTCCAGGTTATTGAAAAAACTGTTGCCACTTAGGTCTGCAAAGAAAGCTTGTGACGCAGTGCTTATGAAGTCTGCCACCCAGTACATGAGACTGTGCATCCCCCATGTGTTACTGTGCTACAGAGAGGATTGAATGGGATGGTTTTGTGCATTTTGTAGGTGGAGGTAGAAGCAGATGTTTGCTTCACTTACAAACTCTTACAAAGTACCCAACTTTCAGTGCTAGAGGTGTAGCTTCTGTCTGAGACTACAGAAAAGGTGAAAGATGTCTCTGTCCATGGCAGGAGATTAGAACTGGGTGATCTTTAAAGTCCCTTCCAACCCAAACCATTGTGTGAATCTATGAATTGCCAAAGTGTTGTCAGTTCTTTCAGCCCTTGTAAACAAGACTTACCAGAAGGTGAACCTTGACTTGTTCCCAGAGCACTGCAGCCTCAGAGTCCATATTGTCTGTTATCCTGTTCTCAGCACTGCACGAGAATCTGCTCCATCTTCACTGTGATTTTTAGACCAAAAATATGTTTCAATAAATATGTATAAGCTGTTTCTCCAAACAGCTGCATCTTTTGGAGGCTTACAGCAGATAGCTCTCCAAGTTTTCTGAGTTTGGATTTGGGTCCATTTCCTTTGCTCCCTCCCCCACCATGTCTGCATTTATGAGTGGTTTCCTAGGTTACTTCTGGCAGAAATTACAGTTGATCCTAACCCACTATTAGGATACTATTTAGTACAATACGTGGAATGTAAGACCTTGGATATTATCTGTTTCCCTATTAGTTCCTGGCAATTCTCAGACTTTTTAATTTTTTTTCTTTTTTTTTTTTTTTCTTTTTTTTTCTTTCTTTTTTTTTTTTTCTCCAAGCTGTGAATGCACTAGTTTGAGTTAAGATAGATTTAAAAATCTTTCTGTGGGAGAGCACATATATCTTGAGCTTACTGTGATAGTCCTCCGAGGCTGTTCTGTAAAGTAGATAGATTTGTCTCAATCTGTCTTTATGTTGAGATGTGCTGGGCTTGCTCCATTTTTTTTGTGATAAGAGTTGCTTTGTAGGTCATAGGAGATAAACGTAGATCTTGTTGAGAGATTTGCTTGTCAAACTGTGTGATGTATTCCATGACTACTAACTTCTGGAGAGTGTGGGATTGTTATGACACATATAATATACTGTAGGATTCATCCTGAAACCACTGAAATTCATCACTCACACACTGGCATGTTGAATCACCAGTTTATCAAGGATACTGAAAGTAGCTAAAATTGCTTCCAGCTTACGAATAGCTAGTTGACTAGTTAACTCTGACATCAAGATTATCTCTGGAAATAGTGCAAAATGTTCAGTAAATGAACATGTTTCAGTGGGTTTTTTCTTTTCTCTCTTCAACTCTTTCTATCTTTCAAATGCTGTCTACTTTTCTGTGGTGTCATTCTAGCATTGAGGTCAATACTGTTGTAGTTTGGAGATAAGTTTTTCAGTCCTGCAGCACTGTGGACCATATCTGTAGGGTAAGTCATTTTTCAGTGGGCAGATTGTTCTTGTACTATTTAGTGAATTCTAGGTAAAAATTGAATTTCTGTTAAGAGGTGACAGATGTAATATGGAACAGATTTCTGCTACTTCTCTCTACAGCAGAGGATTAAATGGTATCTTGTGAAGTCATCCTTAAGCTGAAAAAAAATGTTTTTTCTCCCTAAAAAGAAAAAGAATCCCACTATTGATTTACTTAAGAGGTGATGAAACTTTTCTTGGTTGTGTGCAATTTGTTGCAAGGACATGTGACATGAGTTATCTGTAGAAGAACTTGTGGATGATTTAAGGAGAGAAAGGAAACAGCTGCAGCATCAAGGATTTGCTGGTTTGACATTCGGAGAAGTCTCGAAAAGAAATTGAAGGAAAACAATCTGTAGGATCAGCCAGCAACAATATGAGGTCAGGGAGGTGGGAGGTGCTACTGGGATTTCTGTAGAAAGCAAAAGAAGGCAGTGGAGCTGTGAACTTCTCTGTCCTTCACTCCAGGTCCAGCCCTGTGGTCAGAGACTGGTGAAGTGAACTGAGGGAAAATGTATTTCTGAGCAGGCTGATGCTGGATCCAAAAAGGGCAGCTGCTTTTGGATTCTTTCACTGTGGGTGCCAACCCCCCTAGTCTGGTGTGGTACAGGGAAAAAGGGAGCTACTGAGAAATTATTGCTTATGAATAGAAGAAAAACAAGAGAGGGAAAAGCAGTTAAAGGGATGAACTTAAAAGCAGACATTAGGGTAATTTTTTTAAAAGGCTTAAAAGAAATATGAGGGTAACTTTGTCCATTTAGAAAGGACTCAGATAATGAATACTTTGAATTTTATCAATTTTGATAGGCATTTAAAATATGTGAGGGCACATACAGACAGAGAGCCAGGGAAATGGCTTTTGCAGTTACGGATCTGTTGCAAGAGAATGAAGTTTTTTGTTGTTTTGCAGGAACTGTTAGTAAACTATAAGGAAGACTGAAAATACTAAAATAACATCTGTGTTAAAACTGCAAAGGCTTTCAGGACATGTACTGTATTTTTTTGGAAACATGCCTTTTGTACTTGATTTGGCATCTCATGATGCATTTCAGAACAGCTTGCATAAAGTCATCAGTTGTCATCTACTCTCTGATCAAAACCTGGTGAATTAGTTTTTGGCAAGTCTGGTCTGTGTCATTATCCTCTGCTCTAGTCTCTTAAGCTCACTTGCCTGTAAACAAACATCTGTATAAAATTATTTGCAATCCCTAGTGGTGCTTTCTCCCTGCAGTTACAGGAGGCAGCATTTTTATAAGTTTACATGTGGATAAATCCCAATAAACTTAAATGCTGAATCTCCAGACCTTTGCACCTTATGAAATCATTTATGTCAATAAAAGCAAGTGGAAATCACTCTAAGCTCTAAGGAAGCCTTCTTTTAATTTTTGGTTTAGGTGCAAGTGTAATACAGTAATGGCCAAGCTAAAGAGTATAAATGCACAGGAAATGCATTCTGTAGAAGGACCTGACAGGAGCTCTGGTTCTATCAATTACCAACTGAAATTTTCTCACCTTGTATCATTATTGATGGCTTTGTATTATCACATGATTCTGTTTATCACATACATAATATTTATGTCTCACTTGGAAATCCAAACTTGATATAGAAAAGAAGACATTGTGGTAACTCACTCGTTAATTAACACTGTAATTATGCAAGATATGAAACAGAATTGCAATATAAATGAGAATCAGCAGTAGCAAAATATTTCTTGTTCCATCTGAGTACAACTAAACAGCTTATTTAGGGAATATAATTATTCTCTGAAGTCAGCAATACCGTTTAGAAAGTTCAGCTTACCACTGCTGTACAATTTTTGTATAGCAAGTATTTCTAGGCCTTATATAAGCCCATTGGCTTGAAATTATTCTATTTTGTTTTGGATTTGGAAATTCAAGTTGTTGCTGTCCTGTTCCTGTGAGAATTATTCTCTCTGTCTCAGCGGGTTGCATACAGAGATAATCTGAATACCCTTGTATTTCCCCAGTAACTAATTGGTTAATTGATTTGGGTTTTAAAAAGCTTCTGCCTCTGTTCCAACATACTGATAATCACACTCCCCCCTCCAAAAATCCAAATGCATATGCTTCTTTTCATCTAGCATTTTGATTTTAGAGTATGAAAAATACAGGTTTATATCCTAAACTATGTATGATCTGACTAGGAAATGGGAGAAGAAAATATTATAGAAGTTGAAGAAATTGTCCAGACAGTTTCCTTACTTGCCAGGTGATAAAAATAGAATATTGCCTGCTCTGATTAAGTTCTCTAATGTGGCAATAGATCAAATGCAGAAGAGCCTTCATAACAAGGGGTTCTCCCAAAAACGTTGTTTGCTACAATTATTCTTCTTGGCCAATAAGACCAGAAAGGCCTTTAAGGGAAGAGTGGTATTGTCTGTATTCCTAACACCACTTCCTGTAGCACTTAATGCTTTCACAACAAGGAATTAAAAAAAATCAAACTTGACAATACATAAAGTAATAACATTCTCACTTTTCATTTCTTTCTCTGCCTTCAACCTCAGGCATTGCTGCTGTACACCTTGGAGACCGTGTTAGCTAATGAGTGCCAGTCATGTTTGGATAATTAATGAAGATGACAGGAATACAACCTCTATATTTGCAGGTGGTTATCAAATCAAGTGAACTCATCTCTCCCAATTCATTTTATCTAGTGGGTGTGGTATTTAACTTATTTTTACTGCCCCTTTTTTTTTCGAGATTCCAATCTGTAGCAGTTAATAAAGAGTCACTTCAAGGAGAGTGAAATTACATTACATTACAACTGACACTTCTAGGATTAATTTTACAATTTGTGATTTTAATTTAAGTGAAAATGTATTTAAAATTATCACTTGTCAGATTCTCAAATTAAATATAATGAAAGTTGATAGTATTCTAATAATATTAAGCTGGTTTTGGTAGTTATAAGGCTGGTATGAGAAGATTATCCAAACTAAGAAAATAGTAAATTAAAAAAACCAATTTAATAGCATTATAACAAAAATCATATAATGTTTTATAAATCTGGTCACTTCAAACAGTCGTGTCCTGTAATAATTTTGAAGACATCACATGTATTGAGAATATGCATGAACAACTGTGGGTTGACCTATTTTTCTGTGAAGCTGGTAAGAATCTTTGATTTCCAAAAAGAGTTTGATCAGACCTGGGTAAAACAATCAAGACTATTTTGAAAGGAAAGCCAGTAAGATGAGGGAATGTGTGATGGCCTGGCATATTGTGCAGTCCTTGTGAAATAGTGTATGATTTCAAAGGGTGTGCTGTGACAAGGTGTGCAATCTGAGCATAAAAAATACCTTGCAATTTCAAAAACTCGTAAGTCCTTGTTCATGGAATATCTATGCCATTAATATCGTCTTGTTCAAGCGTGCAGGAGGAGCAGATGTTAATAATTCTAACATCTCTATTTATTTTTTTTTCTGGGTAACTGTGGTGCTACCCAACACCTGCCAGTCACCCACAGAGCATGATGTAAAGTTACTTTTGCTACAGCAGAACTGCTGCATGACAGCAGCACTTATGACCATCACTTCATATAGCAGTTGTGGTCATGATATTTATTTTTTCTCTCTCTACTTTATGTAACCAGTACATAGACTTATAGCCTCTTCTAAATGCCCTTCAACTCACAGTGTTTCATTCAATCTAAGTGGATGTATTCTTTCCCTTGTTCTCTTCAATATTCTGTATATTTCAGAAAGATTTTCATCTTCTAGGATCTTTTTTTCAAGGAATACTAGCTGCTCACTCCTTGTGAACTAAACTTCCAGAATTTCTGTAACATTCTGATTCCCCTCTTATTGCCTTCACTCTTAAAATATCTGTTTTATACTAAAGGGACAAGAACTACAACTGCGTTCCAAATGTGGCTTCAAGTCCTCTATGTAGTATTAGAATGATTTATTCCAAGTCTTACTCTTGTTGACTATATCTATTCTGGAATCTCTCTTGCCTTATTAATTTAAATACAGTTAATCCTTGTGTAGATGATTTTGAAGTTCTTTCCAGCACTAGAACCATATTCAAGTCCTGTTAAATGTTTGGTGGCACATGGCCATGGAAAGAGAACTGACTTTTATTATTTTTTTTGTCATCTCATAACCTTATCTTTCTTTACAATGAATTGCAGATGCCAGTGAAACCACTAACAGTATCAGCCTGTGATCCTGGTCTATTTGTCATTCAGAATTTTATTGCCTTTCTCCTTTTGTCTTTACAAGCTCTATTCTCTGGTTTTGTTTCATCAGCAAATTTCTTCACCTTCATGCATATTTCATCCTCTAGGTCAGTGATATATAAAATGAACAAAAATGGGCATAATACTGATTCTTGTGGCATTCTACTAATCCCTCTTTCCCAAGCTGCTCTGTCTCATAAACAGCTTCTGTCTGTGACATTTAAGCCAGTTCCCTATCCACACATGTGGCTCACCCCAATACCATACTTAATGACTTTGGACCAAATGCTCTTTTCAATTGTGTGGTGCAGAGGGAAATAAAAGACTGAAGGAAGGATAGAAAGGGAATGGAGGTGGAAGCAAGTGACCTTTGTCAAACCCATGCAACTACAGTTCCTTCTACTGTGTCTCCTCAATTAAAATTTAGGCTTTCTCAGGTAATTCTTCCACTTTTTTTTTTTTTATTCCTGAATGTAATTTTTCAGCTTGTCGGCTCAGGATTGCAATTTAATTATTTATTCAGACATACTATTTTGATGTCACGATTTTTGTTAGTATTTCCCTTGTACTTTTTAACCCATCTATCCTGAAAGCATGTAAGTTAACCATCATTAGTAAAGCAAGAAAAGAACTGTCATATTTCTTGGAATTTAAGTTGAAAGGGGGACCAAGTACAATAAGTGTTTTTCATGTTGCAATCAGCTATAATCTAACCAAAGAAAAATTTATACCATGTAGTTATAAAAGGTCTTTCTATCTTTGTAGGTTAATTTGTTGTATGTGTTTGAGATGACTTGAGAATTCTTCTCAAGACCTGTGGGCTACCTTCTTTTTGTCTTTAAGTCATGTAGATGTAGTCACAAGACTTGGTTTTACTGAAATGCTCTAAAATGCAACCTGTCCACCAAAGATAAGTTTTAAATCAATTCAAAAATCACATGTTTTGATGTGGTGAGTTAAATCCTTATCTGAGGCCTGGGGAGCTGAAAGCTCTGTATCTGTGGCAGGCTGAGAGGGCTGTTTTGACATTAAACCAGTGAGGGGTACTAAGTATTTATTTTTAAGATGTCTTTTAAGAGTGTATGCAGTCTGTGGTTTTTCAGATGTTGATCTGTGCCAAGTGGGGACATTCAGAGAGGGAAAGCAGTTAGTGCTTCACAGAAGAAAGAGATTTCACAGATTGACAGTGTCTTCTCACAACATCCTGCTGTCACCAGCTCCCTGCTGTGTTTGCAGTCCCTGAGCAGTACCACACTTGCAGACATAATGAGAACAGAGCACCAATGTCAACTTTGCAGTTGTTCAAAGTTTGTAGTTTCAACCTCAAAAAATGTTTTCTTATGAGAAAGGTAGCACACATCTTCCTGCAAAAAGGATCCTTTCTGCCAGGGACTGATTGAAGATGAACACTTCAGCTAAAAAGGCATTCCTTGCTGGAATAATCAACTTTGTTTTACTTAAAACTGACTTAGTGCTTGTGAAAGGTACTGGCATGACAATACCAGATGAAAAGGAATAGTTTTGCTGAGTAATAAACTTGTGTGAGAAGGCAGTTGTGGCTGCTCTTTAACTCTGTTCCAAATGAAGAATGAAGTCAAACATACAGTGCATGTTACCAGTAATTGAGAGAAGATGGTTTATCGTGAGTTTGGCAACTTATACAAATAACCAGTTTGCTTTCCATCAAATATACTCTGAGGGAAATTAATAGCCAACCTTCAAGAAACTGGTTGGTAAAATGTAGGCTGTGCTTCAGGAGTTATTATTTCAGCTTCCTGTGGTGGCACTTTAACGGTAAATCAGTGTGCAAAAGTGTATGTAGGCCTCTGAAGACACAGTTTATTTTGTTGTATGTGGGAAAGATATTGACTATGTTCTACAGCTAGAATATATCTGTCCACATGGACAGTATAAATATTATGGCTAGAGTGGTTGAAAATTTTTGAATATAAAGTGTAGGCAAAGAATTTTTTATTGGCTTTTCACCAATTTCCCATAAGATAGAAATATTCTGTCTGCCAGCTCATTTTAATGAGGTTTTGCTGCAATTGCAAGTGAAATTTTCCTGTATTGCAAAAATATGATTTATGAATGACAGTAGAATGTGAGAGCTGCAGGTCAAACAGTAAATTTTCTACCTGCAGCTAGGACAGTTTTGTGCTTATGGCATTATCCTTTTATTTAGTTGTTTGATATGATCTCCATTATATGTTTTCTGAGTTTTGAGTTTAATTTCTGATGTTAATGTAGATTTTCAGGGTGACTTGAGTTAAAAATCTTTCAACCTCAATATCGCAGTTTTTAAATTTGGAGAACTTTTCCCTATGTTAAAGGATGTTAGAACTGAAAACTTTAATATTTATCAGTGCTACAGGAGAAATAAGTGACAGAGGAAATACCAAAGTTACTGAGAGCAAGCTTTGGAAGCACTAACAGGATAAAAAAAAAAGACAGCAGTTGCTATTGTCATTTAAATTTTATTCTAACAATGCAGTTTAAAATTAAAAATAAACTGGATTGGACAAAGAAAAAGCATAATTTGTATACATCATATGGTAGTTGGTTGATGTTTCTATAAATGCTCATAGAATTTGAATTGTCTCCTGCTACCACTGGGAAGTTCTAAATAGGAAACAATTCATGATGGCAGTAGCCATAAATGGGTTTTATTTGCATTTGTATTGTAATCAGAAAATATCAACATATTAAAGTGCCAAGGCTGAATATCAGAGTGGCAAAACTTCCTTTAGACTTTCAAGGTTCTAATATCATGAGAGACATTTTAGTTTGTACTTTGCTGATTGTATTGTATTTCATAACCTTGCTGTTGGGAGGACGATATGCTTTAGAGAGCACCTGTGCCCAAGCACACTGTCATGCCTCCAAGCTGAAAGGTAGGTTGAGGATTTCTGCAAGGGGGGAAAAAACCCAATCCCCAAAACCCAACAAACCAAAACTCATCCTAGTTATCATTGAGACTTTTTTCCCCTAAGTTAGAATGTATTGTTTCTCTTAAGTGATTTGTGACTCTTACCCTTTCATCAGAGGTGGTCATTCTGCTGATGAATGTTATCAGAGCTCCAGTGAAAGAACTCTGAGATTTTCAGACTTGCCCAGTGACTGGAAACCAGCACTGCATGCTGACAATCTCCCCAGCCACAGCCAGATTTATTGCCTATTCTTAAGTGTTCTTATTCTCTCTCTTGATCCCAGAATACTGACATAGTTAAGTCTTGATCCTCAAGTCTTGAGTTATTCTGTATGTCTTGTCTAGTTTTTCCTATATTGATGCCAGCTGACAAGGATGCTTACCAGGAATAGCTGGAGTTCCCATTGCCACTGATAGGATACTGGTACTGCTCAGCCAAGCTCTGTCAGTGTTGGGACATACCTCTGAGAAGGTCACCCTCTGACATCAGATACGCTGCACAGTGTAGTCAGTGTTGCAATGTCCATATTTGTGAAAAAGCTGATTCTTGGTACCAATTCAAAAAATTACGTGGTCTGTTTTGCCCACATCAGGGGAAGACTTTCTGTCTGTGGAAGCAGGTGAAAGATGTAGAGAAGGAAGGCATGGGAAAGAGTGTTTGGGGCGTAGGGAAGGAATACTTTTATAAATGCTGTGATTAACCTCAGTTTAAATGAATGGAGAATACAGTGCTTTTGAAATCTCACTGTTTTGCTGAGTATTTCTATGGTAAGGTGGTATTGAGCTTATATGCTGAATTTGTCTTCCAAAGACAAAGTATGGTCACAGTATTCTGTATATCTCCTTTTGCCTCATTTGAAAAACCTCATGTGGAAGAATGACCATTCTTGTCTTCCAGACAATCAAATGTTCCAGACAGCCATGCATAAGCTATCTTTGGTTCTTTTTAATTTACAATACTTAAAAACAATCCAAGTCGTTGTTAATGACTTGGTCTCATCCTGAGAACAAATCTTGAAGTTCCCAATAGCTGAAATGGGTATTGTGGGCAATCTCAAGTATTTCTTAGCATTCATGTCTGTGGTAGAGACAACTTTAGCAGAATCTGTAAAACTTTAGTGCCTTCTGCCTCTTCTGTCAGTGTTAAGCTTGTAAAATTAAACACAGGCAAACATCTGTTGTTAATTTATTTGAATATTATGGTTATTCACTTAATAGCATCGCATGTATTTGCGATCTCTATGCAAATATGTGTGTGTTCTATAAAACAAAAGCCCAACAAAACACCAACTCCCCTTCTCCCCCCAAAAGTTGCAACCCCCCAAAAAACCCAAAAACCCCATCCTTAGAGAATTTATTATTGGTCCTATATTAATGGATCCTTTAGATCCATTACAGGGAATCTGCAAACAGAATCAATGAGCACAATTTGTCTAGGCTGGTTTTCTTCCAGTTCTTTTCCTATTCTTTCATTATTTTAAAAACAGTTTATCTTCATTAGTTACCTGAAAAACTACTTAAAAACTGCCTTTGAGAATTTGGGAAAATGGTGATATGGTTCATACCTGCATCCTTAGAGACCTGAAAGTTTAAAGATATGGCCAGCCTCCTGTGTTAAGCCCCAAAGCTTTGCAACACTTCACTCAAGAGCCAAATTTATTGAGAACTTGCAAGGGTACAGGCATACACACTGCACAGGGATTTAGCTGTGATGAGCCCCTGTTGCAGAAACTTCACTTGGCATTTAGATCTTGATAACTAGACATGAATGATAGTTTAGCAGCATAGTTATGTACTTTACAGTGTCAGTAGTAAATGGAGAGAAAGGAGAAATTGCAATTTCTTTGGGAAGTGTGAAGGACAGAAACTACTACACAGAAGAGAACAGGATTTCACTGATGGACAATAGTTATGAGCATACTACAGGGATTTGGTGATCTACTATTGAACTTTGGATATCTGTACAACTTGTACTACAACTCGTCAACTACTATTTTCGTACTTCTCTAGCTGTGTTTAGAGTTACAATACTGAAATAGCTGTATTTGTTTCTATTTGCAATGCAAGCACAGTAGAAATTACTGATACAAGGAGCTGTTGGAAAGCACATCCCATCATTTTTGTTGAATATCGAATATGTGGGTTTGAAAACTATTTGAAGATCAAAACAGTTCCTTAAACTAAAACTACCATCATAATCTGCCTTATCACTCTCTAATTTCAACAGAAACGTTTGCTACCTTTTTTTGACCTTTGATTAGCATCTCTTATTATGTAAATGAAGAAAGGTCATGTGAAAAGCTGGCTCTGCTGTGCATTTACCTACTTGTGTCCTTTCCTAAAATGGGTAGTTAAAACTAAATCAGTTTAGAATTTCTTTTGTCTAATGGCTGTCCCTTTACTTAGTGTTCAAAGGTAAGAGGAGTTGAGTGACTTGTTCTTGTAAAATTTCTCTTTAAGTGGTACCTTGGTAGTTTTAAGGGAAATAAAACTGGCAGACTTTAGGACATCTATTCTGATGTTTTAACAAACAGAGCTAGCAGGATCCTCATTACATAAACCAGAAGAGAATGGATGGAAAGCACACAGTATCCACATTAATGTTACTGTGGTACAAGCCAAGATTAATTTTTTTTTCTATTGGTAGAAACAAATTTTTGATGAATGAATGCCTGCAGCAGACATGTCAATAAAGGAGAAAGCTACATGAGCTTCTTTTGAGGAAAAACATGAAATGTAACCTCTCTGGAATTTCTCAGGCAATTCTTTCTAAAAGCTGTTTAGTACGCAGATAGATTATATGCCAGAAATGAAAATGAAGTACAAAATAAGGCCAATAATGGTGAACATCCTAAATGTAGAAAATAATATATAATGCATGATACTTTAAATCTCATTAAAAACAGAAGCATATGTAACTTCCTAGCAACCAAACCTCCAGAGTCTCCCTGGAAAGATGTTCTTTCTCTGAGGGCTCCCTTGTATAAGTGCTTTAATAAATGAAGCACATACGGAAAGTATATCAGTGTTCCCTGTGTGCCCAATATTTCAGTGTTCTCAAAAGCCTCATATACGATTGTATAATTTCCTAATCTGATATAATCAACACAAAAACTCTATGTTAAATTAATGTTCAAGACCTAATTTTAGCCAACAAGAGCAGTGACAACTATGCATAAAACTGGTTCTCCATCCTTAATTTCCCTTTTGCTCTGCACTAAAAATCAGTGTCCCAATACGGCCTTAGAGAGCTCGATGCTGATTGAGATGCCATCTCCTGGCTGAGCTATAAACCCAAGCTGCAGACTTATTGTGGTTATTCAAAATGCTGTAGTGACTGTTTCCTGGCCCCAGTCCAACCCTGGTAATTATAGTTAGATTTTGTAATTTCTCTTTCCACTTTCATCTCAATAGGGTATTCTTCCTCACCGCCTGTCCTACACTGCTGTGCAGTGTTAATGTGGGCTGTTAAACAGCTGCTGTGTTTCTCACTGCAAGTGGCTGCATTTCAGTGGTAGGTAAATGTCTATATCGTGCAGTGCCCGGAGAATTTGCAGGATAAAGGACGCTCACTGTTTTTATTTTACCACTTGGGGCCTAAGTTTTATTGGGGTCTTGCCTGGTAGGTATTTCTGCATGACATACGTTTGTGTTTCAAGGCCTAAGAACAACATGGCAAACCAAAGAAGAAATAAGTGCCTCGATTTTTAATGTCCTAAACGTCGAGAATTTTATTTAAGGCTATACGTACTAGTCTGTCATTTTTTTGAAAGTTGTATATGCCATCCATCAATGGAACATAAAATAAAACCCTGCACATAGATCCAATTTTAACTGTAAAATAATGGGTGTGTGGTCTGCACCCATTTTATACACTAGATTTGTAGATTACCTATCTAAAAAAAGAAACCTACTTCTTTGGAACAAGAGACAATGATTTTTTTTTATTATTATTTTTTTTTAAGGCAAAGGCAAATCCTTTTTTAAATGCTCAAAAATAAAAGCCCTGAAGAAGAAAAATCTGAAGCTGAACAGATAGCTTCTATGATATATTTTAAGTTTTATGTAATAACCTCTGAGGACGATATCAGCGAAACAATTACAAATGCATTCATAGCACGGGGCATTTCTGCTGAACTGCTAATGGTTGTTTAAGTCATGATACAATATCAGTGGGATGGAGAAAATTCTCACATTCATAAACATGTGAGATTTTACTGGCATTCTGTTTGCTCCCTTAGACATCACAGAGTGTCAGTGCTGCTGCATTGGATACTTCTGTTGACATCTTACCAGGCTCATGGGTCCTTTAAATATGATATGAGGGCAATGGGACTATTAAGATTTTGTCAGAACATGTTATTGTCTCTGCAGATACAGTAATAGCTCCTTGAAAACTATGTACTTGGTGTGTGAAGATCTTTCTGAAGATAAATGACTTGGGTTTTTGTTATAATAGCAAAACCAACCTATATAACTAGAAGCTGGCATTTAAGTTGTCAAATCCAGGTTCTTGTAATTATAAACCTGAAATCTTGTTTTATCTGTTCTTGACAATAGGAACAGTTTAGTTGACAAATGCTTTTTTTTCTTTAAGGCAATTAATTCATACTAACAGCAAATATGTTGCATCATTCTTCACTTTGATATGTGTTAAAATGGCCAAAGTAGAAGCTCAGGAATGCAGCTTGTGTTGGGATGATGACTAATCCATATCATTGCAATCCATTCAGACCAGAGCATGATGTTCACTTTATTTTTAAACCTACTTGCTACAAGTAGCTGATTTTTTACAACATAGTGTTCAGCTGGTTTTGTCTCATTAGCACAGACAATGAATTTTTGTTTCATCAGTTTCTATCCTTAGCCTATGTTTTGGCAGGTCTTTGTTCTAAGTGTGTGTCTTGCATATTTATCTCACTCTTTCAGCAAAGGCATTTAAAATTTTGGCTTGGCTTATGGATGTTTGCTCTTGGTGTTAGTGTAATGTCCATACATCTAATTGATAAGTTATAATGCGTTTTTTTGTAGCTTTAACCAGTCATTTAAAATAAATAAGATCATAATGATCAGTTTCCATTTACCCATTTATTAAATAACAATGTTCACACTGAGCAGTTTGATTTTGTGTTACAATAAGGCAGTCTCTACATGATGACAGATGGTGTTTCATTTTGCCGACACTGTGCTAAAGTGCTGTGAGTTGTGATGTGTTTGATTTTATTAGAGATCAGATTTAACACATGCATTCTACATAACTGCAATAGCATTCCCATTTCTCATCTGTAGGAGAAAATGAAACTGTGATGAAATGTAATATACTCACCCTCAGGCAGAACTAGTGGGATTGGGAATTGCAACATAATAAATCTAATGGATATTGCACTACAGGACACTAGAAATTTACTGTTATTATGTTCAGGGAAGGAACTTGGTTTTGTAAAACTCGCTTTTATTTCACTGGCATCAGTGCAATTTCACATTATTTAACCATTATATCCCAACAGTTTGCTGCATTGAAAAAGTAACCTAAGCTCGGAGGAGCAGAGGAGTAAAAGGACTGAAAAGGGAAAATACCAATTCTGAATAACAAAATGACTGAAATTATTAAATGCAAATTACTACCTGACAAAATAGTTATAGTTAATAATGGGTTATTGTGATATGCATTCTACAGTATATTTATAATTTATAAAAAGAGATTATTAAATATAAGTATTTAATATTTGTATGAATATTGCATATTCATACAAATTAAAATGCCCAGTTTGTTTTATTAGTACTTGTGTACTTGAACTCTATTCAAGTTTAACAAATATCCAGATAATATTTATTTTTATATGACCCTTGCTTATGTTTACACTTCTGACCGAAATCTTTGATCTAATCTACCATGTCTATCAAAAAGGCTTTTCTAGAGCACAAAATGTTATGTGTACGTAATCCACTTTAAGAAACCAGGGATCCTAATTAGAACTGCATCACAGTAATTCCATCAAGAAAAAGGAAGAGGTATTATAGTTTAATCATAAGCTAATAGGTTTGGCATGTTGTGAGTGTATTGACTAAGTCAGTTACAGCCTCAAGCACTTTTGGAACATTCCTGGGTGTACCTGTTTGCTGACAGAACACTTTACATACCATTCTGAAACATGAGTATACAGGATATTCACTTTGCCTTTTATATGCTAGTTGAAAAGTATGCTTTCAGAAGCCTTTAAAAACTTTAAATGTTTTTTAAATGCTGCATTTGCCAGAGTGCTGCTTCAACTTTTTTTTTTTTCTTTGTATTACAGGAAGACACTGGTCCTGTTAATTAGAATTGGTCTAAGTGAACTGAATGAAAGTCATCACTTTTTTCCTAAGTTTTAACCTTAATTTCTTATGAAATGTAGTACTTGCATTCTACTTCAGGAAAAATAGAAAAGTCCTTTTAAATTTCAGATACCTGGTCGAAATACTACTCTTTGTCTTAAAAAAGTTCACCTGAAGGACTGCATTTAGCTCCCCGTTACTTGAGAATAAGCAGCAGAACACATCTGCTGTGGAAAATAAAACCAAAGGTTTTGGGAGTAGCTGTTAATTTAGGATATCTCAATTCTTACATTAACTAGTGTTTAGTTCTTTTATTAAGCTCACCTTTGGTTTGTTAGTGGTTAGTGGTGTTGCTCTAATCATATGAATTGAAGCTGTTAGTGACAACTGAATTTAGAGGGTCTGATAGCCTAGAGTTAGTAGTGGGGAACGTTGAGCAGCTCTTTTGTGGAAAAGGCAGTAAATCACATCAGGGTGAAAATAAATAAATATCATACAGCAGAGTAGAAAGAACTAACACACTGGGAAAGAGAAATGCTCTAGGAGTGCTTGAACTAACCTGTGAAAGTTGCAGTGCACACCAAGGCAGCTGTTCCCTCTTGGGTCACAAGGTGATACTGCTCCACATTAAGCCTGTGCTCTGCATGCACATATGGATTTGCCAGAGGGTATCTAGTGGGAGACAGGTAGATATGCTCTCTGATTTCAGATGTCTTTATACAACACAGAACAATCAACTTCTATGTTTTAGTAGAACAGCTTCTTTTCAGAAGTGGAGTTAATTTCTTCAAATGAAGAAAAATCATGTTTTAACCTCATCCAGAAGCCAAGCCCCATGCAAGCACTCATTCACTCTTCCACCAGCAGGGTGGAATGGAAGGGTAAAAGCTGGAAAACTCATGGATGGAGATAAAGACAGTTTAATACAAGCTGCACAAACAAGCAAATCAAAACAAGGAATTAATGCAGTGTTTCCCATGGACAGGCAGGTGTTCAGCCATCTCTAGGCACACACAGTGAGTACTCAAAAAGCTGAATGCCATCACTCCAAATGTGTCCCTCCTCCCTCCTTCTCTCCCCCACTTTATATACTAAGATGTCATATGGTCTGGAATATCTCTTTGGTCAGTTGGGGTCACCTGTCCCTGCTGTGTCTCCTCCCAACCTCCCATGCAGTCCCAGTGTCCTGTGGCAGAATGAAAAGCAGAAAAGGCCTTGGCTCTGTGTAAACACTGCTCAGTAATAAAAAAAAAAAATCTCTATATTGCCATCACTGTGTTCAGCACAAATCCAACACACAGCTCCATAACAGCCACTGTGAAGAAAATCAAGTCTACCCCAGCCAAAATCAGAAAAGAAACAAGCAGGATGTGGTTCTTAAAGTACAGCTATGATGTAGCTACCAGCTATTGTCCCCAAGTTATGTGGGAGGCCAGAGAGAAGTCAGAGTGATCAACAATTGAAACTTGGTACCGCAGGCTTAAAAATACATATAAAACCTCATATATTAATATATTCATTTTATTAGTTTTTCTCATATGAGTCACAATATGAGTAAATATATTTTTTAGAAACCTGATGATGAGGTACATAAAGGGTATTTTATTTTTTCTCATTTTGTTTTTTACTCAACAGTGACATCACCTTGGTGACAGGGTGTTTTGTGTGCAGTGTTATCCCCATACTTGTTTATGGCTATAGTGTTGAAGATGCTTTTATTTCTTTAGGCTAATTGTGATGTCCTTTGCAACATGTTAGGCTTTTATTATTCTGACACTTTCTGTTATTCCTTTTAAGGAAAAATACTCTAGCATAAAACAACTTTATAGTTTGACAATTAAAGATGAAAGATGTTTTCAGCTTTTAGTGCAGCTTAGCATTGCTATGAAAGTCTGTAGAAGTATTCTTGAAAAGATGCATATATCCCTTACATAGATCTATGTTTATATATATGTGTGTGTTTATATATGCAAAATATTATCCCAAGTGTAAACTACACTGGAAAATACCCCAAACATTTCTACTATTTGTAAATTATAAGTGCAGGTAATATACTCCTAAAGGGTGTCTATAGCACTATAGAGTTTTGTTAATATTGTCCTTCTGCTACAAAGAAAAGTAATGAAGAAATTGTTAAAAAGCTATGTGTGAAAAAGCATTGATATTCTATATGGAGTATTCCCTTCACTGCTGTCCTTTTTTTTTAACCTTTTAAACCATAGTATGGCAGTCTTTCTGTCAGTAGTGTTGCTTTGGTTATATGAGTGGAAACAGCGACAGTAAATCACAGATATATCTATGAATTAATCATTATTTCTACAAAATACTCCTTTTCTGTCAGGTGCATTGTAAACATAGTCTGTGATGCTCTTTGTTGAGAGGAGCTCAATTATAATGTTACTTTTTTTTTTTTTGACCAGCAGTACATTAAGTGGTGGTCCCAGATTACTGACAGTTAAAATACTGTATTGTTAACTGCTGCTGAAACGAGGATGATCAAATTTTGGCAATGTGAAGTACAGGAAGCAGGACCATGCTCATATCTTAAAATCATCCCCTTTTATAACTGACAGTCTTGGTGCTTAAATTGATTTCAGTATGAGAGTTAAAATATATGGGAAAAAATATTTTGTTCAGTCAGTTTCAAAATCCAATTGTAGCTCAAGTGACTTGTCTTTCAGAGCTTTCAGCTATTGCCAGGCAACTGGCAGTGCAGCTCTCCTGTAAATCCCTGGGGCAGACAGGCAAAACTGGTAGAGGTTCCTGTTTGCTTCTGTGCCTCTTTGTCCTGGTACCGAGTCTGATTTGTACCTATTCCTCTTCTAGACAGTGTTAAGTGGGGAGTCTCAGTCTCAGGAGGGCTGGAGTCTGAGAACTCCTGACGGTTTTGTTTGGGTTTTTTCCTTTTATGGTGGCAAGTCCACAACACAGAGAGCATCCTACCAGGTCCTGTTCTGTCACTTTGGTGGGACTCCACTTGCAGTTGGTTTCCGTGTTGGTGTTATCATGGCTAATGCAAGTCATGTTGTCAGCACAAAATCACAAATAGTTCAAGAACTTTTCTTTCACACCATGTGGGGAAAATCACACAACTGAAAAGTGAAACTGTGTGGAGCTTGATGAGTTTCCTAGAGATCTGTAGCTCCAGCCTCCCTCCAAACCAGTGCACGATAACAGACTTCAAGGACAAAATCCTGTTGTGCCACTATTACAGCAGTGTGAATATTGGTCTTAAGGTTTAAGAAGGAGGTTTGTAAATGTGAAGGAATGTTTTTGGGTAGAGGCTGTGGTGCCCTTGATCTTTAACTTCATGATAATTTTTTAATGCACTTGAATTTCTAATAGGAAAAGTGACTAATGATTTCTTCCAATTATGCTGAGTATTTACCTCCTTCCTCCCCACCCTCCCTTAGATCTGGAGGAAGTGAAATGTTATCAGATTAATAAGGTCTCTGGCTGCAAAAGAAGGATATGGCTTGAAGTGGCACTTGATTTCAGCAGGGTTTCTCATTTCAAACACCTGTTTCAGTGCCAGTCTTACTCATAACGGTACCTCCTTATTCTTTTTGACATTGGTTGGCTTTCATGACCTGAAATAAGCATATTTCTGAGGATGCTAGTTTAGATCCTCCATGTATTGCACTCTTTTTGGTTTCTTCAACTATGTTATAGAAAGTGAATTGTTTAAAAAAGGAGGAGGTATTCAGTGGAACATCAGCTTTTGAATCAAAGATCAATAAATTATATCCAATGGTTATATTTTTATCTTCAATAACCTATGTTAAACTTTTTCTGTCAGTTCTTAGAAAAAAAAATAAAATCCAGCATATACTTCACTGCTGGAGCTTGTTCTTTAATTTAATTAAACTTTATTGTTGCATTTCCTGCCCTCCATCCTCTTTCTCATTCAATATACTTCCCATTATCCCTTTCATTGAAATTACTTCCTTCTTTTGTCAGAAACTCTCCCAACACTTCTTCAAAGGTGGAAAAAGAAAGGGTTTTTATCAGCGGTTTTAAAGTGTTTTCTGTGTTGTATTCATTGTATTGAGAGTCACAGCAGTGACTGAAACCCAAAAAGCCCAGTAATGGTTATTATTGCCTATACAGAATTGAGACTTGACAGGGAATCTGGGCAATGCCCTCATAATACTGAGCACTGATACTTTATTCCTTTTGTATTTTGTACAGATCTCATCTCTACCACTGCATACAAAAGAGAGTCTCTGAAAAGGTGTCCTATTTATGAAGAAATAGATAGCCTTTACTTGAGAGGATTTTTTTTTTTTAGCTTTTAATTGCAGATAAAATAAAAGCACTGTAAATTGAATCTGATTTGCATGAAATTGCACTGGTGATTTCAAGGACATTTACCATGTTGATTCTTTACCAAGATATTCGTGGAATAAAATGCAAGAGCCCTCCAGTGGCCAAAATAATGCCATAAAACTTGGTGGTGCTTAACCAAAGCCTGTCTAAGCTCTTGATAAGCTTGTGGTACTTAAGTGGGCCGTGTACTGTGACCTAAGTTTATCATGCTGCTTCTCTTATCTTTCATTGTTATCCTTTGCTTCCTTATTTTGTTCATCTGCTCTTCTCATCTTTCACTTAGATTGATGTCTTTGGAAGAATAAACCTTATTTTCATTAGGTGTGTATTGCCCTTGCTTCAGTAGGACTTCAATTCCTGTATAGGGACTACTGATACTCCTGTAATACAAATGCCACAGTTATGTCATAGCTTGTTTTAGTGATACTGGAGCTATGTTATATGGATCATATTGTAATGTCAGCCTTTCTGTTCTTGAATTAGAAGAGTACTTCTTTAGGTGATGTTGACTGTGGACAAACACAGCTGATCTGTATAAAGTTGTCAGGTCAAGATATCTGAGTTTTGACTAATGAGTTCCTTAAGACCAGGAATGTGCATCTCAGTATTTTCTAAAAGAAAATACTGTTATAAATATTACCTATCTATTTCTTATCTTACTAATGGAGAATAAGACCTGATAGAAAAAAAATGCCTTTAAAATTTCTTGAAAGGTTTTGATTGCGGAAATCAATTATTTGCAATGGGAATTCACAAAGTGACAAAATACAGCTCTGTTCACTGGTGTTTTAAGCTTCTGTTTTCCTCCTATATTCACTTTGCTACTGTAGACTTTTGTATCAGTCAATCTTTGCCTGTTTTTTTTATAACAACTGCTTACCCAAAACCTTGAATCTTACTCCTGTCAGATATGACCTTGCTTCCCTAATCCTCTGTTCTGTGTATATTATGGGACATATATAGTCACTCTGTATTACAGTGGAGACAGTATGTTAAAGTTCACATCAGTGTTAAAGTAGTATTCCTATAAAACCTTTCTGACAGCTTTTATATATCAAGACAATTAAAAATAATGATTTGTGGCATTTCTGCCAACTTTTAACTTCTAATTTGGGCAAAAATGATTTTGTGAAGACTTCAAAAAAATCTAAATTATTTATTATAAATCTTCATCTCTAGCAGATAAATGTATAGAAAGTGAGAAATCCAATGCCAGTTTTTAACAACACTACTATGCTTCTAGAATGTACAAGAACAATTGCTAGTGATCAAGCTGCTTTTCACTTAGGTGCCACTGTTTATTTTCCACTAATTCAGAAGTGTCTGTGTGGGTTCCAGAATCACGGATTTACAGCTTTGGAACAGAATGGAAATCCACCTTGTTTAGAATTGTGTCAGAGACTAATACCAGATGTTCCAGAGTAAGACATAAATCCTAGAATGTGTTTCTTTAAAGTCCTAATGGCTGCTTCTGTAATGTTAAGGTAAAATTTGCAGATCTTAAATGTGATAATCTATTGGCACAATACCATGTGACAATACTGCTGCCATTTTGCATTAGAATGCAAATTTGATTAAACTGGAATGTAATTACTTTGGAATATCTTTTGGAGTTGGAAAATAAAGTCTTGGAGAATGTTAACAGCAGCATTGTAGTTGACATGAATGTGGAAAGGAATGCAAAAGCGTTGCCCTTCATCTTAATTTCGACATGGAAGCTTCTGAAACTTTTTCTGCCATTCCTGTAATTATCTCTTTGGCTGGTTTTTATTTCCTATTCTACAGTAATCAGCTACAGTAATTATTTAAATGGTGAGAATTACTGTAGAATACTGTAGCATTCTATTTCAGCTTTGTAATTGTGAAATCCTGCAAGCTCCAAATGTTCCCTGCGATCAACGTGCCAGTCTTGTGTTCAGCATTTTCCACAACCGATTACATGCAATGGAAATATTGCAATTCTACTAGCAGAAAGTTGTGCCAGTTAATGTTTTGGGTTCCCTGCTCTCCCCCCAACATTATCTGAAAGATAAAACCAATTTAAACTTAATTAAATACAATGTTATACCTTATTATTCCATGGGACCCATGTGCTGACTAGGGATGTCTGGTCTAGGTTTCTTTGTGTTGTTATCTGTAGCCTTGTTTGTAAGTGTTTCATGATTTTGTCATCCCAAATGTGTTTTAAAATATTACTATTGTATTGCATTTAACTTTTGTGTCTGTGCATGAAGTCAGGAGAAAAGCAGGGAATTCCCCTGGCTCTCTAACTGCATTTGAATTTAATTTGCCCCTTTCATCTCCTCTTTGTCTTCTCTGTTTAAATTGCAGGCCTTTTGGAATGGATTCTCCTACATACTTCATTTGTAATGTGCCCAACTCCATTGTCAAATGACCCTTAGTCTTTTCAGTAATAAACAAGATTTATAATAACATGAGTTTAAAGATAATCTGGAGACACAAAAGCCCTAATTATGCAAGGACGGTGGGGGGGGGGGGGGTGGTTGGGGATGGGCAGTTGGAAACCTTTCTTAAAAACATTTGATTTCTGTGCAAACCATTAGTTTTGTGTATTAATCTTCAATTGTATGCAAGTTTCTGGATTTGTTACTACACAGCAAGAAAGAAAAAGATGCACAAATAGTAACTGTGAATGTGTCATTTTTCTGATATCTCTTGGCAATGACATATCAGTTCAACTGAAAAGACATCTAAAACCCTGAATAAAAGTAAATGCTTTTTATGGGGTAGGTAAAAAGTTAACTTTTTCTTCTTAGGACACAGAGGTTGAAGAAGTTGTTAAATAACCACTGGATCATTGGTAACACGAAAAACTAACCAACATTTTTGTCTTATGAAAAGCTTACCAACAAACACAGTGTTCTTGTTGTGTGGGTGACAATGCTCCATGATGTTTTCATCAAATCCACATCTTTTTGTTGACTTTCTATTGTATCTTACAGTTTATGTAATTCAAAGACAGCTTTTAGGAACAGGTCTACCCTCTCCATCTAAATGGATGCCTTTAGCAGTGTTTAAATTAATCACTCAAGCATTTTGGTGGGGGTTGGTTTTGTTTAAGGTCACATTTGAGTTTTACAGGTGTTAATTCAGAATTCATGAAACTAGTAATTTTCTATTGCTATTTCATAATACCCCACATTGTCTCCCTTTGCTTCAAATTTTTAATGTTAAGGTCAATTTTATTGATTCTTTGGATCTATTCTTCTGTTGAATTTTTACTAGGCACATACAGAAAGGGTAACTAATCTTAGTATCTCGTGTTCACAATTCTGTTTAGCATGAAATCGGTAACTGATATATTAATTATAATAATCTGTTAAATATACTTTACCTACGTGTTAATTATAGCAGACCATTCTCATTTATTTTTCTGGGTAGGCTATTAATTCAACCCAGATGGTACTGCTTTTTCAGGCTGTAACACTGAGTGTTAACGGAATAAATCATGTTGCCAAGATACAGGAGCAAAAATGTTATCACATCTGAATAGGTTTTAAAATGATATAACCATGAAAGAAACTTGCCTTTTAATCAGGGAAGAAGCTTACTTGGAACAGGGTCAGTAACCCAGGCCTGCTTTGTGAGACAGGAAGAATTACTTGGAAGTACAGGAATTGCTATTGCGTTCCAGAATATCAACCATTTTGAGAAAATACCTGTTTTTCCTGCCTAAGTTAAGCAACCTGAAAGACATGGTGAAAAATAATTGTCTCATTTTACTCGAAAATATTAAGTGAGTATTGTTAAAAAACTTCACACTACTTAGTGGAAGGCATTAGAATGCCACATTTACTGTTGGCAATCCCCGTTTAAATGGAAGGAATCTACACTGCCTGCGAGTAATACATGAAAATTATTTGCTCCTCACCTTCAATTAAAAAAGATATTGATATCAGTTCCTTCCTTTTCCACCTTTCCCCTGTTAGTGTGCTCAATGTGCAGTTCTCTGCTGGCTACAAAGAGTAGGTGTTTTACTTTGACATGAAACATGTTTTAAGTGACACATTACTTCTTGAATACCTCATTTTTTTAAATTCAGGCTCCCCTCCTACACGTATTCATGCACACCTCCACCGTGTTTACTTGCACAGTATCTTGTGATTTGGATTTTTATTTTACTCTCATTAGACATATTCTTGAGACATAAGCTGGATCATATTTGGGTATTTCAAAGCCCGCTATTTCAGCTGAGTGAATCAAGGTAATCCTTTAGGAAATAAGATTAATGTCACCTTTAGCTTCTCTTTTACCTTGTAGAATAAACAGTTTTCGAATGATGGGCAGGGAGTTTTTCATTTAAATAAACCTAGGTAACCTAGTTAGGCTGAACACACACTCTAAGTGTAGTGAAACAGACTGTTCTCATTTTTTTACTGTTATAAAAAATATACTGAATAATACTTTTAAGTGTGTTATCTACTCATGTCCAGAAAGAAAGTGATGAACTTGAGAAACCTTCAAGCTTACATATTCAGACCTTCTTGATATCTGAGTGTATTTACCAAAACACTCTGTTAGCATGGTGGAATAAAATAAAATAACCTTTCAATCTTTTCAGAAATACTCCCTGAAAATGTTATTTTTTGTGGGGAGTTTATGCAGGGTGATTAAGTGCTGACAAATATTGTTTGAACCTTTTTAGGCAGTAACAGTTCCCTAGTTCAGTAGCAGTTCCATGGTTCAGTAGCACCTTTGGGACACATTAGAGATCCTAATTCAACAGTCAAGAATAAGTAAGGCAAAGAAATATCTGAAGTATTGCTAATTTCTTGATCATTTCAAATAATGTGATTTCTGTACTTTGAAAGCAAAAAAGTGAACCTTGGTAGTGATTTGAGACGCAGCTCTGTATGAATTATACCTCTTTATTACCAAGAAAGAAGGATCAATAGTTGTTTTATGTTCTCCAGCAGGAACCCTTACTCCAGAATCCATAATCAGCTACTATATTGCTTTACTTACCTATATTTTTTAGTATTAGAAATAGTACATTTTAAACTCAATCATAGATAACAACCATATAAAATGGGACTGTTTGCTAATTGCTGTTAAACATGCTGTTAATTGCTTTGCTTGTACTAAGTCTAGGCTCTGGTAGTTCATCTCTTGGAATTAATCTCTTTCACTAAGGACAAGTGAAAGGAGATACTTGAGTCCCAGTCTTAGGGATTTAAAGGAGGAGATAAAATAGTACCAGATCCTTTTGTAGACTTGAGAGAACTGTAAGAGTAATTTCAATATCCTTTTTACCTCTCTGGTGAAATTATTAAGATGTGATATTCACTGAGTATGATTTGGTCCTCTAGCCACTATAAAGCCATTGAAAGAAACAGTTGACAAGTTTCCCAGCTCCCAGATTTGTGGAGCTACACAAGGTACAGTCTTAAACCATAGCAGCAATTAGCATAATATACAGTCCTCTTGATACCCCCATTAAGCTTACTAGGCCAAATTTGACTTCTTATACAACAGTGGTAGGAAAGACCTATGGGCTAAAAATGTCCCAGAGTGCAGTGCTAACCTTCAACTTGTGGGAAATGCACATGAAAACAGAAAAAAAAAAACCAACAACAAAGCCAAAGCATAACCTAAAACATGAATTAGAACTAGGAAATGTTGCTAAGCTAACTATCAATAAGAAGTGCAAAACCACTACATGGTTATGAGTAGCTTTTAGCTAGGGAATGTAAAATCTTAAATGGCACAGATAACGTCAGTCTGAATTACCGTTTTCACAATGACACAGATGTTAGGATAAGGAAGCATAAATGGAAATTAAAGAGAAACAAATTCAGAACAGATGTCAGGAAGCATTTTTTTCATGCCGAGAATCACAAACGTGTGGAATGGCCTACCAGGCAAGATTGTTAAGGCAAAAGCACAGGGGACATTCAAGAAGTGATCAGATGGCATCATAGGGGAATTGAGTAGTAAAAAAGGAAATGAGCATGCATAAGGCAAATGGTTTTAGTTTAATCCCAAACGATGTCCGTGTTCTTAGGATATTAATGTTTGCATATTTACCTTAGATAAACACAGAATTCTTACATAAAAAATGCACAAAATAGCCTATTTCTGTTCACAAAATCAAGACAAATTTGTCATCTTTTCTGTAATATCTGTAAACATCGCGCATATAAAGAAACACATTTTGTTCTGTACAATTTCTTTCTGTATTCCCTATAGATGATCTGTAGATTTTAACAATGAGGTCATAGGGGAACTTCTGAATAATTTTAGATATATTTCTCAGAACTGGTATGTTGTTGATGTTGTCACTTGTCTTTTTAGGCTACATGCTCCCCTGAGCTCCATTTTTACACAATGGGCAGGTGGAAAAGAAGATGTACTTCATCTTATGGGAAGAAGCAGATGTGTAATGCTTCAAGTCCCAGTCCCCCAACATTTATTCCTGTAACTTTGTGTTTTGCCTTCTCTGTTGATTTCAGTGGGGTTCTTCATGTCCATAGGTGCATGTACAGTTGTTTACAGGATAGGGCTCAAATTTTTTGTTTGATTCTTGTAGGACAGAAAGGTATCAAAATAAGGAGTTGTACTTTCTGTTATGGACTTTATTTCAATGTAGAGAATTTTGAGCCTCAACTGTAGAAAGATACAAAAACTATAGACCCCAAAAGCCAGATGTAGCTTCTGAATGTGGGAATCAATATTTCGCATCATCTCTCTTTGCTGAGTTGAGTCCAATGGCAAATAAAGGAGAGATGAAAATAGAATGCTACTCTGACCCATATTTATGGACCCTTTTTATTACCTTACTGAGCAATGAAAGTAGATCTGGAAGTTTCTGTGATCACATTGTTTGCAGCTTAAAGCATCAGCAAAATAAGGGAAATGCTTACTTTTATTATTACTGTGTTCATTTTTCTATTCCTTCCCTGATGTTCTCACTATTACTCTCATCCAACTGACCTCAGAGCCACTGCACTGGGAGAATTCTTGAGGACTATATTGAACAATAATAGGAGTATTGGGCACCTCTAGGAGCTTGGAACTAAAAACCTATTAGGATTTGTTCCTTTTCTGCTAAATGCAAACTTGGCTTAGAATTTTGTTTCTTGGATATAGGAGCTTGGCTCACGTGCATAATAATGTCATTGAAATTCAGTGTACGTCTGATGTGGTTTTATTTCCTCTCAATAGTCCTAAAAGACCAAACCTTAACCAAGTAAATGGTGATGAAAAGATAAAGGGAGTTATTTTGTAGATTTCAGAGAACCACATCCTCACTGTGTAAATTATCCTGGCACTGTAGAAAACAATGGCAACTGCAGTGAATAACATTCTTTTGCTGTCCTACTGACTGGGTGCTGGTTTACTGTCTGTTCTAACATTATTGGTTTTATTATCAGGATTTTAATTTTGTGGACATAGAAATGTAATGGAATTCACCTAGTGGATAATTCAGTGTGATTTCTACTTTATCTTAGCTTCTAGTATCATAAGTCCCTGATTTTTAAAGAAAATTAATCAATTAAACATCAATTTATATACTGCTTCCCTTTAAGCTTCTCTTAGATAATATTTGATCAGTACATGACTAAACTCCTAATGTTTAAACAAATCATCACCTTGTCACTTGGGTGTAGACACAGAAAACTAAACAATACAGTGTTAACTTATCTGTTGCAGGATGAAAATGCTGGCTGGGCTTATCTTTCTTTAATGTGCTTTTGACATAAAACCGGTTCACGAAGTCCCAGACTGAGAAATTCAATATCAGAATGAGTTTAGTGATTTACTAAAATCATGTGTAAATCTCAGAGTCATATACTGCGTATAGATTAGGAAATCCAGAGGAAAGAGGAAAAGAGATGTAAGAAAATAAAGCAATAGAGCTGTGAGTTACTTGTGAAGATTTTTGAGTTTTAATCATAACCTCATGTTGATATTCCTATTTCCATCACGCTTGGCAGCAAGTTGCTGTTTTAACTTTATATTTGTATTTCATTGTCAGCATCTGAAACTGAATTACAATGATCCATAGCAACATTTCCTTAATTATGTTACTATCAGTTAATTAACACTTGTACAGTGCATACCAGGAACAGATTAGAAAGGGAATGAAGACATGTCCCATGCCAAGGAGAATAGGCTGTGATCTTACAAATGAAGAGGCCTGATGGAGTTCAGCATCAGTTCCCTCTGACTTTCTATGAGAACTCAACCTGCTTTCTCCAGCACGCTTTGAAAATCCAAACTATGGAGTGAAGGGATCACTCCTACAGCACTTCTCAGAATACTGAATATGACATGTACACTCCCTGGGTCAGAATCAAATTCTGTACTGATATTACGGAACTGAACCATCAGACTAGAAACAACAGAAAGGAGACAAACTTATTAACAGTACTGAAGGTAGGTATCAACATGCACCAAATTCTTAAATGTTTTTGCTGAGTCATTTGGCGCCACAAAATTTTATGTGAGACCTTTATAATGTCTTACCCAATAATTTCTGTTAACTGTAGCACAAAACCCCCCACAGAAACCCTTGTCTATTATTGATTCTTTATTTCCTTTCTAAAGGTAAGTCTCAAAAGTGGCAATGTTAAAACCTATACGATAACACCTCGTTTAAGATAAAAGAGGATGCTATTGTTAGAGAATAGGAATAATGGGCTAAACTTCTCTGAGTGACACCTTGCCACAGCTGCATCCCAGGGTGATTTTGAAGGGCATTTGAGAAATGGTATATGTCACATACACCTGTCAGTAATGTCTAGCTGGTGTGTTAGATGCAACTTAATTTTTATTTGTTTGAAAGCACCTGCAATTCTAAACCATTCCTGTCTATTTACATGATTTTGAACACAAAAGGATGCATTCTTATATGAGTAGCAAGATATTTTAAATAATGAAATATAATTCCATCAGCACTGTGTTCTCCTGTTATTTATTACTGTACTAAATTATCTACAACTGAAGACATCTAGTTTATAATGAGATATCTGATGATTTATTTTTGCAAAAAATATTAGCTTTATTATTTATTAATTCTAGCAGTATTCCTCCATGTATACTCCATAAATATTAACATATCTGATGTCTCATAAAGATACGATGAAAATAGCATTATGCCTGATGTATGGGGGAGATTTGACATCTCATTTTTATGTAGTTGGTCTTCTATAGCTTAAAGTACCAAGAAGCTAAATTAATTAAGAACTTGTATCAAAAAAATTAAAAACAGCTCTAGTGCAAGGATATTTGGAGATTTGCATTTGGACTAAAAACACTGTTTAGCCATAACATTATCACAAAAGTAGTAAAGTGGAAGACTATATTTTGTTCATTTGCAGAGGGCTAGATAAATTGCAGAATCCCTTTTAAAATGCTGTATTGCTTAACAAATACCTATATGCAAATATTGAGAGCTATGTGAGGATATTGTGATATGTTCTCACAGGAGATCAATGGTTCTCTTAAGAAAAAAATTATATGCTAGGTACTATTTTAAGTAATAACAAAACAGTACCACTACTGACATTTACTGTTTAAAAATAAGCCAGATACCTCATCATGATGCTGTATGAATACAGTTGTTGTCTGAAACCCACAAAGACCATCTGGAATTTGAGATTTATCAGATTATTGTTCAAGGCTGGTTTATCTCAAAAACCCAAGTCTTTTACATTTGTGCTGACATATCCTTTTGTAGAGTCTGATGTAGAGAGATTTCCTTTAAGCTTGTTATGTATTTGGTCTGATTAAGAACACTGCAATCTCTTTTATTTTGATATATGCGATTAAATACAGTACTGTCTTTGTAGGTATTTTAAAGCTAAATTTACATGTTGTTTCATTGTCATGTCTCCCAGGTTTTCTTTTCAGATAGAACATGTTTATCACATGAACATTTGCAAATACACCATGTTAAATCTGAGATTGTGAAGACTTAGAACAACTTCATGTTTATCTAAGTTTCCCCAGTTACAGGTAAGCTTGAAACACTCAAAGGGGCATTGTAGTGATTTGACAAATGCAAATTTAACACAGAATGAAACATGACATGAATTATTGGTATTATAAGTCGATCTTTCTTTTGTACCTTTGAACAGAAATCTCGTTTTTCCAAATAGCTTGATATAGGTGAGTAAGCTAAAGGATCATATTCTGTGGGGAGGGGAAAGCAGAGTTCCTGGTTACAATTGCTTGACTGTGTATGGGCAAAAAGTCCCAGCTGATAATTTGGTAACAAGAGAACAATAGAAAAAAGAGTAGCCTCATGGCTGTAACTAAAGCACGTTATTATAGGTATTCTATAAGGCATTTCATTTATTTAGTTAGTTTTCAAGGAAGTATAAACAGACCAGTAGTACTTTGAGCTCTGCTTTTATAAATATGCATTTATAGTAGTTCCTGATGTGTCTGAAGCCAGTGTGAAATTGGTGGATTCAAGAAGGCTTACCTGAAAACCTTAGAAGTAAACGGAATGAACAAGTCTAAGGCACTTGCAGTGCATTTGTAAAGATTTATGTCAGCATGCTTGGTGTTGATTATGGCTTCTCTTATCATATCTCTTTTCATTAGAGAACAGGCTGTGATTTTGGCTCCTAGCCATATCTTTTGGCAGGACTGATAATGTAGAGATGGTGTGGCCATCACACACATCTTCATGTGTGCAGCATAGGAGGGGTCCCTGATATTTGTATGCTGAATTGGAAAAATTGTGCTGACTTGGCTTGCTACAATTGATATTAACTCAATAAAGCAGAATGTATTTGCATTTCAACATGTTGTGGTGTCAGGATCCCACTGTTTCTATATCAGTATTGTTACCTATTGATACTTATATTAAAAAAATATTATATTATTGGTTTTTGTGACATGATACAAGGG
Organism: Manacus candei; assembly: GCF_025592945.1. NCBI lineage: Eukaryota > Metazoa > Chordata > Aves > Passeriformes > Pipridae > Manacus > Manacus candei. The sequence goes on along the minus strand of NW_026138113.1, from coordinate 5,292,107 downwards.
AGACATTCCTCAGCTCTTTAAAACTGAGGAATGAAAAATAGATTACAGTTGCTATGTATTTATTAGTACAAAAGGGAAAAGAATCTAAATAGGATGCATACATACAGTGTACACAAACATATGCATAGTCCATACAGGACACTGAATCAGGTAACTGCTGCACACTTAAATGATGTTTTAAGGCATGAAGCTCAAGCTATGACACTGTAATCACTGAAGGAGTGCCACAGAGCCTTGAGATGCACTGCCTGGAATGGAACAGCTCATTACTAATATGAGGCAGAATCCGTGCAAAGAAACCTGTGTGTTTCCTAGGCACTGTTGAGATGCCAATCAGAGTGCAGCATGTGTGTCTGGAATTCTAAATCATTTTCTGGATGCATTTATTCCATATCCTTGGTATAGAACACCTACAAATAAATTCTAGGGCTCTCCAAAGGCTTGTATGTGTTTGCCACTGCTCACATGTTTCTGAAATGTATTGTCAGTCATTTGACAAAGACTCAATGTGAAATAACTGCCAGTTCACTAGTATTCCAGACTGTCACCTTCATTTTACTTCTTTCCTGGGAGGAAAAGCATTCTTGCAGGTTTTTTTTCTGGAGGCAGCAGACAACAAAACGTGACTTTCTTGAAGGGCTGTGGATAAGGGTAAGGCCACTGCTGCAGAGACTCAAATCTAACCCTAAGCAGGGAGTTGAGACACTTCTTTTCTGAAGTGAAATTAAAAATTGAAAGTTACTTTGACCATGATGCAGCTGCCCACTGGTGTTTTTATTTACTATCATAACTTCATTTTGGTGCAACTTACACCAGCCTGAAAAGCTTTATGCAAAGCTTCTTGGTTCTGTAATATTATTTGCTTTTGAGTCAAGGCAGAATTTTTTGTGGATACTTTGTCCAGTATACATGTGTTATATCAGTAAAAATAACTGAAGTGACAAAGCTGGTTTGTGTGACAGTCTGGCACAAAAGATAGAGGAAAGTAGGGCGAGGATGAACTGCATTCTAGATGTGTTTTTCTCCAGCTCAGAATAAAGAAAGGATTTGTTTAATCCATTTTAAAACTGAGAAAGTTAGGGCATAATATGAAACTGGAAGTACACTATATATTATAATAACAAGAGTAGAAGAATTCTAGTATGTGACTTAACTAATATATATGTATGTATAGGCTTTGTATATTTTGAGATTCCTTTTTTTAATAGAAATTTTTTAAATATTGTGACCTTGGTTTATTATTCCTTGATTTCTGCATTGTATGCTGCTAGAACAATATACAGGTTGAATGATAACAGTAGTGGATCAGACTTTCTTGAGATTTTGCACAAGTACCCTTTATCAGTACTGTCTCCAAACTGAAGGTTAAACATGTCTTATTTTGAGAGTGATAAACAGAAAATGTACTCCCAGAATGGTATTAATATATGAAATGTATGAGTTACTTTAGAATACGTTTTGTTTGCTCTTCAAATGGTGTTATAGCCTTGCAATGTAAGTGTCTGCTTTAGGCTTTTTTTTCTTATATAGTATTTTCTGAAGTGAGAAATAAAAGACCAGTGTAATTATTTGGGTCTCAGAGAATTGTGGTAGGAAATATAATTTAAATATCCAGTAGATATTTGTTAACTGTGATACTGTTGAGCAAAAATAAGCTTGATTAATGTGCATTTATCTAGCCTTTTTAAGAATTGTGTATCAAAGGATAAAGCACTTGCATTTTGTACAAAGTATGAGGCTGCAGCCATATCAATATCATTATAATTCTACTTCTGATCTTTCCTCTGAGTATCTCAACTTTCCTTGGTGGCTGGCATCAAACTTTTTAAAAAGAAATTATTAATATCCACATTTAAGTTTGTGAGAAATTTTATCTGAAGTTCTATGTGTGTTATCTGATAGGAGAAACAGTCTGAAAAAAAGCATGTTAGCTCTTTTTATGTTTGAAGTATAAGAGTAGAATAGGATACAAAAATTAGAATATTCTGGGTGTATTTTGTGATCACTTACAATACAAATTAGAACAGACTTACTGGGTTCTATTTGGCAGAAAATGGTAACATTACCCAAGAAGGCAGATATCATGTCTAAATATGGGCAGGGAAAAATGTAGCCAAAAACCCAGCCATGGATGCAGATGTCCCTGCTGAAGTTTTTGCACCTGGGCCATTTGGTTTCCAAACTGACCTCATGACTGGCCACAATGGCTGCCTTCTCTTCAAGAGCCAAAAATGGAAGAGGCTTAAGTGGGTCCATATGGCACACAACAATTGACAGCAAAGATGCATTGCCAACTTGGTATTGCAACTACAGTTTGTATTTCAATGTGCTGTGGAATTGGTTCACTATTCACAGAAGAGCAAGTACTGCCAGGAGCAGCTTAATCTATGAATTTATCTAATTATGTTCTAAAAGCCCCAGAGAACTGCAGTATGATTTCAGATGTTGTGAGATGAAGCCAAAGTCAATTTAACATGAACTGTGCAAATTCTCATTTGCATCCAAAATCAAGAATTTGAGCTTCCCTTATAGATATGGTGGCAAACAAATAGAAAGTTTTACTGTACTGCATCCTTTGTGTAGGAAGCAGAATAAACCATCACTTGACTTCCAAGAGTTAAAGAAAGATGATAAAGTATTACAAATAAGCTATCGAACACTATTATCTATGACCTTGAACAACTTTTTGTTCTTTCTCCTTTCCACCTTGGACTTCATAATAGAATTTTTTTTTAAAGGAATGATACACATCTCAAAAGAGTAAAAGACCTTTGATATAATTCCCATGAAGCTAGAAAATCAAATGATATTACTGTAAAATCCTTGTAATAGCCTAGGCAATAACTTGACTGTGTTTGAGTGCTCTAGCTCTGTTTGTTCTATAGTTGTTCATTATGTAGTTTTATTGGTTAGTTTTCCCTTTTATTGTCTGTTGATAGAGGGTACTTAACTATTTATGAGTCTCTCCAAGGGTGAAGCTTGCTGTTTCCTGGCTGGAATTACAAGGAGAGGAACATAATGCTACTGGATACTGTAACACCTGTGTGTATTTTTTCCATTGTGATATCAATAAGATTTATGTGAGCCATTCTTTCCACCTGTAAACAACCACATAGTTTGGGTAGAACATTGCCTTGTGACTATGCTTTCCTTGTTGACTCATGCAAGATATGAACCAAACATATATTTGCATTTGATAAGCCAAGTAAACACTTGTACCTAATTTTATACTTAAACCAAATCTCTTTAAGGTTTAGGAAAAAAAGTAAAATCAAGGGATTTCTTTAGTTGGTGTAACTCTGAACATACTGTTTCTACTTAGTAGTGCTGTGGTAAGATAGTCTTCCATCAGAATTTATTTGGCTCAGAGTTGAGCCTAAAACTTGGCAGTAATTAAAAAATTTCTGATAATTTTAGCTGAGTAAGTAGTATTCATTCCGTGGTTATTTTTTTTTTCTACTGTACAAAACTATTTTCAACCCATTTTTCCAGACTTTTTCACTACTATTTAGCTTTCACTACTATTTAGCTCTTTTTTCCCACCTGCCAGTGAGTGCCATAAACTCACATTTAAATTTGTCATGTTTTCCTAATGGTATTTTATTATTCATCTTTGTTCAGAAAAGTGTTACTTCTAAAAATCCACACTTCCAAACTTTGAGCACATATAGCCTTACGTAGTCAACATTTTACAGAGCTGCTGTAAAGAACAGGTTTTGAAATAATCTTATTGCAAAGCCTGTGCAGTTATGCAGATGACATACTTATCAGGAATGGAAAACTTAGACTCACAGAATTTTTACAAGTTCAATAACATTCATCCTGCCATCAAATTCATTCATCCTGCCATCAAATTCTCTCTGAAATGATTCTATACCTACAATGCTCTCCTAAACACTCTGTAAAATCTTTAGAAATAATAAATAAGTAAATCTAATAGCCTACAAGGTATAGTACACAGAAGTAATCTCTGCAAAAATAGCAGTCAATCTACACACCCCAAACTGCTTTTAATATAAAGCTGAGTCATCAGATATCAGTGCCTGTGCCACAAGCAAAGTGCTTATACCTATCTTATCAATGTTAAGGCTTTTATTCGGCAGGGCTATTCTCCTAAGAAAACAGAACATATTTTTGAAAGGTCAACTAAGTTCGTGTAAGGAATTGCTTCCATTCAGGAAGAAACTCCACAGATTATATAAGTCTCATTATAACATACCATTTAGGAATCCAAATGGAAAAATCATTAAACAGTTAATGATTGTTTTATCTCTATAAAATTTATATTGTATAAAAATGTATATTAGTAAGACTTCACCTTGAAAGAAACTTCCCATAATATCCTCATCTAGCCTTTCACCAGGCACTCTTCTTCCAGTCATAATGAGAAATAAATTCCCTGCAGTGTAAGATTTACCAACTGAATGGTTCTAAAATGAGAGTTGAGTAAAATCATAAAGATAGTTGACATATTCCACTATGCCCACAGTAAGTAGCCTCTGCCAGCACAAAACCATGAAAATCCCTGAAACACTATATACTTTGCCACTCTTTGAAATTCCCCAGTGATATTAAATAGTCACTACACATGAGAATGATCTAACACAGCTGATGAGATGTAGATAGAAGTACAGAATATCCACTTACTTGCTGGAAAAATTCCTGACAAACTAGTTACTTCTCTGATAACTTTATAACCTGTTCTTTCCTGCAGACCTCTGTCCAGTTAATACTCTCTATACCTCAAGTACCTCCCATATTTTTGTCAGCAATTTTTTAAACCAATAATTATCAAATTAAACCATAAGTATTTATTATTTACTCTTCTATAAACCTAAAATATTTTCTTCCCTGGGGCCTCTACCACTATGGAAACTTAAAAGATGTCCTTTTCTGTCTGTACTGCCAGGGCTGGAAAGAGATAATGTTGTCATACCTCAGCCAGAGTCCTCTTATCTGACATGACGATGCCATGTTGAAAAGTAGATTTAAATTGTGGAAAAGGAAGTAAAGCCCAAAACTGAATGTTTTGTAGTCAGGGATGAATGATGGCGTATTCCTTGAAGACAATCCATTTGGTAGTGCACAGCCAGCACAGAAACCAGAGACAGCAGTTCTGTAGTATTGATTCATCAGGTAAAGGAGACCAAGAGCACAAAGTGTGGGCTACAAGAATTTGACCTTGTGTTATATTCCACTGAGGAGTGTGTCATATGTCCCCTCTGAAGAACAAATGTAAGAAAGTCATTTGACCTACAGCAGGGGCCCCATCATCAGCTGAATCTCACAAACATTTATTGATCTTGTGAGAGCTACCCCTGCCTTGAATAAGGGTAGGGAGGTCCTATAGTGTTATCTTCCCTGGTTTGTGAGCTTGCAGGGAAGGGGTTTCTCTCTCTCTCTGTAGTTTCAGCACAATGTGACATGGACAATGTTTCTTTAGTTTGTGGTGGAGGAGTGTGAGTTTATCCATTTGTAAGCAGTGTAGGGAGGGTCAAAGTGTTTGCTTATGAGCACTGAGTGAGATGGGTACTAGGTGAGGGTGGTTTATCCAGCTGGCACTGCTACCACAAGGATAGGGTGATCTCAAGCAAGTACAGAATGGCTCTTTTAGAATCAGCACCACAGAGAGCACAGTGGCCCTAGAAGCTGTTTTGTTGAAATTCTATATTATAACACTTTCCACAGCTGTTGCAATACTTCCTTAATAGGAAATAGAATTGAAAAGTAATTTGCTGTTTTTATTTATTATTGAAAACTCTTATGTGCAAAATTTGAAAGTCACTTGGATATGAAGCTGGTATAGCTGTGGCTTTTCTTTATAAGATTTTGATTATTGCAGTCTTGCAGATGACCCTTGTATACTGCTTATGAATTCAACATCTGACTTGGACTTCTTGTGATCTTTTAGGAAAGGACATTAACCTTATTCAAAACAAACCCAATTGTTTTCTACTGTATGCTGCTGTTACTGTAAAAGCCCTTGAGCATGGAAGAAAGGAGTATCTCAGTGATACTCACTGTTTTCTGCATTATTTGAAGGCTCATAAATATATGTAACAAAAATAGATATACTGGGTTAAATTACAAGCTATTGGATGGACAACTTTAATCTTTCCTGTCCTGTAATTGCCATGATTCAGATGTGAGAATTTCATATCTTAGTAGAAAAATACATATTTTCAATTGTTTCTGCATAGTTTTGTACAGCTTCAGTAGCTAATTTGGTTGTATATATGAAGTTTTTTCTGTTGTGTGTTGCTGAAACAAGATCAAGACTCTTAAAACATCTCAGACTATACTTCTGTGTACATGCAGACTGTGCCACTGAACACAACCAAAAGTATTAAAAAAATAAATCCAGACTACCAGCCACTCTTAATGTATTCATGAAGTAGAATTTGATGTGAAGAAAGGTAGTTGCAGAAGACAGAAAAATTTGTGTTAAGAATATATTTACTTAGTAGAAGAAAAAGATGATGTTTAGAAACCATGTATTACAATTTTCCTTTCCTCTTAATGTGTCAAATATAAGGTTATTTTATGATGTTTTATTTAGTAGCTTCAAAATATCAATTTGCCAGAACTTATTAACCTTGATATATGTCTAGTGTAGTAATAGACCATCATAATGCTATAAAAATTCTAATTGTGGTTTAAAAAAGCCAATATTAAGTGATCTCTTAATTCTAAATACGTTCAAATGACAGATCAGTGTCAATAAATGAGCAATATTTGTCAGATACTTGGAGGCATGTGCATGTAAACTTAAAGGAAATGTAGAGGCACTGTAGTAATACTATTTCAGCATGGCTAAACAGAGAACTTGTAGATGGTCACTTTAAAAAGACCACAAATGGCAGGCCTGGGCTGAAGGTTTCTGACTGCTTATCACCCATGACAGTGGCCTGCTGAGTGGTTAAAGCAGGTCCCAGGAGACTTCGTATGGGGTTCCTTGTATTTTGTACTGGTTTTCCATTCCCCTGCATTACCCTCCTGTTTGGAGGAGTCTGATGAGCATCCTGGACATTGCACAGGAAGAGAGAGTAGGTGCTGCCCAAATATGCTGAGCAAATTAAGACACTTGGGAGAGCTATCCCAGAGAATCGTGGCCAGACTCAAGTGTGAGATAATGTTGAAACCAAGGGAGACCTGTCAAAATTCCAGGTGGATCAGGAATGCTCTGTGGCACTGTCAATGCTGAAATGGCAGTTCTGGAAGTTTTCAGGACAGGGTTGTACTTCAGCCCCTTAGAAGAATTCTTTGTTTTGGAAATATCTCTTGGTTGCCTGTGTTTGGAGAGCGTTTGGCTATTTACAAATTGGGAAAATGGTAGTACCCTTTTTGTTCCACAGCAGTGAGGGGTTATGTAGGTGATAATTAAAAAGAAACACCTATTGGAGATTGTAAAGGCAAGTCTTACCATAAAAGCAAGAAGCTACTGGAGGAAAGAAGTGGAATGCAAACAGTCTCACAGAGTGCTCTTAAAGCTACTGTAGCCCCAGTTCAGCTACTTCTGCCACTGGTTTATGGGCTTTGTCCATTGTGACTGTGGTGGTACCATTCTGACCTTTCCTTGGCCCATCTGGTATGCTTTTCAAATGGATGTTGCTGCTAACAATGCCCCAGTTCAAGCTCATGCTGGAGTGCAATTTAGTCATTGTTCACCAATGATTAATCAAGAAGAGATTTCATAATGAAGTCAACATTAAAATGTATGGGCATGTGGCAAATCAGATTGAATGGCAATATCTCAGAATATATAGCATCATATTGTTAGGTTTCTTTTGTGGTTTTTGCTCTCCTGGGGACCTGAGTATAGACTGTGATATGCTGACAGCCCTGTTTATTTTACATTTTAAATGATTAGTGGAAGATTAAACTTTCATGCTAACTGAAAAATATAATGAAAATGCTAAATTCTGGGCTTCCTATCTAAATATTATTAGCTTTTACGTGAAGCATTTGGTTCTTTTGTTCTTGCTGACTCACAGTCCATAACCTTTCTTTTGATAATGCATTTCAATTCCCTGTTCAGTATCTCCAGACAAAAAGGCATTGTGATATAGTAGGGGAGGGAAGGGGAAGAAATAGCCTAAGATAAAATAATGGAGAAGAACTATTTTTAGGTGCTGTCATTAAATATAAACAGAATTAAAAATAGTCATTAGCTGATGAGGAAGTGGATTATATTAAGTGGCTGTGATTTTTGAATCACAGAAGGTAGGTTATAGCTAAAACTGGTTTATATTAGGTAAAAATGTGCCTGTATGTGTGTATGTTGTACCTTGTACCTGGTGCTGTCCTACAGTAAGGGCCCAGGTCAAGCCCATTTACCATGAATTGCCAGACAAACATAAATTCCAGGATGGAGAAAACTAACAAAACTTGTGGATAAGTGGATTTTCTATGCATCCTTGCCTGCTTCCATTGCAAATATTTAAAGGCTCTCTCAGGCTGGTCTCATGAAAAATTTTGTAGCAGGACTATTTCTCGTGCAAATGGTCATACAGAGTTTCCAAAATAATAGAGTCCTTGATAAACAACAGCAGCTGGTATTTCTAAGAGACTACTCATTTTTAACCTCTGGAAAGCAAATAACTCTTGTTCATATATACCTGATAATTCAGGCAAAGGATTCCTACAGACACCTGGGAAGGGGAAAGTGAAAAGAAGGACTGAAAGCAATGAGAAAAGGTCATGACACTGTGGTGTGTTAAGGAGGGAAATATAGAACTGAATGCATAGTTAAATGTTCTATATACTTCAGAGATTATTTGTGAAGGATTATTTTTAATGCTTTATCATTTAACAAAAAGTTCTGAGATCCTTCCTTTCTGTTATCTTGAAGATGCAATTTATTTAATCATTCTCAGAAGTCAATTAAGGATAAAACCAGAAAGCAAGTAGCATGGTTCATCTTGAATTTGAAACAATTAGAGTTCTGACTTCAACAAATTAAAAAAGAAGTGAAATCAAAAAGGTTCACCACAAAACCTCGTTGCCATCGTCATCTGACCGCTGCTGGAAAATTATCCTGCAACAGAATATGTTAAGGAAAATGTGCAAGAGGTTTGCATTTGATGGAATACTTGTCTTTACAGCAAAACATTGTTATCTCTGTTGTTCCTTACAAGTAAAGTAGACACAAGAGATTGCAAATGCAAATTTATGAATAAATGGATCTACATTTGGGAAAAAAAGAGAAATTATATTTACTTCTTTCCTTTCTGTTGTAGACAAGATTGTTATTAATAGACTGGTGGGAGCATCAGATCCTTCTTTTAGTTGTCGAGTGGATGCGTATCTCATTTCTAAAATAAACCCCAAACATTAGCAATAGCCTTTCCTTGTATCATTTCAAGAAGTAAGTATGGTTCTGCCTTTAAAACAGTATGCATTTTGGCATGGTTTTACCCAAGAAAGGCCAAGAGTTTTAAACCTATCAGGGGAGGTCCAAGGGACAATATACACTAAAGTTTTGGGTCTCCATTAGGTTTTTTACATTATAGGCATCTGCCGACTTTCACTAAAATATCCCTAAATTTACCACTGTAAGAGAGCTGAAAACATTTTAATCATTAAAAAAAAAATCCCTATGGTGTATTGATCCCAAATCCAGTGAAATCTAAATTTCAGTTAACAATATATCTTATTCCAAGGAATTTTTTTTCATTAGATCCCTCATGAAAGACTTGGTTACAGGGTATGAGATCCCCATCTTCTTTAGTATGCAACAAAACCCAGCATGTTTTATTCAACGAGTCAGATCAGTGAGTGTATTCAGACTATAAATTTGTACATTATGTACAGATAAAAAACATACAATGCCACGAAACTGGCAAAGAAATTTCCAGTTGATTTTTTTTTTTGTTTGGGTTTATAAAAATAACTGTGGTGCATCAATTATTCCCTATTGCCATGGATACAAGTGATACTTTATTATATAACTGTACAGCTGTGCTCAGTTCTAATATGGAAAACAGACTTTTTCATCTTCCTATTTCATAGTTACTGAGCTGAGATAATAACATCTCCTTTTATCTATGAAATCAATTTCTTTACCATTCTCTGAAGTATTATTGATTAGAATTTCATTAAGGCATTTATAACAAAATCTATAGTAAATGCTTCTGTTCTACTACAAGGATGCTATGGATGAAGGTCATTCTATTACATACTGCATATGCAACAAAGGGGTATGCCAGAGGAGTGTTACTAAGGTTTAAAAGTCAAGCATTCAAAAACTACAGATTATTCAAATTCAGACTATATTGTTTATATATGTGTTATGATGCAATCTTCAGTCAGATAGGTATGTTTCCTATGCATTATTATTTCAGATTGTTCTAACAAACAATGATTCTGAAAAAAAAAAAAAGTTGTAATTCTGATATAGTTTGACAAAATATAATTCTGATGGGTTTTCCTGTAGAAATTGTCACTGTAATGTGAAAACCTTTATGCATGTGATTAAATGTTTCCTTAGAGCAGCCCTGGATGTAATCCCATTTTACAGCCAGGGATCTAAAACTTTAAAAGATCGTTGTTTCAAGACTGATACTTCTGTGGATTGTGAAATTAGAGACGTCCATGACCTGATTTTTTTTTTTTTTTCTGATACTTGACCTTGTGTGGTATTTGAACAGTTCAGAGCCTTGCTCTGGCTCAGAGGGAGCTCCTGTTGGGAAGTGAGCCTCTGACACTGAGTACCATGGAGTCAGCAATATCCTCTGGGAAATTTGGGTTAGAACCCCTTTTCTATTCAGACCTCTTTGGGCAGAAGCAGGACAGCATAGTTCTTACTGAGTTACCTCTCTATACCTTCAACACTTGCAACTTGGTCTCCATGGTTCCCAAAGTCCCCGTTACTTCTAATATGTGACTGTTAAAACTTTCGGACCTGATCTCTACCCCTCACATGTGTGACAGATTTCAGCTGAGGTGGGGTATGTGCTGGCTATTATCCTTGGCCATGTTAGATATGAAATCCTGGTGGTACTGATAGAATTAGATTACTCAAGTAAATAGTATTTTACTGATATTTTTTGCATTAGTTGTAGAAAAGTAGAAATAAGTAGAAGTACTTTTAATACTTTTTGTGCTATAAATTACTTTTTCATTTGTATAGGACATTCAGTAATAGTGCAGAGTAATAACACCAGTGAGAATGCGGAGATTCTTATATATCACTTATGGTTGATGTGGCAGAGGGGAGAATATGTTTGGGGAGTAAGGCTAAAATGGCAAATAGAACTTATGGAGCTCTGCCTGGCTGTAATTTTGGGGAAAAGTACTGACTCAAAAGGACTTCTACATACTTATTCCCAACATCATTAGTCTCAGGTTTAACATGTTTTTCTGTATCTCGTCTTATTACATAATCAGTGAAGAATGTGAAAGGGGGAAAGATATTTTTCTAGTTACATAGAAGGATATTTTTCTAACATTAGAAAATAAAAAAAAAAATCAGTCTTAATGGTCACATGTTGTTCATATGCCAAAAACATAAATGCTCCCTCATGTTACAGTGTATTTAAGTAATCACACGTCTTCTCTATTTTAGAAAAATTGGAGAAACATATCGGTACCAGTTAAGGTGATGCTGTGATGCTCTGTATGTAAGTCTATATTTCCCTATTTTTGTTTGAGTAAGAGCAGATCACAGAAAACCGTACGAATATGCAAATATATGTAGCTATTAATACTCATAGATAAATGTACTGTTAAATTGATTATCTCTGTATGGCTATAAGCCAGCTCTTTACATATACAGAGGTATGTAATAAATTTTGTCAGTTTGAATGGTTTATTGCCTTATATAGACACTTCCTCTTCTTGGATGGCACTGCCACAAATGATATAATAAAAGAAATTAAACTTGTGGTGACCTGGTTTAATAACTCCACTTATGCTTTCTCCCAAGCACTAGAGATTCTTTGGAAAGAGTGATATCTGCTTATGCATGCACAAATATTCCTTCAGACATGAGCACATGACGGTGTGTATACCTGCTTATGGCTACAGTGGCCCTATGGGACAATCCACTGAGGGCAGTAAAGGTGCTGCTCCGAATTCCACTTAGGTGAGAATCAGCTCCAGTCCAGAAAAGGAGGAACAGAACAGTGGCATGAAGTATTTTAGAATAAACTGGGACCTTTTTGTCTTAAGAGTTGTTCTTTCTCCTGCGAAATTCTATCAGCTGTTGAAAAGTTGTCTTGTACATGACCTTGTAAAACTAGAGCTTAGAGCAGACTTTATGCAAAGGACATGGTAGGGAAAAATTTATCCTGAAGGAATATGGACCTTTTATAGGATGTTTTTCAGGATCTCCCTGAATATCAATTTATGACTTCATATATCATAAGAAATAATTAGAAATACCCTATGGATTTATGTTAATGTGTCTGTGGTGCAACAGAGATCAGTTAGAGACTCTAACTGCAGAACCTTGTTTTCAGTTACTAGTCCTTTTTCCTGAACTTCCAGGCCTTGTAGGGACAAAGTACCTGGAGTGAGTATTATGTTTGTGCTGATGAGGGTCCCATCAGTTTTTATGGTAAGTCAGGAGACCTCTTCATTCCACTGTTAGAGGGCTTGAGCTGCATTGGGGAAATTCTCCTTTCCTTTTTTCTTCATGTAAATCTGTCTTGCCTGTTATGTACCTAAATTAGGACATGGTTTTCGTTTTAAGTACCTGGCTCCCTGAACTATAGCTTAGTAAAGGTAAACTTTAATGTTCCTGAGATCCTTTAAGATTCACGAATTCCTTACTGAAGGTGAGGGCTAATGACTCTTAAGAACTGATTAACCCCAAGGCATTTGAAGGGACAAAAGCCGTGAGTAATTGTTCTTTGAATGCCCTGTTATTAGAAAGGACCACAAACAAAAGCAAGGGTTAAGTGGAAATCACGTTTTTATGCACTGGACTGGGGAGTTGTTTTAAGCATATAACAGTTTGCTGCAATTGGAAACCAGCATTATCACAGCAATTAGCCTTGGGCATAATCTTTTCTCTCCTATCTCCTGTTTAGATCATATATCAGCACCAGTAGTTCATGTTGTACTTGTAAGTAATGTACATCAAGTCTATTCTGCTGTTCCATTTTTCCATCATAATGCCTATTTGACACTCTATTTAAAATGCATTTCATTTTACACAAAACAATTATTCATCTATTAATTGTGCACTCATCTTTTCTGCAGTGCTCTGTTATCTGATTATGTGGGATATGGTTCTATGTATTACTGACTTCCAATTCTGTTACATACTAAACAGAGCCATTAGGAATCCTGTTTATAATGGTGCCATTAAAAATGATGTGCTGTCAAGAATATCTTATAATGACAGTAGAGAATGTGTGTTTTCAGAGATATTTAATGACTATATGGTTTTAAACTGCAATGGAATATTTTTAATGGATTCCAATATAATAAATCAATCATATTTCTTGACTTAGTTACAGTATATCCATGCTAACTCTGCTTTATGTAAAACTTCACAGTTAGCTCTGGAATATTTTTACCCTGTCTCAGCCTTTGGTCATTGCTCAGGTTTAGATTTAATATAAGTATTTTTCTGAAAGATGGTTTTCTGGATGATGTATGTTTATTTCACTGGATTTGTTACATGATTAAATATGTATAGTACAAAATACAAAAGTGTAATAGTAATTCTAAGTAAAACACAACATCAGAAAACCTTCAAGCTCTTCAAAAGGAGAATTTTACCAGTGGTCATTAGGACTTCAGACGATTTCCAGCACAGCAGAAGTGCTGTGGTTGCTTGGAACACAGAACAAGAAGGAATCTTACACCTTTGCTGCAACCAGCAAAGAAACTGTGACTCTACAAGACAGTCCGGGGTGGGTCTGTGATTGTGCAACTTAAAAGCAGTTAAGATATCCAAGACTGCTCTTCCATCCCAAAGATACTTCTGGAGGCTTTCTAACCTAAGTAATTACTTTTGACATTTGCATAATGAGTCAGAGTATTACAGAGGTTTTTTTCTCTCTCCTTCTTCTTGCAAACATTTATAGCTGAAAGACTGTGACCATCAGGCAACTGGGTACGTGATAAAATACAATAATAATAATTACTGAAATGACTAGTGGAATACTTAGTTTCCTCTCACATTAGAATTATTTCTTTATACTGTCAATAATGTCTGTTCTTTGCCAGTCTGGCTGCAAACTTTCACCGGTGCTGGGATTCTGCTTCAATTTGGTGGAACATCTTGGGTCCTATGGATTTGGATTGTTTATTTTCCTATTTTCTTGCTAGTCTCCTGTATAATTTTCAATGTCCTGATGAGAAGAAAACAGGTTCTACAACCACAAGACTATAACTTTGGAAATTTCCTTGTACCTTTCTTTTTTTAAAGGAAAACATGCATTTAGAGCTCTCCAGAAGTGAAGCTTTTTTATTTTCTGTACTGTTAGCACTATACATTTTCAAAGTATGTCAGATTAGGCTGTGATTTATATCAGAGAGCCTAACTGAAATAATTATTCTGTATTTTTAGTAGGACAATCCACTGAGAAGAAGAAAATTTGTTAAAATTTGCTGACAAGAGCAAGATTTGGCCATATGGCCAAAGAGGCAAGATAAGAATTAAGCAATGTGTACATATTCCCCATTTAATTAAATAAGAGCAAACAAATGCTACTTTAATTCATCTTTTTTATTTTCACCTTTTTTTAAGGATACTAAGCCTCCATCTGAATTGAAGAATGATTTTTGGATCATCAACTTGTATTTTTACTTTACAGTAATTTACCATAATGAAAACCAACTTAAATCTTAAGAGAATTTGAGAAAATAATATTTAATTATTCTAGATCACTTTTTCAAGTTTAATATACTTCCATTGGGAATTTAAAATGAAGTTGATAAAAGTAGATGTATCTCCTTGCTATTATGGTCCTTCTTTTTGTCCATAACTTCTGAAGCATGCTGTGTCCACCTACCTTGTCCTAGATAGACTTGTGGCCTTTTTCCTGGAGGTTACCATATTATAAAGTAATTTTTCTCAAACTCTCATTTGGAGTGAAGTGAGTTTATCAGAGATGTATTAGTCTAATTCATTTTTGTCTGAACCAGAGTTAGGGATGAATATGTAAATTAGTATTCTGAACCAACTAAGAGGGTTAGGAACCTTTTAAATTGGAACAGTATGTGTGAACAGCTGCAGGTATTTATCACTTCATTGTCATGTGTTTTTTCCTCTTGCAGGATGAGACACAGGTTGTTGACTGGAGTATAAGCTACACTGTTTCACTGTGGAAGTTGTGTTATGATTATACATGTCCCAGAAATGCACTGTAGTTAATAACAGTCATGCACTCCGACCCACATGATTTTTTCTTGCCTTGTTTAAAAAAAAATCTAATTACAAAAACACATTAAATATCATGCAAAATAATAGATTAGAATCCAAATTAACATTAGGCTATTAGCCTAAAGCTACTAAAGCAGTAGCAAAAGGATTTTAATAGAGCTTTGACTGCCTCCATCATGGATCTTTTACATTAAATTTACATTAAACACATTATTAAGCAAAGTAATAATCCTGTGACATAATTCTAATTAATAATATGAAGTATTGTGCAATGAACTTGGAGAGAAAGTTCATTCTTTTTGTTTTGATTATCATTTAAGGAGACATCTCAGATACTTATATTTGTGGCATTCTCTACTTAGCTACAACTATGACCCAGACTTGGAATGCACAGTTTTCATAGGAGTGTTAAGAAAAAGAACCCAAAGCATTATAGAATCTTCCTATGTTTAAAATATTCTGTTAAGAATCTTACATTTCTCAACTTCATTGTGTTCAGAATACCACCTTGTATCCTGCCTCCTCGATACGTTTTCAACAGTAGCAGGAGCCACCCACATGAAAGGTGAGATTTTCAAAGGAGCTCAGCACCTGATAGCTTCCCTAAATGAGCCTTGAGAAGGATGTTAACACAGAAGGCAATGTGGGAGACATTTTTTCCATAAAACTTTTTATTCTAGGTACACACAATATCCATTTGTAAGTGGAGCATTGCTCATGATGGGAACAGTAGACTGGTTTTCAGTGTGTTAGGTTAGGATTGGAGATTTATATTCTTTACTAGTAATAAATGAATATTGAAAATTAACCTAGCTTTGTGCAATTGTAAGCAAAAACCATCGTGGTACAAGATTTCTGTTTCAAAAATTGTACATCTTAATGGATTTAAAAAGGTTGGGAAACACTGAACTGCATAACAATAATATGGTAGCTTGGTGCCTCCTAATGAGATACATAAACAGCCTGCAAATGTTGCAGGAAACCCTCTGCTGAAAGGAGGGTTCATAAATTTCAACCCTGTGGGATTAAGATGACTCCCTGCAACTCAGATACAATCACCTAGAGACAGATTTATGGCTCAAAACACTTGTTTGATAGTAGATACAGAAGTCTTTGAAAGATAAAGCGTGGCTGAGATTGTCAGTGCTGCAGATGGATGTTAGGAAGCTGAGAACCCACTTCTGGGTTAGGGGCTCCTCAAGGGGATGACAGGACAAATCTCTAAGGAAACAGACCCCATCCAAACCCCCAAGATGGCTGGAATTCTGCCTATGCACAAAGCAAACTTCAGGTTGAGAAACTTAGTGGGCAGAAATGCAGCATCTTTGAGATGTTAGCAGGTGAAGGGGTTAAACAAGGCTTTTTAGAATCCCTGTCTTAAATGCCTAAATTTTTATTTTACCTCTTGTCCAGGTCTGGGCCTGATACACTCAGATGAAATGGGTCACATACATATCCAGGATATGTATCACCAGAGGGCAGTGCTAAACTGGGAACTAAAATTTTATTTTGATGTGTAATTCATGTGTATGGAAAAAAGCTGCTTTTGTTCTGCTTCAAATATTACTTTTTAAAAACATTTTATTGAAACTAGCATGTACCTGGTTTTAGGAGCAATGAGAAACATGATACTTTTAATTGGAGCAAGAGAAAGAATAGTAGAACATTACTTGTTGGAGTTCAGAAAAGAGATTATGCTCTTAATTGCTCAGAACCTGAAACATATTTTGTTAGTACTTCTCCTTAAGGACATGGAGAGATTCAAAAATAAATTATTTGACAAGCTATTTGACATATTCTGTGCTTAATCTCCTAAGAACCCCTGGTTTTCTCTTTTAGGTGGTGGGAAAAGGCATGTTCTGCCCCAATCTGTGCTGCTCATCCGGGGAAATAAGAGTCTTTCCTCAGAAGCTGTGGCCTGTGTCACGTACAGAGGCACAGCACACAAAGAGTTACTGCCATTTGCATAAAAATGCCGGTAGAGTGCAAACGCCGCTTCATTAATATGAATGAAGTTCACAGGATATTTACAAATTGCACAAAGCCCCCCATTTAAAAATATATATATTTGATGCAAGTCACACACCGTGTGTGTGTGAAGCAGCTTCTGATACTGGCATAACATGGCGTGACAATAAGTAAATAATAATGGTTGTGTTCATCTTCACCGAGGCAGGAACTTGGAGGGGCACTGCCAGTAACAGATGTAGTGGTGGATATTTGTCGAAATGAACCCCAGTATAGTATATCATGGTAATAGGCTTTGTCAATATGAAGCATGCTGTAAAAGCAGGGACTTAAATCTGCATGAGGAAGTGGAAAAAGGGTCAGATTGAGAAGGATGTGTCTTCAGCAGTGATACGAGGCTGCTACCTTTCCGGGGAGTGTACACAGGAAATAATGAGAATGTGAAACATTAGGAGTATTTTATTAATGAGAGACTGGTTTCTCGTTAGTCTGTGATAATAATGAGAAACATGATGTGTCTGTGGAAATAGGAATCAAAACTATGGTCTAGTACACAGTAAAATCATATAAAATTATATCAGGCATTAAGACTTCCTCATAATAGAGCATACACAAGTAAACGTAGAGAGCCTTATGCACGAAAAATGATTCTTATCTTTCTTTTGCACTTGTGAATCATGCACATGAGAGTGTATTTTGTCATGAGCTGAAGGAAATATAAAATCTTTCTCTGGATAGTATGCATTAATCATGAATTTTCATGTTATGAAAACCACAGTATCACAGCTAAGTTGGAAAATGAACTACATCGACTTCACTTAAAGCTTAAAGGCATTTGTTTTAAAATACTGCAATCTAATTCAAGAATACAGTGCACTGGTATCATAGCTATTTGGCTTCACAGAAATGAGCTCATCTTTTCATGAAGAATTACATTCTTAACCAATCCCACAGATGAAAACAATATCGTGAGGACTGGGCCATTTTTTACATTTAATTACTATCATAAATGTGAATATCAAAATATAATTTTATAACTATTCAGATTGTTCACTTACACGATGTGAAGGATGAGAATTTGGAGAGTTGGGTGGTCTGTGTTTTATTTTAATAAGAGGCAAAGCTATATTTTTCTATGGATTAAGTCCAACACAGAAAGAACTGTCAGTGTGAAAACAATAGAATTTATCTCCACTGATGTAGCTTGACATATGAACAAGAGCCTGAATTGTTGCCATGGCAATAAATGTGTAGGACTTATGCATGCATTTTCTGCTATAGGATTTTGATTAATGGCATTGACTAAATAGTCTGAAGTAGAAGAAACACTGCAGCAGGCCTGAGAATAGAGATGGCCTGGAATGGGTATGCACACCCTACTGCACACTTTTACTGGTAAAATAAACAGTAGTTGAAATCGGAGTTGTCAAGTCTCCAGTAAAATATGAATCGAGGATTTAGCACTTAGGCTTAGTGTGAGAATTCAAAATGAAGACAGTCTCTTGAAAAATGAACTGTTGGAACACTTTTCTATTTCCATATATGATATTTCTTCTTTTAGGATGAATGGTTTGAATCATACAAATAGTCCTTTTTCCAGCTTTAGTGGCTGTGGGCTCAATACTGGTCTTGATTCTGAAGGCAATAAAGTATCTAGCTTTGATTCATTCATTAAGGTACTGAAACACTGGGAGAGGAGAGGAGAGGGTCAGTGTCCTGCTGAGCCAAGGTCTTCACTGGGTGTAGGGAGAAGTGATTTTCTGGTACTGGGGAAAGGTACAGAGCAATTTGTGGGAGGTGGTTTTATTAAGGGAATGGTCAGAACTTACCAGAAAGGCCCCTAAATAACACACACTTCGAATTCAAGTAGATCTGATTGAAAACAATAAACCCACAGGTTTACCTGTGTTTCTGTGGCTGTGTATACTTACTTATTGGGAATGAAATGGAAAGTGCTAACTAATGTTTTACAAGCTGTGTTTGCACTAATTTTTCAGCGAATTCCAGAGCACATATGACTACTAATTGCACATATATGTGTGATTTAAAAAGGAATTAGGGAACTGTGCAAACAATTTCAAACAATTCTAAAATTAAAAAAGTGCAAAACATCTCATCTAGAATATGAAGATGCTCACTCTTTACATGATTTATATATATTTTATTCCTATATTTGTGCATTGTAAGAGCTATTTGTGTTTAATCAAGGATTCATCTTTTCTCCAGCTCATCATCTATTCCTAATCAACCCTGTCAAGGAATCAGACTGCTGAATTTGTGATGTTGCTATCATTTCTATGGTAATAGGATAGTTGATGAGCACAGTGTTATTGCCTCATTGTAGGATCAGGGAAAAGAAAGACTGGACTGTGTGAGAGGCAGTTAACAGGGACACTGCAGCTGGAGAAAACAGAAGCACAGGAAATGATGGCCAATTAAAGGTGTTTCTGTGAAAGGATTCCCTTCCAATTTGCCTCAAGTTTTCTCTTATTTCATAAGCTTGCTAATACCTAAAGAATGCTTCAGAAATACTAATTAATAAGTATGTTTCAATACTTTTGCCATTATACATCATGCTAAGGTGTTTTGATTTGTGCTTCAGTAATTGCTCATTGCAAACTTTTAAGGCAAGAAGATGTTAATTACTTTAGAGCTTTGAAAACCTGAGTTTACGTGATCCTCGTGCTCCCAGTGTCTTACTGGCATCATCTGCCTCACACTGGCATATTTGTTTCCCCAGTGGGACATGGCAGTGCTGATAGAACATGTTTCTTGTTGTCCAACTTCTGAAAGACTAGTGAGGGAGCCTCAGGTTTGATTTTCATACTTGAAAACTTGGAAGCAGAGGGAGAAAAAAGTTTTAACGTGAGACCACCACATTGGTGCCTGGACCTCTCAGCTGAATAATGCTGCTCTTTTTGGCTTCCATGCCATCTGCTACTGAGCAGTGCACATTACAAATATAACTTTATCTTTTCTACCTTCTTTTCCACAACTCTTCCAAAGCAAGTAAGAAGGAAAGGCATGCAAAAACTACCCAGGATGCTTATTTTAAGAATAACGATGTTTAATTTCATTGGCTTGTACTTTCAGGACTGTTGGTACATTGTCTGGTCTTTTACTGTGTAACTCCTGTGTTTCTGACACCTTCCATGACTTTCAAAGCTTAATTTCGTTTCATGACTCACAAGGTCCAGGTCTTCCATTCATGCAACATAACAGATATTTTTACTTCCTCTGCCCAAGGTGTCCTTCAGGTGTGCTGTTCAGTGTAGAAGGACTATCCCTGGAAAAAAAAGGATTCCAACCAAGCTAACTATATCTGGTATGTCCAATAGCTATGGGAATACAAAGCCACACAGCTGGTGCTGATATTCCTACTGAAGACCTACCCAGGAAAGATTCTGAAGACACTGTTTTACTTTCATCTGATCATAAGTTGGGACAGTCTCAGGTGAGGAAACTCATTCAAATCTATTTGAACTTACGTAAAAAGCAAAACTCAAAATAGCTTTTCTGTAGTCATTCATAGCTTATGAATGGATTTCATAAGCTATGAAGGGATTCTTCATGGTGCTTAGTAGCACCTGAATGTGAATAATGGATCATGTACAGAAAAACCTTAAAATAATTTTCTCATTCATCTCCCTTGGACTTTCAAAGGGGAACTCCAATACAACTGCCACTGCAGGCCAAAGGGGACCGTCTGTTGAGACTGGGGATATCATCACACAGTCATCTGTTTGACAGGTTATCACCTTAATAAGAAGGCTGTCAGAGACCTTCCAGCTCTCAAGCAAGAAGAGAGACCAGGCCAATTATCCCAATTCAGCCTAAAAAAATAATGGACTTGAATGGAATTCCAAAGCCTGCTAATGGACCCTGGAAGTGAAGGAGAAGCTGAGGAGTTAGTGAACCATTGTCATTGTACATTGGCCTTTGCATACGCTGGCCAGCAATAAGTACTGTGATAAACTCTCTGGTTCTCAAATGGATATCCTCTCCATATTGCAGAGATTATCTCAATTTTCTTGACCTCTGTTGCCAGATGAGAGGCAGGAGTAGGAATTCAACTGACAAAGGCAAAAAGGTAAACGTTATGAGATTAAGTAAAGAATCTTTTCTCCAATGGCTACATGAAGTCACATTATAATTTTAGCCAGTTTTAAATCTGACTTTGGGTAGTTTTAGAGATAATCTAGTTATCTCAGAGTATGGAGTCACTCTTTTCTTGGTGATGCCAACCAGTAGGACAAGAAGCAATGGGTACAAACAGGAGGTTTCACTTGAATACAAGGTAGAACTTCTTTATTGTGCAGGTGACTGTGCACTGGCACAGATTGCCCGGAGAGGGTGTGGAGTCTCTCTCACTGGAGAGATTCAGGAACTGTCTGGACACAACCCTGTGCCACGTGCTCTGGGGTGACCCTGCTTGAGCAGGGAGGTTGGACTGGATGACCCACTGTGGTCCCTTCCAACCTCTGACCCATCCTGTGATTCTGTGAAGTGTCCCAACCCTGGCATGATGTTTTTTTAGGATGGGCTGTGGAACTGAAAGCATACTGTGGAGCATCCTGTCATATAGGATGGGAATGTACTTTCTTGAAATCTTTGCAGCTGGTTGCTTCTTCCTTTAAGCTTCTCAACTGTGGGGTCCTCAAAAATCAGTCCTGTATTTGGTCCTTTTCAGTACCTACTTGATTGCAAATTCTCTGTATTAAGGGTAACCCTTACCAGAAAAGAACAGCTGGAAGAGCTCAGTTGTGCATGAGAGCAAACTAGCTCAGTCCATAGTTGGTCTTAGATTCTTCCCTAACACTAAACTCCTGCAAGCAGAGGGTCAAGAGACATTTTCTGTAATCACTGGTTAATCAAATTCCACTTTATCCTGGAATATGAAAATCTTGCCTAGGTTTTTAATACCTTTGTCACCTTTCAGCTGAATTGCAGGCATACAGGTGGAATCTCCAGTGCTATGTTTCTTTAACAGATGATCTTTCTGGAGTCAGGATTAAGACAGGCATTTGGAAGAGAATGCATTTTCTCAATAGCTTGTCTGGACTTTGCTATGAACTCTTTTAAAGCAAAAAAAACTAGTCCAAACCTCCTCATACCAACTCAGAGTACAAGGTGGGTTTTTATTGATGTTAGTTTCAATAAATAACA
Source organism: Manacus candei (assembly GCF_025592945.1). Lineage (NCBI taxonomy): Eukaryota > Metazoa > Chordata > Aves > Passeriformes > Pipridae > Manacus > Manacus candei. Next base: position 5,269,633 of record NW_026138113.1, on the reverse strand, counting down.
GAGAGCACAAAACAAAGATTCACCAAAACATTATTTTTTGCAATAAGTTTGTGTTTTCATGTATCACTATGGAGGGTCCTCTGAGATAAGAACAGAAAAATCTACAGAAACAAATGAGTTTTCTTGAAAAGCACATTTTGGTACTTGCCTATTATACTTCAACTTGGTTCTTTTAAAATAATTTGTACTGTGATTCAAGGTCTTAGGTGCTATCTTAGATAAAAATCCAGAATCAAGGTCTTGGAAGTCTGACATGTCCATGCTGTTTCAGACAATTTTTATTATATTATTTAGAAGATAAATCTTTGTTCACCATCACAACTAATAATTTTTACTGTTATCATATATAAAGTCGCATATGAAAGACAGATATCCATTGCCTCAGAACCACCTAAAATTCATAGCAGTGAGGTCCATATCTCTCTAAAACCTAAATACAGAATAAGGAGTTAGGTCTCAGATCAAACAAATCACTCACTGGAAAAATCAATATCCTAAGTTTTTGGTCAAATTGGATTTAGATAAACCACATGCATAATAATAGACAAACACTTCTAGGATTCAACTGTTTGGAACTCTTGTATAGGTTTATATGAATACGTAGCTTTGTGGGTAGAAAGAGAAACAGAAAAATTATTTTAAAAAATTAAAGAGTAAAATGGAGAATATTTTAAAAAATCTGGCAATTTAACCTTTGGTGCTAATTTTCTGTTTTTACAATCAAGGAAACAGGATGAAAAAATAGTAACATGATATTCACCAGTGCATAGGATTATTCTTCCATTTTTTTCATCAGGTTGCTGATAATCTGTGAATTTTCCTGGGAGAGAGCTTCCTGTGAAAGTATTTCTCTTCTGAAGCCAAGAAAATATATCCTGGAAAATTACCCTGTTTATCTTTACTGATGATGTCTGCCTAGTGAAAATGTTTTTAATTGCCCTTGCCTTCCAGGGAAGCAGTTCTTATCATATCACATTATCATGTAATCTTCCAGGGCCTATAATGTGACATATGGATTTATTAGTGGGTAACATCTGAAGTGACACAGTTTTAACTGTACATAGAGCCAGTCAAGATGCTTGCAACCTTTAGGATCAACATAGATGATCAGTTTGAGAACTAATGATTCTTGTTTTGAAAATGTACATAGCTATCCTCAGCAACATTCACACTTTGGTGTGGTCTTTTATCCCTCTAAATCAAGTGAAATGATAAACTACATATAGTAATCACATATAGTGTAAATTTTATACCACAATGGGTTTTAATGATAGGTTTTACTCTTTAAGGAAGTACCTTTGATCCAGTCTCACCAAACAAAGGATTCTGCCTTAAAAAAAAAAAAAAAAAAAAAAGAAAAAAAAAGAAAAAAAGCTGTTTCATTTTATATTGGAAAAATACAATGTGACATCTGGAGAATAAATTGTTCAGTCAGCCAGAAATACGCCTTGTAAAAATTGCTTAGGTTTCTGTAACAAGATTATTTACTGCGACTGTTCACCTATAATACAGCACACTTCTGAAATGGACCTTTTATGAAACACATCAAGCACTGTGGAAATGTATTCAGTGCATTAATCTACAACACTACACACTTTACAACACTTTTAGAACAGATTTTGAAACTCAGATCATCTAATGAGACAGAAAGTTTTTTCTTTATATTCATTCCAGTCACGTTTTATGCTAAACCCTCAGGGTATTTAACATAATGCAATAGGTTTTCTTAGAAAATACAGACAAACAAAATGTATTACTTTTCAGATGACTAGAGAGCTCGGACTGTTCTCTGTGCATATTTCTGTTGCCTGTACGTAATGCAAATACCATGTCTATCTTTTGCTCTAGAGTTTTATAAATATTTAAGCACCTCAAAATATGTCAGTTTCTAATCATAGTTTTGTGTAATTAATAGTAACAACTTGATTATGATCACACTGAAGCCAAAGAAAGGGCCTGGTTCCAAGAGTGTGGAATTGATTTGCAATGGCTCAAAGTGTCTCAAGCCAAGCAACAGCAAAAAATGGAAGCAATAAAACAGATGCATTTATGCCTTGTTTTAGGCCATAGATATGTAAGGAGCTTATGTTTTCTGTAAAAAGGTGGTTTCTAGGTCTGAATAAAATCATAAGTAGAAATAGTATGAAAGTTGATTTAGGAAACATAGAGATGTAACAATGAAAAATTAAGTTTTATTAGTGATATCTGCCTGTAAGATAGGTTACAATGAAGTTGCAGGAATGTAGGAGGGATTTCTTGACATACAGTTCAAAAATTACTGCATTCAAATTATGAGGTAGATACTGAGTCAGTCAGCAGCAGAATAAATGATAGTCACAAAAGTGGGATTCTTTCAGTTTCTAAACACAGAAGGCAATCTTTAATTGCTATCTTGCCTTAAAGTATGAAGAGTATTCTCTTGACTGGTAATAACATTACATAAATCACATGTTGGAATGCTTGATTCAGACATTGGCGCTGTCGTACTTTGGCAAGTCAGATTGTCCCAAAGCAACATTTTATTTTCTCAAGAAGTCCATTGTAAAAATGAGAATCAAGATCATAAAATTCCTGAACTGTCAATTTTCATTAAATATGTAGGCAGTAAGAGAAACCAGTTGGAGTATAAGAATCCACTGTAAAAGCAAAAGGTAGATAAAAATACACTTATTTTTCAGTTTTGCTTCCCCTCTGTTTCAGCAACATGGTTTATAGGAGGGTCTCGGCACAGGTAAGCTATAGGTTTACCTTCAGATTTTGGGGTAAGAATTCAAGCCTGCTCACATTTCCTGCAAGTTCAAGTTGCTTATTGTGAATAGCAGTCCAAAATACCCATAATTTTTACAGCACTGGATATTAACCTGTAAATTACAACTATGGATCACAGTTACTTCCAGTGCTTTATATCAAAATTCTGCATTTTCTTTGTCACAAGGTGATGGTAGCATATGGAGAAGGCTAAAATTCACTGATTGGAGGAAATGACAAGTTCTTGAATTTTTAGTTTCTGTCACCAACTCAGTAATTGGCCTGAGAACTTGAATTTTGCCTTGGTAGTCTAATATTATATTATCTTCATTATGGATTTTACAGTATTTTGCATATATAAACTACTGTGTTAGTAGGGGGTTTTTTATCTATATTAAAATCAAACTTTATTAAGAAACAGAAGTAATTTATGGCAGCTTGTGGTAATTGAGAGATGATATTATCAGCTAGAAATTGTTACCTGTCGTCTTGCTTTTAAAGACATTTCTTAATGTTTCTTCTGTCTTACCACTTAAAATTAAATCATTCCAAGGTTGTGAAGTATTTTTCTTCAGAAGCCTTCTGATTTTGTCGTTTTTGTCAGACTTCAGATGTTCAGTTTTTGCAGTGCTCCTGATTTCCTGCAGATACTCTTCACAGAATGATTTGTGTCATTTTCTAGAAGCCGTGTCTACTGTCTGTTTACTTCTTTGGTCACTGGGATACCCACGCCTTAGAAGTCATACTGTTTCCTGGAATAACCTCTTTCTTTGTACTTAAAAATGTCATAATTTATCTCAAGTGATGTTACAACACTCCTTTTATTTTCCACCTTTCTGTTGCTTGATTGCTTTCACAGTCCACTCCATTTTGCAATATCAGTGGTTTATTTATCTTCTATGTCTTTTCTTAACTTTTATTATGTTTTTGTTTTGTGTCCTTAATTTTCCAAATAAACAATAACTTTGAGTTTATTGTTAGCAGAGATATATATGGAGAACTTAAGCTTATGCTAACATGTACTGCAGGCAATTATGAAAGAAAATGAATATTATGTGCTATGTGATGAATATCCCAACAGACTAAATAATAACAAAAAAGTAAAAGATATAAAACAAAGTAATTGCTTTTCTCAATACCTGCTTTCATTGTGAAGTACCAAATAGATAACTGAATCAATCAGAGAGAATAGTGCCACCTCTTCCTGTTGAAATTCTATTATATCCCTTAACTTTCTAGATAAATTTTCCCTGAGGACTATTGTGTTCTTCAACTTCTATGCCCCAGTGATTGGTGCTGTTGCTTGGGGCAACTCTGAGAATTGTGTGAATAAATTGAGAAACACCTTGGGTATAGGAGCTAAAATAATGTCATAATAATGTTATTGTTATTTAAATTTTCCCCCATTCAGAATTTGATCTCTCCATCAATAACTGGAATTCCAACTCCCTTACGAAACACCTGACAAGAGATGCACTTTATCTTGTCTCTGATCCTCTATGTTGAAGGAAAAAAGACCCCAACTATCAAAAAGATACCAGGTATTCCTACATGGTGGAAGAGGGAAATAGGTGAGGCCTCGGCCTTTCACTGATCCAGATATTTTTCTTCTGCTTTTCAGACTCAAGTAAATCAGGTGTTTAAACGTATAAACAGCAAACTAATTATGAAATACAGCAGTAGTAGGCAGAGAGAAAACAGAGAGGTAAGTAGGGCTCCACATATTATTGATATTTTGTTTTACAATTGAATTAAAACTAAACCCACTGCTGAATATGTTCATATATCACAATAAGAAATAGAAATCAAAGGAAAGTTAAGAAAACTTCTTGTGTTATGAAAACTGGCAAGACTTTTTTTTTCTGAAAGTACCAATGGAAAAACTATTTCCCTGTACATATTCTACAGATGGAGTGCAGGAAGATGAATTTTCTTGTGGATTCATGGTTATAGTTTTAGACAGCCTTTAAAACTTCCAGAGATTTTTCCTGTTCAGTTATGATCCTGCACTGAAGTGATAATATTATTCTTTCTGTGCTCAGTAATCCTTGGTCAGCTACTTCGGCTTACAATGTCATTAATTCTTTTCAAGCCAAGTCCCAATATTAAAATAAAAATCTACAGTAAAAGAACATGAAATAAACAAGCTTCTGCTCTGTAAAACTTCATATAAAATACGTACAGTAAACTAGTACTATCATAGTATCTATATTATTAAGTACACTGTAAATCCCAACATAGCAAAATAAAAAGACTAGAGAAATGGAAAAATTCAAGAAGAATACTTGGAATAGGAAAATATGTATATTCTGGTATTAAAATTATTATTGGTATGTAATAGCCATTCCTCAACTGCTATGCATAGAAATTGCAGAAAACCAGCCCCTAGTTCTGGAGGATTTTGGTCTTTGGCTGCAGTAGCAGTGTTAAATGCTTAAATGCTCCAGAGCCACTGAGAGTTTCACCACCCCACCCTGCCCTATTCAGTAGATTCTTAAATCATTGTGGTTGCAGATGTCAAGGAAGGAGGCAGGTTGTGCTAATCTCGTGTTCCTGTGCTGTAACACCACTATTTAATACAGCCCTTTGGCTCTTTCCTCTTTGTGAAGCACAAGTGGGCTATTCCTAATTCTCCCAGTGTTCGGAAGGGAAGAGGACACTGCCCTGAGAGAACCACTTGGTGTGTGTTCTTCTGTTACAGACTCCAGCTGACACCTTCCCTTCCCTGCATGGGCGCACACGAGAGGGTCATGTCACCCTTGTAATATTAGATATATCCTTCCCTCAGCCACATCTTCCTTTCCCACCTCATTCTGTGAACTGGTGAGTGGGGTCTCATGTTTTTTGGGAAGGCAAGGGGAGGGGTTGTGAACAGCAAGAGGAGTCTCCTTAACTGACCAAAAGATTGCTGTGCTCTGGCTTCCTGAGTTGTGGGGCAGATCCACAAAACATCTCATGGAGACTCAGATGTACCAACTCAGATGTACTGGGGTAAATAATAATAGGAAAGGTATTCGACTTGGATTAATGGAAAATGGAGGCTTTGGCTTGGAATAATGAATCTATTTGGACTAGACTAGTTCGGAGGAATGTGGGGTGGAAATCTATATTAGCAGGATATGCACTTGTCCAGTAAGTGGGATAATACACTGATTATTAAAGAATGTAACTGGTGAAATGAAATCATGCTTGCACTGATGAAAGAAGGAAAAGTATGTATTTATTTTTTTTTTTAAAATCTTTTTCCAAGTAGTAGCGTATCCATTCAATTATATAGTAGTTCAGCTACATCATTGTGAAAAGATGAGTTTTTCCATCAGATTCAAAACCCCAAAGGACTCAGAGAAAACTATGGGTTGAAAAACTGTCAGATGTGTATATTTTTCCCTGCTAAGTTTTTTATGTCCTTAAAAAACTAGAGTAAACTCTCGGAAAATGGTTTCCATGTATAAAATGATCTTAAATATGTTTTTCAAAATGACCTTTTTGACTGGCTATTCAAACACTTGCAATTATCCTGTTACTGTGTGAAAAACCATTTTGCTTAAATAGAAGAAACCTTCAGCTTTCTCATTACATTTTTGCAGCTAGTAAGGAAGCTGTAAGCCTGGTTAGAAGTTACACTTTTCTATGATATAATTGGGAAAATTTCTTTAGTTCTCACAGTTTATAGCATGAGTTATGACTACATAAGACTTATTAGCCTGATGTGTGTGAGTATTAGGTTACTTATTTCTGACAAATGAAAACCAATCCAATATATTAAAGAAAAAAATACAACATCCAATAATTAATAGTACAGGTTGTTTTATAGTCTTACAAAAAAAAAAAAAAAAATTCCAGTCAGGAATTCTGCCTATGTCCACATATAAAAAGTGGCCTAACTTTATAAATAATATATCTCATATAACAGTTAAATAAATTTTTTTCCTACTTACAGCAAGGTATGCTGGCAGGAATAAAAGTTAGAATCGATGCTCCCAGTCTGCAAGTAGTTCCAATTTTCATTTTTTCGAAGTATTTGTAAAGATCTTAATCTTACTTCAGAATTTCATTAAATTTGTCCTCTTTCAGCATAGCCTTTGTGCCTCTGTCTCTTGCATGTATTCAACAGGTTGATCTGAAATCGCACAACTCTTTCTTCTACTCTCTATCCCCCCTGTTTGAGACAGTTGTAATGAATTCAGTTGTTCTGCTCTAGACATTTTGGTACATATAACCTACAGAATAATTTTATAGCTACAGTATTATTTTATAGCTCAAATAATGTTCTCTGGAAACAAAAATCACTAATCATTTATTGATTGAGTAGTACTGAAATACTGTAGATCTCTGGCACAATGTAAATTAGTATTTTATTTCTGATGCCACATTGCAAAATATTAGCATTCAGATTAAAAACAACTGCAGTCTGCCAAGAAAAGCTAGATTTAGGGCCAAAGCAATTGGATTTTGAAATACATTTATGCTTATTTTTTAAAGCATTTCAATTTTGGGAAAATGAAATTGAGGGTAAGCTTTTTGCCTGGTACTGTGAACGTCAGGGGTTTACCCAAGGGGATAAAAACCAAGCCATGAAGTTAATTTAGCTTCAGTACTAGACAAAAATCTCTTGGCTCACATAAGCAGTGCTAAAGGTTGAGAACAGCTGCAGATCTCTTAAAATCATGCTTTTTCTGCAAAATCAGTTTTTTGTATTTCTATATGCATCATCTATTTATAAATATTTCTATGGCTATGTAGCTTCCTCCTTATAAAAGGGTTATTTTAGTAAACATTTGATCCACATTGAATTTATTCAGTTTATTTCAAGGTCAGGATTAAATTTAAAAAGAAAAATGTCTAGAGAGAGAGAGTTTTTTTCTTAGATGTTATTTCAAAAGGTGATCTTTCATAGGAATAGCGAAGTGGTTTGAAATATTATCTGTACATAACTCGAAATATTAAAAATACTTTTTATTAAGTAGTTTAGGTTTTGCTTTGAAAGGAAAGTTAACTTTCTTATCAGGTTTTTTTTAATGAAAAAGCTAAGAGCTGATGAAGACCAGTTCCTTCAGCATGCATTTTTGCAAACACTGCTGAGCAAAACCTACATTTGTTTTATGGAATTAAAATAATATTGTTAAAAGCAGAAAAATAAGTATAGAGAACAAAAAATTGCAAACTGCTTAGTCTGTTTCTCTTACTCAAATTGAACAAAATAGATGTTGGTTGTTTAGAAAAGAATTTTCAAACAGAGATAATTGTTATTGCTGAGTAGAATTTTGAAACATCTGTTGGAAGGTGCTGCCATTATTTGAAAATGCTGTCGTGTATGGATTTTCCAGAAACTAAATTTTTGACCAAGGAGTATAATTTAAAACTGCACATAATATTTACTTGTACACACTATACTAATTGAATTATCAGTATAAGCTTTTCTAATCACTAAGAAATGCCTACTTCTCAAAAATGTCTTATCTATATATAAATTCATGTGCGAGCTCAGGATGGTTTTGCTTTTCAGTACAGAGCTCCAGTACACATTCTGACCCATACCTCAAATGTATTTTGAGGAAGTAAAATTTGTATATAAAATTCTGCATACCACCTTGATGTCACATTGCAGGAGGCAATTTGTCTTCTGAAAATTTCCAAGTGTGACTTATGCTGAATGCTGCCAGCATCACATAAGCTGTAGTTAGTGTGAAAATGAAAGAGCAGTATGTTCTGATCTGCTGACCTTCAGAGATTTTTTTTTTTTTTTGGTAGACTTTTTTTCTTACTTTTGTTATACCAAATGAATTTTATTTTTTTTTTTTGGTCTATTTAGATAGTTCAGACAGAGGCTGCTAGTTTGTGATTCAAGTTTACAGTTCACCTTACTGATTGATGCCAGGACTGTGGAGTGTGTGGTAGCAGCCCAGCACGAGTGTTCCCGGGTAATCAGTCCTAACAGACAAATAGTACAGCAGTATTAATGGCTATAATCTCACTGATGCAACTGGAGAAATGGTGTCTTAATCTTTGTAAAAACATCATAAGTAATCAGTTGCTCATAGATTTATTAGAACAATTGTAATGACATATGTGTTCTTCATGCCTCTATAGTACCTTTTCACCCCTTCTTGTACTGAGTGTATCCTTCACCACAGTACACAGAATAATACCAAGGCTTTTCTTCACCAATTTCTATTAGCATGCTATTTATATCAATAAATTAATATATCAGATATTTTTTCCAGTGTCAACTAAAGTGGAGGCTTCAGTGTTCCAATTTTAAGACATCACTCATGAGAAGAACTACCATGTAATGCCAGATATCACAGTATTACATACTATAGCCTGTGTGATAATAAGGCTTGATGTTGTCACCTGCTTGGCTTCTCCTAGGTGTAGAGACATCCTAACACCTGCCTTTTCACAGCTGCATGATTTACTTCTCATCATGTCACAATAATACATTTTCACTGCTTATATATATAATTATCTTGCCTAGTATTTGACGTTCTCAGTGTGAAATATCAAGTAGAAATACTCATATTATCTAGTGTTATCAACAAAAAATTTTTCTTGAAATTCTTGCTTTATTTTCAAGTTCTATTTTGGTGATCATTTATAGCCACCAACATAATACTGCACTCCTTCCCCCTTACACAGACACATACATGCATGCATCCACATATTTTTACCTTTTAGTTGGTAGAGGGCGTAATTTTAACTCTGAAAATTCTGTTTAGAAATAAACTACAGAGTACTGCTCTATTAAGAGCCATACTATTAACACTGAGTGAATTAAAAAATCATTCAAGCATTTATTTTAAGAGGGTGTTTAATTAATTGATCTTACATTATTAGTTCTCAAAACAGACAGAGTATGAGTATTCATGATACAGAATTATTGTATTCTGCCTTCTCTTTGGCAGTTAATTAATAATTTTGAGATAAAAGGTCAATTTAAGGATAAAAAATATTTTTCAAAGGATTTTTTTTTGTTAGAAATGCAGTATAAATATTTTTTTCCTGCAAATTTTCATAGACCATGTTTAGTTCAAAATCACAGATGTTTTTTGTCCTCAGGCACACTACTTTTCCACCCCAGCATTTCAGTTGTCCCTGAACTACTATTGTAGTCCCTGAACAACTATTGTATCTACAATAGATACAGAGTGACAGATAGTTTTAAAATTCTGTGGGAAGGGATGGATATTTAAAATATTCTAGCAGTACCATGAATGATCCCCAAGAAAAAAAAATGTAGAAAAGATGTTTTCCAGACTCTGCCCCTTTCCCCTAAAATCCACAAAGAGCATCACTTCTAGAATGGAAAATGAGTATTTACTTTGGAAAATTGCTTGCTTTTTGAATAAGTCATGTTGCACGGGGTAGAATGGAATAACATACATCATAAATTAATGCTGTTAAAATGAATACTTGATATGAACCCTGGGAAATGTTCTTTGCCATCAGTGTTTGAGAAAAGTAGGAGCTGTGCAGAAGCCAAACCAATTTGCATTGCTTGAAAACATGTAGGTTTCCCACTACTGATGAATTAGCAAACACTTTGGATCAGCTCCATCTTGTAGTGTTGTTAGCGTTTACCTAAAAAGCAATAGTGCAGGAAGGTACAGTATGTGATTTGGAAGTAAATCAATACTGAAGTTCAATGAAGAATTGTAAATTAGAAGAGCAAAAAGAAATGAAATTCTGTGGACCTAAACACCTGACATATATCATACCATTGAGCATAGGCCAACAAAGGTTGTCTGTACACTTTTGAGGAGATATTTCTTTTAACTTTTAAAAGTTCTTTATTCCTGCTAGGTCAATTACAAGCATCTCTCCAGTTTGGGATCTGTCCTTGCAATTGTCAACTTTTCCCCTTTTTCTTCTTCTCCTCATTCCATTCCATTTAATTCTTATGCTGTCCTCTTGCCATTGCCCCCATAAATGGCTCAGTTATTCTCAGTAACTGAAATACTCTGATTTAAACGGGTTCTGTGATAAATGGTTCAAGTAGCTACTTACTGCCTTTCCTATATGAATTAGTGGGGTTTTTTTCCACTCAGAAGAAAAATGCTCTTTAGGTTAACCACACTAACTTGTGCATGTTGTTTGGTTAGAATGGCCAAACATCATTCTTGAGCACCACTGCCACTGAAAAAGAGACACGCAATGACCTTTCTGGGCCCTGTGACTTCAACATTTAGGAAAGAAATGTAACAGACCTTTGGTCTTTATGAGTAGGATCACATTTTTTCCAGATTTTTAACAAACCAATCACTGTACTTTCTAGTATGACAGCTACCATATTGGACTGTTTCATGATCAGCATTCAAAAATGATCTAATGACAGTAAAAGTAGCTGGTAAAGATGGAGGAAGCAAAAAAAAAATTTGTGCAAAATTCTTCCATATGGAATCTCTCCTCAGCTGTGGGTGTAAACCTTAAAGAAGACTAACTGGGAAGCCCCTTAATTTGCTCTCTGAGTTATCCCTTCCCTCCAACTCCCTGCCTCCAAACTTGTCTTTATCCATTGGGCAATGTAAACTTATACCTTCAGCTTTATAGCCATGGAGAGTAATGTTTGAAACATGAGTACCTGAGAATTACTGCACTGAAGGAGAGCTCTAGTTTTGCTGTCCAACATTCTGACTAATAGGGGTCATTTGTGAACTGCTCACTAAGTTTGTCTTAATATCTGAAACATGGAGTTTTAAATCACTTCAAATAATTCTTTGTCAGCATTAAGTAAAATTCTTTGTTTCAACCACTGTGTATCTCAAGAATTTATCTATGTGAAATCCAATCCCTCTGTGAATCTTGTTTAATTTATGGCCTTAGCAAAATGCCATGGCAATGAGTCCCAAAATCTAATTATGTGTTGTGTGAGAAAAATTATTTTCCCTTTATCAGTTCCTAATTTGCCCCATTTCAATTTAATAACTAACTCATTTTGTTGTATTATGGAAGAGAAGAAGAAAAGCTCCCAGTTGACCTTCTTTATAGCTTTCATTACTTCTTAATACACTTTTTTGTCATGCCTGTTCCTATTTGTCTTCTTTTCAAGAAAATAAACAAAATAAGTTTAAAAGGCAATTTATCTAAGAGGGTTTTTTCCCCTTCCATCATATTTGTCTGTTTCTGTGAACCCCATTTCTTGAATATCCCTTATGACTGCAGAAAATCTATACAAGTTTTAATCCTCATTATTTCATTCTATTCCTTTTATAGTAAAACTTTTTTTTCCTTTTATGAGCTCCTGCTACAGGCCATTCTTCAAGTCCTTATAATATTGGTTAGGTGCCTTTCCTGGATTATATCAACTCAGAACTTGCTAAGATGAATGACTAATTTGCCTTGCCTCAACAATGTACATTAGTTTTAATTCATCAATATTGAATTTTTTCTGCAGTGGCTTTGACCTAGATTATTAAGCTGTTTGGGAGACACTTACAGATATCTCAGGACTTGACAAACCTGAATGACTTTGTTGTCTAAATTTGACCGCCTTGTTTACTTGTAGTTCAGTAACTACACCAAACACCACATTTTGTCGTCCTTGGGCACCACTGGTGTTTGGTCAAAATAAGAACACAAGCAGATTAGAAGCTTGAAAGAATTATGAAAAAAAAATAAATTCCCATTCTTTCTTAACTGTTCGATTGAAGCACAGAATGAATATATTTTGTGGTATTTGGACATATTTTGTGGTATTTGGACACATTCATATCCACAGGGACTAGGAAAATGGACTCACTCTGGCATTATACTGACAAGATCCAACATGGACTTTCCAATCTGGTTTGTTTAACTTAGAGGGGGCTCAAGGTTTGTAAGGAAGCATCCACTGCCACGATCTCTTGCATCAGGATTTCTTTGAAATGACCTTAGAGTGGACTTTTTCTCTGACTACATGTAATGTAAATGAGCCATTATAACTTAATGATTTACTGCACATCCCACCACATTTTTTTATTTCTTACCCCCAGCACAATGGCACACAAATTTTATTTAAAAGCCTTAGGAAACAGAACTGGAAATTTTGTGTGTGTCCTGATTAAAGGTCCTTTATGAGTTCAAAATCCTTTGCCATTGTTCCTGTGCTGTCCATTTGAAGTGCCAGGGAAAGGATGCCAGGGCGTCTTCATCATCATGAAGGTAGAAATTTGCTATAGCTCAGCAAGAAGGTGCTGAACTGCTTACAAGTAGTCCAAGAGCCCTTTCCTTGTTCATATTTCATGTGACATAGATTACCTTCTCGACTACTTATGTTTCCTAACTCTAAATGCTGTGCTGTTTGTCTGGTGTGCATCTTAGTCAGGATTCAGCATAATTCTTATGAATTGATTTAACAGTCTTTGTCATGTGGTTATTGAACTTAAGAGGTCTAAATCTATCTGTCACTGAGCTGCACTGTTCCTAATCACACAGAGCTGCTTTTTCTTCACCTTCCTCGTCTCTCTAGTGTCACTGGTGCATTTTTGGCACTAAATCTGCCCCTGCTGCTCCCTCGACAGCCTCATTAACTTTATCCTGAGGTGTGGAGTTTTGTCAGTAGCCTTTTCTGAACCCAGTCTCATCAGTAGATCAATTGTAATTGTGCTCTGAAACGGTGCTTGTTGCGATTATTAAAGCTAGAGTATTTATCTATTTGGTTTTAGGGACTTGGGTGCAAGTAGTACTTGTTCCTCCTGCTTTACAACCTCCTGACATAGGCAGTTATTTTTAGGTGAGTAACTTAGGTTGTGAGCATCTGATGTATAAGAACTGCTTACAGAGCAGGAGTGTGTCGTTACAGACTGTGTACCTGCAGTATATGGGAGTGCTCCCATGAATTCCTCATTTTATTCTTCACTGACACTGTATCTGCTTAGTTTCAAGGGCATTGCAGAGTGGCAGTGGGGGTGAGATGTAGAAGGCAGCTTGCTGCTGACAACTCTGGCATACACATTCTTTGTAACATACATAATTTGGATACCAGACTGAATTTTCAATGGTAATTAACAGGTTGAGTAACCTCAGCAGTTGTTTATAAAGTACCTGCAGAAGTTGTTCTCTAGAGGGTGGGCATTTTAGTATTGAGCAATTTATACTCTGGCAGATTCACTCTGTGAACAGTGCTTTACCTAGATCCAAATTCACCTTGAATTAAAATTGAGTTAGGTACAAGCAGGTTCCCCATAAAAGCATTAGTATTATTATGAAAGAATGCTCTGTGATAAATTTGGAACAAAATGAGAACACTAAAAATAACAGGTTTTATACTTCACATAAGCATTTTTCTGTGGAAAAAATATTGGTAAAAATATTTTTAATTAATAGTCCTCTGCCCCAGAAAACTGAACCTATTGCAGAAGAGGAAAGCACAGAAAGCATGTTTTGAGTGCATATATTAGATCCTAGGAGCTTTAAAATATGCCTTGTTGCTAAGGGCATTATGTGACCATTTGTACATATAAATCTCATAAAATCACTACTGCAATAATTATTCATCCTGTTTTTTTGAAGATGGTTTGGTAGAAGGAGTGACACATAATGTGCCTGCACACAGAATGGTTGGAGAGTTGTTGGTATCTTTAGGCCACAAAGTGAAAGACAGTCTTAGTCAGTTTGTGAAATCTTGTGTCTTTAAATGGTGATCACAATCACCTTCTAACATAAAGACCCAGGACTAATGAACGATACACAGTAAGCCACAGTCTCAGAACCATCCTGTTCAAACAAGCTAAATAGGTGCAAGGACCATGGGGTTTGGGCCATGTTTCAGCCTTGGAGGAGAACTCTGTGTGTTCTAGAATAATTTAATGCAACATAATTGTAATTTGCTTCTCTGACTGGCGTGGCTGTCTGGAACACTGTGCAGGCAGAGGGAAAGTCTCCCTCCAGTGAAACCCCGGAATTGTAACAGTGGCTTGGTTCTGATTTGAAGCTAAAGAGCTAAAGTAGCTGGGCAATTTTAACATGAGAGAAACCAGCTAGGTGCAACTGTATTCTGAAATGCTAATAATAACCTTTAATAGATTTCAGCTAACAATTGGTATCATTTAGATATGGTGCTGCTGCTGCAGAGGTAAGAAGAGCTGGCCAAGTAACACAGGCACCGTGATGTGTTTCAAAAGCACTTCCATCAAACCATCTAGATTCAAGCAGATATCACTATTGATTATCACTTATTCTACTGTGACTACTAAAGAACATAGCGAAATGGCCCAATATATACCAAAAAGGATCATAGATTTTCCCCTTTGGGTTTTTTTGACTGGGAATAAAATGCACCTCGGTGTATTTGTATGGAAACATGTACAAAGGAAAGGAAATGGAGCAGGCTGGATTTGTTCTCAGGGGAAAAAGCTTAGGACGTGAAGCCTAATAATTCATCTTAAAATATCTAAAGGTATAATAAAGAGGGTTTGAAAAAGTCAGAGGTATTAAAACTTTAGAGCTTTCATATGCATGTATTCAGCAGTACAGAGGTAATAATGTGAGTATACTATGAGTCTTTAAATCCAGTGGCATTTACTGGAGAAAATACTACACAAGATTAAAAACATGAAATTTAGATTTTTGGTTTGATCTGTTGTGTTGCAATATCATACAATGGTGCTACACTGACAAAGATGTGTCCTTTCTGTACAGGTAAACAAGTATCATGCACTATCTGTATTAAAAAATTTTGTGCTGTGTGAGGTTGTTCAAGTTGTACTAGTATGGAATACTAAACACTTAGAGCAGTTATTCGTTTTTTGTTGTTCTTGGGAATCAAAGGGAACATTTTCTTGTCCTACATTAGGTGTGTCTAGGGATATAACTGTCAGAAGTATTACAAATCCCCATGTGGTATGAAAACAGATAGATTACAGTCACATCCATGTTTATCCTTTGGTTACTAATGGGGGGGGGAAAAGCACTACAGTTAAGAGAATATTTAGTGATGAGTTCATAGTATGAATGGATACTTTAATGTGATTTTATTGGTATACACTGGGCTGCCAGGGAAGGATGTAGTGTCTGTCTGCTCAGAAATATGTGTTCTCAGTTCTCAGGATAACTCCTATCTCCTCAGTCTATTGTTATTTTTATATTTTTATATTCTATTACTGTGCTTTAGTGCTTGATGAAGCACATATGCTATGGGGGACCAAAGACTGTGGTTTCATACCGAAGTACAACATGGCAGTATTTGATGTGATCTTTTTTCCTTGTGATTCAAGCCTGTTTAAAGAAGATGTGTAATACTGCCAAGCTTGGTTTGACTGGTATCTCCCATGAATATTTATCATACCACTGATTTGGTTTCTTCTATTGTATTCCACATAATATCGCTGCTGACCAGATTAGTGATGGCAATGGTGGTGTTGGGAGGACAAAAGTAAACAAAGACCACATTCTAGCCAAAACAAGATTTCAGACCAGATCTTAAAAATTTGCTTGTTCTGGTTTTTATTTTGGGAAATCTGGGAGGCCTGAAGTGATAGCTGTGAAATGCAAACATAACAGTGCAGTATTCTAAAAGTCCATATATCCACAAGCAATGTAGAAGAGAGGAATGAGAAGTAGTTATTTCTGGCAAGATAAGAACTATGCTGCTACCCTATAATACTGATCAAGTGGCAAGTTTAACAGAAATCAAAGGAAGTGCTCAGTTGTTTTATGCTGAATGATCCACTTGCAGAATTCATTAAGGTATTTTGGCAAATAAATGGATTCATAAAGATGTAACACAATTTTGTGGATTTAATTCCAGCTGTTATTAAATACGATGGTCCACATGAAAACTTAATCTCAGAAAGCTTTTCTTGAGAGGTACATGTTGGAGAGGATACTTCCATACAGCCCCTGGTTCTTGGTCTTCAGTTATCTCCTCTTGGTCATGCCACCATAGCCAGAAACAATATCATAGTTTGCAGCTGTAAAGATACCATGATGGGGTTTTACATGGCTCTCTTGTTATGGGAAGTTACAAATGGGATAATCCTTCTGCAGTTATCGAATTCCATACTTGCAGGTCCCTGTCTATTGTTTCAGAGTGTTTTACCCACGCAGGTATTGTAAAGATGCAGTGTATGCATTATCTCCCTCAACCATAGGTGCAGAAGATTATAAACTGCCGTTCTGATGTTCCTGACTGGGAAACTTGCCCTCCAATACACACATTTGGTACTCGTACATTATCTTTTGGCTTCCTATCCCCATGCCCATCTGTTCAGATGGCATTGTGCCTGCTCACAAGATGGTGTGCCAGCTTCACTAGACAATGATGCCAATCAAACAAGAGTTGCTGCGAGTGCTTTCTTTTCTAAAAGTATCCCCTCTCAAGTGAAAGCAATGCTATAATGGTGCCACTTGTCTCCTTTTTCCTGTTTACACCTGCTGACACTTATCCTCCAAGTTAGTGGTGGAATAGTAAAGGAGAGGAAGAGATGCAATGTGGGGCGACTCCAGATAGTCAGAAAATACAAGCAGAATCAAAATAACAACTTCAGAAAGACATTTTAAACATAGGGCACACTGACCATGTTGGCCAGGATGCAGATCCAAAAGAAGTCAGAAGTGTTTAACTGGAAAGATGTGTTTGAGAGTAAGTGTTCTTCTGGGGAAAAAAAAAGCTTTGTATATGTATTACCTGTGTGGTTTTGTATGTGTGTACAACTTTGAAACCACAACATATAGAGCTGAAAGGTCTAAGTGCAGATAAACCTCTTTATTCTGTTGTCTGTACTGAGGGGTACCTGTTCAGCTCAGAAGAAACTAGGAACTATACCTAAGCAAAATCTGACATAAGTCAAATTGTTTGACAGTTTGTTATAAGAAGTATAACCAGCTATGACTGGAAAGAACTGCTTTCTTTCTTTCCATCTTTTATATGAGCAAAAATGAGTTCAGTATTTTACATCCGAACATCTAGTGCCACTTTCTACATTTCCTGCTTTCTTTTTTGAAAGGGTATAAACTGTGAAAGCACCAGGTTAGGCAGAATGCAGAACATTTTGATACAGTCCACAACTGTAACTCAGAGGTGTTACTATCCAGAAATTCATCCAAGAACAAAGAAACACTGAAGGAATATCTGAGGTTATAAATACTTTGTGTGTTGGTGCCGTTTAAAAATGTTTGTGGACTACAACTGAATGTGTCTTAGGGTAATTTCGAAAACCCTGATCAAATCATGACCCTTTCTAAGTATATCATCTAATTGTTGCTTTCAGAATGCTTTTTCAGTTGATATTTTCCCCATCCCTAAATGGAGTTGTAGCACCTTGTTTTTAAATTGTGAAGTCAAGAGTTAATTATTGAATTTGCATAGCATATGGTAGAGAAACCGTGAAGCAGTTCCTGAGGTGCACAAACCTTGCATTATTAATCCACAGAATTACTGGGGAAAAATTAATTTTAAACAGAAATAAAAAATGGCTCTCAGTTCTTACTTATGATGATCATCTTGATACTTGAAAGCCCCTTAATAGCCCATTAGCAACTCATTATAGTGATCTTTCTGCTAAGGTGACCATCTCCTATAATGACAGATGTGATTAAACAGAATACAGCTTCATAGCTCTCAGATTGGTTAGCAGTCAATGCAGAATGCAGGCATTCAAATGGCAGAAAGACAAGAAACTTGGATTATTGTTTCCAAGAACAAACTGGGCAGAAAGAGCATAAAAGCTGACAAAGGATAACTAACTTTCCCTTACTGATGTAAAGTGTAGCCCAGAGAAAAATGTATTTTCAAATTCTCAAATGTATGAGGAAAGCACTGCAACAGAAGAATGGTGATTATTACCAATAAACAGCAACTGAAGAGATCAGTTTGTGCATGGGGTTCTTGAAACTTTTCAAATTATTTTCCTAATTTTCTTTTCTAGTAAAATGTGGCTGCAAAACAAAATAGGAGTGGTATTTACATGGAAAAAGAGTGTTTGAACTCTTATAGTTGACACAGACAGTAAGAAAGGTTGAAGATCAAACAGTCACAGAAGATGAAGTGAGCTGCCTAGAGTGTTGAGAGAATTAAATATCAGATCCAAAAATGCAATCTGGCTTCTGAGATCCAGGCATATGTCCTATCTGGGTCAAACTATTACCTTTTGAGGGCAATAGCTTGGATAATGTCTAATTAGCTAATATTTTGAAGTGATTGGACATGGGTAAGCAGTGATGGGGCCTAACACCTACACAGAGATAAAAAGGTAATAGTCCATGAACTTTTACTGGCTCTGCAAAGAGAATTACAAAGTTTTACGTTCCTAGCGGAAATTGATCTAGGAGAGCACCTGATATTATATAAACACACATGGCTAAGGATATTTTACAGCGTGAGAGACCTCTTTAGTCATAGAAAATGCATAAATCTCTATTGTATGAAAAACCTGAACAATAAAAGTCAATCATTGACCCAGAAAAGCTCAAATAAAGGTTTACTTATAATTTACATCCAAACAACTTCCATCAACCATTTTCTGAAGGAGAGAGATGTGAATGGCTCATTGGAAAATGTAATCTCCAGTAACCCTTGACCTTCCACACTCTCACTCAGGCTGCTGCTACCTGCAGCTGTTCATTTAATGTAAAAGCATCTCCATTCTTTTACAGAAGAGTTGAATCCATTGCACACCAGCATTATTGGGACATGGGATTAACACACTGTAAACAAGACTTGTCTTATCATAACTCCTAGCAAGAGACTGCTATATAGAACTGTAAATTGTCATGAAGCTGTCTCCTTAATCCTTTCTGCATTCATTTTTATTAGATTTCTTACTGCTTCCTTCAATCATGTTTGCAGATTATTAAAAGTAAGAGTTTGGGAATACACAGTCTTTTGAGCTGTCAACTCTGACAGTGTTGCATAGACAGAATACATATAAATAAAACCCCTCCTAACGTTTACTTTAGTATATTCTGTTATAGTATCGTGTGTAATTGTGCTGTTAGCTGCAAGTCCCCAGGTGAGATTGGAAGTGATTTTTGTCTCCCTTATCATAGCTTGATGACTTTTATAACACTAAAGGAACACTCGTTTATTAGCATGTCAGGCTGGGAAAACTATCAGGTTGATATTGAAATCACTCTGGTTTGTTAAATTCTTATCTTCATTTCCATTTTAACACTTCAAATTTTCAGACTTTGTCAGCAATAGAGCACCTACAGCAATAAAAACAAAGTAATGGAAAGAACAAGGGAATTATGTTCGAGGCAGGGGAGGAACGGGAGGCTCGTTCACTCCATGCAGAGATAAGGGAGACCCACACGGGACACTGTGCTATAATCGGAGTTCTTCTGTAACTGTGGAGCAGCTTTGAGAAGTCATGAATTCAATTAAGAATGGAAGCAGACAGCACACCTGTATCTCTGGTGCAGGCTTCTCTCTCAAGTTCAGCAGTCACTTCAGCATGCTGCTCATTTTGTATCTGTTTGCCAGAGCTGTCCATGACCTTGCAGGAAATCTCCCTGCCTTAGCCAGGAACACCCCTCATAACATAGTAACCCTTTCTCATTTCAATTTTTTTGCTGTTTATGACATGAATTCCTCCCTAGAATATTTGATTCTTTGATCAGACGGCCCAAGTGCCTTCAAAGTGCTCATTTCCCACAGCAGGTAGTTAAAAAGGTTGCTTTCGTTGACCACAAATTTTTTTCTTTCTAGTTCCTGCATAGCTTTTCTTTTCTAGAAAGGAACAGCACCTGCAGCCTTCCCTTACTGAAACCTGGATAAAGAAGTATTTCTTCTTACTTGCTGAGTTTTTATGGGTTTCCCAGTCCTGACTCACAGCTGTCCTTCCTTTAAGGGTAGAAGACCACCACCATAAGCACCTTCTCCTGCTTTGACTCCTCTGGCAAGTGTTACAGGCTGTATTTCTTCTGAGCTCCATCAGGGGACTTATATAAACCTCCCTACACTGCAAGCAGTAAGCTGCTAGGAATCATATTTCAAAACAAAATCTAATTAATCGTAAAAGTGAATAATTAAATGGAGATGAAAGGTATAATTCACATAAATGCCTAATTATTGTCAGATTATTACAATTTTCAAAATCTCTTACGTGTCTTAATTCACTTTTGAAAGTGGGAATACAGCTCCTCTATCACTTAAATAGTTTTGGAGATGTTATATACCAGTTCTTGTTGCTTCTATTGAATCTATTTTATGTGTTCATGTGAATGGTTTATATGCAGCTGTCTGTAATAGAGCAGACTAGCTGTGCTGGATAATTAAATGTTAGGCCAATGTTAAACTGGACCAACTGAAATGCTTGTCATTGCTTGAGAAGGGAGAAAAGAAGCTTTTACTGTGCTTTGCAGATGTATGCTTTATGATAAATGATATTCACATGATTTACATTAATTTATGAGAGACCAAATGTGTCTAGTGATGTTAGGATAATTAGAGGGAAATATTTTATGGTTTGCAATGAGAAGAGCTCTGTTTTCCTTTAGGAGTGAGGCCTGGATACAAGAAGATAAATGACTCTGGTACCTGAATGCATCTGATCAGATTCATTATACGTGGCTTTGCACATCTTCGAATTCTGACTGAGTCTGCGAAATGGAAAGGGCAGCATCACGTGTTTGGGTGCACTCAAATAAGCAAACCTTTTGAAATATGCATATTTTGTCTGCTTTGGAGGGGTTATACAGTGACAGAGCTAGAGCTGGCTAATTTTACTCAAAGGGGCATTTCTCCAATGGTGTGTTACCTTCATTTTCACTTGTGCTGGGTGAAGGTTTTGAGATCCAAAATTGCATTATTGCCTGATTGCCCTGCAAGGGGATAATTACAGGAAGTTAGTACAAAGGGTGGACTAAATCAGGCATATTTTCCTAGAAAGTAGGAAAGCCCCATCAGCATTCACCCAGGGGATTGGAGGCTGGTGCCATATTAGATAGAAGAGGCCAAGGGATGGGGCAGAAACTGGAGTGGGATGTGCTCATGACCCAAACAGTCCATAGTTCTGGGAAACTTTACAGGGTTTCAAGTGAGAGAGCAGATTCTGGAGCAAAGCAGGTCTTTGGAAGAGAGCAAGCACAAATTTTTGCCACCCTGTTTCTGCCCACACTAGTGCTGCACAGGCCTTACCCCATTTAGGCTCTATGCCCATGTCTTCTCACTGACACCACACAAAGTGCATTCAGGAAACTAATGTTGACAGAAGCTGCTTTTTGAAGTTCACGTAATAATTGGACCATTTGCCAGCTTCCCTAAAGGTTTCTGTTTGCTGTTGCACTCATGTACCCAGGGCGGGATATACTATGGACAGTTTAATTTAGCATTAATTCTGCAGTTGAGCAAAGAGGAATTAAAGCAATAAGGCAAAGAGACTAGCAGTTAGGCTTAATCAGAACAGAAGTTCTGTGTATAGATTTTAAGAAGGGAAAAACCATGGTCTTCAAGGTGGAAGTGGATGGAATGAAAGGACTCAGTAGCAAAACCAATCTCCATGGGAAAGTCTGACTCCATCTGATAAGCAGTATTGTTAACCCCAGATATTCTGAAGTCTCAGTGCCAGATTAAAAAGAAAAAATAATACCACCCTCACCCCCTTCTTAATGAAGTTATAAACATTGTTTACCCTTTATTTTCTTTTAATTTATAAGTACAGCTTAGGGAATGTTCCTATCGCATTTTTCCATCTTTTTTCCCCACAGAAAATGAAGTGTAGAAGTACATTCTCTTTCTAAAGTAAGAAAATCAGTGTGTTCAGTGAGTAGAGCGTTCTTATTTCTTATGTTATATTTTTGAGTCTGCCATGGCCCTGCAGGGTGATTGGGATTAGCAGTTTTCCTGTACTTACATGTTTTACAAAGTAGGTTTAAGAACTATGGGTGTGCGGTACCAGAGACCAATCATGTCATAGGGCTATCCATATCCAGAAGGTTTTCTTCTGTGCCAAATTCCTGGTAGGTAAATTTCCTGTTCTCTCATGTACATCAAGGAAACACAAGAAAAACTGGGTAGTTTTTACTCTCCTAATCCTTGGCATCATTCCTCAAACAGTCTGTATATTTACTAGTACAATACATTGTTTCACATTTAACTGTTTTATGTTAATATAATCATTATCTTGGCTTTCAGTAGAAGTTTATGTGAGTGCTCAACTTATTTGGAAACATTTTTTTTTATTTATTTTCTCTTCTAAAGTAATTAATTTGGCAAATGAAGTCCATATTTTGTATTTCCTGGTCAGTTCTTTTTGCTCTGCCCTGGAATATAAACGTTCCGTCCCAGTATATTTGTGTTTTCCTTTCTGTAACCTGGGAAGAAATTTGGAACTGTATCCATTCCTCCAAATATTTTCTTAAGTTTTTTTCTCAGAGTTGGTCTTTTTCTTAGTTTGCCTTAAATGCAACAATAAACACTTCTCTTAAGAGAGATTTTCAAAGAATACCAGCTATGACTCAGTAATATTAACTTTATTTTCCATTCCTCACTCTTTTGAAAGAGTGGAGCTTAGTTTTTTGTGCTTGAACTTGAGTTTTTTTAGATTACAAGGAACATATTAAATGTTTTGTGCCTGATTCTTTAAATTGTTGGTGAGGGGAGGGCTTTGCTTCTAAAAAGCTTTTGTCTCACTCTAAGTGAAATTGCTTATAGCAATTTTAAATGTGAACTACAAACTAACAGAGTTTCTCCTTAACAACTGCTGTCTCTTCCAGTGTACAAGCTGTATTCTGAGATTTGAATATGTAAAATGACTAGGTCAGGCTGCCATGAGGATATAAAAATTATTGGATGAAGTAAAATTTTGCCTGAAATTAAATTTGCAGAAAATCGAATATCTGTTGTTTAGTTCCAAGCAGATGTTGAAAAGGTTTTCCTGGAAACCGTCCTTCTTGATAGTATGTCTTTTGATCTGAAGCCAAATAAGAAATCTGGATGTTAGTCTGGATCTGGAAATTTTCTTTAAATAAACATATTAGTTAAGTATGTAAATCTGCTTATCATCACTTAAGGAACGTTGCCAGAGTAAGAAACATCTGGAGCTCAATATCAGCTAACTTATTAATTCACAGTTTTAGTATGTTTCATCCGGAGTATTGAAGGATTCTGTTATCTCAATTGCTTAAGTCAGCTTTATCTAAAAGGCAATTAGTTGTAAGTTCTGTTGTTTACATTGAGGCTCATATGAAGCCCATGGAGTATAGTTTTATAGGCCCAGTCACTTACTTTCCAGAGCTGTTCAGAAGCAGGCTGATACACACTGTGGTACAAGTAAATCAGAGCTAAAATAATCATGGCTTTGAAACACCAGTGCTTGCTTTCACAGGAGACAGATTCTGGAAGTAATTGTTACTGTTTAGCATTATGAACTACATGGTCTGGTTTCTTTATGTGAACTCATCACTATCTAATTCCAAGAAATGGTTATTTGACCTGTTCTTGATAAGAACATAAGTACAGATATCAATACAGCTCTCTGCCATAAACCTTCCTCAGTTTTATGACCAAATTTCCTCTTAAGCTCAAAAAGGGTTCTCAACTTTTAAATGTGTGGCAAACCATTTGTATTTTTTTTAGCATTTTCAAAACTGATGGATGCTGGATGTTTTATAGTGTAGTGCTGGCAGAGATGATAGGTTTTATTAACCCATGACATGTACCTTGCAGTTATTGAAGTGAGAATGGCCAATGGCTGAGCCTTTATATGTGAAAAGCCTAGTAAATTGAGGAAAGACATTGTTGAAGAAAATACAATCTATTGGTGATGAGAAATTAGTATAATTTCTACACAAACCCCCTCATACTGACACTATGAGTCAAAGCTGTAAAACTGCACAAGCAAGCATGGAATTTGCAACTCCACATAATCGTTATGGAGTCTGCCCAGTTTACATACTGTGTGTGGCCATGAAGTTAAGGTTACTCAAAAAAAAGTGCACATAATTCTGAAACTCAGGTAGCAAGACTTATTTTAAGGCTATAAATATCCCTTTGTTTCTTTGTTTCTTTGTTTCTTTTTTTCTTTTTTTCTTTTTTTCTTTTTCCAGTGCAATTTGATGATAATAGCATTATTGAAGTAAAATTTTGCAGACCTGCTGAAATTCAGAAAATACACAAACTCCAATTAATATCCCAAACAGATCCAGTCCATACTAAGAATTTGGTAACAGTCTAAGGTAGTTCAGGTTTGTGTACCCTAAAATTAAAGACAGTCTTAGCTGCATGCTCCTGCAAGAGGATATTTATGTTTTGCCTTTACTCCATAGTAGTCAGGCCCAAACCGAAGCATTCTGCGAATTAATTTTTCTCAAATACAGTTCATTGCAGTCACAGTCCCTTAACTGTGGATCAAAAGTGTTGGTCTTGTGTCCTTGAGCAGATTATGTAACAATTTATGACTGCACACTGCTTGATGTGGCATCTGCTGATGAATTTAAATGCAGTCTTGCACACAGACCATAATGATCAGTATTATTATTTTTAATAACTTGTTTAGATGTAAGGGCTTTGGAGCAAGGATTGCTTTTCTGTTGTTTGTACTTGTCATTGTGGAAGGAAATACTCATTCAGAGTTCAATTGCCTTGGTGCTGCCATAAAATGAAAACTACATAACAATATTCATAATAATTTGGAAATATAAGGCAGATGGGGCCTTTAGTTTATAAAGATGATTTTCTCTCTTGTTCTTGCTGCTGCTCTGACTATAAAAAGTTACATTAGGGGAAAAAGAGCTCACCAGTTTTTGATAGATAAAAGGAAAAACTGAAATATATTACTGTGAATCCATGAAAGTATTTTGATATTAACTGAACAAAAAAAGCTCATGTGTATGAGCCTCTGTTACTGTTTAAATTATTACATTTCAGTGTTTTAATAGGTGGAAGTTACTTCACAATGTACCTACTGTGTCAGTTAAGCTGTTCCAAATATTTTTCCTGACTCAAATCAATTAAGAATATAGTATATCATTGTTTGCATACTTATAAATACAATTAGAGTCTCCCTCTAGAGAGTGTATTCATTAGAAGTGACAATTTTTGGAGGGCAAAAAATTACTAGCACAGTGTTAAAAAAGTGTTTCCTACACGAAACATTGAAAGCATAGTAATTTTTATTTTATCCATTAATTATATTTGGCATTACTCAGCATGTCATGTATCTACTTGTTTTGTGTCCTTATAATAAGTTATATTTCTATATAATAGATTATAATTTTCTACAGGTCAAGATAAAAAGAAAAACATGGGGAGTATAATAATATATATAAACAAAAATTAAAATAATGTTCCACTCACTTATTTTTTAAAGGAATCTCAATGTTGGAGTGATAGAAACCTATCTCGTATTATTTTTAAATCTATTTCACATACATGTCAGCATTGGAAAGAGCAAAGAAACCCCCATACTACCTTTCTTATATACAGGCAAAATATATTTAACAGGGAGCATTACTGCTATTTTCTGTTGTGATTTCATTTAATTGATGTTATTTCCCCTGTGTACAGATGACAGGTACTGGGTTGGGTCCATAATGCATCTGTTATTGTGAATCCATTACCTGGGTGAGATAGAGCAGAATGCACAAGCTGAAACCTGTCTGTTGAATTGGATCACACCCATGTGCAGGCTCACTTGTGTCCCTCTTAGCTTGGACCCTCTCCTCTTTCTCTCGTGTTCCCTTTCTTTAAAAAAGTGAAGAAGCTTACCCAAATCATAGGGGAAAGCTCCTAAATATAATGTAAAGAAACATTTGAAAATGAAGAAATATGTGATACAGTTAATGTGATACAGCTTTTCATCTACTTTGAGTGAAAGACAAGAACTGAAGGGTGCTCTTCTTGCCTTTTTTGTTCTTCTGGAAGAAGCATAATCGGAGAAAGTGAATCATTAGTGTGTTATAGCAAAAATGCAGCTCAGTATTATGCTTTATTTGTGAAGCAGACTTACTGAAATGTGTACTCTTATGGAAATTCCTTTTCATTGGCAGTGAAGGGTCTAAGAATATTTTCCAGCCCCTAAATGATCGACTGTGTGTGTGTGTAAATGATCACCAATGTGGCTTTTAGGCTGAAAAGTTTTGACATAGGTGTGTTCAAACGACTTCCATGGAGCACTCAAAAGACAAATAATCTTTAATGTCATTGGGTGTTACAGATTGTTATTTGCTGAATGAAAATAAAAACAAAGAACACAGAATTTCATCACATTCATACATCTCAAGCTGTTGAAAAGGAAGATATTAACTGGAATTCAGAAAGAATTTTCTTGAGTTCTTATGGTGATAATATGCCCTCTTACTCTGATGTATCACTCAGCAGGTGTCAGCATTGAAAATGTGGGCCTAAAATTTTCACATTGAGTTTTCTCTGTGATATTATTATTTTCTAAGAACAACAAACAGTGTTTTTTGATGAATCCAAGGAAGAAATTTGTTGTGACTGTAGAACATGTTGCTGGAGAGGAACATTGTGTAGTAGCAGATAGCCAATGAATCATACTTTTCAAACAAAGAACAGCATATAAAAAAGATCAAGGTTTATTATGCTTCACTTACTATCAAAGAAAAATGTAATGGTAGATGCAATGTTAGCGAATTCATGGTGCACTATTCACTTTTTCACAGCAGATGAATAACTGTCATTGATGGACTGGTCAGACAGGCTAAAACAAAATAACATTTATCTTTCACAGATCAAGGATCCACCTGCTTTCTTTTTCAAGAAAAAACATGAAAGCTGGAATCAAGTTCTGTTGGAAGCAATGCACCTTCATTGTCAGTAACAGGCAAATGAGTAGTGGAGTGACAGAAGGTAAGCTCAGTTTTCATATTTAATATTTTATTGCTAAAAGGCATGGAATTTTTCTGAGTAATTCATACTTCTAAGAGCATGACTGAGCAAGACCCAGTGTTGAGCACCAAGTGAGGAGGCCAAATGATTTTTCAAAATTTACTGTGTGGAACAAAATCATTTAACTGCTCAGGATATCTCAGAGTGTGTGCCATGAACCCAGCAACATGGAGAGTAACCATGAGGTCCTCCTTCTACCATCTTTTCTCTTTCTTGCTGGTTGCTATTTTTCTTTGCTGTACCTAATGACTCCTTCTGGCTTTTTGAGGGGCATTCCTCAGTATGGTTGAAATATTCTTGAGCATCACAGGTTATCTTTGTACATTAGAGGAGAAGAGCCCATCAACATTGGTCAAAAAGATCTTTTGTCCACACGCCTTCCCCTCCATCCCCTTAACCCCACCAGACTGTACCTTTTAAATACAGGAGGAATGCTGTAGCAAAATGTTAGTGTAAGGATTGTTTTTGTAGGCTTTGGTTGTCTTTCAATCTCTCAATATTTTTGACATAAAAAACACTGTGCCTACATAACGTGCTACTTTTGTGCATTTGGAGGCAAGGTAATTCCTAATAACTAAATCTGAGAGCTAGATCCCTACTTTGCTTTATTATAAAGCTTGAAAAAAATATCTCTGAGTTCCTACTGTGCAGACTAACACATCTCCTTATTCACATCACCGTGTTTCTTTTATAATGCTAAATATAAATAGAGGATGAAGAACTGAATAAAGTGATAGCTCCAATGGATACTCACTATATTTAAAATAGGAAGAGGCAATAACTTAAAACTGTGTGAAACAAGAGGAAGATAAAGTCAGTGGGTTTATAAATACAATTTTATCCAAAAATTTCTAGTTCAAACAAGGACTTACAGAAAAAACCCCCCACCCTTTATATAAATATCTCTTATTCTTCCAAAAAAATTAGGGTGCTTCAAAAATTACGGGGCAAGGTTTTGTTTGATGCCATATTATCTAAAGTGCATGGCCTTTGCAATAAAGAAATCCAGTATATAAAACAACTTTTTCAATGAGAACTGAATCAAGAGTGAGCTAATTGTGTTTAATTTGTGAACTATTAAATTTGTGATAACGCTATTCAAACACTATGGTTCTCTACTGTACTTTTCTGATATAATTCTTTCTTTGTGGTAGGACCATGTCCTTTCAATGTACGATGTCCTAGCTCTGATAAAAAGGAGTTGAGAGTGATGACAAATGCAGAAACATCTGGGAAATGAGAACAGCAAAGCTGAGTGTCAGATAGCAATCAATGGATCACTTACAGCAATTATGCTTAGGAAATGAATTAGTTTGTATGATGTAATTTGCACATGATCAGGCTGGTGAAGGGACTCAACACTGCTTCCCTCAGGCTGTTAAGGAGATGTCTGTGCAGATTCTGTCCCAGAAATGCCACACATTCAGGAGAAGCTGTCAGCTCCCTGAGATGCCGCCCACTTCAGATGAGACAGAAGAGGGCATATGCCCTGTGGCAGTGCCATCCATTAGGACAATCTGTGTAAGCTACACTGTAAAGAAATGAGCGAACTGGAACAGAATGAAACATGAATTGTAAAGCATGGAGAAGTTCTCCTTCCAGTCAGTTTAAGCTTCCTGGCTCAGTCCAATCTCAACACTTCCCCAGTGACACATAACTTACTCTGTTTTGCCAGGTCTGTCCTTTTCCATTTGTCCAAGTTTACTTTTTTTGTCGCTTCAACTTAGCCCATTTTCTTTCTCTAAATTTTCTAGTTCAATTAGTGGAGTGATTTTGCACCTTTCCTTTTCACATCATGTCAACTAATCACTTGCCTATATTCCTCTTGCCTCAGTTGGGCTAATGTTTCTCCTATGCAACAATTCAGCTTTATGCTCCCCCTCATCTTAGCACTCCTCCCACTGTTATTTATTAATGGATTGCACAACTCTCCACCAAGAACCTTGACATATCTTAAAGACTTTCAATAATTAAGCCCCACAATGAGCCTATAAAGGATGCAATTATATTATCTATTTACCAGATGGCTAACCAGGAACAGACAGAAGTTAGCTAAATTGCCCTGGGTTAAAAGTTGGGGAAAGGCAGCACTGGGAATATAATCCAGTGTTACTTGTGTTTCTTTGCCAAAAGCTTGTAGTAGTACAAAGTGTATATACCAGCTGTTGGAGAATCACTTTGCTGGCCCAGAATTGTCCTGCCCTAGCTAAGAGCTTAAGATCTATTATTGAGAGGGTTTTCAAACTCAGTCCTTGCCCTTTTCTTTCCTAAGGGGACAACAGAAACATCTGAACTTGTAAACTTAAAATAAAAGTCTGCTGGTGTTTCCACGTCTCTTCTGTAGTAGTTCTGTAACTCAGTGAGGTCTATGCATAGCTGGATTTTTTTTTTATATATCATGGTAAGTGTAGTAACAGCAAAGCTCTTTCAAGAAGAGAAAGTCATTGTCTGTCTGTCTGTCAATCTATCTGTCTATCATAGTGTGAGCCAGTCAGACAGCCTGTCCATAGCATCAAAAAGCCATGCTAGATTTGTTATCTGTGTGACCAACCATCTGGACTACATACTGAATTCTCTGTCACCATTAAACAGATGAATCACACTTTGTAAATAGTGACTTCCAGGTTTTTTTGCTAGAGCTGCTTGCTTGGTGAGGCTGGCAAATTCTTAAGCAGTCCCTCTAAGTTTAGGTCTTGAGGTCCATGTTCCTCCTATTATCATGTGTATCATTGTCTTTGATAAGTAGAATATTAAAGAGAATAAACTTGTAGACTGTTCCAGATGCAGGAAACATTGACATGGTGCTCTAACTATTTTCATGAAATATTTTAGGATCATTTTAAGTCTCTGGCTGGGGGCAGTGTTACAGTGCAGACTCATAGTCATTTCAAGATCACCTAATATACTGATCTTGATATCTCATTTAGAGTAGACATGCTTAATTTTCATGCTTGGAATTAATCTATGAAGCATGATTCTTATGACAGACAAAAGTACTAATTCTCTTCTGCAAAAGCTGCCTGCTAAAGCCTGATCACTTCTATAAGGTGGATCCCATCACCTGTGGAGGGAGAGCTGGTGTGCAAAATTTTGTAATTAAGTTGTAAACATGAAGAAATGCCTTTTGGCCATTTTGCCTTGAACTACCTATGGATTCCTGGAAGCTTTCCAGTATGAACTTTGAGGGCAGCAGTCTCCAAGCACATGGTATTCTCAGCACATTTCCAAATCTTCAGGAATGCAAGTATTCCAGTGCCCAAGGTGGTGCCTTGCAGTAAGACTCATTGCACTCCTTATATAAACTCAATGGAATTGTAGAAGATCTTTAGGGGCCATTTGAGATTTTGTCATGAGGAAGATTAAATGCTGAAATCTAGATTGCCTTTCTACTTTGTGGAAGAAAAAAAAGCCCATCCATATGAAATTGTGCTCATTACTGAGGAAAATAAATTCTTGTCTGTCAAGCAAATGGCCAGGTTTTAGAAGTGGTTAGACTTGCACATCAATTACTAGGGAAAAACAACACCTGTGTACACTAATTATTTTTTTAATGGAAAGTTTTCAGATATAGGGTCAAAGTCTCCTCTTGCATCAATTGTATGCCACAGAAATGTCACTCTTGTCAGTGGAATAACTACTGATTTACACTGGTAGGTGTTAGAGTAAATCAGGTGAATGGTATATTATGGTGCACAACAGGAATGTTGTCATAATAAACGACATATTTAAATTTTAAATATATACTTTATATATTCTAAATGATCAATGTACCTTTAAATACTGTTTGAGTTAAATTAAGTACAGTTTTGTTTCGTCTTTGTCTGATGTTTGTTGACTTTTACTCTCCTTATTACTGTCAAAAACATTTTGATGCTATAAATAAGAGCATGGATTAAATATATTCTTTGTGACAAGCAACGTGCAGTGTATTCACTTCTTTCTTCTAGAAGATAGATTATCCTTTTCATTATTTTGATTCTGCACTCTTCCATTATTCTGAAGATCAGTAGAAGTACACTGAGACCCAGTTATGGAAAATGATGTGTTGTGTGTGTATATATATATATATTTTTTGCTTGTGACAGATATATGCTTGCACCTGAAAATATCCATAGTCGAACAAACTAGAATTTTAAGGAAGTTGCAGAATCCATGCTGTTGTTTTTATTTACTAGAGGGGTTCTGTATGATGCTGTGATACAAGGGCTCGTGTTGTGAGATTGCATATGATTCATAGGTTAAATCAATTAGGCTGAAAGTATTCCCTCTGGCCGAAGAGTTAGATGTACAAAGGATCAAAACTCGAGAGGTCACCAGGCATGGTTTGTAGCTCCCTGTGCCCAGGTGCTTGAGGAGTAGTGTCCTAATTCCCACCACTGCCAAGCATTCTGCAATGTCTGATGTGCTGGTAGGTATGTTTGTGATTATACAGATATGGTCAAATCTCTTACAGGTGTAAGATGACTTGAGTGAAACTGTGTCTGTTTGCACTAAAGGAAAATTTCACCAATGGTGTGCATTGTCCCCACTGCACAGGGAGACTGATGCTTTTTGAAAATCTGACCTTGTCGCTCCCTGTGGTGTGCAGTTCAGTAGGAATTCACTTAAATAAAACCAAGATACACACAGGAGGAAACATCAAGGGCAGTTAGACATACAGTTTAGGTGCAGACAGAAGACATTGTTATATGTTTTCAAGTTGTACATTTTTACCAAATACCACATTAAGCCAGTGATCTGCAGGCAGGAGAAAGACATAAAGTGTTTTTCCCTGTGTAACTGTCCTAGGGCTCACAAAGCCCAGTGACTGTGAAGTCTAGTCTCATCTCAGGCAATTCTATTTTATATTTGTCTTCATTATTGAGCACACTTCATATTCTCTTCCTCGGCTCGCTGCAGCTTCATTGCTTCATTTTATATATCAGGAAGCCGGACAAAGCTCAAGTGGCAGCAGAATTTAGACCTTTATTAAGTCAGATAGAAATCATCTCACTCAGTAATCTGGAAAGATGGTGAGAAGTCATGGGTTTGGCAGGATGGTCTTTTTTAATTACTGTGGATTTCTGATCTACATTTCTCTGTAGTTTAGCATATTGTTGTGAACTTGCAATGTGAGTGTCAAACTCCCCTCTAGTGGTTGCTGTACACAGAGAATAAACATTGATTTAGCTTGATGACAATTTAACTCTGAACTGAAAAAGATGACAATTCATGTGAGATTGTGATGGTTGTACATAGCAAAATTTATTTATTTGTCTTTCTTCCTCTTTTAATGATTTAGTTACTTCACATGTTGAAATACTGTAATTAAAACATGATTCATTGTCAAAGCAAACAAACAAACAAACACAAACAAAAAGAATTATGGCATTATACCGTGCAAAATGCGAATGTGCCACCTATTGGTGACGGATCTGCACTTCTTGATCACTCTCCAACAGGTCAGCGGCAATGTCACCACGAACAATGTCATTTGTCCCACAAGACACAATAGAGCTACACACAGCTCTGTGCTTCCTTGTATTAATTCAGTGCTGGTGCTGCAATAATATAAAAGCAAGAATTGAGCAATAAGTGTGAAATAAAGAACTGAGTGTTAAAAATGTGCAAAGAATGGAGTGACTCATTAAGTGTCATTATGATTAAAGAGTTCCATTTCTTGCTAACAGAGTTCTCAGCAGCAGATTGTGAAACCAGAAATACACTCCACAAGGCAGAAGTTTTTTGCTATGTGTGAAGAGGAAAGATATGGTGAACTTGTATGTTTCTCAGCCATCTGAGCTGTAAATTTGCACCTCTACAATCCTTTCAGAGAATCTGTTAATAACTTTTTGGAAGCTATTCTGCTTGAATCTTTTAAGGCAGTAAGATTGGACCCTGCCTGCACAGGGTCCAAGCACGGGAAGGAAAAAGCCTCGGGACATCTGACACTGGAAACTCTGTTGTTAAAGTTTTGCTTCCCAGTTTTCAAAAGGAGCCTTCATTCATCCTTTATGCATATTCAGAATTATATTTCTGTTGATTATATGTTTTACAAAGGTATCTCTGCTTTTCTGCAAGTGCCAGTAATTACACCTGCACATGCAGAAGTGGAGACTATATTTTAAATCTGTAGTTTTTCTAATTTAATTTGTCTTATGGTTTATATAGCAGTTACCATGTTTCCTACTCTCCAGGATAGTATTCAGTCACTATTTATGGTACAGTACCACCTCTACTTCATTGAATTTAGTAAAAAAGAAAATTAATTTAATGTTACTAGTTTCCCCAGCCTAAAAAAGAGCAAAAGGGCTATTAAGTAAAAATTTTTGAAATGTGATTTTGCTCATAATCTTGCTGCTTCCTCCTTGCTTAGCTTTGGTGCTGGTTTGGTTTTTTTTTTTTTGATATTCATCTTTTTTTTTTTGTCCTTTTTTTTTTTGGTTGGTTAGTTTGGTTGTTTTTTTTGGTTTTTTTTTGTTTTTTTTTTTTGTGAGTGGCTCAGCTTAGTGAAAGGACAGAGTCAACCCTGACTGGCTGCAATAAGCTAAGCACTGGTGTGTGACATTAAATGTACACACTAGAATGTAAGATGTCAATGAAAACAAAACCAGTTCTGGAGAGATAAGGTAATAATGATAGCTAGCATACAGCAAGCACAATTAAAGCACACCACAGTATAATATTTGACCAATCATCTAAAAATACTGGTTTCCCTTAAACTTGAGACTTTTCAGAATCACAAAACAACCCAGCAGCATAGATAAATCTTGGAATAAAGAATCAAAAAAGCACATTTGAAAATACGGGGTATGTTGTTACACCCATAAAGATTGTAAAGCAATAGCTGTGTCAGGTCCTCTTAAAAATAATATGCTTTCATCTTATGTCTTAATGTAAGACCGTCTTTTACAGCAGATGTTCTGGGAGTGCTCCCTCCCTTATGCAATGGCACAAGCATACCAATGCTCCTAGAGAGGTTTACCTTTCAGAACTGACAAGTGTTAAAAGGGGGGTGCGAACAGGTTTATAATCTACATCACAGATATGTGGGAAAGGGTTTTAAAATATACTGTGTCAGGAAGAGGAGAAAAATCAGACACATTAAATAAAATCTATATAAATAGTAACAGTGAAGTCATCCAATGATCTTTAGCAAAATAAGCCCCACTAAAGCAGACCACGAGCAGTGAGAGCCTGCTATTTCTTATGGGATGCAGTGATAAAGAAATTACATACTTATTTGAGAGGAACATAAATAAAGATTAATAGGTTAATGAGTTATTTTCCTTTCATTACTATACTATTGTACTTTATTATAATTGCTTTGCACTCATTTAATTAAATTTGAACTAGGGCCAACACAAGATAATTTGTTTTCCCTGTACTAAACAATGAGTATGCAGATTGGAAGTACTGAAGCAGTAATCAGCCCTCTGTTTGCAACACTTTTCTACTCTGAGTAGACATTATAATTGATAATTTGATTGTTGCAGCACTCCGTGCAATATATTTTAAAGCAACATTAACATAATGGAAATTATGTTGTGTGCCTAATCCGAGCTTTTCACTGTGTAAGTATACGAATCCCATTCTGTTATGAATTAGGGCACTATCCACCAAACGTGCATACAACCTTTACATGCCTCATTTTGGAACAGAGCTATCTGCTTCTAGTCCCCATTCATTGTCTTCCCTTTCAAGTTATGTTACTTAAGTTGTACACAAAAAGAGCTAAAATACCTAAGCTAAGCATTTCAGTGAAACCTGATTTGTTCTGACACAAATCTGCCATTAAAATTGAAGAGGTTTTGTATAGTTCCTTTACAACTTTTGCATTATTTCTAAGGAAGGTGTTTATCCAGTCCATTAGAATTTATCTTTCCATTGTCTCTTTCGAGCTTCTGAGAATCCTAGTAACAAAACCATGATGTGACTCAGATGTCAAGGTAGGACTTTTCAATGCCTGTAATACAAACAAAAGTTAATTCAGTCTCTTTTTAAAAATTTCTATATATACTGGACTTAAGAAACAGTGTGTATTTTTTCCTCATGCTCTACAAGAATGAGTAGATAGGCTGAGGTTCTGTTTGATCTCTTCTGTATCCCAACCACATGCCCACCATGCAGGTCTAATATGTTGCTTCCTATTGCCCCCAGTCCCTGCTGAGGAATTGGCTCTGCATGTCCTGCCCAAAAGAAGCCCTGAGGATGGTGGGACAGTCCTGAGCAGTTGTGTGCAACCTCAGCAGTTTCCAAGGTTACCTTGTCTTTCAAGTTTGGGCCACGAGAAGAAGTGGAAAACCAAAGTGAAGAGAGTGATGGCTTATAAAACTCTGCCAACTTTAACTTTATTTGTTTTCTGACAAAATAAGAGTGGCTTTGCTTGCGTAAATATTTGAGTCACCTCATTTAATATTTGCCTATTTACTTTATGGCCTGAAGTGTCCCTGTACTAGAAAGGGGAGTTGTGGGTTTGCAAAATAAGTTCAGCCTGTTTGAGAAAAGTGTTGCAGAGGAGAGTGTTTCACTTACTGTTTTTTAGAACTGAGCTTTCAAAGTCCCCTAAGATCTTTTTTATGCAAGGAATCCTACTGAAGAATAATCATGATTTATTATTTTAGAGAAGTCATGATGAGGTGAAATGTTCCTGTTGTTCTGGTTGGAGAGCAGTGCTAGTGAGTGTGGAGTGGTCCAGGTTGCCTGCACAGGCTTCTTTTGTTCTGCTTCATGTTTCCAGAGGAAGTGTTTGAAGGAGACAGGAAGCCTGACTGACAGGCTTGACTTAATTTTTTTTTTTTCGGTTCTCATGTGTCATTCCTTTTTCTTTTGCTGACAATTGTTTAACATCATTATAAAGCCTATTATGGTAGGAGAGATGCCACTAAAATACTCCTTAAGCTGGGAGAAAATTAGAAGCAGTACAGGAGAAATGAATGGTGTTACATGTATTTAAAAAGGTGTCAGAGAGTGCTGCCTGCATTGCCCCCCAGATCTAAAAATCACTGATCATCTGAGAGGTTCTCTCTGTCCATCACCATGGTCTGAGGCTACATGCTCCACTTAGATTCTTTTGGGACTTCTGCAGTTTTCCAACCATGTAATAGGTACTTGTGGAATCCTGCCTTGGATAGTTTTCCTTTTCCATACTGAGTTTTCACTAATTTTGGTCCTGAAGATCTATTTAAAGTCCAGAAATAATGAGGTGGACTTTGTGTCAGTAAAAGGAGTTGGAGGTATCTGGCAGTGGTGTGTTGGGAAGGAGCTGGAAAGCCTAACTTACAGAAACTTCTGTAAGTTAAGGTGGAGGAGAGCTCCTCTCATCTTCATTCCAAGCCTGTAGGCAGGTTTCTTTCCCACAGACGGTACCACAAAGCATAGGAGCCTTTTGTAACTTATCTACTGTGAGGCCTAACCAAAGTCTCCTGAGTCTTAATAAAGGTTGCAGTCATCCCCAGTGTGGTTCAGTTTTGCAATAAAGGTTGGTGCATTTCAATAACTTTTGAGTTTTCCAGAGACAGGCTTTGCCTGAGAAAGGAGACATGGGATCCATGAAAGACAGAGCATCATTTAGTGTTCGTACCAAGGAGTGGTGGGATTTTTCCACACCCCCTTAGAATCTGTTATGGTGGATTATGCCTTTAGAAAAACTAATTTATAATGTCTCAAGTAGAAAGTGGATCATAAGTGCTCTCTCTTTTTGTACAAAACCACTGCTGTCAGACCACAAGGCAAATCCAGGGGGGTTTCTGTTTTCCATTTACCTTACTTTTCAATTGATTGGTCAGTGGTGTGTATCCTTTTTCAGTTTCTTTATTCCCTCTCTTTCAGACTTGGAATATTGTTGCCTGAAATCCTGAGGGTAACATTATAGATTTCTTTTCATTTCACACAGAGACCTTTAAACACACACCATACCTGAATTGCCCCTCCATCTGGCTTTAACTCACTCTGGGTGTGTAAGCCAAATCACAGACTGAATGCTATAATATTGCTTCTTTGCACAATTTAAAAAGGTGAACAATCCTTTTCATAGGTGTGCATAATAAATATAGCATGACTAGAGATGTAAGAATGGTAGAACATCTTGATATGAGGTGTTATAACCAAGCAAGGTTTATAATGAAATCAAAAAGTACATGAAGAAAGAAAAGCTCTGAAAAGCATGAGGGGATCATGGAAAGGTATGGATGGAAAATATAATAGGAGATTTTCAAAGCAGAAATGTTGTAGCTAGAGAATTATACCTGCCATCCAGTGTGGATATTTATTTGGGATAAATGAAATAGCAGTTGAGACTGTTGAAATGCATATATCAGTCATCTGAAAGATAAAGCTGGTGGGAAAGATTGAAAGATTACGGAACAAAGGGGAAAGTGTAAGTAAAAGGAAAAAAATAAAAGAAGTTTGTACAAAGGCTAAGATGAATAAGAGATTTTCGGAATATACTAGAAATGAGGTCACTGGAGAACGCAGTAGAGTTTGAGACATTGCAAAGGTAACCTACCTTCGGTTGAGAAAAATATATTTTTCAGATGTTAAATGTTTTGACTCAGTTTTCTCAATGAAGATAAGGATAATACAAAGAAGAGATGCAGAAACAGAAAAAGAATAAGGAATTAATATAGGCTCTGAATACTGATAAAATCCAGGGCTTTAACAATCAATTCAGATTTCTGTAAGAAGTTGAAACACTCAGGAGGAGACATGAAGTTGGTGACCATAGTCCTAGACTGTTAGTTCTTGGCAGATTTTAAGTCATGACAGATGTTTGGGATAGTCTGTGGTTACAGGAGGATAGTTTTGCATGTAGCAGTTTCCTTTATTCTTGTGTATTATGTGCTTTTTTTTCTAGTTTGCTGTAGAGGGAAAGGCACCAAAATGGGACCAAGTTGAGGCTGATGTGGGGAAGCAGGGATGAGAGGCCACATCCTCATTCTATTTGAGTTAGGGTATTTAATGGTAAATTTAACAAGTAGAGCAGAAGAGAAGAAAGAATCTGCCAAAGCAACGTCTCACAGTGCTTTGCTAGTGCTTGTGTCCTTCACGTCATACATAATCTAGCCCAAACTGTTCTATTATACAGTAAGAAAAACTAGACATATGGAATTTCTGTACAGGCAATTTTGGGTTGTATATACTCTTAAATAATATGTATTCTATATATACCTATAGTTTCAGATGCTAGGTATGCTAGGTATATGTAAATCCTCCCTAGAAGGAGAAAACAAAGATATACAATGACATCTTTTGATAGGAGAAGGGGTAATTTTCAGAAGCTGACATAGAAATTTGAGAAAACACAGTGAAACAGTATTTAGGAGAACAGAGAAGTAAAGAATGTATAACATGCTTTAAATAAATAAAAAGAAAAAGAATCGGAGCAAAGTATGAAATTATGTGAAATGCAAATATAGAGGCTTCGTGTAGTCTGATATTGGTAAGAAATGACAACATCATGGTAATGCTCAAAAGACCAGTCTCTGATTTTAGTGGGTTTTTTTTTAAAGTTATTGTACAATCAGAAAAGGTTCAAAACTGATGCTAGTACAGTACAAGGGCAGAGAGACCTTAGTTATTTGTTAAAGTTAAAGAAAGCAGGTTTGTAGAAGAGAAGAGATTAAGAGGTCATCTCATTGAGTCAGAGATAATTCCGAAGGGAATAGGCAGGATAAATGCTACCAGGTTAGTTGAACTCTTCTGAGATGCAAGAACAAAGGAGCATGAACTAAGAGAAATCAATGGCAGCTATATTTATTTGGAATTTCTTACACAAATTGGGAGCAATTGCATATATAAGATATTTCACTAAGGACAGCAAGATGAAGAAATAATTGAAACAATAATTTAAAGGGTTAGTGTATCTAAGGTTTTAAAAGTGTAGACATTTAACATTAGCATTTGCAGTGAGTTGTTTTCTTTGCAAATAATTATACATAATCTTTTTGCAAGGCAGCTCTATTGGAATAAAAGTAGGCAGAAAAACTTTGAAATAGAAATTCTAATTTTGAGGTGGTTATAACTCTGGTTATTGGGAATTTTCCTGCGGTGATTCTCCAGCAGAACAGGTAAGTTGTGTGTGGAAAGAGGAAGTAAAAATTACTTCATTAAATATATTTTCGTGTCTACCATTTACCCTGTTTGCAATCATGTATGGTAGAAGCAATTGTGTCATCAGAGGAATTATTTGATTTTTGTGTTTTGTTTTTTTTTTAAATTAATTTAAGTTTACATATGTGTAGAGGAGTACACAAATGCACACCACACACATACATAAATATATATAAAAATGGTATCACAACCCA
Source organism: Manacus candei (assembly GCF_025592945.1). Classification (NCBI taxonomy): domain Eukaryota; kingdom Metazoa; phylum Chordata; class Aves; order Passeriformes; family Pipridae; genus Manacus; species Manacus candei. The sequence goes on along the minus strand of NW_026138113.1, from coordinate 5,229,832 downwards.
TAAATTTGCCTGCTGTACATCTGAAGAAAAATTGTGAGAGCACTTCAGGGATGGGTGCTTCCCAAGAGCCTCCCTGTTTAACCAGGAGCTCCCCTTATGCCTCAGCCATGGTTCTCCTCTGTGACACAGCACTTAATGGAAAAGTGTTAACTGAAATGTGAGGTAGAAGGGAGGTGAGAATTTTTTTGCCAGAGACAAATAAACTCCTGTTCAAATGGCAGAAGGGAGAATTCTGTCGGTACACAGACTAACACATGCTGTGTTTCTTGTTATACTTAGGAGTCACTCAAAAGCTCAGATGAGGCTGCCTGGAAATGGGAACCTTTCTGCCAGGGTGGTGATGGATCTTCAGATTCGTTCTGTGAGAGAGAAAATCTAATTTCCAATAGCTGAAGCTCAGGTATGATGCGAGACCACTTCTATTCACCCAGAGATGACCGCCTCTATAGAAACTGTCAGCAGAGGTCCCTATGGTCTGCTGAAACCTGGATCTTCCATTTTATTTCAAGGATATGAAGATGGGCATAAATGTAAGTTAATAGTAAATGATGAAGCACACTGAAGAGTGGAAAGTGGTGTATGATTGTGGACATGATTGAATATTGAATTGCTGTATATTGAAGCAGTCAGGAACATTGATTACTGTGGATTTTAAATATTAGTGGGGGAATATCTGCTATTCAGGACATTTAGGATGTGTGCTTGAGAAATTTAAATATATGTGCATAACCCTTAAAAACACCTATAGACTCAGAATCATTCCCAAAACTTGTCTAGATTGTGTTTTGCTTCATTAAGCTCATAGAAAAGATAGGATTTTCCCTTCCCGTTCTCAGGCAAACTGGGTTCCAAATTGGTTCAAATCCTGGTAATCCAGCCTGAAGAATGAAATATTCCTGAAAAGAGGGGGTATGCTGTCTGAAGTACAGATCTGTGCCAGGGCTGCCGCTCTTACAGGCACATCCACGCTGGCTTTAAATTAGGTTGCTCAGGCAGTGATGTAGCCGCAGCAGCAGAGCCGCACAGGGCACGCTGTTTACCCAGTTTTTCAGCCATGGAACAACATTCACATCAGTGAATGCAGTGGAGACATACCCAGAATAAGAATGTGATTTATTCTTTCAATGTGAGAAGCAGCTATATGTTCAACAAAGGCTTTCCTTAGACTAATGGCCAAAGTAGGCCCCAGTGCAGCTCCTCTATAGACCGAGAAGAAAGGATTGTTTGTTGAGGCTCAACTGTCCCCAAAAACCAGTCTGCTGAGTGGATTCCGTCATGTATGAGTTCTCTGCTCACTTCATTGTCACGGGTGTTTCCGCAAGCCTGCCATGCACGGCATAACTGGGGAATTTACTACAGCAGTTGCTGATGGAGCAAATAATTCAAAGTCCTGTCACAGCTTGGAAAGAACAGATGACTACTATAAACCAGTTCAATATATCTAAGATATTGTTTACCAATGGAATACAGGACAATGTGATTTTTCTATAGACCCTCTCATTCTCAAGGAATGGCAAAGCATTTAGTGAAGGAATGAGTTAGAGTTGTGGTTGTTCAGTCCAGAGCAATGGCTGGTTTAGCCTTTCAATGCAAAATCATTATGTGCTCAGCAGTAGCTCACAGAGCCATGGCCACTAAGAGCTGTCATGCTGAGACAGGGACACTGGCCCTGACACTCTCTTTGTCCCCTCAAACTGTTTGTAGTATTGCTTACTCTCTCCTCAGATGGGTACCAGAGGAAGAAAGAAGGAAACTTTTGTTAATTCTTAGGCTTTCCCCAATACCAGTGACAATAACTTTGACCATGTGGCGCCTCTAATTGTGAATTGCCAGGGCTGCAGTTGGTTGAGCCTTGGTTTGCATGTAGGAACTCTGTTCTCCACAACTATTTTCTTGGTCAGTGTGTGCCTCCTGTATTCTTGTTAAACAAATACGTACTCTTGAGCTTCAGTGTGGGTAGCTCCTTTTCCTGAATAGTGGAAAAAGCCAAGGAGGAAAAGTACACCATTTGCTTTCCAGGGAGACTTGACTGCAGCTGATTTTCAGAGCCAGTTATGCATGTACTTCATGTAAACTAATGCTCCTCAAAATTGCTGGTTTTAAACCCAGTTTATAATATCACTCATTTTGGATGTTACTCATATCAAGCCTTTTGAAATACTGTTTTAATTCACATATCTCTAGCACTGATTCTTGAATGTAATGCTGCTGTGTTCTTTGCCTTTCTTAGTATTCAGTTTAGGTTGTCATTATGGAAAAGTAAGGCCACTCTTCCCAGCAGTGAGGTTTGTGATGCAGAGCAAATGGCTGTGCTTTCACAAACAGCTTGCATGTTTGAACTGCACTTTAGCATGGTTTTGGTGCTTGCACAATTTGCAGTAAACTTGACTTGAAGTGTAAGGTGGAAGCCATTGCTCTAAAATAAAGGTGATCAGCTGAAGAAGGCAATGCAAGTCTGGGAAGCTTGCAGAAGAAGGAGAAAAAATGCATGTATTTAGTTGTCTTAGGTGAAGCTTGGTTTTAAACCACATGCTGAAGCAGAGATCAGTCAAAAAGGGACTAAAATTGCTGAGCCAGAAGATCACACTGCTCATGTTGCATAGATTATTTTTCTGTGTTCTGCTGCCTCTAAATAGCCCATATAAGTTTTCCATTAGTGGTGGAAATCTAGAAATTAGTTGGACTAGCATTACCCATCACCTATTTGCAAATAATATCAAGGTGGTTTTGAAATACAGTTTTTAACCTTTGAGAAACATGGCCTGAAAACAAGGGAAATGGCTTTTGTCCTGTGCTGTTGTCATCAGGGACACTCAAATCGCTCTCCTTAGTCTGCAGCAGACAGTATAGTTTTTATAATACTCTGGGAACCCAAACCACAGTGTGGTTAAACAAAGCCTAGCAAAGCTTGCTGAGCAGATGCACAGCCTTGGATGTTGCAGGCAGTGTGGCTCCTCTGTGCACTGCACATCCTGACTTTAGCTCTGTGGCAAATGAGGCAGAACCCCATGAGCAGTGTATCCCTGTTTGGGCACTTTGGCTTTATAGCAACAGCATGCTGCAGGTAGGGAAATGCTGGGTTTCTGATGGAGGTGGCTGGAGGCAGAGTTTCATTCCAGAATGCCCTGCAGGTTCTCTCAGTGTGCAGCTCAGCATGGGCTGGTGCCTTGATGAGATTACGACTTGGGTTTTGTCACATGCTTGATACACCATGCAGGCACTGTCAGTGTGCAAGTGGCAGGACACAAAGGTGCCATGGCATCATGGGCAGAAATGGCTGGAATTTGGTGGCAAAATGCAAAAAAGCTGGGAAGACCTGAGGAAGATTCCTCAAGGGCCAGGAAAGGGTTTATGGAAGTCACTAGCTACCTACAGTAACTGCCTTGGAGCTGCTGGAGTCCCAGAGTGCTTTCCTCCAGTGTCGTTTTTCTGGTAATTATTTAAATACAAATAATAAGAAAAACAAGTAAAATTGTCTATTCCAATTTTTCTAATATTTCCACTCACTGATTCTTCAGGCAGCTCACAGGTGTCTCAGAGCTTTGTCTTGAATAAATACATAACAATAGAATATTTGCAATACTATTTTCCTCATTTAAGATATCATATACTGAGGTTGTAATAAAGCAAATGTGGGGGAGCAAGCAGACTTTTCCTGAGAGTCCCGAATTTGCTTTGCCTAACAGGATAGGCTTTTTAAGCTGAATTACCACAAATCCTTCAATGAGTGAGTTTTAGGACAAATATTAAATGTGAATTTTAAGTTACTTGTTGAAGAATATTCATCTAGAATTTATTCTGAATGGATGAAAATGAGATTTTGCAGAAGATGATCAATTATTTCCACTCATCCCTCACAAAGAAGATGAACTACACACATTGAAGTCAGTAAGAGCTGAGAAAAGAAACCCAGTCTAGGCATTTCACAGTAGATATTCACATAAATACTCATAATTTATAGAACAGTAAGTTTCATACTCAGAGCATGGGACATGCTAATGGATCCTCAGCTTTGTTCTCCTAGTTCCAGCCCTTGCACATCATGCAGTGGTGCCTCAGCACAGGTCCACAGCCCCTCTCCAGCCTGGATATTTAGTGACCGACACGTGGAGCCCCAGAGCAGGACAGAGATTGTGACTTCATGATCCACAAATGCAGAATTTCTTTTGGTTAGACTCAGCTCTCAGAACCTGTTTGTCATGCAGGTTTTCTCAGATGTGGCTTGTCATACAGGGCCTCACAGATCAGTGTTTAGACATGTGAGTGCTCTGGTTTCAATCCGTGTGGACAAATGCAGATTGATTGAGAAGACAATACCCTGAAGGCCTCTGATTCAACTTCAGCATATCCCTACCTTCAGCCATGTGGAGTATTTAGTTTTTAATGATGCACGCATTTGGACAAAAACACAAGCTGTTCATGAGACTTCACGAGCAAAAGAAGAGGCTGTGTTGGTCAGCCCTTTTTTTCTGCTGGAAATTATTAATTCAGGTCACCCTTTTACTGTAAAAGTATGGAAAGCAGGAGTGAGTCAAACTTAAGGGGGGTAGAGTTGCTCCATTGCATACAGAATGTGGAAAAAGGGTGAGAGGGTGGGGAGAAGAGCTGCTGCACCATCATGATCCTGATCCCCAACACACTGCAGAGATGGATCCCAGACCTTGTGGGGTCACCCCGTGGGCCCTGCAGGTAGAGCTGCCCCATCCCCTGTCCCCACTCAGTGTGCTCTTGGTGGGAGAGAAACTTGCAGAGCTGAGGCTGTGATTGCTGTGAAGCAAGGGCGCTGCAGTACCTCAGCAGCTGGATGGACCTTATTAAAAGTGAGGAAAAAAAAAAAGCCCACAAAAACAAGTTTTGGAAAAATCCTTGCTGAACAATACCTGTTGTGGGAACTGCTTTCAGCGAGATGCAAACGCGTTATCCTTTCATTTCTGCAACGGTTCTGAGCTGCTTCATTAATAACAGACTTGTTTGGGAGAGTGACAAGATGGGAACCAGCACTGTAATTACACACTGCTCTTTTTGTGAAGACTGCCATGAAAACAACGGTGTGTTCTCATTTTCTCCAAAGGCAAGCAGGGAAACAAATTTCTAACACCTTGCCCTATGTTACAGCTGGATGCTGTTCCAGAATGACATGAATCAATTAAAAGTGAAAATGTAACCCATAGAAACATTATTCAGCAGGCTTCATACAAAAGAAGGCATTTCTACTTGCCTAATTAAAGGATAGTGGAAAAAAACTGTATATTTTTGGTAATAGTTGTGGAAGTACATTGCTTTTTTCTCAGAAGTCAGATAATCATAGCACAAACAATTAATAAAAGAAAAATGGTTCCTTTTCCTGGAGTTGGCTAATTAAAAACTTTCTCCCTCATCAATTCAATGAACATCGAAGGAGACATCTCATGGCTTTTTAGTACCTGGAATGCCATATTTATTTTTCAGTTGAAAAACTGTATTATAGTGAACTGCCATACACACAGCTTACCTGGACTCTTTAAATAAAATAGTGATAATCTTTATCACTGCTCTCTTGACTTTGTTTCAACATTCTTTTTAATGCAAATTTCCTAATCTAACTTGTAAAACATTTAGTATTTAGAATATACTCCTTTAAGATCCATCAAAAGCTGCATAACAATGCCTGGTGCTGGAGCATTGTGAGCCTGCTACAAAGGAATGAGGTGATTCTTTCTTTCAGGTCAGAAGGTCAGGCTTCACTGCATTAATTTTGCTGAGTCTCTTTGTTATTTATAACAAACAAGGTCATTTATTTTCATTTCCTTGTTTCTAATTGCATGCATCTCCTTTGGAGTATGAACTCGGTAAACAGGTGGCTGAAATGCTGGGGAAAATGCTTGAAGCTGTTCCAGAAAAAGGGCATGTCCCACACTGGTAAAGCAATTTGATGAGTTAGAGACTTAGTCATAGCAGGATGTGCACCTGCTTGAAAGCAAACACACTTCTCTTTGGCACACACAGATACATGCAAATTAAAAGAGATTATTTCACTCTGAATGGTGGCTTGATATTTGATCAAATTTAACATTGTATATTTTAAATAAAGCCTTGGTGTATATTAGTGAAATACCATCTCTTTTCAGCTGCTTTTGATTTTTTTTTTTCGACTTCTCTTTGAGTATTACCAATGAATGATATTTCTTCACTAGCTAAGCCTACAAAAAGAGTATGTCTCTGGAGGAGAACTTTATCAGGGAATCTTTATGATGAGAACTACCTCCATGCACTGGAAAAAAAAAAGGATAATGAAAAGCTAGGATGTTTGACTGACAAGGAATAAACCAGACCTTAAATTTTTTATTCAGAAACGAATTCCCACAAATTAAAGGGCATTTACTGGAGGGATAGCAGTATGTCTTTTTAATCCTGTAAGACCCATGTTTCCAGGCAGTCCAAACAGAACTCCTAAATATATTCATGGGCAGCTTTTGCATAGGTAGTTATTGAATTTGCATTTCAAAATACAGGCCCTGTATGGCTAAATCTGTGGCTGCTTTGTCCTGAAAGATGAGATACACCATGGGGTAGTTCAGAATATAGCAGGAAGCAGTAATTGTCTGGCATGACTGAGCTCCTCTTGTTGGTTGAGAATGGGTCCAGTGCTGAATCCATAAGGGAAACAGAGGGAGCTTTTTTAGCAAGGTCTCCTACTTCCCCAGAGAATGGGAGGCACCACACCCTGTGTCCATAGGCTCTGCATGAGCTTTGGAGCTTAAGAAACTGTCTCTGAGCAAGGGGGAAATGTGGGAGGAAAGCTGGAGAGATGAACATGCCATTCCAGGGGACAATTGTTTTGTCTGTTTTCTAAGATTGGTCATCGAGGGGTTGTTTGGAGGAGGCTCTGCAAGGGGCAAGTATCCTCCTGCTTAAATTGTTGTTTTCTGCAGATTATTTCCTAAGAGTGGGGCAGGAGAGGCAATTTGATTGTAAGGATTATGCTACAGCTTTCATTGTTTGGGATGCATACTGTAGCCTTTCTATGAGATGATTACTGTCCTGGGCTTCTCTTCCATGCATATGAAAATACACTTTGTAATTTCAGGGAGAAAACATCTTTAAATGGTATGTTGGAGGAAAGAAAATATTTTGTATTTCTAAAAATGATAAAAATCCAAACCCTTTCTTTAGCAAAATATTTGTTTCTTGAATGTAATTATAAATGTCATTGTACATTCTTCCTGACTTCAATGCTTATCTTGAGGAGTTCAGTGAAAATAAATTGTTTTCATGAAAGCAGAGAAGCCATTTGATAAACACGCTGTCTCAGAAAATTGTTCCTGAAGCAGAGGTCGTTCTCTCACTTTAAAAGAAAGAGAATATGTTTTAGAAAACAAGCCAGGCAGCAGAAAAAAGCATTTTTTGTTTCAGACAATTCATTTTAAAAAGCAATGTGTAAATCACATGGAAAATTTTGCATTGATTATTTTGACTGCTGTAGAACCCTGGAATAAATGAAGTTGAAATAGACTTATATCAAAGAACATTGCATTTAGTAGCAAGTCAGAGTGTTATTTTACTACTGATTTTTTTTTTTTTTTTAGATTTGGTTTTGTGATCAGATGTTTTATTAAATATTAGCCATTCATGGAAATGAGGACTGATTCTTTAAGAACAGCTTGGCACATACTGTTCATGAGCTTGAGGAAATTGTCTAGAGAACTGGAATCTGTCTTCAGCTTTTCAATGTTGAAAATGTGGCCCATTGAGGCATCAGAAGAAAAAAAAGCTCATAACAACATAAGTCCTGAATGAAAGTATAGCAGTTTGTTTGGAGAAGTTATTGCAGTCCTAATTACGCTTTCAGAAATCTGTTTGTTAATTTTTAATCTGATGAGTTTATGTATGTGTCTATTACTAAGTTCCAAACTCGATTGTACAACTCCTTATAAAATAGTGCTTCAATTTTTTTAATCCTCAGCTAGAATTATACTGCTATTAATACCAGTGTTATTAATATGCTCTCAGAAGACTACATCATTAATTAGGAGACCTAAAAGATAACTAATGGGTCCTTTGGAAGACTATTCCCAGTTGTTGCATGAATCTGATCTATCCAAATAAAGCTGTATGTCTACAGTCTTATCAAATTTTGTTTATACCTTTGTATTGTCTAGAACTGATCACTATTTTATGTAATAACAAGTGCTAGTAGAAGGTGTGACATTAATATCATGGTAACTCACTGTAACATTTGAAAGGGTCATGATGATAGCAGCATTTTTAAATAATGACTCCTGTTTTTAAGACATGACTGTCAAACTATAGCTTTTTACCTTATATCTTGGCAGTGTCTCATCAAGTCCTTCATTGGCTTCCAAGAGATGACCATAAGCCCATCCCTTCCACAGCCACCAACAAAGGATGTGCATTGTGGTCACTGAGAGTGTACACAACCCCCTTCCCAGCTCCCAGGGACAGCCAGGGCACTGCTCCCCTTCTCCCCAGGGTACCACAGAGCTCTCAAGGATGAGTGTGTGCTTTATAGTGCAATATGTGCACCTTAAAACATCAGAGGTCATAGAGCTGTATGTGTACGTTTCAGTACCTACTAGAACATTGGAGGAAATTAAAACAGAAAAACATGTATGAGTGAGTCTGTTGCAGACACAAGGGTTAAATGTAACCTTTCTCACCTGGAAAAACTCTTCACCACATCTCATTAAGACTTTTCAGATATGTTTCATTAAAATAATTCGTTCAGTAATTAGACTTGGTTCTACTGTAAAATGCAAGTTTCTGCCGGACAAATTCCTCGAAACACAGAAATTAAAAGAATTTGGATTGCTCGTGGTGAGCAAATTTTTCTTTCTGTAGACATTGTCCTTCTAATTTCCCTTTAAAAACTTGGTGCAAGTAGCTTTTTTCCGCCCCTCTTATAATAATTCCAGCAGTTTAAATTCAACAAATATATGAATGTGGAGAGAGAGGAGAAGAAAAACAGAAACATACCACACAGCCCTACATTTACAGATGATATAAATTTTATGTGTATATATATATATATACACACACACACATATACAGTGCCATCTCTAACCAAGTTTTCCTGTTTTGCTTTAAAATGGCATCCGTGGAAGAAAGGAACACACTGCAACAATTTCTTAGTTTCAGTTAATTTTATTCTTTAATGCTAATCTGAAAACGACACTGTTCCAGTCATTGTTCTCCTAAAGTCAATTCTTATATTACTGGACAGTTCCTTTTCTGTTTTCAGTACTGCAGTCAGTTTGTTTTTCAACACGGTCTTTATCTCACAATAACTGTGTACTAGTATGTGAGGATACTATAACACTGCAGTCAATAGCAACAGGATATTCACTCTGCCAAAAAGTAATCCTATATTGTCCATTACACATGGGTTATTTTGGAAGATTGTGGAATTCTTTCTTTAAAGCAGCAGAAACCTTTTGGCTGTAACATAGTTCAACAGTATTTGAGGTTGTCTCTGCTCTCTAAACAACTCAAACACCTGTTTTTCTGCTAGAATATCGTTAGAAATATTTTATGTGATTTGAGATGGTAAAATACTTCAGGTAAGGTAAGAGACTTCACACTCCACAGGAACATCAAAGGAGGCCCATGTAAATGTCTGAAAAGTTTAACAATTTTACTTTTTTCCCAGTTTCACAAAATGCATTTCCTGACTTGGGCCTGAAAGAAATAGAATTTTCACAAACTAAAACCTTGCAGTTGTGATGGGTTTTTTTCCCTGCAACAATACATACTTATATTTTGAAACAGTGATTTGTATTTATAAGGAATGGCTATAAAAATAGTTTTTAAAAAAATCCTTTGATCTGTAGTTCTCTAGCTGTAGCAACTGAGACAAAGAGAAGGTAAATGATCATCTGGCAGACAAGCACTAAACTCCAGCTCCCCTGATTATTCAGCTTCTCCGATCTGCTGGCTGAAAAGTCTTCCTTTACTGCAGGAAACTTAGTCAGTGACTAATAAGTGTTTATTGATCTCTGCTTGAGATACTTGCTGAGAAATGTAGATATCAATGAATATTTGATCTGATTTAATGTTAAGAACAAAAGTTTTTTCCTTATGGCCTCATTTATATAGGGTATTCATGCCTGCCTGATCACTTATAAATACCAGCTGACTCTACAATCCGATGATAAGTGGACTTCAGTGAGACAAACTCTAATGAATTAATATGCTACTAATTGTACTTTTTCTTAGCCAAAAGTTACCAGTGTAGTTGTTGCTTTGAAGGGTAAGTCAAAATATCATCGATTCCCAGCAGCTGTACTTGATAAGTAGAATATAGGTCTAATTCAAAGCCCATTGCAATCAATTAAAGGGACTCTCTATTGATTCGAGGAGCCTTTAGATTCTTTTCTAAACCAGGTCTGGTTGGTGCTGTCTTTATTTTCTCCTTCTGTATTCAACTCTTTTTGTTTTGTGCCCTTCCATCCTGCGCATGTCCTCTGGGGTGAAGGGCTAAGACACTTTTCCTTAACAGGTGACATCAGGGATGCTGTTTCTCCATCTCCTCTTGTTCCTCCCAGTTCTTACAGAAGCCAACAGACATGGTGTAGAAGACTGGAGGAAAGGGTGAGCCCCATGGGAAATATGGAAGCACAGGGGCATCTGGGGAAGGCCCCAGAGGACCAGAGCAGATCCAAGGACAGTGACAGGGATGCTGAGGCTGAGCTCCCTGCCTGGGATTGGGAAGCAGCTGAGAGCACGCTGGATCCTAAGGTGATGACTTTCTACTTCTCTCTCTCCCCTTTTTTTTCTCTTTCTTCTCCTACCTTCTTCTTCGCAAAATATCTTGTAAGGCAGACCAAGGAATTCTACCTAGTGCCTTGTTGTGTATGGATAAGTTAAAGTTTGCTGAGTTAAGGTCTGCAAAGTGCCTTACTTACTTTGTCTGAATGTTTTCAAATTTGCCAAGTACCTTATTCTATTTGAATGTTCTGAAGATTGCAAGTAAAAGTTGTTATTGAACCTCCTGAGATTTTGGTTGTTACTCCCACTCACTGCCCAGGGTAAATCCAACCACCTTCCCCTAAACCTGCTGAATGGGCTGGGGCAACACAAATGGACCCTGCACTGTGGATATGAATTTCAGGTCTTCTTAATGCTGAGTTTGCACTGTAAAACTGGAACAAAGAATTCCAGTCCAGCCTTGGCTTGTTCCACCCCTTCTCCCTCATTTTCCTGCCCCCTTCCACGCTTGCTGTCTTTGCCAGTAGGAGGGAACTGCATGGCCAGAGACAGAGGGTTGCTGAGGCGCAGGGCTGGTGGAGGACTTGGCTGGCTATCTCAGCATTTGGGTGTTAGGGACCTGCTGCGTTTGCTCTTATCTCTAAGGTTCCTTCCTGACCTTGTGATTTGTTAGAGTAAATCTTCCAGTGCCTTTGACTTCTGTATAGTGACAGCAAAAAAAAAAGTTACTGAGCCTCTGATAACTATTTCCATGTTGCAGATTGGCAGACTGACATAAGGTTTGCAAAGTAGTTTGCAGAGGCTTTAAAGGGTACCAGTTTGTCCTGGTACAAAAAAAAAAAAAGACTCATCAGGCTTTTGTGGGAATCAGTCAGGACTGGAACATTTCTATTTACCTGTGCAAGTTGAAAGGTTTCTGGGCAGCAGTGAGAATTTGTGCAGGCACACTTTCAAGTTTGTATATGACTGATTCACTCAATACAATTTCTGTTCTTACATCAGAAAAGCAGTTTGAGTGTTCTTAATGGCTTTTAAAATTGAATTGTGATGATGAGTCAGAAGAAAGTATAGCTGAAGATGGAACAGAGTCACTGTTTGTGTGTTGCTGACTGAATCATAATTGCTGGCACCAGTAGATATACATTCAAACCTTTATGGAACAAGGTTTTTCAAAAAGTTTCTTCGAAATCAAGGCTACCCAGGACCAGGGAAATTACTGGAGTACTCCACTTAGTGTAGGTTTCCACTTGCTTTCATTAAACCAGCAGAAAAGAAGGGAATATTTACTCAAAATAGCAAATACTTCATAATTCCAACTACTCTGAAAGAAAAAAAAATTAGAAGTAGAATTCCAAAGCCACAGTTTTACTGAAGGAACTTAAAGAGAATAGCTTGAGAGAAGAGTTTGTTGGACCCCTTTCAAGCATCATGTACAGAAAGTTATAAATGCTTTGGCTCGTATTCCATCTCTAATGTACTCCTGAGACAAATATATTGTAACTAACAAACAGGTATGATGTCATGTATATGGATTAAAAGTCTAGCAGAGGTTACTATATTAGAGAGGCGCTGAGAAAGGAAAATACACACTTGCCTAATTCTCTAGTTTGTAAAATTTTCTCTAGTATCATATCACATAAAATCACATTTTATTTAAAAAGAAAAACAAATTAGCATATATATCCCAGTTTCTCTTCAGTTTTTCTTTAGATCATTTTAGATCACTTATTAATTTCACTGTGGTCTTCCTAAAAGACTGCAAAAGACTTACTTTGGGTACTAGGCAGAGGTAACAAATCAAGATTATAATCAGGGACTGGATTTTTATTGTTGTTGTTGTTGGAAATATAAAATTTCCATGTTTTAGTTTCAAAAATGTATAAACAGTATTTCAAGACTTTTCATTAACTTCTATTTTGGGGATAAGTGTTTTGCTGAACTTGAGCATAATTACTTGTTTCAACTCTCACTTTTTCCATTTCAATTTTACATTAACTTTCTGAGCCAGTCATGTCAAAATGGAATATTTAGAGGAATTACTCTTATTTTCAGAAGCAACTGTGTTGGAAACTGCATATCCCATGAGAATTCTTAAACTTATCATTATTTACATCACTCCTGAACTTAACCCTCCTAACCCAGCGGCAGCAGCCGCCTGCCCACGGAGCACCTGGTGTGCCTCCCACCGGCCACCTCCGCTCCACAGGCTCCCATTTCTGGCCCCGGAGCAGAGGCCACTGCTCCAGCAGCAGGACAGAACAGATGAGCTGGGCTGGTCAGCTGGGGCTGCCCTGCCAGGAAGGAGCTGTGCAGCAGCCAAAGTAGGCCATGTGCTGCCCATATATCACAGAGGTCTGTAGCCTTTCAGTGGCTGCTCAGTATGGCAATGGACCCAAATCCTAAACTTGGAATCATTTGCTGTTCGTTCCTTACTGAAGTAGTTTCCCTCTGGATTCAGTGGGAATGTGCTTTTGGTTTTTATTAAAAGTGTAGAGACCTAGAGATAGGCAGTCTGGAAATAGCTGTATTCATATAGCAGAGCACCCCAGAACTTGATGCCAATGACCTGTTTCTCTACCTGAGAATCTGCTTATTCCAACATGTACGCTTGGGTCTATGGAAATGTTTGTCACCCAAGGAATAAAACAAAGCAGGTGTTACTTTATTAACCTCAGTTGAAATCTGTTTGCTGTGCCTGTACGCTACCACTTTTCTGTCGCTGTGTTGAAGAAATGCTCTAATGCAATGTTGCATTCTGAAACAGCTCCAGTGTCTTTTTCTGAACAATTTGCTTCTCTCAGGAGCATAAATAATTTTTGCCACAGGTATGGGGTGTGCTTGTGCGAACACTCTGCGCTGTACGTTCCTTAACCATTTTCCTTCTAGCAACAGAGTACATCTTGCAGGGTTTTTTCCCCCTTTGGTTAAAAATGGTTGACACAATGAATATGAAATTGGATTACCTATTTGACAGAATATGCCTATTATCTTTGCTATCAAGGTATTTGCCCATTTTCTGTCCAGTTTTCTAGAGAGTTAAATTCTGAATATTCCATGTAAGTACAAATGTGTGCCTGTGTTTAATTCTGCTCTCAGTATATACTAGAGATCTTCACTTCAAAGTGTGATACATCAGAATCAATATTCGGAATAAAGGTGATCTGGTATGTTCTGTGCTACCAGGAACTACTTGTGCAACCATAAATATTGAACATAAGATTTCTAGGAATGGAGTTGGGAAGATGTTCCCTTTTTACATGTTGTAGCTATTGACTGTTTTACTGTCAATACAGTTTTACTTTTTGCTCCAAGGTCTCTAGACTGTGCAGAATCACACCTAGAGAGGAAGTGTGGGGCACTAAGCTATTGAGACAGGCATCAGTCAGAAGTGAGACTGAGCATGGGACCAGGACATCTGTCCTTGGCAGCCACGGAGAGATGCAGAGACCTTCCGAGAAGGTCTCGCTGCTGTTGTAGAGTTAAACCTTGTATACTTGTGTTGTCATTGCTATTTTGCAACCGAATGGAGTAAATTCAGTCTGGGGTGCACTTTTAGTTGTATTATAACTGCCCAGGAATCTGTTCTAGACCCAAAAGGTGATGCTCTCCCCGTCACAGAAGCCTTGAGTGAAGGGCATATTTTCATCCTTCTTCCTCGCACCGTGTCTGCAGGGCACAAGTATTGAGGTTAAGTGGCCTTTGTACTGCTTTAGTGTTCCCTCCAAAAGTTCTGGAGCAGGATTTCGGGTCAGGAAAGATCCATGCAAAGGAGCAGACAGGGCAGGGCAGTACCTATGACTGGCTAAACAAATTTGGGTTATTAGCAGATTGCTTTGACTCACCACCCAGAGACTTTGCGAGTTCGGGGACGTTTCTGTGAGGCAGCCTACTATGGTTTAAAGTCCTGCTCTTGACAGTACGCTAGAAAAATCTCCTTTCTTCTGCCACTAACCTGACGCAGCAAGGCAGCGGTGTCAATCGATAAAGTGCATTACCAAAAAAAAAAAAAAAAGGCAGAAAACTGGTGGAAGCGGTGAAAGTTACTCACCTGGAACCTTCGAGGAGCGAGGACAGCCATGGGAAAGGCAGCTGCCGCTCCCGTCCCCGCTCCGGCCCCGCACCGGGCGGGGGGGCGGCGGGCGGGCGGCGGGAGGGGCGCGGCGGGGCGGGGAGGGGCGCGGGCCCGGCCGCTCCTCCCGGGGAGCGCTGCCAGCGCGGCGCCGGTCGCTCGGCACTTCGCCCCGCAGCGCGGCCCGGCCAGCGCAGCCCCTGTTGCACCAAGTCCGGGGTAGCCGCCCCCCTCCCCGGCAGCCCGGGGCGGCCCCGCCGTGTCCCGCTCCCCCGGCCCCGCGGCGGGGACGGTCCCCCCCGCCTTTGTCGGGCAGGCAGCGGCGGCCGGTCCGTCCGTCCGTCCGTCCGCGCCGGGCGCGTGGCTCCTTTGTGTACAGCAGCTGCTCCTGAATGCGGAGGCAAAGCCCGTGGCTTGGCACTGAGCTTTTAAAAAACAACAGCCCTCCCTCCCTCCCTCCTTCCCGCTCCCCTGCCCTCCCTCCTTCCCTCCCCTCCCCTCCTCCCTCCGAGGTGGACGGGCACCCACCTGGGGTCCGCCGCCCACCTCTCCTCTCATCCTTCTCTCTTCTCCTCCTTGTTTACCTGCACTTTTCCGCCGCCTCTTTCCCCCGCTGTCCCCGCCGCCCCCCGGCCCTCGCTCGTCCCCGCTCTCGGGCGGGCTCGGCGCCCCGCAGCTCCGCTCCCTCGGCGGTTTGCCAGTGCCCCTGCCCCGGGGAAGGCACTTGAAGGTGGATCTATTAAACCTCCCGGCGGTCTCTCCAAGTGCACTTCTTGGACCAAATCTCCAGCATGGATGTAAGATTTTACCCGGCTACGGCGGGCAGCGCGCTCCCCGGAGACCCCTCCAACCTGGACTTTGCCCAGTGTTTGGGTTACTACAACTACAACAAGGTGATTATTCCCGCGGGTGTTAATTCTTCGTACTGCTGCCCGGGCCGATGCCCCGGGAGCCGGAGTTCGTGCTCCGTCGGGGGGGGAGGCTCGGGGCTGGGGGATGCCCGGAGCCCGGGTTGGGTGCCGCTCTCCGCGGGCCCGGGGACACCCGGGCACGGAAAGTTGCGGTCGGCGGGGCCGAAGCTCGGGGCCGAGCGCCTCCTCCTGCCGCGGTCCCGGCGGGGCTCGCCCCCCGGGACCCGCCCTCGGGCCGGTGCTCGGGCAGTTCCGATGGGTGCGGACCGCAGGCAGAGCCGGGAGGAGCTCGGGGAGCCGATCCTGCTCCCCGTGGTCCGGGAACAAAGGGTCCGGAGCGCGCAGCGTTCGCGGTGGGGTTGGGACTTGCCGAACTTTCCCCGGCGCGTCGGGCACAGCCCGGTGGGGCTCGGGCGGCCCTGCGAGCAGGGAAAGGAGCCTTCATCTGCTCTGTTCTTTCGGCTCATTCCGGCTCCGTTATGGCCAGTTTCTAACTGGAGGATTATACAAACGGGAGTATTATCTAAAAGTACATCAGCTGCTGGCACGGGAAGGTAACTAACGCTCTGGTTTGGCGAGGGTTGTCAGAGAAGTTGCAGTACCCCTTCTGTCTATTCGCACCTTCTCTGCGGCATGTGCAGCGCTTGGAGTAAACGTTACAGTCAGAAGCAATAGTCATTTCCCAGTGTCTGCGTTCGTTTACAGAAATATGTTTTAATAATAAGGGCATGATTTGTTTCACAAATTACTCAAATCTGCGAAAGGCAAAGTTAAGAATGACACTGTGACTCATGCTATTTTGAAAAAGACTTAGCTGTTTGCACTGTGATGTGTCAATAGCACATTGAGCTATTAGCACTGGGCCCTCACACATGCACATAAAGATCCCTTTCACACTGTGTTTTTCCTGGTGCTATGTTTGTCCAACCTCTGGGGCCTTTTGTGAGGCACTGCGTGAGATGCTGGGGAAGAGAAGGGTGCTGGGCGAAGTCTAAGCTGATGTTAAACCCTGGGTTTTTTTTAAAGAATCCTTTCCAAACGAATAAAGTTTGCCGAAATACAAAGATCACTTTCAGAGAGAGAAGTAATGTGGGTTCAAATAGCAGCTGGAGAAAACTTTCTCCTAGAGAGATCGCTTGTGAGTAGGTGTTGCGGGTGGACTGTTCTGTCGCTCGTGTCCACCCCGGCCGGTGGATGCTGAAGTTTTGGCAGGGGTTCGGTGGCCGCCCCTTGTCCATCCCCGCCGTGAGTGGCGATGCACGGCCCGGCCTCGCGCATGCGCCGTGCGCGGGGCTCCGGGAGCGCGGCTTTGTTAGTCCGGGATCGGGGGAGACACGGGAGCGTGAATTAAAGATGAACTGTCAGCCCCAACTCTGGGCGCTGCTAAGGACTCCGAGAGATCTCAGATGCATTGTAAATGCCCGCTGTTGTCTGATACGCCGGCTAATTTGGGGAACTTGCAGCACTTGCCGGCAAGCAGCGTGTTTACTGTAAATTTCACTTGTTCAGTGACTTTCTTGTTTTGCATTTTTTTCAGGTACAGGTTACTGTATGCCTTCTTTTTTATGTATTTTTTACGTCCAAAATTTTTAATATCTTCTGAAAACCAGTAGTTTATTGTGGCCTTTAACTTGCTGCAAGTGCACAGTTATATATAACCTTTTGACTGTATTTCCCTTCATCGTACGATGAGGACAGAGCATGCATTCAGGAAAAGTCAAGAGTAACTAACTTTTGACCTGCACAGAAACACATCTCAGTTGCTGTACTCCTGAACATAATTTTGGCAAGTATCTTGCAGGCCAGGCTTCCAGTCTGCAGCAGAAAATATTTTAATTAACAGAGGGCAGCTCGTGATGCTGGTGTCTTATAATAGATATCTTTGTATGCAAAAGGCCTAATCCTGAGCAGACTGACAACACACGAAATTGTGTTGCTGTTGCTGTGAGCTCTTCATTGGCTCAGCTGGGAAAACAGCAACATGGTACACAGGTGTTCCAAGGACAGGGAAGGAGTTCATGAATGAGTTCCTAGAAAGGATGGTCTTAACTCTGTTAATCCAGTCTGATTTTCTGCCTTGTTTATAATCTGTAACCAAAGGAATCATTGTAAGTTTTGGGGTTTTTTAATTACTGTGATAAAAAGAGTATATTTATTTTGAAATCTTGCCTCCCTATCTTGCTTTTCTTGTATTCTGTCCTTTTCTCTGTGTTCCTAAGGAAAATAAATGATTGCTGTGTTAGGCACTGAGATGACCAGAAGGCACAGAAAAAAAAGAGCTGAAATATTTACTCTGCTGAAGTAAATGGGAGAACTGTTATTGATTTCACTAGGGACAGTATTTCACCTCAAGTCTTTCTGAAACTCATTTGAGTATCCTGCCCACTCATCCGTGCCTGCTTCATTGTTAGGAGCTGAATCCATATTCTTCTTGTGACAGTGACATTGCCAGTGACAACTGCCGGGAAGCAGTGTGATGGCAAGAGTAAACACTGTGTGCTTGTGTATAGGTGCAAAAGCAGAATTATTTATGTGAAAATATTCTCAGGATCATTAAGACATGGAGTTGATGGCATATGGCTTACGTGTGGAAGATTTTATCTTGTATCACGGTGTCTAAAAATATCAAACATAAAGCCTTTTAGTGCAAATGGATTGTGAGACAATGCTGCCTTCCACCTGCATGCTTTAAACAGAATTTACCAGGACTGTACGGGTTTTTTACCTTCAGTAGGTACAGCACCAGCAGGAATGTAGCAGACTGACCTGTGAATCCCCAGGCAGGACTTGGGATCTCAGGGTGCCCAGTAAGCAAGGGTCAGTGGTGGGAGAGGAACTGCAGCCTGAGTCCTGGGCTTGGAACAGGCCCAGGAGCTGTCCTGGCCCCGACCTGCAGGTGCCCTTCGGTTGTATTCCATCCCCACTGTTGCTTAAGAGCAATGTTGTGCTTTTGAAATCAGTTGTCAGTACTAGATAAGGAGACCTAAGGGTAAGGGATCTCACTTTGTGGTTTTTTTTGGGAGGAGCATTACTTTTGAGTATATGACAAGCAACTGAAAACAGGGTGATGTACATAAGTATCCCTGCTATCGTTTGTACTACAGCATTTTCTAGAAGGTTCATTGGCATTATTTTTGTTGAGATGGTTTGCAATATGGTGTACATGTGTAGAGGGCAAAAGAGGAAATAAAGACACAGAAGTGCAGTGATTTGTCCAAGGTTACACAGTCGGTCACTGACATAATCAGGGCCACAACCAAGGTATTCTGAGATTCAGTCCAGTGGTTTATGCTGAATCTCATTTACTCTAATAGGATTACTTACATGTTTAAAGTAAAGCATGTGCTTAAGTGCTTTGCTGGATCAGGGCCATATTTGATAAGTTTTCAGTCCTGGTGTGAGAGTACACAACTTGACCCTGCATGTGTCTGGCCGGTGGTGGTTCGGGGTAACAGTGATCCACCTCTGCTTCGTGGAATTGCACAAGTGAAATCATGGGCTGCCTGTTTCTAGAAGAATCCTGCTGCGGTATGCTAAAAAAAAATCACCGAAAAGCAGCTATAAAAATTTCAGAAAGTTGAAAGAGACCAGCTGTTGTAAAACATTCTGCTTCTGTTTTGAGCCCTTTTATGGTTCTGCAGATGGAGAATGATTTTGGACATTCACTACAGTTGAGTAGCTTTTTCTAAACAAACTTTTTCACTTATTGAGTAAATTACATGTCTTGTACTAAAAATATTTAGGGAAATACTATTCATCCTAGCACATACATTTTTTTTTGTTAAAGGAACTGTAATTCTTATAATGCAGTTCAAAAAAAGGGAAAAGAAAACTCCAAAACCTAAACACATACAACTCAGTGCTTGAGTTATCATTATATTAAATTCCAGAATCCTTACTTCATTATTTAACTGTCTACATTTTATAATGTTTATCTCTCCTGCACAGATTGTCCTTGAAGGATACAAATTTCAAACATACATACCTTAATTTAGGCACTTGCATACGTATGAGAATGTCAGAGCTTGATGTTTTTGGCTGAAATATTTTTCATTTTACAAAGGAAGCTTGGGAAGTTTATCTTGTTCTTCCAGAGGTAAAGCAAAGACAGCAGTAGTTTAGTGGTATGCTAAACTGGGACTCTAAGTCATTCCTATTAGTGTGTGTTGTTAGGAAAAAATGGATTACAGTTATGCAAACGATTGAAAATCATTCTTGAAAATTTAGTGTGCCTATATATGCATAGGTTTTCCTCTCCTATAGCAGATGGTGAGAGACAATGGGTTCATGTATGCTGTTAAGATAGAAAGCTCCATGCTCACTCATCATCTGCCCTGCAAATATGCTCATTTACATCTGGGCTCTGCTCTGGTGCAGATGGGGTGGTCTCTGGTGACTGGAGGCTGTTGTGTGCTGTGGTCATACATGTACCTACAGCCTGACCCTGACAAAGGTGGCCTCAGGTGATGGGAGAGTGTAGAAAGCACCAAGGAGCTCCCCTAAAGTAGAGATGCATAGCAGAGACACAAGTATAGGTCTTGCTGGAGACAGTTTAGGTGAGGGATTTGGCAATTCCTGTTGCAGTATCAACTCAGTAAATGGCATTTTATCTTCAGTATTTTCTACTGATCTTCAGCACAGTAGTGTGCTGAACTGCTTCTTTTCCAGAGCAGCTACCCCCTGCCTCAAGTATCTCAAAACCTCAGGACTATGCAGGCAACTACTGCTAGGGAGCAAAATAGATCCCAAAATATTTGGCTGTCTAATCCAGAACTAAAAGTGTTGGATAGATGATTCCTAGTCCTTGGAAGAGGAAGTGCAATGATCATATGAGTATGTCCACCAGAATGCAAATTATGGTTTGTATCATCACCCCACCTTGCATTAGACTGTTTCTCAGGAGCAGTCAACCCAGAGGTTTTATGATGTAGCTGAAGAGCAGGCTGTGAAAGGAAACCCCTGTATGCCAAAGGCAGCAACTGTGCAAGAACCTCTGCTGCTCCGAATGAGCACCTGTGATGATACTGATTGGATTGTGCAGTGTAAAATTTTGTGCAGCTCCTCTACAGAATTTGTTATCAAGACATAGGGAGTTGCTTGTATATGGAATATACTTAGTAGAAGTGGATGTTTAAAATATTCTTTAGATATTTTCTTTACAATGGGCTTTAGTAAGATGATTGTGATAATGTACAGTAATATACGAAGAGTTTAATGCTTAGAGATATTTGGAGTACTTAAGGTATGTGTGGAAATAACTAGTGTGTGTGTTTTTTAAAATAATGATATTTTTTAGCAATTACAACTCTGATGTGTGCATGCCATGGCCATGGATACCCACTCACTGCCTGGCTCTGGAGTGAGGAAATATTGACTAAATCCACTGGGTTGTCCAGAGCCTCATTCCTGTAATATCACCTGCATCAAATGTTGTGTTTCACGCAGAGGTATCGAATCCAGCCAAACCTGATAAGGAATTATCAGGATTTTCTAATAAAATCTAAAATAGAAACATGGGAAATAACAGCTTCTGTTCTTTGGCAGATACTCGAGATGAGGGTGGCTTGCATCGGCTGTCAGTTGTGTGACTCATTTGTTGCAGTTTTGTGCAGTGTCTGACAAAGCAAGGCCAGTCAATCTGTGACCTGTGGTTTGCGCCACAGCTTTTATTAAATTTACAGTTAATACATGCCTGTGTATTTGTTGAATTCTGACACTCCCTAAAAAACCTAAGTAATGCTGCTGAATGATGATAATCTAATTTAAGAGGAGCAGAATTTGTACAGCACTAATCCTACCTTTTTATCTGTAATCACATTTCCACCGCCGTAAAATTGAGTACTGTTATACAGACCTAATGGCAGGGTTGAATTTTCAAATGCTTCAAACTCTTATCTGATCGTCATCTTCTGTACTGGTACCTGTCTGTGATGTATTTATAGAGTGCCAGTCACCATAGTATCTTTGCGATGATTGCTACCAAAATTGAGAACTCTGAGGTGAAAATCTAATCAGGACTTTAGATAACAATGTCACACAAGAGCCTTCTGGTCTTTGCCTCTGTGCTCTGTTCAGATGAAGACTTTGATGAGATCATGCTTGCTGCCACGTATTCATTATTTATTTTTGTAACAAGATTTCTATTTCATATTTTTTCCACTGCATGTTAGCACATGTCAAAACAGTCCAAATTCTGTTTATACCTGAAACAATATATTGAAAAACGCAGGCATTAGAGGGGCTGCTTAACTACCAAAACCAAAAAGGGAGACTATTACACAGCTGTTTCTGCTCAGGTACCTTGAATAGCTGAACAGATGTTTTCATGAACTTCCTCAGACACTTCATAGTAATGGGCAGATTAGCTGAAAATACTGTTTTCATCACATTAAAAATAACTGAGTCTTATGATCGGCGTGCTGGAAGTATGATTGACCAGTGCTACCGACTGAACTCTGTTGGAGAAAGGTGTGCTACTAAAACTGGACAATTTATAATTGAAAATGAGAAAAGTTTTAAAGAGTTCATCTAGTTTTCAGTTTGTGTAGTTCATTTGCCAGCTCTTGGTGTCAGTGTTCACTGTTTACTCCTGCATGACCGGTTTGCCCAGCAGCTCATGTTTTGTTGAAAAGCAAGAGGGAAAAGAAAACCAGTCCATTCTCAAAAATTACAAGTTGAAAGTATCCTTTAGTGTCCCTTTAAGCTTTTTTTAGAAAAGAAATCATCAATAGACATCTACTATTTTTTCTTTTTTATTTTTTTCCCTTGACCCTTGTATTTCAGCCTCATTTATGCTCATAGGAGACTCATTCAGTGTGGGCATCTTTCATTTACTTACATGGGCATTAGATCAGGCCTGCCCTTGGCATTTCATGGCAGAAATTGTTATCAATGCCATGTTTTATTTTTACTGTCATAGCCCTTCTTACTGTCTGGGTCACTGCAGCCATGTATTATCATTCCTGGCCAAAGACTTGTGAGGGCTAAAACTAATATGAAAGACAGTGGATTGTGACATAGTGAGGTTAAAAATAAAGTGTGTGTTGGGATGAAATGCCAGGATTTGGGCTGACAACCTCTGAAATAAGAGACCAGAGGTCTTAGCTGCTGGCTGAGGTGAGAGCTGCAGAGGCACAGCATGGGTATCTCCTGGCTTTCCTCATCTGCTTTACCAAGTACGTATTGATGGTTCTGTAAAATTGTTATGTTAACACAGAATATTTCTTGGACAGACACATTTATGTTTGGATTTTCTTTCTTTACATTGAATATTCTGAAGAGTTCTGATCAACTGGGCAACCTAATAAAAGGCTGAAAAGGCATAACATTACTAGTATGGTAGGTTTTGTGGAAAATGTAGTCTATATGCATATGGTTTTGGTCACTTGAGGCAAGGTGTCTTCATCTCTCCTTTTGCTTTCCTTATGAAATTTTTTCAAGAGAAACTCTGCTGTGTTTGGCACTTCAAATGGATATAGTTTGTCCTGTAATTCTGTAAGCAGTTAATATGAGAAAAATTATCTAGATAGAGACCTAAAATCTAAATAGCTTTATACATCCAAAGTAATAAAGTAGGGTTTTTTTGGTTTGTTTTGTGGTGTGGTTTTATTGTTGTTTATTGGTTGGGTTTTGTTTTGTTGGTTTTGTTTTGTTTTGTTTGGTTTTTTTTTTGCAAGGAATCCATGCATGGAAACAACCTGAGCTTTATGAATCATCCTTTCTATTCCCAATGGGACAACTTCTGTATTCAAAGTCACTGAATTATATAAAGGTTTGTAGGTTCAGGACATATTCAAGCACCTCAATATTGATTAACTGTCTAATTTTGATATGAAAAATGGTGTTAAAACCACACAGGAATCAATTGCTGAATGTTGAAGTAGCTTATTTCCAGAGCAGATCATATTCATTTGCTGTTCTTTTTATGCTACTCTCTTTATAGTTGTATGGCTTATACCAATAGTTGACTTTTGAATGGTTTAGGATACTGTAGTTCAGTATTACTTTCTTATTAATAAAAGTGCTTTTGTTAAACTGTACTTTTATCAGTATACTGTTTACCTGATAGGGGATTAGCAGTCCTCTATTTGCTTTCTTTAAATAAAGAAGAATTTTATTAGGCCTGGAAAAATAATCATCTTGTTTGCTCTAGTAGGTTAATGCTGTTACTTTTGTGGGTTCTTGGTAAGCGTGTGGATGAAATGATGATGATACTAGGCAGTCATGTAAATATGGGGATACCATGCTATTTATCTGTTGTAGGAAAAAACTTGGTAGTTATGATTTCCTACCACAGCCCAACATGATTCTTCTGTTGTTTTGCTTGATACAGTTTGAAATACATTAACCTTAGATTTTAAAAAAACCTACTCTATACATGTGGCAAAGTAAACAGAATTTTACAATGCATTCTTTACTCTTTTTACACAGCAGAATTGTAAGTAAAAACAAGACTGATTTCAGGACTGTACACTGGACATACCAGAGGTGTAAACACATTGTCAGGTGCAAACAAAAGAGCTTAGAATAGATTTGCACTACAAAGCAATCACTAGAGTAAATAATATGTTTATGCCTATATGACTTTCTGTTGGTGCTTTATGAGGGTGTCCAGTAACTGTATTTCTAATGATAAAATGAAGTAATTTGTATCAATTTATTTTGCTCTACCAAATAATTAGCAAGTTCAAGATATTATTAAATGAAAGAATTTAACAGTTGCTTCTGCTGTTCTGTCCTTCTGACATTTTTAAAACCTACTTAAAGCTATCTCTATGCTCCTCTGGTGGTGCAGCTGAGACCCAAGGAGTGCATGTGGAGTAGTAAATCAGATATTATGTCACACAAGGCAGCCTGGCTTCCTAAATAGTGGCTTGCATCACTGCTTCCATGATAGAGATCTACCTGTTGTAATGACATAGCAGAAATGCTGGTAAGGAAAGCCGCCTTTGTTTCGTTCTCATACCTTCATCTAAACCTTTTTTAACACAATAGTGCTGTGCTGGGGTCTTGGATGATGCTTGTAAGGTGCACTGGATGTTGTACGACTTCTTGCAACTGTTGTTTCAAGGATTTGACAAGCCATCCGTGTGTGCATTCTCAGTTCTGATGGTTGTCTTACCGTGGTCTTTTTCAAGTGCTCTTTGAATCAGCCATCACTGTACATCAGTGGCTTCAGTGCAGAGGTTCAGTGCCCCATGCTCTCCCAACCATTATGCCTTAGGGAGGTGATGACTTGCTTCTGAGATTTTCCCTTTGTGGAATGAGCTTTGTGGGTGCCTTTGCTATGAGAGGACCCTCGGACCGTGCTCTGTGTCAGCACGTTCCTTGGGTGGTTTTCTCCTCTCCCCTCGGCTCTGCTGCCTGCTCTGGCTTGGCCTCGCTGGCTGATAGCACATACCAAAAACCTGACATTCTTGGAGCCACCCACAACTGGAACAGAATTTCATGGTCTGTGCAGTTCTGAGTGAATGGGGTGAAAGACAGGCAGTGTAATCTAGGGCTAAATATGACTCAGAGTGATTAATCAAAGATCACATGAAAGGAAAACATAGTTCTGTTCATTAAACACCTACTCAAGTAGGCAAACAAACAGCACTTCAGTGTTGTGCATGCACAGATGTGTGGTGTGTCCAGTGTACAGTTTAGAGATCAATCTTGCTCTTCTACCTGTAATTCTTCTCTAAAAAACAGCTATAGAATGGTAGTATAAGCTTCTGTGTTTGTTTTGCCTCAATCTGCAACTATAGGCTTAAGTAGCAAACTGTTTTTTCTAAATTTAGTTGGCAAACAACTTGTGATAGGATAGCAGCCTTTTTCTGTCTTCTGTGCTAGAATGTGTTTGAGTAGGGATGGTGAAGATTGGCTTTGACTTCTATCAGCACGAATATATTGCTGGCGATAACATATCATACGAGTGTGCTGCCTATCTCCCTGTATTGTTGTCTCTAGCAAATAGCAATTTTTCAAGGAAGGTCTCAGAACTTGCCCTTCTGTTAATAGTCTGGTGGAGAGTTTACATACCAGAAAAGAATCCTGATTCTTCAGTTGATAGCATATTAAAGGAGGTTTTTTTGAGCTTTGTGTTGGTTTTTGTAAAGAAAATTGGCATCTATCACTTGTAATATGTGTAACTAATAAATGTGAAATCGAAAACGTGACTCTTGGACAGTCACACATTTTTAAAGCACAAACAATGTGTATTGGTCTGCACCAGTTCTAACAAGCTTCCACTGCTTGGAAAACGTGGGGAGAGGCACTTTGCTCCTGTACAGAATACAAACATTAGGATACATACGTCTTCTTTGGAGATCATGGGGCTCCTTACCATTGCTTGTAACTTTTGGATTGCTGATTAACTGAGTTCCATTATAGCACACCTGCATCATATTCCATGTTATTTGTGTGTTTATGCAGAGTTATTTCTAAATAAAAGTTTTTAAGGTTATTCCATCACAAGGCATAAGTGAGAGACAGTGATGATAAAGAGCTTGATTCATATTATGACTAACTGCAGGTGAACATTGTTGTTATGCCTCATTCTCAGTGTTTCTGTGACTCAAAAAGGACTCCATTAAAATACCATGACATCAATAGAGTATTTTAAATGCATATGAAAGGATAAAGTCTAGAAATCATAAGACTATAAATATCTATCCATGTTATTTTAGACTAAATAAAACATTAGATCTTCTGAATTCCATTTATTCTCTGCATGGGTGAGACCTGATATCAAGCATACATCTTGCTTTCTGCCCCCCAGATGTAACATTTTTTCTTTTAAAATAAGTGTGAAAATTAAAAAAGAAACAATTTCTTTGGAAGAAAAATTGTATTAATGAACTCAGATTGAAACTTTGCAGCTACAGTGAGTACAAGCAATGCACTGCAAATCTGGCACAGAATGTTGACAGTGAAAAATTGTTAATCTCCTACTTCCTTTTTATTTGTTTACTTTCCGTTTTTTTTACAGGTTTTTTCCATTTCTTCTTATTTTATTGAGTCTTAAGAGTCTTACTTCATGGTCCACATTTCTGTGGTAGGAAGCAGTCATTGTGCTGTCTGCTGCCAAAGGAAATGGCCATTTGTTGATTTAAAAGAAGAATAGAGAAAGGGCTCTCCTCACCTTGAGGAGAAAGAGGGAATGGTGGCTAGGGAACACTGCTAAACATTTACAGTTTGAGGATCAAGGATTTTCAGTCTGTCTGAGTTGCTAAACTTCTTGTAGTTCTGGGTGGTGTTTGCCTTGTTTTGTGTTTCAGGGTTTTTTTGGCTGAGGGGTGGGTGGGTCAGCAGGGGGAGAAGACAGTGAAAATACGTGTTACTCACATTTAAAAATTTCCTTTACATTTTGAAGAACTGATCTTTGATTCTCATTTGGTCAAAGAAAGAGAGAGATTTGTCTTCCTCATTCTGTTCAGTTATGGCACCAAGCAAAGGAGCTCCAACCTACAGCCCTTTTGTTTTCTGAAACTCTAGTTGTCAAGGATCTTTGAATAAGAAGTAACAGGGTTTTAGATGATGAATCTCCCTATGTATGCTAGAGCAAGGCCAGTTGCTTATTGATCCCAACTACTGAAGTTTTCCCTGTGAAGCTGATTTATGTTTATCTTAAAAAACCCGAGTCAATGAGAGAAACAAACTGAACTCCATGTAAGAACTGATTTAAAACATACTCCAGCTTTTTCTTTCTCATCCTTACTTTTTGAAAATCTTCTGTGGATTCAAAAGGAAAGGGTGCAATCCTGCTCTTGCATGGAGGTGTATGCACTCTTTGAAGAAGAGAGTTGTGTCTGCTTTTGAATTGAGCTTCATAAACTTGCTGAGAAAATTCAGCTCAGAGGATTTATTTTGAAATAGTAGTTTCTTGGGTACTGAACCATTCATTTCCTAAAAGGATAAAGCCACCTGCTGACAAAACAAAAAGGAATAGGTGCTACTGATGATGCTCTTACCTGGGGCCAGGCTGTAACGTTGGTAAGTGTTAACGCTGTCTGCTGGAAAGCACCAGATCTGTCAGGCCTCTTATCATTACCAGAAGCAACACATTTGCCTCACTGGAAATCATAAACACAGTCTACAATTGGTTTTGTCTGCACTTCTACTAAATAAATGAATGATTATTATGTTTTCTCTGGCTTAGATACCAAACAAAAATGAAGGAAAATACTACATTCAGCTGAGAAGGTGTAGATAATCTTCATCTCTGAAGTGTGAAAGAACTGACACATAAAATTGCAGGTCTGTCAGCAAAGGATTGCTTTTTTGGTTGTGTTTTTTTTTTTTATTTTTTTTTTATAAGTACCTTGGAGTTGGAGAATTTATTTTTCTTAAGAAAAGAAGACATAAGAGACTTAAAGTATTTAGGCCCTAATGGCAATACTGGAAACAGCAGGTGGAGAAAGAAAACAGTGTTGTTCCAAATGTGGCTGTACAAACACTGGTTATGAGCTTAGAATGGGAATGAGAGGAAAGGCTTTCTTTTCCAGGGGACTGAGGTGCTGAGGCAGCTTTCCCATAGTGGTGGGGACAAAGGAGCAGTCGTCACTTTTAAGGCTCACAGTTGATACCGAATGTCATATACTGTGGGTGGAATGAAACAGGGGTCATGGGGTTGCTTATACTTTTAATCTTGTTTAATGTTGTTCTTTTAGGCTTCATTACATTCCTAAACATGTGATATTGAAGTTGTGTTATGTATTCTGGGAGTCTTACAGAGTGAGTCTTTGTGAGACTCTGGACAAAGCAACCACAGATATGATAGTTACTTACAGGCTCAATAACAATTTTGGAGTTTTGCATAACAGCTAGCAAAGAAAATTTATGTGTGAAGTCTAATTTTGTGTTGGAAAACTATTAGAAATGAGATTTATAGATGGTGGATAGTTATCTAGAATCTTGTAGTGAATGTGAAGCAATTACTTAGTTTTTCCTTCACAAGTGGTGTGCGTTTCCTTGGTGGAGGTGGAGAGGGAGGGAAAAGCCTTTAAGTGTTTGAAAGAGGTGATGAAACAATCCACATCTGGAACTTTAACAGTCTCTAGAAGAGAGAATTGTTGGATGGTTTGTCTTGATGTGGGTGTTTTGTGAGTGCACATCAGGTAATCATCTGCTTCATCACCTCCGTGCTGTGCTAACTGGTATCTACCTCAATTCCCAAGTTTCTAAAAATATCCTGTTCTTGCTGATCTCAATAAAAGCTTCATTTTCAAAAAGTGCTTGGAGCGTGGAGCTAAGCAGGCCTTCAGAGAGATACACAAAATGCTTGCAAATGTTTATAGCCCATCTTAGCACCTGTATGTGTTCTTCAGTAATGCAAGTCTGTTTCTCTTCTCTAAAGGTCATAAAAAATTGGAAATTATGATAGTGGATAACTATTTTGCCTTTAATCCATGAAGACAGAGTATGTAGTCTTGTGTGGGTAAGAAGTTCCATCTGCCAGTACTGTTGTAAATATTCCAGCAGTCATTCAGTTGAACTGGTTTTGAGTTTCAGACTCAAGAAATCTTTAGATTAATCTCAGAAGGTCCAGAAAAAAAAAATAATTAAAAAGTGGCAAATATCAACTAGTTCTGAGGTTTTAAGAATTGGATGGTTGTTTCTGAACACTGGTAACCTAATTTTTAATCTGATTATTTACCTTTGCTACGCGATTTTCTGAGAATTACTGAGCTCTGAAACGTACTGTGAAGATTTGCTGCTTGATTATAAGGCAGTTTAAGTGCAAAAATCTTATTGTCAGATTTCGTTGCTGCTATTTCTTAATATGTCTTGGGACAGATATGCTAATTTTGTACCATTAAAATGTGATTAAAAACCAGTATGCAATTTTTTTCAAGAAAATTCTAGCTTGGTCTTTTTTTGAAGTTGAAAGTTAAACTTTGAAGCAGGTGACTGTAGCTGATGTGAAAGTTTTCTTCAAAGCCTCAATTTTCCAAAGTAATGATTGGTCCTACTTCAGCTGCTGAAAACTAACCGTGGGATTTTATTTGTTTATGTTTGTGCATCAAAATGGGCAATGAAGTATTTTATCTGGATGAAAAAAAAGAAAGTGAAAAAAGTACTATTTTTCATGTTAAGTGGACTTTAAAAAAGGGACTGAGAAATGTGTGAGGCTTTTTTAGCATCACAGACCCCTGAAGCTCGATGACAATGCATTTATCCTTGGCCTAATGTATCAAATACTTCTTATGGCATCCTGGTTTGAGAGATATGGGCTGGGGTCTAACTGGCAGGGAAGCCCATCTGTTGGAAAGGACCAGCGGGTCCTGATGGATTGAAACATAAAAAGGGCCAGCAAGATGGTCAGTACCTGGCACACTTGCCCTGTGAAGAGGGGCTCGGGGAGCAGGACTTGGCCAGCCTGGAGAAGGGAAAACTTCAGAGCACTTGAGAGCAGCCCCGGTACCTGCGAGGAGATGGAGCCAGGCTCTTCACCAGGGGTTGTGGTGGGATCGAAGGTAACAGGCACAAGCTGGAATGAGAGTTTCAAACTGGAAGTAAAGAGGAAAAAAAAAATGAGGATAATGGAGTATTGGTACAGGTTGCCCCAAAGGGTTGTCTCTACCCTTGATGGCTTGTAAGGCCTGACTGAAGAAAAGCCCCAGGCAACTAGTTCCTCAGTTTGGTGCGGCCTGTGCTTTGAGCAGTTTGGATTAGAGATCTCCTGGTGTCCCTTCCAACCTGAATGATGCTATGGTTACACAATGTGAATTGGTAGAAAAGATTAATTTGATCCTTCCTGCACTGTTTTAGAAAAACATAGTTCTAGAAGAGTGGCATTGCTTCTGCCTTTGCCTGACAAGTCCCTGCAGTGGGAGAGTCAAGCCCTTGTTTCACATTCAGGATACCCATCTTGACTCTGCTGAGGAAGAGTTTGCTTTCCAGTGTGAGTGAGCTGGTCACTGTGGCCTGGCAAGACCATATCATTTTAATGCAGCCAGCTGGGTCCCTCTTCCTTTGTAGTTGCATATGAACTTATCCTGAAAGAAGCAATTTTTGTTTAGTTCCATGTAATCTTATTTTAAGGGACTGCCAGATAGAGCCCATCAGTTTGGTTTGGCAGTTGTAACAGTGTGGAAGGTAAGTGTGTAAAGACTGTTTCTTTCAGACTCCAATTTGGAATGTGTGTCACTGGTACCTGTTAGCTTTGCAAATAAGTGACTGGGCTGTTGCTTTTATAATTAAGTTTTAAAGTTTCTTCTTTCCTTCCTCAGAATTACAGTTGCATGATAGTTCAGTATTTTATTCTCTATGCTGCTTTTTAGAGAAGTTAATCCAGAAGAAGGTAGTTCACACATCATAATTTCCTAGAAACCCTGTTACTTTTGATACATAGAAAAACAGATCCCAGTAGTGTAGCATAAATTTGGAGATGTGAAGTAGTTTTCCCAGAAAATAAAACTTTATTTTGCACAGCATTTGTGGAAGAAGGTTTTTGAAGGATGCTTTTAACTTTAGTAGACACTAATTGCTGCATTCTACATTTCTTCTTCCTCTCTAGTTTGATGCCAGTTGCTGGTTGCATGGAGGTAAAGTGCCCATGTGTGAGAGGAATGGGGAATGTGGTGAACTTTCAAATTACAGAGTGAATATTTTGATATTTTTCGAAATCCTAGTTCCAGCCTAAATCTTTGTGGTATGTAGTGGTACCCAAAATGTTTGTGTGTGGTAGGATGTTTTGGGTTCTACATTTAAGATACTAGAAAAGTTTCTGATTTTTCAAGGGATGGATATTATAGTTATGAAAATGAACTGCTTTAAAACGTCTCATGCCCATGCCCAAACCCCTCCCTCAATCACCATCTGTACTGGAATAAATTAAGCATTGACTGTTTAGTGCAATCTGAGAATAGGAAAGTGTGAGAATCATCATGATAGTGATTCAAATCATTACTACAAGAGAGCAGCCTAATCAAATTGCTTTGTTGGGCAGGAGAGGACAGGACCTAAACACTGAAATTGAAAAGGACTCATGATAATCTTCCAAAACCAGGATTTCACTGTCATTGAGATCTGCTCCAAACATTGAAAGGAGCAGTAGGATTGAAAGTAAAGTATCACCACCTTTATATCTTAGTACCTTTCAAAGAAGCTTTTTTATTAAAGTATTTTATAATCACAGTAATTTATTAATCAGAAGTAATTAGCTTTTCCAGCTTTAGAGTCATTAGTCACAGAAGTCACATATCCTAGAGAACATGGACCAGGAGTTCTTACATATGGGAAAAACATGGTGCTGCCTTTATGGAAATGGAGCTTTCCCTGTGTTCTTTTGTATTAGTTAATAGAAACTCTCCTTGAAAGGAAAAGGATACTCATCAAAGAATGTTTTATGAAACAGAAAAACAGAACTCATAAACCCTGTTGGATTCCAAGAGTTATTACATTTTACATCATATACAGTTTATTTTTCCAGATGCCAAGTTCAAAATAATGTATTTTTAATACTACTTGTAGGATTCTACAGATTCATAATAGCACGTGACGTGTTAATGTCCTCTGTAACATCCTACTGGTCATATCCAACTGTGATAAACAGTTGTATATGCTATAAAAGTGACATCTATTATATAAACAAAGATAATGCAAAAGGATACAAACAATCCCTTAAATTTGTAAAGACTGTTGCAGATCTTGAATGTTAATTTAAAGAAAAAAGTACATGTTAATGCTAAGTTTATGCTTTCAGTTAATAGTCCTTTATTCCTTCAGGAAAAAAATCAAGCAGCTATACTTTAAATGAATTTAATGAACTGCAAAGACTGACATTTTCACTATAAAAGTCACACTTCATTTAATGAAGTAGTTAAATATTGATGCTATATTAAAATACAGGCTGAATAAAATTGGCAATATGGTTTTCAAAATAAGAATTTAAGCTGTGTTTTTTCTTGTTATATTGAAAATTTCATGAACTGAGAGAAGGGAAATACAACAGAATATCTCCATAATAAACGGAAGGTACTTTGTTGAAATAACATTAAGGTTGAAAGACACAAACCTGTAAAAGCAAGAAAATCAAGTCACTGTACTCTCAACTCAGTGTCTTTGTGCTTAAGCACTGAATCTTTAAATAGATGGATCCAAGATTTTTACCATTGAAGTGCAGTATTTTCTAAAATTCTTGAAAACAAAGACAGATTGTAACCCTGTGCTACAGGTGGTACATAAAAGGCCTAGACATGTGTTTACCCAGGATGAATAGTTATACTGTGATATTGTTTGATCTTAATTCAAAGTACTTGTGTTTTAAGTGCTATGATTTTGATGGCAATATTCTGGCAAAGCTCTGTTGCCTGTGTTGTGGTTTCCATGCATTTCCGTCGGCATAGTTTGAATTTTCAATTTAATTTTTATACCTGTACTTTCACCACAATGCCATAATATTGACAGTGGATACAGGAATATTGCTGACAAACGTGGCCATGGTTGTTCCCGGCTCCAACACCTCCATGATGGTAAAGGGAAAAGAAAACAAGAATGAATGTTACCACAGATGCAAGTGGGACCAATGATTGAGTGGTGATACGATTGTCTTCACTTTGATGGATTGAATTATGTTGTACTGTACTTCATAAAGCTGTACCAATTCTGACATCAGGCTTCTGTGTATAGTAAAACACTGAGGATGACATCTTTGGCTCATTGAAGTCAATGGCAAAACTCACATTAATTTCAGCCGTCTGTAATTTCATTCTCGGTAGCTGACTTATAAAACAATGGCAAATTGATTTAGTACATTTTTTTTTCCCCTTGGGAAAGATCTCTGCTCCATGTAAAATGATTTGTCTTTTGACTTTCATGCTCTTACTTTGAAAATATGAATTTTAATTCAGGATAAATACAGTCTGATTTTTCCCCTATACCTATGGTCCCGTAAGCATCAAAGATGGTGAAAAAAAGTGGAGCTATTTTGAAAGTGGGAGGTTGCATTTATAGTTATATACACAATTGCTAATTGAAACTGCTAAGGAAGGCAGCTTTCCTGTGGAAGACTAGCAAATTCTTTCTGTGACTAGCAGCTGTCAGGTGTGGTCTCTACATGTGTTGTTGGAAACCTCGTTTAGGTGTTTGGGTTTTTTTCATTTATGTGCAAACATCTCCAAAACAACAACAAAGAAAACATTGAAATCTGAAGAACTAATTATATAAACATATTTATATTTGGAATACATGCGACATTTGTGTTTATGATAGTGATTTTCAAAATTGGTCGTAAGATGCCAGATCAGCATCTAATTGTATAGTTATTTCTCCTGGTATTTTGCCGCAGCAAGCACTGAAACATGAACTACCGAATAGAATATAAAATGTTGTAGGGTATTATATAAAATCACTGAATTTTACCTAGAATTAATAGAGCATTGAGAATTTCTTCCTCTTCTAGACATCATTCCAGAAAAGAGAAGGAAATAGATGTCAAATATGTTTATGCTCTTCATTGTCCTAAACTAGTTCAGGTTCTGCCATACCCGTGGCTCTTGGTGCCTGATCTGCTTCCTGCTTAAGGCAGCAGTCCCAAGGAATGGAAGAGTCACAACCCAACAAGGAACACATGGTGACATGTTTAGGAATCTGTGTCTCTATGCTGGTAAATCTTTAATGGAAGAATTGTGAAAGGAACTTGAGAGAAGGTGTTTCTATACTGCAGATATTCAGTAGTTACGTATTAGAATCATAATAGTAAAACTGTGGCAGTGCTGCTGTCTTTAACAGTAGTATGGGGAAAATGTTTTATTAAACACTAATTTCACTAGTTATTTAAGAAGTAGCTGGCTTTGCACACATTAATCTCTTTTTCTTTTTAATTCAAGGTTGATGGTCTAGGTCTTACACATTGTATTTATGAATAGGGCACTCAATAACTATGCAAAATATCTATTTCTCTCATGGGAATCTGTGCTTTGATATATTCTGATCCTTATTAAATTTAAACAGGATCAAATTTATACAGCTTTGGCAGAGATTTATTAAAATACACTGAGTGGACAGCTTGTGGTAGTGCAGTGTGCTGTAATAACATATGCCTCTTACCAGAGAATAGTAATTATTGAGAATCAAATAAATCTGTAGGAGGTTAAGTATATATGGAAAAGATATCAATTGTAGTTTTCTAGAACCAGACAGAAGTACTGTCTGAAGATTTGTTGCTGTATAAAGAAATGAGCCACCCTTATAAAACCCTAAATATTTAAAATGTCATTTACCAACAAAGCTAATGTTCATCCAGTCTTCAAAAAATGTTAATGACATTTGCTCAGTAGCATTAAATTCATTATTTAGTGCTCTTCATCTGCATAAGCAGCTATTCACATTTATACCAAGATTTATTAAATGTAATTGAAAACTGTTTGTTACAAATTTCTGTGAATTTATTTTCTTAATCAGAATCATTGTATCCTTGGAAACAAAAGTCCAGAATAATGGTTGTAGATTTAACAAAAAAAAATAAATATTAATGTTAAAAATATATCATGTCTATCATTCATCCAAAGTTCAGCACTGATCTGTTTCAGCTTAGATTTAAATTATTGTATGTGATAATTTCACTAGCCTAAGAACTGAAAAATTGATAGCTGGTTCAGGAAAAGCAGTAACTTCTGGCATAGCCTTGGTTTTGATGAAGCTCCTGTTATTTTGTGATACAATCCTTTGGAATTTCAAAGCTCGAGACTTGTAAAAATGGTGATTTTTTTTTTTTTCACTAAATATGGAAAAAAGACAAACCAACCGTCGGTGGGTGGGTGTGAGGGGAACAACATATATCCATGCCTTCAGTGCTCCTAGCAGAAAGATTCCTGGTTACAGGTTAAGACAGGAGAATCTGGTAGAATGCATTCAAGTTTGTGAGTCATGGGGAGGTTGCCCAGTGCTTTCGGAAACACAGCAGAGCCAGGGGGTTCAGAGTCTTCTGTGCTTTGGATCTTCTAAGCAAATTTTCTTGGGAAGGCCACAAAAGAGGTTTCTTCAGATACCACCCAGGTTCCTTCGGTTACATACAGAGTTTGCTACCTTATTTTCCATCAGACTTCTCTACTGATGAATTCAATCTAAAATAGATTTGGGTTTGAAGCAGTAGTTGAAAATCTGTAGTTTTTGTGCTGGAGTAATTCGGAATAAGCCATTATCATGATTTTTACAGTTCAAGGGTGTTTGAAATTAGCAGTATCCAAATAATTCTGTATGTGTATGGGTGTGATGCAGCACTAAAGCAACCTTCTGACTCTGGGCTTTGCTAGAGATGGTTTAATCAAATAGAACTTCATTTAGACTATTCTACTTCCATTTCTCCCTGTGGCATGAAAGGAATGGAGTAATTTCAGCAGGAAATGTATTTCTCTGGGCCTATTGTGTTAAGACAGTGACTTTTCTAAAGAAAATGCATTTAGATAGAGATTATATTTGATTTAAAACTACTACCATCAGAATTCCTCTGCATTTTATTATGAACATCTAGTGAAAGCTGTCTAGTTTCTTCGTAAGAAATTTAAAAGATATTAATTTTGGTAAAAGTTTTGTAAGTCTTTATGCTTGAACAGTTGCATCCTTTTTAAAAAAAATCGCTGATTCACACTGATGTGCATGTGATAGAAATCTAGTTCACTCCTTATCAAACTCATGGTGGTTCTTTTATGAGTCCTTTGTCCTGTTCTTCTTTCCTCCTATGGTTCCAAACATAGCTCAAGATTTTCCTAAAAAAACTGATGAAACCTGATTACTTCAAGCAAGCAAGTGTATTCTCATAAAATAACATATGTTCTCTTTCTATCCTTTATTATAAGAGAAGAAACATCGTGTATTTGTTAAAATAAAAGTCAGGGCATTTGAGTTCCAATCGCATTTCAGTTATTACAGGGCTGTGTGACCTTGGGCAAGCCGTTTGTTGTGCCTGTCCCTTGCTGACTTGTTCCATGAAAGTAGAGATGATAATAAGTAGGGACCTCCTGGTAGTGCTCTGGAACTCAAGTCATGGTTGTTGTGTTGGGCACCAGAGACCTGCCCAGGCACTACTGCAGGCGTTTCTGCACTTTCATGCATATTATGACTGTCTAGCCTGTGTTGTTATATATGAGATACGTATGTATATATAATGTATATCAGCAGGTTTGACTGCCATCCCGTAGAATTATACTTCACAATGAGCCATCTTTTGACACTACTGAAATTTTTGTTTCCACTTGTGATTATAGTAGAATAAAGGGGTAAAAAGTAGGAGCGAATTCTGTATCTTAAATCCACAGGTGTTTTGACTCAGAATTTTTATTTCTGTGGGTGTCAGGATTATTTTTTTTAAAAGTAGGTATGCTGTAACAATGTACACATGGATTTTAATTTATATGGGGTTAATAAAACTGATTATGCTGAAAAGGGGAATTGTAAAGTAAAGACTAGAATAGCAGCCTGCTTAGAATATTATGCAGATAGCGATTCTGTATGGTAGAGAACTACCCAATTGTCCTAAAATTTCACATTTAAGTCTGTATGGAGTCAAGTAATTGTGGGACAGAACTGGGAATCAAATGTGCTGCAGCTGTAAAAAAACGTTCATCTTGTCTGTTAAATATTTATAGGTCAAGCTTTTCATTTTCTAAGCCAATTAGAGAAAACACAATGTTTTGCAACTTATTCCTGTTGTGTTTTCTTTGAAATATACTAATTTCCTTCGGTGCAGTATAGATGAAGGAGCCCTTTGCTTACAAACAGACGTAAGACAGTTTCTAGCTTAAGCACAGGAAATTTATTGATATAAAAGGTAACTTTATTTATTGATGGAGAGTAGCCACATTACGCTTGTTTGTATTTACTTTTATTTAATCTGATATATTATAAAAAAATTAAATATTCCAGGTTTTTAAAGTATTTTAGAAGGGCAATCATCTTTTGTAATGATTTCCTCTTTTAGTGTCTCAGATCAAACATATTGCGATGAGATATTAGGCTATGAATTTATTCATTCATCACAGTAAATCAGGTTGGCAGAGTGACATATAAAAGATCATCATCTGTATTAGTATCTTCAGGGTCAAACAATCATATTGCATCTTACTTTGAATTGTTGCTACTGGCTATAGCTTTACTACAGGCCCTGAGAGAAAGGAGGATTCTTAATGGTATTGAGGGGATTATTAAGGATTTTGAAAAATGAACTTTTTTGTATTTTTAACTAAAATTTCTCTTGACTGCAGTAGTTGGATGTTTTGTATAATGCAACAATAAGGTTTGTTTGCAGATGTAAAACAATTTATGTAATAATTACATTGAGTGTTTTGTGCACATTCTATGAAGACAGTGTAAGCTAAAGGCAATAGCCTTGTACTGTTTGAAGACAGCTAAATAATTGTTCCGAAATGTCAGTGGCTGTGACATTCTAAAAACACTGACTTTCTCTTGAGTAATGTCTATTTCATCTCAGATTCACAATGATTAATTAATAATGCTGAGATAGGGAAAGTTTCAATTTGAAGATAACATATGAGGTACAAGATACTAATTGCTCCAAAGATAACATGCTAATTAGAAGGTTCATGCACAGTTTTCTAAGGTTAACTGTACATTGAAATACTTGGAATAGAAACCTAATTATAATCTAGTATTTTGAGAGCTGTGTTTTCTGCAAAGGTAGCGTTTGTGCTTTCTGATTTGCTTTTCCTGGGGATGAATTATTTGTGCAATGTTCCTTTTGCAGTGAAGGTAGTTCAAAAAGGAAACAGGCATTGTAAGCCAAGGATTTAGAGCAGTATAAATAGTTCTGTGTTGAGTATTAGTTCCAAATGCAGTTGCGAAGATTGTCTCCAAATAAATAAAGTTGGTTTTGAAGAGAAACAAAACACAAAGCTCTCACATCTTAAAAAGGGAGTTGTTTCTACCTGTTTGATGCTTTATATTTAGGTGGAGGAATGATGCACAGTGTATGCAAGGTAATTGATAGAAGTGTTAAATATCAGTGCCGACAGTTTACGTGGTGATCTGGAGTCTGTCCCTGGGCCAACCTCTGTCTCGTTGTCTTAGCAAAAAAACGGAAGGAGAAAAATACAACTCCTGTGGCTGTCCTATGATTTATTCTGTTGCAGTGCAATTTTCCAGCACAGCAGTTCCTACTGTTCCTTCCTCTGTCCTCAGCAACCTTTTGGAAGTTTCAGTGTCACCTTATCCAGCTCACAGGAGTGAAGCAAAAGCTTCTGGCTCTGGAGAGCATTTGCTTTCATCTGCAGGAAGGCTGCATGTCAGCACTGGCTCCAGGCACCATGAGATTGGTCTGCCACTTGTGCCATGAGTAGTGCAAATAGATATTGTATGTAATGCAAGTGTCGTGGTTTAAGATACAAAGGTTATCTCACACTGAACATGCATGACTTTGTATTGTTCTCCATGCAGGGCTATGCAGAGGAGATAGACCTTTATGTTCTTCCTGGATTAAAACCAAACCAGCAAATTCACACCAGAATAAAACTAGATTAAGTGGTAGTGAAGTGGGTTCTGAATTCTTACCTGCATGAAGTAATGGCTCTGGACATTGACTGTGATCTCACACCAGTGTTAGCGTTCGTTCTTTGTTGGCTCGAAGGGAGCAGCCGTTCTTAGGCTCTATAAACCACTTATTCACTAACTGAAAGTGCAGAGTAGTATCTCTTATATTTTAAATCATCAAGGTGAATAATGGAAAAAAGTCTCTGTGCAAGAGAATTAAGCAAATATTTAAAGAACATAAAACTTCAGTCTTGGCTTTCTCCAGTGCTACTGTAGGCAGCAGCATCAGCTGCTGCTCTGTGCAGATATATTTGAGTCACACACAAATACTGCATGTACAGCTAAAATAGCTTCATATCCCTAATAATGAGCATTGTACAGTCATGCTTGTACTAAGGAAAAAAAAGAAGTCTTATTTGAGTCAGCCAGATCAGTTACCAGAATAAAATACATCAGTAACTTCTTATGAGTGCTGATTCTGTAGTGCCAAGAACCAATTCACCAAATAATTTTTCTGCCATTTAGAAACCTGAATTGTTGAGAAGTTTATATCCTACTATGTCAGACTGAGGTCTAGAGAGAAAGCATCTAAATCCAAAAGTATGGGCTTTAAAATTCTCTGCTTCAGTGTTCTTTTCCCCAAAGTCCATAAGAACCTGTAATCTTTCTCAAAAGTCTTTATATCTAGAAAAAATTCTTGTGTTTCTACAGTTAGCCAGCAATGCCACCATTTTGCAGAAGGCCTGGTAAAGGGAAGACCACAGCTGATAAGACCCAGATCAAAGGCAAGAATCAAAGGACAGTGTTTTGCAGATCTAGCCCTAAGCCAGCAGAAGGGGACTTCATGTTTTAAATGTGGCACTGGTACACTTAAGGAGGAAACAAATGCCAGTGTATCTCCAAAGACAGGCATATCTGAACTCAGCCTGTAAGCATGTGTCTTTCTGTTGTTGTTTTTGGATGTCTAACAAACCTTACAGAACAGAAGTCAAAGCAAATATCAAGTATTATTTTATAACCAGCAATTTGCTGTAAATAGAGGCTGTAGAAATATTACCACTTCTTTTTTTCCGCCTTTACCAACTGGGTAACGTACAACCTGGTAGTTAAATTTTGGAGCCCAATTTACCCTTATCCTTATAGATTTAAGTGCTTTTGGCTTATTTACTTGACCTTTGGAACAACAGTCCTTCAAGTTTTTTTCCTACTTAGATTTTAGTGTTACCTCAAATCTATACCCTGTGATGTTAGAAATTTTACTGTTTTCGTTAGACACTCCGGGCCAAGAGTTACAGAGAAGTTCAGTAAGTTGATCAAGGTCATGCAGACTCAGGTGGCAGAATTAGGAATTGTAAATATATTTCCTTAGCTGTAATTCCACCCTTCCTTTCCTAGTAAGTGTTTTTTAGCCAGATGTAGAAACCTATAGGTAACTCCACTGAGACAGTAAAACATGTATCAGTGGCTTCCAGGGAAGAAATTAAAAAGCTACCTTGGATTGTAATCAGTAAAAGTCCCCAGCTGGTTACAGTTCCCTGGGCTTGGGAGAC
Source organism: Manacus candei (assembly GCF_025592945.1). NCBI lineage: Eukaryota > Metazoa > Chordata > Aves > Passeriformes > Pipridae > Manacus > Manacus candei. The sequence continues at coordinate 5,189,129 of NW_026138113.1, read as the reverse complement.
TGCACTGTAGAATTAAAACTATTTCCCCTGCCCTTGGCACAGGTTGGGTTTTGCTGGGTTACCCCATTTGTGTCGCTGAGGCCTCTCTAACTCTTCAGGGAATCATGTTCAAGAAATAAATAAAAGAATTTGTCTTCCAAGAGTAGTGATTCCAAATCAGTCCTAACAGATGTGAGAATACTTCTTGTGCCAGAAAAATTAAAAATGCACAGGAATATGTTCCTGTTGGTTATTGCTTAGGGATGGAGAAGCTGTCATATATGATTTTAACTTAAATGGCACATACCTATTTTTAAGAAAAAGCTCAAAGTGAGCATACATAGACATACAGATTCAAATTAGTGAAGTTATGTGGGGTTTTTCATAGGGTATTTGTACTTTTAGTGAAGTGCATTTAATTGGAGTGGACATTGTTTAAGTGCTCTTTTCTCTTCTGCTTTCTAGAACAGACAACATCCAATAAGGTGCAAATTAATTTCCTCCAAAATAAAGATAGCTGAACAACCAACTATTTGCTGAAGCAGTAAAAGACATATTATCCTATGCAAATCAAATTTCTGCTTACGTTTTTTTCTTATGTAGACTTCAAAATTCACTAAGCCCTGTAAAAAAAGGTAATGTTTATGAATGTTTTCCTGAAAAAATACTGAACTATGTTCTGCTTCACATTGCATTAAATTATTCTCTTGGCATTCAAAATACTGCTTTTTTTCAAAGCAGCTTATTTGTAGCATCTGAATTTTTTAAAATAAAGAATCCATGTTTCATAGTCAATGACATCTCGAGTCTTTTCAGCCTGGGGATATCTGGGTAACAAAAACTTGATATGGTTGGTTCTTCGGATCACCAAATGCCAGAATTCTCCATTATTCATGGTTGATTTTTTTTTTTTAACAGTGTGGTTCCATGTAAGGAAGATGCTCTTCTGTAGACAGTCCTTACTGTCTTCTCTACAGAAATGAGTTTGATGATATTTGAAATAGAATACTGAAAGAGCTTATTTGAGTGGAATGGGCTGAATTGTCCTGTCCCATTGAGCAAGTGATGGTTAACACATTGCACGATGGTGTAACAAATTTCAGGCTTTGAAAATAGAGCCTTTAGGGCAGTTTACTTGACTATGGTAACAGCAGAATTTAGGGCAGTTATCTAAAAGCTCAGTCTTTCAGTATTTCACAGAGATTATTGTTTTGGAATCGTTGTCCCAGAGATCATTATTTCGTTGTAGCAGAGGTTCACATCAGAAGATTTGGAATATGGTTTTTCAAGGAGTTACTGTCTTGGCAAGTCGTAAACAGATGTTTTGGTTCAAAGCTGGCGAGTGTGCTGCATGAAGATACCAGTCAAATTCCATGTTAACAGAATATTCAAGGGACAAAGGACCTTTTCTAGCAGCTTTTGATCAGCTCCCTCTAAAGGAAAGTGCTGTTATGAGTATTACTGCAAACAGTGTGTCAGTGGCACTGTCCTGGAAATGATCATCAGCAACTTGTAGCACAGCATGTCATGTCAGAAGTGTTACAGCCAGTGTGGAAGGTGTTTGGTAGGAAAAAATCTATCTGAGAGCAGTTTAAACGAGCTGTAACAAGAGCTAAGGCAGATTAAGCTACTACAATAAATGAGGAAGAGATGCTCAATGAAATTGTATCCTGAGGACAACATGTGTCAGATGCAAATCTATTACTGCCTCTAAAGAGAAGCAGTGTGGGTTTTTTTAATTTTGTTTAAGTGTAATAAACAGTTGGTGTAACTAACTGGTTTGGTGATTCAGGGCTGATTATTGGGGAGGAAAAAAAAAGAAACTTGAATTTTTAAGTATCGTAGTTAGAACTCAGCTGTGTAGACCACAGGAGGGATATATCATCATTGTTATTCTCAAGGAGTGCAGCAATGCCTACCTGCAAGTAGTTGAAATAGTGGACAAACAATTGTCAAAATCTGGGTTTCTCTAAGCCATACCTGTGAATGAGACTGATGCAGACCATCTGAACTCGCTCTTCCTCATAGGCCAGGTTGTTCCAAGCATACCAAACATAACTTGGATAGAATTCTTTCCTTAGCAGGAACTGGAAACATGCTAGGTATAGCTCTCATGAAAGTCAATGACTTTCTAGGCATGATGCTATGAAGTGCTTAAATTCTGAATGTGTCCATTGAAGTCTTTCCTTGCAAGATTTTTTTATTGATGCACATTTCATAACTGAGTTCAGTATCACAATGCAGTATCACTGTATTTGTTAAAAGAATCAATGTGTAAAAGGCCTATTTTAAAGAAGGGAAGGCTGTACCTGTGCATACATAATGGTTTGAAAGTCCAAGACTACATCATATGAGCAGTTTGTTCTGACAGCAGAAATTAGTATTCACTAGGTGATTAGTTGGCCTTCTACCTTATTCTTTTTAATGTTATAGTTACTATTAAATGCTTTCCTAATGAGTATTTCTGATGTCCTGCTAGCATAGCAAGCAGCTCTATAGTCCACTTCAGGTATAAATGAATTTTCTGTGTTTTTTCTCCTTGATGTCAGCTTATGTATTGTAATGATAAAGAGGAAGAGAAAAGCCATGACTGCTTAAGTTTTCTTCTTCTTCGTACTCAGCAGTGCTTTAAACATTTTACAAAAGGGACGAGAAAACTTATTACTTATTCCTTTTTTTTCTACTTGTTTTTTTTCTACTGGAATAGCTGTGTTGGGAGGGGACTTCAAGGGCCTTAATCTTAATGTCTTCTTCAACAGTAAGAATTTCTCTCTTTGAATTTTGTGGAACTATTGTAAGTTCACTCCTTGTATAAAATTTCAGATTTTTGCCGTTGTTATAACCTCTGCTAATGAAAATGTCCATTAAAGTGTCACAAATATTTTAAATGCATATTCATGCTGTGCTTGAAATCCGGCACATCATTTTCTTAACTAAACCATTAGCATTGATATATACTGTTACTTTGCAAATCTTCACTTCAGCAATTTGTACATGTCAAATTTAACCACTGCACAATACCTAAGAATAATAAAACCATCTGAGTTTAGTGCTGTCTATACACACAGCTCTCAGTATCTCTTCTGATGCTTGATAACAATCATGCTGCTAGATATGTTTTCCAGTGTATAATGCAGAACACAGGTCACCTATTCTAATCATGGCTTCTCAGAACACAAATCCATTAACCTGTAGTGATAACCCTGCCGCAAAGACTCAACACAAACAATGCTGCACTAGGAATGATAGAGTTCATGACTGAACTGCATTTGAAAGGGCATTCTGAATAAACTTAAGAAAGTAGCATAGAAAAAAGTTAATGAAATTTAAGATGAGTTGCCCGTGGTCAAGGCACAACTGCTTCCTGAAGTTTCTTCTCAGAGGAAGACTAATTCCAGCTAGGATATTGCACTAATGTATGCACAGCCTAACTCAGTGTAGAATACTTTTCCTTTTTTCTGAAGAGGTTTAGCAAATACTTTTACATGTTGCTTCAGTGTCACTCAGTCTTGAAGAATTGAAGAGCCACTTCATCACCAAGAGCCAGGGAATAATTCTGGCATGACAGATGATGGTGTTGGTAAAGCTGACATTATCATAACACATCGTCATCGGTTTTGATGAAACATTCCCCAGCACACATCAGCTTGCTGAGGTGAAAATCGACTTCACTTCTTATATCTGTTGTTTGCTTGGTATTTTTTTCCCTTCCAACTCTAACATATCGGGGTTCTCCCTAAATATATGTATGGCATCTTGGAAGCAGATGAATTGATTGCTTTTTTTCCCTTTATCAGGTCTTCAGAGACCTAAGGATAGTTTCTCTGACATACCTTTTTAGACTTTCATGTAACATTGTATCTCTTGCTGTAGGTGGGATTTATCACCTTTGGAGCTGTGTTGAGATCTCTCTCACTTTTGTTTTTATCAAAAGTTCTTTGAAAACTGCTTCAGGTCTCTCTTTTTCATTGTTTAGTGTTTTGATTTTTCTAGCTCCCCACCCTGGCAAAGTGATTGTTTTGATTTTTTTAGCATTAGGCTTCATTCAGGAACTGATTACGGTAAAATATCTGTAAACAGAGACTCCATTTAGAGTAGTTTGTTTCATTATTAACTTGATATTAATCTTTTGGAAGAAGTCACCTCAGACAAAGAGAATTGGCAGACTTATGGATGATTTTGAGAACCATTGGATCTACAAGCTCACATTTCCAAATTGTTTTATGTTGAGAATCAACTCTGTGCAGCAGTCATAAACTGTCCCACACGTGAAAACCCCTTGTGAAGATCTCTGTCCTCACAGAAACATTCATTTATTCTCGAGAATGATCTGTCATTCAAAGAAAGTGGCCAAGGCCAGTTAAGGAAACGTGACAAACTTTAAGCTTGGAATCAATGCAGAGTGCCTGAAATTTTCAGCATCTCAGACAAGCAAATAAGACAGAATCCATCCCATTTTTTTCCTTCCAAAGAGGAACTCAGTGTATATTGATAAAGGTATTTGCACCCACGGATGATAATGCAGATAATACCAACACATTGTAATAGTGGCTCAGGTGAAACCTGATGCCACCAAAGGCTTTCTCGTGGATTGTCTGGTCTCTTGTACAAACCTGGTGAAAAAGTGACCAGGGATTATTGTGCAGTTTTTCTAACGCTGACATAAGAACATGTAATGATGATCAAAAAGAAGCTCAGATCAGCATTCCATCTTACAGACAAGCATTCCTTATGTTATGCAGGGAAGCAGACCACCTTACCAGCAGTTACTTAGTTACTACCGAAGCCTAGCCATGACCATGACCTGTAATGCATTCCCTGGTCAAGAAATTAAATGTACCTACCATAACTACACCTATGTGAGGTCTGTTTTTTTAAATTGTACATCTGTTCATAATTTTTCTTGTCCACACTTTTGGGAATGCTTTCAGATTTTCAGCATAATTTCTGATGCTTGCAGAACCCTTTAAAATTATAACAGAGAATAAGGTGTTCTATGTTTTTTGCTTGAAGTCAGGTACACTTTGAATGCTTTTAAAAAGAAAAGTTTGAGTGCTGTAAATCCAGCTTAGCATGACTGAAGTACTTGACCATGAAAGGACTCTATTTGATTTGTGGCAAAGTCATCTCTGTTCATTTTTGGTGGTCACAGTGAAATCCATCTTACCTCTGTATTGTGTGTACCTATTTTCTGTTTGATTCTGCCGTCTTTACTTCCATTCAACAATGTTTTCCTGGAAGAGTAAGTCCCTGGTGTGCTTAGCAGCTGCATGGAACCACTCATGTAAGACCTGATCAACGTGAAAAAGGGTTGAAGAACTTCCTGGCTAAAAGAAATCTATGTGGGTGTATTTTAATTGCTACATTACCATGACAGTCTACAATATTTATAATTCTAAAGGCTTCTTTGAAAAAGGAAAGATAAGCGGCTTGTGTGCAATAGAAAAAGAGTCAATACATCAGATGCTTGTCAGATAAACATTGTAGAGCTAGCCTGACAAAGGTATTGCAATTGCATGAATCTCTGAGACAGTTTTAAAGTCAAAATCTTAATGCTTTTTGGTGCTTTTACCTCTTCTGATTTCCCTAAGTGATCATAAAGTTATGGAGTCTTTCTAGGAAGTCTCTAAGAATCCTGTTAGGGGCTTTTTATTACATGGCAAATTCATACTGAATTGGTATTCATTTTCACCATTACAGAATAATCAAATCAGTGCTGTCATTATTATACTGTTGAAAAAGAAAATAATGGGGATGTTATGTAACACTGCTAACGTGATGAAGCACTCCTATTAGGTGGGTTTAGGAATGCTGTGGCTGCTGGTTCCAGCCTCAAACAGCGACTGGGGGAGGAAATGGAGGGCGTTCCGTTTGTGGCAGGAGGTTCCGTACGTCCTCGCTTCGACGTGTAATTGTCTTCTGATGGCCAAAAAGGGGATTGCTTTGCCCACCTGTGCTTTCTGCCAGTCTGTGCTGTTAGTTCTGCTGTTAGTGCTGTTAGGGCTGTGTGGACACTACTGTTCCTACTGTCACACATCCGGGGCTGCGAGCTCCTGTTTTCATCGTGATGAGCATCTGACGGTTCTCTCTCCAGAACTCCTGTATTCTTTTGTGATCATCCAAGTTGTTTTCCAAAAAGGGAATAAAGCTTTTAGAGCACGTTGTTAGAAAGTACAAGCAGACCCCGAAAGGTTCAAATTTGACAGGGATGTTGGGAGGCAGGTCAAGTGACTGCCTAATGAAGATGAATGGAGAAAATTGCTGGTACAAGAATCACGTGGTGGGCGCTTAGCCCAGGTTGCTGAAAGTGTGATGGAATCTCACGGCTTCATTTATCAGTGTCATATTTGGGCTAAAAGTGAGCAGTATTGTTCTCATTTCTTCCAGATGGATAGGTCAACTTTAATATTTATTGCTCTTGTAGAACATTTGTTTGATGTATTTCCATTAGCTAGGCAATAATAGAAAAGCAGTGGAGAGAAACATAAAACAGCTCCCTTCCTCTTCAGCTGAAATATGGCATACTCTAATGTGTAAATATTTCTAAGACTGTCACTGATTTTTTAAAATTCTTTATTTATTTGATTACATGATCATATGTATCAAGGAGTTTTATAAAAAATAATTGAAAAGCACAAGGAGGAAATATAAAATATTTGACTTTTGGTGTGTAATTTTTAATCTTTTAATTTTTCATGAGCTTATAATGCCTTTCAAGAGTGGCTTTTGCTTAAGAATGTCAACTTTGTGTAGAGAGAGAGGAGACACAATAACGATGTATTTGCAGGACTGTTATAAGTCTGGAAGTGTTCTAACAAAATCGACTTAAAATATTGGATTTCTGAAATGGAATATAAAAATGTTTATTTCTGTCACCTTCTTTTACTTAATATCTGTTCTCACTAATTACTTTCTCTATGATGAGCAAAGACCACTTAGTCTGAGTTAGTGTAAAATTTAAAATAAATAAGGGATTTAACCATTACAAAATGGTGGCTTGTAGCTAGTAGTGGTACCCCCTGGTTACTGTTTATTAAGTGATTTTTTTCCCCATTATAAGGAATCAGGTTCAAGGCGTTTGACGTATATTATTTTATACTGTGGAAGGAAACTTATCTGTTTGTGAAGCAGGTGTTGTGTTAAGTGCAGTGCAAACATCCTAGCCATATGTTTCTATAATTTAAATTAATTTGGTACAGTCATACTGTTAATCTTTAGTGACTTGTTGATTGGCATTTTGCAGACATATTTCTGGAAGGCACCCAATACCATTTTCTGTAGCCTTTCTGGCAGTAGCAGAGAGTAACATTTCCACAAATTGGAATCTTGTACAGCTCTGGGAAGGGAGCCAAGATTTAAATTAGACAATAACCTCTGCTCTGTATATAGCTTCTATTCTTCAGCTGTAGGGAAAGTGATTTGTTTAATACAGTCAGCTCTGTAGCATATAATAGACTGATATATGAGTCACTCCTTGGCAATGTGTGTTTCTTAAATTTATATAGATTGAACAACTAGTTGGTAATGTACTTAGTTACAGTTGTGCAAACAATAACTATTAGCAGAGCTGAACACACTTAGAAAAAATTGCGTTTGGTTGGTGTTTGCTGAGGGTTCTGCAGAACTGTTGGATTTTAGAACAGTCCTTCTCTTCGTGTGCAGAGGATACAATTTCATTATCATGAGTATTCTTTGAGCTTTGGAAAATCAATAATAAAACTAATAATAAATCTTTTATGTCAGAGTTTAATGCTTTCTGTGTTTCGTATATGGACATGTGTACACAATGTTCCTTAAAAATTAAACTTAGCATCAGTCTGTGTTGTAGCTACATAATCAGGTTGCAGCTCTTTTTGTTTTGCCCTTGTATATTTTTTTCTCTCTCCATGTTAAAATCGGTTGCTGTCAATTGATACCTGTGAATGCAAAGGATTCTTTTCTTTCCAAACAGCAAGAATCTTTTCTTAAAAGGAGAGCTCTTTACACCATTCGGTTCATGTTTATTTAAAAGCTTAAAATCTTTAAAGCAAATCTCACTTTTTGTCCAACAGAAAATTGATTTTGCTAACAAAAATGGTGTGGGTCTGAAAGAGAATATTCAGAAATATGCAAATAAGTAGAGATAGAAATCTGTTTGAGCAGCTGAACAAAGCAATCAAATTTTCTTCATTGAAAGTTTATTTAGCTTCACTGTGAACGTTTTCGAACAAAATTATAAACTACTACTAGTGAAATATTTCTTTTTATAGGAAAAAGGGGCATTCTTTTTAAGCAGAACTATTTTTAATACTTTACATTTTTCTGCCAGGTCTTATATTTACAAAATAAAGCACATTGTAAATATTGAACAATACACAGATATATTTCCTAACAGTTTATAGTACGCTGCATATTCTGGGTGCGTTCCAGGCAGTAGTTAGTATAAATGATATGCCAATCAAAATTATTTTTGCAACTATAACCTGTTATAATGCAGTCTCATATCTGAAACATCAACTTGATATAAGCCAGATCTCTTTTCTTTAGCTTTAACTCTTACATATATAATTTCTCTTGTCCTGAACTAATTCTGCTTCTGTCCTGTAAGCTTCTTGGTAGTACCCAAGAGCAAAGCATAATTTATCAAGAGGGTAGGTAAATCTTAATAATCAGTGCTTCCATTAGGTCATGTACATTTTCTTTTGTTAGTCAGAGGTGAATTGTGTACAGAATCTATAATGTACTTCGGTTAGTAAATAAGTTTTGCACATGTCCAGCATGTCTTTTTCAGACCTTGTTTCTAGTGATTCAGCTTCTGTGTAAAAGCTGACTCTTTTGAAAAAGTCTCCTGTAGGCAGCGAGATGAATACTGAAAATTTGACCATTTCTGTTGGTAAATAAAGTGTGGTTTCACAGTGTGCCAGGTTTGTCACTATTCCTAGCTTAAGGAGTTCCTTCATCTACTGTTATCCCTGCCCCAGGTGAAAAAGAAGCTTTAATTGCATTTACGTCCTCAAATTCGGTTTCGTTTTTTGCAGTGGGACCTCAAAAAGAGTTGTATCAGTATAAGCAAAAGGATACTGAGTTATAGAGCAATTAATTAAATAAGTGAGTGGAGGTTTGAAGCATGATGCACACTGAAGTCTTCTCTGGAAGTTGAGGTCACTTAGCATCATTTCTGCAGGTGGCTGAGCTGACATCATGACTTTGAGTCACTGGAATTGCCTTTAGTTTGGTCCCACTGCTGCTGATATAACCATTTTATGGGTTGCATGGCATATAATCTTTTTCTGGAAGCAGGAGATGCTGTAAATCTCATTTGTTGTTGTTGATCATTCTAATTGTTGATGACTGTTTAGATGAACTAGTAACTTCTGGTGTAAGGGGAATGTGTGGAATTGCCACTTTAAGATTCTGATAATAAAGAAAACCATTAATGAGGTTGAAGTGCTGTGATATTCACAAACTGGAACACCATTCCCTATCTTTGAAGCAAACAGAGATTACTGAGCCTGTAGCATGGGTTGTGCTTCTGAGGGGATGAAGAGACTGGAAAGGGGCCTGACTTTCCCCAAACTTAGGTTTATGAAGGAAAACATAGGAGGAGTGAATACTGTAGAAAGAGAATTTACAATTTAGAATGAGGAAGCAAGCAACCTTTTGAGTTTCCTGTGGTTTTGTTCTGGCTGTGAACAGACAAAGCAATTTTCGCTTGCTCACTAGAAGTGGACATAGGATTTGCAGTTCTGAACTTTTACCCAACTTTGATATCACAAAACCATAATATATTTGTGTCATAAAACTTGGCTAAAGTTGTTATGTGATCTGAAATATAATTAAGTGATGGAACAGTTTTAGGAAACAAACCCCTGAATATACAGGATTTTGTGAGAATGCACTGACTGCACATCTTACTTCTGCTGCCCAAAGATTTCTGATCTCTGGGAAATTTTCCATTCTAAAAGTGGGATGGAATGGTAAGGTTCAAGATATAAAAATGAGAGAACTCCCTGTAGTTTACAGCTAGTTGTAACAGGCATCTGCCTGCTAGAAACATGTGGTTACGGTACAAAGTATTATTTGGTTCCATCAGAGTGATTTCTGTATCAAAAGTACTGTCTTGGAGACACCCAAAGAAATATTTCTGTGGAGCTCAGGTCATTATCATGCTATCAGCTGATAAGGAAAACTCCCATTTGACCTTCAGTTATGAACCTGGCTTGTAATTGCCAGGTATTCCTAGGAATGTCTTGCACAGTTTCTAAATATTCTTACAAAGAAAGTTCATGAAGAGATTACAGCTTTTATACATCTACTGATTATGATTATGGTTCATACCTCCACTTTGAATTCAAACTAAAGCTACATCTGATTATTATAAATTCAACTAAGTATTCAACTTCTTGCATGTCCTTGGTATGAATAGCAAGAGACTGAATTATGTCAGTCCACTAAAGTAGGAGAATATATTCAGAGTGTGAGTTGTGAGCTGTGGAACAGCTTGGCAGCAGAAATGCCACTAGGATCTGCTGTCTCTCATACTTCGAGAAAAGAAACTCAAGAATTTGCATGTAGCAAAGCTTGTGCTTGCTTACATCGAGATACGAAGAGTACCACTTGAGTGTTCAAGTGAGCTTTTATTACCATTTGTTGTCATATTAAAAAACATTGTTTTTTCTGTGCCATCTGAAAATTATGGGAAGAAATTACTGGTGTGCTTTTTAATATACACTTAATTCTAACACTAATTAGTCATTAGTATTTTGAAACATCAATGCTGACAGTCAGCTGAGGACTTTTGAGAGGTCTGGCTTTATGATGGTGCCAGGCATTTCCAACCCTGCATGTGTGAGATACTTAATATGGGATCTCCATATTTTAACATTAGGATTTTTTCTAATATGAAGGTTTGAGTGAAACTTTATTAATTTCATTCGTCGTAAATGGAATTTGCCGTGTACCCTTTGTGTGTCCTCAACTCTCGGCAGAACCTCAGGGGCTGCAATCAATATCAGAAGTAATTTCTGTGCCCACTTACAAGAAGAAATACAGTGACCCAATTAAGTGAAGAAAATGCTAGACTGTAGTAACGGATGAAAATGCAATTAAAGTAGGTTACTCACCTACAAAATAAAGTTTCTGCTGCCCAAAACGTTGCCTTTAGGTTGAAATAAAACAGTGGGAAGCTAAAGATAGATAAATTAAGCCTGATTAGTCTCTGTGGCATAAATTAGGAATACAAGCTAGCATGAGGGATTATTCTACTCTTAAATTTAATTCTCCTGTACTGTTATTGCAGTGCATTGCATCCAATTCCATCTTGCATGTTTAAATAAAGTCAGTTGTTGCTGATGACTCTCCAGAGGCCTCCCTGCTGTGGGACTTGTAATCCAGCCCCAGCTAAAAATAGTGGAGGAATTCTCCAGGTTTCAGGTTGATGTGATAAAGAAAGAGGAGGAAGTGATGTGTTAAGTGCCTGTTCATAATGCATCTGTGATCTATATTATATTGCTTTGGTCAAGGGTCACCATCACTGATTAGTGCTGGGGTTGGGCTATTTCTGGGTGGGTTTTCTCATTTTCTTGTTTATGTGTAATAAGGGTGATTATATCCCACAACCTGTCTTTGCAATAGATGGCTTCCTTTGCACTGCATTGCATAAAATGAAGTAGAGGTAATGGAGACTTTAAAAAAATGCTGTTTATCTGTTGGGTTATGATTAGTGCTTCTGAAGTGCAAAGTATTTAATTTCATAAAAAATAGCAGGAACCCATGGTATCAACATGGCTGAGAGTTGAGATATTTAAGATTTTATACATGTGCTGATTTTAACCTGCAAGTATCCTGACTGATCCTCCATTATGATTATTATAAAATGTCTACATCTGCTTCACCCTTTCTCTATCAATTTTATATTTAAAACTTGATATAATTTGCTAGTGTAGTAGAGCTGAATCACAGTCCAGAATGGAATTTACAATTTTCGCTGAAGTGAGTGAAATTTGATATAAGATTGTAAGAAAAGCTACTTACAGCCCAATTGCAGTATAATCACATCACTTCAAATTCGTGTGCGAAAATGTTACAGTAATCTAGAATATAGTGATATAAAACTATTTCTTGGGATTCTAAGTTATAAAATGCTGTCATTATGTTAAGAAATGCTTATATTCAATGCTTAGATGGTTTATATAAAACAAATGAGGGGGGTAGACATGATTAACAGCTTGATTGTATGAATTTATTGCCTCGAAGAGGAAAGTGAAGTACAAGTGTTCACAGGGCAAAACCCCTGCTCCCCCCCCAAACAACCATATTAAAATATCCCTTGCAGCAGTTAAACTGTTGGGGGTAAAGGGATACTCAGAGGTGTAGAGAGGGAGTTGAAGAAGGGCTGTTAGCGCTGACCCTACTGTGTTGGGGCAGGAGTGCATGTGGTGCCCAGAATCAGGCCCATAGATTTGGTTCGGGTCTTTCTTGAAAATTATTTTGCAGTACCACATGTGCACGTTGGGGCCATTCTGAGAGGCTGTTGATCTTCTTCTGTTTTGTAAATATCGTGGAGAATAGAGGCATTTCCACCTTCTCACAGTGCCTACCTAGCAAAGGGAGCAATTGTGCTTTATCCTTGCTTCAGTTCTTTAGAGCTGTTGTGGGGAAAAAAGCATAATTTAACCACCATCTGTCCTCAGATGTCATTGGAAATGAAATCTTATGTATAATTTCAGCTGTTTAGTGAAATGTAACTCATAAAATACATACATCAAATGGGTGAATTGAAACTGAATGTTTGAGAAGACCTTTCTTATGTGGAATCCAAATTTCTACAAAGTTGTAGAAAAATACATATAAGCAAGAGACTTAGCCATATCAGTAAGTTCTTTTTGCATTTTAGCAGTATTTTCCTTCCATGACAATTATGTTTAATCTGGTTTATTGTAGCGACAAGTATGTGCTCATGAGAGTGATTGTGAAAATAACTTCGTCGTTCATCACAAACTCCTCTAGGTTAGAAAGCAAAGAAAGAAAATATGTTCTTTAAATATTTATATATTTTCAAACAAATACTTAAACTACAGTGGCCTCTTCTTGGCTTTGTTACTGAATGTCTTAACATTTGGTCTCTTCCCATATTTTAAGCTTCAGGCAACAACAGGGTGTAATGATAGGGAATGTACTTCAGAACTCTGTGAAGTAACAGCTGTAGATCTGTTCGAGTCTTTTTCATGTGAATCTCAGTGGGTTGAGCTAAGTTTGATATTTGTATTAACCTTGTACAGAGGAAAAGCAGTCTTAGTATATGTAGGAGGATGCAGAGATTATACACAGAATCCGTGTTCGAGTGTCCACTTTACTACCTTTGAAGGCCCAGCTCCACAGACTGTGGACAGACATTCTTGTCTACAGAGTCAGAATGGTAAATTGAAACTCTCTGAACATCTGACAGCAAAATTGTTGGTATGTTTGTCTTGGAGAGCACTTTCAATATTCAGACTAATTTTATAACACCTTAATCTTGTATAAATATTAGGACCAGGACTGGCCTTTGGACTACCTTTTAATATTTATGCATTTAAATATGGAATAAGTAGCACTGAAAATCTGGCATATATTGAATTGCCTTGACTGTCAGTCAACAGAATAATAATACTGTGCATATTCATACAAAATTACTTCTTGCATATAAAAACATTTATAGAATGTGTCCTTCTTAAGAGATCTGAAAATGTCTAACATGAGACCATTAAATATTCCTTTCATTACTGTTCCTAAGACTTGCTCAATATCGTACTTTGCAAAATACCATTCAGTTACAGCTTTTGGCTGTGGAATTCACTGAAGGAGTTCATATTAAAGAGTTTGGCTGGAATCACTGAGATTAAGTCAGTGCTTTTTATTGTTATTGTCAAAGTTTTTATTTGCTGGCTGAAAGCTTTTAAAGTAACTTCAAATGTTTCCATTCTAATTACTTTCCTAAAACTTTTAAATCTGTACTATCTGCAGTATGTCTGATGGATATTTGAGGCTATATGAATAAAATATGTCTGTTTTTCTTTAGGATCTTGCTCAACTGTTTTATCCCACTGCGAATTTTTTTGGCTCTCAGCAAAGAGCTGCAGAATGTGTGTATACTTATATATACACACATAGCCACACTTATATAAGGATATAGATAACAATTAGTGCAGCAGATGTTTGAGACTCAAAAATCAGAATCTAAATGGTCCCCTGAATTAAAGGCTTTAAGATTTTAAATATCAAAAGACTGTCACATGTATGATTGTACAGATACTTATGTACAGATTCAGTAATTAATGAACCACTAATGAGATTATTCATTTGCCTAAAATTCAGCATTGAGGATGTGACTGCAAAGCTGGGTACTTTATATTTTAGTGTTTTGTGCTCTTGTCTCTTGGCTTGTTGCTCATCAGCAAAGTGGTTGTAAGCAAATTCAGCTTCTGACATGAAATCCCCTATAGGAACTCCTTTTGTTTTCAGCAGGGCCTGCTTTTACTCCAGGTTATTGCAGGATCCTGATGTGTGATAGAGAATGTTGATGGGGCAGAAACAGAAGTAACTGTCACATAGTGAGTTTTGGTGGCCGAAGTTGCCAAGGGTGACACTTTCCGGGTAGGTTTTTACAGGTCTGTGAAGAGCTGTCCTAGAAAATTTGCAGAATTTAGCAGGAAATAAACCCACTTCCAGAAAATATGAACTACTGAAAATAAGAAAACGCTGTAATCTGTCTCAGAAAGCTGATTGCTATTGTACTATTCTGTAATAATAACTAATAAATTTTTTCTAAGAATATGAACAGAAAGGGTCAAGTATAAACATGGCACAAGTTACCTAGCAGTTCAGTACTTCATGAAGTTCTTCCAAAATGTTATCTTTTGCTGACAAAAGCATTGTCTCTGTGCATGTATCTGTACCCTTGTGCACACACACATAGCAGTTTGCTCTTAGATGTAACTGGGATATATTATCAGCTTACTGCCATGTGGTCAGAGGCTGACCCAAATGGACAGACAGCCTTTTGCCTGCATCTGGTCTGACTCTCCATTTCCTTTATGCTCAGTGGCTCAATCCATAACCTCCTATAGTTGCCTGTGTCTGTGGTCAATAATACTTCTTGTGTTGGGCAACACATACTGTTTCTTCTAAAACATTAGCATTCTGCCAGGGGAGTACTGAAATTTCTGCGGGTCATGACGCAGTGTCAAAATCAAGGCTACCATTTTACATTCATTCCGAGATGAAATTGTGCATTTACAACATTTAAAAAAATGCTTCATTCACTTACAATGACATAAATTCCTATCAGCTTTAGAGGTATTGCATCTGTGTACCAGCAACTAAAATCTGCCTCATGGTTTCTAGTAGCAGAATGAAAATAGAATACCTGTATTTTTTAAAATAATATAGATACTGCCTACTCCTTCTGAAGTATTGAAACTGCTATGAAGGACTTGCTCTTCCAGAAAACACTCTGCTCCTGCTATGAACACATCATGCTTACAGAGAAAGCCTCTACACAGATTAGCTGGATATCCATCTAGAACAGGAATGATTGCAGATTTTTTGACTTTTTTTTTTAATGTTCATTGAGAAAATAAATTGTGTTTCCTGATGAGAAAACCCCAGTATTTAATTTAATGCATCTAGTGAAGACACTGCTGTGCATAGATGGTGATAGTTAATACTACTTAAAAAAAAACTCCCCTGTCCCAGCCCTCCTCCCACTTCATCTACTTCTGTTGCCAGAATAATTTTAGTGTATATTGTTTTGTTTGGAATAATCAGGCTGAAGTAGCATTAGTCCAGCTTCTCATCTTTTAATTACAGACAGTTTATTGTCTATGCTGTCCCACTTTCTGCATGGTTCCCCACCAGCCAGCTAGACTTAGCAATCTCCATTAATTTAATTTGGCATTTCATTCAATCAGACAGGCTGTGAACATGATGAATTTTTTTTTTTTAAATAACACAATGCTCATTCTTAATTGATGTCCTTATCAGACATTGTATTTGCCAGAGCTGTAATTATTGGTCAGGCAGCAAAATCAAATCTGCCCAAATGCTGTGAAGATGTTCTCCGGTGAAATTATTGAGATATAGTACTTAGACCTGCAAAGTAATTTAGTTTTGGTCTGTAATTACATCTTTTGGGATTGTTATCTTCCTTTTTACTCATAAGGATAGTGTAACCTCAGAGGAATTAATTTGCCAAATATGAAGATAAAACTGAGATCCTTGCCATCATATATGTTTGTGCAAGTGGATATTACTCTATATAAAACCGTGAGGGTGCTCACACCATAAAAGAATGATTTTATTAATGGCCATACTTTAAAAAATATGGCTTCTAATTTTACTGCAGAAATACAGGAAGTGTGATCAGTTGAGGGTGCCATTTTCCATAAGCAGTAAATTAGAATCAGAAATTATAGAATTTGGATGTGTAACTGTCTAAAATACATACACAAGTGGATATGTAGTGCTGTGACAGACTAGAGCTTGTTCTGCAAGCAATGAGAATTTTGACTGGAAATACTATCCTGAGAAACTTTAAATGCATATTTTGACTAAATATTAACTAATAATTAAGAAAGAACTGTTAGTGTCATGATAATTAAGCCAGAAGTCTGTTTTTCAATAAGGGTTGGGATAATTAATTAAAAAAATTAATTAAAAAAACAGGGGAGGAAGTGGATTCTGTAATAACCAATAATTTTTTTATTTATTCTCCATAACATGGAGGCTTTGAGTATAGAATTGCAGTAATTCCTTTTAAGCAAAATTTAAGTTGATGGATTAGTTATGAGAAGATGATAAAATGTGTTTCATTCCTGTTTTGGATATATTTTGTTTGAGTTTCTCATTTGTGACATTTATTCACATTCCATGGTTTTGCTGGTATTCTGTTCTGGAATAATAACCCTTCCAGTGGGTTATTCTTCCTTGAGGTTGCACTATGAAACAGCAATATTATAAAATGAATTATTTAGAATATCTAATGAATTTGCCTGCTGAATTAAATTTTCTTTTTGAGCATAAAAATACTAGTATTTTTGCTCCATTGAGATGCTCAGATAGAAGTCTGGGCTCCTTTATGTCTGGTTTTAAGTTATTTATGTATTTCTGCATTTGGCCTCTTGAGGAAATGAATAGTTGTGCGTGAGTTCTAATGTTTTTCGGATTAGAGCTGCACCACAATTGAGTTGATTTAAAAACAGAAATGCAGAAAGTTGATAAAAATTACTAATGACTGAATGTTTTAAGTAAAATCAGTAGCAAAATTCCCATTAACTTTTATAGGTTCAAAATGTTATTCTGTGTCCGTAACACCTTCAAAATTAGTTATCTGCCTTACTTTTGAAGATTTTTTTTTTACTATTGTGGAGTTTTTTGGCATAAATTTCTCTTTTGATTTTTTTTTTTTTTGTTTCTTGCTGTGATGAATCAATCACAGTTGCCAAAGAAGAGCCACGAGAGTGTCCACAATTTAACATTTGAGATTTTTGGAAGATCTTTTTAGTAGGAATTCAGACTCAGTGAACATTTAATCACTGATTCTTATCCCAGACTGCCAAGGTTTTCTGTGACGTTCATCATATCAGACTTGTGCCTTAAAACAACTGCTCATTAGTCTCAGCTTTCATAACCAACCAGTTTTTAAGCTCTGGTGAGTACAAAGGGGAGCTTGAAAACCCAAGTAGTGTTGTGCTGTGCAGATTCCAAGTGGCTTATCCCTTGATTTACAAACAGATATCCTAACATCTGGCCCCAGAGGTTTGGTCAATGAAAACATGCAGTTTGTAGCAGTGATACAGTTTTTATATCCCCAGTGCTGGGTAGGAGTTGATTGGGTCTTCATTAGGGCATACGCTGGGGAAGGACTAGAGGGCATGAATTTTCCCTTAGCATTGCAAATATACACCCTTGCTAGAAAAGCTGAATAAGGCTGGGTGTTGGGCTTCAGGTTTGGTAGTCAAAGCTGAGAGAAGAGCTTCAACCAGCTATTTGAGAAAGAATCAGATTTCTGGAAGTGCTTTATACAAGGTGTTACAAAGCATCATCCAGTCTCTCTCATTACAGTCCCCATGTCTGTTCATACAGATTCCAGCAGGGCCCAGATCCGAGTGCCCTTACAACATGCAGGAGTAGAGTCCTGAATTGTCAAAGTTTTAATGCAATGATTTGCATGCAGAATGGAAGTTGCGATTCAAAACCAGTTCAGAAGAGGTTTTGTTTGTTTGTTTGTTTTTGTTTCATGAAATGGGCATATGTGTGTGGTTTCCATTGGTTTGAGGTGGCAGCCAGTTGGGGGACTCAATGTGTTCATCAACACTGAAGATGGAGTTTGAGCTTCTGAAATCAAAGGAAACAAATCATAGTTTGTAATGCAATGGTGTGTATTGCCAAAGCAAGCTGAAAACATTTTATTCTTTCATAGTCATAGAGTGAGGGTGCTCTGAGATCTTTAGATGAAAAAGTTTATACTAAACCTTGCTAACTGCTCTGGCTAAGTAATTAACAAAGCATCCCAACACCAGCACAAAACAAAAAGATAGCTGGACTAAATGCTGCATCTTACTCTTCTTCTATCCCAGGGAAACCCAAGAGGTGGGAGCCTTCACAAGTCTACCTGGGCAGGCCAAATTGCTTTAATTTGAATCCCTGCTGACAATTATACCAATGCTCTGGGATGTTTATGAGGGTTCTGAGCAGGGGATCCTTTTGAAAATAAATGGAGAAAAATGTTGACTGCAACAAGAGTCATTTCACAAAAAATTATTTTACTAAAATAGACAAGAACCCCTTGTTCTATTTAGAATGATTTATAACTGTTCCCAGCTGATCACAAAGTGTTTCTAAATTAAAAGCCATTAATTATAGCCTTATATAGATACAAAGATATGCAAGAAGTGCTTTGTAATTCCAGCTCTGCACTTCAGGTGAGAGCTTTTTAAATTACTTGGACCATTGGAGCCACCTGCTTGACTAAATGCTGAGGGCCCTGTGTTTCAGTACTCATCAGTGCATTGCAGTGTTAACATTGTTACTGATTTTTCTCATTTCTCCAGGGCAAATACTAATTAATGGATACAATTCACAGCTGATTAGCTGTAGTTTCTTCAGTAATTACATTCGCAGACTAACTGTTCAGAAGAGGATTTCTAACCCAGTTCTTATTTCACTCTAAGCTTAATTTGTTTTTTGAATTGTTTAAGTCCTTAAGATAATAACCATTTTATTTTCTTTTGTTGTTATAGGTACCATTAGATAATAAGGAAGTTTAATCTTAGAAATACTCACTGATAATTGTTGTGTGCCTTCAATGGATTTCCAATTCAGAGACAAAAAATAAATGTAAAGAATATTAGTTGTTATCCATACTAACAAAAGCTGAAATATTCCAGTTTCTGACATCAGTGCCTAAGTCATACACAATAGGGTCTTAAATATTATAACCCAAGAACAGAATGACTTGAAGGACCTGTAACCTGTACCTGTAACTTTTAGCTTTGACATTCCTTGTTACATAATTTGCTTCTAGTCTTAATAAAATGGAAAATTAAGTTGTCACTCTCTCTTTGTTTTACTTTAATAAAACAGAAAGGAATAAAACCACATGGCAATCAGAACAGCAGTAGCTGTGGTGTGAGCAATACACATAGATCAAAACAATGTAGAATTTTACTTTTCAAGGTTAAAGATCAGCTGCATTTCTGTTGTGAGGCCCTGGAGCCCCCAAGAGCCCCTATATTAAAACAGGATGGGGGGTTTCCACACTTATTTATGTTAGAGTTGTACTTGCCTAGTGCACCTTTGCACTTGGGTGTCCTTTGAAAACTTGATTTTTTTATTTTTCTTTTTTTGTTCCTGTAGAAACAACAGCTCTATTTGAGCCATTTGAGTTTTTTATGTAAATCTTTCTTAGTTTGTCACTAACTGACATGAAAAATTCTCTCCTGTCGATTGCACTGTTGAGCTGAAGTACTGTCTTTGTGCAACAAATCCACACACACATCCCTATGTGCCAAAACAGTCATTTGAATGTGCAATTTTACTTGAATTTTTTAATCTCTGAACATGGGTGACATCTGGGCTTTTAAAAATGGATGACATTACTTGAGTATCTGCATAGCTGGGGATAACAGAGTTTTAATAGCTATGAGGCAGCCTACATATTGTGTTAAGGCCTCTGTTGCTGAACATGTGTTATAGGTTGAAAGATTCAGTATGATAAGTACACAAATGGAATTTGTTACTTCAGAATGAGGGATCCCATCTTGTATTGCTCCCCCCTGCGTGCGATTGTCTTCTGATTTTGTTGGTGTCAGCTGTTGTCCATCTGACAATTCAGCAGGTACACAAGGCTCCAATTCTTTGTGTCTATCTTTTTTTTTTTTTTTTTTATCTCCTTTCACTTTTTGTCTTAATTTCAGAAATGGCTGTTGGAGTTTTTAGGGAAAACTCCAGTGAGTGGTCCCTCCAGTGAGGAATTGGAGAGTCAGGGTCTGAAACATTTCTCTACTAAAAACGATCAGAACCAAGTGCAGCTGTAGCAAATTGAGCTGAAGCAAAGTGGTTTTTCTTTCAGGAGAGGTTCAGCTGCTCTGAAAGCACAGCAGAGTTTCTTGCTTGGAAAGAACAATCTGTGCAAGTGTATGGTTACCCATCCTCATACACTGGTTGCAGAGCTTATTCTGCTGTTAGGAGTGTTTGCTGTTGTGGGGTTGAGGAGAGGGCAGGTCCACCAAGATCTGGCAAGATAAAACAAAGCCTTCCTGAAAAAAATTGCCTTATAAAGCTCAAAAATGGAAGTTAAGTGAAGAATGCTTAGCGTGGCTTTAGCAGCAGTGATGTGGTAGGGACAGCACAGGGGCTTTTCCCTCAGCCCTCTTACCTTGCAGTGTGCTCTGTGCCTGGTAATAACAATGTGCACGTGTGAAAGTCTCTTTTGCTGGTAGCTGCAATGCAGGCCTGGTGTCTGTTCCTTGAAGCAAAGACTCTGGATACCTGCCTGGCTCCAGGAACACGTGCAGAATTAGTTACCAGCCTTACATGCCTTTGGAAGTGCTGTTGAAGGGCATAAGGCACGGTATTATGCTGATAATCTCTCTCTTTTCTGTACTTAGTCTGAAAAAGTCTTTTCTTCTGTGCTTAGAAGAAAAAGTACTTGAACAAATGTTCATACTTGAGAATTTGGAAGAAATGACTCCATGGCATCCGATAAAATCCCTTCCCATCACTGGCATGTGAGCAGACTTGCACCTCAGTGACAGCAAGTGGGCACTGGGCCACTCCACCCTGAGCAGATCTCGGGGTGTCAGTTGTTCTGATTTCCAAAATCTTCAGGTGTTAATGTTCACTGGGGGCATGGGAGCTCAACTGGAATGAAGGATAAACAAAGGGGGATTGTTTGGCTTTTTAATTTCGTGGAAATAATGGGATTTTAGGAACCACATTGTGGATTCTCATTCTTCCCCTTACTGACCTTCAGCTCTTTAAAACCAGGTCTACTTGTAATAGTAACATGCCAGCCACTTCTGACTGCAGCAGTCCTCCAGATCAGGATCATCGAGAGCGATATTGTAATGTGTGTCACGAAAGGTGTAGTTGAGTAGAAGTGACTTTTCTGGAGAACAGTCTTTTTCTAATGGACTTGTGATTTCCAAAGTCACCTCTAGGTCTGTGGGGTGGCTTTGCTGCATGGACAAAACAAGTTGAAGAGATATGTATTTTCCATGTACAGACTGGGGCATGTAGAGTATGTAATAATAATAGTAAAAAGAATAAAGCTGAATCCAATCTAGTTCTGACTTCAAAGAACATCTGCAAAATTACATCTTATCTGTTTGCTGTTTTGTTTTTGTTGTGTTTTTTTCTCCCCCAACTCTTTATACGCCAGTAATGGGGTAAAGAAAAGTTTATCGTGGCATACATTAAATCCAAATATTTATTTTTCTTTCAGTTTGGAAACAATAACAACTACATGAACATGGCTGAGGCAAATAATGCATTTCTTGCTGCAAATGAGGTAGATGTTTTTATTTTTTATCTATGCTCATATTCTGCTGTTTGCTGTGATAATTTAACAGACTTTGAATGGATGAAGAGTGAAGTGCCGAATTTCTGCGTGTTTTATGGAGCACAAAATAAAGACTTTAATGAGAAAGAAAATAACCTGACAGCTCTCCATTACTAGTCAATTTAGCTGTCCATAAGGCTGTTACTTACATAGCATGTCAATAGAAACAAATCTGCTTTATGTATGGAAAAAAATTATGAACAGAAGGAAACAAATAAAAAGCACAGTAGGTGTAGACTTGGAAAGCAAGCTTAGTAATAGTCATTACTAGCTAATGTTCTAATTTTTGTTATAGATACAAATGTTTTAATTTGGGTTCTTAATACTCATACAAGTTAGAAAATCAAAGCCAGCTTTGTTGCCTGAAGTGTGTGTGCTATACATGAAGGAAACTTCTGACCAAGATCCAGAACAAATCTGGAGGCTGGGCTGGCGGAGGCTGGCTGTGTTGTGGAGGGGATGTATTTGATCACTGCCTTTGAGAATGGAAGCAGGAGAAAGGTATGGCAGCTACAGGCTCCATGTATTTGTTATGGTCACCTTGCAGTCAGTTACTAGACCATCAACACGCCAGTGCTGACCCCAGCTCCAGACCAAAACAGCTTTTGCTCATGGCCAAAACCTAACAGCTCTGACTCCAAAGGGAAGGACAGAAAATGCAAGATGCACTGTGTACTGTGTGCATGGCAATATGGACAACAAGAACTACTGATCCTCCCAACACAAGGAAAGGTCAGAAAACTGGGCAGCCCCGATTTTACGTGTTGTAAGTCAGTATTCAGTCGCAGGTATTCCTGTGCACTTCTAAAACAGTTATCTCAGAGAAAATGAGCAGAAAGGTGTAACAATAAATACGAAGGTTAGAATTAAGAGTAGGATTTTATGAATCATTTATACAATGGTCACCATCTCTTTTTACCCAGCAAGACTGCTTAGATAAGGGAATATTGTTTGGCACTAGCTCCAGTGTTATTTGTGATAATGAACACAAACCCCATCTGTAATGACAACATGATGTTTCTTTCTGTAGAATTTCTTTCCTACATTTGAATCAAACATTGATGAAAGCTCTGCTGCCAGCAGCTGTTCAGAGACAATTTAATTCCAGCTGTGATAATTCACCGTGTCAGACATTGGCTGTTATATGTTGATACAACAGTTCTCCAGATTTGCATTTTTATCAAAAGGAACAAATGTTTTGAACATTTCAGTACAGATGGCATTTAACCATGCAAACAGTTTTGGTTTTTTTTAAAAATATGTAAGATATAAATATTTGAAAAGTTAATAACTTCAAAAAATGTGATTGGTAAGATAAATCTCACAAATGTTATACCATCTTCTGGTCATAACAGCACCTTTCTGCAGTCCCAAATTGCACACTATTCAGGCTCCTTTTACAGACTGAATAGCCCAGTGATTTGGATTTAAGACTGTTTTGCTAAGAGGCTTGCTTTCTTCTTAGATTACATCTATTTTATCCTCACTCTTAGGTCCATTATATGTTTAAAATATGTATATATATACACACATATTTGGGCAAGTTATAGAGTTAAAATTAAATTCACATTTAAAAATGTTAACGTATTCATCAATTTACTCTCCCATTTGTAGAAAGCTATAAGTACTAAGATGAATGCTACTTTTCTGAGTAAAATATTGTAATATTATCTAGCTGTGTTCTATATTTATACAGCTGTCCTAGAGTTATTCTGTTAGATGGGAAAAAAAAGATCCAGTCCTTATAATTACTAATATCTCATAGATATGTCAAGTAAAGAGAGGTTCAAATGTACTATAATAATACTGATTTCACTGAACCCTTTTGCTTGAACAAGGAATAAAAATATGATTAAGTGTTACTGTTCACATTAAAGCATCAACCTAACTTTGCAATTACCACATTACAATGTATTTAATTATAGTGGTTTTACATTACATGAATGTAGCTTTCTCAGTATTATTTTGGGCCTGAGCACTGCTGAGCTAGGAAGCCCATTTTATTCCTGTAAATAATGCCTTAAGAGTGTAATCCTAGAGCACATTCAGGCTTAGAAGCCACACATTTGCTTTGTGTTTTCTGTCTCTATGTCATGATTACTACGACTCATTTTAAAGCACCTTAAATATTTATTGAAATAATATTTCAAGTGTTAATTACAGTGGTAATGAAAACAGCCAAATGCCACATATCAAGAATGAGTGTTTATCCGTATTGTTAATGTGATATGTTAGATTTCATTAAGCAGTAATGGGGTAGCAAATGAGTCACAAATTACAGTTGCATCTGTTACTAGACCACATTAGTGCCAAAATAACTGCAAATGCAGCCATAGGGTTATGTTCATTAGCCAACCACTTCTCCTGGCCAATCCATCCTTTGTGTTTGTCCATGGGAAGAAAAATTCACACCTTTTGTAATATAGCAGCGGGGAAGTCAAACGTCTCCCTAATCCAGGCCCAGCCTTCACATCCAGAATTAAGTTACAGCCTTGCAGTTGGAGTGAAATGGGCAGAGTCTCAGCAGACTCTGATGGTGCTGCAGACTGCAGCAATCTGGGACCTCATCATTTCTGGTGTGAGACCAATAATGACAGCTGACAGGTTCTATATGCAAGCAAAGGTTTTTCTTGTGTTTCAGTTTCCATCTTCTCTCAAGCGGTTATTAATTTATATCATCATTAACAGTTTGAAGGATGACAATTTGCAGCAGTTAATGAGATCTTTCACTGAACTTATCATTTTTAAATTAACTGGCATTAAGTCACTCTTTCAGACAATGTAATTAATACATAAAACAATTCTTCCCCCCCCAACTTGAATCGTGAACTAATGCAAACAAACAAATCCCAGAGCAGCCTTGCATGTCCAGAACAAGACAAGAGTGCCTATTTTAGGATTGCCAACTGCCCAATTTCATCAAGACAGTCCTGATTTCAGTACATTTAAAATGGCCTAATTTCAAGCACTGAATTTCTATTATTAAGTAGCAGTGGACCTGAAATAATATATGAAAGTTCATTTAACTCTCAAAAAATTTGAATAAGCGTAGCTCATTTGTTTCCCAAATAAAAGTCAGCAATGTTGAAGCCAGATACAGACTCTACTTGAATAAAGATTATCTTTGACAGACACATGCACAAGTACAAACATGCACAAACCCTGAAGATAACTGGCAGTAAATGTTTTGCTCAAGGCATCTTAACAGGTGTTTAGTTCATAACAAACCTACTGTTCAAACAAAGCTGGCTTGCTTCAGAAAGCACTGGAAGCTGCTGTAATCACCCTCACGCTTTTATACTTTTCTCCTCCAAATTACAACCCGTGTTCAAAAGGGTTTATTGTATTTTGGGAATGGAAAAGAAATGAAGACCAGAATGATAATATTTCATGTTTGTTAGTGGGTAAAAGGAGACAAAAGATGTGAAATGGTCAGTGCTGAATTCTGTGTGTGCTACAAAATCGTCGGTGTTTTATGAAGCATGAGAGTAATGTAAGCTGTTTGTGCTATTTTACTAACATATCAGTAAAGTGGCAGTTTGTTATACAGCCAAATCCAGTGTAGCTGATATTTGGACTAACAACAGACAGATGTTGCTAATTAAATACACATTAAAAAACTGTTAATACTGATACTGCATTAAAACCATATGATAATGAGACTTAAATCTTTAATTGGAATGATCCACAAACCCCTTCAGCATATTAAACTTAAAAGTTTTGTTGCTTATAGAGTTTGCATTTGAAAACAAACCAAGATTTGGACTGTGGGTGTGGAGGTGATTGCTGAGCTCAGTGTGCCCTAACGTGGTTTGCCTTGTCCTGTCCTTTTCTAGCAGACGTTCCATACGCCGAGCCTTGGGGACGAGGAGTTTGAAATCCCACCCATTACCCCCCCGCCTGAGTCAGACCCTGCACTGGGGATGGCAGATATACTGCTGCCCTTTCAGGGCCTTGGTGACCAGCTGCCTGCACAAGGAAATGAATTTACACCTCAGTTCCCCCCCCAGAGCTTGGATCTTCCCTCTATTACAATATCCCGAAATCTCGTGGAGCAAGACGGTGTCATCCACAGCAATGGATTGCACATGGTAGGTGTGGTTCTTTGTGTGTTCCCGTTGCCTAATATTGTCTGTCAAATGTAGATTCGTGTCATCTCTCAGTTTTCACTGTCCTCTCAGAAGATGTGTATGATTTCTGGGGAGCCTGACCAAGCCTTTGCCAGCGCTCTGTATCATGTGCAGGCGTGTTGTGTATGAACGATGACACGTGTTGTCAGTGGTACACGGCAAACAATGATATACTATTACTCAGTTCCCTAAGGCAGTTGGCAAATGGTTAAGGGTTTAATATTGGTGGATTCAGCAAGATGAACGTAGTTGTTAATATGCAGTGCAGTACTATACTGTGAGTGAACAGATCTCCTGTGAAGAAGCAATCAGGGTTTACAAACACAGAATTTTCATTTTGGGCACCATTGACACCCCATGTGCATCCTAAGTGCTCCTAAAATTCGAAAATGTGCTATACAGTTGACACTTGCATCAAGGATTGAAAGGCCATTGGGTTGGCCAGGGTGAACTGCAGCATTTAGAATGAGTTGCTTGTCTGTATTTGAAGTGTAGGACCCACATCTGAGCACCAACATTAAATCTTGAAAGTGCGGTATTGAGAGTAGCTCAGAACAAGATTGGGACACAGATCCAACCAGCAGGAAAAAAACATGTATTTCCCTATATTCTATCCACTAAATCTTTATAAATGAAAATTGATTTTTATTTTTTTTTAAACTCAGAAATGATAGGGATGTATTACCCTGATCATACTCAGAAATACAGGGCCATAAAAAGACTGTTCTGTCCAGTGCTCTTGTTGGCCATAGAGGCTGGGGCAGGGTGGTATTCTGTTCCTGGGCTGTTTCTGGGCCCTCCAGAATGGGGAGGGATGATCTGGGTGTGAAGGGCTGAGTGACAGTGACTGTTAGGCTTATTCCAGTGTTAATCAGAGCAATCAAAACCAGGAATGTATGAAGTTTCCTCCAGAACCTACACACACTGTAGGGCTATGATCTCCATGAGAGGGTACATGAAGCAGTTTCCACTTTCTTGCTGTGTTTCCCTTTCAGCTTTGGGGGATCTCCCATCGTGGGTTTCTGAGGGCTTTGTGCAGTAGCATTCCCACTCCCAGTGATGAGACACAGCTGTGAGCCAGTTTATCCTACTCAGCATTTTAGACTCAGTGGTTACAATTAGAATTAGCTTCTGTATTGCATCTTGAAGAGTGAATGAATGTTTAGCTTGAACAGATATTTTACATCAACCATATTTTTTTCTGATTAGCTATTTTACATAGGACCTTTTGCTAAACTTGGTGTAGTGAAAACACATTATTTACAGCTGGACTGTAATAAAGGTCGTGTTGTTATGTTGTGATTTCATGTAAATCTTCTTTTTTATTTTTCTGGCAAGTGAAAATTAGTTAAAGATTTACAAACCAACACGCAGCAAATATTTCTCTGTAATTCTACAGGCTGATGACTTCATTGCAAATTTTAATATTTCTTTGGAGGTCATGCAGGGTAGCTAGCACTAATGCAGAGTAAAGCACAAACTGCCCACTCCTGAGGAGGTACAGAATTCCATCGTTCTGTGGATCCAAAACAGGGTCTCCCTAAAACAGGCCTTGAAGGACATGGTACTTGTTTTAGATCCCATTTTCCATGGCATTCTGTTTGCACTGGACATGTAGGGTGACTGCTGGTGATCGGATTAACAAAACCTGAGGGTCAGGAATGTTGTGCCTGAAAATGAAAGTAATGGAGTGTGTGTACCCTGAAGACAATGAAAGTTGCTCAGAAATGTATAATAAATATTGTGGGCTGGATCGGTGTTGTGTTACGTGTACGAGTATCCTCTCAGTGTTACCAAGTGGTTTGTAACCTGACCCAGTTTTGCCCTGTTGATTTTGCATCCTTTCACTGAATGTGATTCTTCCATGAGTAAATGATGTCACCTTAACAGTTCCAGCCAGAGGAGGCCTCCTGGTTAGATATCTCCTTGCTCACCTCTTCTTGCACCGAATGGGAGGCTTTACATCTTTGCCTTTTTCCTCAACTGTGCAATGTAGAAATTAATGGCATAATTTACACTGACTCCGTTGGTAAGGATTTGTTCCCATATAGGTTGAGGAGCTCTGCCTTCTTACCCCAGTAGTCCAGTGGTATATTTTAGGGTGATTGCCAGTTCAAAGCTGTGGATTGGGAACGTGTGTGCAGTTTTGCTGCAGAGAATTGATGAGAAATTGTGTGATTTGATATGGAGGAGCCACATAGGGAGGTTTATGTGTCAGACACTTCCCCACGACTGCTTGATTTGTTTCATACTGTGAGATGGAGTGGCCCCTGCCACTGTATTCTAGTTAGTAGTCTTTTCGTAGTCTGCTCATAAATGCTGGGTAGCTTCATGAAGTTTAAACATATTAACAGAGGGTCCTTGCCTAGGTTTCCCCTGAACTCACATAGCTCTCGTTAGTACTCAGATTTTCCAGCAATTAATCTGTATTTAAAAAATTAAAAACGAAAACATGATATCATATTTTATGTGAAAAATATGCAGTTTATTAAAATGCTAAATATTTATTAATAATATTAGAATTCATCTTTAAATTAGACATTTCGTGAATTACCTTGCCTTGGAGCTATAAAAACTTTATAGCAGCAATAAAAAAATGTAAAGGAGGCATTTTGACTATGAAATTTCATTTCATGGTCAATTGAATTTACTATATCTGAAAGAACTAAAGATGGGGTTGTAAAATAATTATGATGTTCGTATACACTTACAGAACAATGTTCTTATCCAGCGATACCAGGATAGTCTTATTTAAGTGCTGTATTAATAGTGTATTGCTAATCACTAAAGCTTCTTGAGCTGAATACAAACTTAAATTATTTTAATAGTAACTGCGTTGAGTTTATTGCATATCTTGTGAACCATTAGAGAGCTTTACTGTAAGCAATATTTAATTTAGGTAAATGTAGTCTTACCCTGTTGCGAAGCCTGGTAGAAGAATTTCACCTTGAAGAAATGTCACGAGATTTTAAATCAGAAACGTTGAAAAAATAAAATGGGCTCAGACAGAATTATGATTAATACTGTGTGTCTTTGGCTTTTTTCTATGTACTACCTGACATGTTCACCTATAAACTTGAATGCAGAATCACCAGAGGCATGGTTAAAAATAGGTTATGTCAAGGTTTTCCTATGTCTCCCTTAGGGTATGGAGTTGGCTAGCTACCTCATAATGCCTCTGCAAGTATCTCACATATTTCCCACAGGAAGACCAAAAAAAGGAAAAGAAAAAAAAGTCATTCTTTTTTTAACATATTCTTTGTGTATTATTATATTGAAAATATCATTCATGGGGCAAGAAAAATATTTATTCTCAGCATAAATGTGACCTAGCAATTACTGAAGATTTTATTGGTGAGTTAACCATTGTTTCTACTATTAAGGTATACATATTATGGAAAGAATGACAATTTGTCACAATGCTGATTAACTTCATTATTATTGGCAACAAACACAATACAATTATCTTTACAGCATTTTTTAACGTTTAAAAACAGGCAACAGCAACAAAAAGAGGAGATAAACCGGAGGCATTTTGATTAATTTTAATATTTTAATAATATGCAAATAAAATTCTAATGTTCAAAAAGGAGTCACTGAAAAATGGAGTGTTGATGTACATTTGACTTCAAAGAATGCATGGATTTACATGATGCAAATATTATCCCTATAAATACTTGAATATAAATAAGCAGAAATCAACAGCTATATCCTCATTAAAAATCAACCCCCAATATTTTATATTAATGCTCTCTTTTCTGCTGAGCTGCCCATAGAAAAATTATTTTAATCTGGAAACTGTGGCAATTCTATAAAACTACAAGTTGTGCTCCTGAGGGTTCCTTTTTTTAACACCTCTCTCTAATCTGCCCAGCCTGCTGAGTAGCATTGACATCAGTAGTACATCAATTTCAGAAAGTGGATTATTTTTACTAGACAGCTATTGTGACATATTGGGTCAGTCATAAATGAAAGATATTCATGCAAGCATGCAATACTTGTAATGAAGTCTCACTCTGACCTTCTGTATGATTGATTCTGTAATTTAGTTTTCTCAGGCAGTGCCTGAAATGAAATGAAATCATGTTGAACAAGTTTTGAATACCCACAGTGCACCAGGAGAAGAAAAATCTGCAGCCCCAGAGGCTTGAGGGAGAGCAGCTGAACGATTTATCTCCATGCTATTATAGCCTTTGCCAGCATTCAACATTTCTTTTTTTTTTTTTTTCTTATTTGGCTTAAGTACTTAATTCTGCAGGTAGCTGTAAATGGGAAAATAAAATGCTGTTCAGATTTAAAATGACAGGACAGGAGTATGTGCAGGGGACTGATAAAATATCTTGAATAGAACTGACCTTTCATGTAGCTGAAAGTTACTGGGGGATTCATCCTCATAATTACCATATAGATTATTTTTATTTCTTTCCTGCAATGAAACATTTCAGAGAGCAGTAGTGCTGATTGAATGAAAATTGAACTTGTTAACATTCTTTTCAGCTTAGCCTGTTGTACATAACAGAAGGTTAGCTTTGATGAATTTCAAAATTCTCTTTCTGATATCTAAGAAACAGACAGTAAAATAATTGTCTCTTTTCAGTCTGATTTTTTTTCTTTTATTCAAAAACGTACAGATGTTACAAAACCAGACTGATAGTTTTATATATATTGCTTCCTACATTACTTATGCTGCTAGAGAAAATATGTTTCCTATTTGATGAAGATTTGAGCCTGTTTATATTTTATAATTGTTGCAGTACTGCCAGTTGCAGTCAGGATTTTGCTCAAATAAGGCTAATTCATAGTGGAATATGCTCATCTTTAATTACATTACTCCTTAGGAGTGGCACTGTGCTCAAATCAAAGACATGATGGTAACTATTGCTTTTATTTAAAGAAGAGACTTTTTAAATAAACATCTCAGCAACGTGACTTCAAAGAGATGAGTTGTAAATTTGAGCTTATTAAAGGCTGCATACAAAATAAATATTATTGTTTCAGAAAAGTGGTATCTTTTACTTACAGCTCTAAGTATTTTTAGTAGTTTATATTCCCAGTTTACTAATTAACTTTAATAGATTAACAGGAAATTACCAGACTAAAAGCTAAAAGGGTTGCTTTAAAATTGGCAAAAGATAGTTATTTGACTACTCACCTGACTGGGTGTCTCTCATTTATATGTTTTATTTTCCTTTACAAAGAAACTTATTTCTACATCTCTCTTTTAATACTTAGTCAGTAGTCTCCTATCTAGAGAGAATGTAGTAGGTTTCCATTAATAAAATGTTATAACAACATTGTTTAATGTGTTGTAGATGAACCGGTTATTTCATGGGTCATTAATGTGTTTAACGCCTGGAATGGTCTATTAAAACAATCCCTTGTTATTGTTATGAACGTGTTTATTTTCATCTTTGATAAAAAATATAGAACAAATTTCAGAAGTTTATAGTCATTAATTTATAGGAGGAGCAACTAGTCTTACTAAAAAAAGAGATTCTCTTAGTGTTTTCTTATTTCTATTTTTTCTTTGATTGCTGTGGTGTATTGCTAAGTTCAGGCTTTAAATCAACAGTGTTAGTCTGGTTTGTATTGGCCTTTCCAGCACAAATGGCAACTGTTATCACTGCTAGTTTTAATAACTTGTGGTACCAGGAAAAATGCATCTCAAGTAACACTCAATTAAAGGATGGTCTGGTGGCTCAGATCAGTGACATTTGGGCATATACAGAACAAGCTGGACACTCTAAAATGAGACTTTTAGGACTCGGGAGCTCCAACTGAGCTGAGCTGTCACATAGGTTGGAGCTTTGCTTTTGAACTTGGAGTCTTTACAGAGTAGGTTTGGGGCTTTTTTGTTTGGTTTGGTTTGGTTTGGTGTGTAATAAACTGTTTTATTTTACACCTGATGATGTAGTTGTGCATTTTGTAGTTACCTTTCAGAGCATGTGTGTGCCCAGCTGAAGGGGCCTTGGGGGCAGGTGGACGATGGCTGAGAGCCCTGGAGGCAGCAGTGGCTTTGGCACAGGGGCTCCATGTTCTGACTTTGACCTGACATGAAGATGGTGTTAGCCTGATCATGTACTAAGTAACAGTGTGAAGATTTTCATACCCTCAGTGGCATTGTAATACTCAGTGTGGATAATATATTTGCTTTTCTGAGACATGTGCTCTTCCCTCCTTGCTTATTGGTACAGACATGATTGGCCATCTGTTAATGAGCTGCTGTGGTTGGAAAGGGAAATGTATTCTGCTGTTCTTAGAAGTAGGTAACTCATAGTAACTGCTAGAAAGGACCTGTCCATAGCAAAGTGGCAGCAGTTACCAAAGACACCTGTCTGAATAGCAGGCACTGCTGCAACTAAAAATATAATAATAAAAAAATGGAGCAGGTAGGTTATTGCCTATATAGATACATGAGGGACATCTGCATGAAAGAAGAAAAGCAGTGTAACATTGGCAGAACAGTCTGGGGAAAAAGACTGTAAATATTTTATATTAAGAAGTACCTAAATCAAGACCCATCAGCTCCAGAAAATATTGTGAGGTGCCATATGAATATGGAGGAAATGGGAAAAGCTGAATTGGAGCTGAAGCTGAGTCTCTGATATTCCTGAGAACTGAGCTCAGAAGGACCTTGGATGTATATGACTGTGGACACCAGCTGTGCATTAAGCCAGGGCCATGGCTTTAAGCTATTCCTCCTGAGTTTAAACTCTCAAATCAGGTGCTACTTTCTTAAACCAGACAAATGAGGCAGATGCTGCAGCTGGTCTGAATATGTTGTACCTGGCAAAAGGCTTTGTTGGGTCCAGCCTCTCCTACTCTTGTGAAATTTGAAAACTTCCTTTGAAATTCCTGCCATTCTCTGCTGTTACCACCCATGTTTCCCAATACTCAGCTTCCACTTCAAGTTCTCAAGTGATGAAGAAATGCGAAGTCTCTTTAGAGTTTTAAATTATTCTTTGTTGTCAGGTAGCAGGAAGAAAAACATACCTGAGTCTGGTAATACAAAACATAATGAGACCTACTTTTCTGATTTGCTTTAGAAACAAACAACAGGCAAAGAAAATGCACAGAAAAGAAAAATCCCCCCAAACACACAAAGTACCCCTGAACATAACTACCAACACTTGCAGCAATTTTTAAACATTCAAATGCCATGTAGCCCCCAAGTCTGTCCCCCCGCAATTCCTTGCACAATTCTTGTTACCTTTGATAATCTTTGTTAGTTGTCATGCTCCCTTGCAGTGTCTCCCCATGTTACTGCATAATAAGGACCTTTGAAGTCTGCCTTTGATTTGGAAGCTGAAGCACCTGTTGCAGAGGTTGTAACAAAACTGCTAACAGCATTTATCTGACATTCTGGGGCTTAATTTCAACTATCCAGGATTTGTTTGCAATGTGTCTTCACTGTTTGCATACAGCAGACCTAAGCTTGTACTGCTAATTTGGAGAGAAGCTCCTCATGCCAAGAGACTCATCAGATCAGAGCCCAGATCTGTGATCTGAGTCACACATGTATTGTGATCATGCTGTTGGGTACCTTGTCCAAAAGGAGTGTGATTCAATATGCTTTAAAGTATGGTTGATGTTTGGGAAGAAAAGAGTGGAGAATCTGTTCTTAAATGCTTCTATAAAATGGTGCAAAGATTAAACTATAAAGTAATCAATTAGGTTGGCAGCAGCCACTGTGGATGGGTGGAGGGCTATCACCAGCCTGTCCTGTGGTTGTCTGCAAGAACAGAAGGACTCGGTAGCAACTGAGGTGGCCAAAAAGTGTCACCTCTTCAGCCTGCTTTGGGGATTGAGTGAGGAATCTGCAGGGTCACAGAAAAGTAAAAGGGTAGGAACAGAGTTCCCAAAGAGAAAACACTCCATGCTAGGGTGGTGGGGCACCTTCCAGTTTGGAATCACATCTCTGAGATGGTGTTGCACTGCCTGGTGGCAGTGTGCTCCTACTGCTTAGTCCCTGGACGTGCTTCCATAGAAGAAGCTGTTTTCACTTGTGGTTTGATAGTCTCACATCACACCTACTACCCCCATAAGTGGTGTAAGGAAAGGGTTAATGAAATATGCCTTAAACAAGCCCTCAGTGGTGAAAATTGTTGCAGAAAACAGCAGTGCCTGTACACAAAGTACAAAGGGACAAAATTTCAGTTCTAGCCTTGGCAGGCAGGAAAAAACTGATACTTTTCACTGCAACGCTATTGTGGCTCATTATGGAGCAAGTGAATAGCTGGGCAAGCGCAAGAAGTGGGGTCACAAATAGGATGCTTGATTTTGGGGGTACTTGTCTTGTACAACCCACAGAACAGGCCTCCAACAACCATCAGATTAAGACCTGAGCATACCCGATGGCAAAACCACGTCTGTTCTCCTCTCCCACGCTAACGAGGGAGTGAAAGTCACTCCCACCTTTGCTTCCCATGCAAATAAGGGACTGTACAAAGTGACTCAGAGAGTGAAGAGGGTGGCACCCACCACCAAGTGCCCTGGGCACTGAAGGACCAACTGGACAGCAGTAACTATATTCTACTTGCACTATCTCTCTCCTTGTTCCTCTCTCTCTTTACCCTATACAATTAATTTTGCAAAATAAAGTTGGCATCTGGTCTCATTTGCACCTTAATTTGGGCAGAGGACTTTATTTAATATCTGTGGAATCTGAGCAGGCGTCAGGCTGTCTGCTTGGAAGGGAGGACTGTGCTGCACAGTGGAGGATGAGGAACACTGGCCGTTCAAGGGGGCCCTGCAAGCCTGGTTGCAGACCAGACCACAAAGAAAAGGAAGGGACAGTAAATCAGAAAGATTCCAACAAAACATGTTAAATTAACCTGGAGATTGCAGCTGTATGAGGGCATTCCATCACATAAGAAGGAAATTAATATCTAGAGCCACCTGAGGGTGCCAGAACAAAAGATAGTTCCTCAGTTTTGAGGAACCAGTCAGTGGCCACTCATGTTTGTTAGTTTTGGTTTTTGGTTTGTCTTTTTTTCTCTTCATATCCCTTCTGAGGCTTATGTGTGAACAGAAGAGAGTAGTACAACTGAGGGAGCCCAGAGACCAAGAAGATGCATATTCTTCATGTTCTTCAGGCAGCAGAATGTGTGTGAGCGTCCTGTCACCAACCCATCTCTTAGATCTGGAGACATTTGGTTTTTTTTAGGAATCAACATGTACTGTTTGTTGTAGACTTTATTTGGGAACCAAATAAGGTAAGGTTTACTTTTCTGCAGAGACATGAAGTAGAACATTGGAGTTTTCTCATTGCCAGGAAAAGAAGCTGCTGCTTGTAGGATCTTCTGATAACTACATTTTGACAGATCTATTAGTGATGGCGATATCTGTGGAGGGGAGAGGAAGGACAGTTCTTCAGTGGTGGCAGTATCAAGTGCAACTGTTTTGTATTAAGGCTTTAATCTCTGACAGAGAAAAGCATCCTGTTAGTTTGATTTGTTTTGATTGGCAGTGAATTCCAATCCTGTAAAAATTTAGATTAATGGATTCTTTTATCTATACTTTACTTGTGGAGAAAAAGAGTATTGAGGATTTCTTCTAGAGATATGCTGACTTGCCTAAAAGTAAAGGGAGTAATTTACAGTCAGGGACAACAGAGGATTTCACTCTTTACATTGCAGTGCATTCACTTCAACTTAAATATATCCTTTAAAATATTACATCAGCTTATGTTATATTGACAGTGATGAATTCCTCAGGCAATAGAATATATAATGGCTTAAGTCAACTTCTGAAACCAGGGCACAGTGAGCATAACCATAAATGTTGGGTTTTGCTTAGTTATTGCTTAGTTATTTTGGTTGGCAGATTTCTCACTTCCCTTAAACTAGCTCATGCAGTGTAGGGTCAGATCCCAGCTCTACTTTCTCCTGTAGGCACTTCCATGGGCTCAGTCCTGATACAGCTAGAATCTTCCTGGAGGTGTTGCCTATTTAAATGATGGAAGGCTGTAGACATTGATTTTAGTCAAGACTTCAGTATTGCTCAAAATGTTCTAAAAAGTAATTTCCTAGTTATATTTTTAATTATCTTGTCGAATGTTCCCAGAGATTAAAATTATATCAGGGTAGAAATTCAGGATAAAACTATAGTATGGAAATGATTCTTAAAATACAGAGTAGTTAAGTGGAAATTAGGGCATCTCTCAATGTAATGGCTGGATACATTTATCTGTCAAAATAAATACTAACTGTTTACAAAGTTTCCTAAGTACTGGACGCTTAATGAGTTGCTAACAGAAGAATGAACGTATCTTTTATTACCGTAATTTTTTCCCTTGGTACTCAAGGGTATGTTGAAAAACACCTTTGATAATACTGTATCAAGTGTGGGAGTTTACACATTCCTTTTCTTAAGTCTCTTTGCTCTGTTGTTTGCTTTCCAGTGTCTGTTGATGAATGGATATTTTATCAATTTTAAATTAGTTATTTTTTTACAAATCAAAGTAAAACAAGCTATATATTTGTCATATGCCATGAAACGTGTCCTCTTGACTAAATATGACTTCTCTGGCATGATGGTCTAAATAGATTAGAACAGTTTAAAGTAGGATAGTTTGATGTACAGATATCCTTAAGGTTCCTTTGATGAGGCCTTCTATGCACCAAATGCTGAATGTCTTTATAATGTGTGCCAGGCTGGTAAGAGCTGTGCAAGAGAGTGAGCCTAGATACAATTACCATAAACATGTTTTGAGAAGGGAAAACATTTTGGACCATATTTTGCTTTTTTTCTAATCCATGTATATAATTAGAATCATAGAATTGTAAAATGATTAGGGTTGGAAGGAATCTTAAAGCTCATCTAATTCCAGCAGGAAACCTTCCTCTAGACCAAGCTCCATCCAGACTGGTCTTGAGCTCTTCTGGGCAACCAGTTCCAGTGCCTCACCACCCTCACATTAAATAATTTCTTCCAAATATCTAATCCAACCCTACTCACTTTCATTTAGGAGTCATTAACCCCTTGCCCTGTAGCTGAAGAGGCCAGAGAGGTGACTGTTTCTGAAGTTCCCCTCAATAAAATGTCTCTATACCTTAATTTTTTTGTAGCACTCATAGGATGACAACAGAAAGGTCTGAGTCAAAGTCATTCCAGTCTGCAGAGAATTACACAAGTTATTTCTCTTTGGTTTTTGGTTTCACACATTATATCCTTGTTTGATTGTCATGCTGAGTAAACCAGTGGTTGAGCTTTGCCTGACTTGTGTTAAGATCACCAGGTTTTGTGTAACTTCAATCTAAGACTGTAAAGCAGATCAGGCTTAGTCAAAACTTGATAGTGTCTGCTTGAGAAGTTCATGAATTTTTGTCAGAACTAATCTGTCATTTTTGCTTAATGTTACCAAAAATCCTGAATGCTCATAATACTGGCATATCACTTTTACTTCTGGTTAAGTTTATGTAAAAGAGCTTGTGATATTCTCTAAAATTCTCCCAGGATTCTCAGTGGATTATTTTTGGAGACATGAGTTTTTCAATTCCATATAGTAACATAATTAAGATGTCATGTGGATGCTTCAGTGCACTTGCATTTCCATGCATGCTTCTGATATAGGATGATTTTTGTTGTTAAACGTTTCTTTGATAAACATTTCGAGCATGATGAAATGCCAGTGATCCTTTCAGTTTGTTATTGGTGTTTGGTACTATCAGGGAAAAAATAAGAGTTAAGATAATTGATGGAAATTTTGAGGTTTTGATTATAGGTCCCTCTTTAGAAAATTTTTGTTTGCTCAGGAGCTATATAAAAATATATCCACTAGCTTCTTGCTGCCTTCTTGCTACTTGCCAAACCACTGTACAAACAGAAAAAATAGTTTATACTTCCTTGTCTGAAAGCTCTTCCATAGGTACCATAGGTTGTTGAGGCCCACAACACTGTATTCCCAAGTAAAATGAAATTCCCATTCATTTCTTTTTTTTTTAAAGTGCAGGAAATACAATGTTAATTGTTTTCATATGCACATATAATGTAAATTATAAGGGATTGGAAATTTTATGAAACATTTTCTTTTATATAATATGTCTTATCAGTTTGATGCTAAATAGAGTTTAAAAATATTGTTGTTGCCACTTCTAGCTTTTTCTGAAGTTTTTAAGATTAAAAAAAATTGCTCAAGAAATTAGGAAAAAATACAGAAAAGAAAAACTGAAATTAAATAAGTGGATGTAAAAAACCACAGAAGCATCAAATAGTATCAGAAAAAGGGACAGTTAAGAATTCATGGGCTTGTGTATAAAATTAGATTCTGGGTCAGTGCAAGTCAAGAGAATTTAGTCTCAATAAAATCATAGATGCAACCAAAATGACAAGACGTGGAGTAAATGGTTTGTAACCCATGTCATCACATTTTGTTGCCTCGGTGTAGAGGCCAGAAAGGCCTGTATTGTGTAGCAATAGAAGGAGAACAAAAGCCAGCCTTTTAGGGTAGAACACCTCCAAGGAAGTACTGTCTGCACAATAATGAAGAAAGTTAATTTTTACGAGAGAAGGTTATTCTGATGATCTTCAGCTTTGCTGAAAAAACCATCAGAATTACTGCCATAAACTCATGTCTGTAAAATAAAATGATCGGAGTAATGGGCAGAGAGTGATATCGTTTTACAAAAGACTTTGAATAACTTCCAGATGCCACTGCCAATACAAGTCACAGTCAAAATGACCCTGTAGTTAACGGTAGTAAATTTTCACAGAAAGGTGCCCTGAAGCAAATGTGTATTTCAGCCAATAAGTCTGATGTTTTGATCTTTCCGTATCGAGTACTCTACTTTTGGCACACACACTCATCTCTAAGGAACTACAGTCCTTCACTGAAAATATTAAAAGAATTCAAGAAGTAGGAAAAGCAGTGTGGTGTGGTATGGCATGGATTATGAGCCAAACTGGCAATGGCTTGGAAAGCATGGGGAAAATGAGGGTGAGCCCTAGTGCTTAGGATCAGGATCATGAGTTTGTGAGGTTAACTTTATCTGTACTGGATCCAGGTGCAACACTACGTGTACTTTTATGCTAAAGAAGGATTTTTTTTTTTTTCTGTATAGGCTTCAGCAGAAAGACACATGAATGTCAAATTCAGAATTAATATGATTTATTGCTCCAGGGAAGCAGTGTGCTGCAGCACTTGTATGTAAAGATGGATGAGGCGGGGTGTGCACCTTCTCTAACACGTGTATGGCTTCCTTGTATGTCCCAGGCAAGGAAAGGCTTCCAGGAGCACAGAACCACTGCCTCTGTTGAGGGCAGAATTGTAAAAAGTAAGAGGAAAGTCACTGGAGTTAAATTTACCTCCATGCTGACACAGATTTTTGAAAACTGGTTTGGGCTTATCCATACTTAATAAGAGAGCACCAGGAAGGTCAGGCTCTGTTGTGGAAGTCCGGTGGGCTGTACTCTGGGCTCCCACAATTGCTGTTTTGTTCTGTGTCATTTCATTAAGGAGCATTGCACCTGCTACTAATTGCAGTGTAGGTTATTAATAATGAAAGAGTTTTCAAAATCTAATTTATTTCTCATGTTTCTGGCTGTTCAAACAATGACTGTGGATTAATCAGGTTGCTGAATCAATTTGTGAGCTATTTATTCTCTTATTAACTTTGAAAAAAAAAAAGTCTTCTTTTCTGTTTAAATGTTCCTTCATTGTGTATTGATCTGTGTGTGGTTAAAAAAAAAAGAGTTTTTCATAGGAAGATTCCAGCTGACTTTACCTTCAGGGTCTTGCTTCTTTTTCTTTACAAATGTGGTAAATGCTGCACAGATGTAGGACACGCAGTTTGTGCCCTCAAGAAACAGTAGAAACCAAACCACGCAAGCACTTGTGTTTCTGACACACAGAGTACAAGAAAAATAAAGTCGGTGGTTTGTACATCACGTGCTGCTTCCTCACGTTTGATTGTTTGATTAAAGGTAAAAATGTGTGGTTTCATGTGGTACTTGCAAACAAGGATCTTTAGGAGTGTTTAGGGTTCCTGGGCCGGTTCTCCAGCGTGCTGCAGTGTCTGCACTCCAGTGTCTGCACACTGGTTCTGTGTTCAAAACAGCTTAAAAATCCCACTCGGACAGGATTGTTTTATACCTGCTACTATTGTTACTTGTAAGAGCTAAGAATTATTGAATGTCAGTAAAGAAAGATGCTTTTCTCTCTGTGTGTATCCCCTCACCCAGTCCTGGTTTTGTTTACTTTCTGCATTTGACAGCAGTTTGTGTCTCCTCAGCTGCAATGTTTTCCCTGAATCGTCAGTCAGCCTGTTTCCCTGTTGCCTATGTGGGTACTTCTTACTGCATCAAGAGAGGAAATGTTTTAAAAATAGGGAAGTTCTTGTTCCACAAACAAACAAAAACCATGAAACCCCCAACACTCACAAGTGGGGGAAAAGGGAATTCTGGGGCAATTGTCGGAACTGTTGCTGCATTTAACTCATTAAAAATAAAGGAAGCAAACTGCATGTTGACAATGTTGGTTTATAAGGCCATGAAAATAACTTTACTCAATACTGCTGTATGGTGACTGCTAATGACTAAATAACATTTTAATCTCTTTTAGGATCAGAGTCACACACAAGTTTCCCAGTACCGCCAGGATCACTCTCTGATTATGAGATCTATTGTCCATATGACTGATTCTGCTCATTCTGGAATTATGCCTCCGTCTCAGCTCACCACCATTAACCAGTCTCAGCTCAGTGCACAGCTGGGGCTAAATTTAGGAGGCACTAATTTGCCACACACTTCTCCCTCCCCTCCTGCAAGTAAATCAGCCACTCCTTCCCCATCCAGCTCTATCAATGAAGAAGATGCAGATGAATCAAATAGAGTAAGTTATTCCATGTGCCATAGTGAGCAAGCTTCACACTTCTGTGTGCTGTATTTTCATGGACGTGGTGGTATCAGCTCAGCTGCAATGCACTCATATAAAGTACAAATGTTACAGTATAGTGGAATATGATTAACTTGCTGGTTAGCTTCTTTACTTAAGAAGTTTTCATACTTCATAATAATAATAAACCTAAGAATAGGCTTATACACACACACACATATATATATATATTTGGTCTAATTTGCTTCAGGTTTTCAGATCTGGTGAATCTCTTCACTCATCAACTTTGGACTGTTTTGTCATTTTGGTGTTCTCTGGAGTCATGTAAAACATAGATGCTTTTGGACAGAAATAAAAAAAGCATTCTTCTAACTGAAAGCTTAATTAACTTACACTTTGCTTTAAATAAATCTGTTATAAAAGGAAAATTTTATCAACAAATGAAGTACAAATGTTGTTATAGCAGTTGCTGTAACCCTGAGTGTGCTGCTGGTGAGCTCCTTGTCCCAGAGGGAAGAGGGGGCTGTTGGTGGAGTGCCTGGCCATAGCATGGAGCCTCCAGCACCAGGGTGTGGGGGGGACACAGCCAGTGCTCACTGCAGGTGCATAGAAACTGCCAAGTTGCTGCTGCATTTTGCCTGAAAGGTGGGTTTTTTAATCCCTGACCTGTGTCTAAGTTGATAGTCTAAGTCTTGGAACTGGGAAATGCCTCCAAGCTCTTGTCTTTTGGAGTCTCTGCTGCTGAAATTACATCTTAATGG
This sequence comes from Manacus candei, assembly GCF_025592945.1. Taxonomy (NCBI): domain Eukaryota; kingdom Metazoa; phylum Chordata; class Aves; order Passeriformes; family Pipridae; genus Manacus; species Manacus candei. The sequence goes on along the minus strand of NW_026138113.1, from coordinate 5,147,345 downwards.
AAAAACATAGATGGCCTATTCAAAATTTACTATGAATTAAGCAGTAATTTTTTAATACAAATTAGCATTGGGGTGTACTTTTTCAGGTCAAGCTCATAGGATTTGACTCTCTGAGCCATACTTAAAATGAATAGTAAATATTCATGCATTTAGTTCCAGTAGATCCAATGAGATTAAGCTGGGACTAAGAACTATTTGGTAGGAGAATGGCTTACACAACAGGACTCTTGCAAATTGCATACACAGTAGCTTTCTCCATATATTATTAAGGCTGACTGTCAATAATTTTTTGTAATTAATGTGACTTAATGCATATATTGACTGTTATTGTTCTTACTGTTTCTTAGGCTACTGGAGAAAAAAGAGCTGCCCCAGATTCTGGCAAAAAGCCCAAGACTCCAAAGAAGAAGAAAAAGAAAGACCCCAATGAGCCACAAAAGCCAGTGTCAGCATATGCCCTTTTCTTCAGGGATACACAAGCTGCAATTAAAGGGCAGAACCCGAATGCTACATTTGGAGATGTTTCAAAAATAGTGGCATCTATGTGGGACAGTTTAGGAGAAGAACAAAAACAGGTAAAAAATTGTTTTGGGGTTGTCTCACAGGAAGGAATATTGTAATCCTTGTAAAAAAGTCCTCTTAACCTCTACTCTGAGTAGACCATGCTATTTGCTGATGTAGACTACTGCCTCTGTAGGGCTACACTGTAAGACCCAGTAGGTAGTGTTAAGTGACTGTATTTGTCTTTAAATTTTAGAGAGCAGTTTGTAAAAGAGCTCAGGTGATAGTGTCCTAGACTCCTCTTAAGACCATCTTTTGATGATTCCTATTTCAAAGCTCTTGTTTGCTATTAATAAGTTAGAAAAGAAGAAGGTACAGCATATTTACCATTTTCCTTTGATCTGCCTTACGAATTTGTTACAAAGCGTGTTGATTTCCAACCTTTGAAGGCAATCCTCTGTGTCTCATTACAATGTTTGTGTGTGAAATGCTATCTCCAACTCAAACTTGGTACAGAGTGATGAATTTTGTACTTCCTTGAGGGTTTTTCTTCTTATACACATGTAACTTCTGCACACAGATTGAAGGAGTTTAAAAAAGATATCCTTTGTTTGCCTGTTGCTATTCCATTCAGCTCCCAGTAACAGTTAATAAAAGCTTCAGTGGAAGAGTAGCTTCCCATATAGGATACCTTTTGGCAAGAGATGAATGGTACTTGTTTCTGAAATACATTTGGAAACTTTTGGTATGATGTAACAGATAATAAGGAACATCATTTAAAGGTGGACTTTAAATTTATTGATGATTGAAAATAAAGATTTATTCGTTTTTGCCTAACTATTCTTGTTTAACTCAGTATGATTCTCTCATGCTGGGCATGGGGCAAGTCCAAGCTCTTTGAACCCCCTTTTCTAAACATATACAGATGTTTTTACATGTAGGTCAGATATTTGTTTGGGGAAAAAAAATACATAGGCATTGTGTACTACTGCTGATACATTTTGGCATCTGAAATACTCAGTGTTCTAATATCCCTGTTACTTAGTGTCATTGAAATACCATTTTCTGGGGAGGTTAAGTGTGCATAGCTAGTCTTGTAAAACAGTTGATTGCTCAGACTGATATCAGACAGCAGCTTTTTGTTATTCATGATAATTGACATAAACTGTAGTGCAAGTCCTGAAAGTAGAGCTGAAATCTTGTAGCCACCTGCAAGAATATTTAGAACTTTCAAGGAAGGAAAAGCACATCTAACAGTAGAGTGTTTCCAGGGGTTTTGGTCTGTGTTTTTTGTTTCTTTGCAAGTGATTTTGAGAGGATTCTGGCAAAAACATCTTAATAGTTGAAGTTGGTGAAATTGTGGTCTCTTTTTAATAGGTATATAAAAGAAAAACTGAAGCTGCCAAAAAAGAGTACCTAAAGGCACTTGCTGCCTATAGAGCAAGCCTTGTTTCTAAGGTAAGCCTAATAATGCCTTCCGTGTAATGCAAGTGAGCTTTTGGCAATGGCATTTAAAAATTTGGTGGTGAGGGGGGGAAATGTTGTGCAAAACGAAAGTAGCATCCTAGGATTCCTGTCATACAGCTCTACAAGATGTTGTGCTGCTGCTTGAACCCTGCTTAGTCTCTCCAAAAATAATTTCGTCTTTCTACGTGCATATTAACAATTACCGAAAAAGACCTTTCTAAATGTACATCCTCCTTGAGCTGTGGAGGCAAAGTAATGCACTTCAAAAATTCAGTCATGAAAAATCTACTGACCTCCTCACGTTAACGTTTGCAAGCTATTTGCAGAGGTTTGTTTTTCCTCAAGTGCTGCTTCTCAAAAGACAGGCTTGCTTTGCGTGGAGCTGGAGAGCAGTTGTTGTGTGGCAAAGCTTAAACATTTCTTGCAGGTGAGGGGTAAAAAATGCGTGGTGGCTCTGAATTTGGAGAGTACTTACAAACAGACTGGCAGTGAGCCACATGGAGTATTTTAGTGGATCCTGAGTTAAAATAAAACTTGTGAAGAAAACAAAGCTCTGCTGTCTTATTTGAGAATTTACCTTTCTAGCTGGCAGCACTATCTGGGTTGTAGATCTGTTGCATCTGAATATTGTAAATGAAAAGATGCTTATAGACATCTAAAATACGGGTAAAAATTGCCAAGGTGGTTATTTCTCTAATAATATTTCATGAAGATCAATTACCAAAACATATTCAGTCACAAGAAAACAACAGAGGCTGATGATGTCTAACTCCTGAGATTATTTCTTTGAATGTACAACTGCAGAGCATTAGTAAATCATACAGAAAGTTGCTGTGTATTTTAGTTAATGAATAAAAATACAACAGCAGAAATTATACACACGTGTTTTTGAAAGCTGAAAGATTTCTTCTGCTTGTGTTAAGAAGCTGTGTTTTTCTCTTTCTTCTGGGACTTAGATAATATTCTAAAAGCATTTGCTATCACAATGCTAAGTTCAATGGCAATAGGAATTCTCAATATCTTTGAGGGACTTTATTTTCCCAGTCCTAAGTTCCCTTTTCAAAACCATCAGAAATATTTGCTCCCCAAAACCCTGGGACCTGGTCTGCCCAGTAACTTGTGGGAAGACTGCAGGTGGAAATACACCTAAAGTCCAGTATTTATCTCATCTCTAACTTAAAACATCCTTGCTGTAGCTTTTTCATTTGAGATGATTGCTTAGAGTAGGGATGCAGCACAATTTGTCACATTCTAAGGTAAATGTCTAAAACATGTCAGTTAAATTCTTGGTAGTTGTAAACTACCATGATAACTGGTGTGGGGGGTATGCTGCTGTCTCCCAAAGAATGGGTTTTGAGGGGTTTTTTTAAAACACCTAAATATAGAAAGTGTTGTGCCGTTTCTAAATTTCAGCAACAAAATGTATGGGCCATCTGTGACTTCCTGGTGTTGAAAGGGCACAAGTTAGTTTTTTGTCCAAGTAAGAACTGGAGGTACCATATAGGGAGACAGATAAAGAGGTGATGTAATGAATCGGTAGATCAGTGATCATTTTCAGACCGTATATTGATCTGTTCTGATAGAAAACAAAACATGATGAAGTCTCCCAGAGAAGCTGTCACTTTTATTTCCATGTAAACAGTAACAGTGGTTTTTTCTGTTGAAAAGACAATTATTTTCTTTTCCAAACACAGGCTGCTGCAGAATCTGCTGAGGCCCAGACAATTCGTTCTGTTCAGCAAACGCTGGCATCCACAAATTTGTCTTCCTCCCTTATTCTGAATACTTCTCTTTCTCAACACGCGACGGTATCGGTGTCTCCTCAAACTCTTCAACAACCCCTTCCTAGAGCAATTGCTCCAAAACCCTTGACCATGAGACTGCCAATGAACCAGATTGTAGCTTCTGTTACCGTTGCACCGAACATGCCAACAAACATTGCAGCTCCCCTGATGAGCTCTATGGGAACAAACATGGTGGCAACGCCGTCCTCATCTCAAGTCAGTCCCTCGATGCAAAGCCAGCAGCAACATTTACAGCAGCTCCAGCAGCAACAGATGCAGCACATGCAGCAGCAGCAACTACATCAGCATCAAATGCATCAGCAAATACAACAGCAAATGCAGCAGCAGCATTTTCAGCACCACATGCAGCAACATTTGCAGCAGCAGCAGCATCTTCAGCAGCAGATTAATCAACAGCAAATGCAACAGCAGCTGCAGCACATACAGCTTCAGCAAATGCAGCAGCAGCAAATGCAGCATATGCAACACCAGTCGCAGCCTTCTCCTCAGCAGCACTCTCCCGGAGCCTCGCAGATCACTTCTCCCATCCCGGCCATTGGGAGCCCTCAGCCAGCACCTCAGCAGCACCAGTCACAAATACAATCTCAGACACAGACTCAAGTATTATCGCAGGTCAGTATTTTCTGAAGAGAAATGGTCTTGCAACATGGCTTTGTGTTGATGGAGGGGGTAGGGGTAAACCATATTTGGCTGAAAACTGTAAATTGTTGATGGTAGTTATGCAGGGATGCATAACAGATCAAATGATCCTCTAAAGTGTCTATTAGATAGGCAATAAAGAACTACAATGTAGCTGTGTATCATCTTTTAGCTGACTATAAATCATTTTGTTTAAAAAAGAAAAGCTGTTTTTCATGTGATGCCTTTTTAATTTATTTAAGCTTTACCTACAATATGTGAATCAACTGGCCTAATAAATACCTGGACCTTATGACTGCAAAATGGCCTTTCAGAGTTATATGCTATAACCCTTGTTTCTCTAAAAGTGAATAATGCACTTCAAGGCAGTATGAACTCATGAAGCCCTTAAAGCACAGTTGTAACTACCTGTAAAATGATGATTGGATTTCATACAATCGTACTTGTATGACATGAGTTAGTTGATGGCATTTTTTGTCATGAAAAAATAGAGTAAATCACAGATTTTTGCCAAAGCTCTTAATTTTTTTCTCTTCTAAATGTCTTCAGAACAACAGATGCAAGTAAGTGGACTTAAATGTTTGACCCAACCTTTCACTTCATTTCTCCAAATACACCTGCCATAGTTTGTAAGAAAATATATATTGACATTTACCCTCTTATGTTAATTGAATTACAGAACAAATGTGAATATTATATTCTGTGTCGAAGTGATGAGTTTCAGATTTAATACACTGTATTTTTAAAAGGGAAATGCACTTAAATAAAACTGTTATTTCAGAAAGCTAAGACAAGAAATGCAAGAGTTATTAATACGCTGTAAAACCAGTAGAATATTTAAATGAAACTCCACAACCGAATAATCAATGTAAATATTTTCTTTAAAAGTTGTAAGTTTTCATATCATGTGTTGTAAAGTTTTCATAAATGAGGCTTTAATGTAAACACTGGTAACATGATTTATTAATTGCTACATTGCTTATTGTGTTTTTATGCTGTTTTATACTTTTTTATGAGTTATGATAGCAGCAATTAAGTTGTTTGTATTTTGCTTATCTAAAATAAATGCTTTTATCTTGCTATAGAATAAACACATTTCAGTAAAACTGATGAACCGTAAGTCTTTGATAGAAAAACCAGAAATATTTCCTTCTGCAAACATTTTCTTGGACCTTTTTTTAACTGCTTTGGGTTTTTATCAGACATGCTGAGTAAACAGGTACCGATCAGAGCAGAGCGAGCGATCGGCTCTTGTGTCCATCAGGATGCACCGATGAGGAGTCCCAGGCACCTTCTCTGGGGTATCTGCAACTTCAGGAGGAGGAAGCAGGTGGTAGAGTCACAGAGCAGTCATGGTGCCTTCCTTACATGGATCTGCAGGAGCAGGGCAGTGGACCTGTCTCTCAGCAATAGGGTTCAGAGATGCAAATCAGCACAAACTGTGGTTTTCTCTGAGAGTTTCAGATGTGAACACAGCTGCTGCTCTGGGCTTCCCTCTGTAAACCTCCAGCTCTTGACTCAGGCAGGTCCTGAGTTCTCTGACTTTTGTTTTCTCATAAAGTAGAACATGATGGAGGTGGGGATGGAGAGGGCAGGTGTTTTGTATGAAGGGCTTGGAGACAGTCACATCCAGTGTGTTATTAGTGCTGTTCGTATATTTTTGCTCTGGACAGAAAAGAGATTCTTTGTTTTCTTCTTTCCCTTCTTTGCCTGCAGTATGTGTGCTGTGAGTGCAGTCTGACCAGTATCCCCAGTTGTCTGGCATGATTAATTACAGCATCTGTCCTGTCAGAAGCTATAATGAAGAGGTCTTGATAAAAATTGCAAATTACCATTGGCAACAATCTTAAACTGCTTATGATAAAATGAAAATTAAAAACAGCAAGTGTCAAACCTGAGCAGAATCCTAATCCTGTTTGAGGTATGGCTACCATGCTCAGACCACAACCCAAAAATAATGGAATACAGATCCCCAAAAAGTTGCACCCAGACTTGAGGGAAGAGGTACTATACCATGTGAGTTTACTCATAAAGAATTCATCTTTCAATATTTCATTATCCTCAGGTACTCTGTTTATTATGTACAAATATTGAACAGCAAGAGATTCTAATTATAAATGTATAGATTTCTTGGAGCAGAAAAAAATCATGTATAAATTGAAGCTTTTCATAATAGGTGTTAGTTGACAGCTACCCATGCTCCTAATAGCCTTAGCATGATATCTAATAATGTCTGGGATGGAGGGTGTTTATTCCAAGAGCAGGGAAACCTGTCTGCATCAGAAATGGCACAACAGGGGCTGGTTGGGAGAGATTTTGTGTGTGTCAGTTTTAACCAATGTTACATAACAAAGGGAACCATTTTATAGTCATTTTTGAAACCTTTAGACAAATGTCTTCAGAAATAATTGCTAAACTGCATGTGACAGTAATTGTGTATTAGTTCTATAATTGTCATTTTGAAGACCTATGAAGTATCGTTGGAAAAATGTCACTAGTGATAAGAGTTAATTACAACTGAAGTCTGTTTTCAACTATTTGCAGCGAGAAGCAGGTGTTATTACACTCATTAAATGGTTTCATAAATCCTGGGTTTTATCACATTTGATTAAGAGCTGCTGAACTACTGATGTTCAATTCCAGGAAAAATAGTTTTAATTACTGCAGCTAAAAAAAATAAATATTAATAATCAAGCAGGCCTTTACATTTTAAATATCAAAATTCAAATCTTGAAAAACTGGAGCATCCCCCTGCTTGCTACAAAATTATATTTTACATTACCCACAATAGCATATTGCAGAACATCTTGTGTTTCAAACTGTTCAAGTTTGTGTTCATGTTCCCTAAGTCTAAGTGAATAACTGTGCTATCATAGGTCATAAATAAAACTGTTAGTTTAAATCGCTTGATATGCAACTTATACAGGAAAAATGCAATAATCCGTATGATTTCAGTGTCGTGCATGGTTTAAAGAATGTTTTCCTTCATAGCATTTACAAGCACTTAACTACTCCCTTCTTTTCCCAAGGTTTCAGATGCTTTATCACCCCGGTTAACCACATTCTACTTTCACATTAACCCAGGTTGACACATGATGAAAGAACATAAGGAGGTTTAATTTTTAGCTGACACAGGGTCATTAGTTTCTAACTTGGAGAAAAAAGCCTTTAAATACCTCTGTGCAACATAATCTCAATTTTATATTATCACCTGACCATTGTGGTTTGCAGGACAGATGGATTAAATATCTCAAGTTTAACCACAAGTCTTGCACTGACTCTTTTCAATGGGGATTCCTATTTGAATGGCTCCTTTTCCATTTCTCACTTCATGGAGTATTTTGCAGCACTGGACTGCATTCTAACCTTTCCCTCCCCCCTTTGTTTGGCTTTTGTTTTGCAACAGCTGTTATTATCGTTTTTGGTCAGCTGTGATTGCTGGAGGCAAAATAGGACCAGATGGTGTTTTGCTATGCATGAATGGCGAGTTAGAGGAGTTTAGATTGAATAGGCCAAGTTTGAATGGTGTCTATGCACCACCTGCCCTCTTCAGCAGCAGCACACACATCATAGGAGCATGATCTGTCTCAGACCTACTAGAATTGGATGGGAATGGAGAGCGCCTCGTTGGATTTTCTCCATATTTATTGATCTTCCATGCACTAACAGCATAATGCAGTACACAGTCAATTTGAGTTAATTGGATATGACACAGCATGTACATGTAATCTATCACCAGAGTCTCCTGGTACACTTTAGGTTTTGCTGCCACAAGAACATGCAGTATTAGCCTGCATTAATAGGCTAAGTGGATGGAAGTAAAACAGGATCATTGTAGGGTTTGATTTAACAAAATATACTGTAGGTTTAAAATTATACCCTTGAAACTGCCAGAGATGCAGTTAACTATGAACATTTCCGATTTGGTGGACTGGACCGAATATTTTGGCACAGAACAAAATATATGTAATTCCCATACATTTCTGCAAAGTTTGCCAGTGAAATTGAAATGAACATAGGGAGCAGCATAAATAGGGATGGGCTGGTGCTGTTCAGAAGAGTAGCAAAGAGCTGCTTTGGTATCCTAAAACTTGTAAAAAAGGTAGAATTTAAATGTTACATAAATGTAAGATCTGTTGTATGCCGCGTTAAGGTTGACTGAAAGACGTGGACTATAGAAGAGTTGTGCCTGGACATTACAGAATAAAATACATATGTTATGAATAATGAATAAAATATGTGGCAATAATATATAATACATAAATTACTTGAATTGTCACAGCAGTTGGATGTCTCAAAGCCTACTTAATATGTAACTGAGGGTTGCGCTCATGCTCTAAGTTGGCAGGAGCTGCTCACTCAGCGTCTTTGTCTGTGGTGTCAGGTAGCCGAGTGAGCTACTTTATTATGAAAATTGCATCCAACTGAAAAAATGCTAAATATTTTCAAGTGCCTGTGGGAAAAGCTAGGTTTGTATTAAAGGATTTGGTTCTTAAAGTCACCAAGAAGTTAATGCTTCTCAGGTGCATCGGAGGGAGAGAATTTTCGATTATAATACAAAAATCTTTCAAAAGTGAATGTATTGCTTTGAACAAGCTGCTCTGACACTTCAATAGGCTATGTTGGAGATTTATAATACATTCTGTTTACCTCAGTTGAAAGCCAGAAGTGGTATTTCAAATAGCGGGTTTTGTCCAAGTTTCTGCAGCATTAACATCTTCAGCCCACATACAAACCAAACTAGTGGAGAATTTTCTTGTAAGGTTTGAAATTAAATTTATTTGAATCTTCTAGGTAAAAAAAAATTGAACAGATAATTATACTTGATGTGGTGTAGTTCTATGGACACTTCCTACAGATATCTTTTTTTCCCTTTCCTCTCTGGGAATATCTTTATGATGCAGTTCCTTTGGTCTATTATTTTCTCCAAACTGGAGTTACTATTATTTTAGCTCTGCTGCTCTAATTGTAACAGAAAGGCTTTGATCCAGCAAATCACTTTAAATGAGTGGATAATTCATGTATATAAGTAGTAATTTCATTAAAGTGACTACTTATATGCTCCATTATACAGTTGCTCAAGTACTTTCATAGATCAGGGGTCTAATTGCAAAATATTGTATTTGTTTTCCAAACAGTTCCAAGTATTGATAATAAGAATAATCAGAACCTAAAAGTCATGCAGTCTATCTTACATTTTTGGCGCTTTCTTTTATTAAATTGTATTCTGAACAAGTCACAGGTTTCATTTTCAAGTACAGATATCTAACAGTGCTGGTTCAATGACTGTGAATCATCATAAATGTGTAAAGAATAAACCTGATGGTGAATTGTATTTGCAGTCATTTAAATGGGCTGCTTCTGTGCACAGGTCTGAAAACCTCTACCTGGATCAGCAGTCACAGCTCTTGACTGAGCAGATGCCTTAAGCAAATATTTGTATTTACAAAACAGAGAGGTAAATTCAGGCAAACAAAGCACCAGGATACCTGCTGGCAATATTTGTGAAGCCTAAAGGGTGTAGTTTATTGCAGGCTAGTTTATTTTAATGCTGTATCCCACAGTGTACTGATAACAAACGTATACATTGCATTAGTATGAAGTACATAAACAATGTACTTCCCTTGTGTTATGATTTTCTCACTGGTGGTTACAGATGGTTAATTTTGGAATTGGTTTTGATGTTCCACAAATCAGGAGAATTGGCTGTTATATTTAAAAAACACTAAGTAGCTGTACCATTTCTTACTTTCTTTCCTTTTTAATTTTGGAAGTGCAGAACATTGTGTCTGAAAATTAGAGCTCTCTTTGGAAAATTCTGCTCTATCGGCTGTTGATGAGGGGATTCTCACTTCTGCTCCAGTGTGTGTGTGTATGTATGAGTTTAAACTGATAGTGGTGAGCAGTCCATGTGTGCATTCCAGCCTCATGTGAAGGTGCCATGCCCTGTGTGCCCATAGCACAGGGTGCTGAGCATTTCGCTGTTGACTTTGTGGCACTGGACCAAACAGCTGTGTAGCTGCACTGTGCTATCAATCAAATCATATTCCCTGTTCCTCCCACCTTCTCACTTTTCCTGTTCTCCCTTTCCACGTTTCTCTCTGCTTTGCTAAGCACAGGAGCAACCAGGGCTCACTTGCCCCATGCCAGCTCTTGCACCCTGCTCCTGCCTTTCCACCTGTGGAAAGCTTGTCCTGAAGAGCTTCTCCTCTTTCAGACCCCCTTCATGTTCCTCCTGTTCCTGTGGATCACAAGGACATTAATAGATCGTGCACATACACGACACATATATGTTTTAATACAGAGATGTCCAGATGTGTGCACTTAATTGTATGTGGCAAATGTCTAAAATATACTCAAGTCTAAGGCAGGCATTTGAGGATTTTTGGGTTAACATACCTAGGTGCTTTGCAGCATGGAGTGCCAAAGGATTTGGTTACTGCTCAGCATGCCTTGGCACTGACAGAATATAGATGGAACTAGTAATAATTTTCATCCTTGTGTAAACAGACTTTCTACCTTATAGCATTGTGGCAGACAAATCTGTAAGTGTTTTGGTCATTTACAGCAGATAACGTATTATGGCAGATCTTGAACTCATGGTGAAATACATGTAATTCCAAGTGTCAGTTTAGATACTTGTGTCTGTATAAGGGCTGAGCAGTCTTTCTTTTTTCCTTCCTTTTTTCCTTTAACCCAATGCAAATGAATTCCTTATCCTTCACTTCAGAAAATGGACAGAGCTTGCTAGCAGACTTGGACAAATTAAACCTCTTTGAACAAAAATTATAATAAAAATGTAATATTCTCACATGCACTTCTGTTGATGTTTGCTAAATCTATACTTGGCTGTAAACTGAAGGTGGAGTTCTGATTATTTCTTTCCATTTTCAAAGCCGCTGATCAGCAAAAAAAGAGTTGATGCCTGTTTCTGCATCTCTGCCCGTTCAGCTGCACAGCAGGCAGCTCCCCACTGGGAATCGGTGCCAGTCCCAGCACTGCAGGGCACAGCGGGACATGGATTTGTGGCTGCAGAACAGGTTCCATGTTTATGTCATTTCACCTCACTTCAGTGTTAAAAGTCACTGCAAGATATAACTGATCATTCCAAAGGGAGCTGATCAACCCGTTGTGGATCACTGCATCTTCTGGCCAGCGGTTGTGTAACTGCAGCCACTCAGAGGGGCAGGAGATCACCCCTATGCCAGTAGGCCAAATTCTCTGCATAAGCCACACCACTGGACCTATTATAAATTAAAACCAACTTTGCAGTGTACTCAAGGCTAAATAAGAGGCCATGAAGCCAGTAGAATTTCAGGAGACTTTGGCCAGGGCTTAGCTGAAAATGGACACAGAAAATGCAGCCATTATGAGCAAGCTTGTAATTTTTTTCCAATGACGTAGGAATATTTCTTGCAGAAAGAGAATTCGAAGGAGAGGGAGGAACAGCAGTTTTCCTTCTGAATTGAGAAAATGAAAACTGTTGGGTGTGTGTTGCTATCACAGTGAAGTGTTTCTCTCCAGGCTCAATGTTTCAGAATGTAAACAGCTTCCACTGAAATCTGCAAAGTGCCTGTGCAGAACATCTGGGAAAATATTTGTGATTTAAATGCATTAAGGAAAATGATAATGTTATTTGACTTTGGTTAATCAATAACAGAGGAGAAATATAATGCTTTAGTTTGATTAACCTTCTGCCAACACAAAGTCAATGAAATCAGAAATACTTTGTTCTTTTTTTTTAAATGTGCATTAATCATAGTGGTGTTTCATTTCGGGGAATGTGGGGGTTTCTCCCTATCATTATCTGTATATTTTATCTGCAGTTTCTTGCTTTAGAACAATGTATTTGTCCACTGTAGACAAAATATGCACTTTGTTCAATTCCTTACTTGAGGTCAAATTCTCTTGAGGAGAACAAGTGTGGGTTGTGTAGCTGTCAAAAGAGGGTTTAATGCTTGACCCTAAGAAGCATTCAAAGCCCAGATCTCTCTTTTTTTATTGCTTTTCATTTTCATTGTTTGTACTTCATACTTAAGAAGGGGCCTCTGCAGCAGGGAAAGCTCCTGCTTTGGTATTCACAACTAGCAGCCTTCTACTGAAACACCTCAAAAGCTTTTCACAGCAAGAATTTGGAAACCACTGCTCTGTGTCAACTGCTGGTGCATAATCACACCCGCACACGGAGGGGCTGGGGCAGGATGTGGTGATACACGTGCTGGATGGAGCCCAGGGAGGATGGGATGGAGGTGGAGCCAGGGATTTGGGGCATATGCATAAATGTTCTGGCAATAAACAGAAAGTACAGGAGATCTGTAAGCTTGGATGCAATAAAGCAAGAGTGTGAATCCAAAAGGGTGAGTTACTGAATTAATGTAGTTTACAGGAAGGTGCAGACAATGCTCACTGGATGCTCACTGAAAAGTTGATGATATACTTTTTTATATCTGTGCTCCAACAGAAGCTGTCTTACATTGTCTACAGATGGTGTTTATATAGTGTACACAAACTCAGAATTAGAAATAGCCATAAAAAAGGCCGGAGATTTTGTGTAATTATGCACAATTACAATCGTGTAATTGGAAAGTGTAAGTATTATATTACATTTTATTTTATAGAACTACAGTGCCATTATACTTGTGAAAGCTGCTGCCAGAATGAGGTGCCTTATTTGTAAAAAATGCAAAATACTTGCAGTGTTCCTAACTGAGCAGGAGTTTTGGTTAACATACAAATGTGATAAAAGTGATTTCAAATCCTTTCCATCTGGGTTGGCAAGACTGTTGGCCTTATCTTTTTTATCTCAGGTAGTAACTCACAGTTCTCCAGGGCCATTCCAAGGGAACCAGGAGCACAAGAGGACCAAACAAACAGATGGACTGAGATACCAGAAACCTGAGCAGCAGAGGAAGGTCACCTCTTTGGAAAGTTACACAATCCTTGTGGGAGCCTGTCTGTGTGTGGCAGGGCCACGGCTCCCATGTAGGGTAATTTCAGGTGCTGCCAGGTGGGAGGTGGGCACTGCACAAGCCCTCATCCCTGCTGCTAAAGGCATGAAGCAGAACTAAAGAAAAGGAGATGACTAGATGATTGGTCATCTGCATGAATTGGGACAGACTACATATACTATGTATAATTTGCACCCTTAAGAAACCCTAACAAGGAGCTGCCCTACTCAGAACAGAGACTTCAAACAGGCGTTCATATGGGGAAGCATGGTTTTGATTAGACAGATCTCCAGTCAGCATCTGGGAGCCAAGGAAATGCAAGGGTACACGAGCACTTTGTATCAGAATCATCTGGTTCAGCAAACCAAAAGCATTTCACAGGGTACTGTCTCAATAGTGAACACAGGAAAATCAAAATTGATGAAGTCAAGAAGCCACACAATGAAGAAATAAATTAACTTTCAGGTTATTTGAGAGTATTGGAAAAAAAAAAAAAAAAACAAAACCAAAACCAGTGAAACAAAAAATCCCAACCCCAAAACAACAGAGACAAAGAACACTCTCAAAATTATAACTGTATGAGCATTCATGTGCAGCAAAAATTCCTCCAGAATTGTATTTGTTGCTCCTAATATTCAACTGGGAATAACATGACAGGCTTGCAGTGTCCCTGCAGAGCACAGTGCTCGTGCAGGCACTATCCAAGCCTTGTTCTTGAGGGCAAATGTTACTTTCAGTTTGTTACCAGTGGTTCAGTACTCTCATTTTTATGCAGACTCGAGGCCACATCATTAGTCTCTGATGCTTGTTCTCAACAGCAAGCCAGTGCCAGCCAGGCAATGTTGATGGTAAAGTGACTTTCAGGATCATCATAGAAAACCCCTGAGACATGAGGACCTTTGCTGTGAAATGGGGCTGTGGGCTCGTGAGGCCCTGCTGTGGATCAAGGGCATTTTGACTGTTGGCTGGGTCAGATGTGAGGAAATCAGAATTATGGATCCCTCATCCCTGGAAGCATTTCAAGGCCAGGTTGGATGGGGCTTTGACCAATGTGGTCTAGTGGAAGATGTCCCTGCCCATGGCAGGGGGGTTGGAACTAGATGGGATATCTTTTAAGGTCCCTTCCAACCCAAAACCATTCTATGATTCTATGATTCTTTTGCCTTCAAACACCTTCACTAGAGGATCCTGAGCTACAGCCAATACTAATTTACGGAAATAATTATTTTAATGCACATGCAGAAAATGTTACGTGTTCCCTGTAAGATTAAAAGCCTAGGGAGAAGATAGGGACGGGAGAGAGATGATTTCCATGTAATCCTGTATGTTTGATTATTTGATGTCTTTCTGTTCCTGATGCAAAGCTGTTTAAATTGCAGCATCTTGGGTCCAGAATAGAGTTACAAAATCCCTGCTGTTCTTGGGTTGGTAGGTACTGTAACATGGCACTGATCTACCTCGTAGGCCTCAGCCTCTGTACACCACTGAAAAATGATTGGTAACAAGGCACTAAGGAGAAAGGTGGGGCTGGGGTAATGGGTTAGAAATGCCTACAAAAAGACAGCAGTTCCAGGGGTTCACTGCCATCCTCCCTGTTCATGTGGTTTGGTGGGTGAGAACTGCAGCATTACTACATGGATGTTCAACTGGCTGATTTTGTGATGGATGTTGGGGCTGGGATTGGAATTGGGATTGGGTGTGAGCACGAGCCCCTGTGGGCTGGCCTGGTTGTATTTCAGCCCTTACTGTGCACTGCAAAAGCATGTCTTCAGGCCTGTTGACATTCAGGTGTTACTGATTCAGCACATGTTTAGATGTAAAAATTTGCTTAAATTTCATAAATTTTAATTACAAAAAAATTATAAACACCAATAAAAGCCCAGGTCAAATCAAACCATTCTAAGTGTCCCATAGGTATCAATGGCCTCTGTCAACCCTTGAACCTGGAGATAAGCTAATGGTACCTGTGGCCTGCCAAGAGACCATTTCTGATTGCCAGCATCCTGACACTTTACCTTGTTCCCCTTGGATTCAATGGCTCTTAAGCACATGCTCAGAGTTAAGCTCCTTATGAGGTATGTACCTGAGTATGAAACTTAATTAGGATTTAAGAACAGTAGAAGAGCCTGTAACTACTCATAATCCATCTCTTCTTTCTCCAGACCTTGAAAATAGAAATAATGAGAATTCCCAAATGATTGATGTTTTATATTAGCTTTTGGTTCTGTTAAGGATTTCACTCTATAAAAGCGAAGTGAGAAGAAAAGTTTGTTACAGAGGTTTTTGTTAAAACTGAAGCAGCAGGTTTAATAGGTGACTTCATGAAAAGCTGAACCAGGTCACTATTTTTCTTGGAGATTAATTAATGTCTGGGTTGTTTAAATGCTGATAACTGCGCCTGTTTCTTTAAAACATCCTCCTGGGTTTCCTGTGTGGAAAAGCAGAGGGTGAGCTGCTGGTCGTCTGCAGCTCAAGGTAAATGTTGCTGCTACTGAGATTTGCTGGTCAGGTACTGTAAGAAACTGAGTCCTTGGAATAGAGTAGACAGATGATTCCTCTGTAAATTAAACAGCACTTGAATAAAGACTCATTAACCCATTACAGTATCATATATAGAATTTCCAGCCTATACTTTTAGTGTAGCACCACTGGGATTTTAGCCACCACCTCTTGAAATCCATTGTAAAGCTCACAGTAGCTGTGGTGCTACTGGACCAAATTGACAGAGCAGCTTTGGTACTTTTATAACGTAAAAGAATTATTATAGCTCAGAGCTGTGCTTATATGCTTGCTGGCAGAGAGGTGAAGGCCGTTTGACTCAGAGCCCAACACAGTCCTGTTTGGCTTTGCAGCCCCATGGGACTGATTGTGAGCAATGCTGAGGTTGGGAAAAATTTGGGAATGAAAAAATTTGATGTTGAAAGAGTTGATACTGTTTCCCCTTATAGTATGATCTGAGTCATGTATTTGTGAGTGCAGTGTCTTGATTTCCACTCGTAGCCAAGTAAGCAGGTAGTAATTACAAAAAAAAAGTGCTGCCTCCACTATCCCACTATTTGGTGGCAAAGCAAAATCAGTATTGCTGGGGTTTCTGCCTTTACATAAGAGTGGGATTAGATTCTCTTCCCTACTCCTGTCCCACTTTTGGTATATATACAGCTTTTTTAAGCAATACAGACTTGCTTTAAAAAAACCAACCCAGCAGCATAGACCAAAACCAACTGTGTTCACTGAAGCGTTTTGTACATCATAGCTGCTACTTACCATTCTTATTCATCTGGCGTTTGCAGAGAAAGCCTGTCTTGATATCTTGAAGGCACTTTTAATGAGTACACATCATGAATTTTCCAACTGCTTTTAGATTGAAAATGATTTCCTTTCTATTTGTCACAGAATCATGTTATTTTACATTTTAAAAGGTTCTTGCACACCTCCCCGGCACCTGGATTGTAAGTGATTATTGGCTATTGTAGTTTGAAAATGAAAGTTTGTAGAATTTAGTTCAATCCTGTTCAACTAAATAAAAAGTTAACTTCTGCTTTAAATAAATAAATAAATAAATAAAACTGCCACATAGCTACTGCACTCTACAAAGCAGCTAAATACCTCCTTTGACATATTCATGCAAAAGATTAAATCCTGCACTCTTTTTCTGTTCAGCACCTGTACCAGCCATCCCATCGCTCCTGCAGAATAGATATTCAACCTGTTGGACTCCTCCTGACAGGATGATAAAAGTTTATGAAGGTTCAAAAGGTGGACTGGTCAAAGTCATCAAAGAAAATCCATTCAGGTTTCTTCAACAAAAAGATACCATTTCTGGTTTGGGAAACCCCCTTCATAAAATCTGTGGGAGACTGGAAGGCAATCTGGGAAAACACCTTGTTGTGGATGTCTTGTGCTTACCTTCATATCAGAGCAGCTGGAGAATGGGCTGGGTAAACCTTCACAACCTCTATATTTTAATTGTTGTGTTAAAAGGACTAATTTTAAGACCACTGCAAAGGTTACTCTGACTTTGGGAAGTTTCAGAATGAAGAAAGGAAAGCTGGGTTTCATGAACGAACTCTATAGGCAAAATCCATGACAATGGGAGCTGAAGTGGGAAAATTTACTACATCAAGTTAAGGTAATGTCTTCCAAGTCTTAAGCTTAATTGCCAAGCACTGAGCAGTAACTACTGATTTTCTTTCTTTATCAAACTGTAGGTACATTAGCAGTATATTACTAAAGTTGAGTACACTCAGCATTGACCAGTCCCTGCTCTGCAGAACTGGCCAAGTAACTCAGTTACAATGGGAACAGATGGAGGCTTCTGCCTGTAAGACCATGGCTCCTATTTGATCACCATTAGGTGACTTTACTGACTTCACAGTTTGGTATGAGAAAATAATGCATATCTTGGTCATAGCCTTGTAAAACTTCATTTAAAAATATTGGAGTGAAGAGAAATAATGAACTGTCTCTACCCACATTAAATAGATAATTAAGAATATGAATACTAGGAAGGCCAATCTAAAGAGTTACTGATTGATTTGCTGCAAGTTGCTGTGAATTAGGTCTGCATGGAAGAAAACAGGATTACAATTTAAAGATTGTAATTCAATCTTAGAAATTTGTACCATTTCCCATTCTCATTACATTTGCAGGAATTAAGCACTTCTGTCACACAATTTAGCATTTACTAGGATAAAAGGGATTTATTGTTTCTGTTGTTACTTACTTTGACGATCATACAGTCAATGCCAGAGAGCAGCCAAAACCATTGTTATTTTTAATGTAGGCCGGTGACATGCTTTACTGTCTGGGCAGACCTGGCACAGAGTGGGAAGGACTGTGTCCCATGGATGGCCTGAAATGAAAATTTTGCCTTCATGGTTTAAGAAACTTCAGCCATAAATCTGCTGGCAAGCAGCATGCTTCCCACCATGACCCCTGGAGAGCGAACATCCTTCCGGCATCGCAGGGGCAGCATAGTTAAAGGGTGCTGTTTCTCTATGGTGTGGTTGCCTGCGCTTTGAGCACTTTTCAAGTGTTCCCACTCTGAATCCAGTGGGTCTGGTTTGTGGTCAGACTATTAATAGTGGCCTTTGAGTGGATTCCTTGAAATGGGAGGCTCGGCAGACTCCTGGCAGTTCTCCGGGCTTAAGCAATTTAATGCTGGTGCTCAGTGAGTAGGATCTGGCATGCAGTCTGCTCAGTGTTCATATTTAAGGACAAATTTGCAGACAGAGAGCAGAAAAATTACTTGATTTTTAGGTAGCTATGACACATGACTGTTCAGTTTTTGTGTGAGGTCTTTACAGAGAGATCTCAGTCTTGTTTTCTAAAACTCACCAGCAGAGAATATGATGGCAGTTCTTATTAGGAAACAAACACAGCTCTATTTATGCAGAAAAGTGTTCTGTTTGTTAATGATCTTATGTAGGTAATAGCTAGAAGTAGTGATGGTAATTCATTACTTGGAACACATTTACCCAAAATACTTGTATTTATTTTTAGAGAAGATGACATATACTGACTTGTTCAATACAGATATAAAGAAATATCTCTTGTGTTTTACAGAACAACTGTCTTTATCCTCTCTTTTCCTTTGTCCCCTGAGCTTTAGAGTATGACTATTTAATTAAAAAGATTGAATGAGAGACCAAGTTTAATTTTTTCTAAACAATAAACTCCAACATATTCAACAATGTCTCATGCCTTCCTGGCACTTTGACGTACGCCTGCAGCAGAGTCTATTGAATTTGGTATGTGACTAAAATCTAACAAAGAACACTGTCTACTGAACTTTAAATCTGCTTGGTTAAATCATTCAATGTGCTGTACAAGTTGTACAGCTGAAACTGAAAATAAGCAGAACCCTTACAAAACACAGCCAAGAAGCAGCTTAGCTAAAATTTTCAAGATACGACTTAGGAGCTTTGGAGTATTTTTTTTACAGTAAAAAAAAACCACTGAAAAGGTGGGTTCATATGAATTAATCTTATTTTTTCTCTTTTTACTTACTACTACTCTATTAGTACTTAAATTAAAACTGTGAGAAATGTGTTTGGTGGGATTCTTACAACCAATTGCCACAATGATTGTTATTTGGGTAAATACGTTATTGCAGTAAGAACTCTGTCTGACTGGGCTGCAGAATTGGCTTAGCATTGACAACCATACAGTTAGACAATAAATCCTTCTTCTGCAGGATGTAAAAAAAAGCCCTCTGAAAAATAGAAGTGCTTTTTTGCATCTCCAGTACATCTGTTTGTCAGACAGTACTCTGCAGGGGAGACACTTCCATCTATTGGCACACTGTAAATAATAAATAAAAATAACAATAAGGCAGTACATTATCACATTTAAATAACAAATAAACAAAATAGAAGGCAACGCTCACTGGCCATGGAGAGATCTATAAAGACTACATTTCATGCTAGATAGGTTGTAGAGAAATGAGCAAAACAAGATGAGAATACCCTCAAAATCTGGTGAAATACTGTTTGTTATAAATCCTAGGCTAAGGATTCAGCTTTGGTCAAATTCTGTTGAAAGCAGTGATTGGAAATAAAAAGTGGGGATATTTATGAGCTGTTTAATACAATAATCTGAAGCCATGTTAAATTTAAATGACCTGTTCCACATGGAGATTGCACCCTGAATTATATCAGGGCAGTTATAATGAAAATAGCAGGTGTCCTATTGCTTTTTGGTCAATTACCGTACTTAATGAATGAAGCATTTTTTTTATTACAGTTTAATTACCCAAGATTGTTCAGCTCACTTGCAACATCTGTTTTTTTGCAAGGGCCTACATTTTAAACCCATTTTTTTAAAAAAGTAGGTCATCTAGAGCTCAAAGAGCTTGATCCAGGACTGTGCATATGAACTTTTGTGGGAGATGAGCCCCAGTGTCAGGGACTGCATCCTCTTGCATTTCAGACTGGAGCCATTGCATCCATGTCTTCTCACCTTCTCACTTTTTGCTGGAGCTGTGTGTCTCAGTACCGTGTTTCTCAGCACCAATAACCATGACCATCAGCAGCAGAACAGTGGGATTAATATAAATACAGCCTGTGGTTTCAGGCTGTGACCTGCACATGTGTGAAGTCAGTTGCCTTAACCACTGAAGAAAGAGTTCCTCTTATACACTTTCCCTGGATGCCTGTCCTGACTGCTCCTTCTGTTGCTGTACCCCAGCCAAAATGCTCAAGTGGTACTATTTGCCTGGACACTCCCAGCCTGGTGGGATCTAGCCCAAACAGAAGGGACCCAGCTCTTACAAATGGGATGTCTGGATACCACAGGAGTGCTTCACTGCACTGTGTAGCCTTGGCATATTCATTGCAAAATATCCTTATGGCTCACTGGACAGTAAATACCTGTGGTACTGAGATGCACTCCTGCTAGAAGACATCAACTCAACAAATGAATTATTGAGTAAAACTCTATGGTCAGACTAAGTAATCACAGTGATCCCTTCTGGCTTTAAAATCTATTATCTAAATTCTCATTTACCCTAAGGCCGTTTTACCCCCCTCTAGCAATATAAATGGACCTTAAGGATTGAATATTTATATTCCCTTTGAGGTATCTTTATGTTGCCAGAGATGCCTCGGTAACCTTTGTGTGAATGAGAATGAGGAGCTCCAAGTCCCTCAATTGCCATGTTGAAGGTTGGCTCAGGGGCTGGGGTTTTGCTCATTTCTGTGGTTTTCCTTGTCAGATCAATACATGTAGACTGTTTGGGAGTCTTTGACTTAATATTTTATTAACATTGATTCATGTAACTTTGTTTATGCCTTTTGTGCTGGGGATTGACTAAATAATGACATAACCGATTGACCCACCTGCCTTTGGCACAGTGCTCATATCAAGATGTGTGTGTTTCCCAGATGTGCTGTGAAATCATACCAACCTGTGGAGAAGTGAAAAGAAACCAAAGAGTAAATCTAAAATGGTCTGGGCTATAAGCTTTGAAACGAGTCCTAACGGCCTCAGCTTTCTCTGATTGTTGGTGAATCCCAGCTGGCGCGAATCTGGGGGGCACCAGGAGCCCAGTGTGGGAGTAGAATAGCTTGATCTGAGGGCTACCTATTAGTTTTATTGTGGCTGTACCTCCAAATTTGGGTTTCCTGCATTAAAAGCTGGAGTAGAATGGTCCTGATGTGCAACACTCTAGTGTGTACACACTCTAGTAGCAACTTCATCTTTCTTGTTGTCTAAACATGATCTAATAATAAACAAAAAATCATGGTGGGCGCTTGGATGAGATTAACATCTGCTCACTAATCTGTTTCTAAACTGCATAGTGGCTCTTCCACATCAGCTCTTCACTTGGATGAAAAGATAGCAAAAAATAAAGAGAGGGAAAAAAAGTCAAAAGAGAAATTCAAATGCTTCAGATTCCTGCTGGATAAACGCTGGCATTTGGTGGTTCCTGGAGCGCAGCACTGTACAGAGCCCTTCACACAGCTAACGTTGGCCCAAATGCCTGCCACAGAGAGGGCTCTTTTTGTTTCACTGGGCATTGAATGCAGCAATACAAGCCATGACACATGGTAGGAGAAAAGCAGACACCCGAGGACAGATTCCTCTATTGCATAATTCCACAGCTGAGCAATATGCCAGGGAATGCAGAATTATGACCAAGACTTTTCCAGCTTTCCTTCGCTTTGTCTTATGGCCCAGTTGAAAATTGTGACAGCTGGAAGTGAGGAAAGAAATGGAGCTTTATTGCTTTCCAGAGGAGTCAGATGGCCTTCAGCAACTACTGTAAGAAGTGGTCCTCTTTAATGAATCTGCTGCAAATCTGTGGACTTGGTCTGTACATCTATTGCGATTGTTTTTCTAGTCCCAAAGTGCTCCTGGGCATCTCCCAATGGTAAATGCCTCCAAGATATTCCCTCTTGCAAATTCACAAGTACAGCTACTTCTGTAAGTGTCCAAGCCATTGCTATGCCTCCTCTGGGCAAGGAATAGCAAAGTGAGACAAGCTGAGCTTAAAACTGAAAAAAATATGCCCTTCATTTTCAACCCCAAAGTAGCCAGCAGGGAATAACTCCTGCTGCTGTTGGTCTTGGCTTTTTTTTTTTTTTTTTTTTAATTTTTATTTTGAAATATGGGAACTGTCAGTAGGTCTGTCCTAGGGTATATCCCCCTATACTCTCACTACCTACACCTGGTGGCAGGTGGTTGCAGCGTGGTCTGCCCATCCCAGTTTGGAGAGAGGTGTGGGGTCAAAGTAGGGTGCAGGGCTCAGCAGACCGGGAATATTGATCCTGGCAGCACCCAGCCCTGTTGCACAAGTGCTTTAATGAGGCAACAGTATCCCTAGAGTTTATTGCTTGGATTACACCATGTCACCTTCTGTCACACTGCGTGAAGCCCTAAGCTGGGCCGACATGGTGTAACTCAGGGGACCTCGATGTGGAATGACATTACATGATGCAGTGTGTGAGAAAAGCAGGGTTTTCCACATCCAGTACTCGCTCCCCATTTCTGCAGTGGCTGTGCAGTTCAGCTTTCAGCAGGTGGTCAGCAGGATAGGTGTTTGGAAGAACTGGGGTATTTTCATTAAGCAATTTCAAATCTCATTAGCAAATTTTCATAAAGTGATAATGCAGTGGCAATATTAGCCTTATTAATCCAATATGAAAGTCATTCTCATGATAGGGAAAAGTGATAATAAAAGCCTTTCATTTTATACAGTCTACCAGCATGTGCATCTGTATGCTCTTAATGAAACGGTGCAGAATTTTAATCTCCCAGAATCAGTTCAAAGCTTTGGAATACAGTGAATTAATACCAGTGGAAAGTTTTAAAGTTCATTTTACTTTCATAACAACTGCCATCTCTTACCAAAATCAAGACATTTTTGGCTTAAAAAATGCCATAAAACTAAACAAAACCCCAAAAACTTTTCATTTGAGCCTGACAAGCAGAAGGGATTTGTGTTGTTGTACAATACCAGATAAAAGCATCATCTAAACTGTGTTTCAGTTGCCAGGACGACTAACCACTGCCACACACTCAGCTCTGCAGACTGCAAGGGAAATCAAATGGCATGGAATGGATCAGCTCAACCACTAGCCTCAGTGGCAAAATAAAATAGTAGGGCCATGGTGATTTCTGGATGATACTCATGTGGACCAAGTCCACATGATGGCCAATACCTGATGTGAAGAGAAAAAAATAAGGCCACTGCCTATTTCTAATTTAATCTTCAGATGTTAAGGCTTTTTTTAAGGAGCTCTTGCTCATGCTATGAAATCTGTTTTGTAGATTAAACCATCTAAAGCCCATCTGAAATCAGAAACCATGTCTCGCTGTGTGACTGATTGCAGGGGCAGAGGGAATAGGTGCAGGGAGGCACTTGCCCTTCTCCTATCTCCCAGCTGGTCCCATCCTGGTGGGTCACAGAGAGTTGCACCAGCCCTATCAGCAAATAGGTGAACCCCCTCTGCCACAGCGTGCTTGTCCCCAGTACAGATGTCATGCCATAAACCCGGGATCCCATACAGGCAGACCCTTTGAGGACAGTAAAGAAACTTTATTTAATTCCAGGCTCAGTCCTTGTCGTCTCCATGCAGAGAGGATCAGCTGGTGTCAAGGCACAGTGCTGGGTCTGAGGTGGGGTCAGTAATTAATTCCAGCAGTGGATACTGCTACAGACGGGGGCTAGTTTATGCACAGCGAATTTAATTAGCTCCTGGTTTCTATTTACTATTTCATCAATTAGCATGAGCACATAGTGGTTTGTAAAACGATCAATAGGGTGGGGTTTTAATTACTTAGAGAACATTATTTACATTATTTATCCCGTGGTCAATCAGGTGGCTTATGTTTATAAAAGGGGCTTGGAAGCTACGGGGCTGCTGCAGCTCTGGTGAGACTGGTTAACCACTCATTCTGTAAGGAATGCTGCTCACGTGAGTAAGTGCTCTGCAGTTTTGTCAAGAGATGTAGATAAGTGCTGTCTAGAAGTAATCAGTTTCTTTAGTTTCATACTGCATAAAGACTTTCTAACTTTAAAGACTCTTTTCATGAATGGGAAAATATGAAATCAATTCCATTTATCTGAATGAATCTTTCAGCAAGCTCAGGGTTTAGCGTGGGGGCACTGCAGGCAAAATGTAACAAATGCAGCAGCATAAAAATGATTAAAGCATGATGAGCAAGGTTATAGAGATAAAAATAAGTGAAAGAGTTGGAAAAGTAAAAACAAGAAATCTGTGAGATACTAAAGGGTTTGCCTGTTTTTCATGTTTACTTTTTCAGTGTTCATAATTTTTTGGTCCATCATCAATCACTGTCAATTTGAAAAAGTGCTATACTTAGGGTCATTTATTCAGGGCTATTGGAGGCTAAAATTATGCAGTTTCAGTCAAATATACATGAATAAAGACTGTCATTTCTGATTAATGACATGTGACTTCAGTGTCTTACAGAATCATCTTGCCATCCAAGCTTTACAAAAAGGTTATTATGTAAGGCCTCTTCCATAATATATCTACTTTTCCTCTAAGAACACTGCAGAAGCCATTTTGCTCACATTAAAATCAGTACTGATATCCTTTATGCCAGTGGTAACTGCTCCACAGATTTGGAGCTTGCCAGAATAAGTAAATTTTGCACTGCTAAGGATGATTACCAAGCTTGTGGGTTTTGGTGCTGTTTCAGAGTTTGCTTTTTATTTTAACTTTAAGAGAAAGCCTAGTCTTTTATTGGAAAAAAATATCTGTAGAAAACAATAATCTTATGCAATGGTTCAAAAAAACACCACATATGGCATTTCAGCATTAATTACTGTTTTTCATGATTCCCCATTTCCCTTATCTCCCGGTGAATAATGCAACCCTTGTGTGCAGTTGCTCTGAGGAAGGAGAATGGGTGAGAGTTTAGAAACTTAAGGGAAATGCCAAAAAATGAGAGAAAAGGGGAAAGGATGGGAGAGGCACCCATGCCAGGGGCTGCAAGAACTTCCCCACAGCCAGTCTGTGCCTGTTAGTGCTCACAGGGAAGATCTCACGGCTGCCTCTGAAGCAGCGCGGGGAGGCACAGACCGCGTTCTGCCATATGTTCTGTTACAGCCTCTCAGCTACTTCTCACTCCTGTAAGTGGACTCCTATAGCAACCATCACACAGGCTGGCTCCTCTCAGAGCTGTTTTTTCACTCCAGGACAAATCATCCCTTTTGCAGTATAGCTCTGCTTTGAGGGAAAAGAGAGGGAATTTTTCTGGTGTTTTGCCTCCCATTGCTTGTAGCAGGGGCAGAGTTTAATGTCATGCCAGAGGCCTTGGAGTCTCTAGGTACCCAGAGAAGATGATGCAGGAAAACCTATATGCTGCCATGTTGCTGTGAGGGCCCCTCTCTTCTACTCTTCGTGGTACCAACAGAAACATTGATGGTTGCAGCTCTCCAAATTCCCATTTCTGTAGCAGGTGTGATAGTGGTAGGGCTGCAGCTGTATTTATCAACCATCATAACCTTTTATTCCTGGTACTTTTGCTGATAAAAAGTACTTCTCCATCAAAATATTTAAAGGTTTTCTCTGAAGTCTGGTTCTCACATAGGAACCTGGAATTTTTTTTCCTCTCTCCTGAGTGCCATTAGCAAGGCATACTTCTTCACTTGGGTAGCCATAAAACAGAGAGAAGCGTGATAAGGATGAGTACCAGAGTAACTGGGGGTCCTACTGAGAACCCAGTTGCCCATAGCAGGCAGTTATGAGCAGGCAGTTATGCAGCTCACACCCCTTAAAATCATCTTTTACTTCCCCTGATTAGAAAAAAACATGCAGTGAGCAAATGTACCTGCCAAATATTCTTCCCTGGCCCTTCTTCTCTCTGTATACCTACATGTGTGACCTGATGCCAACAAATTAGATGATCTCACCTGCTATGTATTTGGGCTTGCATTTTCTAGGAGGAAAATTTTTCTGGTCTTGTCTTAAGCCTTTGTAGCAAAGCTCAGCTTTGCTGGTAGGAGGCAGGTTGTGCAGGAGGCTCCCGGGTCTGTTGCTGCCACAAGCCTCAGACTCCACATTGCTACTACTGTTTGCTAACTGTGGTGAGCCCTGTGGTACTGCTCTGTGTGTCTCTGCACACAGTAATAAAAAGTGACTTGGGATAATCCAGTAGAAAGGCCTAACAGCCAGGTAAATCGATATTTATCATATCATGTCAGAACAGAGCTATTGGTCCAGACTCTTCCCTTGAAACCTCCTAGTTTTACTGCTTATTGCTTTTTACTATGGCTTATAAAACTAGAATCTGTAATTCATATGAATTCCATACAATGAGTGAGAGGAATGACAATATTAGGTATAAAAACTATGAGGACAATTATTTTTAAACAAATTAATTATTTCTCTAGTGCGTAATTTTTTATATTTCTCAAAAATATTAAGGAAGAATTTTGTGTTGCTGTGTAGGTGCACAACATGTTACACTTCTACCTTTCTATTTTGTTTGTTCCATTTACTTTAGCTTTCTTTGAAATGTCCATTGACCTAAATGGAAACACATTTTTCAGAATAATCATTGAGATAGACAGAATTCTACTTGGGAAGTGTATTTCCAGCCCCATGAGGTGCCAGTGTTGGTGAATCTGCCATGAGCTGAATACTGCTCCACGGGAAGTGAGAGATTCCTGGCCCATGACAAGACAACTTTGGTGTGGGATGAGTCCAGGAGGCTCTGGTAGCAATCGCTTAGTTCCTCTTTTGTTTCTAGATGCTTATTTTGTAAAAGTCTTCTTTTGTTTTGCTTTCTGCAATGTTTGAGTAGTTGCTGAGGTGCCATTCTTCAATTCCCCCTCCCAAGCAATTGAAAGTTCAAGTATTGTCTCTGCATGCTGCAAATTTTGATTGTTCCCCAAACAGTCAGACTGGGTTCAAAGGAAACTTGCCTAAAATGAACCACTACTTGTCTAAAAGAAAAAATGTTATTTTGTTCCATTTCTTATGTATTTATCGTTTACAGTGTTGTCAGTAGAGAAAGACCCATGTGTTTGGGTAGTAGTGTTACATACTGTTTAGTGGTTAAGAGCTACAGACATATTAAATGAGCTAATTAATGATCTCTCACCTTCTGCTAAGTGATGTGTTATGCCAATGTGACTACCCAGGTCCTGAGTGGCTGCAGAACATCACATCACAAAGTGTTTTTCTGCTGGGACATAGTAATGTCTCCAGGGGTGGGCATGTGTTTTGAGGTAGTTAATACACAGTGTACCTCTGAAGACTTTGGATGCTGTCACCACTTAAATTTGACTGTGTTTCTTGTGAATTAGCCTACATGATGTACACAGAATCAAAATTTGTTAATATATGTGTATGTGTGTTAAGGTCAGTGAAATATGCATGCACAAACACACACTTGTAACGTCTGTTATATGTGTTAGGGTTAAATTAACAGAAGTATTAATAGATAAATTTACCTATTGCAAAAAAAGGTAGTGCTCAAAATGTGAAGGTCTTGCTAGGAAAGTAAAGTACATTAAGGCAGATAAGGTCAAGAAATAAAAACAAGATCACAAGCGAAAGGAAAAAGATTTTGAGTGATCAATAGGCAACAACAGTAAGAATAGTAAGAGGAATGTGCAAAACTACCTATTTGCACTGCATAGTGTAACATTTTCCTATTTTATGCTGTTTTTACTCTGCAAATCAAATGGTATCCAGAATCATGGCATGATATAGTTGATTCAACTCTCATCCATTTTGTTTAAAGGCTACAACACAGGGCATCTGTAACATAGGACTGTACATATTTCTTGTGGTTCTGATACTATTAAAGCTACTTAAGTGTCATGACGTGTTTATTTATGAGATCATCAAAGCCACTTAATAACTTTCTCCTGGTTACTTGTTTACATCTGTGTAATACAGAGCCAGATTGTGCAGCCCACAACCACGTCGGTGAGCACTTACTCATGCAAGTTGTGCCACTGACATAAGGGTTTCACAATCTGGCCCATAATGTATCAAAGTACACGAGGCCAAGATCTTATCACTTGCAATCATGTAAATCTGGCTTTAATCCATTTAAGCTCCAAGTTAGGTACCTAGATATAAATCAGTGAAATTTCGTTGGCTTTCAGTATTTGACTCAGTGGAGCTGCTCTGATTTACGCTGAGAAGATCAGGCCCATTAGATTTGCAATTTAGAAATGCATTTGCTCCACTGCATGTATAAACGTTACCAGAGCTGAAATTAACATCACCACAAAGAAAGATTATTTTCAACACCGGCTATTTAAAATATCTCTTTGCACAATATAAGCAAAGAGAATTATGTCGGAGTTAGAAGCAAGAAGGTTTAAGAGTCGCATATGTCTTAACCTTTACACTGGCTATGAGTACATCAGTTCCTACAAGATGAACTGCATTATAAAGTAAATAGATCTGCTTTAAAGAAAGGTCAGGACACATGTTCTGCTAAAATCTAATTTCAGTCTATTGCCCTATAACCTACTGCTCTCTGGAATACAACAGATATAATAGTAAAGAGCCTGCATTTAATTATCTGTGATATAAAGCCTCCTTATCCTCCTGAGAATATTCACAGGGATAATAGAAGGTATTCTCAAAATTCTGTATTTACTTCTGTATAGTGAGTGCATTCTGTCTTAACTGTCTTTGTTGCTTTCTGGAAATGTTACTTTAGCACCTCTTATACCTTTAATCCAATGTTATATTACTTTTATGTCCTGAAAGACTAGATTGTTTTGCAGACCCAAGCAAACCATATTGCAGTGCCGTTAGCTAGTTATAGGTTCCTGCAAGTGCAATAAGAGGAAGCTTTGCTCATCCTCCTTATACACTAACTGTTTGCAGCTGCCTGTTTTTAAGATGAATTACATTAGGATTCAACAGCTTAATAATAACATTAATGTTACCTGGTACAAGCCAGAAGAACTTTAAAGTGAAGGGTACTTGCCACAACCTCAGTGTTAGCCTGGCAGAGAAACACCTACAGATAATGTGTAGACTTAAATAAAAGAATAATTAAGGTGGGCTTAGTCATGTTATAACTGATGTGCCATGCAGTCCTAAATCAATGTGTCATTTGGAAAGGAAATAGATGGTAAGTTGGCTTTTATTGGTGATTGTTCAAACACCAACCTGAAACATTTAAACAAATTTCATGAAACAAAAGAGAAAAACAGCTGTCTGGGGTTCAGATCTAAACGAGGACATTTTTGTCTCATGATTTGTTTCCTTATCACATTGTTTATCTCATTGCAAACAGGCGTGTAAAAACTATATTCTGAACCAGTATCAACTGCCTAATTACTGAATAAATTAGAGTAGCTCCACCAAGATCCAAAAGCTGAGGATCAGGCCTGAACTGGCCAGAGTGATTCTTCTCACTCAGGTCCCAGGAAGAACTGTCCTGAAGGATGCTTTGAAAGTAAATAATCCCTAACTTATTACCATTTTAGTAGGGTTTAAGGGGTTGCCAGTTTGATTTTTGAAGATGGGTAAGGATCTGTAGTTTGACTCCAGAAAGCAACTGAGCTGACCATGTTCATACCGTATGCTTCTGCCTTTGTTCCTCTATCCATCATCAGCTCCACTGACTGAGGATGGTTGTTTAATATGTAGGTGAACTGAAACTTATTGTATTTATAAATATACTTTCCTTGAGTATTTTCTGTGCAAGACAGTGATAATCATTTAAGGTAATATTCTGTCATCATTTGGAACTCATTGTTCCCAGTGCAGACCAGGATTTCAGCAAAAAGGAAGAAAATTATGGAAAAGGTAAAGGAAGAAGAAACAGGATGGCTGCTAAAGATGTCTCAGGCAAATGAATAACCTGAATTTCTACATCTCTGAGTAGCTTGGGAGTTGGATTGGAAATGCCTATGAAATTGTTACACAAAAAGATGTGACATTCTCATTTCTTGTAAAATGTCTTACTGTGTCATTGTCTTGTTGGAACATGCTGCTTTACTAGAGTCTATGGCAAAAGCTTCTTGTAAGAAGCACATCACTTTTGGTATCATTACACAGTGGATGTTACACCCATGAAGGTCCTCCCTGCTCCCAGTCCCCCAGTAGCTGCAGCACATGGAAGGTCTTGCAAGCGCCAGATGATTAAATGTTTTGCAATAGGCTCTGACAGACACTGCAGGGTGATGAGCTTGTAGCACTCTTTGAATCTTTCAAGGGGGGAAAAAAAAACTAATTAAAAGAAAAAAAAAATCACAAAATAAATACTACTTATATAAGTAAATACCTATATCAACTGGTTGTAAATAGTGTTTGGTCTTGCTGCTTACGAGCTTCCTGACCACGTATCTCCAAAAGGCCTTCAGAGCTGGTGAAAAGCCACAGCACAAAATGAGTTACTGGGCCACTGATATCTGCAGATTTATTTTTTTATTTTTCCTCCTGTGCCTCTTTCACGGATCCCTGTGGGTGCTGCTTTCAGCCTGGGATTGCTCCAGCACGACCCCTTTGTGGAAGAAAAGGGCTGCAATGACTCACCTGGTGTGGGGGCAGAAGAGGGGCTCTGAGTGACCTCCTGTGTGGACACGGGGTTGTTGTGTTTGGTGAGTCCACAGAAATGTTGCAATCTGATGCTCTTTGAAAGTATAAAAGATGTGAAGCCATGTGACTCTGCTGGTGAAGCTGGTTTAATCATACCCAAAGGAGAACAATAAATTCCACCTAGAAGCAAGAAAAATGCCTCTAATTCTCCTTTAGGGAGCATCTATATAACTAACTTTCCTATTCCAGTGCAGTGAGACCCAGCAGTCTCTGCAGAGACTCCTGGTTTTACTGTTTCAAATTTTCTTGGAAACCTTAATACTTCCACACAGGAGAGTTCCTTCTGGGGCATTAAAATACAGATCCCTAGGATCTGTCTTCCATTTCTTGTGAAATTAATGGTAATTACCAAGAATGATTAGCAGGTTCAGTGCTTATTAGTCTTACTTTTTAAAAATCTGAAACAAATATTTTTTCTTCCACTGTAACTGATCATTTTAATTTCCTTTCTTTGTCTGTAATAAAAATTGACGTTAAAGGATGCCTGAGGCAGTGTAATGAGAAAATGAAATTAGTTTTTCAGTTGGCTGGTCAAAAGCATTTTATACATGATAATAAACAGTTTATTTTACTCTTTTGCTTATGACATAATAAATGATAAAAACATTTTCTTGAAATAGAGATTTCCTGCTTTGATACAGAGAGCTCAAGCAGGGATTTTTTCCATTCATGGGGTCATATAACACATCTAGGGAGTGTCTGCCTACTTGTTCTGCTTAACTTTTTTTTTTTTTGATTGTACACAACAGTGCATCTCCACACTGAGCATGGCCAAAAACTTAGGTCTTCAAGAAGGAAGAAAAAAGCCTTTTCTCAGAAGTGCAGGGTCAATTAGACTGTGTAACCCAGGAGTAAATCTATGTCAAGGCATTTCTGAGGAGTCACTCAGAATTTTATTTAGTGTTCTTAATGCCATGCCAAACCCTGTATTTAAACCAAATCATGCTGTTGCATTTGCAAAGAATTGAGCACAGAGGGAGCCTGAGCAAGAGCAGCTGGGCAGTCCTACTGCCCTTGATGGGTGCCTTTCTTCCCTTCTCTCTTTAAACTTGAGGAGAATGGAAAATCGAAGTGTTAATGGTTTGCATAAATTCTTCATTGCCAAACTATCCACTATTTTCTGGTGTCATATTGAGAATGTTTGCAGATGCAGGGAAAAAGAGGCTCAGTTGTTGTTCAGGGTTCAGTGAAAGCCTGTGACCACTTTGAGAGTTGTCCCATTTCAGCTGCCTACCCTTGCATTCATCTTGTGTGTGAACTGTAAAAGCCTTTTCTTCACAGAAGCTCTTTCTGAAGCGAACATATGAGACTCCTTGGACTGTTTAGATTGGTTTAGATTGATTATAGTGGCTTCTTCAAAGCAAGAAATCAAAACAGGTGAGTGGTGAGATGAACACATAACATATTGATAAATGTGGTTACATATATGAAATGGGCAAGAAAAAGAGAGAAAAGCTGAGTTTCTCGCAGATGATTCTTACAGTTCTTGACAGCTTGAACTCCCACATGCTTGAATAGTTCAATACTGGATTAGTGTGATGTCTGCTTGGAGGATCCTGTGGGGCATAGGCTCAGCAAGAAACACATCATTCAGGATTTTGGGGACATCTCATAAACTGTCCAACTCTACAGGCAACCCCACTCCAATCAAAGTCAAACTTGAAGATGGAACAAGAGGGGAGGGGAAAAAGAGATGCTTTCTTATTTATGCTTCCATAATTTGTGTTCTAAACAGTGATTAGTCCATTTCTGTAGAATAGTGACAAAGAGGGATTTTTTTTGGTAAAAGAATATGAACTTTATTGAACAAGCTAGACCATGCCTTATTAACAAGAAGGAAAAGCAGAATGGATGTGTAAGCACTGAACTGAAAGCCTGATTGGTTTGGGTTTTTTGGTTGTTTTGTTGTTTTTTTTTTACTGAAGCATATGGCATGACTGCCATTATATTTAATAAAGCCAGGGCACTACCTGTTAACATGAGGGTCTTATCTTTTTTTCTCACTGAAGTACATGCACAACTTTTTTGTAAGTGGCAGGTGATTGTGTTGAATTGCATCCTTTTGGTGGGAAAAAAAAATCCATTGTTAAAAACATAATTGAAACCTTTGGAATCTTAAAAACTGCACCAGTAATATTATTATTCCAGTTAACACACTTTTATTCCAGTAGCACAACTTTTATTATGTGCCAAGCTAGTTTTCACTAGAATAATACAGATTTGACAACAAAGAACCTGTTTGCATATTCCTACTCATACACCTTATCCCTTTGACATTACTAGGAGTCTTCATGAAAGTGAAGATTGGACTTTTGCTAAAACTAACCTAGGTTAAGACATGCTGCCTCTGTATGATGAGTAAAAATTTTAAGATAAAATGTGGGTATGGGCTTGTATTAGAAACAGAGCTCGTGAATCCAGCACAGACCCAAATACTAATGCAATAGGTAGAAAATGAATATCAAGATTTAAAATAAAGAATGGTTTAAGTTTATGTTGGAAAAAGTCAAGTGGTCACCTGCTCTGGTTCCCAATGGGAAGCCCCATTATGACAAGCGTGGAGGTTTTTTAGTGATATTTTGAATTTGTCCTCAAAAACCTCAGTGTGGTTTAGGTCTCGCTAAAGTAATATCTGCCTCTGCTTAGCATTTGATATCAAAGTTTCGTTGTAGATATTATTCCACAAATAGTTTAATTAATTCAAGTGTTTGTCATAAGTTTGATAACAAATTGAGTTAAGAATTTCACCTGTCTGCCCCTTCATGTGGTGTGCAGAAGAGGCCATGGTACATTCCACATATCTCTGACTTTCAATAATTTTCCACAAAGCCCAGGGATGAGCAGACTCACCTCCCTTTTATTTGAAAATTCAATTAGAGGAAATAGAGATGTAGGAGATAAAAAAATCAAACTTGTTTTGGAGAGGAAACAACCACTTTTTGGCACTGAATGTTGCTTCTCCCTTTCCGGCTCAGCCCACACTCATGTATGGTGCCCATATGGATGAGGTTTATGGGAATATAGGCTCTTCTAACATATCAAAATATTTACCTTGTGCGTCTCAGTACAACATCATTAATTTTACTAAGCTCCCATTCTCAGTAAGTGCCAGCTGTCTTTGGGTTTCCAAGGCACTCAGCTCTGATAAGTGAGCTCTTGTGTTAGCACTGCGACGGTCAAAGGTCCGTGTCAGGTCAGGACCTCTGCTCTGTGGGAGAGATAAACTGATTTAAAACTACCAGAGGAAACAAGTAAAAGGGAAAAATGGAATATATAAAGCTTATGAAATGTCATGAGATGTGTTGCAGCCTTTTGGACAATGCTGAATGCAGTTAACCTGGAGGAAAAAGGGGGAGATAAAGGATCACCTGCTACTAGAAAAAGATCTGGTGCTAAGCATGAGCAGGACATAATGAGATCTTTTTAGCTGTATCAGCAACGATGCTTCGATTTCTAGTAAGAAACTAGAAAGGTATAATTAGGAACAATTTTTTTCTTCTCTGTAGATTCAGCTTATGAGCTTTATTTAGTACAATATAAAATGCAGAGAAATAAACCCATCATATCTAATTTGAGTTCACAGTATAACATTTGTTAATATTTGTCTTTTTTTTTGGTTAAGCGGGTAAATCACATAGCTATTAAATATGCAAGATATAAATCACAGTCAATGAAATTATAGCTAAGGTACTGTGACAGACCTGATTAAATTGGTGTGTTAGTAAGATTATATACACAACATTGTGGAACAACATCTCAGACATGTGCTGTGAAATTGAAAAAAGTCTGGAGTCTCAGCCACACAAATGCACCTCCTGTGTTTTGGACACAGCCCCCAAAGCTTCAGACAGTCTGGTTTGAGCAAATTCTGCAAGTCATCCCACCTACCTACAAAGGCCATCAGCATCTTCTTGTATTTATTTGTATCAGCTGCCACCACAGGAAAACAGCAGGAGACCTGTGTAGAAGGCACTTAGGTGCAGTTATTCCCCCTTTCCTCTTCAGAAGGTTGTGTCCCTGGGGACCACTGGAGACAGGGAAAAGGCAACAGCCTTTGAAATTGGTGCTTGATGCATTTCAGAGCAGGTTTTAGCCCTGGATATTCCAGGGTTCAGGAGTACGAGCACTGCTTTATCCCTTCTCTGTTTTCACAAATATGAAGTGCTTACCATTGAATTTCAAATGTAACTTTTGAAATCAAATTCCGTGGTTAAGAGTCAATGGAAAAATTCATGCTGGAAACAGGATTTTTTCCAACTGTCAAATCTGGTGTAATATTAAACATGTCACAGAAGAATTAGTATTAGATCTTCTCAAAAGCTTTTCCTAAGGTTTCTTGATGTTATCAAGAGAAGGGAAAGGTGAACTAGTTAAGAAAATGCAACTGAATTGGTGATCAATTTAGTTTCAAATCAGAAAATGTATTGTATATATCTGTTGTATACGTCTATCACCTTTTTCAGTTTTGCAGTTTAAGACATCTGTTAACAGCAGGAAGTTTTATAATGTGTGTAGTAAATAATTTCTTGCACAGTTTCCATCCACCCCCAAAAAAAAGGATCAAAATAAGATCTTTCTTTTTTCTTGTCTTCTCCTAATAACATTTTGCGTATTCGACTAGTAGGAGACTGATTCTGTGAAATCTAAACTAAATAAAATCCAAAGAAAGCTCATATGTTTGAAATTGGAACTAGACTCAGTGAAATCAATAGTTAATCAATCTTCAAACATTTTCTGAGGTATTTTAAGATGGTATCATAAACCTGGCAGAATTTGTTTTTGAATGAACATAAAAAATTTTGATTTGGTCTTTTTCTCTTCTGTAAGTGATTTGCCCAGGAACAGAACTGCTGGGAAATAAAGCCAGAGAATTGCATAACTCACCATTCCTAACACAGATACAAGAGTCTCACAGTTGCAGCCTCTCCCCAGGTACACCACGCATGGATGGCTCTTGTTTCTGCTCTGCCAGCCTTTCCAGCATATACAAAGTAAAATTGCATTATCTTGGCACTTCCTATTTTAATTTCTGCATGGCTAGATTGCTTTTCTCCTCCATTTTTGTTAAGAAGGGCTGGAATGGTGCAGAGTTTTGTCTAAGCTTTGCCAGGAGATGTTTCTTGCCTATCAAGAAAATTGGGCAAAAGCCGGATCAGACAAGTGTGCACATTTGCCATCTTGCTCTGCTCTTGCAGTGCCGACTCCTTTGTCAGGGATAATAACATCAGGGAGATGACCTTGTGAGGTAAACCACACATTTATTCAGTCTCCAAGCTCTGCTAACATGTTGGTTGAAGTATGATCTCTGTCAAGCCCAGAGATGTAATTACCCTGAGAGTTAATGCTAATTGGTTTATTGAGTTTAATTGGATATCATTAAAAATACTGTCGTCCTATGCAGGAACTAAGACAATATTCCTCTAAATGATGAATAATGATTCTTCATAGTTCATATATAACCTTGATTTTACACCATTATTTCACAACAAGTTTTGGATGACTGAGGTCCACCACTGAGGACATTTTATTTTTAGTTCTGCCTACTGCTCTTAACCTTTTCCAAACTTTTGGATGAAGAACTTGATAAAATGTTTGATGATATCTCTAAGGTTAATTGCAATTTCAGCTATGTCCAGAGACATGCTGTAAATGATTTAAAGAATAATAAAACTATAGAGGTCAAAAGAGCTGATAAAGGAGGTTTCAGTCATCATAATGAATAATGAATTGGAATAATTAGACAGTTTTAGTGATGATTATCAGAAATTAACATGTGGTCTCACTAAAGAGTTTCAACTGCTCTTAGACTGGATTAGTGATAAGCTTTTGGAAAAGGGGCGGTTTATAATTAACAAGGTTATTTTTTGGCATTGCTAGGACTGTAACTCAGTATGGTATATATTTATTAAAGATAGAGAAGTTTAGATGGTCTTGGATAAAGACTGAAGTAAAGTTTTGGCTTTGGGCGCAGAAAGTAGAAAAATGACAACATTTGGGCCCATTTGTAATTAAGACACCAATCAAAACAGCATAATCCACCTTTTTTGGGGGGTCACAGTAAAAAAAAAAATTAATTTCTTGAAACAACAGGAGAATCTTGGCCATATGGTCAGTTAGCTATATTATGGCTGGGGAACTGAAAATTTGGGAACCGTCCACAAAGTCCAATTCTTTTTTGCCCCATAGAAATATTTCAATGCACCCTTCCCTCACCCCTCCTGCCCCCCCTTTGGTTCTGCTGCTCCAAATTAAAAAGGATGGACCAATCTGGACTTCCTTCTATTTGTTTCATTTCAGATGTGATAGCTCTTGACCAGAGTCCTGAAAACCCCTGTTCCACCAATAATGTGCATCTGGTTGTGATGAGGCGGACACCTGCAGCTTCTCTTTGAATTTTGGCTAAATCCCAACACAGTTAATGCTGATTCAAGTCATCTTCAACACTTTTGCAGGTAAAATTTTGCAGAATTGGGTCCAAATGGGGTAACATGTAGAAAATGGGGTATATTGAGCTTCCCAGTTTCTCAGAATATATGATACTGTGCCATATTAAATATAAGGATCACAGAATGCAAAGCCTTTATAAAACTTAATTTAAGCTTTCTATTTAGTATTAAAAATGTGTTAGTATTTCATTCCACTCTAAGGCCTGTTTAGCTGGTTCCCTTTAGTGTCTCTGGCTTGTGGTTACTAAGGCAACTCTATCTTTGGAGGCAGGAATACAATAAAAATATTTGTGTTATTTACTTTAACTTAAAGATATTTCTTATTCAAAGATTATTTTTATTTTAAAGACAGCTAATTCATTTTCATGACAAAAATTATGTTATAAAACTTTAATTATATCAAATATGATAAATTTTGATGATTTTTTAAAAATATTCAGACTGGAGTCAGCATTAAACAAATTTTCTCCCAGATAATGTGGGACGAAGAGAACCCATATAAGCATAAGCCAGTGTTTAATAGCAGAATTCAACATGAAATTTAAAAGCATTTGTATGGGAATGTCTTCATCTCTTAGCCATTTCACCAGTCACACATAAACCTCCATCTTGTGACAAATGCTGGTATAATGGCCTGTTATCAGGGAATTGGGATCAGAGCTGGACAGAGCCCACACTGACCACCCCTCACCCCTGGTGGGCATTTGCAGGTGGGCCCCATAGAGTTGCTGTTGAAGTCAGCTGAGTCCTGTTTTGACTTTAGCTGAGTTTGGCTGCCTGGAGGTTTAAAAGATGTTCATTGTAAAGCAGCAGTAAGAATTTCACTGCTAAGCTTGTTTTCCTATTTTCTATCTGGAAGTTGGAAGGATTTGAAACTCATCCAGGGATTTGAAACTTCAGCAGTTTCTCTTGCTCTGAAATACTTCAGCCAGGCAAAGAAAATTTTCAGGCTGCATTATGACCTTAATTCCTCCATATAGCCCATTATCTGCTCATTATTGAGCTATAATAAACATGGAGTCCTTCAAGGACTTTTTTTTTTGCTCCCCAAATCACTTTAAGAATGAATGCCAGCAATGTTGAATCAAGGGCATAATGTCAAATGGAATAGTTTCAGTGTAAGCAGAGTTTTCTTTGCATTATGGTTGGCACCCTGGTTAGATGGGTGCAATTAAAAAAAAAAAAAAAGCAAGGCTGGAGTTTATATCTGAAAGTAAGCTTAAAGGGTGTTTCCCATCAGTCATTAACTCTGGTTATTTTCTATGTATCTTATAGCAAAACTAACCATAACAGTACTGTATGATTTCCTGGATAATATGTAGTATGATAAATTAGATTACACAAGTTAAGTGGCAATTTATGACCAGCAGCAGCAAAGAAGTTATATAAATAAACCAAAGTTAATTAAAATATTAGAAAATATAAATAATCCAAGGTTGGTGAACATTGTTTCATTTTAAATTAATAAATATGCAAAGGTAATGTTTATAATTAAAGCTATAATTTATCTTCATGCTCTGCCTGTTTAATAACAGTGGTAACATAATGTTACATGGAGAAATGTAGTAATAGATTTGTTTAGCACTGACATTATAAACAAATGTCTCAGTCTATTTATTCTAAGTTATGATACAGATTCTTTTCACATGCATCTGATGGCCTTTAAACCATTTAAAATGAACTACATTAATGTAATCTAATCTTGATACTGAACATAACATTTCAGTTTGAATTATCCAGAATCCATGATCCATTTTATTACTCACAAAGCACTTTATACACTTATGATAATGGCAAACCTTGCTCTGTTATTTAAATCCCATCTCAGATGGGACTTTTTTATTATTATTTTATTTTTTAAAACATTTTTGGTAGTAAAATACAAATAAAGAAAAGTCAATGCTCAGTAAGCCCTTTAACAAAGCAAACAATTCAGCTTTTTATGACATTAGCAAATAATAAAGAAAAGATCTGACATTTACACTTGATGAAATTTTATGCTATAACAGAGATGAAGAAAATGGAATGGAAATCACACATGATAAAACCTGTCCATGAAATTCAGATGGGTCTTAAAAATAACCACTGCTAAATATTTTGGGAACTCTCTTATTTTATTGAGGTCCATATTATTTTACTGGAAAAAATCTCTCCTTAAAAGTCACTTCAACACACGCAAATACTCTACTTAGCTGGAGATATTCTGGTAAAATAACAATGAGGGATTTCAGGGGTTTTATTCCTCTAATGAAGAAGGCAAGGTAACATGGTATAGAAATAGTCAAATAGAGGTTTCTAGGAATTAGAATTGATTTGATATAGTAGTCACGAGAACTGGATTTTCCTGAAAACTTCTGGTAAATATTCTTGGAATTTGCATTTAATCAACTTAATTTTGAATTCAAAGTATCTTATATTTATAGTTGGTCTAGATTTTTAACTTATGGCTGTATTTTCTGTTGTTAGAATGTGCATATTAACTTATTACAGTGAAATTTATTTGTAGATAATTCACCCTTTTCCACAGACAAGATTTCTTTGTGCATTAAAGTAACACACACAAGACCTAAACGTGACATGAGCAGCTACTACCTCCTCCCTTTAAATAATAAACTAAATTGATTAAATACTAGGTTTATTTTATTAGACTCTGAAAGCAGAGTTCAGGCTGACTTTCCTCTTCTACTTTGTGAGCATCATGATGACACAGAGCTGCAGAGTCAGATATCCAGTCCATACTCAAAGCAGTGCCCTGTGGATTAAAGGAAAATGACTGCAATAGCCCAATATTATGAAACCACTTACCTGATAAACTCACCAGTCTAAAATAAAAAAAAAAAACCACAGTACAACATATTCAGTGCCTGAATACTAAAAGATAACAGAAAAGAACATTCTGGATTTTATGTGCTTGCTTTACCTCTGATGCACCACAACAATAAGCTCCACAGCAACTGTGTTGGCATAAGGCCATTATTAATACATTGCCATTTTATGAAAGTATTTTTAGAATTATGTCATTCAATCCTGTGGGAAAGTTTATCTTTTGAAAACTTCACCTTCAATGTCATACCCTGCAGAAGTTAATCCTTAATAGAAGTGATGCCAGAATATTTCTTTTCTCTTTGTATCTGCATGCCAGCAAGGGATTTCAATGGAGACATAAAAGACTGAAATACAGCTGATGTTATAGGGGGAAAAAAGAAACTCCTCATCACAGAGCTAAATTTACTCTGAAACTGTTTCCCTATAGTACAAAAATAAGAAATGAGCAAAAAATCCAGTGAGGCAAGGAATGTACAGAATTTACACATGTAATGAATAAGCAAATAGGTTATAAACAGGTAAATGTGATGGTGGTTTAAAAAATGGTGTACAAGAAAGTAATGGAGGCAGACATGTCAGAAATCGTTTGATTTCCATCTCTGAGTTGTGTTGGACAACTTGTTTATCTGATGACCATCAAAAAAAATCTTTAAAATAAGGCATGTATTTTGTGTGACTTTTAATTGTTATGATTGGGACAGAGCAGTGGTATATTTAGACCACTATTTTTTAGATGTTTCATTGTGACAAGAGAAAGGCCTCATAAAAGGTTACTTTAAATACAGTATTTAAGGACAAAAAAGAAAAGAACATTTTTACAAGGAGTTAAACAGCAGGTTTCATCTGTATCATTCACTTTAAATGATCCTTTGTAATAGAAGACAAAACAAGAAAGGTACCCTCAGAAGTGGTGCCACAGTATTTTCATGTTGATTGCAGTAAGTGCTGAGAGTAGAGTACATTTTCGGTAAAATCAATGTCTTTGAGGGGGGGAAAAAAATAAAAAAGCAAAAAAAGCAGCACAAAGGCTTCGGGATTTTTCCTCTAAGTGCCTCTCCAGGAACAAAGCTGTGCCCAGCAAGGGCAGGAGCAGCGGCCAGGAGGAAGGAGGTGGACAATAGAAGGGCTATCGTGGGGTGAAGGGGGTATCGCAACAGGAAGAGCATCGGGAGGGGACATCTTCATTAATTCTACCATATGTTTGCTGTCTTAAATCTTCTTGTGTGTTCACTCATCCTTGATCCCACTCTGTGATATTGTTGCAAATTTATAGTAAACACCTCTTTTCAGGATAGTGAAAGAAGAGAGAAGCCTTAACTGTAAAAGAAACAAAATAAAATTAAAAAACAAACACCTCTCATCCCCTCCCCCCCCAAAAAGGAAAAAAACTGCACTACAGAAAACAAACAAACAAAAGAATCCAAAACAAAGGGAGGAAAGGAAAGTTCAACAGCACTGGGAGTCACAAACTCAGGTACAATATCACCAAATTACTCTGATGCTCTTTCACAAGAGAAATCTCTTTCCCTTTCTTCTTCAGCAAAACCTTTCCTCAGAATAATTATTAAGGCAGGCCTAGGGAACTGTGTTCATTTCAGAGCTTTCATTTTTAGAAAGACTGTTTAATATTTATATAAAGCTCATGTTAAGTTTATGCACCTGTCAAAATACTAAATTATATGATAGTGATTGCAAAATGAGCTATTTATCAGACAGATGTCTCAACCAAACCTGGCATACACAGATCCGGAGGGGCAGGTCCCCCCCTGCCACGGGGAACTGGTGCTTAATTTTCGTCAGGGAGGGACGTGTTTAACCCTACTGGCTCCGAGAGCTGCAAGGGCTGAAGGAGTTCTGCCCAAGAATGCCCTGTCCACCACAGGAGACTAATAACTTTCTCTTGAGTAAAGGCTTGTGAAGCACAAGGAACAATTCTGATGTACAGCTTACCTTCATGTTTCCTACAGCGTCCTTCAAAAGTTGCCTTGTTTTGGTATCAGGTGGCTGCTTCCTCCAGCTGTGGCCTTAGGAGTGACAAAATAATGTGAGGATACGTTTTAAGTGGAAGAGAGATGTTCTCATGAAATAACTCTATAATCAACAGGGTTGTAGAATAATGCTTAGAGGGGTTAAAGCCTCTCCTCAGCCAGCTGTAAATTGGGACTGAAATGTGCTGTTTGTCCCTGCCGGGAACAGGTCAGAGTGTCAGGAGTCTGAGTGAAGGGGCAGAGCTTGAGTGAAAGGTCATAGCAGGAGAGG
Organism: Manacus candei; assembly: GCF_025592945.1. Classification (NCBI taxonomy): domain Eukaryota; kingdom Metazoa; phylum Chordata; class Aves; order Passeriformes; family Pipridae; genus Manacus; species Manacus candei. Next base: position 5,104,902 of record NW_026138113.1, on the reverse strand, counting down.
ATGGAGATGTGACAAGCCCAGTAACACAGGGCATTAGTAACACCATAACCCATAGGAAGTTTAGGCAGCTTGCTATAACTTTCTCCAGATGTCTCTGAACTTGTGCCTTGCATTTGGTGGAGTTTTGCAGGATATCCATTTGCCTTGGGACCGCCTTGGTTGTGCCACTGAGAGGTGGACAAAGCAGTGTCTTATTTTCACCTTTAATGAACAGTTCCTGTGCATCAGAGACCCTTGCATGAACAAACCTGGATATATGTAAAAAAACAAATATGGTGGTCCTGGACTTTAGAGGCTTGGATCTGGCATCAAGGAAACATAGCATTAGTTTCCTCTGGCATAGTTCCCTCCTGCAAGGCTGGTCTCACAGTATCTCAAAAAAAAAGTACAATATCTCTATGTCCAAACTGGTCTTGTGCTGCTTTTTTAAAAAAGGGTATTTATTTATGAAGAATAAGCTACACGAGCTTCACTCTGCTTTGGAGAGAAATTCTTTGTAAATATGACTAAGTCTCTCTAATCCTTGTTATAATAAACTCCGCTGATCTGAGCAGGTGTATATCACAGTTGCTGCTTTTTAGCGGCACAGCACTTCCTGCATGATCCATGAAGCAAAATTTCTCACACTGGGAGAAGAACAAGAAAAAGGAGAAGGTAAAATAACTGAATTCCTCCCTCAAATGCAAATCCATACCAGTTTGCTACTAATCTCCCTTGAATGACTGTGTGCTCAGAAATCAAGAGGAAACCAGCAGCCACTATCTGACTGAAAATCACCCCCTGTATTATCCAAAAAGCTTGGCAAATACCTGGTAAATGTATGCTTGGAAGCATGCAGTTGTTTTTAATAAGTCCTCAAATTCAAAAGCCATTAGGGAATTTTGCACAAATTATTGAAATATATTAGCATCATAGAAAAAATATACTGCATGTCACTTGTGTATGCTGCATATCCGTATACTTATTCCAGTTACTTAATGCATGTGTTAAATACACTGGGGAGAGAAATAGTTTTTTACTCAGTTTCCATTTGTTTTTATTCTGTATGATGGATTATGAATTACCAGGCTGCTGATATACCTATAGAAAAATACAATGCAGTAGGTGTCTAATTATGACCTGAAGTGAAAATGAATTATAACTCCGCTTGATACTTCTTATAATTTGCTGCATTATAAATAAGCGTGATTTATTATTGTTTCACCTACTGCTCTGCTAGTGATGGATCATAATAGGAGATCATCATAACTTTGAAATCAGAACAGAGCTGTTTTTTCTTCCATATAATTCAATTTTAACTCCACTACTGAGGTTGTTGAGTATCACAATCCATCTACTTTACATTACATTTTATTAGAAAGAAGATATGTTAATCTATCTGGTAGCTGTTCATTACTAACATCTGTTTACTAGGCTTCTCTATTAAACTGTCCAACATACCTTTTGATAGTCTCATTACATTTCCAACATGACCCACATGGCACCAAAAAAAATGGATGATCAAGGACCAGGATTGAAAAGGAAAGTTTCCCCTTCAATATGTGCTGTATATTTAAAGCAAAATTACTGCACCATTATTGTAAAGTTTCAGATCAATATGATCATCTTAGTGCCATAGTGTTCAGTGCTTCCACAAGACCCTTCTTGTATGCATTTGGTTCTTGGTAGTGCTTTATATTCAGCTATTCCACGCTACTGCCCTGTTAAAACAGTTGGGCAGGGTCTCATCCAGTCCTTTAGCAGTGGTACAGCCTGGGTGAGGACCTGCCCCTCCCCGCTGTGTGAGGGTTTGCATATGTTCACCTCTGCAGAGGTAAGCCTCTCATGGCCATAAATCCAGCCTGGGGTAGGGGCATGAAGCCTGACATAATGTTGACCTATGCAAGTTTATATGTAACAGGCTCACAACATCTTTCCCTCGAAGTCTCTGGGTCTCCTCTCCCTCTTGCTGCCACCAGATTCCCCTCACACTGCTGTCATTGTGCCCCACCTTCTTTTCCATGCTTCAGCAACTGCACTCCCCTTCCTGCTCAGGGCCCTGGCATGTTGCTGTGGCAGATGCTTCATAGCAAGAGGTCTCAGTGGCAGCTAACAAAACTTTATATATGAAATGAAGCCCACTCCCTAGGGAGAAAACAGCCTTCTCCAGCATCACCGTTGGCAAGAGAAGGAGCTGACGGATGTTTTGGTGGAACAGATCAGTCACCAGCAGCCACTGCTGTGTTTGCTGTGTGCAGAACCCTCGCTGCTGATAACGATGGACTCTACAAACACGAGGCTGTGTCTTTTAAAAATCTGTTTTATTTTAATCATCTTATTCATTTAGTCCGTGGCTTGTGTCCTAAAACCCCCAGCCGGTTCTGCAGCTTCCTTTGAAGAGGACTGTGCCAGAGCAATTCTCCAGAAAACAGCTGGAAGTCTAAGGCAGCCTGGCTGCCAGGAGCATGGAGCTGGTCACTTCAGCTCTACTGACCCTGCACAGAGCCCTGGAACTGTCATGGACAGACATGTAGTGCCTCTGGCTGTGGGACAGGAACTGGAAAAGTATGAAGCAGCTCTGCAGAAATAGGTGTGACTGTGTCTGCAGGACAACAGAGGTAGTGCTTCATCATCTTTGCTGAGGTACTAAACCTCAGCTGATGTCAGAGGCTTGGGAAAAGGGAGAGAGATCCAGACAGCCCATGGTGAAGGAGCGTTCATTTCTTAGATGTGTTTGTGCACCCTGGCCTAAAATAGATGGTGGAAATACTACTGAAAACTGTCCTAGATGGCTTAATCTTTATTTTTAAAGGCTATGAAGGATTCATTGAACATTAGATAACTTAATTCAGTAGTTAATTGCTATCTTAGTTTAAAAAAAATAAAATGTTTAGGCTATCTCTGGCTTAACAATTAAGAATTTGAGAGCTGCCTTCTTTCTCTATCCTGTGTCCATGAGCAGACAACCTGAGTTCACTTGTTTGAAAGGATTTATGTGAGCACACTGCAGTTCATAAAATATTTTGAAATTACTTTCTGGCTGTTTACATTTCAAACCTGGAGGTTTTCTGCCTGGACATAACATCACCGACAATTTTCCTGACACCCTATGTGGAATAGTTACTTTTTAAATTTGGGCAAATGAATATTTATGATGTAAAGTGCATTTTCTCTTATTATTCTGCTACATCAGTTCAAAATATTTTTTATGACTGTGTCTACCATTAACTTGTAAATGTATGGAAAACAGGCACAAACAGAGTAATTGTGTGGTTGCACTTGCTAAGCTCCTTTTGTAAGGGAGAGTTTCTGTCACCTAACAGCTCTTGGAGACTCTGAGAGGAGTGAGATGGTGTCAGGGACAAGCCACCGAGGTCCACTGCAAAGCTGCAGCGAGAACTGACACCTGACAAAAGGAGGTGAGAATGGAGTGGGACAGGGTGTCCTGCCTCCATCACAAGGTGACTCCTAATTGCACCTGAATAAAATAGTAGGGCAAAAGAAAGTAGTTTGCATCATGGTTGTCCTGTTTGTGTGCTGCCTAGATAATGAGGTGTCAGTCTCTGGAGCCAACTTTAGCGTGTTCCACAACTGCTAATTTCATTAAACGGCCATGAGAAGGGAGAACATTAACCAGTCCATGCAGTTTCGCTTTTTCTTTCCCATTATTAATTTACTTTGTTTTCTTATCCTTTGTATAAGAAGGGAAATGTATATCAAATTGTATATCTTGTTCTTGTTTATTGAAGAAGAAGTATATTTAATCTTCTGAAAACTTTTGCAAAGGCCAAACTTTAATGGACCTCAGAAATCCGGGAATAAATGAATAAGTAAAAAGGAGAGGAAAAAACCCCCTAGAAGCGCAAATGAAATGTGTGTATATATACAGTCTTAAAGCTCCTGCTTTACAACTGAATAAATAACTCCTTGAGCAATAATTTATTTTCATGCTGTTAATTAGAAGCATAATTAATTTTTGTAGATTATAAATAATGGTGCGCAAAATGTCATTCCCAGCAGATCAAACAGAAATAATATAAACATTCTTAAAAAAACAAGAATTGCTTGCAATGAAACTAATGAAACTTGTACTAATGAAAACTATAAATTTGTGTCTGAAGTTAGTAATTTATTGGTAAAATGCAAGGGTTCATTAGTCATTCTGCTTTCTCTTATACTTGGCACATATGGAAGGAAAATCTCTATGTTTATCACTGCTTCAAATAAACAGTAGCATAAGTAGATTATTCCCAACAGAAAGATTTTTCCCACACCCTAATCTCAGAGCAATCATTCACTGATCTAAATGAGCAGTTACTTAAACCGCTAAGAAGGGATGCTAATTAGCCAAGGAAAACTAGGCAAGAGTATTTAATTTTAAAAAAATCCACAACAAATACAACAAAAAACCAACAACTTTTTTCCCCTTGCTCTCTTATTTCTAATGTGTTATTTACTTCTGGTTTGATTGGACACTGTCCTCATGAAAATATCATACATAGAGATGTCTTCTGAGGAGGACAAGTTCTTACAAACCTCCCTACTCCAAAGCTTTGGTTTTGTAGCCTCCACTCAACTGTGGTTACACCTTTCCTTTCCCAGATAATTTAGATATGTATTGGGTTAAAAATGGGAATGAATGTGAGCCCGCTTTGCTCTCTGCAAGCAGGGAGGGTGGATCTGGCTCTGTCTGGACTTTAAACACTTTAAAACATGTTCTAGTTTTTCTATAGAGGTCTCATTCCTCCAGGTCCAAACAGCTCCCAACAAGCTACATGCCTTATAAAGAAATATTTTTTAGTCTCTCATGCCAAACTTCCTGCAGCCTGCAGAACTCTGCTAGACTTGTAGGTAAGTTTGAGTCTCTGGACAAAGAAAACAAAAGCTGCTATGAAGTTAGATTGTTAAGATTTATTAGATCTTCTCTTATGAGTTCTCTTGGCATCCTTGAGCAATGTCTTAAAGGGGTGCCCTTCTGTTTGTTCAGAATCAGATCCTGGCAGCCTCCTCTGATGGCCCAGTCAGCAGTGGGGAGAATTAAGTGGCACTCAGGAGACACGAGGAAGAAAGTTTGTCCCTCAGCCACCGGAATTCTTGTTCCTACTGTCTGTCCTGGGCACAGACCTGTCCCTCCTCCACACCTCCAGCAGTGCTTAGGAGAGAACTGTTAGGGTTCTCGTCACTGCTGGCACTGGGTTGGTGTGGTTGTGTTAATGTATTAATCCTGGGTCAAGCACATCTGGTTGTAAGTCAAATGGCTACAGAATGGATCATTTTCATTAGATTTCTGGCATTTCTTATCAGCCATAAGGGTGGATTTCTGTGCTTGAGGCATCTCTCCATCACAACAGCTTTGCAGTGCTAACTGTTCTCTGGCCATGGAGTCACGCTGAGGCACCCAAGAGATGTGAGTCTTATTTTCTGCTGTTGTCTTCAGTACTGTGAGGCTCTGCTGGTACTCATCACGTGAAAAGGTACAATAATCAACACAATATTGGGGTAACACAACATTTTCATGGATTCGAAATTTGGTTTTCAACTTTTGGTTCCATTTTACTCTGCCCTCTGACTTGCCAGTGTAGAGGGATGTAAGGAAGTGTCTTTTGGAAAGTACGTGGACATGTCAATGGGCAACTAATGGCTGCAGGCAAGCTTTCAGGTTTTAAATTTATGTATTTATTCCATTAAAAATGAAATGATTCTACAGAGGGGAGGGGCACAATGTAACAACAGTGCTATTACTGAATGGATGGAACATATTGGATATGGATGAAATTCTGGAACTGTCTTACATGCCATCTCATTCATTCATCACTGCTTCCAATCCCAGCAGACAAACAATGCTTTACAGATCTGACTTCATCTAAGATATAGCTTATTTCCTCTTGATAAATTCCCTTTATATTCTCTTTTTTTCCCTCTTCTCTTTTTTTCAAGCACAAGAATCTAAATCTCTCAAACACTATCCTGCAAAAATCCTTCCACCTCAATTGTTGCTTTAATTATCCAAGTAGAATTTTAATGTGTTTAAATATATTTTCAGGAGGGTTGGCAAAGACAAGGTTCTAACAGATCTAGGTGTTAGAGATTTTGCTGATATTTCTAGAAGGCTGCAAAAACTGTGTGAGAATGGTAGAAGCACAGCTGAATGCTGTTGAGCCCAGGAAAATACATTGAGTATATTCCTGCATACAGAGATTAAAAACTGAGCCCATGTAGAGTGTGTAGATTGGTCTTTGTTTTGTCTGTGAGCTGTGATTCACCAGTTTGGCATTCTGTTGAGTAGCTAGGCATCATTGTGGACCTTTGATGTATTCTCCATTAAAATGCATGTGCTGTACTTCTGGAGGATTGATGAGAGGTGGAAAAATTGAAGACATAGTAGAAAGAAAACAGAGTAAGAAAGAATTCTCATAGGCTACATAGGCACAATTCATGTCAACATGTGAATAAATACTTCATGTACCTATGGCTAGACAAAAAACATTGAAAGACTTCAGTGCTCTGCTGCATTTTGTCTACAAAATTAGTACCATAAAGAGAGTTCTAAACAAGAATGAGACACATTCTGAACTGATACTTCTGTGTCCAAAGCATTTGGACATTTGTGATTATGAGTTCTGCTCTTAACTCTGCCACAGGCTTATTTTAAGATTTTAAAAGAATCTTGCAAAAAACTACCCCTGTTTCTCCTTCTGTATTGGTACAATGAGAATAAAATATGAATCTGATTAGTATGCTGTTAATTATAATTTGTGAAATGCTTTGAGGTCCTCCAAAAAAAGTACTAAAGACATGAAAAGAAGTATTATCTTATAAAGATTTAACAAATAAATAGCCATTGGGCCTAAATAGTCTGACACTAAGGATAAACTGGTTTATGACAGATACTTTCACCTGTTTAGTATTACTGCTATGAAAACAAGAAAAAAAAAGAGCTCGAAGCTGAGAAAGCACATGAATATTTGTAGTTTAGTATGAGTATTATTTTAAATCCTGACCTCCAGATGAGATCTTCTACTGGATAGATGCATGGTTTTATATAGTAATATACAGAAATAATTGAGAAAGAGAAAATTCAGAACTATGTGACTGAAAGCATGAAAAGCTCCCAAAGCCTTTCATGTTATCATCTCTAAATAGTGCTTTAGTCTTTTGTTCCTCTTATGATAGATGATGCTTCAGTGTTGCAAAGACAGAGAAACTCCTGCTCTAAGTTGTAGGGGAAAAAGTTAACAGAAATTATATAGAAGTTCACTTACTCACAAAATCTTTTAATAAAGCTACTTCCTACCAATAGTTTTTTTTCTGTTATTGATGATGTATTACTCATGCATGACTACTTTCCCTCACATCATAGTTAAATTTAATGAGGTGTGTTCTATGGCAAAAAAAAAATGTTAAATTTCTTCTTTGAGGAAAATAATTAAGTTTGGGAAAAGATCACAAAATAGCACCATGATGAAATTTTTATTAAAAGGCTAGACATTGACTTTTTAAAAGAGATTTATATATCATCTCTGATTGTCTTTAATCTGAATAACTGTTATTTTTTACTACTTTCTACCTGACTCCACAACCTTTATTTTCACCTGTTCCAGAACAGTGAATCCAAACTCTTATACAAGAACTTAATATTACAGGGTCTGGACTTTTATTATCAAGAAAGAAAAAAATAACCCATGTGAAAATGCTGTCCTCTTCCTCCAGCATCACCTTTTCTATATGAAAACTAAATGGAAAGATTTTTGAGGGGGTTTTTCTTCTTGGTTTTTTTTTGTTTGCTTGTTTTTGTTTTGTTTTTTTGTTTTTTGGTGGTTTTTTTTTTAACTAACAGGAATATGAGGGGGAATTCTGGAATGGGTAATTGATATGCTGTACTATGAAGCTACTCAGCTTACACAGCTGCTCAGAGAAGCAGGACTGTCCCTTTTTCTTCACTATTGGTACAATCACAGCGCTGCCACAGTATCAGCTGCTCATTTTTGCAGTGCTCTGTGGATAATCTGGACCAAAAAGCACAAGCAAATAAAAACAGGTCTATTTTGAGATGTGCACTTCCCTAAGGTGCTCCTGTAAGACATCTAGTTTCATACCATAAGCTCTCTCTAACCCAGCCATTAAATTATCATATAATTAAAGCCTTTTTCTGCTAATTATTAGGTCATTAAATGCGTTCTGCATCTTGCAAACCTAAGGAAGGGGCTATGGGAAGCACTATAGGCAATAACTCAGAGAACCTTAAGAATTCTTTAGCAGTTGCACTGTATGTATCCACTCTTATGCAAACACTGTGGGGCCACTTTTATTAAACAGTGCAGGAGAATATTCTGCATTTGTTACATTTCACTGGGGTAACCACCGAGGCTGCCCCGCTCTTGCAGTAAAAGTTCTATCACGTTGGTTCAAATGTGGGTTGTTAACAATTCTATTTTATGTGCATTTTGCATTGATTTTACAGGCTTTCTGCTGCTCCTGTTAGATACTTTTGAGTTCTGTGGAGTTTTTCCAGTCTAGTCTAGAGCATCTGAAATGCATACTCATAGGATGAAATAAGGGAGGGGGTACTGCTAAGTGCTCTCAGCTGTTGTGGGTGGGTTGTGTGGCCTAATCTTGCAGGACCACAAAATGGAAGTCTTTTGAAATAGGGAACTCAGCTGCAGTCTATTCCCTGGTGGCAAACTGGTATGTTCATGTTAGTGGTTTTCACCTTTTGACCATGATGTCTAAAAATTAGAGAGAAATAGAAGAGAAGGGAATTTAACAGGCTCATATTGGAGAAATGCTTTACAAGAATGATGAGCTTGTTTGATTTGTACATAATAAGCACCAGGTGCCACACCATATGTGTTAGCTGTGTTACTCACCATCCTGAGTTTCAGGAAAATTGTTGTGCCTGGCCTCTTATTTCCCTAAATCAATTTATACTAAACTTCAGATGGGTGACAAAACCTTCTAAACGTTTCAGATCCACTCATTACTGCTGCCCAGGAGAAGGAAATGTGTACACAGCTAATAATGCATTCAAAACTAAATACCTAGTACTTGTGGAGCTCTTTAAATCTCCAGATGTATATTTTATTTGGTTTAAAGGCATTATATAAATGATATAATCTACTATATGAATATCAAATTATGTTTGTGGAAATATTGGTATTTTATATATTTTAGATTGCTTGGCATCTAAATGCAAAACAACTTCATTTTTACTGAGATGACATGGTCATGAATAGGAGATATCCAGCAATAGAATAGATAATGACCCATATGTAACAGTTGCCTTTAGATATACAGCCATGTTTACAGAGATTATGGGAAGGCTTCATGCGCTTCAGTGCAATTTACTAAATACAATGTAGGATGAAATTGCTGTAGTAGGAGCACAGGACAGCTTTAGAAATGAGTAGCTTGGGGGAGGAAAGCCTTATGTATTCACCTGAAACAAAAAAAGCATTAGTAAATTTAGATGACTGTTCTCTTGAAATAATTTACAAAATAGCAATACCTTTGACAGTGGATTCCAGTTAATTGCTTTACAATAAGAGAGCACTTGTTTTTTCAGGAACAACTCCCCTATGAACCTTTCCTAATGAAGTCTTGCAGATTTCTGTCCAATTTTTTAACATGTTCCGTGTCAGCAACTTTATTTCTCCTCAAATCTTCTCCATGGCAGTACCTCAGAGCCTTTTCCATGTTCCAGCCCTGTCTTCTGATGAAGTTGTTTAATTTAGTGTTTTGTAATCTCTCCCCAAGAGCTAATAAGCAAAGAGGGGCAAAAGACAGCACATATCCCTGATAGTCCAGGGCTAAGCCTGTCCTCAGCATGAGCAGCCAGCAGTAACACTGTGAGAATGTACAGGGACAAAGTCCTCTGAGCATCTCCTTAATAGGGACAGTATCTGACTTTGGCTTTTGTGAAATCTTTAGCAACAATCTCTCTGATAATACTGCCTGTCTGTCGAGGGGAACTGGCCAGCAGATTCAAAGGAACAGACAGAGGCACAAGCACAAAAGACTCATTTCTTCAGGAAAGTAGGCTAAAAATAATTTGGCCTTTAGATATCTGCAATATGTTACAAATGCATGGTATGTTACCACACAGTTCCCTTTTCTCTATCCATGGAAAAATCTGTGTATGTATATACACATTTATTTATTTATAAAGTATGGTGAAGTATTCAAGGGTCTCTCTGTAATGTTATCCAAAGCATCATTGCATGCTGAATTTAAAATAAAATGAGTGCAACTTAACTGTGAAAAGCCTGTATTAATTTATGAAATATCTGCTGAAATGGAAGAACACATCTTCCAGGGGAAGTTGTGTACACTTAATGGAGAGAGCTAATAGGATTGGCCCAGCATAGTTGCAACTAATAGTGTGCAGTGGGATTTTCAAAAGCACTAAGGGAAAAGACACTTTAATAGAACTCCCATTCTTAATCTTCTCATTGTTGCTAAGCTTCCATGATATGAACTTCTAACTCATGTTAGGAAATATTCTCCTTCCTAGACTTGTATATTCAGGTTATGAAATTGGAAATTCAGTTTTGTAAAGCATTGTTGTTTTTCATGACACCTTCCATATGTTGTACTGCTCTATAAACCATCATAAGCCCACCTTAGGTAGACATACAGATATACGAAAATCAAACCAGAGTAATTCTTCAGTGCATTGAAAAATTAAGGTATTTATGCAGCCTTAGTGTAGTAGGTGGTATAATTTGGATGAACAGGAAAAGCAGTGTGTTTTGGCATTTCTCTGATAGTGGCCCCATGTGAGATGTGCCCGTGGTGGCAGTTCTGTACAGTGCTCATGATTGCTGGGAGAGCAGCAGGGTCCTGAGCCTACGTAAGCGCTCTGTTTCATGACAATTTAGCTAGTTTCCATGGAGATAATTATGTTGTCACAAACTAAGGGTAAAGATTTCAAGTGCAAGATAAATAGGAGGAGCACATGGACTTCCAGGCAATAAAGATATTCTTCTTTCTCTCTGTAGTAACAAAAGGCAACTGTAATCACAGCAGTGAGAGAGTGAGCTGTCTTTGCGATAAACACTGTTAGCATTCAGTATATCAACACCCTGTATTTCATACTATGCCTCTCAATACCTTTTTCTTTATGATCATGCTTTCAGTGGATAATAGTTTTCACCAGTTACACTAGAACGGGGCCAACCCTTTAACTGGAATAAATCAGCCCAGCTGGACTGGAGTCAATGAAACTGTGCTAAATTAAAGCTGAATTAAGCTGTGCTGAATTAAACCATTTGGGAATTTGACTTCACATTGTTCACCTCCCCTGCCAAGTGATCAGGTCAATAATATAAACAACAGAAGACAGATATCTGATGGATTTTTCTGTAAGTAGATGTTCCCTTCAACCCTCCAGGTTATTCAAGATAGTAGTTTGGTCAAGCTCCTGGTTTATCTGTTGCCCAACCAGTTCCTTGCTGAGGGTGCTGGGAACTCCCGTGTTTTAATCACCATTCTGGTTAATTAGCAAGGCAGCACTTGGTTTTTCTTTTTCTTTTTCCTTTTTTTCCCCACTGCCTTCAGCCATAGGTTTATATAAGTCAATGACATGCTTAAAGAGATGGACCTGTCATGTTTTGTAAGACTATTTACATTGCTAGTCTGTGAAAGTCTTGACTGAAATTGCTCTCAATTTTTTTTATCTGTATTGAGTATTGGAAAAGAGTTTAGATAAAGCCTGAGTGCAGGCATCTATGTACACTAGAAAATAAACTGCAGGTGAGTCAGAGCATGTTTGTCATCTCTAGAACCACATCCATATGTTACAGATTTGTTAGTTATTGGTTGTGCTGTTAACTTGTTGGCCTTGTAAACCACATTTAACATCAAAATAACAAGGAATATCCCATTTGAATGGGCAATATGCTCAGTTTTTTAAATTTAGAAGCTACTCAACACCATTACATGCAAAATACTTGATATGTGTTGTTGATTGGGGTTCTAAATGTTAACAGTACAATTGGGTCTCCTGAGCACAGGCACCCAGTGTCAGCCTGCCCTAGGGCTGTCAGAACTGATATTGGGTTTAGGAAGACCTTCATCTGCTGGGTGTTCAGGAAAGATGGCAGAGAAGATTGTAAGTAAAGATGCTCTTCTCGGTGGGTGATTATTTGTACACATATGACTTATATTTTACTCATAATATATATATTTTTATATAATGCTTACTTATGCATTAAATACATTAATTATAAGTAAATATTAGAAGGTATGATAGTATCTTTCAGTAAGGAGAGATATATGCATTGCATACATAGCAGACTGTATACTTAGATTATTAATATATGTTGAAACTCTGCCTTTTATTTATTAATCCAATGGCACTGCCTCAGTCGTGTTCTTTGTTTGGCACTGATAAAAGCTTTTGTAACTTTAAACATCTGAGAGTTCTAGTTTTCTTTTTGTGGTTTCATGTTACTTGAGTGAGAAGGATGCCCTGGGCAGTGCTGCTCTGGGAGCCTGGTCTGGGGGAGCTGTGTCCACGTTGTCTTTCTCCCTCAGATCAGAAGTCCTCCCCCATTCCTGTTATTCTCTCCTTCTGCCACCTGCTTTTAATCTGTGAGTGGGGCTTATTGCTCTTGTTGATCTCATCTGCTTATTTTGTCTTATTATTTACGGTAATTAGAATTAGAGAATAGTGACTCAACAATAAGCAGAAAATTCCTTCACATTCCATTTTTTTACTCATTTGTTTTCTTATACCCTCTTTTCACTGTGGATATCTCTTCGGGTTTTTTTGTTTGTTTGTTTGTTTTATTTCTTCAATATTATGTTTTGATTTTAGCCTTTGGGCTGGGATCTTGTAGTTTCCATTCTACAGTGATAATTTATTTTTTTCCTCAAAAGTATACGTATATAAGAAACTTTTCAGTTTTCTTTACAAAGTACACTAAAACAGTGACTCAGAACCAAGCACTGAGCTGTCTGAATTATACTTGTCAACCAGTGCAGCAGTGGAATGTCATACCATTTAAAGCAATTCAAGTTTTCTGTCCAGAAGTTAGTTATGCTATAAAACTGAATTTAGGAATATTCAAGAACATAAGAGCTGTGTGAATTTTTGAACAGTATGTTTCTAAAAATTTTGGGTTTTTTTCTGTGGTGAGATTTTAGGTTACGTATTTCTAAAGTTACCAGCTAATCTGGCAGGGGAAGGGTGTTATTGAAACCTGGTCTTCCACAAACCACAGGTACTGAACTTTAAGGCTTCCCCCTGCAGAAACCCACAGTATCTTATCATTTTGAATTTCCAGTGGGGTTTTCAGTGTTGGCCATGCGAGAAAAGAACAAAGGTCTCAGCTGGATTTCTTTGTGGTTGAATTTGAACTTGAAGTCAGGCATATCCCATGGAGACACTTGCTCATGTTAGGGTTACATGCATTGCTCGATCTGTTAATGAACCAGGATGGCAGCCCTGATGGGGCAGGTTCAAGTCATTGTTTATATGATGAAGCACTAGAATATGAATAACAGATGCTCTCATTTTCTGCTTAGAGAACATGTGATTATATCACAGAGTAGCACAACTCAAGGGCAGCCAGAAATGCCTTGCTAAAGAAGACAGAAAGACTCTGTAAGTTGCATGGAGGTCCATTAGCAGAGCTGAACGGAAACCTGTGGTACATCAGCTCTTGCTCAGACTTTGTATTTAAAAACATTATTTTTAGTACATTTCTTCTGCAAGCAGTACATAAAACAGATATTGCATGCAAAATCTGTGTATCCTAAAATAAACAGATTTCTCAGATTACAAGAATCTGAGATTTTTATTCATGTATGCCACAAAAGGCAAGAGCCCAGGAGTGCTAAGCATCAGGACAAAGATGGTGGACAGAGATGCACCCCTGCTCCTTCCTCAAAATAAAAGCAGAAGCAATTGTAGAAACCATAGTTTGTTCTTTGAAAAACACAAAAGACAGATTTGGTCATTCAATTCTGCACCTTAGTGACTGTTTGGTATTTAAAGATGTGGTTTCTTGTCCAAGTTTTGATGCTAATACTACAGCATCAGCTAAAATTCTTCGATGGTGGTCGCTGTTGTGTCTGCCACAGTTAGGTAAGGATATCTATCAGTCCTCCAGATTATTTTATCCTACTGAACAACACTGTGAGATGTAATAATTGATTTATTCAATGATCTCTGGCTTGCATTTACGCTGTCTACCAAAGGACTCCTAGGTCCTAACACTTGTATTGAGAGAATTTCAAAAGGTTCATGGGGGATGGCAATAACTCAGATGATATCAAAAGACTATTTCAGTGCCTGGGAGTCTGGGATAGTTGCAAAGTGCTTCAGTGTCCTCAGAGGTCAAATTAACCACAGTGTGTTGTATAGCTGTTGTTAGTTTGGTTGCAAATCAAATGCTGTTCCTTTGGTAGTGCTTCAGAATGGAACATTTTGTGAGAGTGTTCCTTGAAGCTTTCCAGTAAAGACAATGATTTAAAAAATAAATCTTTGTGATAGGGTTTAACCTTTCATGGCAAGAATGTGTTAATGGCAGTTCTTCCCTTTAACAACTTATTATGGAAAGATAGGCTTAGAAACTGTTCTCTGCCTTTGCCACAGCTATTTTATTCATGAATAAAAATAAAAATTCAGTGGACTATGGTAAATTTGGAGTGGGATTGTGGAGGAGAAGAGCAGCTTTAATGTCATACTTGAATCATAAGGATTATAGTTTCCCTTGCCCATTATTTTTCTTAAAACAAGCAAAAAAGTAGTGTCAAACTGAGAGTAAATAGGCAGCAATGTCAAGGCTTATCACTCTTAGCAGCTCTAGCAGGGTTAGGCTTTCAGCTCCCGGTCCTGTTTTCACCCAGCACTCTGCTTTCTCCATCCACACTGCTTTCATTGGAGACAAAAGGGCATTTTTTTCCTTTTTTAATTTTGGATGCTGAGGAATTGTGCCAGGTTGAGCTGGCAAAGAGCTAAGTGCCACAGCAGGGAGGAAGATTCATAAATGATGAAGACACAATCTCTTAAACTCCCTAGCTCACAGGTGTTTTGTTATTAATGAAGCTGAAAAAGATGCTCCAAATTATGTCTCCTCCTTGACATGAGAGCTCTGGCAGCTCTTTGTGACTGAAAGCTCCTGCTCTTGCAGGTGTGCGGGATAAACTTGCAAGCCAGAATGGGGAAACAAGAAAGCGAAACATTCACATACCCAGGGGATCCTGGGGATGGGAGAGAAAGAAAAAGAAAAAACCTCAGTCAGTGCATTGTGAAATGTATTCTGGCAATATATGGGAAAAGAGATAACTACAAACTTCATCTCCATGCATCTTATTTATCCCTCCAGCCCACAGACACCTGGCAGCAAAGAGAATTGTAATCTGGTCTGTAACCCTACACTGACATCCTTTCTAAATTCCTAACCAGAGCAACCTAAAGGCTAAAAAGGATTTTTAAAGTTTTGCAAGCTCTTTTCCAAAAACCAACAGTGATGACATCAAATCTTTGGAACAAAAGGGAAAGGTTTATTTTTTCCAATTCTTCATCTTTTGTCCCCTATGTGTTAAGACCTGACTTATGGAAAATAATAATATTATGCTGGGGTTTATTGCCTTGTTATGGAAGAATGAAATTCATTTTTGCCTTTTATTGGCACCACCTGTTTCTTTTCTGGCAAGTATCTAAGACAGCATCAAATGGTAGTATCATACATATAAGTGGGCTGGTCCTGAGGTATTCAGGCTCTACAGATCATCAGACGCTCAAGAATTCTGTTTTTCCTTCTTTTGCATAGTCTGAACAACAACACAAAAAGACACCCATCCTGCTCCCAAAAACCATTGAGAGGTTTAGCAAACAGACATTAGAGATAATGAAATATTTAGATAATGTTTTTGGGAAGAGTATCACTAGATTTGGCTTGCATTCACCTTTCTAAATCACTGGTGAGCAGAGCCCTCCCCTCTTCAACCCTGGAATATGGTGCACAGCTGGATGGTCAGGGTGACCCTGTGGGTCAGCCATGCAGGAGGATGTGCTACAGTTTTGAAGCTAATTAGAATTTCATTACTGACTTCATTTCCAGACACCACCTTGCGTTTAGATACTTGTTTTGGGTATGTGGATTGAGTCATTATCTGCCAGTACCTACTTTAGGCTGTAAAGGGAGCTTAAAGAATGAAATTCAGCAATTTATTTCCCACTTAGTGTTATGTACAAAAGCAATTCCAGACATTGATATAGCAAAGGAATACAGCCTCATTTTACCATTTATTGCAGTCAAATAAAGAAAAATTCAGAAGTCCACTATTTCCTAAGGGCTTTTATAGAAATCCTGTATTTGCGGAGGTTTTGGGAATTTAGTTTGATGTGAAAGTTGAGCCTAAAGCGATCCTCAGTGATGATTAAAAGGCCTAAAATTAGAAGCAGATGATAAATAAAGGTAATAGGAACTTAACCTCAGAATCCATTCTATACTTAAATGGTATTCACGGTGTTTTCTTTGGTTTGTGAGTCAGTGTCAGGTGTCGACAATTCATAGTAATCAGAGTTCTAATGCAAAGTTTAGATTGAACAGAGCTACACCTGAGCATAAAAGAACACGGAGGCTGATGTATCCTGATGCTGAACAGCTGAGAAGTTTACTTGGCCCTAATGTAATGATTGATTTATTTTTTGGCTGGTTAGAGGTGGAAAACAATATTGTTTTAATAAATTCCTACTAAACTGGTTCGTGGGTTTCTATGAAATTTGCCAGTGGTGACAGTTTGTGCAGTACACGCATTTAGTAGGTTTTCAGTAAACAGGGTCCAAATATTGTGCAAATGCTCCATTTTGTGAGAACTCAATTAGTTTCTATGGAGACAATTATGTTGTCATGAGTGTTGTGACTTCAAGTGTGAGATAAATAAGAAGAACATGGGAACTTCTAATCAGCAAAAAATGATCTATTTTTGCTTTGTAATGACAAAAAAGCAACAGCAACCCACAGGAATGAAATTAAAGTCAATTCTTTCTTTAATGTTGGCAGAGAGTAACGTTTTAATATTCTGAACTCATCCTGTGACTGTGTACAACTGTCTCCTCGCATTACTTCTCATGGTTCTTCTGCTAAAAATTAGCATCACTTTTTAAACTGCTTATCCAGTGGTAGTGGAAAACAAAACCAGTAAAGCACCTATCAGGGCTGATATTTCTTCAAGGACCATGTGGCAGATCAGATGACAGATGCACCAGCATTCCCCATCTAATGCTTCGCTTGTGTGATGTAGCTGGATTAGAACTATTTACTGGCATTTTAAATCTCTCTTACTTATGCATTAGAAAATGAAATATAGCCTGTAAGCTGGATGACATACTTAGCTCTTACAAATGCTTGCTGTTCACCCAGTGTATGTTTTAAAACTATGAGAGAAAAAAAAGTGAAGGTTTGGTACTTAACGTTGCTGTAGTTCCAAACAGCTTTCCCTTACACTGAGCAATACTTTGTTCCAGGGGAACGGTGAGGGGATTGTAGCCTCAGGGCATGACACAGCCTACACCTTTATTTCATATAGACCAGAGTCATAAGATTCTTTTCTTGTATCATTATTAGATAGCTGTTGACATGCTAAGGCCTGTTTTGTCTAAGATGCGTGAAGGGGTCACTCACCCCAGGCAGGGAGGATGTCTCCTCGCTCTTTAAGTACAGCTGTGGAGTTTGGGGATGCTATTCAAGGAACATACACAAAGCATGAATAAGATATGAGGCTGGTAATTAGAGGGAACTATTTTTGTTTTGACTAATGAAACACAGAAGAGGGAAATATACATAGGGGACAAATTTTATAGATTTACTATAGATCATCATATACCTACATATGAGTGTGCATGTTAACAGATATTCACACAGTTTGCATCTTACTTTGCAGTGTAAATAAGAAACTATAGTAAATTTAGAATATTTTCTCTTTTGGTACAGACATGCACATTATATATTTATATCGAGGCTCCTTCTTTCTCTTTTATTTTGTAATTCAGTAGCACTGTCTTGGCAACACAAATGGCTGGTTTTCTTTGTTCAGCATTGACAAGAGCTTTTCCAACTTAAAAAATCTGACACAGTTCCAGCTTTTTTTTTTTTTCCCTTTTCTTTCTTTTTTTTTTTCCAGGGTTTCATGTTACTTGAATGAGAAGGATATATACTGGTTGAACCTTCTGTGTTCAGCTGTTAAACTGACAGCTTTTTCTTCTGCCATGAGAAGGCTTTCAGTAATTTGGATGTGGTGCCTTTTTCCTGTCACTGCCAAGAACAATGCTTCTGTTCAGGCTGACATCAGAGGTATAGAATTGCTCTGTGTTTGACCTCTGATAGCTGTGCATAATAGATCTGTGCATCACAAATACTCCACAAATAGTCTATTTGGGTGCATAGCTCAAGTCAAAACAGCAGTATATATTACAAGGATGTGTAAGTCAGAGGGGAGAGAGTTTAGGGGGGAAAAAGTCATTGCTAGACTTGCCATTCTGTATCAGTGTTTACAAAGGAGCTATCTTCCTCATGCAAATGGGATATACCCCATCCGTGCTCCTGCCTCCCATCTACTTCAGACTGTTCACAATAGCATTGAGCAGACAGGTTTCTCAGAAGTTTAGTTTAATTCACTTACAGATGCAAGAGGCGTTTGTGAGGCAATTTAGGTTACACTTTCCATTACTGTTTGCTGAAATTGAAGTATGAAATTTCTTGTATGGTTTGGTGATAGTCAGTATGCAGTGTAAATAAGGCAAGATGGCACTAGCCAGTAGGTTGCAAAACGAAATGAGAATTATTTGGAAGTGAGGAACAGGCTGTTTTGATTTACATGCTGGTGTTGGGATTTTTTAAAAAATAAATCCCTTTTAATAAAGGTGTCGTATTCTTCAGACTCCTCTGAAAGTCTCTCAGAGTCAGTAATTCTCTAATTAGAATTTTTTGAGTGTTGTCTTTTCCTTCTTTTAGTCACAACAGAACTGAGAAGCCTTTCTAATATACTGAAATATCTTAGTGTCTATACATGTTTTGATCAGGAACAGCATTTCTTAAATGCTTGACAGAGTAAAGTTGCCTGAAGTCTGTGGTTTTGATGCGTCTTTTTCACTGCTCTGAAATAAGGAGGTAAGTTAAAAAAAAAAGAAATCACCCTCTTCCTTACCTCCCCCCCCCTTTACATGGGGAGAACAAGATGCCAAGGAAATTGCTTAAGCCACTAAAGTCACCAGGAAATTTTGCAAGAGAGCTACTGTATCCCTGAGCAGTGTCCAAAGCAAAGGTCAATGTGGTTTATGGTTTTGAGGTACTCCTGCAAAAAGCACAAGAACTGGAAATTGAAATTGCTATGGCAAATGTGTTTTGATGTGTCTGTACATAAGTAAATGCTCGATGTGCAATGAGCTTATTCAGTTTATCATCAGATTGATGCCCCTGTCTTCAATGGTACAGTTGGCTGAGCTGGGTTGGCTCAGTCAAGTTGAAACTTGGGGAATAGGCTGTACTTTCTGAAAACACAAATCAGAGAGTGCATGTGACCACAACCATCTCTAAGGGTGGCAGTAGGTGTTATATGAAGGCTGTTTCACTCTATCCCAAATATAATTAAAGGAAAGGAGAAGATCTCTTTAAGGGAAATCCCGGAAGGCTTATGTCAAGGCATCCTTCAAAACAAAGCTATTTATTATTTTCATTTGAATAATAGTTGCATACTATACACATTCTTCTTTTCCTGCTATTTTTTAAATAAGCTCTTTTTAATATTAGCCCCCACTACTGACCAAGGCTTAAATTGCTCCACATTGCAGCTTTGCATAATTATTCTGTTTACTTTGCAAGGTTTTACTTAGCCTTGTGATTTTTTTCTGACTCTATACATGTGAGATGGGATTGTTCATAGGATTATAAATTTCTAAATGTAGTCACTAGTAGAAATAGATTATTAATATTTATTAAAACTGCCCCTTTTTTTCCATAAGACCTTCAAATACCTTTAAAACATAAGAAGTGGTATCTTTATTAGCAGTGTTCCATAGAAAATTGAATACAGTTGAGAGGCAAGGCATATGTAGGGGTAAGTAAAACACTACTGTGGTCCATTGTTGGTTCAGTAAATCCATTTATCTAGATTTACATCAGAAACAGGTTTGGCCCAGTAGCTCCACTGAAAATTCAGCAACTTCAGAATTTTTTGAGCAATTGGAAGGAACTCCTCATGCAAATGTTCTTAGCAGGAGAAAAATGTATTTAAATATCTATCCAAAGAAAATTAGAAGTTGAAATTAAATACTCTATGTCTTGATCATATCCCTTGGTATAATACAAGAAACAATAACCCAAAGATGTAACTGGGAAGTGCCTGACTAACCTGTCTGGTAATCTGAGAATTTAATTTGGCCCCACCATTTACAGAACCTAGTCCCATTATTGACAAAAGATGCTGTACTATAATGAAATAAAGAAATGCTCTTTTTTCCTTTTTTTTTATGATATGGACAGGTTTTTTTTCTGGAAAAATGGAGAGGCAAAGGAAAGTTCATATCATTTGAAACACTTGCAGCTTAAGTATAATATTTTTTTCATTTTTCATAATGCAAATTAGTTTGACATATACATTAGAAACAATTTATTAGTTGCTTACTGAATATTTTAAATACTTCACGAACTGACAAGCAATTCAGAACATTTTGTGCTAATGGTAAGAAATGGTCAGTGATGCTGTTTGGACACATACATAGGCCTTGAATCCTGTTTAACAGATTTGCAGAATATCAAGCATCAGGTGAGCACTAAGAATACTGCAAAGCCATAAGCACATGAAGTGTAAGAAGGTAGGTACATGAAGAACAGCTTTTCCTCCCTACTGCTCTGTTTTATTCTTTGCAAACTAATGAAAGATAAAATCAGACAAGCTGTGTAAAAATAATGCTCCATATTTTAACCATGGCTCTGGCAGCATAGGAGGAGGAAAAGGTAGGTAACTTAGAAATACTGAATAGCTTTGTAAAGGCAGGTTAATCAAGAGCCACTGTGAGAAGAAGTAAGGTAATGCTTTCTTTCTATGACTGTCTCACACAAGAGCTACACATAGACAAAACTGTAGTGCAGATTTTTGGGGATAAGAGCAGTGGTTATTGGTCAGTATGGAGCTGGTCCAGCTCTCAAAATGTAGGTTAAATCCACAATAGACCAACAATGTCCACGTCTTTATGTAAAGATGAGAGAAAAAAGGCATTATTTCTACCTTTGTTAGCATAAAAATGATGGCTCTTTTCTCTGCTTTTTCTAGAAAAAGATGGATGCTTTGAAGTCTGAATCCTGCCTTTTCATTTGTAACTGAAGACAGAATTTCAGTTTGGTTTCTTTGGAAATGGACACTATAAAAGGACTCCCATCATGTTGGTGTCTACCATTTACTTCTCATCACCTTGCGACTGGAGCGAATTGGAGTGAATTATTCATGTTAGGTGGATATATTTAAGTAAAGATCAAAGCCTACTGGTTTTCTTTCACCAAATCTTGTTTAAGATAGTCTAACCAATGCATTATGTACACACTTATGAATATTATATGCATACTTACATACTGCATTTATGGGCTATTCTGTAAGCAAGCTGCTTTATCAGAAGTTGACTACATGGTGTGGTAGTTGCTTTTGCTTTTAGCTCAGTAAAATAAATTCCTTCTCTCCAGAGCTTTTTCAAAGTAGAAACCCAAGATAACATTTTTTCTTTTGTGATAGATTTTTCTTTGAATTAATTTTACTGTAGGGAAAACAGATTTCTTTTAGAAGCATTTTATGAAGATGCCCAACCCAGACCCCCTTCTGCCAACTGGGGCAGGCAAAAGCCCAGGTTAAGTTCTAAGGGTTTTCCTAAGCAGTGCTCTTTTTGTTTCATTTCTGTTTGTTTAGATGTTCTTCTACTAATGGATGTATGCAATCCCAATTAATTATTATCTGGAGCCATCTCCAAAGGCAATGTACTGTTTGTGTGGATGTGTATGAAAGAGAAATTTGCCAACTCACTGCTTTCAAAATAATATAGGAGGTTGATACTCAACCAAAGAAATATTCAAAACTTTAAGTAGGTAAAATCTTGATTTTCAAAAGAGCTGAACTCTCATGTAAAGTTGCCATATTTTTCAGAAAGTGATCTCCTGATACCAAGTACTTGAAAATCAAGCCATCAAGCTTTTGAACAATTAGAGTGCAAAAAATCAAGTGAAATGTGTCTAGAAGAATAAAGTTTTTCTGAAATAAATATTTTGTTATTCTTTTAAATAAAGCAATACAAGAACATGATGTAGTTTGCAGAAAGCAAGCTACTGAACTAGCAACTCCAAACTCTTCCATTAGTATTGCTTTACATTATATTAATTACTGAAATATCCTAGTATCTTACACCTTTGATCATACAGTTTTATCAAACAATATAAACTAGAAAATTATATGTAAAGTCTATATGAAGAAAAACTTTATACTTCTGCTTAATGTGATTTTATATTCCTTCCCCCCCCCCCATTTTTGTAACTAGAAATTTTACTTAAAATAACATGGAAAAAATCATTTTTACTTGATTCTTTTTCTAAGGGCTACACATTATTAATGTCTTATGGAACTTTCACTATATTTTTTCAATACAAGACCTAATAGCTCATGATAATCTATGCTGTCAATGGATGTCTTGTTTATCTGTGAACCTTTTAGCAAGATGGGTTTGCTCAGTCAGTATATCTGATGAACATGAATAAATCAATGGTTGTCACTTTGATACTTGTTCACATGTATTTATCAAAAGAAACTGATTTAACTTTTAATATTTTTCTGATGATCTATAAGAAAGCAAATAATTATTTTCAGTCTCCTCAGAGACATCTGGTAAAAAGTACCCTCATCTTCATAAGGGATCTGGAGCATTACTAGTCCTCTCGCCTTGAGAACTATTGATTATTACATTGTAGAAAAATATATAGTAAGATTTAGAGTCCCAAAGGCACTTAGGCCCTTAAATCCCATTGATTTCAATTGGAATTAAATTTCTCCATGAGTTCAGAGAATTAGGTTTTATTGGAAATTTTTTTTTAATATAATTTCACTCGTCAAATTATCTTTGATTAGAAGACGAAGAAGTAACAGCAAAAGCCTTTGAGTCTCCTTCAGATGAGTTAATTCTGTAGGCAGCATCAATGCTGTGGAAATACAGTGGGAGAGGTGTGGTTTTGGTCTTAATCTCTTATTTGGGTATGGTGAGAGCCTCAGAAGTTTCACCATTACTGCAAGTATTTTTGGAATATGCTGTTGCATTTTCCCATGGCACACGCTCTTCCTGTGTCCTTCCTCAATAGGTTTCCAAGCAGTCCCTGGAGATTAATATAACAAAAGGTTACCACTGTGGATCTGATCTTTCTTTAGGTATGAAAACAGGTGTGATGTGTTTGGCTGGGGTTGAACTTGTGCAGTTTATTGTACTTAAACAACAGAGAACATTGATGCTGGTAATTAGAATCAGTTTAAACTTTTCGATTGAGCAATACTTAGTTTGACTAACTTTGTTTTCCTTGGGAATGCATTTGTTATTTTAGACTGCAAAAGTATCAGTTCATAGAGAAATTAGAGTTGGAGAACTTTGATAATTCATTGGATTGTTGAGGTTAATACAGAAGAGCTGTAGTTCCCTGAATATAATTTGATTTGTATTAACATGCTAGAACGTGAAATAGACAACAGTGTGCAGTGAGAACACCTAGCTACACCACTCCCTGAAAAATCTGTTTGTTGAAAACCAATTTATCCATCTGGTTAGTCTGACACTTGTAATCTCTATTTAGTTGTAACTGACCACACAGCACAGGGGATAGGCCTCATGTTGTCTGAGTGATGTGAACTTTGTCTGTTCCAAACATTATGCATGAACATCATGGCTCTGCAGACTGACCACCTTAATGACACTCTTGTGCCTTTAGAACAAGCATTCACTGTATGGAAGATAAGGGAAAATAGAAGGATTTGTGAGGACAAATGGTGCGATGGAAAATTTTTGTAAGAACTAGGAGAGAGCATTGTTGCACCAACAAGGCAAATGGTCTTCTAGAAAAAAACACTTCCTATAGGAAAAAAAATGTAAAGCTCCAAATACATATTACCAAATGCAAATGCTTTAAATTATTTTGTTCATTTAGTTGAGAATTTTGAATTTGTTCTGTAATGTGATAGATGAAAGCCAAAAAAAAGTGAAATCTTCTTGACCTCAGTTTCCCCCTCTTTTTTATGTACTGCTTGGGAAAGGATAAGTGGTCCTGGGATATGACTGGTAGCTTTAAGGAAGCCCTGCCTAGCAGCAACTGTTTTACTCCAAACATTTCTAATCCCTTGTGGAGAAAGCAATAAAGTTCTGTGCTTCAGGTCACGTACCTGAGTACTGGCAGTTCTTTTCAATATCTTAGATTAAATGAACTGTGAAATATTTGTTTTATTAGAAGAGCTTTAGTTTACTTGTGAGTTGTTTTCTAAATCATTTCTGTCCAAAGTAGCTTTGGAAATCAAGTAGTGTGTATTGAACACAGTGTTTAGAAACATTTTTAACAGTCTGATGCACAATGCTTCATTGTTCTGATTGTTAAAACATTCATAGAGAGCCGTTCTCTCTTTGGATGCATACATAAATCTCAGGAAGACTAATGGGAAATTGTGCACATGCAAGGAGAGCAGAACTCCTCTAGCATTGCTGGTAAAGGTGTACATAAGACACAGGATTTCTTGATCAAAAGTAGGCAAGGGGAGTAAAGGTTTCTGCTTAAGGGGCTGGAGTAGGATTCACAAGGCCCACATAAATGTTTGGTTCTGCTACACGTTTTTGTGTGTCCCCAACATGCAAATCCCACAGGGTGTTTATGGTGGGCGTGTAGGTACCAACACAAACTCTGTTCATGCTCTCTGGGTGAGAGCAGGGACAGAGGGAGTCTAGGAAGCTGCTCAGGTTTGGACTTGAGATAGCAAATGCACCACAAGAAGCGTCAGCTTGGACCTTGGAGCTTCACATCACGATTCGTCTCTATTGCAGACAAATCCACAAAGATATTTGCATGTAGGAACTGTATGAATATCTTGCTACCATAATGTTTTTTTCTGCAGTAGGGTTTTGCATATATGCATTCACATCTGGAAGCACACTTCATTTTATTTCTGGCATCTGGAAATGCAACAATCTATTTCTGCTCTATAGTGAATTCTTGGATGCTTTTCAGATAAGATCACCCTGAGCAGTATTCTTGTAGAGAAGTTGTACCTGCAGGGAACAAATGCCCAGGCTTTGCCAGAATTTCAGCCATTGATGAGAAATTCTGTAATGGATGAGCTGTGAACTGGGAGTTCACAGACAACAAGTAGACCCTCCCTCTAAAAAAATGAATTTTGGATTAGTGTTGGGTACTTTTTTTCTGTTATTGATCTCTAGGTTTGCATATGGGATCCTAGGAGAAGGGTTTTAGTTATACCCAGCCTTCTACCTTCACCTTATCTGACTTGTTAGTAGACTTGAGAAACTTATCTAATATTTAGTGGGTACTCGGTTTAAAAACAAAATGTAGATTTGAGCAAAGGCTGGAATAAAATTTATAGTGCAGCCAAAGCAATTAGAGAAGCCAACAGAGACTGTATCTGTCCTCTTAATCAAGAAGGATTACCTGTCTATCCTTTGTCTATCACTTTCTAAGAACTGTCAGAAGAAGAATACACTAAAATAGTCACCTCTCTTCACCTCCCAGAAAAACTGCAGTAGGCAAAAAAACTGAAACGGGTGGGGATTGGCCAAATAATTGTCATTGTCACAATTCGACCGTGAAGCTTGTAATAAATGGGTTTAAAGAATATGGCTGTGAAAGGATCAGAATGGAGTGAATGGAAAAATATTCAGAAATATGGTATTCAGAACATTTCATGTATTCATAAATTATTCACCCCCACAGAATTGCAGGTGCCTCGGGATCTTTCCATGTAATGTCAGATCCTGAGCTGGCACAAGCTGGCACTGCTGCATCTGTTTCCATGGAGTGACTCCAGTTTACAAGGATGTGGTTATTATGTTATTATTTTTAATTTTTTTTCCTTATTCCTTTTCTAGTCCTAAACATTCAAATACATGTAACTCTACAGAGGAAGCTATGCTGAGTCTGGAGATGAACCTTGGGGCAATATGATAGTGCAGTATCTTTAAGCTTTACTTTCACTCTTTCCAAGATAACATCAGTTCTTTTTTGTATGTGTTGATAGTGTTACTGCTGACAGTTACCTGCATGTGCTTCCTCTCTCTCCTGCTCTATTTGGTGTGTGTATGTTAAACAGTCAAGTTCCATTATCCACAAATCTTCCCTTGTTATCAAGTTAATTTATGGATGAATGTAGTTAGCTTTGTATTTTTTTTTCAAAACTGAGAATAAACAGAATTGGTTTTCCTTATTTAAAATCCCATTATAGCAGCTGCACTATAAAGTGGTTTTTTTTCTGCTGTTAAATATTTTATCTTGACCACAGCTTGCATATCAGCAAACTTGTAGCAGTATGTTGACTGTTATCTTTTGTGTACCAAAGCACTAGATAGGTTGGAATAATTAAATAACATGGCTTCTCCATTATCCTTGGAGGGCTGATACTCTTTTCTTCTAAGATAAAAGGTAAACATAAATTATAACAAATCAAATTGTAGGATGATAAATATTGTTGTAAGCCAGGATAATAATGTAACAAAAATAAGATGAAATCCACCCTTTCCCTCTAGTATTCATCTCCTATATTTATTTTTGCTGATAGAGCTATGGAAAAGGAAGGCTCTGAGACTGTATTTGCAAGGCCATTACACATTCCTGAACGACCCAGTCATGACTATTCTGAGCCTTATTTGTTCAAGGTTTTATAAATATAGATTGGTGTATGGGTTTGGGTGGGAAAAGTATCAAATCTAGGACAGATACATAACTCAAGTCAGCACCATTTCAATTTTTTTTTTGAGATCCAGTAGCCTTTTTTTTTTTTTTCTGTAAGATTTCCAAGCTGGTTTCTGCAGAAAGAGTTGTGACCATGTGTTGTCCGTGTCAATATGAGGGACAGTTATGGTGCCTGTAGTTCCTCAGGTGAAATGAAGGCATTCCCAGGTACAACTGACATTAAGATTTCATAGGATCAGAACAGAAACTATTCTTCATGATATATTTGTATCTTAAATTTTTTTCATGGCATAGATGTTTACCAAGGTTTCATTGACTTCTGGTCATTAATCAAGCGAACTACTCAGATGAAACCCATTTTTAATTTGAGAAAAGCCTGAACATTAATTTAATAGAATAATGGCTAGAGATACAGATAAGAAATAGTTTTAGATGTAAAAGGTGAAGTTGTAGTAACAGATGGGAAGTCTTGAGGGAGTTAGGACTAGGATAGAAAAGTCTTTATGGCACAGATTCAGGGGGAAAAAAGAATAAATTGAGCATAAGAAAAGGGTGTTGAGGATCAGAGGATAAAATTATAATTCAATCTGCTGATTTTTGCTGCAGAACTACAAGAAAATAATAACTAATAAGACATATTGCTACAGCTTAATTAAAAAAAGTGACAAAAGCATAGAAAATTCCCCAAAATAAAAATCTTGACAATTCATTCAAGAAAATATGCTTTTAAATGTCATGTATACCATTTTTTCCCATTTTATGTTGCTAATTTGAGGAATCTAAATTAAAAGGAATCTTCATTTACCAAAAGTTCCTTTTCCCTTCATTACCCATTGGTGAAATTGTCACTAGCACAAAATCTTCCACCCCACTCCTATGACTGGCTACAGATAAACTCCTCTTAAAACAGGCAGACAATTTCATAGTTTTCAGGAAAAAATGATGGCTTACATTCCCTACAGATGAGCCCAAGTATTTGTAAAAAGTCAGTTTTCTATAGAGCATAAAAATTGAATTCCTGTGAATTAATTTTATTGTATTTTGTTATGGTTTTATTTATTTTGCTATTCTCTAAAGGTGCCTTTACCCATTTTTGTTTACATATAGCTATTAGAGTTTGTGCTAGGAAGTACATAATTTGCATAATCATAAAATAAAGAATGCACATAAAGATGTGAAGTAAACCAGTAAACATTTTCATCCATGAAATGTTATTGCTTGACCTGATGTAAATTAAGACCAACTGCTATTTGAATAGTAATTATTTGTTGTTTCGGAATGCTGTTACTGAAAATAAATGAGGAATTTTTTTGACATACTATGTGTTGCAATAGTAGTCTTTTGTTCAGTTTAGTGTAACTCTTTGGATTTTATAGAACTGTATCTGTCATTTAATTGTAGCAGAGATGAACAATTGTTACTTGTATTCATTTCGGCAGATATAAACAAGTAAACAGAGTGGCCAGCACGTATTTTCAAGTGCTGCAGTCACAGGGAAAACTTAATGAAACATTTAGTTGTTCAACAGAGTAGCAATGCTTAGAGGTTGACCTTGAAGTTTTTGAAATGTGAATTGATCCACTGGAACAAGTACAAAGCCAGCTTTGGTGCTAAATGTAAATTGTTAAAAATGGTGCTGCATAACATCTGCCTTGTAGTACGCCTTAATCAGCACTGTGAAAAATGAAAGTTTAACGATCTACCATAGTGGCTTCTAAGTGAAGGATAAACAAAGGATGAAAGAGTTTCCTTGCATGGTTTGTAACTGATGGCATGAAAAATGTCAAGAACCATCTGCCTCAAACTTATCCAAACTGTCATCAAGTATTCTAATCCAGTCAAAGGAGATACAACTAGAACAACCTATGTAACTTGCTGAAGGCTTATCAAAAGAGTTGTAAATAAGGAAAAAAAAAAGGAAAAAGAAAAAAGGGGAAAAAAAAACCCCCTATCAACTGCATAAGCACAGATTTCTGCCAGCTTGCCTGTGGCTTTGAAATTCAATCCCATTTCTCTAGTCTGACAAACTGTACTAAA
Organism: Manacus candei; assembly: GCF_025592945.1. Lineage (NCBI taxonomy): Eukaryota > Metazoa > Chordata > Aves > Passeriformes > Pipridae > Manacus > Manacus candei. Next base: position 5,075,953 of record NW_026138113.1, on the reverse strand, counting down.
TGGTAAAATGGATTTTTATTGCTTTCAGCCATTTTCATTCCAGCTGCTATCACTAGGTAAGTACTGGGTTTTCTAATATGAGAATTATATTTTTTTATTCGCTTTTTTCTTTTGTGTGTGTATATTGACTGCAATATGCACAAAAAACCTATTTTTGCAGAGCTAGGGTATAAATGGGGACATTTACACATCTGAGCTTAAAAAGCTGCTACTCCTTCTAACTCAGCACACAAAAGAATCCCAAATATAGCTATGTCACTGCAGAAAGTTACATTCAAGTGAACAGACATGTTTTTTTGCATTGGCTTTCACAGCAGATAGGAAAGCATGATTTTCCCAAGAAAAGAAATACACACATTTAATGCTTATCTTCCTTAACTAGGCTAAGAAATAATCAAATGACCCCACATTTGCTAGTTTGATTTTCAGTAAGTTATACAATTTTCAGTAAGTTAGGCCATTCTGTATTTTAGGCATAGATTTACCTATTTGAATCGTCCCTTGACAACTAAAGAGTACAAATCTCATTGAAAATAATGAAAAGTCAATGGATTACCTGAAGCTCCATGTCTCATCTACTGGCACATGACACTGCACTTGCCCAGAGCATACTGGTTTTTTACTGCAAGTAGTCCTGCTCGTTGTGCCTAAGGGATTTCAAGGGTTGGGAGTTAAATTCCAAGGCTTACTCTTGCACTCTGTTTTCCTATGGAGTCCCCTTGGTTTTGACTGGTTTTCAAAATTGGGCAGTTGGAGGCATTTTGTTTTTACTAGTATTGTGAAATTGGGGCTCAATCCTGGCTAAAACCTGTATGACCTTTTTGTTAAAACTCCCTCCAAAGGCGTTTGTTGAGAATTGGAACTTTGGAGGGGTCGGAAAATGACTTAGGTAAGCAAAGGTAATCAAAAGGAAAACATGAAAACAAAAGCAAGCGGCACAGAAGGAAAAGTGAAAGGATAATGAATTTCAAATGTACTTAGTATTTTTACTCATATTTAAGTATCACTTTTTTGTAATATGTAGCGTAACATAAACTATCTTAGAGCTGAAAACCATGATTTTTGGGCATGGAGTGGGAAAGATGCAGTTTCATCAGGTTCCAGTTAAGGTTCTATACTGGCAGTCTGTATTGATGTATTTAATTTTCACTCAAAATTCAGAAGTCTTAGAATGCATACAAACATCCATATATTGTGCTGCTTGAAGTTGTAATTTTTATTTGCTACCAAGCTATGATATCTTCTAATAGCTGTGTAGATTTTAAAGGTAAAAGAAATCTTTCTCTTAAATGTATCCATAGTTTCCGTTGGCTCTTGAGTGAATTTATACAATTGATGTTGATACATTTGTCATGGAATATTCTAGTGTACAGGTGGAAACAGATGATACAGTATTACTTTTTTTTTGGTGACAAAATGGTATGCAATGCATTGGAAGATTAGTTATCCATAGCAGTTATATGAAATGCAAATGTCATAACACAGATTACATTTCCATAAAACCAAAATAACACTTCAATGTATGTGATTTAGTTTTACTGTGCACATTTTTATTTAGCAGAACTGACACATTGCTTCATATTTGCATCATTTTTTTTGCCTTTCACATTGAAGAAAAAGGTGAAGAACTACTTCAATGTACAGTAACCATTTCAGTTCTGGCAGTCTCTCAAAAGGCATTTCCAGTTTAATAAAAACAACCTCCCACTTTTTTTATCTCTAGTGCTAAAAGTGAAAGGGGATACATAGGCCTAATAGTGAATCTTCTCCTTGCAGTTCCACTATGGAAATCTTGCCCTTCTGAAACAGGAGGAAGGGAGAAGAAACAGGGAAGGATGTGGTAAAGGGACAATCTTTTTGGTTTTTTTAGCATCATCTGTTCTTTATGATCGATCTGAATCAATTAATTAGGTTTACTGTGTATTTATAAAGATAACATGTTTCTTGTCCAATTTTTGGGCCTGGCTTACTTTAGACAGAGCAATTCTTAGCCCATTTAAGTTTCAAGCATACAGGAAATAACTGGGAAAAACAGGTTTTATAGGTAGTAAGGCAGTCATCAGTCTGAACTTCATTCCTTCTTTGTATTGTTTAGTCAGTTGGCACTTGCTTATTAAAACAGTTGATGTTAAATGGGACCACTCATCCTCTGGAGAGCTCTGGTAGTTTACTTATTTGATATTGCCTTTTTTGTTGTTGTTGTTCATTAGTTATCACTATCTGCTTACATTTGTGGATAATGAACTCATTTAGCTAGGATGTCAACAAAAATCACTAAACAAAGAGTTACAACAACCTAAGTGTAACATGACAAAGGCAGAAGAAGCTGTTCCAGGAATGAGAACATTCACCATTTAGTAGGCAGAGCTCTCATCATGCTGCAGACCTCATCATACTGGTTTTAGGATGTCTCTTTAGAAGGTGTAGCTGTGAAGATCACTAATATGCCATTGCTATGTTCATGTTCATCTGTAAGCTAAGCAACTACCATTTATTATTATTTAATATCTCTCTATATTTGGTGCAGAGGTATAAATACCTCTGGGGTTTAGCATCTGTCCTCAGACATCCCTGGAGGGGGATGCATTTCCACTGATGAGTGGGGGGGAATAACTAACTTCACACAGCTAAAATGGGAAGAGAGAAGTCCCATGCTCTGTGTGCTCTCTCAAAGAGCTGGCAATCATTTCCTGTGTGGGTTGGGGTGTGTGTGGTGGTGTGGTTTTTTTCCCTTTTCTTTTAAATTTCTACACCTGCATAACTTCATCCTGTTAGTATTCATATCCAGAACACTTGGCATGCACTGGCATTTAAAACTAAATTACTGTTAACAGTTTGTAACACATCAGTAGTAGCATGAAGTGCTACTTTGTGAGATAACAATGGATGCTGTAAATGGAACTTGATTTTTCACAATATCTGACTGTGGCATGAGAAAAGTGGAATCTAAATGATCATGATACAATAAAGCATCTGTGGACTAGCTGAGACATTAAATTAGCATTTTTTGATAAAGAATAGTGTGGTGCATAGCCTGTAAACTGTGCTAATAGCTCTATCTTTGTAATTCATAAAGCATATACAACACATGCAGGTGGTTTCTTTTTTCTGTATGGGTAGAATTGTTTGAGTCTTGTACCCAGGTATATATCCCGTGAATTCCCGGCTTTCTCATGAACCAATTTCTAGTTTACTGTTACTTTTTAATTGCTCTCACTGATTGATCCTATTTATTGTGTTTTGCTATAAACAGCATGTGATTTAAAGAAAAAAAAAGGCCCTGATTTCATTGCATATTATTGTTGCTGTTATTTTGCACAGATGTTAAGCAAAAATCTCATGTCATTACTATTCATCTCTTTATGGCAATTTCAATTCCAGTACTCAACAGTATGGCAGTGATGGCAATGTGCTTGCACTATAGTTAACTACTAGGTATGTGTTTGTGCTTTTGGTGTGGGTTAAGCAGCCTGGAGCAAGTATAGAAACTAAAACTTTCCAAACATTGATGTTCAGTTGGCTGACCCCTAAATGGAAGCTTATTCCAAAAAGCTAAAAATGGCAGGAAGAAAAAAACTTCTCTGTGCTCTGTTTGCTGTAAGAGACCCTCAGAGGTGTGCTGGTCATGCAGTCATTTCCAGTGAGATACATGTGAATTTTAATAGAACCAGACAGGTCTCTTCAACCAGGGCTTTCAGGCAAACTATATAAAAACATGGGATTGAAATCAGCAAAAAGCTGGATACTGGTGCTCAGAACACCTGGAAGTATGTTAATGCACTCCTATGTAAAAGGACTTAATGGAGAGAATGGAAAATGTCCAGCTACAAACGGGATAAACCTCTGCATGCTGAGTGCTCAGCTCAGCCTGGGCGACTGAAAATGGGATAGACATTACCTGGCTTTCCAAAGTGAGGCCCTGGCACACTGGCATTTCGGCTGCGAATGCCACGCTGTGCATACCTCACTCTGAGAGAAAAAGAGGATTTTTATTTAAAGTCCCCTGTGGGACTGCTCTAATTTTGTGTTATTCCCTGATATTTTGTCATGGGGCAGACTCAGAGGCTGCTGGACTCAGGCTGAGAGTGGACGAGCGTGAGGCCACAGGGACCCCCATGAAGTGGAGCTCCTGCCAGCTGCTGGGAGCTGCTTGCTGCAGTGTGGGGAGGCTCTGGGGGGGACACAGGGCAGCAGGGGAGCCCCACTGCAGGGACAGTGTCCTGGCTGCCAGTGCAGGGAGGGCATCAAGTCCATGACCTTGCTCCCAGTTGGTGTCTGTGACTGCAGGGAGGATGGGGTGTCCTCCTGGACCTTCCCTCAGCCCAGTGAGATCCTGCCTGATTGCCTGCTCTGGCCCCACAGCCTCAGCCTTGCTTGGAGGTTTTAGGGTGTAATTTATCTCTGGATGATGAGCACAAGCGCTCCTCTCAAAACCAGGATGGTGGCACCAGGCTCTACAGAGCCTACACCTGGCCATGGGTCACAAGTGATGTTTACCCCTTTGCTCTTGTTTGTTCTGCATCAGTGGTTGCCAGGGATGTAAAGGGAGAGTCACTGAGCTGGTGCTGGTGCCAACGTGCAGGGATGGTTGGTGCCCTCCACTCTCCAGATGGAGCCATGCTCTTTATCTGAGGACAGACAGGAGAGGTTTCCTAAGCCCTGCTCAGCCTAGGAAAGCAAGCCCTGAATGCCAAGGAGCACAAGCATGTGGGGAAAGAGTTATCACAGCAGTAAGGGAGAAATAAAGTACACGAATTAGGGATTTTAAAGTAAATGTCTGTTTCTTCAGTTTTATGTAAAATGGATTTCTGGCAGTAGTTGCAGAGGGCAAGGAAGAAAACCATGAATATTGATTTCTCTCTTAGGAGAAAAGGGTCATTTGTTAAATGTAACCTAACATTTGATTGCAGGGGAATAGGTTAATTTCAAAGAATGACTTTCCACATTTTGTATAGTGAACATATTCAAAGAAAGAAGAGAGTGATTGACCACATTTCATTAAATCTTTCTTCCAGCCCCCAATACCTGTGCTTAATTGACAAGGAGTTGGACTAAAATAAGCAATAAAAGGTTAAAAAGCTTTTTTGTTGTGTCTTAGATATCATTGCTTTACTGCAGCTCTAAAGGTCCAGTTAAATGTGGATTTGGAAACTGGCTTTTTTTGCATTGGGTAGAGAAAAAGTTGTTGCTACTGTGAGGAGCATCTACCATAGTGTAATTTTTGTTTTCCATGTAATTAGGGCTTGATGGCAACATTTAGTCATATCATAGAAGGAAATGAGGAATATGGTTCCATATTTGTTCTTAGCTGACTCGTCTTGCAGCACACATTTCACCTCCTACAAGCTCAGTCCCTTGCTTGTTCGAAGACCCTACAGTGAGATGTCCATAGCAGATTTTGGGCTTTATGTTACAAACTAGAGATGATTCAGCACATTGGAGCCATTTGATCAGCTGATCCTGGAATAACAATCTGTTGGAATAAGGCCTTGGAAAAAAATTTGGCTGTCTGATCTTTGCCAATTCCAGGAGTTTAAATCATGTGGCATTTATGATCAAACACTGAAATGGAGGTGATTAGTGCATGGAACCACCAGCTGAAGAATTAACCACAGCTGCATCAGATCTGCTTTGCTCCCTGGTCTCCTCTCCCCTTTAGAGAGTAGGCTATTAAGGGCAGAGGCTGGAATGATGGCTGAGCTGTTAAAGCTCATTGCTGCAGTCTTCCAGGTGATGAGAGACTCCTGCAGTTTGGGTGGGGCTTGTTTGTTTCATTGGGGGTTTTTTGTTGGGTTTTTTTGCAGCTCATTAAAGAAGTAGTGCTTTCCCATCATTCTGCGGTTTCCCGGAGAGGTTGTAGTGTAGTCTCACTGTCAGAGTCGTATCAGGACCTTGCAAGCCTGGCGTCGATGAATTTATACTTTTTGAAGAATTGATCCATGTACAAGAGTTTGCTGTACAAGTTGTTGCAGTTCCTCACAGGATAGTTTCTTGCTCTTCAAGCTCGTGGGTGCATCAACAGAGGTGGAGAGAAGACACAGGTAACTTTTAGAACCTCTTGAATTTTGCTACTCAAGCCTGTATGTGAAATATTATAAACAAATATTAATTGTTATATATTTAAATTGTGGCTATAAATGTAACTTTTTTTCCTTTTTTGCATTCTGTTTTTACTTAATGAGTTCTACATTTTCATGTTTTGTTGTATGCTATCTAAAAACTACCATGACTTGATCTGCAGTAGGCTTTGTGAACTTTAACATGTTTTGGCTGAAATGATGGACATCTAGACGTTATGGTTATTTTTAATAGCTCTTTGAAGAAAAAAACCAAAACAGTTAAAATATTGTTAAGTGTAATATGACTAAGTGAAGTTTGAAATGTTTAATGTCAGGAGAGTTTTTGGGGTTTTTTTTTGTTCTTTGAGGATTTGGAGGTTTTTAAAATCCACTTAGAGTCCTGGTTGTCTTGTACTTTCAGGTGTTTGTGGAGAGCTTTATAATTTTTCAGGAAATCTCATGCAACAGCTCTGCTGCAATGATGGAAGCTTCATCTAGGAGTGAATTAATAAGCACTTTCGGTGACCTTTTTATCCACATGACTATAAGTACATCATCTTCGGCTTCAAGTTCACCTTTTATTTTCTCTTCAGCCAGAAGTTGAAGGAAAGATGATATTCTTTCTAGCTTGTGTTTACACCAGTGGTATTTCTGTTTTCTTGAAGTTACCAATAGGATTTCTAACATATTTGAAGTCTTTGATGCAGGAAACTGGCAAAGTTCTCAAGTTTGTTCTAAATGGTGATGCAGACATTCAATAGGTCTGTGAATTTTTTGTTTCAGAAATTAATAACAAGTTAATATTTTGATGTTCACACCCTCAGTCGTTACCTACCTGAATTTAATATAGACTGTTGAGATTCCTGAAATTCATTGACTGTAAAAAACCCCCAAAATGCACAGGGGTCAGTGGGACAGACATCAGGGTGTTGAGTACACAGGAACCCCTCCCCCCCCCCTTTGTCCTCCCCCAAACTCCAAACCCCAGCAAACTCAACCAGAAAAACCCCACAACTCTGACACTTTTTTTTTTTTTTGGTGAAATTTGAGATTTAGTATCTGGCACTAATTCTTGCTCTGTGGGATATTACACCTGGCCTGAAATAATTTGTGAGCATATGTTCCTGATGAGCTCAATGTGCTGGGATGTAGGACTCCCTCGTAGTTCACTTCATGGTCTCCATACAGAAGTCTTTCTTTAGCAGAGCCACTTTCCCATTAAAAACCTTCAATCAGACCTCCTTCTTTTCCAAATGTCGTCATCTGCACAAAGGATTCTTAATGACCCAGGATTATTCAGAACTTCTTTGTAGCCATAGGAACAGAGCCCCTATGACAAGACCAAAAAAAAAACCATGAGCCTGTACTACTTGTGATGATGGAGACCTTGAAGGAGGCTGTAGATGTGTGTCTGACAGTTGTGTGTACACAGCTGAATTTGTCCCCTTCTGTTCAGCTGGATACCCGATGTTTGGGGGTTGAAGTTTTTTGAGGTTATTTTAGCTGCTTCTTGCTTTTTGGGAATTACCCAAACTTTTAAATGTGTTTTGAGGGGTGATATGCTTAACTTCTAAGCCTCTCTACTATATTCCTGAATTCTTTATCTTTGAGTTTAAGGTTTTTTATTTCTTGCTATGACGGTATAAATGTCAGCGCTGTTGACTGGTGTGAATAATGCTATTAATGCTGTTAATCAGTAAAACTATTTCTCAAAGGAGTTTTCAGTTTTGTCTATTTGTTCATGACTTTAGATAAATAATTGTTCAGTGGCATGACAAATTTGGCAGAAGTTGCAGCAGTAAAGTGTTGAGTACAGTGCTTTTGTAATGTGTGACAAAGCTGGTGTATGATCAGTCTGTCCTCTGATATTTCATTATTAAATGATTAACATGATACTGGTTTGTAGTTCTGAAGGTATTCACTTTTGACTGATATTTATTTCTGTGGCACATGGTATTTGGAACAAAAGTTGGGTTTGGTTTTTTTTTTTTCTCTTTATTGTTTTTGGTAAAATTTAAGGTTACTTCAGCAGATCAAGTGCATTTGCTATAGGGAAAAAACCCCCTTACACTAACTTAGAGTATGAGATTTGGACAATAGCAGGGGAGGCTGACAGCCAGGCTCCAAAGTGGCAGAAGTTTTTGTACGTCACATGTCAAAATATGTCAAATTTGAATTGCTATGTTGGGAATACTGTAATTCTAAGCAGGTTCCAGGTGTAGGCTAATAAGATTGTGAAGTCAGTAAGATGCCAGGATAACCTGTGGCATATTTTTGATGTGCAACAGAAGATATACTTCACTCCTAATCTATCCAGGTATTTAATTCGAAGTTAAAAGCAGGTTACTTCTGGATTTTTTTTATCTTGCTCTACTTCATTAATTAAACCACAAGTAACTTCTTCAACATTTCTTCACTTCTGTTGTTTCAGTGGAAGTTAACAAGTGGAATTATTGCACCTGCTGATGGTTAACACAGAAAAGACTCTTCTCTTGCTGATGCAATCTTTGAAATTGTTCTAGTGCTCTGCTAATTTTCTATAACTTATTGAATCACACCGGTCAAAAAATTAACCATAATGTATTATGGTTCGTAAAACTCAAGCCAAATCAGTCCAGAGCAGTGTCCAATCTTTCACCACATGGTGTTTCTCATATTGGTTCTTCACTTCAGGCAATATTGTGAAGAGAGGATTGGATTCTTCCTCTTAAGTGCACTTATCCGCCATACCTGCCAAAGGACAACTCACTCAGGGGTGATGGAGAACTGAATCTCTAAGAAGAATAAAAGCCTAGAGGAATTAAAACTTTAGTGTTTTCCATTTAGATATTTCTTTTCACTTTCTTAAAAGATGCAAGAATGATTTTCCCCTGCCTCCTTCATTGGGGATGGATATGAATAGCAGTCTTTCATCTAAGAGCCCTGTTCTTAGAGGAAAGAAAATCCTGACCACTTCTAAGGAACACTGAATTTAGTCCATAGGAAACAAGAACTTCTTGTTTGAAAGCACAAGCTTCAGGTTTTGTCTGACTACCAGAAGATCATAACCATGGATCACTGTTTTTTTAAATCACACTTGAGTTCTTGCACTAGTGCAAACTAGATATCAATTAGTATGAAGTTAGAAAAATGTCACTTTGCATACACCCCTTTTACATTGTTACAAAAGGTGCTTGAAAAAGTAAGGCAAAGTCTGTATTTAAGTTCTTTAACTGGCACTTGTGAGTTATAGGAAAAGAGTAATAAGGAAGGAGCTGAGATCATCACCAAACATGTTTTGGGGAGAGGTGGCATTTGATCTAAAAATGTCATGTTTCACTGAGAATGCGTCTTTCACTATGAAGTTATACTGCTCCCTGTAATGCTTTTCTTTCTAGGCTGGATTATGCTGAATTTCAATTCAATATGCATAATAAAAAATTTGGCAGACTTTCTGTCTGCTTTCAGGAAGCTTTGTGTGCTTAATACTTAATCTATTGGATACTATTTCTAGTTTTGCACTTGCTTTTCTTTCTGATTTAGAAAGAAAAGATCTTACCAGTTTACAAGCCTTACTTTCTCCTAAGTCTATAAACATAATGATTTCTCTCACAGAATGGACCTTGAGTTTTGAGAAATGTATTACATGGCTTGCAAAATTGCATGTAGTATTCTTATGACTACATGGCAAATTTTATTCTGTCGTTGTTCCTTTCTTATTTTTCTGTGTGTTTGTTGTCTAAGTCTGTTCTTATCCAGGTTGTAGCTGTCAACTCAGTTCTTTGGGGGAACATGATGTACCTCAAAAAAGTAGGCCTTGGTGAGCTGGTTCAAACAGACAGAAGCCCAATGGGGTGGCCTTACCTTTTTTTTTTGTACCAAGCATAAGATCATATTCTGCCAAGCACATTTTTTTCTTATAATTTATAAAACCCTAGTTCATTGTCTCTTTTTTTTTTTTTTTAAATTTTAGCTTAAAAGTGTCTCAACTTATCATGAAAGCATAAAATGCTTAAAATGATAAAGAAAGGCTATGTAACACAGTGTATCGAGCCAACTAGAAATTCTCTAGGAATTGAGAATTGCTGACTAGAAATGTCAAATTTTAATGCTTATCTGAAAAGAGCTGTAGTTACAGATCTTTCTTGGTTCACCCTTCCTTGCTTTTAGAGGTACTGTAATTACTAAGGTTCAAGAAGGCCATGGTGTGCTGAAACTGAACTTGATTTTAAAACATCTGAAATGAATGAAAGGGAGTTTGGAATTCAACTCAGTGCATTCCTTGATCTGTTTAACATATCACTCATATTTTACCAACCAGTGGCTTGTCTGTTTTGTCACAGAGAGTTTTTCCTTTGTCAAAAGCATGTGAGTGTAGAAATAATGATGCTTGAGTTGTACGTGCTTCATGCAGTCCTTCAAAGGAAGGCAGAGGGGAGGGTGCTCAAGAGATCTTAAAATAGTTCCATATCAAAAGTTTGAATTTTAAAAAAAAAAGTTGCATCAGTTTATACTCCTCATTGCTCTTCAGATGAGTGACTGATAGTGGGCTCTGTTCTCCTTCTGTGAAAAAAGCACATGAGATTCGAGTTGTTTGTGTGCTTTGTAGTGTCAATACATTTATACAGTATTTGTGACAATAGAATCTTATGTTCTTTTATTGCTAGAAAAATGACAGAAAATGAATAGATGATACAAGGCTTCATTCCCATATTGTATGGTTTCCAAAGTCTTAATATTTTTTATGGAAGTTAATGAATGTTTGAAAAGCTGTCTTTATAATGGCATGTTTAAGATCTTACCTTACAAAAATTGTGCAATACCGGGTTTTTGTTTGTTTCTTAACAAGGATGGTAGTTTGTTTTGTTTTGTTGGTTGTTTTTTTTTTTGTTGTTGTTGTTGTTTTGTGTTTGTTTTTGTTTTTTGGTTTTTTGTGGGTTTTTTTTGTTGGCATGTAACATTGACTAAAATAGAACTAGTTTTCTGAGTATTTAGTATTTTCAGAGAATTTATAATAGGCAGGATAATGTGTAGGTATACACACATTAGTAAGGCTTGCAAAGTGTATTTTAACTTGGGGGAATTTAAAGATCAGGGAAGTTATGAAGCTTTTGGGTTTTCTGCTTATTTGTACAGTCCTTGGAACATTCATCATATTAGCTTATCAGATACTGGGTTTTCTTTCAACTGAAATAGAGAAGTGTGCATGATATGCCCTTGGCACAGTACTATAAACTAGCTTCCACAATGTCTGTTGGCAAAGGTGAAATGCACTGTTGTGGTTTTGTGAAGTCAGTTTTGACTCACAGCTTCTGAGGCTCCTATCAACTAGGGTGCAATAGGTATCCTGGAATCTCAGTATCCGTTTAGGTAAGTGCCATGTCAATCTTTCTGTGTCTGTATTAACTGCTCTGCATTACATATATATCTGGAATATGTGTCTTGAGCTAAGGAAGCTTGAAAGATAGAAAGAAAAATTGGAAGGCATCTTCATCTGCTCAAATGTTGTTCTCAGATTCTTTTTAACACTTTGGGCTGCATGTTGATCTCTTCTGTGAAGGCACACATTTCTACATAACATGAAAAATGCATTTGCTGCTTGGGTACACTGGTGACAGCAGTTTTCTAAGAGCTACAGTGATGTTTGAACAGATCTTGTGCTGATTCCTGGAACATTCTATGAATATAACAGGGAACCAAACTCCAGTGGCAGAACAAAGGTCCAGACTCTTTGGGTTTATTAAATAAAAAAATGTGTTATACATTTATTTAGCCATAGCATCTGAACTAAATTGAACTGTGGTGCTTTATATTTTGATCTCCATCTGACTCAGTAGAATAAGACTCTATTCCTTTTCTCCAGTGAATTTTTGCTGTCGTTATTTCTTCCAAAAAAAGCCAGTTAGGTGGCAATTGCTGATACCAAGCACTGATACTAAATGAATTTAGTGGTGTTACCCTTGCTTGGTCCTAACATAAGTGAGTGAAGAATGAGAATGATGGATTTGGTGGTTTTTTTTTTTTTTGGTGGTGACCCCATTAAGCTCCCAAAAGCTACACAGATCTCTAAAGGTGTGCAGATTTTACCAACCTTCCTTCCAACCTTCATGGCCAAGTGGTGCAGAGATCACAGAAGTCCACCAGAGAGATCTGCAAAAAGTGAAAATTACGTGTGCAGTTTGGTGTAGAGGTTTTCTTTAAAACCCAAAAGATTTGGCACTGACTACTGGAAAGGAGCCAGCTCAGCCAAATATGAAGGCATTATTCAATGTGGGGTGTAAAATGCTTCAAGTGAAAAACCCTGTGAGATTTCTGAGGAAGTAAATGTCCTTCCAGGCTACCTTTTAGTCTGCCCCACACCCTGTTATAAGGGAGTCTTCAACTGCATGGCATCAAGTGTCTCAGCAAATCAAGAACAAACAGCTGACTACAGAATGCAGAGTCCTCTCTCCAGGACAGGCTTTGTCAGTATATGAAGCAGGACCCTCAAGAGATCAGGTTGAGTAAAAGTGTAAAATAAGCAGAGCAGGACAGGGCACTGAGAGGAAGGATGCTTCTGGTTGAGAATCAGCCACTTCAGACAATTCAGTTCTGTTTCCAGTTCTATCATGTAATGTTTTTCTTATTGTTCAGAGTGCACACCAAAGAGCTGGTAAAGGCTATTTTTGGAGTTGAATACTGATACTTCTAGATTATGAGGCAAATGTAATTGTCACTGTGAGCTGCTCGCAGGGTTAAAGGGCATATGGGTATGTGAACTAGTCCTTGCTTTGAAATCCTGAGTTAGAGGGCTTTAATCTTCATTCCTAGTAGTCCAGTGGTTCATCCTGTAGACTGAAAGTCAAAAGGGTAGAGGAAAAAAATAACTTGCACCAAAGAGGACTAGAACATTTTTTTCCAAAGGATATAAATAAGAGTCCTGGAGAAATGACAAACTGCATTTGTCTACTGAACCATATTGGTCTAGTGAGTAAGGAAAATGCCTTGTGGAATTATTTGAAGAAAATTTAATGTGCCCTGAAAAGGGGGGTGGAAATGGAAAGGGGCTTCATCAGTGTCTTTGTGCTGATGTCCTGTAGAGCTTATATCACTTCTTTTACTGCACTTCTTTTACTTAGGAGCTCTCTCTTAGCAGTATCTTTTCATGGGTTTTTTTGGTCATCTTTTCCAGCAAGAGGCTGACTTGAAAGAAAGATGTTGAGACATAATAGAATCCTGTAACACTTAAATATCTACCATTCACAGATTTTGGAGTCTTTAATGATATCAAATAAGCCACTCCTGTTAAACAGCTAAATGTCACTGTCTCTACATTGTGAATGGATAAATTAAGACTGAGAAAGGTTAAGGCACCTGTCAAACCTTGTTCAAAAAGTCTGTGTCCAAGTCTTACGTTCCTGACTCTGCTTTCTAGCCAAAAATTTCATTTCTCTGATGTTCAATTAAAAATAATAAAGGAAATGTATACTTAATAGCGTCAGGCCTTTGTTATCTGTTTGTTTTTCTATATGTGTTTTTATAATGCTTCCAGATGACGGAAAATTCTATTCCAATATCTTCACATGTCTAAAGATGAAGCAGTCATCTCTTCTTAACCTGTCCCATCTACCATGTTTTTCTGATGCAAGGGAGAGGTGAATACAGAGGTCAGGTTCTGTTTCTGAATCATTGTGGCTTATTCTGAGTGTGTTGCTGCTTTGCTTCTCTCTGCCCACCACCCGCCTTCAATTCCCGCAGTTGTGTGTTTGTGTGTGCTGTTTTTTAACACCTAAGTGGAGATATAAAATGACTCAATCTACAATGACACATTTAGATTTAAGATGCTTTACTGGCCAATATGCTCATAATTTAGCTGTCTTTGTAGAGTGTACTTTTTTATTACTGGTGAGAGTGGTTTCAGGCTTGCTATGAGGAGCTGTGGTGAAATCCAGTTAGATTTATCATAGCCTCATTCCCTATAGACATCTAAAAAAGCTACAATATTTCAGAACTTATTTTATCTTCTGAAATGATTCTTAATGTTTATTGTGGGGCACACAGAATGATAATATCAGTTTAAGCTATCACACCTCCAAGTTCACATCCCTGACCTTTTTAAAGGGGCTATTTGTAAACAGACCAGATGATCTCAGAATGGTCATTTCTGATACCGTTAGGTATTTGCCACTATCGAGCTCTGATTATCCTGTATTACAGTGAAATGTAAAATTATTAAATATTTTTATTCATAATATTGATAAATGAAGATTTTTCTTGAGGATGTGTTTGTGCACAAAATTTACAGAGAGGCACATAATAATGTAAATAGCTGAGTTCAGAGCATGTGGTTAAGGTCTTGAGGTTACAAACTTATGAAGAGAGCTGCTAAATCTGTATCAGACCTGAAAACCTGAAATCTTCTGAATCATGTGCTTATCCTTAATCATGCTTCTTGATTAAAGAAAAAGGGTTTGTGACATCTACTGTGATAAATTCTATGTGTCAGAATTCAAGGTAGTCCAATCGTGTGTGGCTTTATTTGGTAGAAAAATGTTATTAACACTTATAACATATTTGACTGTGGTACTTATATTTGGTTACTGTTTTCTGTTCAATATCTAATTGCTGTAGTAACAAGGCATTAAATCATAATAGCATAAAGCAGCATTACATACAATTGTAGCTTTTTGGCAGGGGGTGGGGGAAAGGGAAAACAAGGATGAGTAAATAATACGTTAATCTGAGTAAACGGATCTTTCCCTGGTGATCTTTTCTGCTGGATTGCTGAACAGAGAGCACTGCTTTGATGGAAACAGCTGCCAGATATAGCTTTGCACCATAAGCAGGACAATGCTTGAGCTTCTCCAGCAGCAGCAAACAAATGTTTCAGTGTGGATCTCTGTTTGTTACAAAGACTTAGATCTCTCTGCTATCTGGTTCCCAGGTTGCTAGGACACAAGAAGAGTGTTTTCATTCATTTGTCTGCAGGAAAATAAATAGGAAGAGAGCAGATACTTTAGAAGGCAGGTTAGTACTGCCTTGATCCACTCCCAAGCTGTGTACACGTGCCCTGGGGCTAGCTCCAGGTGCAGGCCTATGGAGAAAGTCCCCAGGTGACATATGTTAAAAAAAAAAAAAAAGGTTGTTATGGGATTTGTTTGTTAGGGGAAACCTGGCTGGAGTATCTGATCCAGGTACAGGCATAAAGGAACATCACAATTTGCTGCAGGAGCTGCAGTGGATTGTAGACCTTGTTAAAAGATGGTGAAAGGTCTGTTGTCACCTTTGCATGCTTTACATGCTTCATCCAACAAACAGTGCTGTCTTATCCTATCCTGAGTGAGAGTTAATATTCATTCAGGTTTATCTGTCAGACAACATGAAAGCAATCAGATGGTAGAAACCAGGCTTAATAGAGAAGGTGGAATATCATTGGCAAAACATTTTGCAGTCTCTAACTTTATCCACTGCTGTTCAACATGCTTGACAAACCTGTGTAGATATCAAGGTGGAAAGGTCCTTAGGTAATAAAACCAAGCCTAGCAGCGCCTTTTGGGTACCCTTGAGGATAGGAGAAAGCTCCCATTTCCTATCAGAACTCAGAGCAGTGAATTTAGCACCATTAGTGGCTTAAAGTCTCTTGGAAGCCGAATCATATCAGTAACAGCTGACTCAAGGTTTTGGCATTTTTTTTTTATTTTTTCTTTTCCCAGAAGTGGCTAAAAAACTAATTAAATCAGAGTGGATGTTTTATCACCTCATCTTCATATTTTTTCATACATATCAATATACACTCAATTTGGTATTGGATTCCAGAGAGAGATACAGGAAATCTCTGAAACCAAATCTGTTTACAGTTTGATACTGGCATTTTTCCATTAAAAAAGAAATAGGGTTTAAAAAGAAAAATATGCTTCTTGGGGAGCAAGCCAAGTCTTCAGAAATGTAGATATAATTTCTTGCTTTTGCCAAGAGCTACTTCTGTCCTTGTAGAAGTTGGTCAGTCTCTGTGTCTCACTTAGCAAAGTGGGAATCACAGCACATCCCTATTTCCTAGTGCCTGTGGTAGAGCATACCTAGGAAAGAGTGTGAGGCAACATTTGGACAATGGAAGCTGTGCTGGGGTGCTTTGATGGGATGGTAATTACTGCATCCATCTCAAAAGGGGCTAAAAGTCATTTAGGGGGGCTGACAGGTTACCACTGAAATGTACTTTCCATAGCTTTAGGAAATTTGTTTTAGGTTTTACACAAACTTGTTCTAGCTTTATTGTGCTGTTTGTTACTGTCCAGGGCTACCACTTTTAAAGAAAAATAATTAATGCCCCCGAGCCCCCCCCCCCCCCCCCCGAGCCCCCACCACTTCTAATGGACAACTTGATATGGTTCCAACTAAGTTGTAATCCAGGTACACAAATGTTTCAGGTTTTCTTGCTTTCTAACCAGCCTAGAGGACATGAATAGGAGAGACACCAAATGCATTCCCAGCTGTAAGAAAAATGGTCAAGGTTGTAAGGAATGTTTCCTAGCAAAATTTTGAATTATTTCCTTTGAATTTCAAAGTGCAACTCTTCTGCCTCAGCTGAGGAAGTTCTCCAGCACTCAACTTCAGTAGAAACAGATCTAGTGTTGAAACAACACAGAAAGCTTATTTGGGTTTAGGAGGCCTATATATTCAGACTTGAACAAAAGAAAATGTAAAAGTACTTAAATAGCAATCCTCTCTTCAGTAGTAATTTTTTTTCTTCCTTCCCCTCCGACCCTGTTTGTCTTGGCCTTCCCATGGGCATTCCTGTATATGTCTTTTAGCTAGCCATCTACCTCATATGGACTTAGAGCATATTGAAGATGTGGTTCTGTGGGGTCTGGAGTGTTTCCATGTGATTTAAATAAGGAATACATTTGAGAAAATACAATCTGCTTGAGGACATGCTGGAAGCAGAAAAAGAGGCTAATTTTGTTTAGTTAATTATTCACTGATAATTATTTACTCAGCTCCACAAATTGATGGAAACTTGTAATCATGTTGCTATGGCATCTGATGTCACTTATAAATGCTGAGTGAAGCAGCTCTATTTAATTGTAAAACTGGACACAGCTCTCGAACAAATGAAATCTGTCAAACTGAATTTTGTGAGGGAAATCTTACCACCAGAGTTTGCAATTTAAACATGGAGCTGCAAATAAATTCTTCTCCGTGAACCTGAAAACAGTTGCACAGTTTTCTGACTCAAGCCTGCATATTATTATCTTGTTAGAGTAAGCAACATCTGAATAACAAATTCTGTTATCAGAAACTGCTGAAGGCCTTTCTGAACTCTTCCTTCGCTGTAAAACTATAGCTATTTTCTATCACAGTCTTAGTCTTGCAAAACAGCCTTCCAGAGAAGACCACTATACAAGGCTTTGATGCAAGGACTTTCTAAATCTAATTTCCCGAGCAGTTTAGAAAGCAGTTGATGATCCTCCAAGCATTAAATTGTAAATATTATCAGTCCTACAACATTTAAATGTTTAATCCGCAAGCTGCAAATAAAGCTTTAATTTCCTAAATGTAAGTGGACCTTCATTATTAATTCATTTGCTATATGTTTAATTGAGATAAATGAATATAGCATTAAGTTCAGCTATGTATTTCTGTATTCAGTCCTTTGTAATCTGGCCATGTATAATGCATCGTTATTTTAACTGCCCTACCAGCAAATTATTCTGCATGTACTTATTTTCTAAGTTCTTTAACATTTTTCTATATTGTGTGATTTCAATTGTTTCTGATCCTTTCTTGGTAAATAGTTGAGGAGTAAGCACATTTTCAAGAGCTGTAGGGAGGCTAAGATGCCAGTTGCATTTTAACGATATGGTGCTTTATCATTCTTACTGTAGCCAATTCTCTTTTAAATCATTGCAGTTTCTGCTTTAGCCTCCAGCTATAGAATTCTTTTCAAACGACAGTGAACTTGGCAGATTGCCAAGAGAAAAATAAAGGTGTTTTGGTCCACCAAAGTATTTTGAGTGGTTCTTAGTGATACAGTTTTCTTCTCTACATCTGCAAAACATTTTTTTTCTGAAGTGAATTTTCATGTGAAAAGCCTCCTTAATAATCACCAGTATTGTTTGTTTCAATGCAGTTATTTAACTGCACCCCTGGGTGCTTACAAAATAAACAAGAGAGTCTTCTAAAGAGTTTTAAAAGTGGCAGGTGCTTAGTCTATGCCCTATTCACTTAGTTTGCAATGACATTTTTGTGTTAATCTATAGACAAACAAGAGACAGGTGACACACAGCATCAAGTACAACGTGCTAAGTCGACAAACTTTGGTCTAGATTAGATGTTTGTGCTTCATATGCCCACAGTGGATTTATACTGTTTGTATTTAAGTTGTCCTCCTCAGCATCGCTAATATCACAAACTTAAATGCTTATAAATTGACAGGGAATGAAGTATTTTGGGGGTTAGAGACTTCAAAGAATCTCCTCCCACAAAAAAAAACCCAACAAACACCAACCAAAACAGCACCAAAAAAACCAACCTAATCAAAACCAAACCCACAAGAAAAATCCACTCAGCCAAAAAAAAATTGCTAATTCCTGAAAACACAAAGTAGTTTTCATTTTTAACATTGTTGAAGTATAAACCAGATTGTTAAATGCTGCTGAAATAGAAAAATGTAATTTTTTGAGACTCTGGCTATGAATACAGTTCATTCATTATAAAATACCATGTCCATGGCATTCTCAGGGTAACAGTATTGTAACTGTAAAGGGGTGTAGATATTACTAAATGTTATATTATAAAATATGGCCAACAGAGTAATACTAACTGAATTTAGCAGCAAATGGAAGCAGGATATTCATCATTCCTCCCCTGTTTTACAGCCTAATTTGTTGAGATACCAGATGAGCAACTGACTCAAAGCTTTTTAATGATCTTGTTTGTAAGGAGGAGCTCTATTTAAAGAGGATGAGATTGGAAGACTGAGGGGAAAATGAGACAGGAGGACAGAAGGCTGACCCCTTTTTTTTACTAAGGCAGTTATTAGCCTTCTCTCCAAGGGGAGATGGTAAAGAAGAGCAGCAAATGTACATGTAAGATGTTTTGGTGGCTCTGTGCACGTATCATACTATTTAAAAATATCACCAATCCAGGCAGATCTCTTACTTTAAGGCCTGTATTCTCTGTAACAGGTAGTTGTAGGAGACTTTCTGTTCCATATTCACATTCCTCTTTTCACTTGCATTTGTACACTACTTGTCCCTGCCATCGGTAGAAACAGAATAGCCTATTGCATTACCAGTGTCACTGCTTTTGCATGTGAGGCCATGTATGGAGTTGCTTTCCCTCACAGAATAAGAGGGGAGCTGCAGTGTGCACACACAGCTGTGCAGCTTTTGTAGTGCCTTGCATTCCTCCTTATCATTCTCAGTGGGCGGTGTAGTTAACGATAGAAAGGAACGGGCAGGGGGCTTGTTGCTGCAACAGAAGAGAATGGCAGAGCTTTTTCCTCCTGGTTCATCCAAGCCCAACAAATGGGGCTGTTTTTGGGAACCAAAAACCGGTTCTGTGTAGATAGCTTGTGCAACTTGGCATGAGCATAAAGTGTCATCAGTTCACATGGGATATTGTCCTTCGGTCAAGGACAGTTGTTCTTAGATTTATGCATGTGTTCTCAACTATCCACTGCATGTTTATCTATTAACACTTTTTCTATCTGAGTGAAGAAGTTCAGACGAAAAGTAAAAATGAAATTCGTGAAAAAAGGAAAATAAGATTGGAAAAGAATCAATTTTACTAATGTTTAAATTAGTAGTTGTTGCACGTGGTGGGTTTTTTGGTGCTTGGTGTTTTTATTTGGCCTGGACTTTGGGAAATGAAAACTAAAATTTTACTGTATTTAACCAAAACCCAGCCTAGGCTTTGATGCAGCTATTGATGCAATTATTGATCAGCAGGTATTATCACTGATACATCTTGGTAGTGATTATCACCAATACTTCTTGAATTATGTGTTTGTTTGTTTTTTTGGTTTTTTTTGTGATGGAGGAGCATAACTAAAATCCCTGCTTTCCTTAAGAGCACTGATAAAATCATGTTCCTTAAATGGAATGAGAGAGGCTGCTTTTGAAGATCAGTGATAATCTAGACAATAGAGAGGCAGTACATCTAATTTTCTGGACTTCAGTAAAGCATTTGATAAGCTATCACTTGGGAAATGGTTAGTTAACCTGTGGAGGATTGGGATTAGTAGAAGAAATGGATGATGAGCAAGGAAGGGACAACAGCATGGATTTTTTGTGTCAGGGAGTCACTAGTGGAGTATGCCAAGGTGTTTGTTTAAAACTGACCTGTTTGGTACTTTTGTTAGTGATATTTATGTGGGGGAAAAAAGAAGATTTGTAGATGAGGTGTATTTGAGAAAACATCATTAGCATCAAAAGTTTAAGCAGATAGAATAAGATGATGATGAACTGCAGCAGAAAGACTGAGAACTGAACAGCTCAAGTGTCTTTCAAGCTGTTGTGTATGAAGGACTCCTGTTCTGCAAGTGACAGCAATAGAGAAAGACTGTGTGTGTTACCTGACTGCAGGGTGATCCAAAGTACAGAACTCAGGCAGTGAAACATTTAGCTGGACTGAGCAAAATGTTGATATTGTACAAGGTATTATATTGGTTATTTCATTTACTTATGGGTCAGCTATTTGAACAGGAGAGTAGAAGTAGCAGTGCAATCAATTCCATGAATGGAGACTCACATCCACCTACAGAGCTCAGCACCCTGTACAGGCAGAGACACCCATGCTGGCTCTGGACATAACCAAACCAGCATGGAAATTGCCTTCTGTGCACCCAGCACAAGTGTGGAGGTAAGAACCCTATTAAGTTCTTAGCTGAGAGCCAAGTAGAAGCAAAGCAGATTAATGACAGAACCTGCAAGCTAGAATATAAATCTCTTGTAAATCTAAGTCAGCTGTTTTAGTTCTATTTTTTCCTCCAAGTTTTGTGTCATCTTCTGTTTATGACAGTGAGGCTACTGGTGTCACTTATGTGCAAAAGCAATTAAAATAATTTCTGCTGTTCTGACAATTGACGTTAATTCCTGTTTGCTCTGTTTTACAAATGAGATGCATTATTATCTGTAGCACTGACCATCCTTCCAGTATTCTATCGTGTAAATAGTTTGTATAAATAATTAAAAGCTGGGGTTCACAGTGCTGTCTGCAACAATGGGCTTGTTTTTTGCAACTTGATAGGAAAGATTTGATTTACATCTGCTCTGGGTATTTTATTCCCTATCTTATTAAAGCTAACAACTTAGATATACCATAGTTTTTTATGGGGAACCTTGCCAAACATTTTCAGATGAAGAGAAATTTTCTCCAATTAAGAGATAGTATCAGTGGAATAGAGCGTTGTCACAGGATAATGGTCTCCTGCTGCTTTGTTAAATGCCAAGGTAAACCTGAGGCATTTATCAGAAATTAATGTCAAAGCAAAGTCGAGAGGTTTATCTTGAAAGCTGGAAACACCGTGCCTGTGAAAATGTTGTTAGAAAATAGTCCATGTTTCCATGTGCATCCTTCCTCCCCCCAATTACACTTGGAAGGGAGCAAATTTTCTTTCTGGCACCAAATGCTGCCCCCAAAACGAGGTACCAGCTTCCTTTTAGATGCATAAATATGCTGCTGAATCTCTAATTTTAAGCTGAAGATGAGTAGTTTCGTCGACTGCTTTGTATGTTTGAGCTTTACCTTTGTGTCCCACTACACAAGCTGATCTAGGGCTTTAACTTTGTCAGGCTTCACACAGCTCTAATTCAAAGAACGTTGAAAAGGGGAGTTTGAATGTAAAAACAAAGCAAATACGTAAATCTTCTGGGCTTGCTCTGTTATAAGGATAGTGCCTGAAGGAAGGGGTGGGGCAGGGGAAAAGAAGGGATGGCAGATAAAAATATCACTCAATCACTTGGAAAGATGCAACAAACTGTTTTATGGCACAGAAATAGGCTGTAGTGCTATTCCCGTTTGTTCCTCACAGACACTGAGCAAAGTTTGTCAACTTGTGAACAGAAGAACCTGTTTATCTGTAAGATCTAAGGCAAATCTTGTTAGAGGAGTAAATCCCTTTAAGTGTTCTTGCTCTTCAGTTGCAGTGCAACACTTCTGCTAGTGTCACAAGGTGTTTGCTGCCTTTTAAACCCTAAATTAACCATGTCAAATCAGCTTTAATAGCTACTTAGTCATGTATTTGATTAGTCCAGAAATATGCATGAATTTTAATAATTGTTCTCAAATTTTCCCCTTTAATAAAATATAAAATATTCATATTTTGAGGCTTTAATTTCTTTCCTTCATTCTTTCTTCTCCATTTTTATTTTTTTCATGGCAGGGATTGCTCTTTTGTCCCCCCCTTACCTTCCAATGGTGTATGAAAAATGCAACGATGAGGATTTTTTAATTTGACATTTAATGTTAATTGTACTGTAAACAAAATGGGAAACCTCTTGAAATGAATGCTTGAAATCTACATATAATCTAGAGATTAGAAGACAATACATGTTCATCTCACGATCAATAGAATTTTTTCCTTAATATTTAAAAATATATTATTGTGGAAACTATCTTTAGCAAGGATTAGATTACTTTGTGTTATTTGCAGACCATATTTATTTGCAGTATTACTGGAAATATGAAGATGAAAACCACTATACATAGAAGTGAAGCGGAGTTGATTGCTTTCTATTGTTCTAGTCTTGGAGATTGGAAAAATATACACTTGCTGACAAGTCTAGGAAGAAATCAGTTCAGTCTTAAAAACTACTTTTTGTTTGCCAGACTTATTCAGGGTAGATATTTTTCATTTTGGAATGTTCTACATCTCTTTAAAGATTAAGATGACTCTGGGCTTCACTCAGAATATGAATGCTCCCAAAACATTGGGAGTGGTCCATGTACTGAACGTTTGTCCCAATTGGAAACAAAACTAACAGAGAAAACAAGAAAAGCCAACCCAACAACAAAAAATATAACAAACAAAAGAAACCCCAAACACACACACGTGCACAAACACATATAGACAGGTTTTTAGTCCCTCCTGGCAGCATATTCTGCATTTTAGATAATGGTTCATATTTTTTGGCCTTGTTAGTTATTAATCCAGTTTGCTAAGAAGCTGAAAAGCAACAAGTAAGGAGGAACAAGTGTGCTATTTCCCCCCCTCTTCTCTTTCAGAGTAGACAGATTCATTTCAGAGCTGTTCTCAGAAGACAAAATATTGTTTTGTACTGCAGCATACAGTGTTTCATCAGTCACGCTGCATTATGTCACATTAGTTGTTTCTATGAATTAATTTTAGTTTCTGAGATTTACCTTCTGAGAAAGCCATTCCATGGAAGTGCCAGTGGCAGGCAATCCTGTGCCACCAAACAGGGAGGAGCATTTTCATTTAAGGCTTGGAGTGTTTGGAAGGAAATGCAGAGGTAAAAATGATGCAGCCCTAAAAAATCAACATTTCATATTAAAATCTCGTGTTTAGGAAAGATGTGCACAATCCTGTGATGTTCCTGGGTGCAGGAGGCTTCCCAGCCTGGGGGTCAGTTCTGCTCCCAGTGTTGTTCCCAACCTCACTGGTCTAGTGTGCGTGTGGTGAGGCAGGAGCAGGAGTCCTGTGGTTTGACTGTGCCATGTGGAGCACATGTAATTCCAGGTGGCTGGCTAAGGAGAGCTAAAGACCATGGAGCAGCCTTCCCTGGGAGGCTGTCTATAAATAACCAGTTCTTGGTCTGTTTTCTCAAAAGTGATGTGCATTAGTAGTCATTCAAACAAATAAATTTTCAAATGTCATTTGACTTGTGTTAAGCAATGAGGTGTCCCCAGAACCTCAGAATATTTTGGTTTTTTTGTGAAAACATAGTAGATCTCTATTATGTTTTAGAAAAATGAAATGTTTCTATTTGATAAGTTTCAATGAATATTGGTAAATAAAAAAGAAAATGTAAACCTAAATTAAGCAATCAGTGGAGTTTAGAAAAAAAAAAAATCAGGATGGGATATAGGGAAATGAAAGTGACTTGCCTTTTTTCCTACTTTTACTCCTAAGAGTAGAGTGGAGTAAATGGTGGAAATTTTAAACCTCTCTGGGTACTTATGAAACAGAAATATTAAGATGAGAAACCACCCTCTTGTCATTTTATTCCCTAGTTTGGTGGATTCTGAAATTATATATTATGTAGGTGAAGAACTGTTGGGCAGACCTGAATCCCAACAAACTGTGCACTTTAAGTGTACACTTTATGTACGAGAGTTGTGCTGGATACTGTGCACATGAACCTGTCTGGCTGAAACTGGGGAGAGTTTTGCTATTGATTTCTGCTTGGCCATGATCTGTGATCTTGGGTCCAGTTGGTTTGAGTTGGAATATCTAATCTAACAGGTTTCAAGAAAAAAATTTATGAGAAGGGATTTTGTATTTTTAAAAAACTGAATAACTTTTCAGATTACTTGTCCAAATCAGAAATAACTGTCTAACCAGTGTTTAGGAGCTCAATTTAGTATGGATGTAGTAGTGTGAACAGTATGTCATTCACGATCTACTGGAAGTAAGAATAGTATGACTGTAAAAATATACTATGAAATAGTTACACTGTCAAATCTCCAATTATAAAGACATATAAGAGGGAAGAGAGTTGTAACCCATTACACTGCTGCACATCCCCAAAGGGTGATATCACAGTAAGGCTGAATACTGACTACTTACAGTAATTTCTAGTGGCTTCAATGGTTCACGGCAAAGAGATGAATATCAGAAGCCCCCATAATAGACTTTCTTGCCTAGGTTTCTGTTTATAATGAAATTCTGTTCAGATTAGTGAAAAACATTACAGTCAAAGAAGAAAGGGAGCGAAAACTAAATAGAATTGCCACAGGATTTATTTTTGCTGTAACTTGTAGGTGATGATTAAAAATGTGTATTGATTTGCAATTTACCCAGATACTTGAAACAGATAAAAGCAGAAACTACTACTTTGGTTTAACAGCTTTATTAGAGCTGAGGCTGAGCAGAGTTATGTGGGGTCACTTTTTGCCTGGGGTTGCCTATCGGTTTTCAGTAGAAGAAAAGAATTGGAATGAAGCATTGACAGATCCCATCTGGGCTCCCCGAGACAGCTGGTTTCAATACAGGCTGTCTAATGCTAGAATTGTGCCTTCGGTTGCTTTTGTTGGCATATCACAATAGTTTGATGTTTTGAGATAACACCTACAGAATGGACTGAGTCCACAGTGTGTTAGTAGCAGCATTTCTCAGGAACTACAGAAATATTGGATATCTTTGTGCTGATTCAGCTGTACAGAGTTGGGGGGGTGTGTGTTATATAAACAGCCATAATAAGTTCTCTGAATACACAAATTAAACAAGATGAAATCAGGACTAATTTTAAGGTTTTCTTTGGGTTCATTTATGTCTTTGAATAGCAGTAGGAAATCAATATTTTTTAATTTTAGCATTTAAATAATGCACATGGATACTTCGTTCAGCTTGGCTTTTAAACATGCTGTGTGGGTCACACGCTTATATAAATAGCAGATTTTGAAATCCTTAAGTGTCAAATGGCAGCAGAAACACCTAGACAAAGATATTGGAATCTAGTAAGATGTTTTTGCTGTGACTGTTCTACTAGAAATCACATATTACTGTTTGTCATTTATTGCAAAAGACTGCCTTGTTTTGGGTGATCAGTTCACTACATTCGCAATATAGAAACAACATATTTCCATTAATGCAGATGTTCACTTTCATCTCCATAAGACTCCTGAAGCACACAATTCTAAATTTAGAAGTGCTTGCTGCTCCCTTCTGCCCCCACTTCTTCAATTTCTTTTTTAAATGATGTAGTTAGATAGCTAAGATTGATTCTATAATCAAACCCAGCCCATAAGATGACACTCACTTGGTGAACAGATAGCTTATCCACCTTCTATCCTAATGTTCAGATGTACAGCAGAGAACAGGAATTCTTTCAGTCTCCACTTTGCTCCCCCTTTTTTTGAAAAGGTGGTTATTCTCAGTATTATTCAGGGAATACAAATTATTCACAGAAAAGTATCTTATTGCCCTTTTCTGCAAGAAAGAACAGGGTAAGAACAGGAGAGGTTAGGACATTTTTCCCTTTGGAAAGGGATTTCACTGAAGAGTTAATAAACTTTGATTTGAAGAACTTCTGTAATTTTGCTTTTATGCCTTTTTTTCATTATTATTTAAATGGTGTTAAAATGAACTTCTAGAGCTGAGAGTAGACAGGCTAGAAAGGAGGAGGGAGGGATGTCAGATAAAATATGTGCAACATACATTCTTTTACATTTGTGGCACAGTGTTTTATTCTGGGCATTTTATGGTATGTTCCAGAGCCTGTTGGAATGGAAAACGATGCCACATGTAACTAACTCCCATGTCTTTGTGTTAAACCACCCTTCCTTTCCCAGGTCTCCAAGCAACAGTATCTTAAAGATGAAATATTCATTTCTGAAACCTAATTTAATTTCAGAGTTGCCCGAGCTGCAGAGCTTATCAGTTCATGGAATCCACAAAACTGGATGAATTAACTACTCTTTTCCTTAGATGGAAGGTTATTTTTAATTTTTTTTCAGGATCTTGTTAAAATGCATCTTCTGATTTTTAACCTTGGTTTGTCTGGTTATGATTTACTTATTTGTGATACAGGGGATAAGAAGAAAAACTAGAGGCGATATTCTTCCTGTCAATAAATGCAAGACATTGTTGCTTTTTAATAGCTGTTAGCAACCCTGAACAGTGCAGAGCCGTAAATAAATGAAGATTAAAGATGTTTTCTATTTCCCTTGGTTTGGTTCAAATGGTTTTTTTTAAATGTAGTTTGCCCAGAACCTTAGATAATCTAACAGATCACTAGTGGCATATTTTAACTGGTTAAGTCAGTTAACAAATGAAACTAGGCATAAAACATTGTGGAAATAATGAATGAGTGCACGAGCTCAGAAAGGCTGGGCTTTGTCAATGCCACTGTAAAATGAACCAAAGTGAGCTCACCAAGAGCACCTGAGGATGCCTCCTTTACTCCTTCTTTGGAAGCTTCCAAGCTTCCACTGCCTGGCAGCTGCATGTCTGTGCTTCTGATGTTTATATAATTTTGCAAATTAGATACTTGTGAAAATTCTCATAATTAATCTGCAGGCATTGTTGTCTCCTCTTCCTTTTATACTTAATAAGTAGTAATGGTTGGAGAATGGAATACCTGAATACATTTTGGAGGCCTCTAGCTGAAGCCAGGATTAATCATTAGTGCATCTGAGTCGTAAACATTAGGCACTTATCCATTCTTAAAGACTGTTCCTTGTAACTGTTGGGTCTTCCTGAAAACACAGAACAGCAGGGCTGGGGATGCAAAACCCAGGCAGCCCCTCCTGCCCATCTGACCTTGTCCCTTGTGCCACTTCTAGTCTGGCCTCAAGCTCCCTGGGCAAGCAGGTGTAGAGGTGCCAGGGTCTCTCTGGGGGTAACTCCTCTGGAGTCACTGTGTGTGGAATGTGGGTTCCCCCACTGGGATGTCTGCTGCTGACAGGGCTCATGAAGGAGATCCAGTAAAGTCTGTTACTGGTAATCTCCATGAGAGAAGTTGAAAGTCTGATGGTGGACATGAAATGAGTGTAATTCCTCTGTTGTTCTGCTCCACAGTATGGCTTCCTCTGAGGTCATTTGCATTTACAGTAACCATATGGCTAGAACTATTTTCTCCAAGGAAGGAATACTCTGGAGGGTTGCATTATTGTATCTTAGGTGTATTAGGGAGCAGGTGTATGCAGACAGGACTTGTGCATCACCAACTTCAGCTCAGATACAAATAACATCTGCTGCTGCATGTGATATGATAAAGACCAGAATTAATGAATAAAACCTGAATCTTTTACCTGATGAAAAAGATTTACTGAGCTGCAATTGGGCACCCTCATGTTCCAAGAAATGGAAATGATTAGTTAATCATCTCTATCCTTCTGTATAAAGCAAAGTGTTGGGTTTGGGGGATTTTTTTGGTGTGATTTTAGTTGTTGTTTTGTTGTGGTGTTTTTTTTTTTTTTTTTCCAAGCTAGAATAAAAATGTTGCTAAGGTGAGAATCTGTAGACACTTTAAAATATTTTAACAGGAATGGTATCAGGAGTTCTCAGAATTAATTTGCATTTCAGGGCAAATTTTCAGTGTTTACTATGGTTCATAAATGTCAATGGCACAATCAGGTTTTTCAGCAGGAGAAATTACAAGCCTTAATTCAAGCATGCCTCATCACTTACTAGCTGTGCTTCCTTTGCAGACAACTAGGTGGAACAAACTGGCATGTGCAAGGAAGGAGTAAGCAGAAAGTGCTGTAAAGATACATATTTTCTGCAAGGTTTATATAAAACTCCTGTGGTGTCTACATTGTTTCTTTTAATAATATAAAGACGCTTTGTCTGCTTATGCATTTTTTGTTAAATATCAGCAAATGAATACATTTTCCAAGGCTGTGGTGATTTACAACTAGATAGAAATCATATCGTAAAATAGTTTTTGCAAGCTAAAGTATTTCTTTTATATACTCAGGAAAAGACAGGGATAGTGAGTGTCAATGAAGGGTTGCTATCAGGGCTTCTGCTGGGGTAAAAGGAGAACTTTGACACCCTTGGCAAGGCAGGCCAAATTATCACCCTTTTGTTTTTTAGAATTGTATTTAGTTCTAATGTTTCTTGCCATTACTTGTGATGTGGTTTTACAAAGTTGTAGCTCTGAAACTTTAAGGATTAAGAGCTCTTCAAAAAGTACAATTAAAATGTAATGAGGATCTATTTGGAATAAAAGCTTTCTCACTGCAGTATGGGACATCTCCTAGAGAGACACAGGGGTCTTATTGTGATGGGGAGACAGAAGACTCTGCCTGGATTAAGGCAAACTTCAGTCCAGAGAGCCACCATCAACCTCTTGTGGAGAGATACAGTTTGGGGAAAGATAAAATCAATCTTGGTGCCGTTGCCTGTCAGTACACAATGCCCAAGACAGACCTGAAGAGGAGGAAATATGGTGAAGTTAACCAAATTGAGTCCATGAGAAGCCCAAATAATGAAATTGTGGAATCAGCTTTTTTATATCTTGTGCATTTCTATGTGCATATGTTATTCTGGTGTGATGCAATTTACTTTAATAGGCTGTAAAAGAGACCTCTGGATCAAAAAGCACTCAAATGCTGGGTAATTTATATTTTGTAAAACAGATTGGCCAGTGGGTGTTCCCTCTTCCTTTAAATGTTATGATTTGTGGGAGAAAGTGATTTGGAACAACTCTTGTTTCTATTAGCATACTCCTGATTATTGGAGGTGTGTGCCAGTGCAGTGCAGAAACCATAATTCTAGATTTCTCCTCCCTGCTGCAGACATGTCTCAATAATCAAGCAGCCCAATCTAGATCCTCATAACATGTAGTGAAGACTGAGAAAGCTTAGGTGATGCATATTCTGCTTTTTGAGAAAAATACACAGCACAGAAAAAGTATATGCCCTGCAGAATAAATTTTTCCTTGTATATAGGATCTGAATAAAGCAGGAATTGAAGGACAAATCATAGAGAAAGGAAAAGTAATTACTGCTATAGCCACTTCCCTTCTTACTGGCTCACCTTCGACTTATCAAGGTGTTTGCTGATCCTATGTTAACAGACCGTTGCTAGGAAGGAGAAATATTTTGAAACATTTTCTCAT
Source organism: Manacus candei (assembly GCF_025592945.1). NCBI lineage: Eukaryota > Metazoa > Chordata > Aves > Passeriformes > Pipridae > Manacus > Manacus candei. The sequence goes on along the minus strand of NW_026138113.1, from coordinate 5,046,186 downwards.
TCACAGTAATAATGAAAAGTAACATTTGATTCCCTGGGCACTTTTTCAGCTCAGGCTCTGAAACTGAACCTAATTACCAATGTTGCATTACAAAGTGGAGCCTTTTCTACTCAGGGAACAGAACAGACATTAATGAGACCTTCTATTTATTTATTTTTTAAAAGATTTTCTGCACATTAAGTTTAGTTTATTCAACGTGCCACTCCTCCTCTTAAAGTAGCAGAAAAAAATATCCCTACCTCTACACCTTGTCTTTGCCTTTTAGTTCATGTGCTTGATTTACTTTTTTTCCAGAGAGAAAATAAAACATTTTAATTTGACTTCACTGTCATATGGTTAGTTACCAACCTGAGATTTCAGTGAAATGTCCTTTGTTGAAAATTTAGAAAAACAATCAATGTGCAGCAAATATTGATATGACTCTTAATGGCAATTTAGCTGATTAATATCCTTTCATGCTGCAAAGCAGCATGAAACACAGCGTTTTAATGAACGCCAACAACAAAGAGTGTACCAGGTGTGTTACTAAGAAACAATCTCTAGTGTGATTTAATTAATCAAAGCATTGCATGGAGCAATTATGAGCAACCTTGTGTAAGTGGCAGTAGTACACGATCCTTGATTTAGAATTGCCTTTAAAGAAAGACATCATGGCTTAATAACTGTGTTTTATCAGTCACAGAGCAAATCTTTGAATCAGGCGTTTGTTTTTTGGTGGTGGTGTTTCTGCTTTTTTTGTTTGTTTGTGTTGTTGAAAGTGGAAGGAGAAAGAAAACACTAAGGATTTCAAATGTTTGTGACTAGCTGGACGGAAAATCACTGTTCTGTTGAATATATTATTGAATCATATTCTTTCAGTGTTTTTCACCATCCACTTTCCCTGAATCTGTGGAATTAATTTTTAAATAATTTTCTGAGGGGCTAAAGGTGCTCCTACTGAGGAGGGGACATTGTTGCCTAGGCTCAGGTGACAGCTAGACATGTGTATGTGACACTGAAGCCAAATGACCTGAGCTGTGCTCTACCAGGTTCACAGAGCTGCTTTGTGCAGGCATTTTGGTGGAGAGGAAGGGGGTTCAGCTCAGTCACATGATGTAGAAGCAGGAATGAAACACTTCCAGAACAAGCATCTGCCCATTCCATTCAAAGCCAATCAAAAATCACAGTAGTCCACAGTGCTTAGCTGGAAACCTGAGGATTTTTCATTTAGCATGTGATTGGAATGGAAACCTATTTGGAGAATTAGCAAGGTTTCCCTTCTGTTCACTGGAGGAAAAATTATTGTGACTGACATACCCTCCCGATAGAAATTGGGAAGTTTTATCTCCTGCCCTCTGGCTCTCTTAGTTAAATTACAGATTAAATATGTTATCATAGTGTAGCTAATTCCTCTGCTATAAATACTTATCTTCATACATCGAAGTAGTAAAAAATTGAGGTTGTTTGGATATTTCTTTTCATTCTTAAATATCTGCAGAACCTTGGTGGTGTGTAAAAAAACCAGTACATGAAAGCCTTTCTGTTCATATCAGGGCTATGTCCCAGGACTTACATGGTACTATCTGCAACCATATGTATGCACAGGGAAAAATACGTGTGCATTTTTGAACAGAGTCTAAAACGTAAGTTTAATTTTTCTTTAAATGAAGACCCTTCCTGGGCCCTTAACTGTCCCTATTAGGCAGAGCTGAGGCTCTTACCTGAACTGCTTAGTGCTGTTTTCTGAAAGAAGTGTCTTAAGGACATACAACAAATTCTTTTAAAGTTTGCTCTTGGTCCTTATTTAGCTTCCTTCTAAGTTGCATGGACACCTTTGTACAGCCCACTTGGATATTTTTTCTGGAATAATAGGAAGGAGAAGTTGAGGTCAGTATGAGGATGGACTAGAGGACCTCCAGTGGTCCCCTCCAACCTTCCCCATTCTTTGACTTTATTCATGTAGTGAATCAGAAGGGCTTGGGTTGGAAGGAGCCTTTGGCTGATAAAGTCATTATTTTGGGGTCAGGGTTTTTTTTTGTGAATAAAATTTCTTCAGCTGTAAGGCTGCACTTATCACTAACATTATTTATTTCTTTAATGTTATGTTCCTGACTGTATTTCATTTTAAAGACACTTGACATTTAAAGGATATGCATAAAAGAATTAAGATATCCAGAATAAAAAGTCAAACTTTGCTTTATGTATTGCCTTTTGAGCATCAAATCTCTTACATACTACTTGTGCTGGGGAAAAATGACAGTGGAGAATGTTTCTGGTTACATTTATATGGTTTTGTCTTAAGTTCCCCTAAAAGAAACAGAGCTTGAAGTTTAGCCTGAAAGTCAACCTATTATGCTCTTTTATTTTAACACATAAAACTTGCAGGTTTTAAGATCAATCATGCAGAGGCCCAGAGGAATACTGCAGCAATAAAATATCTCCCTTGGCTGTTAATTTTCTTGTTAAGGCAGGCCTTTAACTATGTACATTGCAAATCAGACCACTGTAATACCTCTAAAGTGGAACTTCATCACATGTTGAAATTTAATGTTAAACACAAGCTTAAATCCTTCCTTTTCTAGCAGTGTCCTTTAAAGAAGTTCTGAAATGATGGATGAGGCTCACTTGACTCCAAGAGCTGGAACTTAAAAGCAAACAGTTTGAACATCTTGTGAACATGATAAAAATCCTTAAAGATCCTCACTGAGGAGAAAGAGCTCCAAGATTTCATTTCCCTTCCCACATCCACCTTTAGGGAGGAGAGTTTGTCCTTCTTTCTGCGGATGTTCTTTAAACTTAGTGCTGTCAGAGGCAGCAGTTACTGCTTCTGACTTTGCTGACTGCTTTTGGCTTCCTCTTTACCCTGTTCCTTTTGCTAAGCTGGAAGCCCACATGGGCTTACAACTGGTGTTGTCAGCAAAATATGCCAGCCTAAACTCTCTTGGTTTCATACTCTAAGGAAAACAAAAGTGAGCTCGTAGAACAGGGTAGTTCTTAGAGAACATTTCCTTCTAACAGGCATGCATAGAACTCCTTGTGTAAGGTTACCTGAATTTTGTCTCTTGGATTCTGGGGCAGAAGGACTAAATGTGCTTGGAAAAAAGGTACATCTGAAAGATGGACATAAATTGAGTTGTGCCTCAAAGAGGGAGGAACAGTTCTTCATTTTTATCGTTGTTATATAATGCTGATGGTGCTCTGACTACGTGTGAATGTGGTGAACCTGAAGTAGGTGTTTGAGACCCTTGTTGTTTCTTCCCATTTCGAAGCTGTCTGTCAGAGCTCTGAACTGTCTGATAAGCCTACTTTAAAAAAAAAAATCAAAACAACAACAGGGGAAAAAAAGGACAAAACTCCCATCCAATTTAATATTAAAACCCTCAGTAAATTCTCTGCTTTGGTGTTTTGGAACTATGATTTGCCTATAGGCTTGATGATTATAGGCAACACAAAGTGCAATTTCTCCAATATCACACCCCTGCCAAATGTGACTCATTCCCTAGTCCCACAGTCCTGCAGGGAACTAAACTGTGCCAGACCTTTTCACAGCTTATCTCTCTCTCTGTGCTGGATCAGCTGTGCTGGCTGACAAGTTCTATCATTATCAAATCTAGGAATTCATGAGTCATGATGAAAAAATTGTGAAATTAACTTTCAAATCACATATAAACATGTATGTATGCACATGCATACAAACCCTCACATGGACACAAATTATACAATACGAAATTCCATGTATAAATATTATTGTATTCCTTTTAATTTGACCTCTTTCAGCCTTTAAGCTTTACATTTCACAGTGTTGTCCTTATATGCTTGAAAGCTAGAAGCAGTTGTTTTGTCTTAATCGAAAAAACCCACTCTTTTTTTATTTCACTGAAGAGCTCTGAAAACTGTTTTTTAAAAGAAGAGGGGAAAAGTAAACAACTGCAATTTTGTTTTGGTGGATCAGAGTCAGGGTTGAAATACAAACATATTTTCTATCTGTCAGAAGCAGTTTTCTTGTTCTAGTCTATGGCATGACTGGGCTCCTTGAAGTAGTAGACCCTGCCTAAGCATTCACACCAAGGTATATATGTAATATCCTGCATTTCTGTGCTGTACTTGTAAGGTAGGAACATACATATGAATACAGCTTGGCTTGGACTGGGCTAAAATGTGGTTACATGACAGACTGGCTTTTTAAGTGTATAAAGGCCTATTTTTGATTAAGATGGCAGGAAATTCTGTTTAAAGCAATACCCCTTCAGAATATTTGCTCAGGTTGAGCATGTTGCAGAAAACATGGTGCCAAACAGCCCAATGGCAAAAACCAGCCTGGAGCTGTTGAAGTGTTTGCAATGTGTGTGTGCCTGAGAGCCCCCTATTCAACCACCTGAAAATTGGACTGCTAAAGCTGACTCTGCACCTTGCCTGATGTCTTGAAGCCTGTGGAACATGTGCCTTTTCACTGTTTCCTAAAAAACCAGACCTTGCTTTGGATACCTGAGTGAGAGCAAGTTGAAGTTCACAGGCTCTCAAAGGCTTAAGTCAGAGCCAGGAGCAGGATCAAAGTCTCTTTGTTTTTGTGTTAAAAAAACCCAAAACAACAAAAAAAAACTTCTCCAACTTTCTCCCTGATGTGCTTCAAGAAGAGAGAATGTAAAGTGGGAGAGTGGCTGGAGGCTGAACTTTGACCAACTGGGCAAGAGGAATCTGCAATGAACAAATTCTTTCTTTTTTTTTTTTTTTTTTTAATGGTGCTGCTTGATCCAGGTGGGTCTTGGGCCTTCCATTGCCTGCACCTGCTGCCTTTTGACCTGAATTCACTGTGTAAACCAGAGCTTACATGATTAATGCAGTTGCCCCTAAGTTTTAAAGGCAAACATGTAAGTTAAATCCTTCTGTACTGGCCCTCCCTGCAAACGTGTGTATCATCTGAGTGTGCTGAAGTTCTGTACATAGAACTTGTGCATTATGTAGAAAAGCTGAAGTGTTGCAGATACTTAGGATACAACTGTGTGCATTGCAGCACCTTTCTCTGGGTTCTGAAGTCTTACATTTGATAATTTGATAAGCATATGAAATTTAATAAAGTCTAATTAACACTGCATAATAAAATGTACGATAAATGCTGTTTATGTTTCTCTCATTGATAAACAGGACATTTAATGTCATAATGTCTGAACAGTGAGCTGCATGAGTACTAAATGTTGCTTTTAATTAAACAATAAAGAACGTAACAACCTTTATTGTATTGTTGTAAATTTTGACGTGGTACAACCATTTGATTCTTTAAAAATTAATTGCCTAGGAGTGTGTTTAAGTAATATTGATTATGCTGGTGCTTTGTGTTGATCTGTGATACTTAACCCAGCATTTAAAATATCTTTTTTCCATTTTACATTTGTGATGCAAGAATAAAAGCAAAGTACAAAACAAATAGGCACTTGAATTCTAATAGCAATAAGCAATAAATGTCAGGCATCTGGAAATTATGGTTGCAATTTCATCAGAGTACACTTTGTTCTTCTATTATGCCTGCATGAATTTTGCTACAGGCAAAATCTATTACAGATAACAGTTAAGAACCTTTCTAATCTACACCGATGGTCATGGAAAAATGCTAGAAAACGAAATGTTGGAAAATGTAATATTGCCAAGTAAAACTGACACTCATAGAAAATAATGTGATCAAATTTAGAACTGCAGAGATAATTTCTGTAAGATCATGTTGAAATTTCTGGGATGTTTGGTCCTGCTGAAGGGTGTGTAACTAACAACATGCAGTGTATCATTAAATGTGCTTGTGTACTGTATATAGATAGATATTTATCTCTACACTGCAGGCTAGTTAATTTGCTGGTTTAATGATTGTTACCTGAAATAGCAGTTCCCAAGTTAGGACTATACATTAGCAGCTGGTACTTTTCCATTGCTAATGATTATATTTGAGTAGCAGCAATTTCTGTCCCAGGTCATCTCTATTGCCTCAAAAGTATTCATGTCATACTTTTTATCATGCATTATGATGTTTTACAACTCTTTAATTGACTCTGCAAAGATTTATGGCCGATCAATTTAGAATTCTGTCAAGTTCCACAAGTAGATTGTTTATTTTACATATCATTTTGGTGCCAAAGTGCTGTGTTCTAGACAGCTTAAATTCATCCTGAGTTACACTTGAGTAAGAATGATGTTACAGAGGTGCTTAATATTTTGTACTTATACTTTTGCTCTGGGATATAATATAGAATTGAAAGGATTACTTGATTTGTGCTCTTTAAATAAACTCTACCAAATTAAAAGCAGGTATATTGGTTTGCATTCATCTCTACCTTTTTGATAAGAAAGCCTAAATTTTTCTTTCAGTGTAAACATGACTCTTTTCAACACATGCTAAGGAATATGTCTTATGCAATAATAAAATGTGCAAATATATGATTTGCATCTGCAGTTTACTTTCTTCAATAATTAAGCATTCTTTTCAATAATCATTAAAAAGTAGATAAGCATAAAACTTGGTTCATGTTCATGTAGTAAACAGCACAATAATGGAAGTGTTGAAACTTGAAATTGTACCGTAGTTGCAGTTGGGTTTTTTTACAGTCATGACATATTATAATAAGTTTAGTGAATGAATCACATCCTGCTTTGAAAATGTAGCTTCTGTCCTAATAAGTCAAATAGTCGTAAGGGAAAGTCTTTGTACACAAAATGTTTAGGGGATATAAGGGAGGAAGGGTTTTAAGGAATGAGAATTGATTTTACCTTTTGATGTGTAACTCAATGAAACTGGAGAACTAAATCTCTAAAATTCTTGTCCTACTTCTTTTATTTAGGAAAAAAAAAAAAGAGCTTTAAAAGCGTAGATGCAAGATACCCTCTTTACTAGCAGAAGGAAAAAATTTTCGTTGTGAAATGAAATAAATAAGACACTTCTTTCTCTCAGTGGTGTGGTATCTGGACATCCTTTGGGGATTTTTGTGAAATGTAGAAAGGAATCTTTGAATATGAAATAGTTCATGACTTGAAACAGAATCTGTTTCCAGTTTTTCATGTTGTGGAAATGGGAAAATCTTTATAATGCTTTCTCCATGTAATTTCTTTTCGGGAAATGGTAATTCTCTTTGACAGTGAGTGTTTTGTAGTGCCCTTTATAAATTAGTAGAAGGTCTTTTATATTTTTAATTTCTTTGTCTTTAAAAGGTTTGAACTCAAGTGATTGAGAGCAAATGCTAGCTTGGACTATTGTATTTGGAAATGTTTTTGTTGAACAGAGATAAAATTTGGCTTCAGAAAGGGGAACCAAATCAATCAAAGATACTGTGAGCAACATGGTTGACTTGGTTCAGGAGAAATGTAAGCTCTTGTGTTGATTCCAGCAGAGATATGTAGATTTTCTGGGTCGTGAAGAAGAGCCTATACCAGTTGTCCATGTAACTTGGCTGAAGAGGAGACTATCTTCTCTCTCAAGTACATGGATTATGTACAGAAGTTGATGACTCTGTCTATAAAATTCAGGAATTAAGCTGGCTGTGGCAGACTTAAGAATCTTTTCTGTTTCTTTCCCACTCTCTTGCCCCATTTTTCATGATGAACACTCCAGTAGTATGACCATGGTAATGTTGGGAGCTGTGCTTACAAAGGTTTCAGCAGCCTGTATCTATCCTCCCCAATTACCTGAGCTAAACAGAAACTAAACAATCCTGAAGGTGAAAATGAACCTTTATATTAATTGTAATCTCTTACCATACTTGTGATGTCTTCTCATGGGTGTTCTTGTTCTGAAATGTATGATCAATCCAACTGAAAAAATAGAAAACCGCTTTCATATTCATATCAGAATGAAGAAAGCATATTAATGCTTTCAATGCCACAAGGGTTGCAAACCCTAGGGCTAGAATTTGTCTTGATTGTGCATATCTATGAATTTTTAAAGAAAAGAATACAGATTCTGACTTAAATGAGACTACATTTGTGAGTAGGGTTCATATTTCAGTAGTTACTTGTAAGATCACAATCAGACTCTAGTCTTTGGCATTATTTTTACAAGGAGACAGAGTATGCAGGCATAGGAACAAACAGAACCCTTTTTAAAGATGTGTGCTGTCTTAAGCACTAAGTTAGTATTCAGTTTGCAGCTCGTAATATATAGTAACTTTTATATTCAGATCAAATTCTTATTTGAATGGAATTTATTCCAAATGGCACACGAAGATCATCTCCCTGTATACTTAGTGGAATGTCATTTTGAATGCAAATGGTTTATCTGAATAAATTTGTTCATAATTTTGCTGATTATGGGCAGAAGTCATGTATTTTTGTGTAAATTTTTGGTCCTGTAAGCCTTCTATCTCTGTTTGTTGAATTTTATATTTGGGTAATTTAAAAGAAAATGTAGTTACTATATTAAAATGTACAAAGCATTTCAAAATCTACTTATTAATCAGCCTGAGAGTTTTAATTCAATTATCTTGTATATGTCAAGAGTATTTGAAACAATAGTAGTTTATTCATTTTAAAGCCCTTTAATTCTAATAATGTTCAGCATAAGCTTAATTTAGCATCACAGGATTCCCTCCAGATCTATTCCTCATATCATTATGACTCACCTTGAACTCTATGACCCTCATTAGTGTCCTACAGTTGCCTTTAGATATTACTGATTCCTTGGTTCTTCACCAGTTTGACTCCTTAGCGAAGTTTAAACAGGATGCAAATATTTCTCTCCTCTCCCAAAAAATTCCTACCAGCCCTGGTTATATTTCTTGCATTATGTGAAATGCAAGAATTACCGAAGAACCTGTGACATGCTCCTTGAGGCTTCTTGTTGGTTTTCTCTACTAAAAACCCCCCAACCTTCCTCTGATTGTCTCTGGAGGTTCGGGTGACTGTGCACCCACACCAATCTCAACTGCAGAGACAATGTTCTCATGACTTTGTGCCGTGCTGCTTTGGGTCTCCATTGATTCATTCTTCTTCATCATAAATTTAAAACTCTGTCAGCTTCCTAAAGCTGCTCTTTGAACCTGTTTCTTAAAATTATTTTGCTAAAGCTTTTTTCCCCTACTCACTTGTCCTGACTCTTCAGTTTTGTCAAAAATAGCAAATGTTTGTGTGCATGTCCCACACTATATGTTCCTTTATGCTGTCTTTTTCTGCTTTCTCTAAAAGGACTTATGAAGCCACTGCTGCTAAAGACTTCACCTAACAAATTGTTTATGAGGAAGTAACATTCTTGTCTTGACACACTAAAGATATAATACTTTTAAAAGATGGGTCAAACTTAAGTTGTGTCCATTTGAATTGCCTTTACTTTGTCTTTCTGCCCTTCGTACATTGGTTCTTTTTTGTGGTCCTGGAGAAAACAGGTCTTGCTGAGCTTGGCATCGGGACCAACTTGGCAAAGATTCTCTCTGGAAGACTCTGAACAAAAGAAATTAATTGTAAGAAAAACTTCATCCTTTCTTATTAATAACAAGTTTCACACACCTTATAACAAAAATCAAGACACGTCCATATCCCAATTTGGGTCAGGACACTAAGAGTTTTGGGCACTTCTGGCTCTCAGATACATTGTTTTGTTCCTCGCCTCCTAAATCCTCCCCCCAAAATCCTTCTGAAACATTTCAGTACTTCTAGTTTACATAGCCTAACTTTGTGCCTGGAGGCTTAAACTGTGAGCTTAAATATTTAGTTACGTTACATAAATCCAGCCTGCAAAACGTGTGCTTTATTTTTATGAAACAAAAGCTGAAAATATAACATGAACTGCAGATATTTATGATTACCATAAAACACTGATTTGAGAATGAACATAAATATTTGCCTTTTATAGGACATAGATTCTGGGGAGGATGCTGTCTGGTAGGTTTACCTGTGCTTTATGTTGACTGCACTATCAGAAAATGCTGGTCACTTCTGTAATCTGATGTGGTCTTTATCAGTTGCAAATCTCACAGCCTGTGTGATACAGGTGAGAAAGAGCAGGTGCATGAAAAGCAAAGTGCAGAGCAGGAATTTGATGAGTGCAGAGAGAGTGTGGGGCAACATGGACCTCTGTCAATTTGGAGACTCACACAATTGAGTTCCAGGCTTTCTGTAGATCTTTAAAAGGAATATATCATTTTATCTGTTAGTGCCTCTGTAAAATCAGAATGGTGATTCCTTTGTGAAGCTCTGTGTAAGACCAAGGGAATGTTATAAATTATTATTTAAGTAAGCTCTGCTACTCTCACAGCACAGATATCATGTAAGACTAGGAGATCAGATTTTCTTCCATTAAAAGCCCAGTTTAGTACAACCATATCAACTAAGTCATTCTGCATCATTTCTTCTGTATCCTTTCTGATCAACCTATTTTTTCCTTTCTTTTTTTCCTCCATTCTGTCAACTCTTCCCCTCTCCCTATCCCCCAAATCTCTTGGAAGGAAAAAAAAATCATGGACTAACTTGTGGAGTGTAGCCACCCTGATTTTCATTTATAGCCATGGAAAAAAGGAACTTAACATTTACTATTAATTTCCTAGCTATTTAATTCTATTTTTTTAATTAGATTTTTCTTGTGCAGTGGCAAAGATTTAGTGTATTTAGAAAGGTTTGCAATCAGTCAGTACACCACAGGTAGAAGAATAAAGTTTTAGATGGGGAACTTGCTCAGTGATATATTTTTCTCTTGTGTTGTATGGACTGAAGATCATCTGCAGTGGAAGCTGTGACCTACTTAGCACAAATGAGATTGCTTAATGGCTACTGATTGGTTGTCAGAGAGTTTTCTTTAAATATACATATCCATCATCAGCCACTTTGTAATAATAAATGTCTCCTGTGTTATCCCATTTGTCTGTTTGTATCACAAAGTAATGTGTCATACTATAAAATGCAAATGTGTTCATGCAGATAAGTTTGCTTTATCCTGATGTTGAGTAGTGTAGCTACATTACATGACACACAAGGTGTCAACTAATTAAGTATTAACATATCTCTTATGTAATTGAATTTCAGAAGTAATTTCTTTGAAGTGAATAGTTGTCTAAAGTGCTAGGCAAGAGCTACCAAAAATGCCAGTGCACAAGAAATCATGCAGAGATATTCTGTGGGAGGGATTTGTATTCAGAGACTTGATAAGATGACCATGGCAGTGCACAGATAACGTGAGGGACAGCCAGTGTCTTGTGGTATTTTTGTCATCTTTGTTCTCATTCTGGTTATGTGCCTTGTTCCTCAAATGTAAGTTTTTTTGCTTTAGTAGAAAAGGAAGATATTTCTAAAGCTGTTAAAATGTAAGAGTACATAATCTGAAATTTCTGAGTTTTTTTGCCCACCAAATCATTATGAAACAGGTGGCTATTTATTTCTAATATACAAAATTGTTGTTGCATATTGCATATTTACAACTGGAGTTCTCAAGAACATCTAGCTGATAGCTTCATAAATTGCATAAATAGCTTTATTTTGGTTGTGCACTGCTGGGGAAAATGGGGGAAAAGGAGACTCAAAATATATAACCAGTTATATTTGAAACAAATCCTTTAAAGGTGTTTTGTTTTACCTTTTTTTTTTTTTTCAAATTAATTATTGGAATCCTAAAGCAGTAAAATTAGTCTACCTTAATCAAATTCAGCAGGAATAAAGTCAGCTCAGCAAGAGATGTTTTCAGAGTATGACATTTTGTTGTTGACGCCCATGAATACTGGACAAATTATCTGGTAGTTTAGAGTCATGGTTTATTTTTCAGAAGTATCAAGCCCCTGGCTAAATTACCAAAGTGCTTCCACTCTAATGAAACGTGGTCTTTCGGTTTAAAACACTTCTGGTCTTTTTCAGAAACCTCATTGAAATGAAGAGGTCTGGACACTTCCCCCTTACAGCTCTGGCTTGAGCTCTCATCACGATTAATCAGTGTTTAGACACCACACTTCAAAACTGCAGTCAGGATATTTCTGCTATTCTGTGAATGCAGTAATTGCCTCCCCAAACTGCAAACTTGTGGGCGGGGAAAAACTGGTAATCATTTGTATTTTCTCTGAGTCGTGGAAATGTTTTTGGGGTAGAGATGGAAACAATAAAGGACTGTTTTAGTCCTGTTACAAATATACTTCTCTACACCCACAAGGGCTGAGCCCAACTGGCTAATTACTTCTGTCTATATTTGACTTCATGGAATGTTTGTGTTTTTAGTGTGAATTAGTTCCCAAATTTATAGCACTGAAAAGTCCTCTGTTTGAAGGCTAGTAAATACTAATTATGGAGATATGCCTCCCTAGCCAATTAAAATGTACAGGTGCAATAACTTTGCTATCAACAGCTTTGGTATTTATCTAGAAAGTTTTATATCAAGAAATATTTTGAAATAGCATTGGGAAATGAGTCCATTAGAAAAAATGTTCTTACTGCTTGATGCTACAAAGGTAATTTAGGAGTTTTGGATTTACTACTGACTGGTTGTGTCGATATGAATTAACCCCTGCTATTCAAGTGACCAGATCAAGAGTCACTCTGAATGAAGAGGAAACAGGAGGAAAAAAACATATTAACCTCTGTTTAATTATCTATAAGGAGTCTGATTACAAGAGAGGGCTATCCTTGCAGATAGTTAGATTTATGTAGTTATTGTGTAGGGAGCAATTTTGCTTCTCTAGCCTGGCTATCCTTTGCCCAAAGCAATAGTTCTTTACCCTGATGCCAGCTGGAATGCAATGAAGCACTTTAATGACAGTGACAACAAAGCAAGCAGTTTTATTTAGTAAAAGGAACATAATAAACTGGGTGAAGGATTTGGAGGGAACTACATAGTGCTCCCTAGATTCTGATAAACCTTTTCCTGGAAACACACAAATATTGGCTGTTAAAAAGGGTTAAGACTAAGGCTAAACCCAGAATCAAGAAGGCTCTGGGAATCTGTGTTAGTTAAGCTGACAGTATCTGCTATTACTGATAAGAACTATTTAGGGTTAGGTCTGTTTTTTTCCAGCCATGCTGCACAGTTCTGCCTGTTTCCAGCATGAAGTCTGAGAACTTTGCCATCTCTTCTCCTTACATAGCTCGTTACTTTTCTTTATTCAGGTTTCAGGAAGATCTTTAAAGGCTTATTTTACAGGTGCAGTTTTTTCAAGGTAGGCCATGATTCGTCCTTGCACAAAGCTGTGAGTTAAGATACAGTATCCTAAAAGAAGGTTTTGGATTACTCTTCAAGCAATGGGATACACAAAAGCATGATCTCTTGGAAGTAGTTTATAGGTGATCTTTTCTAGGTGGGTTTTTTGGGGGTTTTTATTTTTTTTTCCTTGCCAAAGCTCCTGGTTACCATTAATAAAAAACCCCAAACCAAACAAAAAAACCCCCAAAACCCAAACAACCCTAAGTCAAATGAGTGACAGAGGTCTGGCTAGATCAAGTTTGATGCGAGTGTAGTGGGAACAGGTTGATGAAGTAAGTTTAAAAGACCTCTTCCTCCTGCTAATGGTCTTTGAGCTTCCACTGAGTCTGAGGTCTGTCAGTGTTTTCCCACACATTCTGCTTTCCCTCATTCTGTGATCTCACTCTTTGCACTCAAAAATTTTGGCTTATCAAGCTGGAGTCATGCCCTAATTTTTGACAGTGGTGTGACTGTTTCTTCTGGACCAGATATATTTATTTTCATCTTTCTACTGTTCCTCCCAACAGTAACTTAATAGTCAGGTGAATCCATGGTGTTTTGCTATTGTCACCAGCCACCTTCAATTTTTTTTTAAACAAAGACTGTTCATAAGAAGAAAATGATCCACATTCTGTCTTGCTGAATTACTCACTGGTGCAGGTGTAGGACTTGCATAACAGAACTCTTTGTCCTGCCTGACCTTGGAGTGTGTATGCTGATACCTTATGGGGTCTAAATCTGTGTGGGCATGTTGCTGGTGACCTCAGGCAAACCAGGCTGGAACCTGGCTGCTGAATGCACCTCTGAATGTGGTGGCAGTGTCTTAAACTCATATGAGAACCAAAAGCACACATATGAGTCAACTTTAGGAAGATTGTCATGTCACTTAACTGCTTAAAAGAAAAAAAATCAAAACAAAGAGGAGCTGGTTTTTTCTACTTTTAGTCACTTCATCTACTTGGTGAGGTTAAGCTTATAATTCTAGGCTACTTTTCCTCCTGTGTGCAAGGGGAAAGATGTTCAGTCCATAAAAATTTGTTTCCCACCTCCTCCTAGTTAATTGTAGACCTACGCAGCTGCCTACAGCAGCTACTCCACACACAAGTGTGTTACTTCCTTCACTGGGCTGGAAAAGGTGACTTGCTCTAGTCATCAGAATTTACACATTAGTTTTTACCTAAGATGTCCCAGGAGCACAAGCCAATTCTTTTCCTCACTGTATACGAGTGTCTTTATACAATAGGTGCCTTAACAGAAGGGCAGCTCTCATATTTCCTTCCAAGAAAAAAAGAATGGATGTTGTAATAAACGCTGTGCATAAAAGAAAGATAAAAGAGGAGAAAAAAAAATCTCCAAACTCAAATCCAACTTGTATCTTTAGCTCAGTTGGCACTTGGTGAGTATTGGACCATCTACAGCATCATATTAAATGATTTGATGTGATTAATTGCAGTGGTATTTGTAATACCTCCAGTTGCTTTCACGGAACTGCTACTAAAGAAATCTTTCAGTTGACAGTGAAGTGATTGGTTAATGGCAGACATGGAGAATAATTGACAACTCAGCCAAAACATCTGGGGATGAAATATATTTTGTCAAAGAGCTAAAACCCTTGTGTTGAGAAAATGCATTTTTTCCCTCTGATCCATTCTGTCAACAAAATACTTTTCATCAGAAACATCAAAGCCGTTTCATCTGCAAATTTCATTTTTTGAATCCCTTAATCTAGTCTGTTGACAAAAATTTCTGTCAACTGACTCAAACTATTGTATTAACAAATTTCTTTTTGTCAATCATGATTTATTCTTTTGGCAAATGCATTCTCTAATACTCTGCTTCATTTTGTGGTGAGAATACATAAGTCAGACTCCATCTTAATTTTTTTAGGAAATAAAAGTTGAAAGTAAAAGTAGTGTCACAACTGCTTATCTACTGAATCTATCCACTGATTAAGCTTATTTAAAATATATCCAGTTGAATTAAAGTTTCTGCTGAAGTTGCAAAAGTTGAAGTAAGGAAGTTGTAGGTGCAATAAAGTCACATTTCTCACTTAATGTTTTCTTTGCAGAATCTGTCTGCTAATCACAGCTTTCAGGCTTACAATATAAAGATGATCTCTAATGAGCTGTGCTTTAACTGGTTTCTAGATGCTGATGAACTGGAGGCTTATTGTAACCTCACTGCTTATAATGAACTACTGAAATAGAAGAAAATATTGCAGCCTCCCCTAATGTACTCTATGCTAATTTAGCATTAACCAATATAGTATATAAATAAATTACTAGCAAGTTCATTCCTTAAACAAAGAATATATCTGTTTAAAAGCAGAATCAGATGGTGATAAGGAAAGGATAAGTAAAAGCTTTGAGTGTAAAATGCCACTAATCTACAATAAAAAAAATTAGTCTTACAACTGTTCCTTGTACAAATGGAAAAGAAACAAGTCACTAGAATTTGATTAGGAAATCACTGTCCATCTATTATCTTGTCTTATATATTTCCTGTGCCTCATTGCTCTGTATTTGATATATCTTTTGACTTGTTTGATTTTGACCATTTTGAGGTATTTATTTTTCAATAAATTCCCTATTTTCCAGATCAAATATGATGAAAGTCTTTGGGAATTTAAGGGAAAGATATAGGGAGGCTAAATACTAGGTAATTTTTGTGTACAGTGTATAACTCCATATCTACCACATGATGAACCAGATTGTTAAATATAACTGTGCTATTGGTATCTTTATTGAAAGTCTCAGTGTAGGGTCCTGAGGGAACCCTTCAGAAATGGAGTCTCCTCCCAGTAAAATAGGAATAATCAGGTGTCTTACAAATTTTTCCTGTAATGGTTAATTTTCCTGAGTTATGGGAAGAATTAAGTGGGCACTTGGCACATCTGGCTGACAGAAGTGTCTTGTGAGTAGTGAAGGTGTGACTAAGGATATAATTTTTCACTGCTAATGGTTAGAACAGTGGAAATTGAAACTGGAAGAGAAATGAATCACCACAAGAAACAACAGAGTGATACCAGCCCTTTGTGATTATGTTTGAATTTCCTCTCTTATGTGTGGGGAGAAGACACATAGCTCTGACTCTTCCTGCTTGTTGTGCTCAGTCTGTCAGTGTTGTGCACCACCCCCAGTCTCCCCTCCAGAAGGAACAATCACAGAACTACAAAAAAAATATAAAAAAATATTAGTACAAATATTGAGATGGAATAGGGATTTTTCTAGGCTAGGATAAACTGCTACACTTGCATCCAGGCCCTACTTGAATAAATATAACAAACAGCTCGTTGTCTGTAAAGGAATTTTTTGCTGACTGCCCACAATGCCTTTACCTGTGCCCTTGGAAATATTCACTGAGGCCACTGAGATACTATTGTTTAGCCATGGATTTTGGTCTGACATAATCTGATCATCTTCTCTCCCAGTCCCATGTTTAAAAATCACACACCAAAACCAAGTTGCCTTTTGGACAAACATTAGGTTGGTAATTTCTGCCTTCCTGCAGCAGAATGTTCAGGGGTGGTTCTTGAAAGATGGATGCTGACTGTGTTTTTAAACAAGGACTTGCCATAAGGTCTGAAGTAGCCTTTTTCTGCTAAGATCTGTCACCAGGACATGCATAGGCCAGCTGGCCATTCCAAAATCAGACATCCCCAAAGCAGGCATTAGGTTGACATTTCTTATTTAATTTTCACAAGCGTAAATTGAAATATCTTCTAAAATGGGTCAATCACAGTTTTCCTTGAAAATAAAGATTACTGTGGGGGGACTCTTTCCAGTCTCAACTCAGACTATTATTTTTGTTAAGGAGTAACCTGTGTTTAGTATTATTTCTGCTGACTCAAATATTTTTCACTGTTGTGCAGTTTTGGAGGGACTTCAAGTCTTGCAATAGGGTGTTGTTGGGGTTTTTTTTCCCTTGCTGTGTGCTTCCTGTATTCTGGATCTTTTTTTTCCCATGGATTTAATTTCACACTTTAATATGAATTTCATCTCTGAAGTTTCTGCCCTTTATCTGCAAAGGAGCTCCAAAGCAGTCACTTTCTATAAAGGCTGAACTATGCAATCAAGTTGACAGGTAATCATTTATTAGCATCTTTCATTAAAATGTTAGGAATTTGGCATACTATTCTGTTGAAAATAACGTATGATTGATTGATTGACACCAATCAACATTTGTTTCTTCATCCACTCTTGCACTAAATACTGAGAATAATGAGTTGAGTGTAATATCAGCAATTCCTAGAAAAACACGGAACAACCAGTCAAGGAAGAGTTTTGCTCAGCATTATTTCAGCTGCTTTAAAAAGGCAGTCCTAAGTTCTTGAGGAATGAGACTCGTTAAGGCTGAATTTTGCTTCCAGAAATGTTAGCCCTTGTCATATTACAAAAGCTACCAATGAAAAAGGCAATTATTTCTCTCCTGTGTAACAAGTCAGAGAAAGACAATGCAACAGTGTAATAAAAAAACTTACTGTTTGAATAAGGGAAATACTCTTATACAGCCACTTCTCTCTTTAGGGCTAATTAAAATAGAAGATGGTTCTAATTTCAAGTTTAAACATGACAACTGTATATTGGACAGTCATAGCTTCAAGACAAATACTGGTTTTGAACTATGTGTAAACACTGTATATATATGAATCATTTAGCACTAAAGAAGTTTTCTTCCCTTTTCTTAACCTAGGAAACCTGCATGGATCACAGCTGCCCTAATCAGAGCGAAGTGCTAAGAAGAGCAATTGGACGTGGGGGAAAAGTGCAGTTCCCCGAGGAGAAACCTTGATTCTGGAAAAAACCCCTTTACTCCAGGGAGTGCACTTGTCTCCAGTGGAGGTCGTACCCTGTTGGAGTAGTTTTAGCCAAGCTCAACAACAGGTCTGTGTGCATAAAGAGGAGGAAAGTGGGAGGAGTTAGGGCTATTCAGTTGGCTTTACAGGCACCTGCTTAACTTTAAGTGTGGTAGTAACCTCAGAAGAGAACTATAGAGGAGCATTTACTTTTTCCCTTATGAGGCCAAGTTAATTAGGAGGAATGAAAAGAACATATCTGTTCTATGGATTTTTCCAGTGGTTGTTCAGTGGAGGTCAGCTATACTGGGAGCTGATTACAATTTAGTGCATTAGTATAAAGGAAGGACAATGCTGTGTAGAAAAGATTTTTTGCATTGAAAGTAAAAGAGCAAAACTGGATATTTTACTGCTTTCTCCAAAGGTCAAAAATATTTTACTCTTTTGCTTAATGAAAGCAATAATCACCCATGTTCTCTTCAGCCTTTAAAAGCTCTGTTCCCTCACCTCCCCTTTTACTTTCCCATTGACGTGAAATGGGAGAGGCAAATGTGAACAGGGTGTACAATGAGTATGTTGCTGAAGGAGAAAGTCTGTGCTGTAGCACATCTTATTAGTATACTGAGGTCCAAGCCTCTCATAGAGGTTGGTGGGATTCAGTCATTGATTCTATGAGAAGAAAACCAAAATGTGACTTGGAGCTAGAATATGCTCCAGGAGCAGTTTTCAGTGAGTCATTTGGAGATGTGCAAGTCTTCTCTTTGGAGATGTAATTTGCAGTTTATTTTTGTTAATATTAAATTACTTGCCTCTCCCCTTATCATGCTATAAAACAATACTGTTGGAAAATGGAACTGGTATTCCTCCAATTCACTTTGGGTAGGAGGAATGAAATAAATATTGCAATTTCTTAATAACATCAATGTGGAGAAATAAAGATTCAGTGCAGGACTGGAAATAGCCAAGTGAATAGCCATACTTTCCTTGATGCAGCCATATCAGCTGAGCTGCAATTATAGAATATTATTCCTTGTGAAAAGCATTTTCATGGCACAGTAGGCAGAACATGGTATAGAGGACTATACTGTAGACTTGAATTCTGCTTCTGGCTTTGCCATTTCCCTTGGGAAAGTAACATGTCTTTTTTGTTTTGTTTTGTTTTTTTCCTTGCCTGTAGTATAAAAAAAATATATTCAGTCTCCCTTGTGAAGCACTGTGGTACCCACAGTAACACAGAATAATACATTGTTACAGAAACCACTCATCATAAGAGTTAAATCACAATGGAAAGCTTGGTCTAAGTTTCAGTTTCTCCTGTAGACAGGGTGAACTATGTTCTGTACCCCTAATATGTTAATTTCCTTTGTTCTGCTGATTCACTTTGGTCCTAGTACAGCTGCAGGAGAGGGTCTACATTGGGTTTTTTTCATACTATATATTTTGTTGGTTTTTGGAGCTTTTAGCTTTTTGCTTCAGCACTAACAGTAGTATAATGGGGTACCAGAATACGTTTGCCATTGGGCCCTGTAATGACCTTGATTTCACTTAAGCACTTAAAAATTGTCTGAGAGAATATCTACAACAATTCTCCTGATTTCCTAAAATCAGCCTACCATTTAGCCAGATAGAAAATACAGCCTGCAATACCTGTGAATCCATGCATCATTTTGTCCTTCATGATGTATTAGTGGTGTCCAGTGCAATGAGATCACAGTTGATAGTAGTTGATGATATAGGATGAATGGGTGGTGACTTAAAGCTTTCTTAAATCCATCTGTTCCAGAATTCACTCAGCTGGACTCAACCCCCTTCACATTTTGTGTCAGCTGATGTAAAATCAAGAACATCTCTACTGAAGGCAAGTCAGTTATGCTGTGTCGAAGAGGTGAAGGTAGGAAAAAATGATTGATTCCTGCTTTACTCTTGTTTGATTAAAGCAAGCTGTGTCACAGAAGACCATGTGGTTTTATCTGCTAGAAACTCTCAAATCAGAAGCAATTGTTTGTTGACCACTTGCTATAAAGTGTTATGGATTTTGTTTTTAGCTGAGACTATTTTATGCACTTTCCTGAAACCCCTGGTTTTCCTCCTTCTTGATAATATTGCCTTCTAATGTGGGTAAAAGCAGGATTTACTTCCGTTCTTAGATTCTGTTGGTTGGTTTGTCAACAGTCCAGCAATATGTTGCATTTTGGTCAAGTATGCTCTAATCATAGAATCACAGAATATCTCAACTGGGAAGGGATCCATAAGGATCATTGATGTATTTCTCTAAACAATTTGAACATGGCTAGTTGACTTAATTATTTATTTCTTCATTATAGTAAGTATAAAGATCTGCAAACTGCTAAATAAGCACTAATTGTTGCTGGAATTTCATTGTTTAATATACCATTTTCTCATCTTTTATGCATATATATATATATATGGACTATTTGGTTCCTGTGGAGCAGATCTGGGGGTTTCACTCCATTTCCTTTGATTGTAATGCTGGGATGAAACAATATTGGTGGAAATGAGCTGATTATTTAGCAAGAGCTCTATATCTGTCCATATTCATTAGTCTTTCCTAACTTGTGTTGAGCTCTTACATGACTTTTATTCTTGCTTTGGTATTTAAATCTCCTTGATCAATAGCATGTTACATTGTAGTTTTCTGCTTGTTGTGACAGTTTTTTCTACTCAGTCTGTCTCTCCAACAGACAGCATATGTGCACACATACTCCTAAGAAGAAATCATCATTCATCCTTCTCCATAGCATGCATATTGCCTACTTTTGTACAGACAGAGATGGCATTTTAGGGATTCTTAGTTAGGTTTTGGATAAAAACTGATGGCTGTGCCACCTGAATTATTTACATAAGTAAGGTCAGCACTAGGACTTAAACTGTTTTAAAATGTAAGTATCTAACCAAACAAAGCAGGACTCGGTGGTTGAAATCAAGGTGAAATGTGCCATAAACTGGTTTATTTAAATACCACTTACGTGTTTATATTTCTGGTCGTATTGGATGCTCTGCTAGTGGGATCAGCAACCTGCTGTCTGCATGCCAGGCGACCATAGAAGGGTTTGTATGAAAAAATAAGAGTAAAACTGAGGAAATCACATACTGCATAGTAGAGGGCTGAAACATTGTGCTTTCTGTTAACTTTACTTGCATATTTATGCAACTTATAAACATTGGTGTTTCAACATTGCTCATTTCCAGCTCAATTAAGATTCTCTTCCTGAGAATGAAAAATGGTTTAGCAAGAGCTCTCCTTCGTGTGCAGTGGCCTCCATGGCTAAAGCAAGGAACTTTCAAATCACAACTGCATCAGAAATATGTTTTACAGTGTAAGAACCATGAAAAAGACAAATTCAGTTCTCTGACTTGCTGATGCTGCCAGATTGTCCCAGATTTCTCAAGATATAAAATGAGTAAAAGGCACTTGGGGGGTTATGAAGGTGTATTAGTTGTTGGATCATGGGAACCTCTTCATTGCGTGCAATACATGACTTGGGGGCAGCATCTTTTGATGTTCTAAATGCTTTTTGCCTTTGTCCTTATGCACCTCTAGAAGTTCTGCTGCTCTGCATTCTTTTTCCCCAACTATCTTTTTGTGTTGGCTTAGCTTGTGCTTGGACCAGATTTGAGCATTCCAGTGAGTCTGATTGTTTCAGTTCTGTGAACCTATTTCTGTTCTATTATGTTAGTATCCTGTTTTTGCTGAGCAAAGCAGCACAGCAGGTTCAGCAGCTGCCAGTGGTAGAGAACATGCCAGACCAAACCAAGAGCAGCTGTTTCTCTTTTTCCTAGCTTTGAAATGGCTTCAGTGTCAATTTTTTATGTCTTTCCTGATATTTTTCCTTTCTAACCAAGAATATCTGTAAGAGATAATAAATTGTTGAGACTTGAATGTGACACCTGTCAGTGGACCACTGTGCCTTCTCTGACCTGTAGAGAGGATGAAGGCAAAATATTGACTCAGGACAAATTCCCTATCAAAGTACACCATGAAATGTTTTGTTCAGCTGACATTATACTGCAGCTAAACTAAATTAAGGAGGCAAATAGACTTAAACTAACATGGGCAAAGTAGGCATTTTCCCTCTTTATTCCCCTTATCACTTCGGACCTTGTGAAATCCTGTGTTTCTGCATGCTGACAACTACAAGTATGTGAACTCCTGTCTGATTTAGGCCTTTGTGATATATATGCTTGAAGGGGAGAGGAAACTTGCCTCAAAATTTCCAGATTTTCTGCCTTTGAGCATTAGACTCTCCTCTGGTATGTTTAAAGAGGGATTGATGAATGACCTTTTTACCCACTGGAGTATTCTAATTGGTTCAAATGAACTCCATTTAACTGGTTTAAATTACTTAAGGGTCTGATTTTAGTATTTAGTGTCTTTAGATGCCTTCATTAATAGCTGCTATAGAAATACATATTGGCTTTCAACAAATACTGACTTTCCTGTGCTAACTCATCAACCATCTGAATGTTACCTAATACTGAACAGGGAACTTGTCTGTTGACTGAAGTGTTGCAGTGTGGACAGGTCAGTGAGTCTTTCCTTTAATTTTGGGAACAACTAGATCAGGATCCCAAGAGTTTGGGTGTGAGGGGTGTCCCTCTTAGAATGTAAAATCTAGTACTGCCTTTCATTTTTTAGATGAATATGGGTAAATACTACTGAACAGTTTCCTCTTTACATTCTACTGTCTGCTTGTGCAAAAGTCACTGGTGCTTGAAGACATGGCAGATAACCAAGACAACACAAGGCTTGGCTGGTGCCTGTGGGGCTGGGCCCATCTCTTGAACCTTGAAAAAGAGTCTGTTTGCTCTTAATGACTCTGTGGGCTAAGTTGGGATGGATTTACTTGTGTTTCTCTGTAGTTAGCAAGACTTGCTCTCTGGTGAAGTAGGGGACATGAGCTTTCTTTGACTTTAACCTTGCAGCAGTTCTCTCATTTTGAATGCTTTCTTAATTGCCCTCTGTTTTCTGTTTGTTTATTTTAAAGCTCTCCCTTCTTTCCTCCACATTCACTTCTGGATAAGTGTGCTAAAATGAGGAGTTCTGTGCTGCAGTCTCCTCTCTTCAAGGCTAATACCTAATTGCCACTAGTGACACACAAAGACAGTGTGTGAGAGTGAGGAATTGCACAGAAGTATTGTAGAACTGCTGTTAAATACAAGCCAGTAAAGCCTTTCTGTCAGAAATTACTTTTTCAAAGACTGAATCTGGTGTGCTCTCCACAGACCTCTCTGCTACTGTCTAACAAGTGTACCACTCAGCTACATTTTTTATATCCAGAGGTACTGCAGGCTTTTTAAGTGGTTTTTTGTTATTATTTTTTTCGTTGTACTTGCATAATAATATTGGCATTGCCAATTAGCTGTATTATTGCAGTATATCTCCCTTGTGGATATTTATGTTTAAGCTTAAATCACCTGTAACCCATTACCTAGTGAGACTGAGGTCCTTTTGTATTAAATAGGGGTGCTTACAAATGAAAAGTCAGTTTAATTTCTTTACAAAATATTCTTTAACTTTCATATACCTTCCCTATGTGAACAAGCCATTAGGTAAATCTGTCATATTCCAGTTGTATTTCAAAAGTGACATCCGTAGGGTTACAACCATAATTCAAGTGGAAATACATGAAAGAATAGAATATTTATTATACAATTAAATTTCAGTATTTTCTTGGCTTTTGTCTGTCTTTACCTACCATGTTAATGTGAAGCTGAATCTAGAGCTGAAAGAAACCCATAAGTATTGCTTAACTGGGATTTCTCTGGGTGATGTGACCTGGAGATTACGTTGAGACAAAGACATTTTGCTTGATGAAAGTATTCTGCATTACACAAGAATGTTTTTCTGCAGGGATGTGGGTTACTCTAAATTACTGCTGCTGTTCATGGAAAAAAGAATTTTTTTTTTCACTGTCATCTATTTCATCTCCCTGAGTCTTTAGCACTAAAATAGTTAATGCTGAATTTCTTGGCATCTGTGAGAATTCATAGCTGATGGATCATTCCAATGACTTTGGAAGAACTATAGCATTGCTATTTTACTCTCCCTGGCTATGTCCTTCTTGGGATTTCAAGCATGCCTTGACAAGTTTATATTCTGTACTTGCTTTCATTAGTGTCATTGAGGCTTCAGTGTAGCTGGTGAAGTTGCACATGGGCATTCAGTTTAAGTTCAGTGTTTAAAAAAAAAAAGGAAAATACTTCAAAAGCTTTCTAGGAAAAGCACTTTCCCCCCTATCTGGAGAGATTTCTGAAACCAATTCTCTTTTCAGGTTATGTGACTATTCACTTACTATACTTCTACTTTTAAAGGTAAATTGAAACAAAATTATCAATTATTCACATTACTTAGAAAAATCTGCTGTCAATAGAAGGATATACTGTATATGATGGTGCTAATTCATATGACAATAAGGAACAATGTAACCAATAAATAAATGCATTCAGCATGAGGACTTCAGAAAAAAATCACCATTGATCAATGAAATAAGAAAACCCAGAGGAACAACAAAAAAGCAAAAACCAATCCCAAAAATAAACCAAAAAAACTAACAAAATCAGACCTAGTATTTTCTGTGTGGCAAAGACAGGACAAAACTAAACAATTCTAAAAAATCTAAGGGATAACTACATCTGATTGATATCTTCCCCATGAAGTAGAATATGTGCTGTTCCCATATTTTAGAAGTATTTTTTTTTCATTTTCTGATCACATTGTGCCCCAGGGTTGTTGATATTCCCTTGCAACGATGTATAAAAATGTGTATGCAGTATACTATGCTTATACCTGATTATCTTATAATTACATGAGACTCTAGTGGGAACTAACCTGCTTTCTTCAAGGCCTGTAGTGATTTATTTTTGTTTCTTGGTTCATTCCAATTTCATGTGGATCTTGGAATATATTGAGCTATTCACTTTCTCTGTTCCTTAGATGACTCTTGTTGAAGATGCTCATGGAATAAACATGTTATAGGACCTGTTTATGTGAATGGAAACACCCTTACTCCAGTCACTAATTTCGGTAGGACCTGCCTCAAGGGGACAAATCTGATTCTGCAGTTGAGCACTGAGTGGGATGTTCCTTACAGAATATTTTAAGTTAAAAGGGACCAATATACAGGACCATGAGAACATTTGAGGGTTGGATGGGGATGTAGTTACATCCTCTAGTTGCCTTTCTGTACATCAGAGAGAGTGAAGGTGTCTCCCCAAAGCACAACACACTTGACTGTATGTTCTGTGCAATGTCATACAGGCCCAGTCCCCCTCTCTGCCCCTCCTATGGTGTTGTCTTGAGAAGGCAGAAAAAACCCTAAAAGTACCTCCTAAGATTTGCCTTCATATCTCTTAGTAGAAATAGTCTCCTCTATGATTCCCTGGTGACAGTAGGAGATGGGAATTTTCTACTCCACAGACAACAGTAGCCAAAGGAAGCTGAGCAGATAGGTATGCAAAATATTCCAGTCTGGCAATTCAGTTTCATTCTACTTATTCTTCACTAAAATGCAGGTTTACACTACACTACCTACTCCTTAGATGGAGCTCAGTTTGGAAAGGCTGGATTCAAGTTCATAAATATGGCAACTTAAAAATATACTTTTAAAATTATTTCGTTGTAAATTTCTGTAAGCATTGCATTTCCATTCAATTTGATTTGTGAGATCATTCTTTCTGGCTGTTGCTAGGACAACAAAAGCAGTTTTGTACTTCAGTACAAACAGTACATTGTATCTGTTAGCCTTCAGAAATACTGCTAAAATAATCAATATCAAATATATTGAATATGTTAGATTTTTAAATTACATTTACAGTGGAAACCAATTTTATTTTCAGTGTATTTTAGCATCTGTATGGCTCTGTATTGATTTTTATTTCAACTATCGTGTTCTGGTATCTGGCTTGACCATTATATTGTTATTCCCTCTGGAAATCCAGCTTTTCTGTGTAAGAGGAGTCATGCTAAACAGACATGACTAATGACTAAGGAGAACAGTTACTATTTCACTGCATTTGAAAATCCAAAAGATTTCTATTGTGGCTGTTTAATCCCTCTCTGAGATGTGTTTTGAATAAAATTATTCTAGTCGTGCAAAAATGGCCGCAAGAGAATCTGCAAGAGACCAAGAGCTTACCGTGGCATACCTTGGAAACAAAGTTTTTACTGATCTCACCAGGAATTTGAGATCACCCAGCATCCTACTGGATGGGAGGGAATTACAGAGGGGTTCACTTGAGAACTTGAACTCCTTCGGATTCAATAAATAATTAAGAAAGGTCTTTAAACCATACTGCTGGTATCTGTACCCAGGTACTTTACAAACTCCTTAAATTCACGTACTGCTCAGGTTAGGCAGCCTGAGCAGTAATTCTGTGTTTGCAGTATTATTGTATCATAACCATCATAATCTCATCATGGTTGAGTTAACAGCTAGACTGAGTGGCAGGTGGTAGTTTTATGTCCCTTAATTGTATCTTAGTTCTAGGATTTAAAGGGAATTGACAGTTACATACAACAATGCTAGTCCATGTGAAAACAAAATAAACTCCATACTTCATTTTTACTTTTTCAGGATGGTAAATAACCATGTTACTTTTGCACATCTTGGACATAGAATGCTACTGTACTATAGGCAGGGTTGTTATTCTGCTGCTCTCATAGCTGAATACAATATGTATAGATCATGGTTCAGATATAGAGAAAACTTTAAACATGTGCTTAAAACTATAACATACATTTAGGTATATGAACATGCACAAAACATTAAATCAAGCACCTCCTAATTGCTAGAGGCCCAACCAACCAATTCCTAAGCTCTCCAAGAGAGTTTCCAGCCTGAAAGTTTTCCAGATGAATGGCAGAGTATAATCTACTCATTATTAAAAACATGTGGGGCTAGAGGAATCAAAAATCTTTCACTGTAGACATTGAATTTCACATGTGTTCCACCATCCATACATGATATAGTACACTGCTGCATGTATTTGGTGAGCAGTTAATAACAATATTTTAATTTTTGATTTGTGCATTATTTGATCACAACACAATGTAAAATTGTTTGGACTCTTTTAGTTTGTTTATTCATAGTTGTGGGTTTTTTTTTTTTTTTTTGGAGGGGGAGGGAGGGTTAGTTTTGGTTTGTTTTTTTTTTTTAAATCCATGAAGTAGTAAACAGAAGTTTTATAGTTTGGGGTTCTCTCAGTCAGGTGTTGAGAGATGCTGATTACCCTAAACTTTCACTGGCTGCAGTGGGAATTGTCTCAGTGCATATCAGGATCAAGCCATGAAATCATTATGTAAAATACTTTAATTGAAAGTGTTGTCTTGGCTTCTCAAAGGAACCTAAATGCTATTAAAATTCAGGGGAATGTGGGCATCTAGCTTCTTTTCACTCTGTTGAAAATCTTAGCCAATATTCTCTAAATAAATTAGAATTTTACTTGTTTATGACCAAAATAATAATTTTTCCATTTCTCGGTGGTTACATAATAGTAATTTCTCTGCTTTTGTGTGCTGGTGTGCCCAGGCCAATAATAGATTCTTTGATGCAGCTGTCTTGAATTCCATTTACTGTGTTTTTGGCTGTAGCTTCAGTTCTTTGTAGAAACAATGTAAGGAACCTATTTTAACTTTTTATTCTGATAATATAAATTATTTTTGTAGATAAGAAACACCTTTTTGTTTGCACATAGTTTGGCCTTTGTTTTAATCCCTAATTTTTCCAGTAAGACTGAAGAAGACAAGGAAGCCTGATTTAATCTGATATTTTTTTTTCTGGTGTTGTATTGTCACCTAACAGAAGAACTACTGAGAACATTGTGTTCTGTTGTTTAGCTAAAAAAACTCATCAAACAAAAAACCCCTCTCAGGTTCCTAGAAGCTCATAATGACTCCTAAGGATCCTGGTGGAAAACAACCAGATAGATTTTTAGGAAGATATCCAGTGGGATTTTATTTTTCTGGAGACTTCAAGTCTGCAGTGTGTGTGTGAAATGTGTTTAAAATAGTCTCATAACTGTGTTTGCTTCATCACTGATGAAACCTGGGTGTTTATTCATGACAGACTTGCACAGGCTGAAATAAGGACTCCATGTATGAGTAAATGTAACTTTGTATTACAGTGCTGGTTAATTTAAACATAAATCTAAACATGAATTGTTCTTTTTTCTATTGAATGAAATTTCTTCCCCTACAGTATTGCAATTTATTGCTATTTCAATCTTATTGAACCTTTTGAGCTATTTTCAAGTTTTGAAGCCAGGTGAAATTCATGAAGCTTTTTTCTTTGCATAGTTATTACTTTGTATTACTTGTACAGTCAGTTCATTTTTTCTCTGTTCTTGTTAAGAAAAGACATGTGTGAGTATCATCTCTATATAGAACTGGATTGGCACGAGGGAGAAGAAATTAGATTCTCCCGCTGATCTATTTTTCCCATATTCTCTCTGTTTTCCATTCTGCTTGCTCTCAACTGCATTTTACTTCCTGATCCTTCATTTGAGTTTATATTTTCTTGCTTTCTGTTCTTCTTTAAAAATTTTTGAATTCAAGAAGAGTTTCTGAATCTGCAGTTTGAGTGGGTTTGAAATCACTCATGTCTAGTGCATTGTATGGGGATTCTGGAACATGCAAATACTGTGTCAGATGCTGAAACCACTTTGACTACTAAATACAGGAGCCACTATAATGTGGATTCTGGTGGCAACAAGTGGAACTAAGGCACGACAATAATCCAGCCACCTTATTTATTTCATACCTACAGTCTGAGTGGCTTGATGAAGTAGAACAGTTTCAAATACTTTGACAGCTCTGACTGTAGGCATTAAAATAATCTAACATTGTCCTATAATTAGATGTGCTGTTTATTTCATGGAGAGCACAGGAAAGGTGGCTGTGATGTTGTTTGATTCAGCATTTAATTTGGTGCAAAGGGTAAAGTCTTCAACTAGCATAAAACAAGTTTGTTCTTTCAAGTTTTTACCAGAGTCAGGAAAGGAACCAAAAATAACGTGATCATTAACATTCCTACTGTGGAGGAGGTGGTGTAAATCAGCATGACTCTGCAGCTGCTTTCATGGAATCAACTTCCACAATTTTTTATGGCAGCAGGTCTAAAATAAAGAATGTATTGGAAGAAACCTTATCAAGCCAGATGACAATCTAACTATGACTGTTGAGAAAGGGGGGCTTTCTAGCTAAGTTTAATATATGTATGTCTATGCATGAGTTTTGTTTTGGGTTTGATTTTTTTTTTTTTTTTTTTTGTTTTCTTTAAAGGTGTGTCCTGTAAAATATTTATAGTGGCCCTTGGGACAATGGTAGCTATACTTTGTTACAGTTAGAACATTTCTTCTGGCTCTGCATTATGGAGCATAAAAAGATTTGTAACAATGGGTGGCGTTATTTGGGCATTTCTTGTGAAATCATTTGAGCTGGTCTTCCATTGATAGAGTCAAATCTGGCATGAAATGAAATCCAATTCAAGAACCTCATGAATAGCAAGAGAAGGTCTGGCCACTAAAGTCCTCGCAATTACTTTGTGGTCTTTATAGGATGGGTGTCCTGAAAACCAAAGTGACAAATCTGTCTATGTTTGAGTGGTCATCTATGCCTCAGTAAGCAGACTTTAAAGACAGGTTCTAAAAGCCAGAGGCACTCAGATATACTCCATTAGAAAACCATTCCATTTCCCTTCATGGTTGGAAGATTTAGTATCTTAGGGGCTTTTGCTCCCCAGTCAATAGTGGTGTTTGATAAAGGGGAGGGAGAAGAAAAAAAGAAGGGTGGAAAAAAAAGTGACTTGGATTCCTAGTACAAAGACTCGGTATGTAATATATTTAACTGTCAAGAACATTTTCTTGTGAGTAATGTGCAAGCTCTCAAGTAAGAGAACTGAAGTTGTAAAGAGTTCTCATGGTGAGTGTTGTAAGAGATGCATCCATGACAGGAGGTGTTGGCAGGGCTTCCAAACTACATTTTCCTTAAATTTGTGTGAATATTGGATTTTATAATATTTATATAAATATTTGATTTTTATGCTGCTTTTAATTTTGTTTCCTGGATTTTTGAAACACAACATCAGAAGAACCCATTCATTCCAAGACCTGAACAAAATGTAATGTTTCTGTGGACAGATCTAGGGTCCCACATAAATCTGGGGACCACTAGATGAAGTATGGGAGTAAAAGGAGTGAGGATCCCCACACCGTATTGTCACAAAATCCCCAAGATCCATCCCTTAGTGCAGTGGCTAAATTCAATCCCCTTTTCTCCCTATCTTGTGTTTATTCTCAAAATACAGAAAATAAAAATACCGAAGTCCTCTCGCCTTTCTTTTTACTGTGAGACTTGAATTTAGCAGATAAAATATCACATAACAAACAAACTTCATCCTACTATATGTGTTTTCTCCAAAAGCTGGGCTGGGCACACTGCAAATGTTTTCTTCTTTAATCCTCTGTATAACCACATCTCTTTCCAGACCTCTGTGTGTGTAACTGCGAGCCTGTAGGCGGCTGCTTCAGAATATCCTCTTTGGTAATGCAGCAATATAAATGCTTCTAATACCTCAGATAAATGCATCACTCCAAATTTTCATATCTCAAAAAGAGCCTTGTATTCTGTATGTGGACACTCATTGGTGAACTCTGACATTCGATCTTGTGTTCTGCACTGTGAATAATGTGAACAAAATAGTCTCCAGGTGCTTTACCTGGCTCTTGCTCAGATTCAGTCTGTGGAACCGTGTTTCAGTCTTGATGCAAACTGCATTATAAACACTCTTTGCTTCTGCTGACAGCAGAGAAACCACTCTGGGATAAACACTGGCATTAGTGCAAAATGTCTCTAAAGAATTGCAAGTATTTCATCAAAAGATTTATCTTTTGGTTTCTGTGGTTGTTTAAGGCTGTGCAATGACCCATAGGCAGAAGCTGTGTGATGGATAGTCCATCAGTATTTCATATCACCCCAGCAGCCACCCTCTAGAAAGAGAGACTGAAATTAAAAGGTTAATATTTGTTAAAAGCTGACACTTTTGTATTCTCAAGGTTCCAGTTCCTAAGGGAGAGGGAAAAAATGGATTTACAGGATATATTTTAGAGTTGTGACTTGGAAAGCATATTTTATTTACTTTGTTTGCTTTCTGAAAAATCTCAGTCCAGGAGTGAGTTGGTGTTGCTCTAAGCCAACCAAGTTCCATTGAAGTCAAGGAGATATTTTAGCTTTTCAGCTGTAAGTCTATTCCTTCCGTTCTTACCAAGTTAATGACTAGGTTAGATGGGCTGGTAAATAATTGCAAGGGAGGTGAAAACACAGTTTGCATTTGCATTTCAGTCGTGCCTGCATTAATGTGTTAAATTATTGCTGTTGGCCCTACAACTATACCTGTCTAGGATCTTATATAAGCAATAAAATTGCCTGAGAGGAACTGAAACCAGAAAGTGGGTCTCTACCTAGATAATCTCTCCACTTGGACACTTGAAGTCCTCCTGAAGAACTGAGTCCTCACACTTTCTAACCAGTTAAACAGGGTCCTTCTGCAACACAGAAAAACACATTTCCTGCCAGATTAATTCTATTGAAATCAATGAAATACTAGCAGCAGAATAATTTGCTGTATTTTAAAATTATGCCTTGTATTCCAGACCCCTTTTTAATTTGATATAGTAAAAAGGGTAAGATAATTCCTTCAGCTGATTTAAACATGAGTCTGCTATTGCTTCTGGTTGTTAATTCCTTGGTAGCTTTTGTTCAGCCTAATATAATTATTCTTTTCACTCTATTGATACTTAATACTTATTAACAACTGCCTTTTAAAATATAGACATGCATCTTGATCAGATTTGTAAATCAAAGCTCATAATGGCATCATTATAGCAGTACCAAGTTTAGAATCACACCCTATGTGTGTCAGTAATGTTCCATTAGAGACCAGAACTTGTAAGGAGTATTTTTCAGTGGTAACTGGTATCACTCAGTGGGATTAAATTTCAAGAATTCTTATCTTGGACTTTGGATAGAATGATGCTTCATAAAAATATCCTTCATTATTATGCTGCTTCTTAAGACTGCTTGACATTGTTTAGAATTCCCAAATAAACATGTTTCCGGTTTTCAGTATTGGCAAATTTTTTGCAGTATTGCACTGATTTTTTTTTCCTATTATATATAAAGCATAAAAAGCATAAAAATTTAATCTCACTTGACTAATTAAATATTAGTGTTACAAATAGAGAATTATGGGATTATGTTATCTAAAAATATAAGTAATTATAAAGTACACTTATGAAAATAGAAATGGATGAAAAATACTTATTATATACGTCGCTAAATCAGGTGATGTAGCAATGATGGACCGGGTTCTGCAGTCCTTTTCCAAAATCCCTTTTTTTATTGCTCCTTGACTAACCCCACTGATTTCAATAAAAATCACTTGGTAGTTAAGTATGATAGTGTAAAAAGGGTACCAAAATATTTCTCAGTGGGAAGTGGTTACTGCTCTTGGAAGAAATAATTCTATGTTTTGTCAGAGTCTGTATGTATTATTCTTTATTTCTTCCTATTCATATTCTCCTTCTCCCCAATGGAAAGGTCACTGTCTCTCATTTTCATTTGATTCCAGGGAGCTTGAGAGGATTGGCAGTCGTGTTTTGTGGCCAGGAAACACACAACATTTCTAGGGTGCCTCAAAACAAAACACACAATCACATCTATCACACAAGCTGCAGGTGGCATTGTGAACACCAACATTATCATCACAGTACAACTGATAGCAGCCAAAGCTCCCCCTAGAATCATAACTGCTTTTCATCTCAACTGGGCTGTTACTCTCTTAAAATGTATTTTTATCTTAAATTACTTCTTTGTCAGAGGGAAGATAAATGGAGAAAGAAAATGGAAAAAATTTGGCAAAAAATATTGGAACTGAAAGTTACTGGACCTTGACTGTAAAGTCCCATAGTTTTTCAGCATGAGGCTTTCTGTGGGCTCAGGGGGTGCAGAGACTACTCCTGGTCTCTCCAGAGGAGCCAGTTCTCCAGGAACATAAAGCTTTATGTTAACTCTGCTCTGCAGTGACTGTGTCCAAGCTGATGAGGTGAAGATTCACAGTAAACTTTTTCAGTCACTGTGGTTGTGGACAGCATTTCATTGTTCTGGAATATTCAGCAGCAGGAGAGGAGTGGAACAAGACAACCAACCAGCCCCAAATATTTTAAGATTCAGCTATGGTGCTTCTTTCCTACCAAAGAAAAAAACCAAGCCAAACAACCAAAAAGTGGTTCTGAGGATGCTTATTAGCATTTTCTTTTCCCATCACTCCAGTCTATAGCTTTTATCATCTTCCCACAGTGATTTTGTAGCTAAAATAAGACTTTCAGAAATGGCTTCTAATTTTTTGGCATCTTGATTTATATGGTCATGATGAAATTCATGTTTTCACTTCTTTAACACCATTTCCATACTCTTATCTACTCTGTAAAATAAGAACATCATCTGTCATGTGAGTTTCAGTAACCTGAGTGAAAAGAAGATCCACTGTCCATAGCAATTTAATAGTAACTCATGGGTCTTAGAGTAAAATGCCTGGAAAGGGTTAAAGGCTGTCTGTTTGTTACCTGGTAATGATTTTAGACGGATGATACATCCTTTTTTTATTTTATTTGGCTAAGAAAACCAAATATAGTGGAATGAAACAGATAGGCCTTACTGCCCTTTTTGGAAGGGAAAGATTTGATCCAGTGTTTAAAGTTCTCTGTTACACTAATGATTTATTTGCCAAGGGAAGGGCATAAAGTGGATTGGGACACGACCTGGGCTGCTTTCTGGACAGGTGGGATAACCCCAACATGCACCTACTCCAGTTCAGACTTTGCTGGGACAGCTGAAATCTTAGTAGATAATATAGGATAATCCCAGAGTGTGAACCTCACCAGAGGTGGTACAGCAGTGATAATAATGAGACAGTCCCCAGAAAATATAATTAAAAAATAGGACGTATTTTGGATTGTAGAAGATTTAAGAGTAAAGAGGTCACAGAGAGTGGAAGATTGTTCCTGAGAGAAAAGAGAAGAATGTAGATTTTACTTCATAATGTTCTCTGAATTTAAACTCAGGCATAGAGTCCTGTAAAGTCCAGTGGGAATAATTTGCTTCTTTGCACTTATCTGATATTTTTCTTTCAATTTTTTTTTAATTCCTTTCAGAGAGATTGCACAACCAACTTATGTCTCTCTACATCTGTGTGACATTGGTTTTCTTCCTTAATGAATTGCATGGGATTTCTAGCTGATTCATTCCTGTACTACTGTTGTCCCTAGGTTTCTTCTTGAAATTTTGCAAGGGAAAGGCACAATCCACAGCTTGATTACAACTGGGGTTAATGCTAGAGACCTGTCACACGTTTTTTAATTAGGAGCAAACACAAATTCCAGGATAAAATACTGTCATATCTTACCATAGGTCTTTAGGGGGTCAAAAGTTCCGTGCTTTGCCAGAGATGAGCACTGTTATGTTAACATTGATTAAAGCACTGATGATAATACTTTTCCTGTTATGGTATATGTCATAGTCTTTCTTCTGACAAGATGATGCATTTAGTTGCTGGCTGCAGAGCTTAGTGAGATAATTACCTTACTGGCTATTATGGAGAATAACTGATTTCTACCATAGGGATGTATATGTGTGTACATGGAGCACTATAAATCTGCTTATTAGTACAGAGAAAGAAACAGTTATTGTGTGTGCCCATATACATATATGTGGAAAAGAGAGGTAGATTGATTCTTGCATCAGAAAACATTTAGCTATTGACAGAGGCATGTTGCTTTTTCACCAACTGACCTACATGAAAGAAACCAGCACCTAAGGGTACAAAAACAGGCATGAGGGTGAAAATGAAGATGTCTAACTGGGGAGATATGTAACAGAGGATATGGTACCTACTAAAAACTGGGAGTAATCCTTGAGACATGCTCTGAGAGCTTATGAAATACAGTGGGATAATTTTGTTAAAACACTTAACATATGTGAATGTTTGTTTTTACACCTGGAAAGACTAGATAGTTTTAAAATCTTTGATATATGATATTTTTTTTAATCTGTGTGTGATTCTAGGTTAAACTAAGAGCTGTTGATTCTAGTACTAGTTTTAACTTGGAATTTGTACTTTTTAGAGGGTTTACTCTGGTTAAGGGACTGTGCACACAAATGTTTCCTCATTTTTTTCGTCTATATCAAATCAAGGATATTGTCTCTCCCTATATCTTTTATTTGGTTGTCTTATTCTCAAAGTACCTTGCCTGTCAGAAAAAGAAAGTACAGCAAGATGTACATGGTGGTAGGTTCCAGGCAAGACAAAGTCTTCTGGTGGTTCCCCTTACCACATATTATCTTCCATTCTTAACCCCAGGTCAGTTCCCACCATGGAGAGGTGCTGCTGTGCGTGTCCTCTTCATCAGTGCAGCACCTGAGCTCCAGAAGATCCCTGAGACATGGCCAGATGGAAGGGAGAAGGGATGTGACCCTCACCCTCAAAACCAGATCAAAGTCTTGCTTGGGTCTAGAACAGATGGAAGTGCTGTCTGAAGGGCAGTGACCCTTGGAACACCACACAGATGTGAAGACAGATAGGAGGTTGAGTGGTAATTCTTCCTAGTAATTCCATGCTGGATTTTTATGGAGCCAAGTCCATTGGTTGAGCACTTATTTAGGGGGTTTGGAGAATTGGCAGGTTACTACAGACCTTCAGTGTCAGAGAACCTCCAAAGCAATTAGTGTAAAGCACATCTGTCTCAATTATCTCCTGAGATCATGTGGTATCACACGGGCATATGGGAGAGAAATAATTCTTTCAGGCTTCATACAGAACATAAGTAGTATTAAGAAAGGACGTTCCTCTGACCTAAGAAGGAAATTCTTCTGTAGATGATGTGAGAGGTTATGCTCATAGGTACTGCTTGCAGCATGGCAATTACAGATGCTTAGGAGCTAATTTATTGAAACTAGTGGAAAAGGGGTCACTTCATTAATCTTATAATGAAAAAATAATTTCAGGGAAGAACTGATAAAATTTTCAAATCACGTTTTTATATTTTACTTAATAAAAAAATAGTTATACTTTTGAGACCATGAGGGTACAGTGAGAGCCAGCTCCTCCTGTGGGACCAGGAGCTGTGGAGACCCCTGGGCTATGACCCATGACCTGTCCTGCTGCCCCAGCAAAGGATCAGGGAAGGTTGGGGGGGTAAGGAGCAACCCCCAACCCAGACATCAAGCACCTCCATGGGAATGGCATAGGGTCAGGTCAGGATGTTGGCTCACAAATGAGGGGTCAGGATCAGGTCCAAGGAGGGTAAGTAGGGTCAGACACAGCCTCAGGTGAGGCAGGTCATGGCTAGGTAATGCAGAAAATGATACCATATATGTCATGCTTACAATGATTTGTAATATTTTTAACCACTCTAAAAGCTACTCAAGTAGCTTGATAACATCCCATCAGATCTATGTTGTTTGTATCTTTCCTTTACTACAACTTTTTCCTGCTGGTACACTGTGTATTTAATAACATGTCATTGATAAATATATTTGATCTACTGCTCTTGTATTTTCTTTTTGCTACTCCAACTTGCTGGTGGTAGCATCAAGTGAGGAAAAACTGTCTCATTGCTTACTGGCCCTCTTCAGCTCACACATAAGTGCAGTAAAGGAAGGTTCATTACAATTCTGCAGGTTTCTGGAGGTGAGAGGCAGTACAGTTTATAGATTGATCACAGTTTCAGGTGTACTGTTTCAGTGATCAATACCAAAACATGTTTCTGGAGGCAGGAATTTGCTGTGCATTGAAACCAAACATTCTTCACTAGGTCTTCTGATCTCCAGTAAGAGTTTAGAAAGATATGTACCTTAGAATTATTGCTGAAATGGTCATAACAGTGCTAAGAGGAAAAAAATGACAGTATCAGGGCATGCATCAGTTGTCAGATACATTTTTCAAATGGGGATTAAAGGCTCAGAAGCAGTTCAAGTTTCAGGAATCTGCTTAGTTTATTATCAACATATTCATAAAACACTTTTTTGTTGATAGCTCTGTGGGGGAAAGGGTTTGGAGGCAAATTCCCCTTTCTTTAGACACGATTTGTTGTTAAAGGCTCATATGAATTATTTTGATCCATGAAAAGCTATGCTGTTTATCACACACACACATGTGGAAGACTTTGGAAAAAAGATTGTACAGTGGTTGTGAAACTTGCTTCCTGTGAAAAAAGGAAAGAAAATTCATGTTTCTGTGTCTGCTACCCTGAGTCCACACAGTGATTCATCTAGTTACTCTCAGACCACTAGAGACAGTGCTCTATTAGAACCTGTATCTTATCATGGTATTTACAGTTGCCCTTTGCTCACAGATTCTTTCATGGTAGATCGTTGTATCCTGAAGTAGAAAGGGATGAGATCCCTTTTGTTTAGCAGTTACTTTCAATAGCTGTGGGGCTGAGTGATGGTGTTTAGTAATCCAATGGAATGTAGCAGCATGTCTTTATTCTGCTCCCATAGAGCCCTCAAACAACTTCCTGCAAAGAGCTGACTATGGATAGGAGGAAAGACTAATTTTAGTGTTGCAATTTGAATTAAGCTATCAGATAAAACTTTTTTTCACAAGGCATTATTAATTTTTTTTTACCTTTGCTACTCACTATCCAAATCAAATCCATT
Source organism: Manacus candei (assembly GCF_025592945.1). Lineage (NCBI taxonomy): Eukaryota > Metazoa > Chordata > Aves > Passeriformes > Pipridae > Manacus > Manacus candei. Next base: position 5,008,560 of record NW_026138113.1, on the reverse strand, counting down.
CTGTTTCCAGTTTTCATTCCACAGTAGGTACAAATAGATTTACGTGCTTCAGACACATCTTGGTATATCAGCCTGAATCTTTGCTTTCCTTAAGAACACAACAATTTATAATTAGGCTTGATTTATGTGTGCTAATGAGTTACATGGGTCTGACACCTAAGGGAGACCCAGTAAAATGAGATACAGAGTGGGTAAGCCATAGAAGTTACCTGTTGGCGTTTGTTTTCCCCACTTAATGTGATGTTCTTTCACGCTAATTTGTAGGCTGATATTAGACTTTTAGCCATTTCTTGCCTAAATCAAGATTCTTGGCTGACATGTAGATCCCTTCAGGCTATAATAGTAAGAAATTTCATGCAGGTGTGTGATTATTCAGCTCATCTAAAGTGCTCTATAAAACTCACTATCTGTTGCAAATTAAAAGTGGGGAATTTAAATTTTTTTTTCATGGTACTAGAGTGAAAAGATGCTTTTTGTTCTGCCTCCTATGAAGAGCACTACTGAATAACAGTATATAATAACATAGGCAAAGTATATTCTGAGATTTTATTTCTTCTGCCCATCCTTATTATTTACAATAGGACTTGGGCATATTTCTGCAGGTTTTGTTTCTCTGTCTTCTCAGCTCAGCCCTGAGGGTAGTTTGAGTTGGCCTTCCTGGATACTGTGGACTAGATCAGGTTATGGCCCTTGCTAGGAGCAGTGGGAATATTCTTCACACAGCAAATGCATGAAGATTAAATGAAAGCAGCCTAATCCCAACTACTACTTACTTGACTAGTAGGTGAACTACTCCCCTGTTAGAGACAAGGCTATCTCATAGTTTCACTTTTTTTTCTTTTTTTTTTTTTTTAAATGCATGTATGTGTTCATACACTGGGGAAAATCAGAAAATTTAGAGAAGGGTTTAAGACTGAGTCTATGGCGGTGCTACCTTGCTTCCTTGAACAAGGAAAAATAAATTGTTCCCTATCTATCATTACACTGACAATAACAGTTATTTCCTATGTTTTCAAAGGAAATTTCTGGTTCTTTTGATTAGTGCAGGCATGTGTTTCATATTTACCCTGGATTTCATATATCACATTTCTAAAGTATCTTGAAAGACTATTAAGTGGCTTAGAATCAGCAGGTTTTGTGAGTCTGGTGAAAAACATATTTTCATGTTTTATTTATTGTAGAGTGACTGGTGTAGCCACAGAACTGATGAATACAATTTTTTGTAAATGAACTGTATAATGCATTAGTGTTTGTGAACCTTCATTGAATGACTGCATTAAACAGCTTGCCTTAAAACTTATGGGATCACAGCAGTTATTTTAGTTCTATGTACTCTATACTGAATTAACAATTATGAAGCTGCAGATTTTGTTTTTACTTATCACTGAGACACTATTTAAATTTAGAAATTAAATTATTCTTTGGGTAACTTAGTTCATGTTGTAATTTATACATAACCACTAGAAACCAACATCTCTAAATGATCCTGAATCCATAATCCAAAATATATTACAGCAGGAGATTGTCAGTCTTCAGTTGCTCACTTGATTGCATAGGACTTTGACAAGCAGATGTTACTAGGGAGACATTAACATCTTAGGTGTTCTTTTAATAAAACTTATTTATGCGTAAATATTCTTCTCTTCATTTCTGAAATATAATCTTCTTAAAGAAAATTTAAAGTTGTTTTTTTTTCTTATGTTCCCATTATCTGTTTTTGTACAAAAGTGGGTTGTATTTATTATTGCTGTTATGCAGGATTTGAAGCAAATCTCTGCATGGTGGTAATACATTCTTCTTTGATCAGATAAATTCTTTTTAGGCTTTATCATAACATATCCACAGTGAAGTCAGGTTCTTTTGCAAATTAAAATACTATGAAAGGGTTTTGACAGTTACAGAAGTGAATGCTATCTACACTTAGTAACTAGGACACACAAACCATTTGCTGTCCAGATAATCTTACAGTATTACTTCATTACAAAATGTCACATCAGAAATAGCATTTTAGTTTTTTGCATGCTGCCTATTTCCTTTATAGAGCAAAAATCTTTGCCTTTTCCCAACTTTCTTCATAATGAGAGATTTGGCATAGAGAACACTGTATTTGTGCTGTGGTCTGATTCTCTTAACTTGCTATGTTCCAGATAATTTTAACAAGTGTGATAGTGTGTAACAGTTAAGGAATGTGGCTGTACAATGCTTTCAATCCAATTGCTGAGTTCCCAGTGATAATATGAGCTCTATGTGTGGACTGAAAACCATATTTCAATTCGCACCTGCTATTAGGGTCTCTGCTAATACACAGTTTCCTCAGATGAATGAGAAGTGATTTTTCTAGTGGCACTCTTCTTGCTTTGCTACAGAGATGATGTTGGGGCAGGTTTAACATCCATTTTTAGAATCTTAGTACTCTACATCTTAATTTTATTCTTCAACTTGTATAGTGTTCTTACTGAAATTATTACTTCTGTCCAAACTCAAAATATATTTAATATTACTTGAAATTTATGAAGGCTAAATATCTACCTGGGACTTGATTTCAAAACTTAATGCACATTTTTCCTTAGTAGTTTTATGATGTATGATCAGATACCTACATTCTACACTGATGCTGAAAACAGACTTCTGCAACACATCCTACCCATGTATTGTCAAATATTTCCATGTCCAGAGATCTGCAAAGCTCACAGTAATTGAGTGCAGGATTTAACAGAGACTGTAAATGTGTGGGTAATGGGGGGGGGGGGGGGGGGGGGAGAAAATGCTCCCTAGACAGGGAAGGGAAGGTGGGCATCTTGTTATTTGCTTGCATGGATGAGATTGCACCCGCAGTGTTCCATAAATGCTGTTTAACCTCCACTGCTGTGAGTGGTTCCACAGGAGCAACAGCTGTGTCAGGGAACATCCTTCCCATGGCACTGCAGGGCCATGCTGTGGACTGGGAGGCATGAAACTGGCACTGACCACAGTGAAGAGAATGAAATGGGTCTTCTCTTGTGCTGGTACCTGTCAAACTTGTCCCTTCTGTAAAGCTTCAGCACCTGATCTTTGGACCTGTTGTTTTCAGACCCTCTTAGAGGACTGTATCCACTCTGTGGTTGCAGCTATGGTATAGAGGTAGCTTGCTTATTTTATTGCTCTTATTTATAAATAGATAATCTTGTCTGTACTCACTGGTGTGTTCAGAGCCAAACTGTGAAACACTTCCAACGTCATCCCTATTGCCTTGGAATTCTGGGCAGTGACACCACAATATGGGGTTTGGGATTTGACACTAAGTTCTGTTCCCACTGATATATTTGTGTCTCTCTGCCAGTAGTTCATTTCCACAAGCCTTGTTTGGCTCTCAGTGAAGGAAGTGGTTGGTTTGATTAGTTTGTTTGTGGTTTTGATTTTTTTTTTTTATACCATTGTTTCTTAAATTTTAGGTATATACCCTATTTTTTCCCCTACCCTTTTAGCTTTCAGTATTTCAAGAAGCAAGGTTAGAATATCCATGAGGGCACTGCATGACAGTGCTTCCATTCAGGGACCTGACCCATCTGTACTTGTTTCAATATGTATTTTTCTTATGAAAGTCATATGATTTTTTTTTTTTCTGTAGAAGTTAATGTACACAGTAGCCATCTTTGCTGTGGCGTACCATCACCAATTTGAGACATGAATTTGAATTCAGAGCTCTCATTGCTTTTAGAGAGGTGTACTGTGCCTGTCCCTACCATCTGCTAGAATCCAATAGTAGTTGAAATGACAGATTTACCTTAAAACATTATCAAACCTGGAATCCAGTGGGTTTGGTTTTTTCCCCTGAGCCTTTTCACTTAATGTCAGAGTCCTCTAACAAAAGCTACACTTTCAAAGCTGTAGTAAAGAATAATGTCAAACCAAAGTAATTATTGTTCAAACATTTTCCATATTCCACACTGTATGATCTTTGTTCATATTCATATGACGTTTCTGTTTTCATTGGACTAGGTACAATGAGTTTAATACTTTTTTTATTAAATTCTATTTCTAATAACTAGAAAGAATTCCATTCTTCTCTCTGTAGTACATGCTTTAGCATATTGCTCACCTTCAGTTTTGCAGAAGAAATGCAGGGTGAATACTTACTGTTCAAATGAACAGGAAATATAAGGTCCTTCTTTAATATGATGCATGAAATGATGTCCTGAATAAGGAGAGTCTGAATATTAAGAAGTCAGTGGCATCCTGTGTCATTTTACAGTTGCAGAGTCAGTCAGTAAGTTGTCTGTGAGCCTTTATCATGGTGACATGCACAGGAGCAAACCTCAGATGTAACTGGAAGGGATCTGTGGTACACACAAACTTCTGGAGGATAGTTACTGCATTCTGGATTCTTAAATATGATGGTAGATGAGTGTCTGTCTTGCATTGTAGTCATTCTGACACTTGCTCTTGGGAATCTTGTACAACTGCATAATCACTACACACTGATCATGGTGCTCATTATAGTAAATGCAAATGCTGATATGAAGTGTAGTGGCCTTAGAAATATCTCACATCAGTGAATATCCCTGTGGTTACAGGTTTCACTATAGAACATAAGTCCAAAAAGTAACAAGATGCATAAATTGCTTGCTTGAGTTTTGGTAATAAGAAAAAAAAATAGTAGGATTAACAACAAGTCAGGAGTTCATGAATTAGAAGACATCAACCTACCTGCAGAGAAACTGAGTATTTGCATAGTTAATGCATTTCATTTGCTTTTTGCCAATATATTAAATTATTTCAAGTACCTGTTCAGGAAGCCAGCTGGAAACGATGTTAGCTTAATTAAAGGTTCCTTCTGATTTAAGGGAAACCACTTTTTTCTTTTTCTTTTTTTTTTTTCTAAAATGTGATCCATATTGGCAGGTGTTTCTGTCTGCATTGGAGACAAACAGTGTTACAACTGAATGAGGTGCAAAAGACAGTTGATTTGAATATCTAACTGATTTTTAAATTGATAATATTTAAGAAATGTGTCAGTTCCTGCTAATGCAGGAAATAACTGGTTTAGACATGTATTTTTTTCTGAAGTATTATTGTAAGTACATGCTAGACTGTGCTTCTTAACTGTGTATTCTGATTTTGCTTTAGTGTAGTCTTGAGAAAAATTTCCCAACTATATGCAGGTTCCTTTTTCAAAGGCATTATTTTTTGTGTTTTTCAATTCCTAGAGGCCACCACCTCTACAACACTGAGGTGTTATGTGGACACAGGCAGGGAGAGCATCTGCAGCTCCCCAGTGCTTCCAGAGCCAATGGGCAAAGCAGCAAAGGCAGCAGTGGATTTCACATATGAAGGAATTGAGACAAAGCAATTGCTAAGCAATTGTCAGTCTATGGCACTACCAAAACCTGAAAAAGCCCACACTTCTTCCTCATTTTTGTCTAATACAATGTCTAAATATATCTATGAGCTTCAGATCCCTGAGTTCTCACTGTTATGCTGTAGTACAAACAGCTCTTTCCAAATTACAAACACTAAAGTCTTTCCTCATCCTTTTATTTTTCTAGGCTGGATGATTCAAGTCTCAAAGATTTTCTCATGATAAAGACTTTTTCAACCCTTAAACATACCTTGTATACTTTTGGGCATAGTTTCAATTTTGTTTTAAAAGAGCTTTTAGCATCTGTATTTTAAAAGAAAAAAATTTGAATACTTAAACATTTATTGTGTTTTTTTGGAGAAGGATTTTCTGAGTTGCTTGTGTTTGTTTTTTTTGAAACAAAACTGTGCCACAACCATTTAGTCCAGAGAAAATAATATAGTGAAACAATAATTGCACAGCCCTGGATGAAATCCTGGCTCAGTTAAAGTCAATGAAAAGCTCTCACAGATGGCAAAGAGACCTAAATTCTACCCATTGGTTTCATTGCCACTGGAAAATTCATGCCGAAGGACATGACATATCCCCCATGTGCTGACTGGCTTCTCCAGCAGTAAGGAAAGTAGAATGAGAATGTATGGGCTTAATTTGCTTTCCAAGAGTTGCTTTCCCAGGGAGTTGGGATCATAAATACATTCTTGATATTTAAGCTAAAATCAGAAGAAAGTGTAGATTTTTCAATTAATTACTCAGAAATTTATGCTTACCAACATTATTTACAGAAACTTGTATTGCTCAGGTGGACTAAAACTGAAAAGTTGCCCATATGTACATACATATGCTCTACACAGGCATATAGATCCTACACTTCTATTCTACCAGCTTTATTTACCAAAATTTATATAGCTCAGGTGGCCTAAGATGAAACTGCTAAGTCACACATTATGTCTATTAAGACATTCCTTTTAGATACATATAGACCCTTCAAAGTAACATTTGTAAATTACAATTTTTCTTTCCTTTGAATATCTAAATTCTGTTTGAATTCCACCCAGATAAAATATTTCTTGTCAGATCAGTTAAACAAATTCGAGTTTCATTATTGACTTTAAGCACATGATGTATCTCCTAGGAAGAGTAATAACCCAGCACAGATCCTCATGAATGTCCTACTCAATGCAGTTTTGTGTCCTGTACTACATATTAAATACTCTCTTTCCTATATCTAAAATATGCCTAATTGTTATTAGATAAGGAACATAAAACTGACTGAAGCACTTCAAATCACTTGTCCACAGCAGGAAAATCCTACTTCCAGCTATGTTTGACTAATAATATAAGTTGATAATCTAGTAATAAATGCATGATTTGTGGGGAAAAAATTATGAACTTTGAGTTAATGGTGCAATTTCAGACTATTTAAAAAATGTTTTCAGCTTCATTTGGAATTATAATTGACCCACTGATGAAGCAAGATCATCACACTATGCAAGTTGCTGGAGCTTCATTGACATCAAAAGGCAGATTTAGACAGGACACAAATCCAGCTTGTAGACTCTAAAAATATGAAATAAAAGTCACTGCCAGACCAAATAATTTCAAAATTGAAAATAAAGGACTGCTCAAAGTAATGCCAACCATCTGGAGGAGAGGCTGCATAGAAAGAAAAAATACCTCTGTCCAAGTTATCAACTTTTCCAAAGCTTGTAACAAAAACATGAACATTGGCAGTAGTTCAAACAAGAAGGCTGTGAAATGAACTGATAACTAGTCAAGGCCAGACACACCATGGCAATGAAATTCAGTAAGATACTGCTACCAGTAATAAATGGACAGAGTTGTAGGCAGATGGTCAAGACAGTGGGAAGAAAAGAGACTGGCAGAGGTATCTGAGTGATAAAGCAAGTAGTTATAAGTAATATCAGTCTTTTTGTTTAGAGTAGTCACTACTGACTTGGTGAGTTTTGTTTGTGGATTAACTGCAGCTGTGAAACCATTTAGGGATGTTCACTGGGGAAAAAAAATAAAAATAAAAGCAGCTTTGTTCTTGACTCTTTTCTTCAGGCTGTTTTCCAATTCATGCATGTTTAGAACATCAGAAGTGATCACCTGCTCCATGAGATGGGTCATAATTTGATTAAGTACCAGGTTAGATTTTTGTCCATCTCCTCAAGCTCTTTAACAGAATTTCTCTTTTTTGCTTTAGAGCAGTCCTGCAGGGCATGTTGTTCCCAGAGAATTCACCATGTTACCATCAACTGATTCAATATTCAAGTGTTCAGTGCTGTCTGGTGCAGGAAATGATTTGGTGCAGATGATTTGGTGATCTGCAGTCTCTGATCAGTGATGCATTTGGCAGCAAGCCCCTTGGAAAGGTTCTCTGTCCCACTTCCTAGTTTCTTCTGTAAAGCTTTAACTAAGTCTTGCAAGGACTTAATCACTTTGCTTTCTTCTTGTTGGTTCATGGGCAGTGACTAAAGCAGCCTCCAGTACTACACAGGCAGATGCTTTTCCTATTCAGGTCTTGATTTTTGTGTCAGTGTGTATGTGGGAGAGAGTGTGTTGATAACTATATGCTCTGCTTTGAAGCAAATATGGCCATACTGATTGTTTTAGCATTACTTGCAATTTCTGTAGTAGAACTTAATGCCATGGCCTACAGAAAATTATCCCTGCCTGCAGCACTCCAAAGCTGCTCCTGCAGTCAGTGCAAATCCTGTAATGGCTTTGTTGCAGCACAGGCAGAAGGCATTCAGTGTTGCTTTTGGTATACTAAGTGCATGACAGTACTCAGCCCCTGTTAATTGGAAAAATATTACTTGGCTTAGCCATGTGATGTCTTTCACAGCCTATAAGCAATGTTTCTTCTTCAAGAGATGTTTCTGAAATGTGAAGAAGCTCAAACATTGACAGAAAATACGATGAGTCAGTCATGACAGTTACTCATAAATGATGTGACCTAACTCCAAAGTAAAATTCTGTATAAAATTTTCTGTCTGAAATAATAACTCTAAAAGTGACATTTGCCCTTTAGATATACAGATACAAATAAAGGGTAAATTAATCATAGTGAATGAGTCATTTCAAAGATTACAAGCTTCCACAGTATTGTTATTATGAAAGTTTTGTTCCCTGAAGATGCTCTACACCTGATAAGGTTTTAGAAATTTAATTGAAAAAGTTTAATAAAGAATTAAAGTTATCATGTGCCCTTTTGCTGAAATACAAATGAACTAAGATATTCTTTGTAAAAGAAGCTGAGGTGAATAGCATGTTAGTATTCCTTTGAATACCGTATCAACTTCTTGCTATTGTTAATAAAATTATGGTTGGTTTACTGGGTGGAATGATGTTAAAATAAATAGCTTCTGTGCAGATATTACAAATATTTCAATATCACTGTTTCACAGTGTTGAGATAATAGGAAAGCAGATACACTTAAAGGTCGTTGTTTATGTTGCAGTTATATATCTTACAGTGCCTGAATGATGTTTTTAAAAGAGTATTCTGAATACTTATAACTTGCAGGATTGATATTCTTTCAGATGCTGACAAACATACATCTAGCTAGATAATAGAAATTATTCTTTTTTTATGTTTGTTCATATAAATACAACATACAGTGTATTCAGCTGTGACTCATGAATAAATCTTGAAGATGCATGAGGAATCAGAGCATTCAAATCTGATTTTCAACTGAAGGGAAAAAAAGTTTGAATTTAATTTCTTTAGTCCATTGGGAAGAGGTGATTTCATTTAACCCCTTCTCTGTTGAAAATACTTGCCCAAGCTATCAGTCTAAAGAACTTTTGGTGAGACTGTCAAAGGCACCCAAGAGAATTAGCATTTAAGTCCATGTTCTTCCATGTCTCAAAGACATAGTTTTACAAGAGTGGGCACAGACATAATCAGCTAATGGACATATCTATATTATGTCTTAATATTAGGATAGTATTTTTAATCATTTTAAGTCTCTCTAGGTTGTGTAGTCTTTCAATAAAAGAAGGGAAAATAATCCTGTATCACCAGCAGATTGTTCCAGTTTTGAAAAAAATACTCCCTCATGACCTGAAATGGGAAGTCAGCTAAACCAAGGCATTGTAAGATCACAAAGTGAAGTGTAGGAGGATGGTCTGGATATTTCAGGATACTTTTAGAGCTGTTCAATCTTCTTAATTTACTGGGATTTGTTACCAGCCTTAGCCTTTTCTAATGTATGTTAATTTATAGGTGTCTTTCTCAAGGTGTAGGAGAGGCGATAAAAAAATTCACAAATTTATATTACTTGTAATGGAGTAATTTTGTAATTCATATATTTTCAGATGAGGAAATTATAAGAGACCAGAAAATGTGATGATCTAAGTTTTCAGTTAGTTATTTTCTTTAAAGTAGTTCTAAAATTCTTGCAAGCATTTTGACAACTGAGTCATCACAGGGTTATGTGTGAGCAATATATGTATAAATTACAGTAGTGTACATCTAAATGTGACATTCGTATGCCTAGATATGGCTCAGAAGTCTGTGCCTGCTTATTTATAATGAATACATGTTCAGGCAGTAAAGATTAGAAACTAATTATACACATGCTGTCAGTACTAATATTTGTACTTATTCTGATTTACAGTACACCAAATAATAAACCTGACTAAAATTCTAAAAAGTTATATGTACAGCTATTAATATGCTCTTTTTATAGTACCTTATTCATTTTAAAAAGCGTATTAAATGAGTTTTAATGTTGGTAAAGCAGATGAAAGGCATGTAAAGCTAAGATAAAAACCAGTGAATACTATTATTTAGCAATAATATAGATTGCTTTTACACTCTTTTGTTTGAGCCCATTGTGATATTATGTATTTCAAGAGATGAAAAGAAGTCTAGCTACAATTAATTACTATGAATTGAAAGCATCAATTAGGAAGTATCCAGTCCTTGGTAATGGAAATCAGTGATGGGAAAGTAGTGACAAGAGGTTTGAGTATTAGTTTTCCTTTGATTTCAGCCTCTCATCATGGTAGAAGAGGAGTATATGCTGTAATGTGTCACACAGAGCTTTAGCTCTGCAGTTTCAGACTGATGACTCGATGTCAGCACAGTGCTCAAAGGGGATCCACTTGGAATATATCTACATGCAGCTCATCCTACATGACATCCTGCTCTCGCCAGGACAGATGTGCAGAGCAGGGACTGTGCTGCCCTGGCTTCTGCCAATACTGGCAGTGAGATGTCCAGTTTGGGCACACTCATTTCTTTGCATTTCACCTTCAAATTGTGGCACTTGCACTGTTTAAGTCAGTCAGCGTTGGGCAAACCAACAAGTATAAAAGGAAGTGACAGTCTGGGGGAGTGGAGCAGCTTCCCAAACTGAGGTCATCAGTGATGCCACGTGAAAAGCAGGGTGGGCATTACCATTACCTCCCAGAACAGCCCTCTGCACCCTTTGTGTCTGAGATGCAGTAGGGAGGGAACTGGCTCTTCAGACCAAGGATATTTTCATCTATCACAAGAGTGCTATCTCACAGTCCAGCCCACTCCTGAGGAATTTAAAGTACCTTCAGAAAGCATCTCAGAGATCCTGACGGAAGCTCCCAGTAGTAAATTTCCTAGGGCAGAATGCTCAACAAAGAGAATGAGAAAATAAATTTATCATTTCAATATCCATTAGTGGCTATCTGTAGTGCTGTACACACATTAATAATAAAAAATGTTAGGCTTATAAAATAAGGCATCTGCACATTTCTGAAATATATTCATTCTGTTATCAGTACCTAAACTTTATGATATACCATCATTTAATTTCCTGAGTATGCTGTTCCTTAGCTGGAGCACATAAAATACATCTGCCATTAACAGGAAATAAATATGTGCCATTTTGGCATTAAGATTCATGTCCCAAAATGATATCAGATATTTTTTAATTTTTTTAACTGATACCTTCAGTAAACCAGAATGCTTGAGGACTTGGATGATCAGATAACTGTTAGAAGCACATGGAATGAAAATGCTTTTCCTTTCAGTGTCTCACCACCATCTGCTACATTCTTTAGAGTGGCATTATTTCTACAGTCTATTAATAGGTGCTACACACCATCTTGAGCTGTTTCTAAATAATTAGCTCCAAAAGTCATATTCTTGGCTATATATTTGATACTTTTTTTTACCTCCCCAGACTGAAAATGTTCTATTTTTTTTTTCTGATATTTTCTTACCTATATAGTGGTGCTTCAAGTTACTGTGTTGGAGTTACTTAAAAATTGAAACCAAAACAAAAAAAAACCCAAAACCAAGTCTCCAACAGAACAAACAAATAACCCTCCTATTGTATGAGAGTCATATAGCTTTTAAATGATGATGAGTTTTCCTGGTTTTTATTCAAATTATTTGATTATGCGTGATTAACATGTTACCACTGTGAAATATGTTTACTCTTCCAGTAGTTTACTTTTCTGTATCAAAAAAGTGCCTACGTACCAACGATGATTCCATTAGGAGTTCCTAATGGTATTTCCTTAAAATTTCCACTTTACATATATAGATATGCATGCACTTTGCAATGCCTTGCAGAAGGCATTATTCAGGATGTAAAAATAGAATAAAATAAGGTTTTGTTTGTTGGTTTTGTTTTTTTTTAAATAGACAGTTAAGAAGAAAAGATCTTTGGAACTCTTGTTCAAGGTACTGAACAATGTCTTTTTACGCTTCATATTTTGTGCCCTTTTCCTGAATTATTTAGTGGCTTAGTCATGTGGGAGATTGTTTCATTGCAGAGGAGGCAGTTCTCCATGAGACAGATTAGAAGAAATTTTATTTATTTTTTAAAACTCTGTATCTGATTGTGTCTATTGAAAATGTGTCTCAAATTGTATACATGAATTTATTTTCTGTTCTTCAAAGATTGATTTTATTAAGCTAGACAATAATATTGTAGATTATAAACATTTTATAAATGTTTATATAGTATTCTGCTGTAAAATACAGGTAGATTCGAAGGTGCACGGTAGACCTTTGTGAAATAAGTCCTAAATGTGTAGGACTCTTTATTTTTAAGTCATTAGTGGCCACAAAATCTGAATACTCTAATGCATCTTTGAAATGATTCTATCGCTGTTAGGGTTTAATAATTTATAGTCTTTACTACCCTTGTCTAATAAATAAAAGTATTATCACGATTATTAAAAAATAATTAACTAGAAATTCACAATAGAAAAACTGGCATAAATTAACCAGTAAAAGACCATTTTCTTTTCTTACAGGAGTGTTATTTTTAATCATCTTTGTGCATTACTGTCAGTGCGCCCATTGACATCAAGTATTGCACTCCATAGTAATGATCTGAGTCCTCTATTACTCATAAAAAAAAAAAAAATCAGTGTCCAAGCTGTTGAAACAATTATCCCACTACAGAAGCTTCCTATGTTCCCAGAGAATCTTTTAAGAGATGGTTGTTAGGAAAGCAAACAAAGACAGTTTCACATGCTCATGGAACACCATAGAACTGGCAGGGATATTAACAGCTCAGCATGATTCATTTGTCCTTCTTGAGTGCTCCAAATCCATCACTCCACATGACAAAATTCACATTTTTATTGGATTTCTGCTTCTTGGAGAAAAGCTACATTTCCATTTTTAATAGATTTTCAGCTTTCAGAATAAGACTTAAATTTTTTGTTATTGCAAATCTTCTAGCAATTCTGCACAAGCAATGTAAAGCTTATTAGTTTATTTTTGTAACAGTCTGTATATGCACATGAATGCAGGTTGCTGAGCAAAAGGAAAGAGGTCTAATTAACCAGACAGTTAATTGCTAGGACAACACCAATCTTTTGTTTGGAGTAATAACATTTACATAATACAGCAGTTCCAATTTTTGATCTGAAAGAAATAGTGCAGGCTCTTATTAAATGGTGGAGCTGGAGGGGCCCATCCTAAGCTCATTCTCATCAAGGTAAATAGGAGCTTTGTAAATAGTTGAGTAAAATATGAATCAGATACGAGCACTTATGGTAACTATTGGGATGTATTTACCAGGTAGACAGAGGTCTGTTGCTAAAGCAGTCCAAAGCAGGCTACACTAATAAATATGTAGTTTTGACAGTGTAATAGAATTTTCTGTTTCTTTGACTATTTCCAAACAGAGATTGTTAGTCTTTGAACCCACAGGTAGCACAATTAAAACAGTGAAATCAATAGTTTAGACCTGTTTTGATCCAGTAGAACTCAGCATTGAAGAATGCCTACACAACCCAAGAGGTGCTTGCCAATTTGGCTTCTGTTTTGTCTGGAAGGTGATGGAGGAGAGAAACACATTGAGCTATCTGAAATGAGGTGTGTGGTGTAGGGTCCTTCCATAATCAATATAGAGTGTGGGGTGCATTGCTAAAGCAAACGTGCCACCATGAGGAAGAAGTGGAAGAGAAATGCACTTACAGGTTATACCTGCTTTGGACAGGACAAATTGCATTATTTTTTTTTTCCATCTCTTGTCTCTAGAGATTGTTAAAAGAGTCTGGACAACTAATCAAGATCAGTTACGTAGATTGTTGGTCCTTAGAGTAAACTGAGGTCATCCATTTGGGGTTGTTAATGACACCCAGCAAGCAGCCTGAGCTGGAATGGAGTTTGGTGGAGCTGTAATTCCCCCAGTTGTCTTCCTCCTGTTGTGCTTATCATGAGGATCACTCAGACAGTAACTGTTCACTTCTGCTGGGCTGGACTCTGCTGGTCTTTTTTCCACAAGTAAGGATGAGGAAAAACTTACATTTAGGAGCTAGATTATTGAATGGGTTGGGTACCTATGCTCCTAAGGATGGTATTAGATTATGTTTTCAATTTCAAAGTAAGAATTGCTCTTTTGTCTCTCTCTCCCGCTATTTTAGTAAGAACAACATCCAAATGCTGGTGTTCCATATAAGTTCACTTCATGAAATCTCTGGTCTTCAGCCTCTCCCTTTTGTGGTTTTGGTTTTTATCCATTTTGACCAGATCTTAGCCTGAACCTGAAATTTTGATTCTGATCCCAGATCCCATAGCCTCCAGTGAGGTTGGTTCAGGTAGTCTAGTTTGCATCCTTCCCTAATAGGAGTTGCATATTATTTCTATTCATGTATTGCTTCTCACCATTGGGTAGCCTTTATGCAAATTCTGGTGGGCATACCAGCCAGCTGAAGCTGCTCATGCTAAACATGCTGTTGTCCCTGTTTTACAAGACACTCTTGACTCTAAGCAGGTTTGATTCCATATATTTCTAACCTCATTTACATCTCAATAGTATCACCCCCCATGTGTTTGCACGTTTCTGCTGTTGAGGCTTGTCATCTGAACACTACCTTTTATCCCAGCCCAGCCTTTTACATAGGAATACTTGTTGTCATCTTGTGATCTCCTGAGCATTAATATTCTGCAGGGCACTATGGGGGTTGTGCTTCGCTGAGCACGTTTTCACCTGAAAGCAGTTTTTTAATATAAACATTTGCTTAATATTCTGTACATTTAGAGTATTTTATCTGCATCAGTGCTTTACTGGAAGTAATTTAAATTCAATGGGAACTGATTATGCATAAAGAACCAACCTCTTTCATAGTAGTTTTAATAATATACATATAGATTATAAAATGTATATGCCCAATTGGAAGAACATTTTGTGTGGATAAATCCATGTCCAAGCATTTCGTCTGTTTCTATATGAACACTGGATTGTGTATTTAAGGAACTCTTCTGCATAACATTGTGATGTGCAGCTTTTTAAAGTTTAATTATGAGGCATCTGTTGCATAATAATTCTTTTTATTGTAATAGTAAGCTATTAAAATAAATAGTGTCTCACAGAGGAACTATTTAGCTTTTTGCAACTGGAATAAACAAGCAGTTTGGAGAGAGACATAACCCTTGCACAGTCTTAGAATTGTTTTATTGTGGTGGCAGTCTGATCTCACAAGTCTTTTGGAGCACACTTACCCTTGCTGGTTTTGGATTGGTGCAGTGTATAAGAAAGTGTTGTGGATGGCACATCTGAATTGCTTTTGCTTCATGGGACTTGTCCATGACCACTGTAAGCTGTTCATCTGTTTTTCCTCCATCCAACCTAGATTAGATGCAGCTCTTAGGATAGAATGACTTAAACTCTGAAAAGAGTTTTTGGTTCCTGTTGACTACAGATATATCCTGTGTAATTAAACTGGGCACCTAAATAATCTACAGGGCTGAAATTAAGCAACACAAAACACAAATTGATACTTTTCCTACCTTGTGTGGTCCTGAGCTGCTAAACGTGGACTGCTATCTGATACTCAATAAATAGACTCATCTTCAGATGGGATGAGGCCTCCAGAACCTCTAAATTACGGGTTTTATTTTTGATTCATGTAGCTTTTGAGAATAATGTAAAGTTAATACAGGTTTTGGTAACTAAATGTAAGTATTTGAAGTTTGAAATTTGAGATTCTCTTTGTCTTAGTTTCCATGCCTGTGAAGTAGAGTTAATAAATACTTAAATACTTTAGACAGAGGTGTATTATTAATGTTCATTTATAATTAATGTTTACACAGTTTTTGAAGATTTAAAGTGGCATACAACTGTTAAATATCACAATCATGGCAACTCTACTAATGAAAAAGGATTACTTGAATATTAGAAAAAACTATTTTTATGCTTTCATTGTGTGGTTTCATCACTGCAAATTTTAAGGAGCTTGTTTTAATGCTGTCCCAGCTGTTTAATGTGTTAAATTATGGTGGTTGATTTCACAGCATTTTGAGCATGTCTTTATTTAGAAACAAACTGGTGTCCTACTCATAACTGATATAAAACTTGTAAGATGTGTCTGTGTTGTGCATTGTGGAGGTACATATCTGGTACTGACAACCCTATGATAAATTATGGCACCATGTGCTAAATCACAGAGCTGTTGCAGAACATTATTTTGCAATTCACTTTCACTGTGACTGTATCTTTGGAAGCTTAATCTCCAAGTAACCTCTAAAAATGGTCAGTCTCAACAATTCTTTCATATTCTCAAAGCATGAAATCTCTTCCTGAAGGTAGAAGTGAAGGAAAGTCGGTGCTTGTTTCGGTGACCATGACAGTGACAAAGACCATGCCCCCTACTTGCCACTGTTTCTTTTTGTGGCAGTAGATGTTGCAGACCAATAATGGGCTTCTGCAGAGCTAATAAAGTAGGTGTTCAGCTTAAACTGTATTTAAATTTTGCTCTTCAACTTTTTCTAGGACTCTTTTTAGAATACTGTTGGTTAGCTCTTATATCTGGCACATTCTCAAAGCTGGCAAAGTGCGTTAATGTATTTTCTTC
Organism: Manacus candei; assembly: GCF_025592945.1. Lineage (NCBI taxonomy): Eukaryota > Metazoa > Chordata > Aves > Passeriformes > Pipridae > Manacus > Manacus candei. Next base: position 4,991,916 of record NW_026138113.1, on the reverse strand, counting down.
CATTTTACCTTGTAACTATTTTATAATTTTATTGAACACATATTCTGATTCTAGGTAGACCTGTTTTATAGTAGTGTTGATAAGAAGTTCTGAAGTTCTTAAATTCTAATAACTTTGAAGGAATCTTTAAAAATACTGAGCTGTATTCCTTAGACTGTGGGCTGTGTTCAATCTGGTTTCAGGTAACCCGAGGGGTTGGCAGGGATATCAGAGTAATGGTGTTCAAAACTCAGCACACAGTGTACATCACAGAAAAAGGAAGTTTTATGATGACTTATTAAACTCCAGGGTTTGGCACTGTGTTCTCATTTGCTGTACAACTCTGGTTAGCAAATAAAAACCCATTATATGTTCATAAGCATTACAAATTTCATGTTAAATGACTTGCAGAGGTATGGGATATGTCAGTATTTCAAACAGGTCAAAATAGTGTTTCAGTAAGGCTTGAATGAGCCACTGTCACTTTATTCTGTCACTTCCTACTGGTCAGTAACTGCCTTGTTTTTCAGTTTACCTATCCTTCAGTATGACTTGTATTTCAATAAGTAGGACTTAAAAATGTATTAATGCACCCAACTTTAAAAAAAAAGGTCAAATTTGTTATCCATTGAAGGGGACCTGCTATGGGTCTTTATATCTTAGTGTTAGTCCAAGCTCTTGAGGATACTATTTTTTCTTTCCTTTTCCTCCTTCTTTTTTAAAGGAAACGAGTTGACTGATAGTTGTATGTTTTGATCAGGTTAGATATATTGCTTTAAAAAATACATTCGGTTTGGTTTTGGCATTCTTTTTTCTTTGGCATATAGTTATCTTGTCGTAAATAATTGCCTTATTGTCTTATCTAGAGAAAAACAGTTCAGCTGTGGTGCACAGTCGAAAAGTTTATGTTCTGTCCAGATGAACACTGAAGGTGCTTTTCTACACAGTTACCAGAGAACCTGTGGTGAGGACAAGGGCAGCACATGGTGTGTCTTGCACCACTACTAGCTCTTGGTGCGTTGCTGAAATGAGAGGATCATGCCAAAAAAGCACTTTTAATTCTACATTTAAGTTTAAAAACAAGGCAAATTCCAGGCTCTGTTCTTAAAGTTCAACTTTGAGTTCAAAGCTCTGGACATTCTGCAGATTCATTTGTATCTGTTTTCTTCATGCTGAGTTCAAGAGACTTTCTTCTCTTCTAAACGTGAAGGCAGAGGATGAATTGAAAATCTATTTGCATGAGTCTAATCCGGAATCATATTAGAAATTTGGGGATTTTGCTCACCAATTTCATATATACCCTTTATGTATCAAAAGAGATCTTTCTTATTTATTTTCTGTCTGAGCCAATCCTGACATACAGTACTGAGTAGACTGAAAGCTGTAGTTAGAGTTATTATGTAAATAGTGACAAATAACAGCAAAAATATGAAACTGCTCATCTCTGGGGAAAAAAACTAAACCCAAACCCCAAATTTCTCGAGAACCTCTGATTATCTACTTTTTGCTGTTATTTCTACTGTAACCATTAACTATTTTTGTTTCAAATTATAGTACTGGCTAAAAATGAATTTAATGTTAGTCTTTATTGCACTTGGGAAAAGGGATATAATATTAAAAAATATGAGAAAACACCACACAAAATGTAAATAAAATAAACATTTTATGCTGCAGCAAAGGACAAATGTGATTTTGCAAATGAATGACACTCATTTTTCTGCCTGTTACATCATCCCACACAGTTCAGATATGACCACACAAATAGTTATTTTCTGATAAAAAAAATATATGTAGGCAGAGCTATGCCAGGATTAGCACAATCACTTATGAGAATCCATAGGGTGAGTCCTGGATAGAAAGTTTTTATCTAAAGCTTTCTTTAATCAGGATTGTATATATTTGCTGTGGTCTGGTGGAAAGGGAACAACCTGTAGCTTCTGGCTTTGCTGGTGATGATGTGCTGGCAGGCAGTTCACACAATAAGTGGAGGTTGCTCTGGTCCTGTATCCATATTCTGTCACGTTTATCTCTCAGGCTGCAGAACATTTGATGGATCTACACATGCTACAGTATTGATTACACAAACTATTGCAACTCACCAGTGTGTAGGAGAATGCTATTTATTGAGGCTATTGGCCTTCTTGCACTGACTACTTGTTTTGCTAATTAATTTGCATAGCTTCTGTCAATATTTCCATGAGAATTGCAAAGCTAATTATTGCATTTCACCAGGATTAAATGTAGGGTCTGTTTCTTATAAAGTATCTCGTCTGGTTTACGGGAAGAATTCAGTTCACTATAATCCAATTGTCTTCTCAAAGTGATGGCTTAACAGTTTTTGAATGTCCACAGTGGTGTATATCAGGTCTAACTACTACTTAATGTAGGCAGTTGATATAATTTGGTGACCTAAATAATTATTTGTGTAGTGTTGCCAGAAAATATCTTTGAACTAAGGACCACTTGATGGACTAACCTTTCTATTTAGGTCAAAGACACAGCTTTCTGTAGAGAAAATATTTATCTCTTTCCTTTTCACTCTGAGAGACAGCTAGTTGGAAGTGACTATTTTTCTAAAAGGAATGCAATTCAGCTTCATTCTCAAGGCTGAAATTCACTTTTCATGACAAGAAACAAATTCCATTCTCAGTGTGAATCCAGAGTATTATTACTGAAGACACACATAATGACCAAAAAAGGTTGTTTTGAGAGAAGCAAAACCTGGTCATCAAACATTAGGTAACATGTAGGTGCATACCTGTATTTTGTGAATAATATTTCCATGTATGAGCTGGAAATTCATGGATGGACAATGCCAAATAGCTCATTATTCATGTGTATGTACACATGAACTAGCTTGACCTCCAAACACAGTTGTTTGCTCAAAGTTAATGTGTGTTCCCAGCTGCTTGTGACCTGATTACTGAGCCCACAAACATAATATACTTATGGACTGTCATGTCTAGAGAAAACTTTCGTGTCGTTCTGATAGTAAAAATTTCTTCCTTTTCAACAGGGAAACAATGATAGTTTAATTCAATTTCAGCTTTGGTTACAGAATAAGCTTTGTACAAGAAGCTGATGAGGTGGGCTTGTTTTTAATAGTGTTTGTTGATTTAAGTTCAATGTAACAAAATGTTGCCTGTTTCTTCTAGTGTTTCTTGGTTTAATGGTTTTGAGTTTGTTGGAAAAAAGCTTACTGTTTTTAAAACCACTAGGTACAACACAACTGAGAATACTGACAGTATTTTAAAGGAGAAGAAGAAGTAAAATATTCATGTGTAGAAACATGAACAGGTTCCAGTGTAATGAGGGAAATTTAGATATTGCAATATACACTCAGAAACTTGAATATTCTTTTATGAAAATGATAGAAAAGCTATGACCACACAAAGGGCTGTTTTTCTCATATTATCTGGAAAAAAGTACTTATTATTACTTAAAATCTTGTGCTTATATATTAAGAATTTGATAAGATGAAATATTAAATCATGAAGGTGTCTTTAAGATTATTATATGTCAACCACAAATAAATTAAGGGATGAATACAAAATTCATTTTAAAAATATACTCTGTTTTCGACAGTCCTAAAATAATCAGATCATATATGCTGTTTTGGTATTTTGGGAACTTCTACAATCAGTTTGTTTAGTAACAGAACAGCAAAGTGACATGGCATTGAAAATAGGAATACATAAAGAATTAACATTTGTGATTTCTGATGGGGTGTACAAGAAAATTAATTAAAAGTATTTTGGGAAAAAAATACGTTTTGCAAGTAAAACAAAGGCTACTTGTACATGTACTTGTACATGCGGCTTTTAAGTGTATCTGTCTTCCATTAAAGTTTAGACAATTGTGCCCCTCCATGTTGCTGGACAGAAAGCTGCCATCTGAATTTTAAGCAAGACTGCAACGTGCTAGTGACTCAGAGGAAAATTGAAAGTTGAAAAATTGTTATGCTGTATTTAGTGCAGATCAGGGCTTGGTAAAAGGATATTGCTTAAAATCAATTAAAGTAAAACCTAGATGCAATTTTACCAGAGTTATTTGGAGAATTAGCTTCTGACCATATGAGGTTGGTAGGGGGAGCAGGGTTTCTTCACCTCAGCTGTTTCTCCCCTGCTGGCAAGAACTGTGGAGCCACAGCAGAGAGGCTGTTCAGGTACAAGAGATTTTTTTTTTTTATGGAATGACCAGTGCACCTGCTGTATTTCAGAGGAAAATGGATGAGGTACAGCAAGCAGTAGATGGTGTTGCCTGCTATTTGGGGGATAGACAAAGCATTGCAGGAATTCAGAGGAGCATCTACAAAACATGGAGAAAGTTCTAAAGATAGAGTTACAGTTAACAGCAGAATTCTGCCAGACTTCATGCTTGTGGCCCTGTATAACCCAGCAAAAGTGCAGACAAGCACCATTAAACATGCAGTAATGTCCCAGTGTCCGAGCTTAAGTTATTCATTTGCTATGGAAATTTCCTGTGTATCTATCAATGTGAGTCAGTCTGGAACCTGCCTGTACTGAAAAACAGAAAACCAGATTGGACAGGAAAGGAAAGACTGAGGTTTTTGAAACAGCTCTCAAGGCTTTGAGTATTTGCAGGCTGTTTATACATTTTTGTCTGGCCTTACTCATGGGGTGGAGGCAAATAGTGCTGCTTTGTTCAGAGCAGTTGCTTCATACGGTTTGGTGATGGGAGTGAAGTCCCATAGTGCTGCTGTTCAGAATTCCACTGGAGGCTGAGAGAAACTAAACCTGGAAAATGAGGCTTTGAGTATAATTTCAGGGGTCCTTTGAAAAACACTGTTAAGACTGCTAGGCTTAAAGGAAGGTCTAACTAAAAAGGATGGAGAACCAAGCAGAATACAGTTAGAATTTGTAGGTTTATGATGTATCACTGAATTATTTATCAAGTATCATCAAAATCATACTAAGGTAAATATATTATCATAATTTATCTGGTATACAAGAAAATATAGGAAGGGAAATTCTATATATAAAATATTTTTTTTTCTAGGCAACTTCTTTATTGGAGTTATTGACATTTCTCTGTGACAAATTCCATTTTTTGCTTGCAAGTAATATTCTATATATAGAATTGAACAGCAACTTCAAAACTCACAGTTCTAAAAACCTGGAGTTTGTAATGAAGTATGTTGTCAGATAAGAAGCATCATCAAGGATTTGCAAAAACGAAAGTAATGGGCTGCTTCTCAATCCTTAGGTTCAAACTGAGATGTAGAAGTTTTGAGTGTGACTCAACTTTGAGAAACTTTATGTTTGTTTCTGTGTGTGGGGGGAAAGCCCCAAACTAAATATGCCAGTGTTTAATGTGTACTCTCAGTGGCTAGAAGAGGGACAGCTGAAAACATAACTGAGTTTATTTATGCCATATCTGTCTCTTACGTGTTGCCCAGGGAGTTCACTGCAAGTAGCAGTCATTACAATTCAAGTCCCTAATATTTTCCTTTGCAAAATGAGAGCCATTTCTATGCTGTTGGTGTTGGATAGCATAAGAGGACCTGTGTGGTGCCAGACTAACATCACTGTAGCCCAATGTCCTTGATGTTAATTTGGGATCAAGGGCATCCTGAAGAAGAGGTGGTCCCTCTTCTGTATGCATCAGCTCTCAATGGGTTTTTGTTTCCAACTGCTCCTCGAGCCTAGGCAGACTTTTGGCCTCTACAGCATGATCCTGTGAGAAGCACTTCCACAACTGAATTGTGGATAACTAGAAGAAATACTTTTTGCTTGCTTTGAGTATATCCTCTAGTAATTTGTTTTGATTCTGTCTCATTGCAGAATAGGAAGAAAGAGAAGAAGCAGTTTTTCATCTTTCCATGCCACGGGATTGTATAGACTTTATCTTTGCTTCCTTTAAAAAATATTATCCGTGTTGCCATTCTCTGTACCTCTTCTAACTTTTTTTTATTTGATTTACATAGAACTTAAGCTGTGGGGATAAAATTGAATTAGACAATGTCAAAAAAACCCTGCTTAAAGATACTGTGTTACGCTTTCTTGCCTGTGCAGGTCTGTCCCATGCTGGGGGGGCTCAGAGAACTTCAGAAAGTTCTCTCTCAAATGGAAATTATTTACTAGACTTAATTTATTGATATCATTAGACTTGCTGGAAATGCTGAAAAAATCAAACCTTGTAAAATACATACCAGAGATATGGAAATAGCTTTTCAATGTGAAGCAAATATGCACTGTTAGGTAATAAAAGAAACAACCTTAAAAGGCAGAATCAAGTGTTGAGTAAGCTTTTGGGACTGTCACTTATTTAATGGAAATAAAAGGAGGAAATAATGCAGTACATTTCCCAACTCTTAGGGGATATGTACTCCTTAAAGTTAGTGTGATATCTGACATTAAATGTATTCCACTTTTGTTGATAGAAAGTACATCAAAATAGTGTTTGTGCTGTGAATAATTCTCATGGTGTCTATAATGATCCAGGAAAGAAAGAAAGTATCATAGAACCACTGAGGTTGTAAGAATCCTCTAAGATCATTGTGTCCAACTGTTAATCCATCACCCCCACTGACTCCCACCTGACTACAACCTCCTTTCAGGTAGCTGTAGAGCAATAAGGTCCATCCTGAGCCTGTTTCTCCAGGATAAACACCTCAGCTCCATCAGCTGCTCCTCATAAGACCTGTGCTCCAGACCCTTCCCCAGCTCTGTTACCCTTCTCTGGACACTTCTGTGAGGTTAACCTTGCCTTTATTCTGAAGTTATCTGAGAAATGTAAAGAGTAATGTAGGATTTATCTGAGAAATTTGAAGGATGTAGAGCACAACACAACCCTACTCTTTCTTTATTTCTGTTAACCTGGACTTGGGGTTTGGGGGAAACCTTGAGCTAGACTTAAACTTTTCCTCCCCTGGAATCCATTGTGGTAGTCTCCAGATCACCACAATAAAAGCTCTTAATGACAGTTTGAAGAATTAGAATTTTTTTGAATGTCTAGAAAAATCAGTCACTTTTTGAATTTGACTCCCTGTGACTTTTATATCATCCCTAAATCTCTGTTTCAAATAGGGATTTGATGAGAGCTGTATTCTGTCTCTGCTTACCTATTCTAGGATGTCTTTCAATCTTGATGATTCTGTGATTCTATGCAATAATGTTAGTGGTGGCATTTGGGGGGCTTATAGAGTAAAAATAGGTGTACAGTTTCAGAAATAATATTTATAATGCGTGAAAGGTCCTTTATTTTCTATTTCTTTTCAAATGTCAAGTTCTGTGTAAAGTGCAGTTTAATTGAAAATATTTTTTAAAGTTGCATTGCATTCCCACTGACCCAAAGGTTTGTGACTGCTGCAAAACTGGAGCCAGATAAACTGCTGCTCTGCACCTTGCAGTGGGAGTTAATAACAGCATAAGTGGGTGTGAAATAGTGTTTGAATAATGTCTTACACCCATTTTACACTGGTACAAATGACTAAGTGAAATAAGGCTGAGAGCAACAGAGAACCAGGCTGTGATTAAAATGTTCAGTAGTTTTACTGTTGTGAGTGACCTTTCCCAACTCCTGTTGTTCCATTTCACTGCTTCAAGGCATATTTTCTATTCATCTTGTTGTGCTTTGTGCAGCTTCTCCTAAACTTTTGACCAGCTGCCAAATGTTTTTTATCCATTGCAGGGCATGAAAATAATTCTGCCGTCCATTAAGATTCTTGCAGTATGGAACCTAGTTTAACTTCTAAAACCTTTAAAAAAAGAAGAGAATAAGTTTGACTGTAAGGTTTTCTGAAATCTAAATGCATTCTCTGGCTTTTGCACTCTTTACATGTGAAGTTGGAAAATCAATATGTAATACAGTATGATTCCTCTGTAAGCTTCATTCTTTACTTGTTTGCATTTTCAGAAGATTCAATACAAGAGGGTTTAATTTTGGCGTTTACCCAAGCAATCATGACTGTCTCTGTTCCTCCAAATCATATAAGCTGCTGTTTCCAACCCAAGACACATGTTTCATATGCTCTCAATGTGTATGAAATAAATCATTCTTATCTGTTTAAAACAAACAGAAGCCCCAAACTTCCACTCTTCACTAAACTGCTAAGGAGGGTTCTTTGAGATCCCGACATGTTTTCACTCTCACTGAGTTCAGTGGTACAGGATGGCAGTACACATGGGGCTCCCCCAGAAGGGCTGTGCGTGTGCTTTAGAACTCTATGGTGCAGGATGATATCCAGAGCTTATCACTAATTCATCTTATATAAAAATGCTAATGTCTATGCAGAGCTGTAATTTACCAACATTATTTCTCCCTTTTGTCCCCTGTGCCTGGAAATTGTAGCTATGGCATTTGTGTTCTGTAGACAATTCCATTACTTACTCTTATTCATTTCCATTTCTTGAATTACCTCGCTGTCTTTTCAAAGGCTGGCAAAAGCTGTTCAGATCCATAATTACATGCATTTGGATTTTCATAATTCAAGAAATGTACCCCCTCATTCTTCATGGTGGGGGTTCTATCCTTCCTTTGCATTTCTTCTAGACAGTTACAGAATGATTTGAGGTGTGATGAAGAATTTGGTAGTTTTGATTCTTGATGCTATTTTGTTTGTTTTCTAAATTCTATACATTTATATATATATGTGTTTGTATCAGTTTCCCTTCGGGAGATTTAATTTCTATGTATTCAAATCCTTGTGAGTCTGGAATCTAGATAAAATTACTAAGATAAAGCTGAAATTTAATAATGTTGTCAATCTTCCTTGTAAGCTCAGGACTTGTACTGACAGCATTTTAGTCTGATTTCATTCTCCTCCTCTAGGTTCATTTTTGATAGAGATGATCCATTTCTGTTAGATTAGTAACAATGAGCTGAAAACTTGCAGTATACCAGGAAGATTGGAACTTAAATATTTCTTCAAAAATGTGAAGATTGTACAAATCTGTCTTCATCAGTTTAATGTATTGACTGATACCTAATATACTGTTCTTCAAAGGTGCATGGGGAATATAGACAAATCGTATTACAAAGTTTTAAGTTCTCTTTAGACAAATCGTATTACAAAGTTTTAAGTTCTCTTTAGCCAAAGTGTCTTGCGTTTATTTACTTTGAAAAATGTTTTGCATGCTAAGATCTGCTGTAAAGCAGCATTTCTTTATTTTTTGGATGAAATCCAGCCATGTGATCCATCTTTCAATGCAGACTCCAGTGCAGGTAACCTCAGCCTCCTTATGTCCTTTGAGTTCCAAAATGTCCAGTCCTGGCTTCTGAATATGACTTTGAATATGAATTTAGCAATTTGATAATTATTTTAATATTCCTGCAATGGTAGCTTTAAAAAAAGTTTCCCAACAAATATAGTCTCACTTCTTTGAAATTAATAACTTTCATGTCCTTTCTACGTCTTAATAGAATCTTCTCATCTCATAATGAGCCATTAGTCTTTTCAAAAATTGTATGCAAATCTATCTTGAAGCGTTTAAAGCCTCAGGAGCCACTAAAAGGCTTTTTCTTTTTAACAAGACCTTTTGTGCACTGTTCTTCCAACTCAAAATATATTAAATGCATCTAGGGTTTTTCCATCATCCAAGAGATACATTTCGCTAGCTTAAGTGCTTTTCTGACTCAGGGCATGGATCTGTGATCTTATAGAGCTAAAGGACATCGGGGGAAGAGCCAGAAAGTCTGAAATAGGCTTTTCTAAGCTGCTGGAAATACCTTGGGAACTCCACGGGACTCTCTCTATTCAGCCCTGACATTACACATTCTTTTAGCCATTTCTGGACATAGTGGGAAAATTTCCTATGACTGTTCTCACTAATGCTTCCTTTGTGCTTGGATGAGAGGGTGCTCATTGTGTTTATGGAAGATGTCTGCTCAAGACTGTAGGAATGGCAAATGCAGGAGTTTATGAGCCTGACTTAAATTAGCAGCAAGCAGGAGATTCTAGTTGGTGCAAAACATTAGGTGAATGTTAGGTCTTGGTTGTCACTGCAGCAGTACTTGGTATCAACATGTCAATCCCTCTTTTCCTGTACAACCTCATTTTCTAAAGAAAATGGAAGTTTGATGCACTTACAAAATTGCAGGCCTGATGGCAAGTGCAAATAAGAAGCAAAATTTCTAAATCTTTGGGTGCATCTAGCTATCTGTTAATGTGGCACCAAAGCCTGCCTTTTTGCCCATTGTTATCTGTGGATAGAAAACTGCTCACAAAAATAGAGGTCAGGTTGTAACCCTTTGAAAATGCATCTCTATATAGCTCCTGATATCTTTAGTTAATATCTTTAACCTAAAATTTGGTGGGCGCACTTTTTGTTATTTAATTTTTTATGACCTTTCTTTGTTTAGATCCTTATTATGTTTAGGAGGATAATATCCAGTAGATTGGGTAAAATTCAAGTAACTTTACAGTAATTAAAATGCAGATTTAGTTCTTCTGGAGTGTAATAGCTTTGAAGCATACCAAGGTCTGCTGAGGGAATCTGTTTTGTTTGTGTATCCTAATAGAACATAATGACTGCTTTCAAGCCATTATAGTCCATCATGTTAGTGACTCCATATGCTGGATATCCTTGTCAAAGATATTTCCTCTGAGAAAATGTACCCTAGAGATGTAGTAGTGTGTGTGTATATATATATATTTCACTTTTAAATCCAGAAGTCATCTCACTTTTTAAATAGCTATCATCTCTTTTATGGAACTTTGAACTTGGGTTGTTTGTTGTTTAAATTTTTGCTGAAAATTCCAGTTTAATGGAAACAAAGCCTTTCACTCATTTGAGAAATAAGTGAAAGCCAGCTAGAGGATAGGTAATGGTGAAGTGAGCTTCCCATAGTTTTCTGCCAGCAGTTTATCTGTCAGCTCTGTGGGACCCTTTTGCAGTCCAATCTGTGTGTCCAGCCCCTGGGAGACCAGCTGAAGTACCCTCTGCGCTGTACTGGGCTTTAAACTATGCCAGTAGCCAATTGCTAACTAGATAACAACTACATGATTTCAACATGGAAAAGTGCCATCTGGTGCCTTTATAGCTTCATCATGCCCTAATGAAGGCACAGTGCTGGCCTTCCTGAGCTTTACTTGTGATTTGGATTACTGATTCAAGGAGCTGTAGAATGGAGGCAGGCTAAAGAGAGAGAGTCAGTCTGAAGGACCAAGAATGTAATTAAGTGTTGAGTTTTTAAAGTAAAAATCAAGGTCTGGGGTTATTTTGTTTGCTCTTTTTTTTCTACTCTCACGAGTTCTGTTTAAAAAAAAAATAAATCTATCAATAGGCTTCAGAGGATGAGTGGGAGAGGTCATGCACAAATTATAAAGAACTAGTTCCTAGAGCATTGTCCCTCTGTGAGTCTGATGCAGTTTATATGCCAGCAGAGAGAGCCTCTGCTTCGGGTCCACAACAAGAGGTACAGGCGTGCAAGTGGGCAAAAGCCCTGGACTCACAAGAACCCATGGACACTCTGCAGATGTGGCTTAGTGATGGGGACAATCTGGATTGCATTTTCAGCTTCTTATAGGCCTCAGCCTTATATGAATAATATCTCCTCTATGATCATACAGTGAGGGAACCATCTCCAGCCACAGGTGCTGCCCTGTGCTGCTCTGTTGTCAATGCCAGCATCGGGCTGTCCATGGGCAGCTGTAATATTGGTCATAAATCAGCAGTTGCATAGTTACAGGCTTAAATATAATACAAGAACATTGCACCTGATAGTCTTTAAGATCATTCCCAGCTCCATATTTAACACAAGCTAGTGATGTCACAATCCTTGATGAAGGAAGAAATGACAGTGACTTTTCCTAGACACCAACGTATAAGAAATAATCAAGCTAAAAAGCTCCTTTTAAGACACTAAGGCCATGTCTGGACTGTAGGGCAGGACAGATTTGGTCTGCTTCCCCATCTGTCAGGGCTGGGGGACAAGGTAAAAGCTCCCCCTTCTACCCCACTGCCTGTTACACTCCAATTGGAAACATTGAGTTGGAAAAGTAGGATTTACCTCATCTGATAGTGGAGTCAGGACATCACCCAAGCCTTAGGTCACATCCCAGGTTCTCATGGTGTGATACTCTAAAAGTCTAAACTGTAATGAGATTATCTTCTTCTGGTGAAGGATATGTGTGGCAGAGTGGAGTGGTCCTGGCCTGGGAATTTCCCTACCGGATTCAGTCCTAAGACTGAGTTGCAATGTCTTGCAGACAGTCTGGGGTTATGATTAAAGTGCTGACAGACCCTTTAACTTCGGCTGTGGGGCTGCTGTAATGCACAGATCCTGTAAATTAGAGATATAAAGTGTGTTTAAGTAAAACCAATATGTGTCTAGATATTCTATTGCTTTTAAAGCCCTTTCTGTCCTGTTAATTTTGCTTTACAGCGTGACAGTGATGAATTGATGTCTACCATTTCCAACTGCCAGGTAGACTGTGTACACATTTATTAAGATTAATTAAAAAGTAACAAATTGTAAAGTAATAACATTAATAGCTAGTGGAAAAAGTGTAGACGTTTTGACAGTCTTTTTGAATTTCATTAAAAGATGGTAGTGACAAAAACCCAAGAGACTATTTCTACTTTACTAAAGAAATAGGTCACAGATTCAATTACAGTCACTGAAGCATGGACTCAATCTATCATGGCAAATTAAGTACATTTTAGCAACCTACTTTCCTTTAAAAATTTTATAGACACTTTCACTGGAAGAAGAAAGACTATAGAAAAAGAAATTGCAAACTGAAGGTGTTTTTTTTTCCTACATTGCTACTGAGTTCTTGGCTTATTTACTATAGGTGTAAGACACAGTAAAAATCATTATGGAATGTCAAGATATGTAATCATCATTTCTCTTCCCATTTTTTGTCTTTAATTAATGATATATCATTTGTTCTTTGACTAGAGAGCAGGGCTCAGATTGAATCCACAGTGCATCAGTTAGAGGCTTTGTTCTCTCATTGAAATCAAAGGACCTATTTACTTAGAAAAATTCACTGCACAACCTTTATACCATTTTGCCACGGACCCGTAGTGTTGAGCTGAAAATGTGTTGTACTCCCAGTTCCAAATAAATAAATAAATGAAGACACATACAGCCTGTGGATATGGTTTAGCTGAGTGCAAATATTGGAATGATGAAGCACTCTTTTGCCCATAGCAGAATTGATTTCATGTTGACAACTGGAATTTATAAAGATCCTCTTTCAACAGAGTAGCAGTGGCCATGTTTGCTGCATTACTACAGCTGCAACAAAACAGCAACATAAGAACTGATGAGAAAGATGTAATTATTTCCTCTTTAAACATAACTCCAGATTCACTGTGCTACTCCTAGGAGATTTGTGCACTTTCATATCTAAGGTATTCAGTCGGCCTCTGGATTGTAGAAGCATGTTAGGATTTTTAATTAAAAAAAAATATAACGTTCCATCATGCAAAGAAATCTGTGTCTGTCGTACAAATTAAACCAAGTGATTTTGGTTTTCAAAGGCAATACTGACTAAATGTGTGATCTTCTCAAAGTACATTTAGGGAGGGACAAGATAGTCTCCATTGCCAGGTACACCTCTTTCCAACAATGCTTTTTACTTACTGCTCAACAAATTTTGCTGATTAAATATTCAGGGCCAGATTGACCGTTGCACTGTTTCACTTTAACACCAGAAACACAAGCAGCAAGTAAGGGTAACACAAAGATAGACCTGGGAATCAGGATTTTGTTGTATTGATTTGCACAAAAACAGAGACCACATGTGTCTCATACCCCTTCACAGTTACAGTCTGACCACAATCATAACCTCAGGAAGGATGCTTCCAATGACAGCCATAACTATATCAGCACAAATTGTGAAAGGCTGAAAAACACCCACTGCTCCATTAGTCATCAGATTCTGCTGTATTGCAGGAACCTCAGCAATCATGGGAATATTAGATGACAAAAAGCAGACCTGCTTTACTCTGTCAACGTTAATATACTTATTTTCTTGTCAAAATTACATTTCCCTTTCAAACGATTCCACTTGATTTCTATATTGAGTACAACATTTAAGTAACTCCTGTCCTGGGTTTTCACATCTGCTTGCTACAATCCATTATCCAGAGAGGAGAAGTGATTTTGGTGCCAGCTAAAGCACTGACAAATGCTTTGCAGAAGATCCAAACCTACGCAAAATTCTTCTTCTTTTGCTAATGTTCTAGACTTGGTACTCAACCCCCTTTTTCATGAAGTGTCTTAATTTATTTTTTATGTAATAAGCATAATATTTGCTTTTTTAGCAGTATTGCAAGAAAATCCTGTTGGGCAATATTAACAATACTTAATAAAATGGAACACATAAATCTTTTAAAATAGAGCAAAATAATAAAATGGCAAAATGTTAGGAAATATGAAAAGCAGGATTAGATGTGAGAATTGCACCTCAGGAAGAGTCTGTGAAGAAGGAAGGAACACGGTTCAAGAAGAGATAGGAAAAGAACTGTTGACTTAATTTGAGTGCAGCGTGGCTGTCCCCTTGTGAGCTGGAGAATAGAAGGTGGCAGTACATCTCCAATAGTGACAAGGGGCACAGTGGGACATAGAAGGGACTGGAGCTTAGTCATTGTGCAGGTGAGGAGAAGTAGAAAATGAGAGCAGAGAGACCACAAGAGAAAATTACTTCATTTACATACCAGAGAGCTGTGCATGAATGAATATTAAAATAGTAATTTGGAAATTCTTACACCCAAAGAGTTATTTATGCATTAAACCTATTCCAAATGGGACCAGAAAGTCTTAACATTTTTTCTAAAAGAGGTATCTTTTAGTACAAAAGGGAAAGTTTTAAAGTTCTTTATTGATTTTATATGCATCTGTCTTTCTGTTGAAATGACTGAACATGAATCACAGAATCACAGAATATTCTGAGTTGAAAAGGACACACAAGGATCATTGAGTCCAGCTCTTCAGTGAGTGGCCTGTATGGAGTTGATCAATTATGTTTGCTTTAAAACAATTCACTAATAAATAAATAAATGCTTACAAAGGTATTTTAGTCTAATCACTGGTGCTTTCTAGTTAAATAGATATTTCTTATCAAGAGTGTAGAGTTCCCTCCAACTTTAATATATTGTTTGTATTTCTGCGACAGAGTGTTATTAACTGTAAATGCAAGAAGACAGAAGCAGGACTGTTTCTGCTTACTGTTATACCATCATATTGGGGGAAGAAGTGGTTCTAGTAAAGCTCAGACCCATTTTATGAGTATCAGGTGGCTGACAGACAATGAGGCATGATGTTCTGGGCAGGCAGTTTCTGACATATTCCCGCTGGATGTGCAGGACACAATGGAGGGCAGCAGAGCCGACTGAGCACTGCTGACTTCTTCACTCTTGGTAGGGCTCTGGAGGTGTTTCTGTGGCGTGAAGTACAACTTGTATGATTGGAAAGCTTTCCTTTCTCTTTAGTGGGTGTAGGGATGCTAATATGATTAAGGGAGCAGCAGTGTTGTCTGAATGCCCATACTGTTGAGAAGCAGTTGTTGAATGTGTTTGACAGATGTGAAAGCTTAAACGCAGGTATGTTTAAAGATGATGTCAAGTGAGGGAATCAACTGAAGGTAGACAAAGCATAATATTTAGCCCTTATGTTCTAGTCTATCCATTGCCATCAGAACTTGCAGCTGATGTCATGGCTATATATGGAGTAACCATAACAATATGAAACTTTTGCCGCTTGATCTCTCTGGAGAGCTGATATTTGCTTTTGCACCCTGTGCAATAGGTGATGAGATGCTCTGCAGGGGAAACTGCTGAGAGGCGTCTCTGTGAGCAGAGATGCTCATGTCCTGGGACATGTACTGGCTTTTAATTACTAGACTTATTTAACTGTGCTTTCTGAAGACCTGAAAGACTGCACCTGCCTGTGGAGAAGCATTTCTCTTTGTGCAGTTCTGCAGGTGTTTTCGGAGCACTTCCACTTAAGCTTGGAACTGACAAGAGGGTGATGATGCTCGGAGTTGGAGCTGATCTGGGGTTTTTTCCACCACACTGCTGCTTGGAAGTTCAGGTTTTCAGGATCTGGCTCTTTAACAGCCAATCTGGTAAACTAGGAAAGAGACAGATTTATCAGAAGTTCCAGTAGAGTCACTCTAATTTTTCTAGTCTATCTACTTTTATTATTGTTAAAGGGTACCTAGAACTGGTATATAGGGGATGCTTTTGTTTTAAGTGGGGAAAAATGAATAGGTTTATTCATAGATTATGCAGAACACCTCTAAAAATATTCTCTCTTCTAAACTGTCTTCTCTTGCTGTTTTGCATCTCATTTAAATAAGCTCCTTTCACTGGAATATAGAAACATCCAAAGGTACTGCTTTAAGTTTTCCTTATATATTTAAGTTTTGTTGGTTTTAACATGTAATTATAAAGCATATGTAAGGTTTGGAAAAACAGCTTGACAAGAACCACAGCTGTAGTCTTGACTGATGACAAATGAGACATGCACGTTTGTAGTCATAGTTAATAGTCTTGAGACTACTTACTCTCTTATAGTGTGCCTGAATCATGAGAACTGAAAGAGGTCTGTCATTGTCATTGTGCCCCAACTGGCATCCAAACTTATTTTATATAACATCTTTTGCTACCACCTCTGAGGACTTATTGAAAATAGTAGAAAAGAGGGGGGAAAAACTACAACCTTCAGAAAACCACCAGTAAGAACTGGAACCTGTGATAACAAAAATGGTTTTATAGTATCTCATATATGAGAAGAATCTGTGGGTGCTGCTTTTTATCCTAACACCTCCATCTGGGTTGCAGTTTCATATTGGTGCACTAGGTTAAATTGCTGACATCTAAAATACCATCTGAAGTTGAAACTTGTATCACGAGTATGATGTTGTTTCTACACTCACAGTTGGAACAACTGTAGGAGAGGAATACACGTGATGCTAAACAAATCACTGGTAGAACACCCAAAAGTCACTTGTGTGTAACAGTGATTGGTGCACTGAGAGGCTTGATTGAGATGTATGTAGCAAGAAAGTGCTATTTAATGATTGGGGAAAATCCATTTTTTTTTGTTTTAAACCAGGGTACATGGGAAGGAGAGGGAACCTCCTTCAGCAGTCAAAGTTCTCTTTAATCCCAGCCTGGTTGTAGGAAAATAATTCCTCTCTGAATGGTTCATCATCTGGACCGAGGTCTCAGTGTTGGAAGTAATGCCCATCATTTGGTGTGATTCCATGGCTGTTGCATCAAGGCCTTTAGGGCAGTCTGCATAAAGCATCATGCCTTAGGCTTGTGGTGAAATAGGAGCTCATGAAAGAGGGCTACTGGGCCTGCTGTATATTGCAGTCATATTTTTGAACCGTTATCTGTCTAACATTTGGAACATTTTTGCGGGAGTTGGAATGGTGCCCTTCCCCAAAAGCCCCAAGAATTTTCTTCATTCTTGTTTCCTGCTCTGTATACTATTTGGGATTTTAGCAGTGGGTGAGCAAATTCTACTCAGTGAATTTTGGTGATGATTGCTTCTCCACGTGAAACCCTGGTGCACTGAGAGATGCAGGCTTGGGGCTTATCCTAGGGAACAGAAAGATGCTTTAACCCTGGAACGAGTGCATAGAGAGTGCTGTGACTAGGATGGGGAATAAATACTTTTTACTCTACTTGAGTGAACCAGAGAGAGACTCTTCCAAATCCTACTCTTCAGTTCCTGATTTGTTTTTAATGCTAGACTTGGGAAATGTTATTCCAAAGAGAAAACAAGGTTTAATGGATTACAAAGAAATTTTTCATTTATTTTTTTTTTAAATGAGTCAATATTGTAAGTAAATAACACATACATATTCTTAATCAATGAACCCATAAATAAAGTTTTCATGTCACACTGGAATAATTGACTCATTCCTTGCTCCTGGAAGTCTGAGGATGAATTAGGTTCCAATAACATCAGCTTGCTGTCTCAGCTAAGCTAGCACTCTGAGCCATAAATAACTACATGGTTTAGCATAAATTTATTTATTTTACAATTTATAAAGTGCACTCATCACTAGGATTCTTGGCATGTATACAAAGATAACAACGAAATAAGAACATATTGACTAGTTTCTACTGAGTGTCCTCAATAAAGGTGTATAAATCATCACCAACATCTCCAAGCAAAGGCATCGATAAACATATAAACCTTGGACATTGTCCTGAAAGTCAATGAATTAGGGACTCTGTCAGATCACCAGGGAGCAATTTCCAGAGTTACAAATTCTCTAACAAACTCTCTGAGTCAGCTTCAGAATTTAAACCCATCAGGTGATATTTTTAAACCAGCAACGAGTGTTACACTGGTGGACTCCATGACTGGGATGGTGCACCAGGAGAGCACTTTGCTCTCACACGAAGCCAACCCAAGGCTGCAGTGCTGTGCAGCCACAGCTACTCTGCACCCACAGACAGAGAAAATGCTTGACAGAAGTTGCCCTGTGGGAGCACACACTCCACATTGGCTGATGCTCTGAACTTGAGGGGAGTTCTAGAAGAAATGAAGACAACATCTTGTCTGGGGTTTGATTGGAGGAGTGAAGGCAAGAGCTAGCTGAGTCTACCTGCAAAAGACTGTGGAAACTTTCTCAGTTTAGGGTATGTGTGGTTTCTTCCTGAGTGCAAATAGAGCTGAGCCAAGTTCTGGGTGATTTGCAGTAAGTGAAGTTTGGAAGGGACTTGATAGTTTATGTAACAATTTCTCACTCAGATTTCCTCTGAAAGGAAAAGTTGGAGCTGATTTTTCACTGTAAGGGTTTCTAATGTTAGGAAGGAGACGCTTGGCAGACGATGACTTCACTTACCCTAAGATCTCAGGCAGAGCTCAGACCAGTGCAGTGTAGGAGTGCTGAGAGTGGATTCTCAGTGGATTGTGCTTGGGCTTCCCCCATGGCCAAGGCCTGGACACCACTAAAGCCCACAGACATTGGATCACCAGCTCATCACCCAGTGCCTCAGATGATCTGGGGTGTATTTTCTTTATGCCTTTCACCCCCATCCATTTCACTGTGCCGTTGTGAAGCTCTAGGACCTGTATAGAGGGGTGCAGAGAGTGCAGGTGTCCCTGCACAGCAGAGCAAGGACCCGGTGCCCAAGCAGGGACTGAGCCAAACTGCAGCTCCCTCTGCTCTGCTCCTCTACAACACCTTTAGCACAGCTAAACGGGAACCTCCCAAGGTGCCCCCAGAAAAGTTCAGCATGTCACAGCGAGAGATTATTGTTAAATTATTAACCACAGTTATTAGCCACAAATGTAGGACATGTTTGCAGAAGATCATTTTTCTGTGTCTTTGCAATAATATTTGTGGTGATTTTATTTACTAATCGAAGCTGAGGATAATACTAAAGCATGGCAGGATTGTGAATCATCAGCATAAAAAAACCCCCAGGCTAGTGCCATGTGGCCTTGGCACTAGCCCATCCCTGGCCTCCAGCTGCACAATCCAGGCCTTAGCACATTCTCTGAGGAGGAAGAGCTGAATGAAGTTTAGGTTGAAAGACTGTTACGTTTGCTTCTTAGACTACCTGCTGCCAAGGAAGTGGCTAATCCATCTTAATTACAGTTACTTCTATTCACAAAGCCTGTGGAAAATTCACAGCAGCATAAAAATAGTCCAGGAGACAGGGAAAAGATGCAGTCTAAATCTGCCAACCTGTTCACCTGTTAGGATTTCACAGATGCTCCTAAAGGGAAGGAATAATGTGTAATTTGTGACATAACCTTGGAATTTAAAACTCTCCAGAGACCAATTATAGAGATTTGGGCACTTAGACTGCTAGCAGTTTTCCAAGCTCCACCTGAGATGCTCCTCCTTTCAAAAGTCCTTGTGTACATCTCTAATTATTTTCCATAGAATAATTGACACAGTTTCTGTGCATCATTTGTGCAATCAATGGCTTCTCCTAATGATAACCTGAAGATTATTACTGTATTATGCTTGAGAAATATCCCAAGCACCTTTCTGTGTTAAATCTACTGATTTGATAACTCTTCAAAGCCCTTTCATAATACTCTTCACATGCAACATGTTCAAAAACAGCCACTGGGTTTCTGTTGTGGTCAGTTCTGTTTATGGTCTCTTCTATGGTACTTTTTGTAGCTTAGTACATAAAAGTCTTACTGATATTTTTTGAGTCCAAACTATGGCAACCAAAATATGGCCAACTGACAACAGGTGATTATACAATTTGCTTTTATGACAGGCAGACTTCTGTAAAAATGAGACCTAAGTATTCCTTAGGTAACTGCCCACTTAGAGAACAACTCACAACACAGATGACATGCCTGAGTATGCAAACCATGTTCACCTCCCAGAAAAATTATTCATCATTAAGTAGGAGTCATGACAGCTTAAAGGAGGTAGACAGTATAGAGAACAAGTCCTAAAAATCTTGCCTGTCTCAACAGCTCACTTTCATCATATATAAGAGGAAATGTAAATCTTTATTGTCTTTTTTTCTGCATTTGAAGAGATAAGGTTAATAAATGGTTACTTTCATTTCTACCAAAATTCTCAAGATAGGTCTTACTTGCTTGCTCCCAGGATGATGTTTGTGTGTACGGGAGAGAAACATAATTAGGCTTTGAGTTCTGTACAACATAATCCGTGGCGAGTATGAATGACATGAAAGGCAGCAGAAATTGCCTGGGAGGAGGCTGTTTTTGTTTGTTTTGAAAAAAAGAGGTTGAAAAGATTCTTTCTGCAGCTGATGCAATCTGGCTATGTTTGCTCTGAGCTAGAGACACTTGTGCATCACAGCAAAGGCAATGGAAAGGCTGGGAAGAGGAGTGAAGGGGTAAATTCCACTTGCTGAAATACCTGCTTTTGATCTCAGCTTTAATTGGATGTGATTTAGAAAACTGCTGGAATCACATGGGATATTAATACTCTCCTCTTATTCTCTATGCTGCCTGTCCCTGAAGGAGCTGTTACATTTCTGTTTGTGTTAAGTCTTCTCTTGCCCCTTCCTGTTTCAGTGAAAAAACACTGAATGGTAAGAGAAGAAAAAACATTAAAGACACCTCGTTTTCCCTCCCAAGTGGCAGGATAACTCCTAGGGGTGTTTATCACATGCTTATATCGTGCACAGCTCACACAGTACTCATCCACATGCCACCAAATGATTACAGTATGTTATATAATGAACTCTGTTGTTCCTCCGTTTCTTTTCCTTGTTTTACCAAATATTGGGCAGAAAATGTCTTAGTTCTTTTTTTCTTGTTGAGTCACCTGTTAGTCACCCTTGGGCTAGAATGATTTGAATATGTTACCATCCTTTGCAGATATTAAAACTGGCTGTTGTTCTTGACTGAATTGCATAATGCAGCAATGGAAAATACAGTCTGTGGTCAGTATCTTCTTCATTCTTAGTCAGTTTGGGGGATAATGCCTTCTTATATAAGGAAGTTCAAAAAAAAAAGTTCTGTTAAATAGTTTTATACTTTTGAATCAGATCTAATCACTACAGAAATAAATTTAGTTACTAAATCAACGAGTGTTTTTGGCAGCTCAAATCTTAGTACTCCATCTTGTGGAAGAAGCTGAAAATGACACAAATTATGTTACTCCAAAATGTGTCGTCCTGTGTATGGTTACCTAATAACCCCCAAATTCCACAACTTCATAGACTTTCTGTGGACATTGTTGGTTAGTGTCTATTTTATTCTGAAAACTCGATTAAAAAAAATATTCCTACATTTTTGTACCATGAATACTGGTATCTGTGTGTATTTAAGTTCATATTGAATTGACTTTTTAATAGAAGATAACAGGGACATCTGGGGGGGGTTCACCCTTTAATTGAGAAAATAATGTAAAAGTTCAAATGACAGAAGACTGGGCTCTTGTATAAAAGACAAGTCATTAATTATTGCTCTGAAGCTCTAAATTAAAACCTATATTATGTGGCTCGTGACATACTATTTCCATTTTCTTTCTGTTGAGGGTTTTGTGGCTTCAATAGGCATGGACTGAGATATCATCTCTTCAGCGGGTGGACATGGTTTTGTTTAACTCCTTATCTTTCTGTAGTTCCACTGAGAAATGCTTTTTTCCAACAGAGACCTCTACTGAAAGCAGGAGAGCAGCTCTGCAGGGCTGGAATGGTGCTGGGGGACAAATCCACTCTGACAGGACTAGTTGTCAATCAGTGGTTATCACACAGAAGTCTTACCTCTTCTCCTCAAGGAAATAGAGGGAAATAACCATAAACTAGTTAAGAAGCTTACTTTTTCTAGTGCTTTAAAGGAAGTAGGATATGTGTTTGATTCATATCACACCAGAGCCCTAATGCCTCTGCTGTAATTTGTGTGCCAATGGCTCTGGAGGGGCTAGTTCCTTTTTAAAGACAGAATTATATAATATATTATATATATATATTATATATATAACATAGTGCAGTTAAGAGATCCTAAAATCTTTTGGTTTAGTCAAATAATTTTCATAGGGAAAGAACAAGGCATCTCCCACACCAAGTTATGTGCAACATAAGCACAACACTGACATCTGGTGTTTAAATCGGATTTCATCCTGGGCAGGGTTAGGTTAACAAGCGCTATTTAGAGCTGTCAGTTGTTCCCGCAGGGGCCGGGTACGGAGGTACCTGCAGAGGCAGATTAATGACTAAGTGGTCTTGATGATGTTAGCCTGGTGTCCTTAAGGGCCTGTACCTTTACTTGCTGGGAAGCGAGCTCCTGATATTTGGAAAATTTGGCCTGCAGAACCTGCACTACCTAATAAAGGGAATGGAAGTCTTGTAGCCAGATCAGGAGGTCCTCAGGCTGATTCAGATGGACATTTGGGGTAAGGAGGTCAGGAAGAGTTATTTCCGAAAGCAAGGCTCTCAACCAAGTAATTATAAAATACTAAATTTGGTTTAAAATCTAGTTAAGGTTGTTTTTCAAAAAAAGATACAACTGAGCAGATTTTTTTATATGCCAATTCATAATTTTTGCAGTAATGTTTATTTAATATTTTATAGTATCCTCTTGATTAAAGTAAGATTGACACATGAAAAGATACTTCTTGATCCTTGCATCTTAGATATCTTCTGTGTATTTGCTGCATATTTTAAAAGTGACAGGTGGGCATGACTAGTTATCAGTACTCACCTTGTGTGCCATACAATGTTAACATTCATTTTAGGGAAGCCAGAACATCTCTTTTTTTTGCAACTATGTATGATTCTTGGCTGACTTTTGATTTTGTTTTTTCCTGAAACCCCCGAAAGAGAAAGTAAACCAGAGCGGAAAATACAGTCTATGAAATAATGTGGGATCAGACTTGCTCAGATAGCTTTGGAGAGAGTAGTCAGTTTTGTACTTTAACATATGTAATTAGTTGTCAAGTACAGATTCATCCTTAAGCCTGTCATTTGTAAGGTCCCAAGAGAAGGAGGAGATGCCATTTCCCTGTGACTTGGCTTCCAGGGCTGGTGCAGCCCAGAAGAGGTTTCTGAAAAGGGCTGTCACTCCAAGTCTGCACTGAGGTTCAATAGGGATCTGCTCTGTGATGAAAACAGATGAGGAAATAAATGAAAAGCTGCTGTTTATCTGTTGCTTTCTTCAAAAATTTATTCTACAGTTCATGCTCACACCACTGAAAGGAAGTGAGTAGCCACTCTCATCTTCCCTGCCCTGAGCAGGGCAAGCCTTTCTGTAACTGGCATTTAATTATGAGGCAAATCTGAACAGAAGAGAGACTCTTGTATGTTGAAGTTTGTTAATGGCATTCAGCATCTGCCAATGAGGGAATGGAAAAGACACTGGAGATGTGCAGGGGGGAGCAGCACACCTTGAACAACGGCACTTGTGTAGTTATTTTTTTTCTCTCTGAAGTGGCACACGTAGAGAAATACCCAAAGTCTCATAGCATCATTCAGATTGTGGGACTGAGAAAACCTAGGCCCCATTAGCTTATCACAAACCTTTAAAAAGTAGAGATTTTAATTTGAAGGTTAAGTCTCACTGTGTCTCCAGCCACATGCTTTTTTCTGATAACAGGTGGGCTCACCTCCTTCACTCCCTGCCATGGGGACTTGATTGCACTTAATATAAAAAGGCTAGAAAACGTGAGCAAAGCCTCCACGAGGCATTTGACAGTCTTCATGGACGTGGAAGCTCAGAATGAAGTAATTGTTATATTTCTGAAAATTACTAATGAATACAAAAATCTGGGAAAAAAAGGAAACTATGCATTCCTCCAAAGGGACTGATGAGGCAGCTGTGGGTATGGTTTGTTCTCTTATACTCCAACCTATTTTGCTGAATCTTCATTCACTTAGTGTTGAGTCAGAAATCTGTTTCTCATCTTCTTATAATAGCCACTAGGAATATTAAGGTTTTAGCTTAACTGCTGTTAATAGAGTTGGTTTCATTGTTTTCCTGGATTCCCTGAGCATTTGCTTTGGGTTTTGGTGGGTTTTACTTTTGCACTGGAAGCTCACCTAGAAATGAATGATATAACTAATTTCAAAATACTTTTCAGAGAGCAAACTCAGGTGGGAGTGGTGGTTTTTACACGGAGAACAGGTAGTCTAATTGTACTCCTGTCTCAAAACAAGAGTTCATATTCAATATATTTCATAGTAATCCTAACCCTTACAAGACAAGGCCTTTCAAAGTTCCTCAGTGCACATCTGTGTGGAGAAAAGTCCCAGTTCCTGATCTCACAGAGAACTGGGAGAGGTAGGGGTGAAGAAATGTGGAGGGGAAGGCCCTATAGGTTTCTTCTGGACATCTGGTAAAGGACACAAAAAGACAATAAAGATGACACAAATTTATGTGCCAAATTTGCATATGTTTATTGGCACATAAATTTGTGTCATCTTTAATTTGATGCAGATTTTCGCATCTTTTGTTGCTGGCCAAAGGAGAGGCTAAAATCCATGTGACAAGACTTTACAAAATACCAAGAATTTATATCTCAAACCAAACCAAATGCTTTATGTAAAACACATTTAATGAGCAACAAGTACAGGAAAATTCACGCATTAGCTCCAAAATGGATGGCAGGAGTTACAGAACTATATTCACAGCAAGGCACTCTGCAGCACAGTGCTGAGGATGGAAACTGGTTATCATTTTCTTCTCTACAGTTTGAAACAAATAAAAGAGCTGAAGTTGTGGCTACAAAATTCTCAAAGTCATACAAGATGTAGCTACTACTTTGGTGGTGCTTTTGTGTATGTGTGTATGGGGGAAAAGAGGGAAAAAAAGATAAATCATGTAAGAAAGGATACTTGTGTAAGTACCACTAAGTGTGTATCTCCTGTTTATAAATGTAGGAATTCCTCCTCAGACTGTGTCAGCCAAGGCAGCAATCTTTTTATTGTATTTTTTTTCTTTTTAATTAATATCTCATCCTATTACTTCAGTAGATGGTTTAATACTTTACAAGAAGTCCTCAAGAGAACTAATCCTCTGAATTACTTTCCAAATGCCCTATCTGCATAATCTGAATCCATCTACTAATTCCATGTGGGTACCAAGATTCCCTGGGAGGACTTCCACCTATGTTCAATCCTGCAGGGATTTGCTCACACTTAATATCCAAGTCAGCAGAGAGGCTCATGCAGCAAAGTCACTGCTGGGAGATCTTTCCTTCCTATTCCAGGATTCCACTGAGGTGTCAGTATCTTAAGCATCTGAATTCCCCTGGTGCAGCAGGATGCTTTTATTGCTTCATATGCAAATGGTATGGGGGAAGGAAAGGGATCATTGTTTATTTGTTTTGGTTTTAATCTCTTAATATCTTTTCCTTTGATTGCAACAAAATACTCTTGGATGTGAGTTAAAAACATTGTGATACATAATTTTAAACACTGAAGAAAAATATTTTTCGTCCATTTTTACGCAAGGAACATAGAGTGCCATTTGAAGTAATTGATCAAAATATCAGTGTTACACAGATGCATTACTAAAAACATCACTCTTTCATCAAGAAAAGGTAATAACAATAGGATTTGTTTGTGCATAATTCAAAGGCAACAAGTACTGTCTCTCTTTTTCCATCTGTGTACTCCAGAGTTGAAAATTAGATGTTCGGGGACCAAAAATGTTGTCAAAGGTAATGAGAGCTCTGCAGACAAGCAAGAGTTTGTGTTAAAGGATGAGTCACTCATCTGCAAGGAATAGGAGAAGGAGGGGACTGAGACACTGACTCCTTTTTGAAAAGCAGCTTCCAGACTATTTGCAATGTCTGACAAGAGATATTTATTGAATGCACACAAGTAAGTTCCCAAATTCTTCAGGTTCTTTTGTCTAGGATAGATGACAGAGCAGAGTTTATTTATTTTTTTATTTAAGGAAAAGTTGAAGAAGGAATGTAAAAATACATGAGCACAAGAGGGACTTGATTAGTACAAACGAGGACTGCTAGTGCAGTTAAACAATAAAAGAAGCCAGAAATAGAGACAAGTATTAAATTATTTAACATGTTCTTTATTTATATAGAAAGTTGCAACAGGATACTGATACGAATTGAAAAAGTGGAGGAAAGTCTATGGATCTCTGGTTCTGATGGAACATGGCTGTGGAAAATTGATGTTAAGTTTTTGTAAAACACTCAAAATAATACTAGAATTGGAAAAGTCTCTCTACTGGAGTGCAGGTGCAGAATGGATAACCCTTGTAAAAGCATGAAATCTTTATTATAATAGTTTAATTTTTATTAAATCATTATTGTTATGTAGTATCTTACTAGAAGTATAATCCACATGGGAAATGGTATCAAAGCTCTGTGTGTGTGTATGTATGTCCTACTAGAAGTAAAGAACAACTGTTGCTAGAGCAAAGCTTTGGGTTCCTTTGTGATTAGCAGGAGTGTATTAATGTTCTATAAAGATGAAGAAAGAAGGAGATTGATATATTCTTTGTTGATTTCTCTTTTATAGAGTAGAAATCAGGAGGAAGCACAGGTCATTTAGAAAGCTCTTCAGTGCTGGACTGTGACAGCTTTCTTCAGGCAGATCTTGGCCTCCTTACTCCTTTCACTCTCATAAAACATCTTTGCAGAGACTCTGAGACTGCTTCACAATCTTGTACCCCCAACACTCTGGGCTAATTCTGCTACAGGAAGGGAACAGTTGTTGCCTAAAAAGAGGGTTTGCCATCTTTTTGGCTGTGGTAGTTTTGTGTTGGTTTGTTTGTTTGGTTTTTTTTCCTTTTTATCTCTGCTTAAGAAAATAAAATCCATGGACCTACTTCTTAATTTATTACATAAACAAGATACTGCTGATCAGTTTAGGGTTCACATGGAAGAACTTTTGAGCTTTGGGAAAATTCATATTTGTTCAGTATTTTCAATTAATTAATTTTCTCAACATCTGCTTCTTAGAAATATCCCAGCAAATTAATTTATTTTCAGAAATATTTGAGTAAACAGTGAGCCTTAACCAACTACTAGAACATGTCTATGAGAACGTAGAATTCAAATTTACAGTATTATTTATGATAGAAATATAACTCTAGGATTTATATTCATCCAGCTGGGAAAATGATATGTTTAATCTAAACAGCTCAGATATTGAGCACTCATAATTCACAGACCAAAATAAAATAAAAAGTGCCTCTTTCACAAATGTTACTCATCAGATCCATTGCATCTTGCAATATGGCAGAGGAGCAGAGGGATCATGGGGCACTAAGATGCATATGACATATTTGTATATATATGTTTGTTATACTTTGGATGCATGAATACAGAATAGCCATATGCATATTACAATGCATTTACATTGCATATGGATTTATTCAACAGTAAAAGAAAAAGACTTCTAACATCTCATGATATTGGTCATAACTGAAAGACTTCTGTTAATGTTGTCCAACTATATTTAGTTGATTTTTTAATATATATATATATATATATATATATATATATTGAACCTGGGGTTTGAAAAGAACCAGTGAACCAGCTGGATCGATTCCTCTGCTGTATAGTCTAGTTTGAGATAGCTCTTGATGCTATCCCTGCTCCTCTCTTTAAGGTGAAAGGCCTATTTCACATTCAAACACTTCTCAGCTTATTATTTATATGCCTTTCCCTTATTTTTCACCCTAGCAGTACTCTGAGCAGTAGTTCATTCATTTTAATTTAATCCTGTTCTGTTGCTTGTATCCCTCTGTTTGTCACTTATTCAAGCTATATTTTGTGCTACTCGTGCTCTGGCAACTATTACAGTCATCCTGCAAAGATTGAACTGGTGTGCAGCTCTGTCTGTGGCTCTGCACACTGGTTTAAATCACTGCCACAGGTCTTCCAGCTACAATTAGTAGCAACACTACTAAAACCTCTGGCAAACAGCAGCCATTGCAAGATTTTTGTTGGTGCTCACAGCAAAAAAAATGAGAAATGGTAATAAATGACAGTATCAAGGGTGTAAAAATTAGGTGGTGTCAAATTTGAATCTGTATTTTTTTTCTGTGATGAAATTGAAAACTATTCTGTTTTTTCTTAGGCTTTTTCCAGTTTCATATGTGACTGCAGAAGCACTGTTTGCATTTGTTTTTTACATTTATATTACTAAACTATCCTGCAACTAGTTTCTTCATTAATCTGCCTCCTCCATTGTTTTGCATTTTTAAAGTAGAAACGCTAAATTCTTTTTCACTGTATGTAAATTATTTCCAGCTGCAATTACTTTATTCTTGTCTTTGTAATTTTTTGTTTCTCTATAGTTTACCTCAGTTTAGTGTTAATCTACTTACTTCAAAGTTCTGATATTTTATAGTACACAATGGAGTCTTTTTTTGGTTAAGTATGTGAGGTACCTTTGCTTAAAGTAGAAGATCAATAAAAAAAGAATCTGCAGACTATTTTCAGCTTATATTTCACAAATAAAACATTGATGCTCCCTTTTAAGTTGTCCATCACTCATCCAGCAGGTTTCACAGACAGTAACAGTTCGTTAGTAATTTCAGGAGGGGAAGATGTATGATGTTGTAAATATTTAAAATCAAATTTGAAAAAAAGGACAGAGATGAATGTGAGCAGAGTAACGCAATGCTGAAGGCAACATTTTCAAAGCAGCTTGGTAGGTATTGTTTTCCCTTGTAGGTGGCAGTATTGAAAAGGAAGTTAAGCTGGATCTAGTGCAGGGAACCAAAACCCCCTGGCTGACACTCACACAAAGTTGGAGAAGAACAGGATAACCACTGCCAGATCCAGACAGGGTGAATGCAACTGGGGCAGAGATTAGCTCTTGCTAATTTGAGAAAAGGGCGAGTTTACTTACCTTAAAAAAATTGGTGTAAAAGTTGAATATATCTCCTCAAACGTGGCCCTGTGCACACAGTGCCATTTCAGGGACTGTCTGCATTAGGGTGGATAAGAGTTCAGTATAATTTTTGCTTAAGAATCATGAACCTGAAAGATTTTTTTCAAAAAGCCCATAATTTCTACTGCTTAACAAAGTATTTAGGACCCCTGACCATGTATTTCTATGCTACATAGCACAGAGGATCTCATTTACTATTAGCTTGTTAGAGTTTTATTCCCTGCCCTGCTCTAATTGCAAAGAAACTGCCTTATGGCCAGCCAGGGCTGTTACACTGCCTCATTGCTGAACTCTGGGAAAGGCTCTGAGGAACTCAGTGCTTTTTAAGACAAACAACAATTGCTGATAGGGCTATGGATTTGTTTTTCTCTTGGTATGGCAGTCTCGGGTGGTGAACACAAACATCAAAGAGTAAATAGCAAATTTGTGTCTTTCAGATCCCAAGTTACTTTGAATCGCCTCCCAGCGTTCAGTTGGTGCCCTTCATTTATTGCCAAAAATGCCAAACCTGAAGGTCTTTGTTGCTATTATAAGTTGATGTTAAATGATTGAATGCAAAAGCACACACTTTAAGATAGAATATCAACTCAACCTAGAGAAGAGGAGACTGAGAGGAGACTTCATCACAGTTTACAACTTCCTTGTGAGGGGAAGAGAAGGGGTGGGAACTGATCTCTTCTCTGTGGTGACCAGTGACAGGACCTGAGGGAATGACCTGAAGTTGTCAGGGCAGGTTTAGGTTGTGTATTAGATAAAGGTTCTTCCCCCAGAGGTTGGTTGGGTGCTGGAACAGGCTCCCCAGGGCAGTGGTCACAGCACCAAGCCTGACAGAGCTCTAGGAGTGTTTGGACGATACCTTCAGGCACGTGGTGTGACTCCTGGGGATGGTTCTGTGCAGGGTTGAGGGCTGGTCTCGGTCATCCCTGTGGGTCCCTTCCAACTCAGCATATTCTGTGGTTCTGTGAACTCAGAAAGTTTTTTTAGTCAATTAATTTAAAAACACATTCTAAGATACAGTGACTTGTTCAGTCACACTTTGCAGTGACATACAGCAATAATTGGCATGGCAGGAGCTTAAATGTTTTCATCGTACACTCTGCTGAACTAGCAGTAAAAATACTCAGTTTGTTTGTGATGCACCCGGACTTTAGAAGTACTCAAAGAAATATGAAGAGCTCGGTAACAGTGAAATAAAAATAAATTGAATACCCCAAATACAGTATCACTGTCAATACTTGCATCAACCACGAGCAGTGGTAGCTATAAGGATCAACACAGGCCTTGTTTCTTGTTTTGTATTTGCTGCACTTCTGTATTAATAGGATCAGGAGGCAGGGATCAGGTTGGGAGGGCCCTCAGGAAGTCACTGGTCCAGCCTCTAGCTCTGAGCAGAGTCTGCTGTAGCTTAGACCTGGTTCCTCAGGGCTCGGTGCAGTTGGGGCTTGTAGCCCCCCAAGGATGGAGACAGTGCAGCTCCTGCCAAACTGCAGCTCCCCCAAACCACTGTCCCATGGCAGCCCAGTGCCTCTTCAGCAGAGCTGCTCCCCAGCTGGGCAGTGCCCAACCAAAATTGCCTTTAATATTTTTTTTAAATATTTTTTTTCTGGAATTTAGAATGTCAAAATTGTTTAGATGCTAGACTGATATTTGCCAACTACCAGTTTGAATAGATTGATATTTAATTTTCTATGTCTACAAAATACAAATTGTAAATTTTAAAATCTAGATTTTGTGTTATTTGCAATGCAACATAATCAAAATATTTTTAGGCTGACCCATCCTTTACAGTTGCATTTAAAAATAAGAAATCCAAATAAGGTGTGTTCATCACCACTCTTTTGCTTTATTGTTTGTCATATATTTTTAATACATAAGTGACATCTGATGTATTACTTAATCAAGAGAAAAAGAATTATACCTTGCACATAATCAGTTATTTTTGCCATATCAAAAAAATTAGACTAACAGATGAGGAAAATAAATAAGATGAACTTTAAAAATGAAAATGCTTAGCCTTTGGAATTTTAGTTGACAGCTTTTGAAAATTAAATTATAAGTCAAGTACTGATAGGTTTGATATCTTCTTTGCAGCTTTGCAGATGATGTATTGCAGCTTTAATGGAATATCATTTATCATCTGATAATAACAAATGTAGTATTTCTGAGCTTGTCATCTCTTCTGTGATGACAAATAGTCCAACTTGTAGCAGTGATAATGGGATTTTATAATGATCTCTCCAAACTGACTCTGCTCTGGTGCAAGCTATTTTACTTTAAATCTCAAAATACCTATTTAAAGGTAGATTACAATAGTCCAGTACTTCAGAACTGCTTGTGTGTAAAAGCTTCTATGCTACAAAAGTTGCATTTACTCCATTGATTTAAAAGTTTGGTCCATTGCATTTTGTTGGTTTTATAGTAAAAGTTGTCTAGATTTACTAAGCAGTGTGTTTATCACAATTTTCTTTGTAACAAGACTCATATGTGATAGTCCAGCAGCAGACTTGCTTTATAGCAGTGTGTGAGAAGAAACAATGCAACTTAATGTTATTCTAAAAAAAGTGGCCAGTTACCTCTTGAAATTCTATCAAATTTCTTTTATTGATATAACTTAATACCTTAGAAGGAATTATTTTTTTACTTGGCTGTTTTATCTTAAACCATAAACCATCTTCATTAGTGAAGCTGACTCCTGTAATACAACTGCCTTGGTGTGTCTGTCAAACCACTGGATTCTTTGAAAGCACCCTTGTCTTTTCAGGGACTAATAGATAGAGTTTTAATTTACTTGAGCTTGGCAGTTAAACTGTTCTTCAGGGGAATGACTGAAAAAGAAGAAATGAAGAAAAGTTGGTTTTGTTATATCAAATGAGTTTAAAAACAACTCAACAATCTACTTCTTGTACTCAAGTGTCTATGAGGATACTGAAGTAATTTAAAGTACCCTAATATTCAAATATTAAATATAACCTTGGTGCAAGTAATTTAACAGAATTTCATCAGGTTTTCCAGATGTTTTGCCATTAAATACTTAAGTAAGGCAATTCGTGTGATCAGAAATAGATTTTTCAAATGACTCTTCCAATCTGAAGGTATTAAAAACTCAATCTGAATTTCTCAGGTTTAGTTCTGTGAACTCTTGTCTTGCATGAACATTCATACAAAGCTTGTTTCAGAAACATGCATGAGAAGTTGAGGGATAGATTTGAACTTTATTATAAAATGAGAAGTTGGCTTCCTCTTCTCCAATGTAGTTCAATAAAATAAGGGAGCTGCTTCCAAGATTACTGTAAATCTCTGGCCTCTGTGCTCACCAAAAGCATGTGCTTCTCTCTTACCACTTTTGCTGCTTTTTGTGTGAGAGTGTCCCATCAAGACAGGTCCCCAAAACCTCTGTTCAGGAGCAGGAGACCTGTTGAAGAGCTCTGCTGAGTCCTGGCCAGAGCCCTTTCCCCAGCAGCCTTCCCAGAGCCCCAGCTGGCAGGGCCGAGCAGGAACCTCAGCCACACTTTTGCCTGAGAGGGCCTGGCTGATGGATTCTGGAACAGTGCTGTGTGGACAGGTGAAAAATGACTTTGGAGACCTCGAGAGCATCACATGCACTCTGTGCATCCCAACGGCTGGCGGGAGCCCTGTTGAGGATTCACAGTTCAGGACCTTTCTCTGTGGCAGCTACTGTAATATTAATGGCTCTAACATTGTCATCAAAGCATCTAAGCAGAACACTGCTTAGTGTGCAGCAGTTTGGGGTTTGCATCCACACACTGCTCACAACTGTGAAGCAATGCACATTTTATGCAAGTTGAATTCAAGACCTAAGCTAACCTACAACCACAGCAAAACATATCCATGTTGTGCTTTGTAATTACACTGTTTTCCTGGCGACATTTCCAGATAACATTACATCTTAAATTTAACCCCAGATACTTCTTTTTATAATTGCTTTTATTTATGCACAGTTATAGAAGTTTTCAAAGGGGTGCTAGGGTGCTACGTAATCAAGGATTCACAGAAAATAGTCTGCTGACAAATGAACAGTAAATTTTTTAATTCTCCCATTAAGAGACAAGACATTTGAACATCTTCAGTCCAGCAATTTCTTTCCAGTCTCTGACACCCCGTCCTTATGAAAATGAAGACGAAGTAATTCTATGCCTATACAGTATTCTGTTTAAGTATAGATTATTCTGTGTCTAAGGGACCAAGTATATGGATAAAATGCATAATATCAAATATTGGATACTTTCAGTTGAACATAACTCATGCTGATAAACTGCATCCATCCATCCATGTTTTAATGTAAACTGAAAAAAAATTCAAATTATAAACCCAAGTACATAATGACATACTTATCTGCTGATGAAAAATTCATAGAGAAAAAGAAAAAGTCACTTTAAGATACAGTTTGAATATTTTACCCAGAGTTCATAAAGGCAAAATAAGAACATGCTTAGAAATGAGGTGGAAAATTAGGCAAAAAAATACCTTTCCACTCTTTCCTTCAAGTATACCCAAAATTAGCAAATTGGATTTTCCCTTTAGCATCTAAGTAGTGACATAAAATCTGAAGACTAGGGGAATTGACTTGAAGATAAAAGATAAAAAAAACTGGAAGTGTAGAGCTTGCCCAAGCAGTGATAGAGAGGGTATGATAATCATCTACAAGTATATGAGAAGTGTTAACACCTAGGCAGCAGAGGAATTGCTCAGTAAGGGAGGGTATGGCTAGAAGTTACAGGGAGATACTTGAAAAGGTAAAGTTTTGGTTGGTTATCAACAAGAAGCTTCTGCCAGTGTTACACATCAGCTGTGGGAAAGTGTCTGAAGTGATTTTCCTTGGGATATGGTCAGCTGGAGTGGGCAATCCACAAGATGATCTAGGAATAATCCTGCACTTGTGGTCAGGCACTGGGCCAAAAGCTGATACAGGTTTCTTGACACTTTCAGATTCTCTGACTCTTTGTTTCTAAATGTGATTCTTGCTTGTGGAAAGAAAATCACATGATTTTGTATCCACTCAGGCAGTTCTGTTATCTAAGAACAGATCTATCGACCAGTGCACAATCCTGCAGATGAGTAGCAGTGCCCAGAGTTTCCTGCAGTGCTACAGCTCTGAAACAAATGACTGATGTCCAGTGCTAATCATTCGCCTTCTGTCAGTTCAATTGCACATTCCTCTTCTAATGTGATCTAACCCCTGCAGCAACCAAGATAGTGTACATCACTGCTGCAGTCAGGCTTCCATTCATCACCAGGGGAAAAAAACCACCACTTCCTCCTCTTCTCCCTGCCTCTGTGCCCTAGTGCTGTGCATACTTCAGCTAGTCTAAAAGGCCAAGGTAGAAATTAGTAAAAATAATTTAAAGTGTGGGTTTTGTTTTCTTTAATTTATTCTTGAGATTTTGCTTTGCATGCAAAGTCATATATGTATATACACACACCTATAAAAATATCTAGTCATTGGTACTGAACCTTTGGGTTGTTTCTGTGTTGACTAAACATTGATGGGAGTATTAAAGTGTAGTGCAATTGTACTTCTGTTGACTCCAGTGGCATCCTGATGTGTGCCAGCTGGGAACCTGGCTCAGAAACCTGGTCTTCATTTACCCATCCAATGGGGGACAATTTCTAAACATGCAAATCTGAATTTTGTAGAAGCAAGCATATAGGAATAAAAACAAAAAGGGAAGCAGACAAAAGCAACACCAAAAAACTGGCAAAAGAGCACACGGTGATAACATGCTAAATTCTCCTGTACACAGTCACTATTACATCCTTATTTAGCAGAATAATTTCCTAAAACATTTCACAAAATCTAATGACCTCAAAATCTAAATATAGAATCCTGCTCTCATGTAAATCCAACTAAGCACTGTAGGAGAATGGAACTGAAATCTTAATTAATTTCCACATACTTTTCTAGCAAAATCAGAAAACCATAAGTAGTTGCTGAACTTTCTTTAAAATAGCTGTACCCTTGGCTGTTCCTTAGAAAATCTCTTGTGTGTTCTGTGTTTATTTTATTCCATCTTGTGTTCAGTTGCTAAGACCTCCACAGTGGATAATTTTGAAATCTGCAAGCTATTTTTTCTTATAATATTTTGTACATAGTAATTGTTTGGGTTAATGAAAAAATACATTAAAGTTATTGGAGTTACAAGGCTGAATGTGATGTAAGAGCAATAATCGTTCTACACCTTTGAGGGTAAATTTTGCAACCATTTAATATTCATCACCACAAAATCGTCATGTTCCAGGTTGTAGATTTGTTTTTTCCCCTGTTGAAATGAGCTCTTCTGAATGTAGGCTCTGACAAATGCAGACTCAGCTTTTATCCTTTAACTTTGTGAGATCCCTTCTAGAGCTTAACTGTCTGTTAAGAAATTATTGGATAACTTAATAAAAATTAAATGGCAGATTTGTGTATGTGACAGGCTCTGTGAAGGATTATGTCTTAAACTGCAATTTTCAATTTGACACACTCTATTAAACACAAAATTGAACGTCATATGTAATGGTCATATGATTACATTTTACTATTAAAATTATCTTTGTGAGAGAAAATTAACTTTCCTTTTACTGAAATGTATACAAAATTAAATACCAGCTGACTTGATTAAAATAAGTATATGTGATAGTCTTTCCTTACCTTGTGAAAGAGGTGATTTTCTATGCATACAGATGCTTAAAGCTGGTGAATAATGACAGGAATCAGTAATAAATTGTAATATGATTTAAACCACTACTGTGTTAATGCTCATTTTATCAGGTTTCTGATTCAAAAAATTCAGTCTAGTTTTGCTTATGAGGTGATTATAAATACAATTTTCTTCCTCCTACCAGATATGGATTTCTAGTTAAGTTGCTTCCCCACAAAACAATATTTATGTAGAAGGGTAGTAGAACAATTTATAATATTGGTCCAACAAGGAAACAAATTATACTGCATGATTGATTATGCAATTTAAGAATCAAATATGCAAAAAGTGTTTGTCTGCTGACAGTTCACAAGTCATCCATGGATAGAAAACGGTTTTCACCATAACTGGGACAAGTTTGATGAGAGAATAATACATTAAAACTGTTGAAGAAAACTATGAGTAGGAAATGACAGTGCTGATTTTCCAGAAGGGCTGTTACAAACTGCTTCTCTGTGTTATTATTATCTGGGGAACTGTGGAGTGGCTGTGTCCATCCTGACCCACCCTGGGCATCTTCCAAGTTAAAGATGGGTCCCCTATGAAAAGGCTTCTGTACTTAGGGGGCTGGAGGGCTGCTGAACAGTTAGTGAGTACCTGGGGCTGCAGTCTGAGCTAAGACTTGGTGTAATAGTTTGCCTTTACCAGGCAAAGGACATGCACTAAGGCTTTTTGATTGCCTCTACACCCATAACCCCTCTACCCCCAACGCTTGCAGAAGGGGGAAGATGGTTTGTGATGTTTTGGGGGGGGGGGGTTGTTGTTTGCTTGTTTGAGTTTGGTTTTTGGAATATATTGCTATTTAGTATGAGATCAAAACTGTTTCCCAGTGCAAGATCTGCACAGCTGGTTTGCTGTTCCAGGTCTGGGTGAGAGACACATAGGGCTGGGAAGGCTGAACATGCTGAGATCTTTCTGTACTTGCAGATGCTGCTTTGCCTGTGTTTGCATTTCCTATTCTAACAAATATCCTAGCACACTTGAAAAAGAGAGGTCCAGTTTTGTCTCCTGAAAGCTGTTTTTCCCTGTTGCCCTCTCTGAGCTAATTGCTGAATGGGGTTTCAGTAGTACTGTGGGAGTGAGGTGGGTGAGAGAGACACCCTCGTCATTTCTGATGCTTTCCAACCACACTTCAAAATTCTACTGGGAATTTGTGTGTTGATTTCTTTGTTTATTTGTGGACTTTGTGAGTCTCTTTAGTCAATATAAAAAAGTGCTATAATTCTCTGAATTAACAGGAGATAGTGTAATCAGGTGACAGTGATTCTTTCAGTGTTGGTTTTTGTGGTGTATTTGTTGCTTGGGTTTTGGTTTTGCTTTAAAAAGGCAATTTAAAAGAAATTGTGGAGAAGAGGATGGCAAATTAAAGGAATCCTTTTGTGGGGCATAAGGGGAAATTTTACCACTCGTTAAAACAGTAATAATTACTAGTGAACGAACTATGGATTCATACTGTTCACTCATCATATTGTAAAAAGCCATATCATAGGCTCTATATTAAATACAGTTAAATTTCTGATTTATATGCATGTACACCTGAAATAAAGTCACAGGGCTCGAAGGTCCAGCTTGTATATGTCAAAGAGCAGAACCTCCCAGGTAGATGATGCTGGTACTGCATCAAGTATACAATATTTTTATTATTTGCATGAATCATGCCTATGACTCTCTGGTACCTGTGGGCTATATATTCCCAGCAGATCTGTGCATTCAAAGGATTCATAAAGTACATTTGAGCAAACAAGCTACCTACTGTTCCTGTTCATCATGTCCCTTATCTTAATAAATAATGAAGGTGCCATGGGCTGACAATGAAATATTTTGAAAATAGTTTTAATGTATAGCTGGCAGAGGACCTGTTGGGCATTGATAAATTACACAAACGGAGAGGATGAGAAATCTGTAAAATATTAATGGTCTGCTTTGTAGTCAGTAAAGCAGAATATACCTGTGTCTTACGTAAGGTGCTGTGCTGCCTGTGTAAGGGTGAAGGGACTGTTCGCTACTGCAGGGTCCATGTGATGGGGGCAGGGCTCATTGCCTTTGGTGCTGCTGGTGGAGTGGGTGGTCCAAGGGGTGTGAAACACAGGGCCTGCAGATTCATCTGCAGTTACTGTAGTGTGGGGTCCACAGGATAAAGCTGTCCCCATGATGAGGAGGTGCAGATGTGGCTCTTGGCTTGTGAGAAGAGGGATGGAATTTCTAAGGAACCCCCTGTGCCCCAGTGCTCAGGGTCCCTGTTACACCCTGTGTGCTTGGATTGCTCTTTGCTAATGGCTTTTGGGTTGCACTGCCTGGAGGGGCAAGTGTAGTGGGGATATAGGAGCAATGGGGAGGAACATGGAGAATGCTGTCCCCTTAGGAAATGGGGTCCTCTGATGGTGGTGCTATGAATGGAGAAGAAGGATTGGATCACAGCCCTTCCTCATCTTCCAAGCTCTGTCTTTTTCCTTTTCCTTAATAATCAGCATATTCTTACTGGATGAAAACTTCTCTCACACTCTTGTCTTCATTTGGAGCAAGAGCTAAATACTGGGATTATACTTTCTATGAAACTATTATCACTGTAAAACCATTAAACATCCAGTTATACACTGCCAGGAAGCTCTTTCATGCAGTGATTTGGCATTGTTATCACTCTTTTAGAAACACTGGTTTTGAGAGGAACTCTCCCTCAACCTGGTAGGTGTTTTGATCTGGATATTTTATTTTATCTCAAATACAGCTGTCTGCAGCAAAGGTCTATTTGAATTCAGCAAATCAGGATTTCTGTGGTGTCTGTGTTGCAAAAAAAAAAAAAATATCCTTTGAGATTTGAAAATTATTGAGTAGAACATATTTTGACTGAGAACTGGGTAATGAAGCAATGAATTAAGATGGGAATAGCAGCATGATTTCAGCTCATTTGTGATAATGATTTTATTTTATTTCTGGATAATTCTAAAATGAAATTAAGGCTACAAATGTTAGCTTCAGTGAGAAGGATAAGCACACGTATAAATAAGAGAAGTGCAAATCGCTAAAGAGTTTAATTTTTGTGGCAACTATACCATAAAACAAAAAAATCCTGCCTTAGCTGGGTTGTATATGCAAAGGAGAGACTCGGGCTGGTGCTCGAGACAACTCGAGCCCCAGCTGCTGGCGGGCTGTGCCCCTCTGCAGCCCTGCTGCCCCCTGAGAGCCATCCGTCACGGAGCATCTGCCCTGAGTGACAAGATAACAAGTGGCAGTTGTCTGTCCATTACATGCAGTTCAGAGTCCTAAACATTTTTAAAAAGTTTTGTGGTTTGGGTTACATCACAACGGACCATTTCCGTTCGGAGGACACTGTTGCACGTAGCCATAAACTGTAAATAGCTGAGACCTGAAGTAAAAGTATGATTCTTGATTTTTCCAGTCATATTTTCTGTTCTAATTGCTTACTAACATCTGAACATATTCTTCATTGAAATTATGTGTTTAAAAAATAAACTCTCCGTAGTTATCTTAGCTCTGAAGCTCAGCTAATAGCTTTAGCCACTTTCAACTATTTTCATTACGCAGCCCGAATTTATTTTTAATAAGAAACACACAGATGTGTAATCCATAGCATGATCTAATGTTCTGTATGTGAGTATGCCCTGTGTTATCTCTGATATTGAATTATTAGACTATGGAGCATAATTATCTGTGCAGGAAAATTCTTATTTAATTTCATTGAAAATTATGTAAAGATTTTCCGTACATCATGCACTAACCTTGCAGCTGGATTAACATGATGGACTATCAAGGCTTCTTTAGGGACATAATGCACTGTTGGGTCAATAGTCCATGAACAAAGAAGGATTTACACAATAATCTATAATGGCTCTTTAGGAGCTGTTATGGTCTATCAGGATAAAAATCTGGTAGATAATACATATAAAGTGCATTGTGGAAAGCAAGCATTTGACTGCTTAAGTTTTAGCCCTGTAAAGGTCAAATTAGATTCTTTTAATGTTTTGAATGCAAGTTTACTTGTGGGAAGATTTAAGTCTATTTGCTTACTAGTGTGCTATGTGATGAAAATGAAATTCATTAGAATGCACAGCAGGTTTATGGAAAAAAAAGTAAAAATATCTTTTTTGAGCTATCAATACTTTGTTTATAAAGTAATTTGCAATGATTAATTTCTGCCATTCTCTCTGCCTTGGTGGCCAGTGAATTTCAGAAAGGGAGCACAGTGACCCAACAGCCCTGAAGGGTATGGGAGCCCCTGGGAGCAGCATCTTGGCTTGGCAGCAGGCTTTGGTGTTCCAACACGCCTCTGGCTATGCTGCCACTGCTCTCCTCTGACATTGTCCTGGGTGAGGTGTCCCTAGAAAGTTTATATCCCCAGGAGACAGTACGATCATCCAGAAAAATACTTATTTCAACTACTTCAATCAAGTTATATCCTCTAGTCTCACATGTTAAAAAAAAAAAAAAAGAGAATTCTATTTCTTGCCAGATAGGTGTTTTTTCAAGCTCTCCCAGCGTAGGACGACACCACAATGGTTGTGTTTAACTCCCAGCAAAAGAGAAGGGAGGATTTTATTTCTTTTGAGTGTTTTTTCTGTGAAGAGAATAGCGTCTTCTTACTGCTCTGACAAATAACGCTGCATTTTGGTGTTCAGACTTCATGCCTATGTTGGGAATTTAATTTAAAGCGTTAGAGATCCCTCCAGAGTGCCCCAGGGAGGGGTGTAGCAGGTACTGTCCCAGCGCCGAGCCCGGACTGCAGCAGAGGGCAGCAGAGCCGCAGGATCCGCCGCGCCGGCCGCGAGTGTTGACACGGCACCGGGCAACTGGGTCACTTCTGATATTGTCCTGACACATAAACACCTACGGTCAGGTTTTCAAAGGTTATTTGCGCACTAAAAGAGGAATTAGCAAAACGAACTTACATGCCAAAAGTAATTTTGAATATTCTAAAAAGACTGTAGTCCTATGAGAAGACCGATTTTAGGGAAAAGCCCCTGCTGTCGTCAGTGTGAGAACAGGAATTAAAGCGCGTTCAAAATAACTGAGCCGAAGTGATTCCTGGGAAAGAGCAGACAACAAAATTAAAAATTATGTAATTATGAGAAAGTCCAGCATTTTTTGCTGGCCTCAGACCACATTACCACATCAGTTACGTCCCCCCCATTTTTTTAATATTTAATATTTGCTTACGGCATAATACATAAAATACTGATGTTAAAACAAAGAGTAACTGTGGTGCATAATATATTGCTGTGTTTGCTATTGTGCAATTTACTTTTAAGTCATTACTCTGCCTTGTACATAAAAAGTCAGCAAATTATCAGAGTTTATTCCATTGACTTTCTCACACCTTGAGAAATAGCCCATTTGTATTATCACAGTTTGATATATTTCCCATTTACTGAGCTTCTTTAGAAAGCTGGCATTTTAATTTAATTATACTTTTTTGCTAATGGTCTTTATTTTTCAGTGTCTCTGTGGTAAAATGCCTTTAAGATCTGAGATTTTTTTTTGTTTTCTTTTTTCCCTCCTTTTGGCATGCTCTAGTGTAAATTTATAAACTGACAAAATTCAGTGTAAAATTCAAAGAGGTGAAATTGAGGAATCTGTTAAGAAATCCTGTGCTTAAATGATTAAGTATTTCTTCACTTTGAGAATGTGATTTCTGTATATATTTAGTATTCTACACCCTTAATTAGGACGTGCAATGCAAAGAGGACATAGCATGTATAACACAGACATTTAGGAGCTTTCATGCATTTTCCTCTGTGTTGTCTAAAAGCCTTGTTATGGGTCTCAGTCCCAGACCACTGAACTCAATGGGAGTTTTGCTGCATTTTTTGTTTGTGGATAGATCTTTAATCCTTAAAGTATATTCTTAATGTATATCCTTAATGTAAGTTAAAGCTACTACTAAGAATTAAATACGTATAGATATAAA
Organism: Manacus candei; assembly: GCF_025592945.1. NCBI lineage: Eukaryota > Metazoa > Chordata > Aves > Passeriformes > Pipridae > Manacus > Manacus candei. The sequence continues at coordinate 4,950,058 of NW_026138113.1, read as the reverse complement.
AATGCTTCCCATATGTGATTGGTATTGATCTAAAATTTCATTTTAATACATAAGTTCACTGGTTTTCACTCTGTAGTCCTTTTTGTAACTTCTCTTAGCCCCTTGTCTTCAGAAAGGTGGTACAAACACACCCTGCTAATCCTTTTAGCATCCTCATGTTTGCACCACCACCTTCCTCAAGGCCTGCAGGAACTGCTGGATCTCTTTTCCTGGAACATTAACAGAAGTTTGTGGTGTGATCTCTAACTGTTTGCTTTGGCACCTCCTAGGAGCCAGAGAGAAGAGGGTAGGAATTTTTCAGTGGCGGGGAGGTTGCACACTGGGGTGTGAATTAGGAGATCAAAACACAGCTAAACAAATGGGACCCGTGCTGTAGGGATGGTGGAAAACCAGGAGTGGACATAGCACACCTAAGCTCGCCACAATTACAGCTTGACTGAGGCACTAAAAACATTCCAGAGAGGGAAATGTGCTGAAAACCTGTGACTTTTTTGAATTAGCACCTTATGTAAATGAAAGCTAGTGACACCAGGCCTAGCCCTCTCCTCTGCACACCCGATAAATCACGTAACTGTGACTTAAGTTCCACCTTTGATAGGAAAGGACAAAATAAGAATTCACACTGTCAGTCCTCAAGCAAAGCTCTCTAATTTCTCACAGAGTGGCTGCTTTGCTGTACACTTTAGTATCAGTTGTCCAAACTGGAGAGCAAGTTTAGATAAAATTGACTATCTCCTTTTCTGCTAAATTCCCACTAAAATCTTCCTGGTTTTCCTTCTGCCAATACATCTCCATCCTCAACACTTTTTGCTTTTTTGCTTTGCTCTTTACACTTCAGAATAGGGACATTTTCTTTCTTTGGGCTGTGTTCACACATGCTGTTGTGCCTTTTCATGGATACTTGTTACAACCACATCTACAATCACAGTATTGTGTACTGAGACATGTATAGATAAAACTGAGCCTCTGAGCCATATATTTGCAGATTCTGTTAGCACTGGGTTTCTGCTTGCCAAACTAAGGATCTCATTTTTTTCACCACAAACTTTGGGTCTGCTTACCTAAATTCAACCTTGGCATGGATTGATTCCCCTTCACGTGCTCAGTTTAGAGTTTCTGTGTTGCTGCAGTTGATCACAGCTAACTAGGCATTGTATTATATTATATGTATTAAATGCACTGTGTGTCTTGATGACAGCAAACGATAAGGAAATTATTAGCAGTAAGCACAAGCTGGGCTGCATGCAAGAGTCAGAGCTGCCTTGACTGTAGCTGCTGTGACAACTGCTGTTTATTCTCTATGCACAGCAGCCCTGCAAGATTCAGTGCCACAATTACACCTTCCTGACTGAAGAAATCACACAATGAAAATAGGTACTTGCTGGGTTATTTAAAGGGTCTTGGAAAAGATTTGATGTAAACATCCAGAAGAGCATGAAAACAAAACCGGTTCTTGGGCTATAAGAAAGAAATAATATTGCCTATACACAAAGTATTAATAAAACCTATTTTTTAATGTTAGTTTTATTTTCTATTAAAAAAAAAGAAAAAAACTCAGAAAAGACCATAAAAATTAATTCAAGATCTTGAAAACAAATCTACAGTGAGATTTAAGGAATTCGATGTATTTAAATCCCCTCTAGAGTGCTAAAAATGGACAATTTAATAATGGAAGGGAGAATGAAACAAATGATAAAGACATCCTTTAGCCAAGTGACAGTGCCTAAAGAAGTCTGTGTGTTTAAGAAACTTGAATCAAAAATAATATACAAACCTAACATTAAGATTAATTAACCACTAGACAATTTAAAGTGGTGTTTTCAAATGCTGATTCTCCATCATTTGAAATCAAGAGTGCACATCTTCCCAGCTAGATGGAGTGCAGGCTGCAGAGCCTCTGCTGTGCTTGTCCATTGCATGCTCTTTTTCGGACTAGCTCTTTAATCTGTTTGTACTTGCCACCATCCTCAAAGATGTATGAAGCTTTTAATAGAAAAACTATTCTGTGAGGCCTCCTTCTATCATCAGAACAAGAGCAGTAGATAATAACCTCTCATTTTACAACTTCCTCTGTAAATGTTGGTTTGACAATTAGCATTTTCAAAGACTAAGAGCAACCTTCAAAGACAACCATTACCAAACAGAAGGTTGATTGTCGAGCTAAACATCACAATTAATGGCAGAGCATTAACAATGTGGCAAAGTCTCCCGAGTGTTTATTTGGTGCCATTTTCTGTCCTCACTAATACTGATGCAGTAAGAGGATGTCAGCTCAAATATTCCCAAAGTTAGCTTTGAAGAATATATTTACAAATTCCACATTTGTTTAGCATTGACCTAGAGCACTGGGAACCTGTTGGTGCTCCCTGAACTAGGAGGGACTGAAATGTAAATGCCAGTGTGGAGCTCTGCCCTTGGCAGAGTGCAGCTGCCTCCCTCATCCAGAGCTCCAAGCAGCATTGACGGGATCTGACAGATCCTGGGCTTCAGCACATGGCTCTGCCCTGGCCTCGCTGACAGCTGGCTCTGTTTGCAAATGGTTAGAAAAAAATGCAAAGAATGGGTTTTGTCACACTTCTTCAAAGTTTTCATCATACTTTGTCAAAGTTCAGCTGTTTGAAAGTTGAAATTTAGACCAGGGTGCCTCTTCTGCTGCTGCTTTGAGCAGCAAGGATGGCTTGGTGGTGAGCCTTTAGCGTCAGGCTCTCGGTTGGTGACTGTTCCAGGGGCTCTGGAGGGCACTGGTAGCAGTGGCCTGGTTTGTTTAAATCTGAGTAGTGAAAACCATGTTAAAATGCCTCATCATGACGGCTTTTCATAAGGACAGGAATAAATCAATTAACTGAATGGGTTGTATAGTTCATAGAAAGCACCTTAGAGTGCTCTTCTCTCATGCATAAGAACAGAGCACTGTTTGAAAGGACTACCAAGAATTGGTGGTATATATATTTAAATGATTCTTTTGCTCATACAAAACTGAGAAGTGGAAGTTACATGCAACAGAAGGAGAACAATGGGAGGGAGGTCTTGACTGCATATTTCAGAATAAAGTTGGAATAGAGCAAAACCAGAAGGCATTAGCCTTTACTCACATTGTACCCTAGAGGCCTGGCATATGGTCGTAGCTTTACAAGGAAAATAAGTTTTATTCTTCCATAGAAAATAAACAAGTTTGTTTGTTGTTGTATGTTTTGTTGGTTTTTGTTTGGGTTTTGTTGGGTTTTGCTTGGTTTTTTGTTGGTTTTTGTTTGGTTTTTTGTTGATTTTTGTTTGGTTTTTGTTTGGTTGGGTTTTTTTTTAATCCACAAATATCTTTCCATTTTCTTTTTGTTTCATAGTATTGTGCATCCATTTTTTTGCTACCATAGTCCTTCATATGAAATAATTTTGTATACAAATGTTACTATTTCCAGTCCTTTACAATGAGCAGGGACAGATGCAACTCTTGCCAGATGGGACCTTTTCTGAATATAACTCTTGTGTTCAGTTCAGATTCCCTACAACATCTCACACGAATGCAGTGTAGTTTAGAAAGCTGTAAATCATTAATTATATTCCATTTTATTAGATGGTGTCTCCATAAGTCATCAAAAGTGAGGCAAAAGAAATTAAAACCCAGTGTTTTCAATCAATTTTACATCTGAAAGTAAACAGCCTTAGTAATTTGTAGCATTGACAGAATTAAAACTTGTGAGCAAAGTCTTAGCTATGATTCCGAAGGAAGACTGTTCGGGAAAGCAGCAGTGTGGAAGCAGGCACTGCCACTTAACATGGGTAGTTTAATTTGGGAAACAGCCTATAGGTTCTCAGAAATTTATTAAAGCAGACTGAGAGCTTTCAGTTTAAATCTCCCAAGTGTTGTGATGGGATGGCTGAACTCCAAGATTTTTAAAAATTAATGCAAATGACGAGCTTTTGGAATTCATGTGAAGGAGGACTTTTAAAACTTTTTAAAAGACTAAGGATGGAGTAGTTGTAATTTTATACAAGCTGAAGGCAAGAAAGAAGTGACTGCAACAGCTGAGCATGAACTGAAGTTCACTGCTTGAAAGCTGACAAAAAGATACTTCAAAAATTTCTGAGAAGAGCGTAGTAAAATTGGAGACACTTGAGAGAAGAGCCAAAGGGATGAATCAAGATCTGGAACACCAGTGTTACATGAGAAACTAAGTCTATTTTGCTTATTGAAGAAAAGGTTAGCTAGTGACTTGATCAGGGTTTATAATTATCTTCTTAGGAAGAAGATTTCACATTCAGAAGGGCTACTTTAATAAAGAGAAGGGGTAAGAAGGCAAATAGCTAGAAGTTAAAGCTAGGAAAAATTGGATGCACGTTTGCAATATGAACGTTAATTTATCATTGGAACACTGTTGTATGTGGCAATTTTCCATTGCCATTAACTCAAGATAAAACAAAGCAGAACAGTTTTAGAGGGATGCAAATTTTGGTAGTAGAATAATGCAAAATACTAAACTAAACAAAATAGCTTTACAATTTTAAAACTGAAAACCAGAGCTACTGGGGCTCTATTTCTTTACCTCCACTTGGTTCAAGCATATCCCTAATGAGCCAGTGTATATTCACTGACACCTTGGTATATTGCCTCTTTCCTCTGCTTATTCTAATCCTAAACTTATTAAAAGAAGAAGGATTTTGATACTGCCGTGAATTTTGGTGGATCCTGTGAGTGTCTCAATCTCTTGGGAAGTGTGTCTGTCCATACTCTACCTTTTCCAGGCATAAAAATCAACTGTGTGACCAGGCTGTAGTGGAATGATAGCTACACATGCAGACAGCACAGGTGGTTGCTGTCAAACAGAGTGGTCCAGCTTCTACGTCCTTCTCCCTTTTCCTGGTGTTACAGTTCCCTGTTTTGCTTCTGTTCACTCTGCTACCTTTGCTGATCTGACTTGTTTTCCTAGGCTTAAAGATAATTTTTTTCCATACACTTTAGTTTAGAAAGTGTATCAGTAGAATCTGTTGGTAAGGGCACTAAGACCGGCACAAGAGACAGGAGTGGGCTGCTGAGGGTGGGAAAGGGGATGTGAAAAGGGAAAGCTGGATGGAGGAGACCATGGAAGAGCACTGAGCCACAAATCAAATCAGAAATTGCCTGACTGTGCCCCAGCTGTAGTCACATGCAGTGTGCACACGGCCTGGTGATAGATTATGTTTTCAGTGCTTATGAAACTCAAGCTACCCGTAGACTTTTTTTGCTACTGCTGCAGCTTTATATAACAGTGGCCATTACTGTTTCTTTTGTCTTTGTTCTCTGGAATGTTTAAGAGAGTTGTGCACATGCTGTTTAACGAGATTTATTTGGCCTGCAAGCTGCAGATGGGCAGAAATCAAAGGAGGTGGAAGTGGACATTGACATGACCTCCAGCATGTTGTTTATGGAGAACATCCTTCTAGTGATGTATGACAAGTCTGAGGTCAATGATTAGTATCTATTAGCTCTTTGAAAAATGGAGAAAGCAATAGTTCCTGATGGTGCATGTTTTAGATCTGGTTAAAATGGAGAAGGCTGATGTGAGAAGAAAAAAATGCTTCAGTGTCTATGTATACAATTACCACACATCACCAGGGCACCTTAATGTTCAAAATACTTACACACCAACTTATGTCAGTTGGAAGAACTGTAGTCTCGATTCTTTCTCCCCTGTCTCCCCTCTGAAACAGATGGATTTGATTATTTATTATTATTCACTTCTTCCTCCTTTTCCCCTTAAATTCTCTTCATTTTTCTTTGTTTTTGTTGGAAAACTAAATCAAAGAGGAGCTTTACATTCAGTTCTAAACACAGTGAGGGATGCAGTAACTTGCTCTTCTGCAAAAAATACACATAAGGTCTTCTGTGAGCCACCTCATTCCAGTTCTCCTTCAGTTCAGCCACATCATGAAGAACTGGATAGGTTTTTCAAAGAATTTGGGGAAATTCCAATATATTATTAATAGGAAAAATCTCTGCAGAAGTCTGGAGTAGAAGATTAAGTGATTTCTAACTTTCTAACCACTAATGTTAAGTGGTTAGTTCAGCAGATTTTACATAGACCTTCTCTTCATATAATTGCATATAGAATTGAAGTAAAACAGGTTGGTCATACACAACTATAAAATTGTGAGCAAATCCAGATACATTTGAAATGAGGGTAGTCGCAACTGTCAAAGAACCCCTCCTTTTTTACAATTTTATTGGTAGAACAAAAAATATCTTTTTCATTTTAAAAGGGTTGCCTATACTTCAGAAAAAAAAAGACTGAAAAAATAATTTTGAGAATTCAGAAAAAAATAATACAAAATATTCCTTTACTTCTATTACTTACCAACAGTGAGTACTTGTACTCATTGGTACAGAGTCCAAAATGACCATTGTATTTAAAATGAGTTCAGAGACTCTTTATGCCATCAATATATCATCAAAATTAAGTTTTCTCCAGCAGCAGCCCCTTCTCCCCACCAAACTGTACATGTTTGAGAAACTCAGTCCCCGGTGATAGCTGCCCTTCATCTTTGCTATGTCCAGGCAAAAAGAACTTCCAGGGAAAGTGATGATTTGGGCTTTGAGTAAAGGACAGGAGAGGCTGCCTGGGCGAGCCTGCGATGCCTCTGTGTCTCTCCGACAGGCTGTGCTAGAGGACATGGTCTCGCAGAGCAGCCCTCGTAAATTATTTTGAAGTTATTTGAATGCACTTTCAGTGAGGGAGGAGGGGGAGCTCTATTGTCTGCGAAACTGAGGCTCGCACGGAGCAAACTGCGTTTGTTTATGGCTGGGCTGAGACATAAAACAATCCAGGGGCTCCAAAGCACGTAGTTGCCAATATTTCCTCGTATTGCTTTGGAGACACAGCTTGATAAACAGAGCACCCGAAGTTTTATGTAACTTTCTGTGAATCGTTTTCCGGCTACAGAAGTGATTTTAGTTCATTCCCCAGTGATTCTGCTGCAACAGAGCAGAGACTTTTGCTCCGGGGAATGCTGTGCGTGGGTGCCTCTGTGGGAATGTGTGTGTGTGTGTGTGTGTGGAGATGATAGTATCTGCATTTGTGTGCTGTCATTCAGGTGTTGGCATCTGTGCTGCCTGCTCAGAGCAATGAGACTCTCTAGGATTAGCCCCTAAATCTTAATGAAGACCTCCTGTCTTCGGAAATCCTCCTCCACAATGGTTTTCTGTGCTTTAGGCAGGCATACAACTTTCCTTTCCCATTCATAACTTGGAGTCTTATCCTTTTTTTCTTTTTCCTTTTTTTTCCCCACTCTTCTTTCACAGAAATTAAATGGCAGTGGCTGGCTCCAATCACCACATTCTCTCTCTGCTTAATTTCTGCTACAAAGTTCTCCAGTTCTTTTATCTGCACAGCTGTTTTTAATGGGCTGTTCAGAGAAGGAACTGATAATGGGCACTTTGTGCTGTTTGGATTATCACTAGCTCTAAGGTTGGCAGCCAGCATTGGCAATATGCTCTTCTTTAGGCAGCATTTTTTTTGTAGCTGGACAGCAACCCAATGACACCAGACAAAGCTGCAGCAGCAGCAGGCTGACAAGCAGCACTGTGCTATCTGCTCCCTCTGCTTCAGCTCATACCCCAGGGGCTGTGACTATCAACTTGGGAACTGTTTTCCTTCCTTACTTTCTTAACTTTTTTCCTTATCCTTTATTGTTGCACTTGTCCTCAGGGGAAGCTAAGGGTGAAGTTGAGATTCATGAAGATATAGAACATGTACCCAGAAGGGAAGTATGAAGTATTTTTTCGTGATAAGTCTGGTTAATAGATGTGCAAAGTAAGGGAGTGTCTAAAGATGCTTTTGAAAATTCCCCAGCCTTTCCCAATATTGTTATAAGCCTTGTCATTTGGAACAAAATATTTGGAAAAATGGAAATGGGTGGATAGTGTGTGATCACAGCCTCTGTGAAGGGGAAGGAGGGTTTGGATCCTGGTCTTGTTTCGTGTCATTTTCTCCAGTCACAATTAAGGTGACAAACAGTTGAAAATAGCCTGTCCACTTTTGTATTCTCTCTTGACCTCTAGAGAGTTTGGATATCTCTACAGTTCTCTAGAGGAGAAAAGTGAGAATAAATGAAGGAAAGACTATGAAGCAGAGCTTCATTCTGCTCCTGATTGTTAATATGACCACCAGCTTAACACAAGGACACATGAGGAACAGTTCAGGCTTCTTTTTTCAGTCCTGCACGGATACTATCAGTATTTTAAAAATCACTATGCCCTTAGGGTCAGGCCAGATGTAGAGTTGCTAGTTTGCTTTGTGGCAGCATAAAGCAGTTTATTCATCTCACTGAGTAGCTCAAAAATACTAACTCCATTAATTTAGTTACATTAAAAAAGAAAAAAAAAGAGTTAGATAGTAGTTTTGGAGCCATTTCACAGGGTCAACCACTATACAGTGTGTCTTCAGTTGCCAGGGATTTCTAAGAGCTATTTCTTCTCTGTAGTGTGTACTCTAGTTCAAGTACGAATGAATTTTAGTCACACAGAGTTAGGATCTTGTTGGTTTCTGAAAATCCACTACTTTTTATCTGAGATGGCAACATTTTCTTATTCCTGTATGTGTTTGCATGTATCTAAATTGCTTTAGGCCTTAGTAATTTTATTCTGATTTTTATTATTTTTGAAATAGAATGTATAAATACAAAGAAAAAGTCAACAGAGTCAGTTTATCAAAGCTCCAGCCATAAGAAATATGACATAGTATTCTTAGTATTAACTACAGAGTTCAAAAAGCTTCCCTTTAGTTTCTAAGAAAAAATTCTCTCCTCTTGAAAGAGAGAAAAAAAGGTTAATATTTTTTTAAAAGTTTATTCCCAGAAGGGAAAAACACCCTCAAATAACTGATATTACTTCTGGAAAAGTAATTGCTCTCTTCTGCATTACCAAAAATTTGCAAAAAATTTTCAAGATTTTTCCCTAACACTTCTTGAGAAGCTACCTAAGGGAGATCAGATAAACCTAAAATGACACAAAAGGAGGAAGGGGGGAAAGCAAAAATTATAATAAACTTGTTGTAATATAGCCATCTAATACAGAGCCAACATATGAGAGAACCTTATTATTGGTATACCTAGCACAGTACTTGAACTTAAATCCACAAGAACTGGCGCTTATTTTTCTAGGAAAGAAAGGTCTATCAGTGTAGTCTGGCAGTTCTCCAAACTGGTGTGAAATTATCATGACTCTCAATTTCTGAAAAATTGTCTGCCTGGATTTTTTTACATATACACGAAAAACTATTTTTGAATATAACAATGATATTTAGTGTTTTAATTATATGTCCCATCTCTTGCATTACTTTGTATGTATTAATTGTCAGGACACCTCTGCGAGGTAACAGTGTTAGTGAATTGAATAATTCACAATGAATAATTTATTTGAAGTTAGTCCCTTGGTTTACTCTCAGAATATCCATCAGAATCTTATCACTGCTAAGACTTTAAGCATTTAAAGGTTGGGGGTTTTTCTCTGTTTTTTTTTTTTCATTTTGGCAATGTTTAATGATCACAGATAATTCTATTCCCCTTGAAGTTATTTCAGCTACTTTTTGCATGCTTGTTGTGATAAAATGTTAAAGTAATGGCAAGATGGTAGGAGGTTGATCAGGAGATGAGTACATCCTAGTCACAAATCAGATTTTCCTTTAGTTCAGTCTCCACAATTAACTTCTTTGTAAGGTGTTGGATCCTCAGGATGAGGCACTCTAGGTCTTGGGACGTGCTCGCTTGCACCATGGAGATGGGCAGTTTTTCCTCACTGGTTAAACTTGCTTTGCTCTAAAATGAAGGTGCATTAACTTGATGTCAAGTCAAATTTGTTAAGTCAGCCTGTCGGGATAGTGAATGTTCAAAGTCCAAATATAATCCAGTAGGCAGGAAGAAGTTAATGTATCTAAACACTTGTGCTTTATAGCTGCTACATAACTGGAACAGGAGATTTCCAACCTTGAAGGGTAGGCATCAAATTCAAGTGGTAAAACCCCCAAAATCTTATTTTTGCGGAAGAAAGAATTGAGAAGAGGGAAGGAGAAATTTTATCACTGCAAGCAGAGCACTGATATACTTAAGATTCTCATTGTTTTATTAGTAAAGTAAATAGCAGATTTCCAAATATTCCTTGAAATCAAGGGCCTGATGGAAGCCAACTGAAATCAGTTGGGGAAAATGTCTCCAAATGCTTCTGCAGGACTCAGATCAGGTCTTCAATGTGTGAACAAGCAGTAACTACAATGAAAACATGAGCTGTACTCACTCCAGTAGGATATAGTAAGAGAAAGTGATTATGATTACTGGCTTTCATAATAAGTTTAGAAATATTTTCCTGCTTTGGTTTGAAAAAATGAACAAACGATGACAAAACTACAGGTGTTTATAACCCATACTTTATAGTCTGAAGGAAAGTTTTCCACATCAACTCCAATACAAAGCACGTGTTTATATTAATGACACTATATTGTACTGTCAGTTTCAGTAAACTGATGTTATTGTGGTCCCAATGTATGGAAAGGGTCATGAATGAGGCTGCACAAGGGCACACACTATCCAAGACTTAAAAAAAATATGTTATTTAACTTTCAGGAACACTAAAAACACAAACTGTGTCACATAAAATTAGAAATCAGTTCATAAAATAGTAATAACTGACCTGCACAATGTAAATTTCCTGAAATGTGCACTCATGTTGGCAGCAAGTAACAGCTAATGAAGGGAGTTTACAGAGCTGATTAACAAGGCCCTATGCTTTTTATTAGACTCATTTTGTTAATCCCTAAAATTAAGGAATTCCAGGTGTATGGAGCCAAGTATGCAAATGATTTCCTTCCGTCTAGCTGCTGATTTCATAAAAGGTCCTCCAAACAGTGAAATAAAACACAACATGCATAATGTGGAAAGCTTTACTACGTATGAGAGAACAGTCTGGCTTTACCAAGTTAAGCAGGGTGTGCTGTAAACTTGCCACAGATACAAATTTGAACAAAGCTGTAAAATAGGTATAAATAAGTAAATTAAAGGAATGAATAAAGCGAAAGGAAAAGAAAGAAAGAAAAAAAACAAACAAAAAAACATGCTTTCAGTTTACTGATTGTCAGTTCAGCTGTTGGTACAGCTGAAAACAATATACCTAAAATTAAGCTTATCAGACTAGTGTAAGGCATACAGATCTCTGCTAAAGCAGAAACAGATGTAAAATGATAAAGGAAACCATCCTAATCTGCTAAAGATGTACCAATTAGTCTGGTGGTGCTATGGTACTGTGTATGCTTCCTTCATACAATTATACTTCTAAACTGGCTTATTAGCCTATAATGTATGCAAATACCTAACTCACTGTTTAATTTTGGGTATACAGGCCTGGCACCATTAAAGTCAATGATAAAGCTCCTCTGACTAAAACAAATATACACCCTCAAGCTGCTCATTACTTTCACCTCCTTTCATCTTGTCACAGTTCAGCAAAGTACTTTAGCATGTGAGGAGTCCCAGTAACTCTTAAAATTAACCCTAGCTTTTGAAACCCAACAGGCTATAAAATACACACTACCTTTTGGGCAGACTGCTCTGCTTCTGTATGACATTATATAGACAACTGATTCTCACATTAAATTTTAAAAGCTTATAATTTCTCCAAGTCCAACATTATATGGTTCAGGATGCTCTTTTCTCAATATAGCCATGGATAGGCACTGTCCATTCATCTGAGAATAGTTTTTATTTACCTCGTGGGAGAATGGGGGCTATAAAACATGCAGGAAAGGGAAGAAATTCCAGATTGGCAAACTGTGGTTTGCCTGGAGTCAGTAAAAAGCCATGAGGCCAAGTCCTGGAAATGAAGACTAAATAAGGAGTGAGTTCAGGGGGAGGTAACAAGCTGCTATCAAGCACACTCTTTATAAGAGACAAAGACTCAGGAGTCTGCAATGAGACTGGCAGCAGCTTTGACGATGTGATGAGAAAGGTACTAATTCCACACAAACTATTCAGCTGTCAGTCTCTGGTTGCTGGAGTCCGTGATAATAGAAAGAAGAGCCCCTACGCTGTTTTGTCACATATCTTGTATTCTTTACAATGACTTACTTTTAGGATTTGGTCCTGAGAAGGCATCCTTGCTCAGTTAAATGGATGAAGTCAGAAGGAATGTCCTTTACCTGAGCTTACAAATATGTAGGATGAGGTCTTTAAGTAGGTACTATGACAGTCTCATCTGGCAGGAGGTGGCAAGGTGAACTGATGTCATCCAGCATCACAGAGTCACAGAATCACAGAATATACTGAGTTGGAAGGGACCCACAAGGATCACTGAGTCCAACTCCTGGCCCTGCAAAGGACCATTCCCATGAATCACACCATGTGCTTGAGAGTATTGTCCAAACGCTTCTTGAGCTCTGTCAGCCTTGGTGCTGTGATCACTTCTCTGGGGAGTTCCAGTGCCCAACCACCCTCTGGGTCAAGAACTTTTTACTAATGTCCAGCCTAAACCTCCCCTGGTGTGACTTCAGGCCATTCTCTCGAGTCCTGTCACTGGTCCCCATAGAGCAGAGCTCAGTGCCTGCCCCTCCTCTGCCCCTCCTGGGGAAGTTGTAACTGCAGTGAGGTCTCCCCTCAGTCTCCTCCAGCTAAACAGACCAAGTGCCTTCAGCCACTCCTTTTACATCTTCCCCTCAAGGCCCTTCACCATCTTTGTTGCACCCTTCCTGCAAACCTGCTGTGTAACACGTCCTGTGGCTGCTAAAGGCATCTAGGGGATTGCCTGGCTTTGGTGTCATATCTGCAGGTTAGACAGGCTATGGATTTTCTACAAAGCAGCCCCCGGAAGGCTACACGTGGGCATGAGCTATCTGATCTTCCAACTTCATTTTCCTGACTAAATGACATAGAGCTTTCTATATGTCCTTTCAGTTTATATATTGCGAAAGATTCCTTTGGATTGTTTAGTTTATGTAAAAAAAGCTTTTTTTTCAAGCAGTTACTTTCAAAATCTCCCTTGGTCTCAAAACACCACTGTTTCATATACTGGGTTGGAGGAAACGAAACAAGAATTGCCCTTCCCTCTTGTGTAGTGTGTGATTGTGGTTTCTGTATTTCAGCTTTGGTTCTAATATATTTCAAAATTACATTTCTCTAGTGATACACTGAAAAAAGAAAAGAAAAAGTATTTACATTCAAACCAAGCTCATTCAAGTTTTTTAAAAGTGCTTAAAAAGAGGAAATAATTGCATTTAAGGTTGCTTCCCCTCAACCAAGGAAACTGGCAGTGATGTAAATGACAATACAGCCACGGGTGCTCTTAACACACTTGTACTATTCATGTGCTGTTATCTGCAACACCGATATTTGCATCCTCATGAACTAGCACTGCTTGCAATGTATTTACTTATGGCAAGAAAAAATAATTGATAAAGAAAAATAATTGTTAAAGGTTAATATTAAGAGGCTGTTTCAGTTACTTGACTTTCCAGTCCGATATATGTTTGTTGAGAGAGCAGACAACCATGAGCTGTGTGCTGAGGTTTAAAGGTATTCACTGGTTGCTGGAAATAAATAAGAAATAACTAATCTTAAAATCTTAGAGTTAACCACCCAGTTCATCTGGCTAACTGCTCAGATCTGAGTCCAACTTTGAGTCAAATAGAAAATATTGTTGTAAATCTTATGCAGTTAAATGAAGTGCCATTTTTCCGACTTGTACTTTATTAGCACTTGTGTGCTGCTACTACAAATCATGTTAAAAAGGCTCTGGAGCAAAGAGTTTAGGTAAAAGTTGGAAGTGTGGCATGTGGTTATTATTACAAGTTTTGTCAGGGAGCAGTAGCTGTCAGGACCTGGGCTGACAGCAGCGATCACACCGTGTTAGTAGGCAGGGCAGCAGTTCACAGTCCGTGTTGCACAGAACATGCCAGTGCTTTTCTTTGGTCCCTCAGGAAAGATGTAGGAGGATGTGATGAGAGGCAGTTGTGAATGAGCATTCTTTGACAAAGGTCAGATGCAATTGTTTGCCATCTGCCCTTTGCCAAGTGGGTTTGTATTTAATCTCAGCCATCATCTTTAGCAAGCTGTACCAGGGAACTGTATGACATACTGTGATAACAGTATCTTTAGATACACCTCTCTGACGTGCAAGGATATCCTTTCAGGTTGCAAATAAAACATTTTGAGGAAAATCACAGGTAGGAAAAGGCTCCCATTAAATGAAATCAGTAAGTTTATTATTCACCCTATCATAAATACAAAAGTAATAACAGATTTCAGCATTCACTGTAAATTCATTGCAAAGCTGGTATAAAGAAAACCTTTTACAGCTGCAAGAAGTACGTCACTCATCCAACCCAGTGGTAACAAGAGTAAATACAGCTCAGAATCGTATTATCCAATGTGCAAAACAAAGAATTCTTTCATAAACTCACCTAATTAGTACAAGTAATGTACATGTTCAAAGTCTAGGCATTAGCCAGCTATACATGTACTATTATACTCTAAGAATTTTGCAGAAGAATTACAGAATTTTTTTAAGGACTTTTTTTTTTAAAAAAAAAAAAGGAACCTAAACGTGAGACCACTGACATTTTGTTTTTATTTTGAAAAGACTGAAAACAAAATCTTGATCCTTTTGTCATTTGCATGCTTGATTGCTGTTGATTTTATGTGAATTCAATGGAACTATTTATGGGCGTATGCAGGAGACCAGGAGTTGGTAACTCTGGTTCCAGTTAAAATACGTTTACTGTTGTATGACCAAATGCAATGAATTGTGGAGTTCAGACAGGTACTGGGGTAAGAAACTATTTGTGATCAAAGCTGACTTTACAGATTTCCTTTCAAGATTTTGATTTCACCCATAAAAAGTTTTTCTTTTTGGCAATGTTTAGAGGGTAGCAACTTGGCATTCTTCTTGGCTTTCTGCAGAAATTTCTGAGTAGATTAACCACAGTGACCTGTCTGGTTACTAGTTGCATAGACTACTTTAAATCCTACAGAGCCAGATATGGTTTGTGGTATTGGCCACCTCTCCCTGTGCCTTTTGAGGCACATTCCTAAATGCTCTTCCTAAGTCCTGTGTCTGACTGTTCTCCTGTTGCACAGCCAACTTGAATCAATGAGGATGAGGAAGATTATCTGAACTCAAGCTGTTTATTTAACAGGTGAATGTAGATTTAGTATCTTATTCTTAAAGACTTGGAAAGAAATTATTAGCCCTTAAGTAACTGCTTTTCCAAACATCCTCTGTGTATCCTGATGCTTTATTGTCATCAATTAACATAGCATTGTCACTGGCAAAACACTGTAGGACTTAAGAGTCCAAGGGAGTAATGCATCTTATAAGTTATATTCAAGTAAGATTGTAGTCTTGAGTTCACAGTAGGACACATAATAAATAATAAAGAATTTAAATATGTACTGTTTCACATAAGCAGAGAATGGTGGTCAACATTCAGAATAAAAGGCCAGAAGCAGCAATAGTAATAACAGTCATTTCAGGAAAGTTACACAAATATATGGAAGAATAAAGCAAATCTGCTAGTTTTAAAACTATTCCAGGCATGGACTAAGCACAGACTTTGGTCTCCTTTCATGTTATAATTTTCTGGGTTTGCTTTTTCAGAGAGACTAAAGCATATATTCAATCAAACTCACTGCACTAAATCTGCTGTATGGTTTATCTTGAGCTTTAACTTCAAAGTGTTTTTACCTAGTAAGAAACTGATTGTTCCTCTGTAATTGAAAGAGGAAGAAACTATTTTCAGAGTATGAAGATAACAAAACTGTTTTAATATAACATGACATACATGTTATAATTTATATGCATTGGCTCAGGTTCTCATGCTTACCTGGTCTAGTGTACTCTTCTCATATGCACATGACCTTCAGATGGTGAAAAATCCTTTTTAGAAGGAGGAAGAACTTACATTATTACTGAAGGAAAAGAATCCATAGATATGGTGGTGTGAATCAGAGGTTAAATTCAGTTTCTGCCTTTCATGTGATATAAGGACTCATCCATATATCACATATATCACAGTTCATAAGGGTTCTGGAAATTCTCAACATGGGTGTTGAGAAGAAAGGCATGGTGAAATAATTTATTTCATCTAACTATAATTCTAAATTATACTCTATTTGACTTTTCCTGGGTTTCACTGTATTGCCTAAATGAGTAGCAAGTCTTATTTCAAGCCCTTTTAGAACACTGGTAAACCTGTGTTCCTGGATGTTGTGAATCCAGAGATTCCAGCTGTTGCACTGCAGCTTATTTGAGCATTGCATTGCCATTGGCAAGTTACAACTGCAGACACGGCATGTAGGTGGTAGAGAATGTGTAAAATGGAATTAAGAGCAGGTTGTTTTTGTATTGGAAGAGACCTTTATGCCTTCAAAGCAGCTCTCGTTAGAATGGGTTTGATTGACTGTGAGCATCTTTTGTTATTTTTTTCTCTAGTTCTCCTACAGGCAAAGATCAATTGATGTCACACCTACCTGTTTAAAAGTCATGAGAAAATCTCTACTGATTACAGCCAGAATTACAGCCTGCCACAGACTGCCTCATATTCAAGAACGTAATGGTTAGTCAGAGCCACAGTGTTAATTCTAGCACAAGTTGAACTCGAGTTTCTCTAAACATTTTATACAGTAACTAAGAAAGAAACATGGAAGGTGTGGGATTTGCAAAAGTAGTCTGATCAGCATAAAAATACTAATGTCTGCTCTGCAGGTTTGAAAAGAAAGTGTTTATGAATAATCATGACACAGTAATTTTAAAATGTTACTCTATTTCCCTCTTTTTATTAAGGAAAAAATCTTTGTCAGATATTGTTTTGGTAGGTGTTAGCTGCTTAGTAATGCTAAACTGTAACATTTTGTGTCACAGGACAAAAACTCCCAGGGTGTATATGAATTGCCAGTGATGTTTAGGTGACCTAAAGTTTAACAGCTTTAGCACTAGCTCTGCAAATGAAGGAAAAACAAAACAAAAAGTACCTCAGACCATGCATTAGCTGCCAAACCAGTGGGAACTGTGGTTATTTCGACAAGGTTTTTAAGTTGTTAAAGTTATTTGTGTATTGAGCATTAATTCTCATGCAATTGAACAGCACAAGCTATTCCACATCGAAAGAAAATGAAGTTGTTGCAAAAACTGTTGCCATGGTGCAGCTCCTGTCACTGGGGTCTCAGGGGCAGTGCAGGTAGGGGTAGGTAAAACAACTCAAACTTTTTGTTAATGCTAAAAGGCACTGCAGTGTAAATATGGAGCTTTCCTCATACACAGCTGACTTTAAAAACGTGTTGAACAACTCACAGATTATCTTCTCATAGTGAAACTCATCATGAAGCTAAGTAGTACTAGGTCATCTAAAATATAGCAAAGTATATTGATAGCACAGCAACAACTTTTGGGAAATAAGTTTAGAAAAAGAAGGTTCTCCAGAAAAGAGAACAAAAAAATCCCGTTATGCAACAAGAGGACTTCATCCTGAGATGTTGCATGTCCACTTGGGCAGGATCAGGCCCAGAGGTGCTCAGCTCACAGCTTCCCTGCCTGTTGGTCTGGTCTTGCACCCCAGAGAAACATTGAATCAAATGTATTGAGTTGTTGCAGTTGTTGAGCAGAAGTGCCTTTCCAAGTGTTTTGGATCATTTGGTGACCGTGCTATGCTATGTTAGGCAGATTTTATAGACTATTAAATAAAAATCAGAACCACCTCTCCCCATCAAACAATTTACTCTACTGCCTCTAGGATACCACAGAGAAACTTTCCTCCTTGACTGGGAGACCTCAGGAGTGCAACAGGTGTGTGGGTCTGGATATCAACAGATATTTGATGAAAAAAGGAGACTCCTTTTCAGAACTGATACAGCTTCAAAGGTGTTGCCTTGTTCTTTTTCTCACCAGGACTCTGGCTGCAATACTGCATGTAACTCAAGTTATTGGCATGTTCCAGGATACAGAAAGTCTCAGTTATGGAAAATCATTTTAACACCTACTGTATACCTGTATGTGAAAATTCCAATTAGTTACATGTTCAATTATATTTTAAATTGAGCTAGTTAATACAAAAACTGTTATTAAGGAACATTCCTTCATGTTCTAAATGAATGATTGAGTGTGTCATTAATTTATTTTATGGCAAGAACGTGACTAGGGGAAGAAATTCTAGGTGACTGTTTGGAAAGTAAGTACTGAGATTTGAGATTTGATTGACAATCAAAATTTCTGTTAACCAGAAAGAACTGAAGAAAGAGTCTAATCGCTGACAGAGAAAATCCATTTGCTTGAACATATTAAACAAATGTTTCTTTGTTATAAAAGGGAACATTTTGTTGATTTCTAAAGTATTCAAAATAACAGTTTTAGAGAATCTAATGGGCTTTTATATTTAGCCACCATGAAATAATTGTTCTGAATATCTTGAAAATTTAATCATGTGAGTAACTATACACACACTGTTAGTTCTATTAATTTTGAAGAATTACTTAGATATGCGCAGTTATAATTTTCTTCCATTATGAAAAACTCTCCTATATCATGCAGCTGGAGCCTGCCAGGGTCCCTTCATTCATGGAAAGACCATGTAAGACAGTAGGAGGTTTGACCTGCAGTAGGGGAAGGCTTTTCCCAAGCTCCTTTGCCCATATTTTGCTGTAGGTTCACCTTAAATCGCAGTTTAAGGCCTTTGAGAAACTTTCTTCTCTCTCACCTCTGACACTGAAGGGCTGAAGCTTTTCTCTCGAGCCTAGGCTGTGTCCATGGTGTTAATGCTGTGTCAGTGCAGCAGAACTGGGATATCCCTCCCTTGGGGGGCTCCTGTTTGCTCTGAAGGACCTGCTTTTTGGTGGTTGCTAGTTTGGCCTTCCATAATTCCTTCTTGACTGTTTGGTGTTCCTGTCTGAAGAGAGTTATGTTGCCCGTTTTCCTACGGCTTCTATAACCATAATTTATGTTTTTCTTTTTATAATTAACAAAAAGCAATTTTCTATTACCTTGGAGTCATCTTGCATTCTCAGCTAGGGTGGTACTGCACCCTCAGAGTACACTTACCCTCACAGTGATACTGTATTTTTACCATCCATATAGATCAAATGGTATTGAAACACAATAATCTTGTCATAATTGAAACTTCAGTTCAAAGAAGAATCTTACCTTTAGCTTAAGGCTGAAATGTTAGCCACATTTTCCTCTGCAAAGCATAACAAATTTCAAGTATTATCTGGCAATTCCGAGACCATATAAAAAGCTAAAAACATGATTACTAAATCAAACTATTTAGTTTTGATGTCTGAGTATTTCTGGGATTACAGAGAAGAGGCAAATACATTCAAACCCTGTCGCATAATTCTAACTCTGCAGTTTACTGTGTTTAGAGAACTTTTCTTTTGTTCCTTGTGTGTCCATTGATTTTAATTTCATTTTCCCAGTGAATTACTGTTCCAAATCAGGAATTGAAATGTCCTGGCAGTTAATGAGGTTTACAAGAGAGAGGAAAAAAAAAAAAAAAAGAGGGAAAAGAAAAGTTTTTGTACTTCTCAGTTAGGATTTAATGTCTTTGGGACTAACTCTACTCTGCAAATTATTAATTTAGAAATGACTTCTCTGCAGACTATGATTCAAACTGGTATCAGGGAGAGCAGAACCACATCTCTTATTTTGGTGAAAATCAAGGATAAAAGCTTTTTTGAATTATTTTAAAAAATTGACAGTATAATAGTTGAAGATAATAGAGGTTTTAAAGGCCATCTTCTCTGAGATTTCTTTAAGATGCACCAAAAAAAAACCAAGAACTGAAAATAAGCTAAGTAACTATGTAAGGTTCCAAACATATGCAGTGGAAAAGTCTATTGTAGCGTGCAGTTGCCTTGCCAGCTGTGTAGATGTTGTGAGTTTGGAGATGGATCTTTGTTCAGCAAATTTAAGTGCATTTTACTCTTCCAGCAGTGTAATGAACATTAGCACTGACCGAAAACCACCACGTGCCAGGGATCAGAACAACTTAGTCACCCCTTAACTCACACTTAAGTGCTGCTTTGAAGGCTTAGGTGATCCCTGGTCCTTGTGCTAAAATACTGCCCCTGGGTAAACCCTCTGCCCACTGCAGGAGCTCCAGGGACTTGTTACAGCAGACTGTACTGTGCCAAAATAGAGTCTAGAAATCTGTCCCAGTGCCCAGCAGTCAGAACAACCTAAGCTTAGCTTTCAGCTGCAGAAATAGAGGTGTTCAGGTGTAATTCAAGTTGTGATGTTGAGCAGTGTGAAGGGACTTCTCTTACTCTCCTCTGTGGTTCTACTGTCTGGCCACCAGTCAGCAGGTGCAGCAGGATGTATTTAAATGTAATGCGTGGCACTGGTGGCTGTGCTGGAATCAAACCATAACCTGTTAGAACATTCATTGAAGAGTTGGAAAAGGAGACAGGAGTGATTTGGAACTGCATGTATGTGGCTGAAAAGTTCTGACTGCCTGGGGCTGAAATGCTGGGATATATACAGTAGTGTTTCAAGTTGTCACCTGTTTGGAAATTATTATATTTAAGTCCTCCAGAGAAAGTTCATTAGAATGCCAACAGTCTTCCAGCAAATTTAATTACATTTCTTTAGGACTGTTACTATGTACTTATGCATCTGGCATAAACTGCAATATATTTAACAATATTGAGAGATGCTTTTTAGTGTGTTGAGTGTTTGAACTTAATTCAACCACCCTTCTCGTTGAGAAGTTCGATATCAATGTGACGAAATTAAAAATTGTTAACAATAAAACAAAAAAACAAACCAACAAAACAAACCGAAATTCGGGTGAGATACAAAATGCAAAAATGCAAATAGTTGATCGAAGTACTCACTGCTGCCTACAAGAGGGATACACCATCAAAATGGTTGCTGCAGTGTGTAGGGCTGTTGAAAGGTGATAGTCTCGTTTTACATGCTCTGTATATGAGACTGTGGATGTAAAATTAGTGCTAACATCCTCAGAACCTACCCAGAAATCTTCAGAGTGTGTTGATTTTGTATATAGCACATAAATGATCAGAAGAATAATAGACTGCAAAAAGGGATGCTTTGTGGGCTGACAAAAAATCCCCAATTTTATTTTGCAGCAGTGGAAGTAAGTGCACTCATGGCTTCTGTTAAACTTTTACTGAGATTTAGAGGTAGCACTGGTAAGAAAAAAATGCAGAAAACAGAATGGATAAACACCTTTGAACTATTTCACAGTACAATTTGAACTTGCAAGTAAATTTCTCAAATCAGCTGTAGGAAGATACAAATTAAAAATACAATTGCAAAGTTTCCCTCCTTGGGCTTGTAGGATCCTAAACTTTAATCTGTAACACATCAGCACAATCATTTTACTTCCTTTCTCTTACAGCAGAGGAAAAAGGGAAAATTCCATTCAAATCCACAGTCATAGGGACTTCTGAATAATATTACAAAGGTCACACATAGCATTCAGTGAAAATCTCCACTGTTTTCAAGAGGACAGACCCAAATTGCTTTGAGACTCTTTACAATAAACATATATTGTTTATGCGACTGATTGTAAACTAGTTTCTCGTGGTTTCAGAAAGTCCTTGAAACAACTCACAATATTTGCCAGACACCACTGATTTAAAGTTGCCTTTTAGCATGCAAGATGTAATTCAGTTTGACTAATTAGTATCCTGAACTTGTCTCGATCATAAAGGTGATTGCTAAATTTATCCAAAACTTCCATCAGTCAGTGGTAACACATTTGCTATATAGGAGTAATTTCCTTCCTGACATTGGACAATATTACTACCTGACGTGTTTAGGTTCTAAACAGAGAAAAATAATCAAAATCCATACCTGTTGCTTAAAAATTGATATGTGAATTCTGATCACAACAACATCTGGTTAAACTAGTAGGGTAGTAAATAAAACAAGGGTTCAATATCAACTCCAGCTCTCAGAGTATCTAAGCAAGCACCTTAGCTGATGAATGGATTAATTGAACACTGCATAAAACACTAAACATTTTCTTCTGTTAATCATTCACTGATTCACCTTGAGGGTAGGATAAGTGGTGGATTAACCTAAACTTAATTTGTTCCTTCTTAGGCCCCGTACTTGGAAGGAGCCTTACTGTATCCATTCAGTGATTTACTCAATGGCTGCACTGACTGACATCTGGTCCTTTCAAAGGACTGACAGCTTCTCAGAATTTATTAAAATATCTGCTGTGTTCTGTAGACCTTTAGACACTGGAGATGTTAATCTGTCTAATTATTTTGTGACAGTAAACTCTCTTTATAGTTTGCCCTTTCATGCCAGACTTCTAAGAACTGAACAAACTATGTATTAGTAGCTGAAGTTTTGGAGTAAGTATTTGCAAAATCTTTCTGGTGATGTGTTGTCTCAGCTAAAAGAGAAAGTACATGAGTGTGAAGGTGGTTCCCATGGACCTGTTGAGCAGAGCACTGCAGCTGCCTGGCTTATCTCATTGTATAAAACAGTGACTTAACTTTTTCGTTTGCTGTAGTAGCCAAAGCAAACAAATATCGGTCACACTGTGAAACGTTTGGGTTTAACATCACTGAAACTTACTGCAAGGAGTCCCAGAAGGTGTAGGGACTAATTTCCCTGGAATATGTGTACTGCCAAGGGTACAGCCGTGGAGGTTTTACTCACTGGAGCTCGGTATAATGTACTGGATGTGCAGAAAGTTCTGTAGCCTGTCTGAACTCCAAGGAGAAGCAGGTTTCCTAACTGGTGTCTGTGAAAGAATTCTTGAGTGTCTTTGGGTAAACAAAGGATTCAAGTGACAGCACTGTATCTTATCCAATATGTATTTGAAGTTATCTTTTTAAGGATATTTGCCTTCCTTGCCAAAGACTGATCAATAAATAAAACCACATTTTACTGTATCATTCAAATAATAACTAACTGCTCTGTATTCTCTAAGCATGTATGATTAGTTAACTAGACTATGTTCTACTAGAAATCTCGTTTGATTGCTTATTTTATGAAAAAAATAATCCGTGGCTGAACCTTTTTCTTTTGAAAGATATAAATTAAAATCAGTGGACCCTGTTAAGTGCAGCCTCACAAATTAATATGAAATATAGTGCTTTTTCATAAGGTTTGAGAACCAGATTTAAAAGCATATTGGTGTTTGTGCACAGCAGGCAATAATGATCCATTATCCTGCAAGCAGAGGAGCTAGCAGCAACACATAAATAAGAAGCAATTGGACCATCTGCTTTGATTTCTGTAGCATCCCCAGAGGATGTGAGCAGGAGCTGACACTTCTCTCCATCTGCCCTTACGTTATCAATTACAGTTAAATTATGCTGCATGCTACAAGGCTGGCAGATATGGATTGTAGATTGTGGCACCTGAAAAATATAGAAGAAAATACATATGTTGCAAGCCAGCTGTTTATTTACAAGTTCTTGACATTTTTTTCTTCACTTTCTTTGATGCCTTTTTCTAAAGCTTCTAAGAAACATCTCTGCTTAGTGCGAAATAGAGAAGAAATTAAGTGTAGCAGTATAGCACCAGGCACAAAATATTCCAGTTCCCTGGTTTATGGTTGAATCCTTAATGGTGCAGAGCAGAATTTAAATTTTGAAGAAATAAGTTCTGAGTACACCTGGGTCAGCTGCTCTAGCCAGTGTTTATAAAGCACGTTAGAGCAGGAGGGGCAACACACCCTGTACGATGTTTTGTAGCTTAGAAATCACGTGTAAAACTGTAACTTTTATGAAATGTTAAGTGTTTATGAAAGCTCTGGGAGTGGTAGAAGCTGGAATTGAGGGCCACAGTTGCCATGTGCTGCGAGCAAGTGCTCTGTTGCCGTGTCTGACCGCAGCCCATAGGAATGCCGCTCCCCTTCAACCAGGGATAATTTTGTTGTAAGTTCATTCAATTTCCGACCTGTTTGATGGATGGTTGCCAGTCGTGCTGAATTGCATTTTGGTTTGGTGGTGTGGTATTCTGGCCATCGAAGCTGACATATGAACACTAGTTAACAACTTTCCTTTTGCCCTGACTGCAATTGGAACCCTGGCGCATTCATCAATCGCGCCAGCCAGTTAACCAGGGGATGCTCCGAGGCAAATGCACTCCAAACTTTGAACACTCTGCCTTCCTCATAGTTTCTGTCACTGCTCCTTGCATTTCCAATATCATTAGTGCTCTCATTAAACAAAGCCTTTAGCAAGTGCTAAAAAAATAATAAAATTGATTACGTATGTTTTAATAGCCTCTTGCCAATGCTGTGCAATCCCTACAAGCTGGTAGGATACTGCACAAGACAGAAGTTAACAGGAAAAAAAACAACTAAAAACCTTTGAAAGAACCGGAAAGAAATGCTTGAACACAAAGTAGCACAGAGGAGCTGATAAAAAGGGATTTATCTGCATCATGACTACCGTTATAATAAGGAATTTAAAGGTACTTTCTCTCCCTGGAGTTCCTGTAAAGGACTGTCATGGGTGAACTTTGGCAGTCCCAGAAAGGAAACATAGGTTATCTTGATATATATGAGCTATATTCTGTCATTCTTGCTATTGCATATATTTTACTCATTTTGCCTTTTCTTCTTGAGACCATTTGGCATTAGCAGTAGTGCTATCTGAGGAGACTGTTCTGTAGGCTCTGCCTCCTGTATCTTACTCTATATAACTTACTGGAGGCTATTCTAACCTCTCTGAAATGATGGAGTTTTGTGACCTTCAGCCTAGCAAGCAAAATACTTTACTCCTTGGTTCTCTTCCCTGGGTCCCACAAGGACTGTCCTTTCCTTTTTTCTTCCTTTCTTGCAGTGGTGTGGTTTTGTGCCTGCCTCGCTGTGTTATGATTTCCTCTCCCTGCCTTTTGAGGGTTATGTTGACAAGCTCACTTTTCCAGTGGCGAAACCATGGTTTTTACTGGCATCACACCTGTTCCTCTGTGTTAAAATGATAATATTGCTCTTTATTGCAACGTGATTTATCACACCAGGGATATGAGAATTGTCTTTGGATAAGGAAAGACAGAACCCTACTCAGGATCCCATGATTCAAGCAAAGTTACGTGTTTCCTCATTGAAGTGGAATTTATCGATATGTTTGTAACACGATACGTTGGTATCTGTCTCAAGCCTGCCTGCTCTGGCAATGTTGTTATCCTTGGCATGCACACATAGGAAATTCTCTCTCTATCACCCCACTGCTACTGAATATTCCCTTGGAGAGGCCAGACCTTCCCTTGACTATTGGTCACAAAGTCCAGGCTAAAGCAGCAAACTCCATGTCCATGTGTATAATTTTTGTAAGAGTTTTAAAATTCTTGTGAAATGAGGCTCCCAGTCCTCAGGACTTTATTCCGTGTTGTCTCTGCTTACTTGCTGCTAAAGTGAGAGTTTCTGTGTGCTTGTCTGCTTTTGGCCACTTGTTCACACAGACCTACAGAGAAGAACAAATAGTGTTATTCACAGGTGACTAAGATGCGTGCATGTGAGGTTGGTAATGTGCTGAAAAACCACCGACCTACAAGATTTGTCCAAAGCATGTAAAATGATTGTGATAAAAAAGGTTTTATTTTAAATGAAGATGTCTTAAAATTGAAATTATCTCTGGTTCCAGATTTATACTGTTATTATTGAACAATCCTTTCTTGCTTCTTTGTTGCTTTGAAAGCTCAGTATTTGTGTTCTTCCCTTTGGGGGTGGGGATGGGATTGAAACAGCTTTGTAGTGCTGTGAACTGTATGAATTCTATAACTAAGCAGCATTTTGCAACACTGACTGACTTTGAAATGATTTTTCCAGTGGAACAATGATAAACTGTAGAAAAGAGCAGCCAAAAATTCTAAAGTAAATTAAACTCATTTCGCATCCTGGATAAAGCTCATACTAAGCCATCCATAAGAATATTTGGGAAATCACTAAGAAAATTTTTACTTTGTTAGTCATCAATTTAAAAAAATAATTTTATTTCTACCAGTAGTATGAAGTAGGCTTTCAATTTGCATCTTTATGTACAGCAGATAACTATGTGAAAAACATTAGTTTTCTAGTTTACATATGAGGTCCATAAAACTAGAGTTATTAGCTCAGTGGGTAATTATTTCTATGAAATTATTATAATAGCTTTGAACAAGGATTTACATTACTGTGGTAAAATAACTAACAGTTATGTATATTCTGTTTCATTTTTCAGCAGCAACGTTTGTGTTTTGAAAGATTGTCCCTCAGAAATTGTATATCTTTTGGACAGGGAGGGGCAATAAATGAATGTGCATATTGTTACACATACTTTGTAAAGAACAATGCAAGTTATGAATCTGTAACTTAGGTAAAAACTTACTGGAGACAAAAGAATAGATTTGCCATCTTTTTAAAGAGCCTTTGGTGCAATGCTTGGTTCAGGTTATTACAGATAATCTTAAAATGGGTGTTTTGTCTAAGTAATAAATTATAAGGTGTTTTGTAAATTCTGAAAGGGAAATTCTGTCTCTGTCTCTCTCAGTGCAGAACAGAGGCTCAAATGGTGTGAATGTCATAAAATCTCTTTCTGTATGCTATAAGTAGAAGTAATAAGAAGGTCCTTAAAAGAGGCTTCTCAGCTGCCTTAATAAAGATCAGTAAAAAAGTGAGGCTTTCAGGAGAAAAACCTATTGCATGGCTTTTCACACTGCTAACCCTCACTGATAGGAAGGTGCCTAAACCCAAATGCTCTCAGTTCACCTCTGGCCTCAAGTTTGAAAGGTTTGACCTCAGAAATCACGATCTTGATTTTTGCCAGAACTGGCTCCTTGCAGACCAGTCCTGAAGCACCAGAAGAACAGGGAGGGAAGAGGGTTTAAGTCCATAAAGATGGAACTTTCCTTACACAGTTCAATTTCTGACAACTTGGAGACCTGCCTGGCTGGCAAAGAGAGAGCCGGGCTCCCCACAGCACCTGAATGGGATGCTTCGTTCCTTGGGTGTGGGGGGTGGTGCCAGATGTGCAACTCAAAGGTCTTAGACCTCTTGGATTCCTGGTCTTCCTACATTCATTGAGTGCTTTGAGGGTCCTAGCTCATCATAAACTTGGCAGAGAACTGTAAATCCTTTTTCCAGGCAATGCTGAAATGTTTTTGGTTTTTGCTGGAATATAACAAAACATCAAATTATTGCGTCCTTCATAAAATGGAAATAACTTTGGCTACCTATCTTGGATCAAGGAGTAAAAGGTTTGTTTTCGATTAAGCTTGCCATCCCCCTTGCTTTTTTTTTTTTCTTTTAAGCACAAACAGAAATTAATTCAAAGAATGCATGTTTTTAATAGTGTTTGATACAGCAAATGGCAGCAGTGGTGTAGATATTGTCAGTTCCTGTCCATCCAAACTTGCATATCTAGAGGAGGCTTTATACAACCATTCAAAGATGCTAATACATAATTTTCTTTTACTTCAGCAAGTGCCCAGTGCATTTTCAGGGTAAGAGTGGAACTGAAAGGTAGTTTTTAAGTCTGTGCTAACTGCATTAATAGTGCCTTTTGTATTCCAATTGCTCTCATCTCTGAACCTGTCTCATGTCAATAGCCTATCTTTTTAAAAGTCTTGTGATGAAGTAAATAATTTTGTAGCATGTGAAAGACCTTGTATTTAATTTGATGGGATGGGAAGCTGCATCTCCCCCTTAAAGTCTAATTAACATGGAGACTATCTTCTCTGATGAGTTCATAAGCTGTTCACAGACAGTTGGGATGTAGCAACTTTGCAAGACACTGTTTAAAGATCTCTGACATCTGAGAAAGCCACAAAATCCAATAATCCTACTTTCAGAACTCCAGGGTGTCCTCTGAGATCAATCTCATATCTAAACATCACATAAGGGAGTGCATTGTGTTATAGACTGGTTTCTATTGAACACCAAGTAAGAAGCAGCATTAGACATTCTTGAAGAAGAGCTTTTATCGGGGGACTATAAAGGGTTGTCAAATTCTGAAAATTTTACCCATGATTAAAGTAGTACTATGAAAATTGTTACATTTTTAACAAAGGTCAGCTTATCCTCCATAGAGCTCTCTTGAGAGCATCCGGCAAATTAGTTATTGGGAATAAAGTTGAGCAGCTTTCATGTTTATCTGTGTGCATGAACAGAGCTGGCATTAATTCTGTTGTCTCTAATTGCTGTGCTATCATGTCAAATGTCCTCTCAAGTAGTCTTGAGTTCTGGTTTCAGTTGTGCTTTTGGTCCACATATATTTATATAAAGGCAGTTTCAAGTGTGAAACTGCCTGAGAAAAAAAGGTTATGTAGGATTAGTAATGTACCAGTGTTTTCATTATCCCCGTGCCTGTATTTTCATACATTCTCAGGCCATTCACATTCAGTCTGCCATGCTGATATTTCACAGTGTATTTTTTGTAGTGTTATAAGTGGATCTAAGCATTAAAGATCTTTATACCTGCTCTGCAACAAAAACAGAACTAAAAAGGAATTGGTTCTATAAGTTTAATTTGGGCTGTTTAACCCAATATACCAGTCATGGTGTGGAGTTATTCCAGAATACCTCATGGGAACACACTGCAGGGGCATGTTTTACTTTGCTCCCAACAGGAAAAATTCTCACGCTGTCAGTCACAACATACTAGGGCACTGTAACTCAGCCTTACACTTGAACCCCTACCCCTGGGTACCTGTTTGCACAGAAAATCAAATTAAATTTCTTAATTTGCTAATTCACTGAAAATTTTCAAAGATTTTCATGAGAGGATTCAGTGAAAGTTTCTAGCATCTAGCTTTATTTCACTTTTGAGTGGTGACAAAGCCAGTTTGGTGGGTTTTTTTTAATAATGCTGTAATTCATATGATTCTGTTGTTCTTTTGTTTTCCAAAGACGCGTTTCTCTGCCTTAAGTCTACATACTAATTTTGACCAAATTTTTTTTGCACTTTGAGTTGTTGTATTCACTGGATGAAGCATTAAAAGGTTGAAACATATAGTTTATATATAGCCAGTGAAGGCTTGTAGTAGAACTTTTGAATATTGGCCTTTCAGATAATCTCACTATAGCTAATACAAAGCTCTAAATTCTCAGCTGGAAGGTCCAGATGCAGACATAGCCAGAGCAAATGCATTTGTGTGTCTGTATGATCAAATTGTGTAACTGTTTATACAAACCACTGTTTCTGTGTGCATAGTACTGGATGTAGCAATATTCAAATGCCACAACCCTGCAGACACATTGCTGGGGTTGTTAAACCGTTTGTGGTTCTCAAATATGCAATAGCAAAAGGGTTCTTGAATCTTAACCTCTGGATTTCTAATATTTACCTCTAAAAAATAAGATGGCTTTGTCTGGAAACTGCATTCGAATATTTGGATTCTGTCTTAAACTTTCAGTATTTTAAACTGGCCCCATGTTGGACTCTTCTCTACTTTCTAGTGCCTGCCTGTTCTCACTGGGAAATATCAGTGTTGAGAGACACAACATTTATGAGCAAAGGGAAAGTAGTGGTAATAGATGCAGTAAATTAAGCAGAAATATTTTGTGTGGAGCTAAGAATGGGTAGTATTGTGTACTAACTGTGCCAGACCTCAAAAACATACCTGTTTAACTTGTCCTCTGGGAAATATGATAAAGTTGATGTAAATAGTGAGTGACTACAGCCTAATCAGAGTAAATAAAATTTGTTTTCTTAAACTGGCAGTTAGTAGATAGCAGTTTATAATACCAGTGTAATTCTACTAGAACACAGACAAGGGAACAGGAGTGTGCTCTGCATTGAAACCTGTCCAGAAAGAGGCATCAGTTACACTAAACTTCTCATCAGCTACTCCAAGTTGGTATTTGTTGCATAAGTGTCATACCGGGATGTCTATTCTGTACTTCCTACAACCCCTAAAAAAATTTAGGAATGTCAGATTTTTTCACTCTGAAGATGATTCTCAAAGCATTGTCAGTTTGCTGGGGGACAGGATATTCTGCTGGAGCATGTGTCTCATTTTAATATCTTTGTTATTGATGATATACACATATTTATCTACCTTCATAAACCTGTTCTGGGGCTCAGAGTTCTGAAATGCAAATGCACTGTTTGTACTGCTGCTGTAGAACATTTGCTAAGAATTGCAGCTACAGGTACTGGAGCTGTGAGGGGCGTTTTGTGGTGTCTGGATTAGAAAACCAAATGTGACATCCCTTTTGGCTTGCAGAGGAGTCAATAGAATCGTGTTTCAAGACATTTTAAAATTCTCTTTTAATTCTTTGTAATGGTTTACATGTATATTACATTTTCTACTTCATTCTTTGACTTGAGTCAATACGTATCCAATGTAAGTGCAGTTCATTTATAAATAAATTGATATTCTGTCTCTCATTACCTATATTTCTAATGCATTCTGATACATTAGTAAATAGACTTGTCTGATTAATCATTAGCACATGAAAAGAATTAGCTGTCTACTGCCAAATGGAACTATTGACAATGATAATAAGACCAGCTACTGTATCATCTGGAAGCTGATGTTTTACAGGAAGGCTGGAAGTGGGTGGTATTCTATTTGTGCACTGAAACTGAATGACAGAAGTCATCTGTCTGGGTAAAAGAAAAATAATAATTTCTCCATATGCCTTCATGTATTTCTACCACTAAAACACAATAATGCCTTTTTACCCTGAGTATTGATTGGACTGCTTTCATGCCATCTTCAGTTTCTTATTCAGACTGAGGGGAAAAAAGATAAAATGTATTTTCCCTCAAACCAACATGTGTAAGTTTCTAGGATAATTACTCATTAAAAAAAATTTAAAAAGAGAGAGAAGAAAAAAATATCTTGTCCTGTATATTGTGTCAGCTTGCTACTATAATTCATCTTAGCACATCTAGAACGGTCACTACCCCAGTATGTGAAACCCTTCTTGGGATTTTCCCTTTTTGTTTGTACTATTTAAAAGCATTCCAGTATAATTGCCTCAAATATGCAAGTTAAATACATGATAAAAGCAGCAACTTGATTTACCAAAACATTGTGAAAAATTTTATTGTGGTTATTAACTAACTGCATTGTGTGCTAAATATTTGTAACTGGTGAGGAAGCAGTGCCTCTGTTGGGAGCAGCACTCACTCCTTTCTTCAGATGCTCAGAAATTCACGTCTTGTGGAGTAGTTATGAAATGCTGACAGAAAGGCTGAACAGGATTTTACTAACACAACTTCAGTCTTCCAGCATATTAAAATAATACACAGCACAGGCAAAAAGGTGCTAACCATATTCTAAATATTTTAGCACGACCTGTATGTTACTTAATTGCATAAGTTAACAAAATGAGAATTATTCTGTAAATATTTTTTTTTTGCACTTAGTTTTCACCTTTGGAGAGCTGGCGACAACTGTATTTATTAGAGGCTCATAAGACCTTTTGAAAATGGGGACCTTGTATCAATATTCTGGAAAATAGCATCTTCAGGTTTTAAAATGTAAAACAATCATTTCAGATTAAGCCTTTTTTTAATGTGGTGTTCATTAAGCAAGTAGACATGAATAGTGTTTTGAAAAGGAAATTTGTTCATATGTAAGACAGAATAGTGTTTGTGCATCTGTGATAGCTGAAAACTTGTAGAGAGCCCACTGAGAAAGTGAACTGTGTATTCGATCCCTCCCTTTTTGAGGGCCTGAGGGATGATAGTGCTTCTTTCTCCCCTGTAAGAAAAGCAGCTGATACCTAACTGCAGTTTAGATTTCTGATTCTTTTTGTGATGTTTTGGAGTAAAATAAAAGAGTGTAAAATGCTGCTTGCATAAGCATGCTTGGCATGTTTATATTTGTGAGATTTGGTTGTAAATATGAATGCAAAAGTGGTATGCAGTGAGCAGAAATGGTATTAGAAATAATATTTGTAAATGTGTCATATCTAATTTGAGTGGGATTAAAATACAGCTATAGTAAGTAATGTATTATCAAACACTAACTACAAGTAAAGGACAAGAAGCAAGCAAAACACCCAGTCTGTGGGGAAAAAATAAAAAATATGACAGCATATACAGGTATATTTGTGTGTGGGAGGAAGCGGCAGACTGCTACACATAAATCAAATATAATTTGCAAAGGAGCTATTTTCAGATCCTTTTAAAATTAAATTGAGAGGAATGCATCCATATGTTAAATTTAGGGAAATTGAAAAAGACCAAGTTTGTTCAGAATAAATACCTTATCTGCCATCTCTTTAACTGTTCCCTTATTTATAAGAGAGCATGAGTAAGGCTATTTATGTTAATACTGATTTGCAGGATGGGGCTGCGAAGTTTGCTGTATTCAGCTTTGTTACTACTGTATTTATAGTGTTTAGATTGCATAGTATCAGTGCTTCCTAGGTTCACTTACCAGTACTTTTTAGACTCTGTCCAGGGACCTAATTAGTGCTTGAATTTGCAGTTCTCTTGTAAGAAAAGTGCTACATTTAACATAAGTCAATGAGACTTTTACTTTTGCAAAGACTGCTGGATCAGGCTCTTACTGTATACAAGAAATATTTCAGCTTGATGACCTTCTCTTTACCATATTTGAAACTGAAGCAAAAAGAAGGTCATTGTTTCATGAAAAATATTAAAAATTCATGATATGTTTTGGTTTCTGCACTTGGATTCCTGGAGTAAATAATACTAATGGTATATTTTCAACATGTCTCTTAGCAATTACTGTATGTTATGTAAATACTAGCAGGTAGCATACAGTAAATCTGCAACTGAAGAAATATTGACTTGAAACAAACTCATTTTAATTGAGAAACAGTGAACTTTTTGTGCCTTTTTACTGGTCTCAGATTCATGGTGTCACAAATCTCTAATTTCCTAAGACAGTACGCAGAGAAACTGTAAAATGCCATTTTCAGTGTTCAGGGAATAAAGGAAAGCAGAAAGACATTTTTACTAAAATAAACAACCTGACTAAACCCAGTGCTGTAAAATGCAAGTGTGAAAATTCCACTTTAATTGTGAAAGAGAAAAAAAATGCATCCTCACTCTGAATAAAGACACACCTTCAGCAGCACAGAAGGGAACAGAGCAGGTAATACCAACATCCTGCAGTGATGTATGTTCATGGAAGGCAAAGGACAATAGAGCATGAATTTCCATCATGACTTCAAATTGCTTTTCCTTTCTTTCTCAATGCAATAATGTTGCTGAATGCTTTAATAAAAGGTGTTTTCCAGGTACTATTTTGAAAAAAGTATACTCTGAACACCACTCGGTGTGTTCTTGCTCAATGCAGTGGAATGGTTGGAGTAAGACAGAGCCAGACCAGCTGTATCTTGTTCAGTACAACCTGTCTGGGAGTGCAGGGTCCCTTGGGCAGAGCCCCAAACACAGGGTGCTCGTGCACACCTGCACCCCGGGCAGCCTGTCCCCTCGGAGCACAGCAGGAAGCAGTTCATGCAGAACACTGGGAAAGCAATGAGGGGTTCTGATGTTTTTGCAAGTTGAGACAAATTGCTTATTTTCATCACTCAGTGAAAAAAGGGTCTTTTTGAGGACATTTATGTAAGAGTAGAATCATTTGTTCTTCTAAAACCAATAGCTGGATATCACAAGAGCAAAGGCCTTAGTATTAATTTCTGTAGAGTTATTGATTTTTACCTTCCTCTATCATAGTTTTCCCCAAATAATATGCCAGACTCATATATTTGGGTATCAACTCTACATACTTTTGATATTTTATTCATGCCAAGTGAAGGAGGCAGAGATAAAGAGTATTGGTTTCCAGAAACCTCTGGAACCATTTCACACCAAATTTCCATTTGTTGTAGTGATGCAGGTATGAGTCCTAATTCCCTTCTTCACATGTTGATCAACTCTTACATGATACTGAACTCTTGATGCAATTAGTGAGTGGTAAGGTGCTCTGTACTTTGAAACACATTTCTGAAGGACAAGATCACATCTAAAAGCTTTTATCCAACTCTGATATTTATTAAGTTTCCATGTGTGCAGTTCTAGCTTGAATTTCTCAAAGGGATCTTTGTTAAATATTCCCCTGTCTGATCACCAGTAAGTCATTAAATCAGTCTAAGTAATGTGTGCTTGAGGTTCTTGGTTGAGTTTTTTTACTCCTTTTAGTAATTTTTTCCTTGCTATGCACAGGAGCTTATGTGATGCTGAGTGCCTTTGTCTTGACATGGAAGGTGACAACATGGTATAGAATAAGATCTTAAGTAACATTAAATGGAATTACTTAGAAACCTGAAGGTTGCAATAGACAACTGTCTGTCTAAATATGAAAATATATCATTGTGTGCTTCAAAATCTGAGTTTCTCCTGCTGCTGAATGCATAGGGCTGTGCTTACAGACAGGGGATGTATCATAATAGGCCAAGTCTTTCTACCTTACTTTTCCACTGTCCTTACAGCAAAGCAGGAGCTGCCTGTTGAGAGTTCAAAGTCATTTCCCTCTTTACTCTGTTTGCTTGAAAAGACTGGAGTAATCTTGTATTTAGTGAAGAGTACCTTACCTAAAAAGGTAACATAGACATTTATAAATTATGAATGAGCAACTTGACATCTCTCCAGTTAAACAGTTATTGGAAATTAGGATAATGAAATGATAAGTGCAATTTATGATTTTGTGTAAATTTTATATGAGAATAATGTAATTTACTTGAGAAAAGGTACTAAATATCTCTAAGATTAGATTATGAGATTGTGTATCAAAGAGAGTAGAGTCTTATTTCTTAGGAGTTTGGGCAAATCCAGTGTAGGGAAAAATCCAGTGGGGAAAAATACTACCCAGTGTAATGGTATGAAAGTCTATTCCCATTTTGCATATAAGAGGTGGAAACCACAATTTCCAGAAGCTGGTGTGGAGGAAACCTGAGGTTTGTTTAGGCAAAAAGTTTAGGGTCCTCTCTCCACCCATGATTCCAAAGGGAATTGGATCGTTTTGTGTAGGGGCTCTGCCTATGATAGGAGAATGAACTGTTCTAAATATTTATCCCCTGAATACTCTCTATCCAAAACATATGAACAGTGCAGTGGTAAAGGTAGCTCTTTAAAGAGAAGAACTCTGATTTGTGAGATTTTAATTTTATTATATATGTTTATAGCAAACAATCAGTTGTGCCATTATTCTTCATCAAAACTACTATAAATATGTTTTTTATTTTAGAGGTTACTGTTTTTATTATAAATGGATTAGCATTTTATTTTATAAGCCCTAGCGAATGTTGTATAATGAGAAGGCCAACCCTTAAAATAAACTAAATGCACGTTCAGTGATTAAGTGTCTTGCTTATTTCCATTGAAAAGACTATATAAATTACTTAAAAGCCACATGGACATTATTTATGAAGCTTATAGATTGCTTTTTAAAGTTCACTTGAAACTGTCAAAGGACAGGGACCCTTAAAAGTTTTACTTGTACCAGATTATACTAAAATATAAAATGAGGTAAAATGTTCAGCACACCATGTTTTGTTAGTTTTCTTTTACTTAGTAATAATTTGACTAGACCATGAAAAAAGCATTTTAAAAGTCATCATGTTGTATTATATTGTATTTTCTGGTATTTTTATATAATGTAGCAATTAAATGCACTGAAAAAACGTGCAGTAGAAATATTCTCAGTAGCAAAAGTAACATGAGATTTATATGTACTTATATAAATTAATTTCAGTACTTAAAAGGTATGAGTCAACATAAAAAGATATAAAGTATCTGCAATATCAGATAATATGGTTACACATTTATGGTAACTTTAGACTTGGCATCATGAGCAAAGGTGCAGGAAAGAGAAATATATATAGATAGATAGATAGATAGATAGATACTGGTATACAAGATATACCAGTATCTTGTGCCAACTTTTATTTATAACTTTCTTTCGTGTTGGAACCTATGTGACTCATTCATTATTTATCAGGAGTCTATTACTGACAGCAAATACTGTGTAGAAGTTTGTAAGAAAGCAATTGGCATTATTTAAAGCCAGAATTTTCCTATTAAGTCTTGTAAGATGTAGTGCTTAAGTTTTCTGAAAATAAACCTTTTAGTGACTCAGAACTAGTGTCCCAATTATCCTTAAAGGATTTATAGAATAAAAATGTCAGCAGATTAATTTTAGCTCAGTAGTGGGTGCTGATGGCATTCAGTTAGATTAATTTAATGTG
Source organism: Manacus candei (assembly GCF_025592945.1). Lineage (NCBI taxonomy): Eukaryota > Metazoa > Chordata > Aves > Passeriformes > Pipridae > Manacus > Manacus candei. The sequence continues at coordinate 4,913,972 of NW_026138113.1, read as the reverse complement.
ATTGGTGCTCTCACTTTCAGATTCGCCTCAACCCTAAGAACAGACAAGACGTGTAAACATTGTCAGAAGGTTGCTAATGGGGGAAGTTCTGTTCTCAGATGAATGAGCCAAAATTTTGATATCTGGCTCTACTAAAGGCAACAACAAAACTCTTATTCACGTAAATACTCCAAGGAGTTCATTCCCAATTCTTGGAACGTTTCTTTAAATAGCTGATGGTTTATTTGTGTGCATGTGTAGAGGAAGTTTAAATAGATTCATAATCTTGAACATGGCGTGTAGTATGCAATTTTGGATGTGCAGTTTCAGTAGAAGTGCTGTTTTACTTAATCTAATAAATTTTGAAAGAGATTCCATTTTTGGACAATGTCCTTGTATTTTAAAATAGAATATGCTCTTTCAAAAATAGTCTCAGCTTGAAAGTCACACAAGTCTTATATATACACGAAATATAAATGGAACACTTTACATGAAATTAGTACAAAGACTTGATGCATCACAAACAAACCTGGAATGTAGCCACTCTTTGGATTTGCCTCTTTCAGTTGTCTTTATATTAGAAACATGATTTCCTAATCTGTAGGGTTTTTTTTTTTTTCAAAAAATCAAACATGACCTGTATGACTATCTGGACTGCCTGTGAGGAATAGTTACATGACACTTTTATTTCTTTACTTTCCTCTTCTAGTTTCATTAGCAGAGCCATGACTAAATTTGCAGAGAGGAGCAGAATTCACAAAGTAGGTGATTTTGGAAGAAATGCCCAGCATTTCCTTTGTGCAAGTGGCACAAACACTAACTGTAAATTCAACATCCTTGTGAATGCTTTCTTAGAACAAGTGTTAGTTAGTTTTTGAAATATTTATTCTTCTGTTGTTTCATCAGAAAATAACAACAATAAAAAAAAAGGTTAGAAATGACCAGTCTAATGAGATTCTCAAGGAGAAAGCATAACAGCCCAGGCAGAGTTGGGCTGAATGCTAGCTTCCTAGAAAGTGTATTTTGTATGTGTAAGAGCAGCAGAATTCTATGTTAAACTGTTTAAAAAAGAAACAACAAAACACCACCCACCCACACCCACCTTCATTCATTGGCTTTTTCATTTTCTCATTAGTGGAAAGATGCAGGGACTTGGTGAAGTCTATTATGAATAATAATGACCACAATAGATGATAAAGGGAATTGATGAGAAATAGAATGATTTTATGCAAATAACCTTAGAAAAACTGCACGGAGACAATTTTGTTGAGAACTCGATAAAGAAATCCTTGAGATCCTCTACTCAAGAGGAAGAGCAGCAGAACTGTCCAGGAGAAAAGACCAAAATAATAACAACCATTAGTTTTAAGCACTGATGGGAGCTAAAAGGCACTCAGGAGGCAAAGTGACCAAGAAGACATCCATCACACCCAGCGTACATGCTGCAGAAATGATATGAAGGACAAAAATAAAAGTGTTCAGCCATCGGCAACGTTCTGTGCTGGGGGAAACAGAATCACTGTCTGTCATAATGCCAGTGGCAAATGCTGGGAATGTAGGAGCATTAATATATCAAATGATTGAAGACATGAAGTTCTCCTATGAAGAGAAAGATGCATATAGTGACTTTGAGAGATCCTAGGCAAATGCATGTAAAGTACATGTACATGGCAAAAGAAAGCTTCCAGCTGTTTTCCTTCCAGCTGTTCCCATTAAGAAAGCACACTCATATCAATCCAGGTCTAGCTCGATTACAGAATTGTAGCTACAAAATACTGCTTATCAGCAGCAGAGATTTAATAGGAAACCATGGCCAAGTTTTGGAGAAATGCAAATTCTAAATCTACTGAACAAGTAAGTAGTTAATGAAAAATCTGTTAAATAGAAGCATAATTATTTAGAGGGGTCACAAGAGAAACCACAAGGGTCTGGATTTTTCACAATGTCAAAACAATAATTTAACATATTTTTTTAAGAATATTACACCTGTTTGTTTTCCATGTCAGTGAAAACTAAATAAAGTATCTGTACAGGTTAGGAAGAAAATTCTGCTTAATAGGGAACACTGAGCAGTGGAACTTTCATATTGGCTCCCTTCACATGTTCAGATATTGCATGAATAAAATATCTTTTGTGTGAGCTGTCATGACCTCTTTGTAAGTTAAAACAGGTTTATTCTTTTTGGGTCAACTGGTGAAGGTGCAGTAATGCAACACTGGCATTGGTGTTTCCTACTGTGACTTCAGAAGTGCTCACCATGTGAGGCAGAAGGGATGAGTACTAAATGTCTGTATTGTATTCCACAGTGCATCACAGGAATATGCACCCAGATTTTTTTTTTTTATACAACTCTTACTTAAATCTTACAAAGATATTTGTGCAACCAGTACTAGGTGAAAAAAAAAATCCTAACATTTCAGTTTTTATTGTTTTAACTTAAATTTTAAGTGCGTATTTCTTTTGATTCATTCTGTTAGCTGTGCTCTTTCCAATACATTTTTTTCTGTCTGTTAGTTCCTTTCCACCTAAAAGAAAATGGAACAAAAAATATTCCCATGACTTTCTGAGATTTCCTAGCAAGACATTAGAAGACCAGATGCTACAGTCTTATAAATTAAAAAGGCATTATATACAGCCAGCTGTACCATATAAACTCAGATCTTTATACCACATTGTGGTGTTCTGTGCACTCCCTATTGTTTTCAACATCTGCTTGGACCTGTCCATGCTTCCCATCTATTAATTATAATTAATCATCTACCAGAACATACCTTTATGTTTGAAGTTTGATCCAATAAGAAAGCTGTTATACAATTTACTGGTTGCTTGCTAAAGAGAAAATTGTATTTTGTTTATGCTTTTGCTGCTTAATGAAAATTTCTTTACTTTCCTATGCATTTCTGACTTTGGAAAAAACCTTGATTGTAGATTAATTAATACAAACACATTATGAAGTATCAATTAAAAAAGAATTTTTTTGTTCAGTTCCACATGATTATTTACTTCCATGTAAAAATATTGTATTGTCTGACTCTTTGATGTCTGACCCTTCTTACTGACATTTCAGCATTCTTCTTCTCTACTATTCTAATTTTTATTGGAAGTTAAGGTTAAGTTTATTACTAAACTCTCCTTGAAGCACATCATTTAACAAGAGTTTTAATAAGGACTTTGCATGGTGTCCAAAACTAGTTTTGGCTTTCTGTGTGCTAGGGTGACACACTGAATTAAAAATAGCAAACTTGAAGTTCACACTTCGATGTTTCAGCTGACCCTGCATTTTCCTGTGTATATCCTGCATAGCCTCTCATTTCAAATTAGAAAATCCAAGGATAAATTCAAACCAAGAGCCTTGAATAAAGCAAAGCCAGAGTGACACGTTTGTAAGACACTGCAAATGCCACAAATCGTGTGGCAATATCCTATTGATGGTGCTCAGATCTATACAGGCAAGATTCTCGTTCCTTTCCAGGCAGGGGGGTGTTTCGTGTTCCTTCTGAGGGATTGGTAGCACCTGAGAGATCCTGCTTCCAGATCTGCTCAGCCATCACCAAGAGAGACTCAGAGCAGGTCCAGGGAAGGGCTGCAGGTATTTGTAGGAGGGCAGGGAGTTCTTTTCTGTGGGACTGGGCTCAGTGGATTTGGCTTGGTTAGCCTGACAAAACAGGGACTGATGAGAGACACAGAGCCAGCATTGTGGCTGTGGAGCCGTGAGCTACTATAAACTGACCAGGAATAAATTTAGACTGGAAATACAAGAGGTTTGTCACATGACATGGAGCAGCTCTTTCCTTGGACTGTGACCCCTTAGTTTTCTTTGGGAAAAGCTATCCCTGATAGGGCTGGGGGGTTTATTAGTCTTTGGGGGCTGGGCCCGCAGTTGCTGGTTTTCCTGTCTCCCAGTAGTTCACCAAGAGGACATGTTCCCCAAGACTAGAGCTTTATCAGAGCAGGGCTGGTCATTTAAATACTTTCCTCTCTGAGGGTTTGCTATCCTATTTCTCTGAAAGCCAAGTAAGGTAGTGGGGAATAATTTTTTCCCTATATTTGGCTACAGCCGATGTATAAATAGTGGATAAAAGGTGGTATGTGGCAAGAAGTAATTTTTAAGAATTGAATGTGCGTAAAGTGTGTAGGTTTTTCCATCCTTCATTCACTTCATTAAATGCAAAGCAAGCAAAGTTTTAAAATAACTTTAATAAGTGTTTAATAGTTCCTAACACATTTGAATGGAAATCGTTATATTATCTTTTCCATGTAGGAGATGCTATTAGGCAATGATTTAAAACAATATTTGCAGAATTATATCTACCATATAAATACTCAAACTTTTAAAATTCAAGCACTTTTGGGGATTCCAAGAGCCTGATTTTTTCAAATATACTGGTTTAGTTTGTGAAGGTTTTCAGTGCGCTTTGAAACATATATGCATTAGGCTTAAAGGCAAAAGGAAGCAATGAGTGGTAAATTACTAGTGGCTGAAATAAAACAGTGTTTCAGGATCAAAGTGTGGACCAGCATTAACACAAGCCTCTCTAAATTTTTGAATGTTTTCAATTCTACAACTAAAATTGATGCCAGAAGACTTATATTATATTTATTTAATTTCCCCCTTTTTATCATCACAAATACACTGAAATACACAGCACATAACACAGTGTGCTTGTATTTCCCTGGGATGTATACAGAGTTATTCCCAGTGAAAGAATGCGAGTCCAAGTAAAACTTTGTCCTCGAAAGTGTGAACTGAATATACCTGGTCACCATGAGAAAGTTAAAACAGATTATATTAAACTGTCCAATATGGTGTCACTGATTAATAATGATTGATTCTGTAATAACCATGCAAATGTAAACTATTCATTTATTCCAAATACGTATGAATTGGGAGAATGATATCTCATATAATCTGGTGTTAGTCTATTCACTGCATCATAAAAATTAATTTGTCTAATTAATGACATTAGTTCTTTTATACATGCATAATTCATATTAATTGATAGGTCTGCCTAAAAAGAGTACCTTTTGGAAGAAAAATGATCCTATTAGTGCAAGTTTAATCCAAATCAGGACTGACAAAGCATGGTGCTTTCAAGGCTTATCTCCAGCTTTGTTAATTGTCATAAGCATTCTAAATTGATTATTCTTACATTAACATGGGACATTTCATTCATCAATGCTTTGCTGTAAAGAAAATTTGTCTAATGGATTTGGGTAGCAGGACTAAATAAGTATGTTGGTCCATTTTTCCACTGTAGCTACAGGGGTATTCAAAGCATATTAATTCAGTAATACTGAAAAAATTAAGTGCTAAAATATATAGAAATATCATACAAAATTAGATTTCTGACACTGAATAATTTTTGTGATATTTCAATAGTAAATGAGTGTGCACACTAGCACTTTTATTGCTTTTGTATTTCACAGATGCCTTGATAAACAGCCAGTGTTAATATTTCTTATGAGCGATGTTGCTTCACCTTCCAGGGCCACAGGGGCACAAAGTGTAGGATAAATTAGTTAAATATGCATTTTAAGGAGCTGCTTGGAGGAACAAAAATTATAATATAGTCAGGATTTATAGTGTACAACCTTATAGTTAGCATTTTAATAATTTATTTGCAGATGATCAAGTTTACTATTGGTCAATGAAAGAGTTCACATGCAGACTGAGATTTTAGTGAAACAAGTGAATTTTAAAGTGTTTGTTGCTTGCTCTGCTAGTTAAGCTACAGTTCTGATTTTTATAAAAATATATTCATAGACACAGAAAATACAATCTTTACAAATTCATCTGGTTTCTGCTCAGAATGAGAGAGATCACCTTTCAAAAACTACACTCCTTTTATAAGTGTTGGCTCTGTTGGCGGAATGTACTTTATGTGCACTTTTTATGATACTCCAGTTTCTGTTCCCCATTCACCTGATCTTTGTTTGTCTTGCACTTTCTAGCATTCTGTTAATCACTGGAAGCCACTGTGGAATCAGATCTCTGGCAGTGCCAAGAATTTCAGGAAGCTTTTTATAGTAGTTTGCAATTGAAGGCATGCATCATAAAACGAATGAGGAGGAAGGGAAGATGCTGTCCAATAGAAATTAAAGGCTTGTTCTCTCCAACTCTCTAATCAGTGCATATTTTTCCACTTTGTTGAGCCTATCATTGAACAGCAATCCATAAAATGAGGCCATGCTTGACCTCCATTGCTTCTGCCATAGTTTAAAAAGATCCATGAAGGAAACAAAAATGCTTTTTCCTATTTCTGTTCCTCTCAGTATTGGTTCAGAGGGGGTAGATGAACAATTCAATTTAGCATAGGAGTTTTGAGGTTCAATACTGATTGTATGTGGGGCTTTGGATTCTCAATACCAATGCTGTTTTCATGCCTGTGCTGCTTTACCTTGGCTTTCTAGTTCCCCAGGGCAGGTTGGGGATGTTTCTAGGTTTTTTTGTTATTTCAAACAAACAAAAAAAGTACGCTGATGTTTTGATCTTTGTATTGTGTAATCAGATTCTCCTTCAGTCATTCAGAGCTACAGATAAAAAAGTGCAGCTGAACAGCTGGCTAGGCTATTTTCCATTCTTCAAACACAAAACTTAGATAAAAGTGAACAGTGTTGGTTTGAATTTAATCCTATGGGAAGGGATTTTACTCTTGCTGATGAATTTTATGCAGGATGTGCTCTGTTACTCTGTAATAAACCCCTGAGAGTTATATTGTAATTGTACAGCATAGGGTGGTTCTTCATTTTGTGTCAGGAATCAACATAACCTTAAGCTTGTATTACCTGCATTTAAACACATACACTTTGCATTCACTGTTTATGCAGAAACACAATGGCAAAGACCATCTTTTTGCTTGTCTCTTCTGTAATCGTGACTCAGTTAAGAAATAAACAGTACAAGTTCAGTGTCATTTGAAATATGTATCCTGGCACTGTAAATTCGAGTCCACTATGAAAATGCACTTAGAATCCATAAAAAACCCCAACCCTATGTACTTCTTCCTGAATGCCATAATTTCTAAGTATGCTGTCTTCATTTATCACCTTTGACTTAGATTCAGTCCTGATTTCTAAATTATATATCCTAACAACTGAAGCTAGGATAGATTGCACCTTCAACTTTCTATCCATTCCTGTGGTCTAAAAAAAAAAAATTCCCTTTGTTCCAATCGTGACTGGTTTTTCACATCCATTTTTAATCCATATGCCAAGCATTCTCCATAGGGTTCAAATTTCAGTGAAAAAGGAACACTTCCGAAAGTTGTTCAGTTTGGTTTACAGTAGACAATGTTTGGGAAAGACAGAGATATTCCATATCCCAAAACTAAAGTATACCAGATGTGCAGCTTTATTCTGGTTAAGAACAGATCAGAAAAAAACCATATATAATATTCTTTGTTTCCTAAAAGTAATTTAATATTGCTTTCAACAGAGAATATGATACTCCAATTTTATATAGTAAAAATGGAAAAGCTATGTATCTATGATAAAGAAGGAAATGAAAACAAATGACCTGTATTTAAAATCCAATAAAATTCAACAAATACCTTCATGTCTGATATTAGTTGAATACATACTTCCAAGTCATGTAAGAATTAATTACTCTTCAAGTAATGTCATTACCAGTGCCTGCATTTAACAGATTGCTCAGTTCAATATGGGAGTCTGGTAATTTTTATTATTTTAAAATGAATGGAACTAACAGGTTTTTACTGGTCATTCAAGGAAGTATTATTGGGTTCCAGTGTGCCTCTCATGTGCTCTGAGTTTGAAGGATAAAAAGCAAAGGGCTAGTTTTTCTCATTAAAACACAACAGTGAAACGAGATACTCTCGTCTTCTTCCTTTACACCACAAGAAGCAGAACACAATATTTCCTCCAAATGCTTTTGTTTGTTAGGGGTTTCCTGTAAGTTTGATTGTTTTAAGAGACAGGAGAAAGGAGGAGGAGTTGAACTTGTTGGAAGATGTTTAATGATCTTATAGTTGTTATCTTCAAAGTGTCTGTAAGACATGTTTTCCCAGGCTGCTGAGAGAGTCCTTTAAGATTCACTCACCTTCAGACATAAGACAGCATGGTAATTATTGAAGTATGGAACCCTCACAGACTAAAAATATATAATCTTCTAAATTACTTTTACTTGTCCATATCTTCTTCTTTAGTGAGCTCAGGCTGTCTGAGTTATCCTCTATATTCTCCACAGTCTTGATGTCTTTCATACAAGACATGTGTTTAAGCCTATGTATTACTATCCCTAGATTTCCAACTGTGACTAGGATTTTGGAAACTATTTAGTTTTGAATGTTTGGAGTTGCAGTTCTGGGTCAGCTGGATGCAACTTTAAAAGCTCAGCCATGAAATTCACATCCTGTTACAAATTCTGACTGCAGTATTTAGAGATGTTCATATTTGGGGGTTTATTTTAGTCTTTTATTTGGTTATAGTACAATGGCAGAAACAAATAAGATTAAGGAACCAAAACAAATCAGCTGGATTTTCCCAAGTCTGGCTCCCCACTGAATAAAAACTAAAACCGATCCCAGCAGGTTTGTGTTCCTGGTAGGTGTCTATGACAAAACCAATTAATTTACTATGGAACAAGTCACTTATTTGATAAATCTATCCTCCAAATGTCAGTTCTGTATGACATCTGTCTGACCCTGTGTGCTAAATCTACACAAAGTCCTCTTCCATAAGCACCTTCAGAAATACCGGTTGCAGGAACATAACTAATATTGACTGGATGAAAAAAATCAAATAGATGTGTACTTTCCAGAAATATATGGGCCTGGTGGATTTCTAGTTTTATCAACCAACGGGTTGAGGTAAAATCCAACTGTGGTACTGTCTAGACTGTCACATTCTTATAGATATCCAAAGGCAAAGGAGGTAATGAAGGGAAGAATCATGACAGAGAACAGGCTTGTGCTTAGAGAACACCAATGAAGTCTGTCCTGTGTTTACAAAGCCTTTGTCTCCAAAACTTCCAACTTCTCATTTTAGTTGTAATGAAGGTAGAAAGCAATGAGAATAGTTCATATTCTGATTTCTGCTCTCCAAAACTAATCCTGAAAGAGAAATCTCAAAAAATCATGTTTGCATCACCCCTGACTCAGAATATCTGTATTTGTTTCCATAGTATAGCTCTCTGTGATGCCTTGATTTAATAAGACTTGGCTTGGATTCCTAATGGGGGAGTCTTCCATGCAAGGCCCAGCAACTGACTTACTTCCACTTTTGTTTAGGCTACTTTCTTCTGCAAAAACAATTGTCTGTAGGATGGTGAACAGGACGTGGCTGAGCAGCCTCACAGAGAGGATCAGGGATTTTGCCTGTAGCTGTCATGGTAGACTCTGGATTGAAGTAATGACATTTCAGAAATCAAGTAGTGATATCAGTGTGAAGTCCCTAATAGGTTGTATAATTAAATTATGTTAAATGGGAGATGTTCCAACAACCTTTCAGGTTCCATCCAGCTTACTGTTGATGGTTTTCTCAGAGTCAGCAGAACTGGGAATTCTGGGGAATAGATTTGTGGGATTTTTTAGTGTTTTTTCTTTACCGTGTCATTTCACTTCAATTTTCATTTTGAGCCATCAGAACAGAATGCAAACTGCTTGTCAGAAACATAGCATGGCTTGGCAAGAGATGCAGCAGCTCTTGTGTACATCAGGTTATTGCTTTAGAATATGACATGCCAATTGCACTGTGCTCTGTTACAAATTAGTGATGCCATGTCTCACTGTATGAGAATTATCATGAAATGATGCTGCAGATAAAGGGCATTACATGACCAAATGTTTATGATCATCCATAAGGAGATAAAAGGTTTGCATTACCCAAGAGACAATCAGGTTTTCCTTGTCCCAGCCCTAAACAAAATACCAACTTCTAATTTGTTGATGAAAGATTGTCTTTCCCATGTTTCCACTCCTCCCCCATTCCTTTGTAAAGCAATTTCAAAGTAAACAATGGCCTACCACCAAATAAGAGTTTACTAAGAATAAAAATTGAATTTGGTCTGCCTGTTGACAAGCTGATTGATTTGTGAGCTCTTATGACTGAATCCTCTCCTAAATGTGCTCTCATCTATCATGTGTAAGATTGTTTCAGAATCAATACCAGCTTAACACAGAAGCATTTCTGCCATGGACATTTTGAAAACAACTTGCCTTCTCAATATTCCTGCTAATTTTTTCAGGCAGAATTATCGGAACAGTTTAATTGCACTTTGCAAGTTAGCACATGCTTATACTAGGTTCTGCTTTGAAAGGATGATTTTCAAAGTAACTTCTATATATCATCTTTTTAAGAGAATGAAAATAGATTAAAATTGGATTTTCCTTCCTCTTCTAATGGGGAAATCAGATCGAACTTTCTCTAGTTGCTAAATGTGCCCTTTGAAAACCCATTTTCCAAAAATTGGATTTCTTAAATTAGTTTTTTAACATAATTATTAGCATTCTATTGGAAAAAGTACCAGAAAGCAGTCTGGGAGAAAGCCTGCTTGGGTATACGCTCCCTTTCTTCCCCAGCGATGGCAAGAGTTTAAAGTTACTTTTCCTGATTTAACACCCATAAATTAAATTTTAAATGATAGTTTTTAAAGTCCAGTATAGCAGGAGGAATGGAGAAAGAGAGGAACACGGTGAAAGGTTCAGAGCTCTTCAGGGAGTCCAGTGTTGTCTCAGACCTAGTGTGCAGCTCTGCCTGTGCAGGGAGGTGGAGCAGGGCAGGGCTTGGCTCAGCTCCATCCCTCCTGCCAGGGGCAGGAGCATCGGCAGCAGGGGAGGCACAGCCAGTGCAAACAGGGAAGAGCAGGAGTGGGTCATGCTGGATACAAGCCTGCCAGCCAGGAGGGAAGACTGGGGCAAAGGAATACTTGGTGTCAAGTATCTCCCATCTGCCTTTTGCAATCCATAGGGTTTTTCATACATTTTTACCCCTTCGAGCAGTACCTGTAGAACAAGCAGTCAGGTTGTGGAGGAGTCAGTTTGAGGAGGAATTTAAAGGTTTGTCCACACTTGAATTTAACTCTGAACCCTGAAAGAAAAATTTCGATTGAGTCCATTTGAATTTGATGTTCTGAAGGGCATTTCCTCCAGACTCTCCCACTTCTGGTCTCAGATGGTCCCACTCCCTGTGGGTTGATCGCAGTGTTTAGGCTGCTTGGGGTGAGTCAGAAGCCTTTAGGCTTCTGAGGTATGCCAAGGATCCAGGAAACGGCCTTGCTGTCACTTGGGAACATTGGATGCAATTTTAGAAAGGACCTCCTGCTTCCTGCAGCCCACAGGCATTTCACAGGTTCCCACATCATACAAAGCTTGTCGTAGGTGTGTTGCACTCAAAGATGCTTCATTGAACAAAAAGCCTCAGCTTCACAAGATAAAAACATCCTGATCAAAATTAACTTTTTTACAAGCATAACTTTGTTCTGGGCAAACTCCACATATTTATACATAATTATACCACAGTTAGATTTTCTTATAGTTCATAATATTGTATTTCATATATAATTATTTTTATTTGTAGTTAGTTATATTTAAATCTCATTTATTTCACCAAGGAAAAAAGGAAAATTGTCATTTAATTTTTCAGTAAGTTGCTTAGCCTCTATTCAAAACAAATGATTATTCATACAGCCTTATGTGTTACATTAATAACAGTCTATGAATGTTTTTACTGCACTTCTTTACACTCTGCTACCATGTTATCTTTCTCACATGGAAAGTAAATCAGAAATTTTATTTTAAATTGTATGATTGCTCCAAAAAACTTTCAAGCATTACCTTGATTTTTAGATTTCTGCTGAGGCGGTGACAAACACTAAATTGTGACAGCCTTGAGTGTATGCTCTGTCTCCATTTAGATCAAAAGAAGGTTTTCTGTAAATTTAATTAGAGCAAGACAGTATCATGTAATTGATTTAAATTGTTTTGTGTCTAGAAATTAAGTTTAGGGAATAAATTCAGCATTCTGATGGAAAATAGCCCCCCCAAATAGTTGAACGTATTGGCAGGTGTTTAATACTGAACAAAAAGAAAATAAGTGGAAAACAAAAGGAGGAAATAAGCATTTAAATAAATTATTATTACTATACTGTGCAGTATAATTTTAATGAGATCTTGAGTTCAGCTGAATTTGATTAGTGCAGACAAAACCTAAATGTGTCCTAGAGCCAAATTATAAAATTTTTAAAGTTCCCTCTTTATGCTAAATATGTACATGTTCAGCTATCCTTCTCAAAAGAAATGGGTAGTATTTTTTATGAAATATTTGTAACAACCTATTTTTGTACCATAAAGTGCTATTAGGGCTTACCTCAGAGTGGGAGATGATGATAATGTATACATGCAGACAGATAAATGATTCAATTCTTACTTACAAGAACAGCTGACAGTGATTGCTTATGCTCATTTCCTTTGTGCACACTATGTAGACCAGGAAACTCCAGGTTTCATGGCCTTTCATGTTCTCCAAAGTAAATCAGTCACTCACATAATAATTATTAATTATTTCATGTTGACAGATTGTTGTACTGGTTTATGACAGCTGAAGGACCATACAAAGTGAAAAAAAATGCAGCAACTGATAAAATACATTACAGCTGCAGTGATAGCATAAATAATTATCAGTTGTTTGTAAACAACTAGACAGATAAATTGAGATATTTGTTGTTGAGACTCAGCTCTCTACAGTCCAGAGATTCAGCTCTGTAGATTATGAAGCTGAAGGTACGCAACAAAGGTTTTGGTTCATATTACAGTGTATTTATCCAGGTCATATTTGGGTCTCTACCCTGTATATTGAGAACATATGTGGTTAAACTTTTATTATGCAAGATATACACCAGTTGGTTGTGAATTTCTTGCATTGTGCTGACTCCAATGTTTAATTTCAACTTCAGCCCTCTCAGAGCTGTGGTGTTTGGAATATTTCTGATTTTGATCTGAGCTCTTTATCCTGCTGTGCTTTCAAACTGGACTCCTAATCACCTAGCTGAGTTGAACTTTTCATCTGGGGAAGGCAGTGAGGTATCCCAGCCAAAGATCAAATACTCACAACTGCTGTGCAGCGTGGAAGTGAGCCAAGGTGATCACCAAATGCACTGCGAAGAAGGAAGGGAAGCTGTGATGTTCTTAATATTTCTCTCTGTTTTCAAGCTCCTCTGTAGCTGCTGAATTGCTGAATCTGTCTGCTGTAAGGCTTGGCCCCTCTGAATAAAGCCACAGTCCAGAGAAGACAATGCTGTCTGTGGCAGGTGCTCCCCAGCAGCAGTAGGAGAATGAGCCACCATGGTTCACATGTGCTGCCAGTGCTGGGAGGTCCATGAGAGCTGACCCCACTGTCTCAGCCTTTTCAAAGACTGCCCACCCCAGACATGTTCTCTCTCTCTGCTATGTTTTCTTCCAGCGGGGTTGACGGGTGGAGTAGAAGGACAATGAAAGTATCTGGTCACTGCTTTAAAGAGTTGAGAAGATTGGCTTCTGCACTTAGTTCCTTATCTGGTTGGGTAGGAGAGTAGTTTTTTCTTGGAGGATCTGCTCACACTACTGGATGCTGTGGGAAGAGCTGGAAATGACAAATAGTTATATTCTTGATCTTGGTTTGATAAGCCTTACTTTCTATTTCTTTTTTTTTTACTGACTCTTCTAAAAGATGTTATGTTTTATGATCCCTGTGCCAAAGTAGGAATGCTGAACTCTTAGGATATCCAAGTAGTAATACTTGGAAGCAGAGTGCTCTTATCCATACTGCAAAAGTATACTTTGCATTTCTGAGTGATTCAGCTGTTAGCAACAAGCAACTGATGCTTTTCTACTTAAAAAGGGTCTGCAAAGAATAAATGGGTTGTGCTATGAATCATATGGACATTGTGTATCAATACTTCAGTATTATTTTAAAGTACATGATTGCTACACAAAATGAAAGTCTTATTTTTTTTTAATTTTACCCTACTATATCACAATAATCAGGAAGTTTATTCATTTATAAACATGTCTTATCTTTAGCATCTCAGTCATATGCAACTGAGTTATAGTTTGTATTATGTAGATGACTCATTTCCCTTTCAAGGATGTGCAAATCATATGTCATATACAGTATCTGACCTTTCTTCTTTCAGTGTGTACAGGCCACCATTTGATTATTCAAAGCAATGCTTACAGTAACGATAACAATGTCAAGAAAAACAGTGCAGAAAAACGTCCCTTAAGGATGGCCGATATGAAATGCATGCAATATTAAAATATTAGAATAAAAGCAATACTGAGAAAAGTTTAAAATAATAGTAGTAGAGACAGCTTGGAAACAAGGAACAGCATGGGAAAAAGCAGTGTGGAGCAAACTGCCTAAGAAATCCGAGTTTTTTCCAGATGAATTTCAAAACATGAAAGGACTGCCTTTGTGAAAATGTAGATTCAAACGGGGAGGCTGTAACCCAGACACAGACTCTATTCCTGCTATGCAAATCTGCCATGGTTTCAGATTACAAATCAGACAATGTCCCTTCATGATTTCCCCTCTTGAAACAGACTTCCAAAGTGCTGATCGTTTCATGTCAGTGGTTGTCTCTGGTAACACCTTTGAAAGGAAAGGGATAAGGTAAATGGGTATCCCTGGCAGTTAGCTGAGTCTTGCTGTTTTCCAAGTCATGTCTAACCACAGTCATTTGCAATGTCCTGAAAGTACAAAAAATATCCCCTCAGAGGTGCCTGGCATTACCCCAAAAATAACACAACTTTGTGGGTGTCAAGTGTTGGCAAAGCAAGGGTGCAGTAGAGGCACAGAGAACCCCTGAAGTCACTTTTCTGTTAGATTTGGTGATGGGTATCTGTGACAATATTCAGATTGTGTAGCCCATAGTACCAAAACAGACTGGAGTCCTGCTAAGTGCCAGAAGAGGTTACTAGCTACAGTGCAATGCTGAGCCACGAAGGGAGCCTGCTCTGGCCAGGAGCTCTAGGCAGGACACGCTGGGCTCCAGGAAAGCCCCTGAGTTTGGCTCTAGGTCATACAAAGCAGCTAGTTTGCCTTCAAGGACAGCCTGGCTGTGCTGGGGACATGGCTTTGTTTGCTTGAGGTGGTGTGGGGTGAATTTGGTCTGCTGAGCTCAGACTGGCCCCAAAGGAACTGCTGGGAGTGCTGAACCCCCACAGCACAACTGGAGGGTGGCGTGGCCTCCCTACCTGCGGTGACTGCAGGGTGTTCCTGCAGGGTGTTCCTGCTCCACTCTGTTCTTTACAAGCCATGTTTTCCACCACAGGAAGGTTTGGCTGGTTGATTGTTTATTTTTGGTTTTTTGTTTTTTGTTTTTCTTAATTTCCATTACTGTGACTCATTCTGCTTTGGTGGAAAATCTGTATTCTTTTTTGTATAAAATCTGTTTATGACATGTGTCAGGATAGCATATAAACTCCTGCTGAATCCCACCTGTACTTTTAATTGTCTCAGAACTCAAATATTTTACTAGCAGTGGATATTATTGCAATAATTTTGGGGTATGTGGTTTCCCAACCTTACTATTAAAATTAATATTTAGGGTTTATATCTTTCAAATGGGAAAAATGATGTTAGTTATCTGATGTTTACATCTTTCAGTCACGAAAATGTTCCTATTTAGGCTATAACAGGCCACACACATGTAATCACAATAAATAGTATCTAATATGTTTACAGTAGTGGAAGGATGAGGTTAACTTCTGTTTTCATATTGATGGACTCAGCTGGACTTGTAATACTATTGTTTACAATTAGCTACATTTTTGTTGTTGTGCTTTACCCTCAAATTAAATCTTTATTTCATCAACTAACCCTAGGGATTCCCTGTTATAATCAATGTAATAAACAGCATTAGTTGATAGCCTATAGCTGATGTTCATTTGTAATTAGGCTTGTGTTTAAAGAAGAATAATTTTCTAAATTTTATTGCAATAATTTTCCTTTTGATTTATTTATGAAAGGCAGGATTAAAAGTTGACTATGGTTTGTCTTGTCTCCACATGTCTTTAAAGCAAGGTCATTCTACTGGGACGGGATTTTTCAGTGTCTTTTTTTTTAACATAATTTTAGAAGGGAAATTGCTAGCAGTCAATATGGGCTGAGGACCTAACTACCAAACACTCATTCAAAATCTGTTCTACTACTTTGTGAAGTGCTTGCTAAAGACACAGCTAGTATATTGACTACCCACATAAGACCAGAGCATATGGCAAGTATCAATGACACCCTACTAAACATTAAAAGGTAGGAGCAAGATGCAACAGGCCAGGGCACAGATAACAGCCTCCAAGTCAAGTTTTACTTGATGGAAAAAAATGGCCAGAGGCAGAAGTTCAGCAGGAATTATATATAAATCTTTAACAGCAGTTCTCAGAATGCAAGTGAACCCCAAAGCTTTTTGTGTGCAGTGAGCAAAGGGACACCTAGTGAAAGCTGTTTTGCAGACAACTTACTAGCTTTACCCAGTAAGTTACCCTTCTTTGGGTAATTTTTGAAAATTTGTAAATGCCTGCCTGTGTAACATTAATTTAAATCTGATGAGGTGAACTGTACAGTTCTGACCTCTGATGAAAGTAAAAGAAAATAAATATAAAGAGTTCTTTATAAAACATGTCCTTGGTTAGTCAAGAAGAACACCACCAAAATGGTCCCAAACCTTGAGTGTGTTTTGTACATATTGTCAGGTTAAGCAGAATTTTGATAAAACAGATTGTGGCATATCTGTGTGCATTTCAGATTAGAACACTGGTATTTATGAAAAGAATAAAAGGAGAAAGGAACTGACAAGAAAGCTGATGGATTATTTAGGTACGGGTTGCTTAAAGTGTGTATCTGTGGGAAACTCAAGAGAGCCCTGAGGAAGTTGCTCTGGTATTACAAGTTGTCCAGCTTGCACCGTTAGTACAGTGCTTTATTTTGATCTAGATTTTGCCATATAGGTTTACTCTCTGGAACAAGATTAATTTCCCCTAAAACCAACTGCTAATACTCTCAAACCTCCAGCTTATGTGACTGGTTTCCTGCATTTAACTCTGGGAGGAAGTGTCGATCCACCCCTTCTGAGTCTCTGGTTAACACTCCTTGCTGCCAGCTAGTGCTCAGGCCCAATAATAAATGAGCTTTAGTTCATAAAGAAGAGAAAAACAGTAATTGAAAAGTGGAAAGGTGCAAGAATAATGTAAATTGATGTGAATTTTTTTGGCCATTACCCAGTGGGTAGGATGCAAATGGATCATCCTTATTTGTGTGGTTACTCATAGGCATTTTATTCAAATTTAGTTATGAATGCTTGGACAAAATGTATGTCTAGATCAAAGACTGATAAAATAATTTGCAAGGTGCAAAGCTTATGGTCTGCCATAATAAAGCTACCAGCAGAACAAATCAATATGCTGCACTGGACCCAGAGCAGGGCAGTTTGCCCGGAGCTGTGAACGCAGAGTACATTTCACCTGAGAGATGTGAGAAATTCAAATCATTCCAGTACTGACCTGGTGTAGATACCATCTTGCCTGAGTGAAATGAGTGGAGTCACTAGTAAAGAGGTGTGCTTATGGTATGGATAAGCACACATGGAGGTTTGTGGACAACAAACTTCTAAAATTAAATGTAAAATTTTAGTCTCTGCAGTTCATATTTAGGATCATAACTTCAAGTACTAAGATACAGGTCCTCAAAAGTATTTGAGAAACCTAATGAAATTGAGTGGAAATCGAGTAGAAAAATGGTAGTGAGATGCTGAAATGCTTTTCAGAATTATCTGAGATATGTGTGTAAGTACTGTTGTCCTGAATTTCTCTAAGAAAATGATTGCACTTTCCAAGGCATGGAAAACCAGGGAGAATTAGTTCTGTGACAGAACCTCTTTTCTGTCCAATAAGAAATTACCCTTTCATAGGATGTTGCATTTTTGAATCCCAGTTATGCATAGGAACATCTTATTATTTCAAATGATTAGCCATTAGTTCAAATGAAAAAGATATGTTATACAACTGTGGTTATGAGCAGAGTGTGAAACTCTTTTTTTGTGCTGAGTGGTTTTCTTTCTGGGATTAGATGTTGTGAAATCAGTGAGGGATAGATTGAGACCTACCCTGGTGTGCAGCCATTCACCTCCAATTCCTGTGTAGGCAGTGGAACTACACATGTGAGTAGCTGCTGTCCTGAAGGGGCTCATAATCTCACCTTTAGTGACACAGTGCATTCAAATCTGGGCTTGACATTTCAGGAAACTTTTAAGCGAGAATGAAATAACCACTTTATGCCAGATATCCACAGCAAGCCTTGGAGATCTCATAATCATGTGAGGAAATGTACCTCTCAATATGGGAGGTTTAAATAAAAATAATTTCATTTGTATTCAGGTAACATATTTATAGCACCAATTTTATGATGAACACAACAGCTGCAGCAAGATTGTTTTTCTTGCTGTAAGGCATAGTAGAGAGTGTTTGCCAATTTTCTGTCTCAAAAAAAGGTGTCTTCACATCTTGATTTAGCCCTGAATATTTCAGCAGAATCTTTAATAACAGACTTGCATGTTATAAGATCCTGTAACATGTTATAGTTTAAAAAGGCAGTAAGAAATTGGATGCCATCATAGGACTGTGATTTACAAAAAGTAGTTTTAAGGATATGTTGTATATTATATGGTTTATCGTGACTGACTTTTGCTTGACTTAGGTCAGAATCTGTGACCCTGAAACAAGCTATATTCCCTTGCTGAACCTTATAAAAAGAATACAGAAAAGTACACGTTATCTAGTGCACTTGGTTCATTCTCTGCCAAATACATTCTTTCTCCAAGTGGCAGCTTTCTTGAATGGGAAGGAAAGAACTAACATAGAGGAGCAGATCTCCCATATCTGCAATTTTGTCTATAAATAGCGAGCTATTTTGCCATACCATGTAGGATGTACAGGAGCACCAGCCTGCGTTTTGCATCAAGATTTTTCAAATTGTTTGAATATTGTTCAAAACAAAGAAATAACAAGGGCTGGCATGAAGACCAAGAGCATCTTCAATATTTAATATGCCTTTTTCTATTTCTCCAGAACTTCTACACTTTCAGTCGCAGTGTATTTAAATTAGTGTCTCCTGTCTCTATAAGGCCCAATCATCTGAAGCAGTGATGGCAAGTTGTTCTGTCACATAACCAACCTCTCTGTTAGCTGAGAAACATGAGACATACCAAACACCTAAGGAAAGGCAGAATCCTGGGACTGGTTTGTGCTCGGATGCTCCTAGAAGAGTCTGCTGCTCCAGGGAAGGTTAGTTTGGTCATCAAGTTATGTTCTTAGATATCCAGACTCACTTTTACAGGTGAAGATGAGCAGCAGATGGCACTTAGCCATCTGAGTGCTTGGGAGTTACATGAGTGGCTTTGTGGGACTTGGTGACTGGCTGGGGTTAAACCACGACAGCAACTTAAAGAAATTGCTTTTTCAGTGCCCTTATCATTTGCATAAAACCACTTGGGAAGATGAAATAAGGTATGAGCAGGACATCTTTTGTTGACAAACACTCTGCACAGAGGGAGAGCAGAATAAACATTGGCTTGCAGCTTTGTCTCCGAGTTACACGTCAAGCACTAATAATCATAGCCTGGTATTTTCCTAGAACAAAATGGCTGCACAGTCATTAAAGTAATGGAAAATCTTTACAAGAACTTTCACAAAAGGATATGCTACATGTTAATCAAACTTATGGCAGCTGCTAGAAGGGATTGTCAGTTCCTTTTATGATGAAAATCCACATGGGGCCAATTCACAATGCTGGCCAAGTTACAGGTGTCATATGTATAAAACATGTAGTTGGTTTAAGATTTAATTAGGACTTTCTTCTCTGATCATAACACTTTAAAGGAAAAATACACTTAGGATTTAATTTTCTTTGAGAGTGGTTATTAATTTGATGTGATTGATGTTAAATGGGAATTAAATCATAAATGTGATTATGCTTGTGGTTGGATGTTGTCTCAGCAGATTGTTTCTGCTTGTCACTTTTGAATGACTGGTGACGTGATATGGCATGTTGATTTTTATTATTGCTTAAAGATTTCACTTTATCATCATTTGTCAGGAAACTGATTTTCCTCTTAGTCCCATTAATATTAAATCTGTCATAACTAGATTAGGATAGAATTGTTATCTTCTGCAACTTTGAGCCCTAGGCTAAATTTTACTCCCAGGAAAAAGACAGCATAATAATGCAGAGGGGAAAACCAACCAACTCACAAAAAGTAAAGCTTGAATGTGAATACCAACAGATGAGAGTAATTTTTTCCCCCTGTAATTATGGTGCATATTTCTATTTACTTGGCTAAAACAGATTTTAGGAGTGCTTACACCTGAACTGGAAACTCGCTTTTCAGTGACAGAATAGGTATGAAAAACTATTAAGCTGAGGCATTCAAAGATGGACTAACAATGCTGTATCTTTTAAAAATGATAATTTAGAAGTTTAGAGGGGCAGCCACTTTGATTTTCCTGACGGCAAACAGGCTTTTGGCAAAGATAGCAGAGAATGACACACCATTTCTGTGGACAACCCCCTCCCCATTTGGGGTCAGAATGTACCTAGAGGAATTGTGGGATTTCTGTCACCTTACAGAATGGACCCAATGTCACTAACACATGTGCTGCCCTCTTTCATCCAGAAAATCTCAAAGACTGGTTGGTGCAATGTGCTCTTTTACAGTCAGAGTCAAGTCTGAAGCCTTCTCAGTCAATTAAATGGACTTCTGTGGTCTCACATCAAGCCTTACATTTGTTGCTCATTTGCACTAACCAGGATTCTTCTCTGGTACTTATTTGATGCCCATTACTGTGATATCTGAGAACAAAGATCATTGAAAACAGATACTATTTCTACCAGAAAACTGAGTTTTGTATTGTTGTAGAAGCAGGAGAATCCTATTAATCCACAAGGCACATCAGAGTGCATTGCACACAATGCAAGCCATGTGCATGCTCTACACAAGCCACAGCTCACAAGCTGAGATAACTGTGGCCTAGCCCTCAGTCTGAAAAAAATAAATACTTTTTTGTTGTGTTTGTTTTGGTTTTTTTTTTAAAATTTTGGAAAAAAACCCCAATAATTAAACAGCTATTTAAAACCAAAGTTTTGCTTTCTAGATTAAATTTGGGTATAGAAATAAGTATAACCTTGAAAAATGGGGGGTTTTATGCGTGATCCCTACCTTTATATTAGTCTCAAATCTAGTACTTGATTTGTTAAAACTATCTTTATTATAGACAAATGTCTATAATAAATGTCTATAATTTAGACATCTCCCTGCTTGACTGATCTGCCATCGACTATCAATGTCAGGACCACACTGTGCAAGATGTGCCATCAATTGCAAATGGCACACAGCAGGACAGATGTTCCCTGGATGCTGTAGTTTCTGTGTTTCTAAGAACTAGGATATTATTAAATGAAAAAGGAGTTGATTTTTGTTCTGAGAGTGCCAGTAATTTTACAGGTGTTTTAAAACAGGCTTTTTAGACTTGAGAAATCAGTCAAAGCTAAAGCTTTCTTGCAAATTCTTCAGTTAAAAAAGTATGCCTTCACTTCAAAAGTTCCTCTTCAGTGCTAATGTTTAGTAACAAAAATTTAAAAGTGAGAAACTTCAACAACAAGCAAAGAAAAGCAAGAATATTAGTTGCCTAAATGACTGAATATGGCAGATTAGGCAAGGGCATTTTCTGCAAGAGAACCCATTTTCAAAGAAAGTCTTTCAGTATGATACAGTGAGACTCTGAAATGTGGCATCAGTCATGACAGACTGCAGTTCTGTTTTGTTTAGAAGATCTGTGACTTCAAATACACAGAAGTAGCTTTCACTAGCAAGTATTAGCTGTAATAGGGAACCAAAGAAGGAAGGGGTTAGATTCTGCACCCTTGGCACAGAAAAGAGGAGAAAATTCAATTGAAATAAGTGGAATTACAGAGGAAAAAAATGAGTCAGAGATCAGAATCAAGGCTTTATTGAAAAAGCTTATGATGTTGAATATTAAATTAATCTAATTTGCACTGTCTGATGGTGGCCATTAGTGCCTGAAGTAGAGGCAATGAAATGCTAATGTGATTAGTTAGAAACACTAAAAACAACAAGTACATTTTTCCTTTGATTGTGTGTTTAGGAATATTTCATTACTCCTGCTTCCTTTGAAATAAGGGTAAGATATAAATCATAGGCACAGATATAACTAGTGGTTGTGACGTTTTGTTACAGAGTTTAATTACATGAATCATAAAATATTGCTACAATTTTCCAAACTGTTAAACCTTAATTAATATGAACCCACAGGGACCACCTTGATGGTTCATAATACTCTGGAAACTCTCCTCCTATAGTAGTAGTTCATATGGTTGAAGATTGCTTTATAATTTACAGAGAGTGATCAATTATTAGAAATGAAGCCAGACAAATTAATTTAATATAAATGGGGTTGTATGGAGTTTGACTAATTCTTTTTAATTACCTATATGTTATTTTTTCAATAGTCTAACAAAGGGAACCATTATTCTTCCCCATGTACAAATTCATTAATCTCATTACCGTGCAGTATTAATATAATTTTATCACACATTCCAGAAGTGGAGCACATTGACAAACCATAATGAATCACAGCATTAGTGTACTATCACTACATTAATTTCAGGACATGCCTTGCTCATCTGCAATTTACGTTGAGACTTGGTATAAAATGAGCTGAATAAGCACGTAATTATGACATCTGCTTCTTTTCAGGTACCTCTTTGTAAATCAGTGACAAAGGAATAACAGGTTTAAATATGTGTTAACACTCTGATAGCATGTATAATTGCAATATGGCAATGTGTAATGAAGATTAAATTAGACTGCAGTGTACCTGACATATGCAAGAGCATAATTGAACTGCAATAATTGTGGAACGAAAGAGACTATGGAGTACTAATATTTCAATTCAGTAATGTAAAACCAGAGTAAAGAAGAAATATTATTAAAATGGTGATGCAGGCAAGTACATTGTTTTTTTTAACTAAGTGTTATCTATATTCACAGTTTTATCTTTGGTGTACTTGATATGTTGTTGGTATTAGGTAAAGTTCTCACAGACTCTCCTGTTCTGATCCTCCTTGGATTTCAGGTATCTCCACCTTTCATCTCTCCAGCAGCAGGTAATGCCTGTCACATCCACATGTGACACTGCTGGTTGTGGGTTCATGAGGCAGAGGAACTTGACTTTCACACATGTGCTGTGGTAGAAAACATTCTGTCACTGTAGCTATGCCCTTCCATCAGGAGGCTGAGGAAGGGTTATATGCTTTGTCCTGTATGAGAGACAACCTGAAACATATGGGAGATCAAACTGTAAGCCAGAGGGTATGGCAAATTATTAACTGCATTTTAACCATAGTCATTATCACAGAACTGGTAAAATATTTATTTTAGATGTGTATCATGGTTCATTTCAGCTTCAACTCACTTGTGGAGAGAAATTAATTCTAAAAGTTAGTAAGAGAATAATAGGGCTTGTGTTAAATACTCTTATTTGTACAAAAAAGCACAATATCTATGAATGTGACTCTGGCAAAGTCTGCAATATTATACCATGTTTACATTATAACCTAAATTATACTATTATAATTTAAACAAAAACATATTTGCTATATGAACACAAGAGACATTCATATAAATAATTGGACATTATATTAATGAGTTCATTGTTGTATTAAATAATTCTCATTGTCAGAATGACTGCTTACATCTCTTATAAAACATAAACCTATTCATGCTTATGACAGCACATAATAACATTTTAAATATAATCTGTGATCTGTTTGTCATGCATTTGTGTACATATGTGCTCATACCCTGTACACATACTTATGAGACTGCACTATATTTCTTCTAAGGAATTCTAAGGAATTCTAAGGAATTATGTGTCTAGTTCTGCAGCTTCTTAGACTTTCTTCTGACAACAGCTTTTTTAGACTTTATTCTGACATCAACTTTTCTTTTGTGTTACTAAGCTGGAAAACAACAGCTCCTTCCCATATTTCACATAGAAATATGTTAAAAAGAATTTTCAAGCTACACAGAAGGATTTCCAGTGAAACCATCAGAGCCTGAACAACAAATAAAACAACATGTGACCTTTCTAAAGAACCTGGTGACTTCTTTCAGCTCACGCTGGATTTGCCTCTTTCAAAACTCTCTGTGGCTCTTATTATACAACTGGCTAAATGAATTCCCTTGTGATACTCCAATAAAGGCAAGCTAAGCAGCCAGGTCGTCCTGCGTCACAGAGCAGGTTTCAGCTGGAGCGCAGAGCTGGGTTTGCTTGGAATTCCTTGCACAGGAAGTTTACTGAGCTTCACATGGCCAACAGCCACAGAGTCCAGTTTGGGTTGGACCAGGCCCTAAGAAAGCACACTCTGGCAAATATTTTCAGAAATTTCTCTTTGCAAGTCTTTCTAGTTTTCCGTGTCTAATCTGTAATTACACGTGCATAACTGTATACACGCACCCATCATTAATTAACAAACACAAATTAGAGCAGCTTTATCAAATTGATTTTGAGTAGCCAGACATGTATAGAAAGGTAAATGCTATCTTATTATTCAGGCTGAAATTGCAGAATGTAATAGCTCTTTCTGTAGTGCTGCTGCTCATATTTGCTAATTTTCGTATCTCCTATCTTGTTAACTCACTGTTCATTGGTATCCTGGGTTTTAACTGAGGTTAATGAAATTTTGTGTTCTCTTCTCCACATAAATGCAGACATTTTCTCCATGGTACACTTGCTAGTGCGTTGTTTTATTTTGTTACAAAATTTGCTGAATGCTAGAGAGGATCTCCACATCATTTCCTTTCTTCAACCAATTTAAGGCATTCTACTTTCAAGAAGTTTTCCTGATATTTAACCTACATTTTTCCCTTTCTACGTTAATCTTGTAACTCCTAGTTATATCCCATGAACACCATTAGATAATTCTTTTGTCTTATTTGTGTGTTCATATCTTGAAATATTTATAGACTGCTACCATGCCTCATATCCCTTACCTAGTCATTATTTGGCCAGTCTGTTACCTCTCTTAAATCTTTCCTCATAAATCTCTTTCCCTTCTCTAACCTCATTTTGTTGCTTCTCTCTAAATTGCCTTCTTTTCTCCCATTCTCTCCCACAGTGAGGTGGCCTATGCTGGACACAGTGTTGCAGATGTGATTGTCTTCCACCCATGTTGGCAGTGACCATTACCTCACTGCCCCATGCTGGGAAGTTTCTGCACAGACAGTGTAAAATTGTGTGGGTTTTGGGTTTTGAGGTTTTATTTTATTTATTTTATTTTATTTACATACTTACTGCAAAATGATGTCCAATGTCTTATTAGGAAACAGCATTAAGAATCTTTATGTTATTGTTTCTCAGGTTTCTCTCTTCAAATTGGATTGTATGTGTTTCTTTGCCTTGAATATGTGAGCAAATGAACCCTCAAAACACACACTGGTCCATCTCCATTGCCTAACACACATTAGAATTCTCTGCCTTCTCCCTCATGTTTGCTGATGGGTACAGACCTCAGTTCTAGGGCCATCAGGAAGATATTGATGTTACTTCTACCCAAGATGTCCTGCCTCTGTTCTGAGTACATGAGTATATGAGTTAATTTATGATCCAGCCTTTAAGGTGTAATTGTCCAGATGTTTAAGTCAATATAGTTGACAGTCCTGCTCTCCCCCTATCATTATATTTGTGCTGCCTTTAAAGAAAGTAGTAGGGCTTGAGAGGCTGAGACAGACAAAACTAAACTGTTTGTTTGTGGATTTGTTTTGTTTTGGGTTTTTTTTGTTGTTGTTGTTTGATAGGCTTATATTTTATCTATTTCGGTTGCCAGAACCAACTCACTGTGTGGTCCCAGCAGTGTAAATGCTGGTGTAAGAAAGAGGGAGAAGAAGCTTGGCCAAGGCAGGGGCAAGGCAGACCTCTGGCATCTTTGCTTCAATTGCTCTAAAATAGCAGGGAAACTGCTAACAGTAACTGGTCACAAATATATGCAATATCACATTCCACTGAAGGAATAATACTGTTGGTAAATGGCCAATTCAGTCATATATTTTCCTTTATATTCAAGTGTCTGTATTAAAATCTATTTTTATTCTTACCTTCAGTAGTCTTAATATATATTTATTGGATAAAAGCTATTCAGTATCATACACTGAGATTTTTTTCTTCTTTGTTATATATGTGCATTACTGCTTCATGCATATGTTTTAACCAAGTGGCTTTTTTTCCATTAACCAAACTTTAAAACCATTTGCATATATGTAACAGCTTTAGTAAATTAAATCTACATTAAGTTGATGGATTTTCATGACTCAAAGTTATGTCCAAATGCTTAATTATTGCAGCTGCAATAATATTGAAATATAGGACTTTTCAAAACAATTTTATTAATTTTAATGCAGTGTTTAGAAAACTCTCCTTTTTGTTGAGCAATAAGCCAAAAAAAGAGCCTGACTTTTTCTTCTAATGGAGTCAAGTTTTGCCTTTTTTAGTTCATGAGTTAGCACACTAATATCCAAAGTATTTAAAGATGTCATGATGACTCTGACTTGTTGTAGAAATAAATAAAGATGGAATCCATATGTTTTTCTTTTGATGGATTAAGGGCCATGTTTACAACAACATAAGTTTACACTGTTGTTGCCCTCAAGTATTCTGCAGACCTTCCTGGGTCAGCTCCTGCAGAGGCTCATTCTTACTCAAAGTACAATTACAGTAACCATTTCCATGGTCAGGGAAACAGTCTGTTCTGGATAGAACATACAGCATGATGCTGATTTTTTTTTTACAACTTTTTTGTATTTAGCAATTTTAGTTTCCAATAGCACTACCTCAGTATTTAATGATTTACTATAGTTATAGATTAACATTCATCTAATATCAGTAAAATATTTTGTATATATTAATTCTATTTTAATTAAGTTTGTTCTTTTGTCACAGATAATACAAAGGCCTATTTTTTTAAGGAATATGGAGT
This sequence comes from Manacus candei, assembly GCF_025592945.1. Taxonomy (NCBI): domain Eukaryota; kingdom Metazoa; phylum Chordata; class Aves; order Passeriformes; family Pipridae; genus Manacus; species Manacus candei. Next base: position 4,886,954 of record NW_026138113.1, on the reverse strand, counting down.
CTCATTTTATATCTGCTATCCTTCCTTTCTCTATTTTAGTGTCTTTAAATCTTTGTTTCAGTGTTATCAGCTCTGCAAAGACCACAGAATGAAACTGGAAGCATAACATATTTAGGAGTCACATCTCTACTTCAGTTTGCTGCTTTTGATTTTTTTCTGGAATTAGCAGCAGATTAGTCTGGATAATATTTTTACAATGTTCATGATGTATTGAGATAAATGTTGAGCTCTTGCACATGTTTATAAGATCAAGTTTAAAGTATGCATTTATTCCTGTTAGTGTTGCAAGTTGCAGTTTGAAGAGTCCTCAGTCTTGATGAGCAATTCTTGGTATTGGTGTTTATAGACTCCAGTCCATAACAGGCAAAAATATTTGCAACTGATCATTGCCAACTATCAGTTGTTGGCCAAACTTACTCCCAAGGAGCTTTGCTTTACTCTGACAGTGATCCTGAGTTAAGTGGATGAGACTGAGTGAGGATGAGACTGTGTTGGCACGTGATGTAGGTATACAGGCCAATTTGGCAAATAAGGAGACTGGCCCAGTTTCCCAGCCTCTGGAATAAAAATCTGCCCTAGCTGAGGTTCAGTATCTTCTGTGGCTGGAGAGCAGCACAGAGATGTTCTCATTCCACAGTTCCCTAATACAGCAAAATAGAGAGAGAGAGCCCTGAGAAATAACACAAACTGTACAACACATTTCCAGTGAAGGCTCTCAAGGAAAGTCTTGGTGCAGGATGAGTTCCTTGCAGTGTCACAGTTTTGTGTCTTGTGTCCATCTCATTCAAAAAATTGAAAGTGTGGAAGTAAACAGTGCATTAGATTCTAGACAGTATTGACAGAAGGTGCTGGGATGCTTTGTATGTAAGATTTAGAATTACTGCAAAAGTATTATATAAGAGGATTATAACTGTGGAAGCAATTTCAGTAATGGAAGAGTGGTTTGCTTTCCTGGAGTGGATTGGGAGATTTTATTCTGAAGGTAAATGGAAAAAAAGAAATGGTATTTAAAAGATAAAGAAAATGACATTTCAAAGATAAAAATGTTCTCTTAGCTTTAAGGAGAGGATTGAAAGCCAGACTGTCTTCTGGGATTGCTTTCTCTTTATGCATTTGTGGGTACTAAATATTTGATGACCGGTCTACGGCTTTCTAATAAGCCTTTCATGTTCTTGAGAAGCAAGCCAAAAATGGATTGTGAGTCAGAGATACAGAGCCTGTTTCTTTGAGCGTGCTGAGCACCATATTCTTCCTTAGTGCCTTATATGTTCTCTGTGTTTTCTTTTCTTTTTTTCAAATTTTCTCCAGAGAGAGAAAGCTATTCCTCACCTTGCAAAACTTGTTACATTTACAAAAACAGTAGAGCAACTGAGGTATTATATTTCTTAGACATAAATATATCATTGAATTATAAGTATCTATCTAGAGAATCAGGAGTTCCCTTGAAATATTCAAATAAGTGAAGTGTTCCTTCTGTGCTCTACAAATGTGGCTTCCCAAAAGCAGCTGCCTTGTGCAGCGTTTCCTGGACTGTTATCTACCAAATGTGTGGTCGTTCATTTGACAGTCATTGCCTGGGAATATTAGTAATGCATTTCAGCATTTTATTATCTACATGGCAGGCTGGCTTCAGCACAGGAAAGCTGTCAATGACCACATAATGTTCTGTTTGATGTGACACTGGGAAAAGGTTAGGTGGTTCCCACATTATAGCAGTTGTTTCTGTTTGCACACCAGGGCTCAGTTTTATGGTGTATTGAAAGAAGCCACTTGGGAGTCAGGTTTTGTCTTTAGAGAAATGATGGATAATAACAGGTTGGAATATGGAAGGTAGAAAGTCTTAATTACATCATATACACACATGAAAATTTAGTGGTTAAACACTCAGCTGTTACAATTTGCCAAAGCCCAGTTAACTACTGAGGAGGAAAAAAAATACTGGAACATTAAAGAAAATGCATCCTTTGGTGACTTATATCTGATATTTTAAATTAACCTCTGTAGTGCTCATTTACTTGCTTTTCTTCATAAGCAACACTTATTAAGGCAGCAGTGGTAGGTGGGACAATACTAAGACCAGAATATTGCTTCCTGAAAATTTCCCAAACCTGATTCTTTTCCACTCTTCATATACTTAACAGTATTTCCTAACTTTTTCAAGATTTTTTTTTCAACATCTTGAGAGAGGGGATATGCACTTCTGGAAGGCATGCTGGGAGCTCAGCTAAAATAAACCTTGCATTTCAAAGTTACTTTATTCTATACAGTAACATCGCTGAAAACAAATGTTGCAAATTGCAATTTAGGCAAGTTTGGAGAGAATGGACCCACAGATGAGTCAGCTAAAGCAGAAAATTAGTATGTCAGGCTGAGAATTAAACTTAATCCAGTGTTTGAATGTGTGAAAAGAGTCATAAGATAAATGAGTACCTCACCAGCCCCTCTTGTTTTCATGTACCATGTAATCGAATAGTTTGGAATTGTGCAGATAAGTTTTTGAGAGTAAAACTGAGGCTTAAACATCTTGTGGATTAAGTGTGGAATACAGAGTCTGAAGAGTCAGATTTTCAGTCAGGATATTTCACAGTCCTTACTCTTGGGACCTTTTAATTATAATATTTTGGAGGTTTTGTCTTTGTTTTTAAAAATATCATGTGGTCAAATTTAGAAATTCATAGAATCTGTCCATGAGTAGAGGGAGATTAGTTTGGTACCACTGTGTCAATGTATTACTGTATAAATTTAATATTTGCCTGATCTCCTAATTGTTTCTCATTGCCCCCCCCTCTTCTGAACAAGGCTCACAGAACCTAATGCATCAAATAATATAATTCCCCGTGAAGATGGCCCGGAAAACTAAACTTGATGTAATCAAAAACAATTCAGAATATGAATGGTTGACTACTTGCTTCTTTCTTTCTTTCACCAGTATGAGTTCCACTAAAGCAGAGTATAATTAGGAAAAGTGGAAATAGCTTTAAAAGAAGTCTGAAGACTAAACCGATTCTCATTACTCTGTGTTTTGCCCAGGACCTAGCTGATTCTCTAACTCTTTTGCTTAACTAGAAGACAGTATCTGGACAGAAGCAGAGAGAGGGGAGAAATTCTGTGTAAAGATACGTTGGTTCAGAAATCCTCTTCCAAAGACAGCCACCTTCAAGCACCTGTTCTGTCCAGGGAAAAGATGGATCCAGGCATGCACACCTCGAGTGTGTGTGAATTCTGGTGTGAACACCTGGCCATTACAGTCCAGCACTCCAGCTAATTTTAGATTCCTCAGCTGAATTTATATAAAAATCCTTAAAACCAGAACTTTGATGAGGCTGGGTTTTTTAATAAAAATTCCAGATCTCTGCCCGTGTTTGTTCTCCAGGAAAATGTTATGTAAAATAAAACAGAGATAAACCTTTTAAATACATTTTGAAAATTTACAAGTGCCTCTAGCAGTTAAAGCTGTAGTATGGTCACCTTTGGATTTAAAATACAATGTTTCTAATTTGATAACAGAGAAGGAACAATGCAAACAAGGAACAGACAGAGCAAATGTGGTTTTTTTTTCTTTTTGGTGTTTTCATTGTCTGTTTAGTTTTGTTTTAGGTGAGGTTTTGTAAATTTTTTGTTTGTTTTGGGTTTTGTTTGGGCTTTTGTTTTGGGGTTTTTGTTTGTTTGTTTGTTTTTTGAAGAAAAAGGGAAATTAGATTATGAGTGACTTCAGGAGAGAAGTCATGACAGAAGATGTCATTTGTTCCAAGAGTAACTTGAAATCTAGGGAAATAGTTGTGCGTGTAATCACCTAATCTGGCAAAACAATAATTTAGGTTAGAAAGATTTTATCTTACAAAACTGTGGTTTTGTATGTCATTGAACAGTCCAACTTCAGAGTGAGAGTTTATATCTCTCATGGTAAACTTGAGCTGTGCTGCAGGTGTTTTAGTTTATCACTGAAAGGAAATGACTTTTTTTACACCTAATTTAAACTGAAGCTATTCACAGTTTAAAATGTTCAGTAACAGTGACCTCTGTAATGACTAACACATTGCAGGTGGTCCGATAGCAGGCCAGTGGTTAATGTTTGCTATCGAGAGAGACAGAATTAAATGTCCACCCCAGAGTTGTTTTCTTCCAATTTATAGCACGAACACAACAGCTGGCTCAAGAGTAAGCCACAATTAAAGGACTTCTGAAAAGTGGCAATCTGTTTAGTTCCTGCAATGGGAGACTTTCCTGTTGTCATCTATTTAAAATTTGTCATTAAGTTTGAAAGCAGAAATCCTGCTAAATATTTGCAACCTAAATCTCTGTAGTAAACTTCTGATATTATGTTGCAGCCTTGCAGTCCCACTCAGTCCTTCAGGCAAAACTTCTGTTTGTTCTGCAGTTACATGCTTGGGATCAATAAGTATTTTGTCTTGGAGGACTTCAAGTGCTTTCTCAGACCTAAGAAAGCTCAACCAAAGCTCTTAAATTTCACAAATAACTAACTGAGAACGCGGTTCAGACTTCCCATAACAACATATAAAGCAAAACTGGTGAGCCTGAAGCTTTCATTTTGGCTTATTTTCATTTTGACAAAAATTAAGCATCCGTACTGTGTAGCTGCTGTGCAGACCTGGGTGTATCTGGGCCAGTCATAACCACTGTTGAATGGTACCTTGGTTTAAAATTCTATTTCCCTGAATCCTTTTTGTAAGTGCAATTAGAGAGTCTAACATAATTTGTGCTTTTTTTACCAAGCACAAAAGTACTTGGTAAAAATGCATGAGAAATTTAGGTCCCGTGAAAAGACAGTTTTCTACTGAGAAACAATTTTGCTGTTTCTGCTCTTTGCCTTGGAGTGACGTGAGCTTTCACATGAAGAAAGAACCTCTGAAAGTAAAAGCAAATCTGCTTCACAAGAGATAATAACCTTCATATCTTAGAAAATGTTTCTTCAGGAGGTGTCTGCAGCAGGAATTTAAAACAGCCATATTTTCATAGAAGAGAGGTTAACTGACCACAGCAGTTGAGATGTGCAAAAAGAAGAGGTTCTGAAAAGTATGTTTCAATTGATGTGTTAGATACTATACAAGCTTTATATGAAATGACCAGGATTAGGATTTATCAGCACTTTGTGAACTATTCCTTGAAGAAAAATAGTCATCTTACTAATAGGATGCCTGGATAGGACCCATTTCACTGCTTTTTTAACTATGCACAGATGAGAATCAAGGGCACTCTGTAGTGTTACGTGAAGTACCTCAGCTGACATTGCTTTTTGCTGCATGAATGAATGTAGACAAAAAAACTCCACAGTATGAACAGTAGATAAAGTAGACTGAATTCTAATTGGGAGAGGGATCAGAATCCAGATCATTTTTGTGTAATCAGTTTTGGTCAGACTGAAAAAAGACAACCAGTCAAGGGAGTCTCAGTAAATATTTAATTACTCTATTCCCAAGTGGGAATGACATATAATCTGCTTTTTAGATTTCTCTTCTGGGAAGAGGAAAATTTGCATTCTAATACTGTGAGGCAGAGGGTGTTTCCTGCCTCCTTGTGTTTCCAGAGTGCCATCCTCTGCTAGATCACCTTCTGCTGGATGTTACCCCAAAGTTCCTCTAGGTTTTATGAAATCTTTTATGAAATATTTCTTCCATTCATAATGAATGAAGCATACCTTTTTCTCTGCAGTTATTTGTTTCTGCAGTGAATATTCAGCTGAACCAAAATAGACTCTTTGTATAGGTGTGTGAACAGTTTCACTTGTACTCTTTCCTACCTCTTCGTCCTATATTTCAAGATCTAAAAGAAAGCACTAAGATGTGTATCATTAATATATTTTATTTATTATTTGAGTATCGACCCAAAGCCTAATACAGTTATTGGAGAGAATTGCATTAATATCAGTCCTATATTCTTACTGGGTTTTCATTGTCAGATATTTATTCTTTAATTGAAAATAAGTAGTTTGCCAAAGTATTTTGATATCTATACTTCTTCAAAAGTATTTATAGTTTCTGACTAGGAATGACAGGGCGTCATGGCCATCTCCTTTGTATATGTAGCTTTATAAATCAGTAGAATTGTTCATACTTAAAATTCCTTTAAAGTTATGTCATATTTAAAGTATCAGATATATAAAAAATTATAGACACAAAGATTTAAAATTATCAGAAAAAAAATCTATGATTATTCTTTTCATAAGCTATATCTTATTTGGTACTCATATATTTGTGTCTTTTGTGGATGTGTTACATAAATAACACACAAAATGAATATTTAGTCCTGACCCACTTACATTTATATCTTTGACACTAAAAATTTCCATTTGCAGTTAGTCTGTACATATATTAGCAAGGCCCTTTATTGTCTTGAAATTAAAGCTTTTGAAGTTTCTTCCTCTCTGAGACAAAAGAAAGCATATAGTTCACATCAAAGTGGAGACATACTGCTGACTAGTAATTATGGTAGCTTAACGTTGCCCAGTCCCCACCCATTTACAAGCTTGCCTTTACTTTCCTCAGCATGCTCTTATTTTGATCAACACCTTTAGAAATAACTGGACAGCCCAGCTGCTAATGAAGTTTCTGCAAATTCGGTTGGAAAACAAAATACTGGTTTAATAATTTATTCTTTATATACAGTTTTGGCTTTTTAAAACCTTATTTAATTACTCTAAGTAAGTTGTAACTGTTAGCTGGGTGTTGCCAGATGTGAAACCAGACACAAGGGTGAGATTTTACAATTTAAGAACAGCTGTTTAAGACAAAAATCTGGTTTGAGACGCAAGAGATGGATTTAAAATAGTAAATTTATATTAAAAAATAGTAGGGAATCATATGCAGGACAGCTAAAGGTTTTTTTGGCAAACTTATGAGCTTCAAGTGAATCAATCCAATCAAAGTCCAAAAGAGGCTTCAAAACTCAGCAACTTTGCTGTCAGTCTTCTCCCCTCATCCACCAAAGCAAACATTACAAATGCAAAGCACTGCTCTGTTTGCAAATTAAAGCCTCAGTTTTTTCTAATACGTATGTTAGTAAGGTGAGTGCTGGAACCAAGGATGAAATGCCTCTGCATCTTGGAACAGTTTTAAACTTCATAAGTACCAGGATGATGAACTCAAAAGAAGTTTATTTAGTTTGGGCATTTGAGTTTTACAGCTTAAGAAAGAATAACTTTAGAAATCCATGGGGGGGGGGGAGGGCAGAGTCCTCCCCATTCTTGCAAATTCTACTGCATTGGCCAAATTGTGGATATGCTTAGTGGAGCATGTCAGGTAGTGCAGAGCAGCTGAAATAACTCCACATGTCTTCTGCATGTTGACCTTTGTACCACGTGTGAATGAGGAGAGAGAGAGGGAGAGGCACAACATTTATATCAATATTTTAACAAGAGATGTGTGGGACTGGGAAAACCTATCCAACGAGTTATTTTTCCATAACTAAAACCAAAACAAAAATAAGTTTGTGTACTTTCATGAAAAAGTGTGTTTGAATTACAAAGCTATAACAGTTTTACTAGTTTAACCCAAATCTCGTGGGTGCCGTGTTTGCCCTCACTGTATCCCATCTTTTGTTTAGGGGATGGGTATGCAACACTTTGAAGGCACATTTTATTTGTGGGTCATTCCTAAAACCAACAGTGACTCACAACAAGAAAAAGGCAATTTAGCTATAGCAAACCCCAAAATAATTAAGTCACAACAACCCCCCTAGAATCTTCCATCTAGCATGATTCTTTATTTACAAAAATGGTAGCTCAAAAGTGAACTACCTCTAGTATTTCTCCCAAGTTGCTCTTTTTCTTCCACTCGATGCTGATCTCAGTTACTGCTTCAGAGCAACAAGCAACTGCAGCAGCTAATTATAACCAGCAGTCCCTGCTTCCCCTGCCTTCTTACCAGGTCATGGCAACATTCATTTTTAGAGTGTTTTTTTCTAAACAGGAAAACATTTCTCCAACAAAAGTCTGTAAATATTTTTCTCAGTATTACTGGCAGGGAGTATATATCCTGGTACTGAGGTCATTTAGAGGAGATCTAATGTGATAATGCTGAGCTTTTAGCTGTCAGCATGACTTTCTGGTATTTCCATAGAGTTTTCAAACATACAAGTATAAAGAAGTCTGTTTTTCTTGTCGAGGCACGCTTCTAATTTCCATCACTATTAATAGGTGTTGTACAGTCTTATCAGGGACATTATAGACCTCCCAAGTGTTCTATGACCAGTTACCTCTTTCATGTTTTAATTGATTTTCTGTGCCAGATAACAACGTACACAGATCTGTGATTTGATCAAGAGATCCTGATGAACCTTATAAATTTTCAAAATGAATTCTAACTGTTCCATGCATACTTTCCAAACCTGGTGATGGAATGGCAGAGGAACACAGCAATGAGTGTGTTTATCACTGTGTGTAACAATAGCTGGTCTCTTCTCTCTCCTGCCCTGTCTCCTCAGCATGTTTTATCACTTCTTTTCTTATTTTTTTTCATTTATTTTCTGTTTGGTTTTTTTTATTATTTTCATTGTGACACTAATTTTCTGTATGGGCCTTCTTGACAGTAACAGTAGTTATTCTGAAGTGTTGTGTGTTGTTTGTGAAAGTCAAGCAGCCAGTAGAGTAAAGCATTTATAAACTTACCCAACAATCATTACTTACACAATACTTATCAGGATGTCATCCATTCTATTTATTTACTGGTCTACCCATTTTTGTCATCATATTTATTAAAAAAAAATTAAAATCACCTTTTATTCTGATTTCTTATGAAGTAAGAAATTACTGAAGTAATGCAAATGTAAATGTTCTGCTACCTTGATTAGGACATACAGACTGATGAATGAGTTCTAAAGGAGAATCCTTTAAACTTCTCAGCTGAGTGTTGACAGTTATTTCTACCCTGGCCTCCATTTGTAAATGTTAGCCTCTCTTCTATCAAATGACAGTGTTTGACAATTTCCTTGCTACCTGTTACCAACATGTAGGATGGACTTTCTTCAGCCTTATTGCCCATATGCATCACATGCAGTTCACCGTAGAACCGTCTTATTTTATTCTCATTAAAAGCAAATCAGTAGATTTGTAATGTTCACCCTTCCCTGACAGTGTTACTAGGCTTCAACATTTATCTACCAAATCTCAGGTTTAGCATGAGAAATCAGGCTGTTGGTGTGATACAGAAGATTATCTGACTTTATAACAAATCTGTCAGAATTACTTGGATTTCCATGTAGAAAAGCATTTAGACTTTTCAATTCAAGTCTCTGTGGCTATTTATCTTTACCTGCCTATATATGTCATGCTTTTAGGGGTCTCTCTTTCAAACCACTGCACAGTACTAAATAACTACGCCGACTACTTGGTGTAAGGAAGAGGGAACAAGAACCTTTCAGTGGTCGGTGACTTTGTTTCCCAACACATTTGAAGATAATGCACTTTTTTTTTTTCAAATAGAGTTATGAAATTGGACTGTTAATAATAATATAGCAGTTTGTAATGGCTTAATTTCTTGAAAATAAGTCTATTGCTAATTTTGAACGTGTCGGAACAAAACTCTGTTCTCCCAGCTTCATATAAAGAGTCCGCTGACATTGAAGATACTCTTTGTTACTCAGAACCCTAATTCTCTGTGTGTATTAGGACGTCAAGTTGCTCTCACATGACTGCCTCAAAAGAACAGACTGATTATGTGGGAAGTCATTGTTGAGTAGAAACAAGTTTTTGTGATACAATATGAACACTTATTATTTCTAACCAGTTAAGGAAAGCAAAATCCTAGTATGTTCTTTTCATTCCCACTTAGAATAGTAACTTGCCATGGAGAGTCCACTGCTAATTAAAAATATTAGTACTGTTAGCACTGTAGACTAGCTAAGTAATCCGTCTTAGTAACAATTCATCCAAACCAGAAGCAAGAAGTGGCAAGAATTTTAAAATTAATTGCCTGAGATTATTCACGTCAATCTTATGACAAATAGATGGTACCGAGTTCCATGAAATAATTTAGTACCTGAGAGTCTATTAGCTAGTCAGAAACCCTGACCCCATTTAACAGTTATGGACCACCATAGCATCTAATCTATATTGGTTGATTTGTATATCCTTTATGATCTGAACCAGATCCCATAATGTCAAAAATCATAGCTATCACATTGAATTATAACCCAATAAGAATGCAGGATTGGAAAAATCAGATACGCTTGTCTCAAGAGTGAGCTCTGTTAGCACATTTACTCTACAGTGAAAGAGATTCTGCCCATTGAAATAAAAAAAATCAAGCACTCATCCCCAAGTGCTTTTAAAATTAAATGGAGCATGAGGTAATCATTTTAAAGCACTTTTGGTTGGCTTTTCCCTACAGTCTTCATTACAAAAAAGTAAATAATTGTTTTTGTATTTTTAAGAGCTGAATGTCAGTTGATGGCTTCTATAATTCTGTACATATTTGTTTGCCCACCAAATTTAGATCAGCAGATCATTTTAAACTGTATCATGCTTCTAAATCACACAGCAACTACAGTTACCTGTGATGGAAGAAGAAAACTATTGATTCTACATAAAAATGTGGTAGAAAAAGAGAAATACATTCCTGAACTTACTTATCAGTACACAGTAAGATGTGAATGTGAATACATGACATACAGAAGTTAATTTAACAAAGCTCTAATTTAGCACAGGGCTTTAATTTAGCGAAACATATTTTAAAACTATTATAATTATGTATGATACTTTTAACATCTTATGCTTTATTCCAGAACCTCAGTTTTTTGGAGATAGAACCTGAAAGATATGATCATAGTTAGTTTTGGTATTCTAATAGGTAATCTGACTCCTTCTGATGGGGTTCAACCCTATTACCAAAATATGCCAGGCTAAATGTCAATATTTAACAGTTCCTCTGCCTTCTGTTTCCACAGAAAAATCTAGTCATTTTCCCAATGGCTCCTAATACTTGTCCAGATTGGGAATCTGATTAGAAAAGTTATATCACAGAAATTGTTGGTTTTTCATTTATTTTTCTATTATCTTACAAGTCCTGATGTAGGTTCCTAACTAGAGGTAGAATGCAAAATTCACTAACGCATGAAGTTAAATATCAAAGTTCTCTCAACTACCAGTTTAAAAGCAACAATGAAATTAAACTCTCACAAAATTTGTAGTGTCTTGAACCTAAACAAGGTGAGACTTTACCGGTTCTCCCACAGCCTTGTAGGTGTTTATATAAGACAGCCTTGAAATTGAAACTGCAATTTTTGCTGGAAGAAGTTTCTTTCTTGTTTGGTATGCATATACTATTTTTTTTTAGAGTATATGTATTTAGCAGGTAAATACAATGTACAGTACAAATACAGTGTATTTATATTTGGACAATACTATGCACATAAATGAAGAAGTAGAGATGAACATGAAAACTGTTTTAGGAGTGAATTAGTATAATCATTGATAATTTTAACTAGGTGTATGGAAAATATCATCAAATATTCCCAAATGAAATATCTATGCATATTTCTAGGCAATGTATGTTCTTTTTCCAAGAGGTTATATGAAACTTGGAAGGAAGGACATTCAGCTCCTTATATATTGTTTAATATGGCCATGTCCACAGAGCAAGCTACGCTCTCAATCCAGTGAAACCTTCCTGCTCCTCTCAGAGATGCAGACAGAATGTTGGAACAGCCTTGGGGTCCCCTTCCAGAGTCCTTTGCATGTAGAGCTATGATAACTTCAGGATTCAGTTTCATCAGACAGGGACTACATTTGCACTTCTTTCATAATTTTTTGTCATGTTGTAAAACTCCACACCCTTCATTAGTGTGTTGATTTCCAACACAGTTGCCTGTCAGACAGACCTGGACGATGCAGGTGGAGGAAGGTGTGTGTGTGACTGCACAGCTGGCTGGAATTCTTTGGTGTTCTGGAGCATCCCCACACATGTAGAGATTGAACAAGGCTGACAAGTGGTTTTGCATTCACCAATAGATTACTTGAAATCCCTAATACAAAGAATGGTATTCCAAGAATTTTGTAGGTGATCAAGAACACAGTATGCTGAAAATATCACCAAAGCCTAACAACTTAGTCCCAAGTTTAATGAAGTCCTTAGGCCCAGACTTGCCATTAATTTAAAAAGGAAATCGATGGGAAGTTAGGAGCCTAAATACTTTGTTGAAGCAGAGCCTCCAGGCTCAATTGAGATTCCCTTAGTGATCACTATAAAGAATTCTATTAAAGCTCTGGATTGTGTTAATCACTTCCATATCTGTCTGTTGGTACCTACCTGGTTCATTTGCAACATTTGTTTTATGGGTTTTATTAGGAACTAAAATTGATACTTTCAAAGCACCTAAGGTAAAGTTAGACTCATATTAGGACTTTGAGTAAGATCTAAAATAATTTCTAAAATTTTTCCAGTGCCTACATTTTCAAGTACATATCTAGAGCAAAAGCTAGCACTAGTGATTGAAATACCCAAATCCTAAATTGCACTTTCTCTCCACTTCCAAACCATTTCTTTAGAATTTCTATCTTGAATGCTACCAAAAATTTGAATAATTATTACAATAATTTTTCCTACCACTCTGTCTGGTATCAGTCAAAGACATTTGGATAATTGGCCTAGTCTGTGAATCTTTCTAATGTAGTGTTTTTAAGATGTTAAGGAATTTTGAAAAAAAAAAATGCTAGTTTTAAAATTTTTCACTAACTAGAAAATCTAATCAATAGAGATATATGAATAATTAATTCTAAATTATACGTCCTGGTTTGTTACTTTAATTCTAATAAGTAATTATTCAGTTTTATCTTACAGTATTCCCAAGCTCCTACTAACTGGCTTCACTGAAGTAATTCACTATGGGCCAAAGCTTGATTGCACTGAAGTCAATGGCAAAAATCCCATTTTCTCCAGTGACAACAGCATTTAACCCCGAGGAACTGACCTTAAGGTTAATTAAATGTTTGAGAAAACCTGAGGTGATTTATAGTTTCATGCTGAAAGCAAGAAAAATTCACAGTTTTGTTAAGTTTTGATGTTAAACAAGATAAAACCTCATGCTCTCAAGCTGAGTTTCACTTTCAGTTTTTATTTTCTTTTAAAATCTGAAACTCAGAGAAACTGAGGTTGAGTGAAATGTACTATGTGGATTGCACCCAGACTTTTTTTTTGTAACTCCTTATGAAGTTGTACCCAGAAAGTGTTGTATACCTTTGCTTCTATGATCTCCTTCACACACCCTACTAATAATGAGTCTTTTATTAGAGGTTTGTTTTCATGGTACTTTTTTACTGGAACTCCTGCAAGCAGTGCTGGGCATATTCCTTCAATGTGCATGTAAACAGTTATGAGAGAAATAAAAAAGAAAGCCTTCTGTATACACATTTCGTGGAATGGGCAGCATTAGTTAAGGAATGTTATATACTTGATTTGATTAATGAGTTTTGGGGAGATTATTTCTCAGCTTGATTCATGTGCTTAAGGACTGCAAAGTAATTTAGAACCTAATTGCAATGTTTTCCAGAATGTTATGTTGCTTACATTATCCTTATGGAATAGAAAAATTCTAATTCATCCTCTGCATCGTTTTTTGATACACAGTAGCGTGATTCATTTCACCAGAAGGTAGCCAGGTTACACATGCAAGTATGTTATTCATTTAAAGATATTAAACTTTCTTCTGTACATGTTGTTAAAAATACCCAATACCAGTACGTTAATATACAGATTTTTCAAGGCTCACTGTTCAGTTCTGCTATTTAATACAAGCAGGGAAATATTTTTCCATTGTAATTGCATATAGAATATTAGACTTTGTATAAAAATAATGGTAGTTTTTCCTTTCGATTTCCTCAACTAGTATCCATTCAGATAGAAGTTGACTGTGTAGTTATTTGAGAGTGGAAAAGGTTACTACTGTATGCAGTGTCTGTAGGTGGGAAGGAGAATTAAAGGAAGTATTTATCAGCAGCCATACCAAAACCCACAAACATTGAAATCGCAAAGAGATCAAGCTGAACAGAAGCTGTGATGTGGAACTGAAAGTGCACAGAGTTCAATATTTGATAACTTTATGGATTCCATGAAGAGACTTTCTCTTAGGAAAAAGAAGCAGAAAGAATCTAATCCAGCTCACTAAGTTGCAGGACTCACCTGATTTAATAGTAAGATTATCTTTGTCCTTGGAGCAAAATGCTGAGAACAGGAGAAAGGGTGTTCAGTTCTCTGAAGCTCTCTGTTGCTTACCCATGCTCTAACACCTCTGCTGTCTTCTTCATATTTGATAAAAGAGTCTGGATTTTTTTTTTCCCTATGTCCATGACCAGGAGCTAAAGCAGAATGAATTCATGATCACAGACCCTAAAAGAAAGACCTTAACATTGAGTTAGATATAGGCACCCAGAAGAATGAGCTCTCATCTTTTAGAGCATTGGTTTATTTCTTGTTCCTGTGTATCTACATCTGACTGGTATTTTATATATTTCCTTTTTCCTGCTACAAGACATTTTTCATGTTCTGTGCTTTCAATTTGCCTTGAATTACTGAATAGGAAAAAAATCTATATTTCATGAGGAATTTTCTGAAACCTAGACATTTAGAGAGAAGTCTTCTGCTGTCAGTGTCCTGGATCATGCAGAACTGAGACTCAGGTTATTAGAGTAAAACTTGCTTTTTATAGGGACAATGGCTCTTTTGACTGTATGTCCACTATTTAACTTGGAGTAGGTTAATTTGAGGTCACAACATTTAGAAGAGTCTGTCAGAACCATGAGTTTCTCTTTTCTCATTCTTGTGGCTGACAGGGGATGTTTTGGCTTGCTGCAAATTCCATGTCTGTTTTGAGAAACTCTAACCAATCTTCGGTTTCCTGGATATTTTTAGGGTCTGTCAGTGTGCAATATCTAAAGTCTTGGTTTTCATGCTTATGTTGTACTAAGTGTCATGTGTATGTTAGCCTTGCCAGAATAGCTTGAGGAAGTTCTGAATGTTAAGATTTGATCAATGGCAAAGAATGACCTTTAGAGAGGAAAATACAAAATGACCTCCCTCTTTTAC
Source organism: Manacus candei (assembly GCF_025592945.1). Taxonomy (NCBI): domain Eukaryota; kingdom Metazoa; phylum Chordata; class Aves; order Passeriformes; family Pipridae; genus Manacus; species Manacus candei. The sequence goes on along the minus strand of NW_026138113.1, from coordinate 4,871,922 downwards.
AATCTGTTGAAAGCCAACAATTTTTTGAAAATATATCAAAGGATTGTTTTTCTCTCTTTTGTTCTCTACTGTAAGTATAGATGCCATAGAGGATCTAGAACAGTGAGGAGGCTGTAAGGTAGATTTTACTTCACTGAAGACTAACATTATTGGTATTTCGGGATAGTATCTATTGTATGATGTACTGTGGAAAAGAGGATGCCCCCATAAGATACAGCATAGTGATCACACCAATTGTCATCTCCAGTAATTACCACAAAACCGGGCAAAATATAGAAGAGGAGGAAAACTTCTGCTTAGATTCTTGCTAATTGAAGTTACTCTCCCTGGATATCTCTAATCATCTAAATGTTCTGTACTTCTTGTCTTCCTTTCTCCTGAATTTTTTTCCCAGTTGTGACATGGCACTAGAAAGTTGGCTCACAGATTAAAATCCATGAATTTCAAAGAACTGGAACTCTTTCTCTGCAATATTAAGTATTTATAAGCTAATATTAAAATTTCATATATATTTGGATATTAGCAAAAGAGAAGGACTCCCCCAGGTTTTATCTAGTTACAATCCACATGTTGAAGGCTACATTTTATATACATATGGTTTTAGTAGATATGTCTGAATACAGAACTGGGCAATATATTTCACATTATTTTGCACTCCCTTCCCCAGAAAAATGAGAAAATACACTGAACCATCTTTGCATCTCTGAAAACACATTAGGGGAATCATTCATAAGGTTCTGGGTGTTCACTGCTAATGAATGCCCTGAATTAGGGAATAAAGTTTTCAATTTTTTTTTTTACCTTATGCAGTGTTGTAAATTAATGTGTTTCTTAGCTCTGTTGAGGTAAATAATCATGTGAAAATTAAAAGAGACAGAAGCATTTTAAAAGAGGATTCATTAAGTCCCTAGACTATGTTGTACCCACCGGTGATATTGCAAAGCATCTAAACCAGAATGGAACACTGATGAGATTTTTAGCCTTGGATAATTTAGGAACTATTTGAAAATCATGTTATGGGAAGCTCTACTTGCTCTGAGTCAATTGGAGGATTAAGTTGTGGCAGTTCAAGAGAAGAGTATGAACTATCCAGTTCTTAAGAGTTTTCAGAAGAACAGCCCAGCTTCTGTCCATTTTTGGAACACATAAAAAATTTTAGTGCATCAAGGGGTTTTGTTGGTACTTTTCTAGGAGGTTTGTTTTGTTTTGTTTTCTTTCTAGAAATATGACTTTGACTTTTGAAATTAGCACCTTTGATGAATAATGAAAATATTTCCATGTTATTCATCATTGAACCGCAAGTAGTGCTGCAGTTTTTGCTGCTGTTTTATAGCCCTGGAGATGATGAGATCATAGCTGATCAGGCAGCTAAATCTTTGGGTTGGATATGATCTTACACAGTGAAAGCACTAAATCTGTGAAAACCTGCCTTTGCTTTCCTGCACAGATTTTGACCCTCAGTACAGAGCAGCAGGTTAAAAATCTGCCAATTTTTAACCCCTCTCCATTTGGAGGTACTGCAATCAAGTGGATTTTTAACTAGTGCAGCACATCTTTATTTACAACTTGTAAAGTGTGGTTTTTTCAAAAACTTTCCATGTGATACAGCTCTATATATTATATTACACTTATAAAATCTCACCAAGCCCTTATGAATTAAAAGATAATTAGTGGTTCAAAACACATAAGACATTAGGCCAGAAGTGTCAAAAATGTCATGAAAGACCATAAATCATAGTATACTTGCATTGATCCCTCATATAGTTAGTTTTTAAATCATCTCTTTAACACCTTGTAAATGTACAAACAACTATGAACCCAAGGGAAACTTTAATATGTTTTTTATACATATTTTAATTTCATCTCAAAGTACTGGCTGCATAAAAATTAAGTCAGACTCACAAAAACTCATTGATTTCCTCTGGATAAAACCCATCTGTCCAAACTAATTTAGAACCTTTTTGAAGCTGTAAAGTTAGTCATGCAACACTGAGGTCATTATGGACATCCTGTACTGTAGGAACTCTAGTGTAATTTTAAGAAGGTAATTTTGTTATATTTACTGTATTTAAATACAGTGCTACTTTTAAGGAACAAAAGCCTTACTGTGTAACTGTATTGAAAGTAAACCAGAAGCTGTGAAAAGTGAGATCTGTTCTTTTCCTTGTGATTAATGCACCTTTCTGCCAAAATTGAAACTTCTTAACTGAGCTCATTTAATACAAAGTAAACGAATTCTGCTCTTTGGATTTGATCCGCTGGCTAAGCTCTATAGATAAGGGTCTAACAGTGAATAGCTTTCATTCTAAACAAAGGATGTTTTGATAGAAAGGTCAGAGCTAAGGTCTTTTATATTGTGATAACAGGAAAGGGAAATGACATATTAATGGCAATTCATGCCATGGTGGTCTGCTGAACATGGTGGATCCAAAAGAAAAAAAAGAAGGCTGCAGTGCTATTTTTTTAAGGGCATCAGTTTTTAATTGGTCTTATTTTGAATGACAATTTCTTTCATTACAGTTGGCAAGACAGAGATGCCAAAATGTACAACACTACTACCACAGGGAAGATTGAAAAAAATTGTGTGTATTGATCTGGATTCTGCCCTCGAACATTTTGCTGCCAACCAGAATATTAAGCAGGCTTAGCCCTTGTGAGTCACACTGGTAACAAATGATGATCTGTAGCTAATTTTTATAATGTGATAGACTTTAATTACATGCTGAATCACTTGAATAGGGCAAATAAGTTTAAATTAAGAGGTTCTCTCTGTAGCTCAGGACACGTACATCATGTTGCGTGCTTTATGTGCAGTGTTTGTGATTTTGGGAGCAGAATTTGTACAGCAGAATAGAAAACAAGGATTTCAAAAAGATTTTTGCATATTATAAAAAAAAAACCCAAACTATTGTGGAGGACTAATTCTACCACAGAAATCTTTATTAGGAGATAAACAAAATGATGTGATCTGGCAAAGATTTTGCTGAAGATACTCAAAGCAGTTATTCCACTCCCCTTCCCACCCTCCCAGCCCCCTCCCCGTGGGGCAGGCTGCTTTATCTAGAGCCACCTGATGTTATCTATAATGCCAGCAGCATTTTACATATCCACATTGAGTCCAACAATTTTGTGACATAGCATTATAGTGTAGATTCCCATGTTACCTAATGAAGGCTAAATTGAATAGCATTTCCTTTATGCTTAGTAGAGTATCAGCACAGAAAACAGCAGGATCAAGTATTCAAGAACCAGTGTAGGATGACAGCAGGATAGTACATTTTTCCTGTTCATGTCTCACATCTCCAAAGAGAAAACTTCCCCTTGCCTGCTTCCCTCCCTTCTCCCTTGAGATGCATTCCCTAGTAGTCAGTCACTTTGCATGTCAGGCAGCAACTCAACTGGCAATGCTGTCCCTTGCTACTATATCCGAGCACTGCAAACCGCACCCTCCCATTCCAAACTACCACAGCACAAATAATGTCATTATATTTGCTTGTACAGGCCTGTCAAGCACTTCGATGACACCAGATAATTCTGAAGAGCACCCCATAGGACGGATACCAGAAACCAAACAACCCTACCACACTCATGTCTGCTATTTAAATAACCTTCCACCCCCAGACAGAAAATTAGAACCAGTCTTGTTGCTTTCAGACTGGGATGTTGCATGCCATCTCTCTGGATAATCTTGGAGAGTACACAAGCCCACATTAGAAATGCTTTGTCATGCCGTCTGGGAGCAGCTCTGGGAAAGAGTTCTTTTATTAAAAAAATCTGCACACAATGGATTTAAACTCCCACACAGAAATAGAGGAACTCTGAAAATATTTCTTACTTAGTAGAGAAATTGTGTGTCTCTAGGCAGTGTAGGGTAAAGGCAGTTACACACCTGAGGTGGACGTGAGGTTGATGTAACCCGGCTATTAGGAAAGAAGCATTAGGAATTCAAAGAATTAATTGCTCCTTTCGGTACATCAGTATATCCCTTTATCCAGTGTCCATTCCTTTGTCTTAATGCAACCCAGCATGATGGCTGTATTATTCCTGCTGGGAGTGAAAATATAGGATGTAGAACCAACAGCTTTTCCTGAATTTTGATGAAATCCCAAGTCAAACTCTAGTCATGATGAACCTCCTCTCCACATCTCCCATCCTCACACTACCATCCCTTCACGCAATTTGCCAGCCATCATACTCAGAAAAGAAAATATTTGTTTAAAAATTATATTCCCTAGTATCATTCTACTGCTGTATTTCCTACTATTTGCCCACAGCACATGGTGTCTCCCTCAGTCTTTCTTGCTATACCCTATAGTGGTGTGGAAAATTTATTTCAAATGGTTCTCATGTGGGCAGCCAAAAACTTATTTTACTGAATTGTGGTTGCAGTGTAAATGTTTACCTTTTTTACTCAGTGATGCTAAATGATATCTAAAAAAATAACATTATCAGCTAACATTTTGTTTTAGAGAAAACTTTTAAAGGAAGAACAATCTGGATACTAGTGAAATATATGCAAGTGAATAAATGTGACATCACTTTGAAAATTTTTTTAAGATATAAAATAATAAACAGCTCTTTATGAGATAGTTAAATTTTGTTAGATTTTAATCTAGCCATGGAATGAAAACAGTTTTCCATTTTGTAGTCTGTTACCAAGTAGTAGTAACTTCTTTCAAAATCAAATTTCTTCCTTTTAATAGGTAGCTATTTAAGCACCACAGGAACAAGGCAGTAGTGTTTTCTAAAATGTTTAGGAGTTCTCTGGATTTTTTTCAGCTCTCATTACAAATATGTAATTTAACTCCTGCATCTGAGCAATCATGCTACAAAAAATAAACCTGAAATGATGGGGTTTTGCCAGTGACAAAGTTCATGAAAGTAAATAAAACTGCATTTATTTGCTCCTTAAAAAGAAAAATAATAATTAGGAGAACAGCATACTTGGGAAATGTGATTTGAGATACGACTTGTGAAATAATTCCTTTGAAGGTCTGCCACAATTGCAAATTATTGTGTGGTTGTAGGTGACATCGAAGACAAGATTTTTGTGGAAGTCAGTGTGTATGGGCATGTGGCACTTCCTTTATATCTGTGTTCTAGAAGATGGAATAGACATCTTTCGAAATGATGTCGCTTCTTCTTGTACAAGACTGATTTGGATCAATATGCTTAAATGATGGACAATTTGTTCTTCCGTAGTTCCCACTTCACCCTATAAACTGGGAAGAGTGCAAGCAGAGCTCAGAGGATATGTCAGAAAAATCCTGCTGCATGGAAGGGTGAATTTAGTCCTCAGAGGTGACCCTGTCACGTAGAGGTAGCACTGCAGTCTTCACTCGTCGAATCACCTTACAAGTACAGACTAGGTAGGATTTTCTTTAGGAGTCTTTTCCAATAGCAAAGTTTCTACTCCTAATCTTTTTCATAATATTAGAAGAAAAATATCCAGTAGTAAGAGTAATAATGAAGGAGCAATGTGCTTGCAGCAAATGTATCAAGAAATGCCAAATGATTTTCTGAATGATGAAAAAAAAGTGAAGTCATTTACCTCATTTTTCCTGCTGTCATAGCACTCTCTAAAATTCCTGCCTTATACTGTCTTACTCAGTGTTTATTTGTTTCTATCTTTGAGAGGATAGTTCATCATATAAAAGGGGAACACATTGGATAAATACAGTTGTTCCTTATGCTCCTCAAAAAGAGTCTTCTTATGCACAAGGTAGTCTTTAAAAATGCATCTGTCACACTCTATGAAACATTTTATGTGACCTCTGTTTTCATATCTCACAGTCCTAACGTTTCCCAAGACATAACTGTGATATAAGAAGGTACTACTGTCTCTGTTATAGTGAGGGGAAATTAAAGTACAAAGTGCCTATGTGAATTGGCAAAATCACAAAAGAGGCCTATGGGGGAGCAAAAAATTGAATACCAGCCTTGTAGCTTAACCAGCGTGTCAGCCTTCTAATAAATGGTGCTGGAATACTGAATGGTTATTGAAATCAATATGCAAGAAATAAAAAGTAGATGTTTGTTAGTTTTGCAATAATTTTGCCCCTGAGACAAGTTTTATATTTCAAATTTAAAAATTCATTTACTTTCAAAGGACAAAAACAAGCAGATTATAAAGCAGAAAAAGCAAAATAGTTTAATACTGTAGAATTCTGGAGAAAACAATGTAAATCACAACCAGATACATATATTTATGTAATTTATGTGAGCATGTATATATACATACCCATATATATATATATATATATATATATATATATACACATTCTATTTCATAAGAGTTGTCCTCCCTCCATCACTTCTGACTTTCTTGTTAAAACCATTTTGTGTCAAGGCAAGACAAAAGCTTTTCCAGACTTTTCTGCAATGCCTTGATGACAAAATACGCCTTCTTGTTCCATGTTAGTCAATACATCAGGCATGTCTTACATAACTTTATTATTGTTAATGTCATAATTAGTTTCTGGTTTTGATGGATAGGATTCTAACAATTGAAAACCCCACAGTTTTTAAGAACAGATTCGGTATCAAATATCTTCCCCATTATAAATTACAAATGTAGTCACTTGCTAATATTGCAGTTCTTTAGGATCTTAATTTAACCTTATTTTAGTACATCAAAGTTCTGAAATGCCAAGACTGAAACAAAAATCAACAGGGCAGAACATGGCATATTCATGATATTCAGTGCTAATCATTAGTTATGTCAAGGAAGTCTAGAGTTGTTATAATACTAAAGTCATTAGTCTGACTGTTTATAACCTATTATTTAACTACAACATAGCATTAGAGTTCAGCTACAGGCATTTGCTACTCAGGGAGAGACATTTATGACCAAACAGAAATTCTATACGCTGTGGTTTTCCTGACATGTTGCTCAGCTGTTCACCACGTATTGGAAACCATGATTACTAAATTGTTTGCTAAATTCAATATAAAGTTTAATGAATTAGAGAAATATACCAAGAGTTATATTTAACAGGGATGAACCTGTGACTAAAAACAAAAAATAATCTACACTTTTTCTCACCCTGGTTTTACTTTTATAGCTCAAACCAGAAGTACAGATAGATGAAATTTTAATCTCTTTGCAATGAAAATGTTTTGAAACTTTATGAGAATTTCATCTTCCTGCCTTTCTGGGCCATTTATCATCCAGCTCATTTCAGTCAATGACAGCTCTGTAGTGATCTCCTGTTGACATTCAAAGAACTTTTTTCCATCGTTGTATCATTCAACCCATCTATTTTTATGCTTCTTAGGATTTGTTTATAAGAATTATAAAGAACTCTAAGAAAATAATAGGCATCTTTCTGAATCAATTTATTCTGTTCTTATATGTCCTCAGTTTTCAGACATTAATTTGTGCGAAAATTATATATGTCATGAGTTATAGATGTACATTGAGAATGAATTTTCCAACTGAACAGAACCTTTTGAGTGTTTCAAAATACCAGTTAATTTTGTTGCCACATTTTTATTTGATATTATGAAAAGGAAGAATGAAACAATTAGTATTGGAAACTAATCTTCACATTGAATTCTAATGGAAATGAATGGGTGAGTTTTTTACAGAGACTTTTCATCATCAGTTTTATAAATAGTGAGTATCTTATCCTTCATTAGCCTCTTAAACCCTTCATTATTTTTTTCTTTCAGACTTTTCCTTTCAGACTTTGAACTGCTTCTTCTAGTCCTAGCAATGGACAGTTTAAACACACAAATAAAATGTAACATCTTTGAAAAAATAACCAGAAAGGAAAAGACAATACCTTTTACAATACATGTCATACTCACTGTAACCTTGAGAACAAAATTACTGTGTGCAGTGGCCACCACCCCAGTCCAGCTACCAGTGAACTAGCAATCCCTAAAGCTAAATTCATGACTTTCTAAAAACTTTGGCTGAGTGCTATAACACTTTGCTATCTTCTTTGAATTAAGCTTGTAAGGGATCCATCGAAATTACCTGAGCCTTAGAGCTCAGTAAATAGTTCAGTTCCATGATAAGCCACTTTGGTAGAAGATGAGAAGAATATGATAGACCCTTGCTAGTTTAAATTCCTTGAGAGCATACCAAATTTAGATGAGTGAAGTTCATATTAATGCACCTCAGTGGTAATTGTTTAACTGGGCATTATTCAGATACTCCATTCAGTTATATTTTATCTTAAAAAGGCAACACCTTGCTGATGCCAGAAACTTGCCATTGTAACTGGTAATACATTGATCTGTACAGAGAGAAATTAGCAGAGAAGGTCTAATGTGTTTCACACAAAAGTGAGATAGTATCAGAGCTTTTAAAAATGTATGTAAATTTTGTGCTACCATTTTTCCATCTACGACCATTTTTATTTATAGGAATAATTGCATCCCCAATGTGTTAGAGGAAATAGTTACTTTTTTTTTTCAGTGCTATTTATCTCATTGTAATAAAACAGCACTTTCACCCCTACTGATCAACACTGATATCATATCACTGGTAATAGAAGCTACTTCTGAATCATACAGAAGATCAGTATAATCGAAAATCAATGATCTAAACTGAGGCTGCTTGTTCTATAATGTGGTTTATGTAATTTGATAATGCCAATCCTAATGGAGTTAAATATAATCCATCGAAATTTCAGGATGCAAGGGTCAATAGGGAGTGCAATGCCTCACTTCCCAGCAATTACCACTTATTACTGGGGCAGTGCTTTTGCTTTGCTGTTCTGCTTGCCTCAATAAATAATATTTGGAGACCCTGCAGCTGCAGTCAATAGAGTACAGTTTTATTGTCACAGCGTTGTAGTCAGATCAATACCAACTCTTCTGAGACACAGGAGAGAACCACCACACGCCAGTCTAATGAAACCATGTGTTTTTATGATTCTGAAATTATACATTTTATTCAATGCTCATGCTTAATGTCACTGTTGCTTTTAATAGGACTCTTTTGACTAAACTTTTATGTGCCCTTCACATGACATTTATGTGTACAAAGAAAGGGAATTTGTGTTCTTAAAATGAATTATAGTGAACCAAAATTGCAAACATTTCCTGATTTTTTTCCTGTCGACTTCAGTTACGAGATTTCCCTACATTGTTGCTGCAGGGTTTGAGAATAAACTAGAAAATAACAAAAGTTTCTAAGTGGACCTCATGCTGCCATTTAAAATTCATTAAAGGACAATGTAAGCTTCACTCAGGACTGTGATTCTGGGCTGATTAAAAAACCTGATGATTCTAAAAAATGTCCAAAAAGTTATCTGCATCTTTATGAATATTTACATGTTACAGCTTACTCTACAAACACTGGACTCAGAGGCTGGCATGCAATCCTAAAAGCTTAAATGGTTCAAAGGAACAAGTTACATCAAAGAAAGCTGGGTTCAATTCAGGAAGTGCATTTAAGATGCAAGTGAACTCTCCTGTGTGAACATCAGCAGTGATGTGAACAAGCGTCAGGGAGTAGCATTATTGCATGGAAGCAATTTTCTTTACAATTATTTTTTAACTATTCCTTGTATTTTTACTTCTCATGCCAGTGATGATTTGTCACAGGATTATGGAAATAAGGTGCTCAGTCATTTCCATTGGGTTTACATAGTCGTGCTTTCAGTGAATGCTTTGGAAACACCGAAAGCTCAATTTCTGCTGCTGGTAAAAATCCCACAAGGTGTATAGACACTGAAAGTCTGTTCCATGATTTAAAGTCAGGTAAAAAAAGGTGAGGAAGGATTTCAACATTTTTTTAAAACAGAGACCCTCTTTCCAAAGCCTTCAGGAGGGAGTTTTCCTTCGCAGTAGCATAAATATTTATAACACTCACCACCACCTGCACAATCATCCCCATAAACTGATATGCTCTCATAACTACTGGTAGTGAAACGTGTTTTACACTACAAGCCCGTGGCAGTGTGTCTGTGCAGCACAGACATTATCAAAACAAGAGCACCAGCAAACACTGCTGTGACACAGCTACTGGCTATTTTGAGGTGTTTTCTTTCCCAGACAACATCTCACATGTATGTATGTGTGTGTACAAAACTAGAGGAAGCAGTGTTGCCTAGAAGCCAGGCAGTTGGGATTTGGGTTCTATTCCCACTTTTTTCCACTGACTTATTGGTAAACTTTTGGGAACTTCATCTGAAGTTGCTACTTGTAAAACAGAATACTGGGACCTGATTATTTTATGTGCTTTGAAATTAACGAATTAAAAAATGACATGTGTGAAGTAAACACTCTACAAATAACATATTTATGTTTGTGAGTATCTAGGTTTTAAATAATCAGTTTGGAGTAGAAAATATATTGTTACCTCATTGTAGAATAACTATACTTGTTCTTTTTGGGACAGCTAAAATATCAATCACAGTTCCTGAAGCAAAGTTACTTTACTTCAGCAACAATTTGGGACAGCTAACAATTTTGAAGGAATCTAGAATAATTATGAATTTGAACAATAATGTCAAACCAGAAAAAAAGAAAATTAATAGATGTCTTACAAATTCTTTACAGAGAGGGTTATCAGGCATTGGAATGGCCTACCCAGAGAGGTGGTGGATTCACCATCCCTGGAGGTTTTTAAAAAGAGATTGGACGTGGCCCTTAGTGCCATGATATAGTAATTGGAGATGGTTCAGGGGTTGGACTTGATGATCTTGGAGGTCTTTTCCAACCCAATCTATTCTATGTTTCTATGATTCTATGTTTCTATGATTCTATGATTCTTAATTTCAAATCTTTCTAGAAGATATAAGTATTTTAAATCATGTCTGTGATCCAAAATTATGTTTATAACGTATGAGTGGTCTTTGTGGGTTTGTTGGTTGTCATTCAGATTTGTATGGTTTCAAAACTTTTTTATAAAGGACTGAGTAAGATAAAATTCCAGGTTTGCAATAAAATTTTGGCAGAACAGGCATTCACCTTTATGTTCAACTGTAAAAATCTTCTCATTGTACATGTATAAAAAAAGCAACTAGTTTTGTACAATGAGAAAATAATCTGGATAAAGACCATAAAATAATAAAAGTTGATCCAAAGCTCACTGAAGACAATAGAACTCTCTTCCCCTGATTACAATGTATGTTGGATAAGATCCTAAACAGGAAAATTAAGGCATTCATCCAGTGAAGCACTTAAACATGAGAATAGTCTCACTTAAATCTCATTGAAAGCCTCTCAGTTTTGATTTCAGCAGGATTACTTGTAGAGTGAGAAATGACTCTGTATGAGCAGGGATAACAGAATACGGCCTCTGGAGTCATATACTCAGGCCAGATCTTTGTGTCCATGAGTACAGAGCCTGTATCCACATCTTTAAAGAGTCATAGAGGCTACTTTAGCCCAGCTGAAGTCCAGCTGCTGAAGAATGGGACAAATCTCTTAGCCTGTCACCACCACCTTCCCCGGGGGAGGCTGATCTGTGCTGCATCACACACAGGGTGTGGCTGTTCCCAGCCTTCCACTGCCACGTTCGTCCTGCTGCTGAGCTTGCTGGACCGCTCAGAAAGGTGCTCATTTCATGATGAAGAGCAACCAAGAAATTTAAACGAGGGGTTTTTCCCATCAGTAGACCTTTTGATCACCTTTTATAACTTAATTCTTTGCTAAGAGTATGATAGGGAAGTTTTGTATGATAGAGCAAGTTGTATTTTAGCAAAATCACACCTGATGGCAGGAGGGAGGATGTTATTTAGATATGAATTCGTAAAGGTGAACAAGAAAGCACAGCTTATTCCTATATAAAAATAATCCATACTGTAAAATCTAAGAGTAGGATATTACTGTAAATTTAAAAGCCTCCACTTTTTAAAGAATACGTCATTGTAAGTTCATTCCTTAGTTATCAAGAGAAGTATGTTCAGACTTTGGAATTGTGTAGTATTTTCTCTTTAAATTGTTGTCTATAGGCACTGATTATTCAGTGAAAAGAGGACAGCTAGAAAAATTCTGCTTTGCCAATCCATGTATCCCTGACATGCAAAATTTACAGGTGGAAGAAACATAAAATGAGGAGACTATACACTAATTGCTGAGAAAAGTAGAATCCAAGAGCAGAACAGATACATCTTAGTGTGTTTTTTATAATGAATCACTTGACAAATGAGGTGACTCTTGTATATGGAAGTGTTCTGTTGTACCAGTATTTTTTCCTAACAGAAGCATTTTTAGGTGGAGAAATTCTCATATATTTTACGATGAAATGTTATTAAAAATGGCTTTGTCTTGGGAAATGAATGAGATCTTATATTGTCACTGAACATATTGGAAGGGACTAAAGACTATAAGTTAACTCCTTATGGTTCTCATTTGAAATGTGTCAAAGCATCACTAGAACTAGATAATTCATTACAATCCAGTGCAGTTAAGCACCTCATAAAGTTAATATTCAACACTTGTATTTACAGCACTTTCACTTCAGTAGGTTTTTAGGCATGTTATTTAAACCAAACTGGTGTTGACGCAATTATTTCATTTTGCCTTGTGTCAGTATGAGATAATAATATTTTTCTTTATTGAATGTTTTCCCAAAGTCAGACCATTTGCTCATTTTACAACAGAACAACTGAAAACACACCATTCCCAGTATGAAGGGACTAGAACTTTCAGTCCTTTTTCTTAGACTTCCAAGAAATAATATCTTTCTTCTGCTTTATAAAAAAGCACAATATGGGACTGGGGCAGAACTCCTTTTTTTTTTTCATCTTGAAAGTTATTCAGCTTCTTGCTATACAAGGGATTTACAGATTTTCCATGCTTTTCATAACGAACACCAGAAAATAGGCTGCAGTTTTCATCTTACTTACCAAAACAGTACACAGAAGATGAGAAAATACAGTCACACTTGTAGATGTATAAATTATTTTCTATTGTCTTACCTTCCCCCCAAATGAAAATCTTTTGACAATGAAGTGATATCAAGATTACCTAGATTCATCTGTTAGTTCTTCCTACTGCAACCCACTTCATCCTTTTCTATGTAAAGCTGTAAAAATAAAATCCTTTGAAAAACAACAATAGTTCTGATCTTTACATTGTCTTTCTGTGATGTAAACATTGCGGAAAAAGAATATCTTGATATTTATAAAATGCGAGCACATGATTTTAGTTTGGATGAAAATAATAAACAACCTTATTGCAGTATCCATGGTGTAAAAATATGTGTGGGAGTGTGTGTAGTAAAAAGAAATTCCTTTTTGGTACTTTCATTTTAAACTCTGTTGTTTTCAGCTTTATAAATTGGCCTAAGAAAAGATATTGACACTACTTAAAAATCCTATTGTGCAAAAGGAATAGTAATAATGATGATAAACTACCTTTGAAATGCTTCTATCTAGGATTGTGAAAAATTGTAATGTTAAAGAAGAAATAGAATGAAAATATTATCTATAGTCTACAGCAATTATTTCTCTAAGTCACAGACAATTACATATGATTTGAGGGTGTGCAGTTACACTAGTTCTGGAATTAATTCACACATTGGTTGTTTTATGTATACTTTGTGATTCTGTTCAGTGTCACAAAATATATTGAAAACTCTTAACACCTTTTAAAACTCGATTCACTTCTGATGCAATAACAGAGATTGGACCAATAAAGTAGAATGAAAATCCATTTGTGAACTTTTTTGCAGAAGTATATTAAAAAAAAAAATCTCCTGTTATTTGAGCTTACCTTATAAAATGTTTACATGCCATTAAATAGTACTAACATCTCCTGTGTAAATTAAATGGGCTATGATGTTCCCTGTGTCCTAAAGAGCAGGAGTACTTGAGGCTATAAAAATACCTTCATGTAATAAATCAAATGCTCTGCTCCTAAAACTGGAATTATAAAAATAAAGGGACAAAACCCCTGCCTAATTAGCTTGTCTGTACACGTATTGCTCTGCAAGCACTATAAACAAACTATGTTTAAACTACAGTAGTTCTTACCACTCAGCATATTTTAAGAGCTAGTACCTAGTACAGGAGGGAGAATTTACTTTTCAGAATAATTTTGAGGAAAAATTTTAAAGTATGTGTGCTAGTTTGTTAAAGATTTTTCCATCTATACAAATAAATGGTAGTGGATAACACCATTTGACAGTATAGAATCTGACACAATGGTCTAAATTCAGAGGGGAGACAGGGAGTTGAAGTAAGTTGATTCTTTTAATACTAACTTTAAATATTTGCTTTCATCCATTGACTGATGTGTAAGTGAAAGGTGGCCTAACCTGCATTGAAGGAAGGTACAAATTTAGGCTGAATTAGAAACCTTTTTGTCCTCAATGTACATGTTTCTGCACGCCATGATAGTTTCTTTCTTTGTTACAATCCACTGAACCTTTCGCAAATAAAGTTTGCCATCATGAGACTTTGCCAAATCTTTCTGTTTCCATTTTTGGCTTCAGCTGTATAGAGAAGTACTATCTTTAGATAAGCCTGTTCTACAAAGAATAAAATGTATGTTGTAGTGGCTGAGGGAAGCTCACCTGAGTCATCTTATCAGCTAGAGCTGCTTTTCTGTCTGCTACGAAGTTGAGTGTTACTGAAATTTAGCTAAGAGCTGAAAGAATTATTCTGGCAACTAATAACTTTTGTATGTACATATTTTTTAACATTGAAAGATAATTAGAAAGTAATTGAATCTATATGCAGCAGTTACCATGAATAAATGACACACAGTCTGGTTTAGATCTCACCTAGACTGATCCTTAAATGAGTATTTATTGACTATATCCCCACAAGTTGTATTATTTGAGGTTAAAACTGCTCCCGTGTGTGTTAATAGTTGGTATAACAAAATGCTGTGGAGGCTGTGGAGTGCACTGCTCTCCATTTCCTTGAAGATGAGCTCACAAGTGCTCCAGCTATGAAGCCAGCTTGTATTAGCATCCAAGAAAAATAAACTTGAGCATATAACTCTCTAATGATACAAAAAGATTAAAGAGATTGAAAACAAAGTTCCACTCTGCCCACCAGGGCTTTGTAGAATCCCACCTTTTCTCCATCCTGCTTTCCCACCCTGCAACACCAGTGCTCTTGGGGGTTGCAAATATCTCTGTGGAGACTCTTTCCAATCCATAGAAACTTCATCCTTGTCCAGCCATGCCGTGCACCTGCCTAGGATGCCCATCCCTGTCTCACACTGTAGTGGGGTGGCCCACACCAGCTGGCACTGCAAAGGCACTGCAGCCCCACATCCTTGTGGCACTGGGACAACTCTGATCCCAACGGACCCTCCCTTCCTTTTCATGGACTTCCCTTCCCTCACAGGCCTTAAACATTTGGATTTTGTATTTCTACAGGACATACAGTAATTTACAGACAGACAGACTGGATGTTTTTGACACCTAATCACACCCGATGAAGCTGATGGCCATTTTGGGGACATTTTTGCAGCCTGCTCTCCTGACAGCACTAGTGAGTGTGTTCTGTGGTCACAACCCCTTGCAGTGCTTCTCAACCACTTTGTTTTTCTAAAGAGCTTCAAACCCGTTAGTGAGATGCATCTCACCTGATCTACCAGGTGCAGAGGAGAAAGGCAGCTCCACCTGCCACGGGGCTCCTGGGCGGGCTCTTTATGCCCCTCCAGCTGCAGCTTTGCAGGGTGATGAGCTTCCTGGGTGGGACTGAGTGCATGGCTGGAGCCAGGAGGGGAATGCAGCAGTTGTGTCTCTGCTAAGGTGGGTACGGGGCTGAGCTGGCTTTCTTCCCACTGAGGTTTCTGTTTTGAGAAGCTCAGAGACTGCTGTTGTGGGGGTGGTGTGTGGGACAGCTCTCTGCTGGTATTGCCCCTCCGTGGTGCAGAAGCTGAGGGTCTCCTCAGTCCCAGTGGTGCAGGAGGTTTCCACCAGCTACCTGGGCTGGGGGTGGTGCTTCTACAAGGGAAGCTGAGTGGGCAGGCAGGCGAGGCTGTGGGGGAAACCTTTGGGAGGCTGCTGGCCATGGGAGGAGCTGTGGCAACCAGGCTTACTCTTCACTCCTTTGTGCCACAGCGGGCTCGGTAATTTCTACCTGTTGGATTTTATACTTCCCTCATTGGGAGCCCTGAGGGGCCACCCTGGGCCCCATCCCGCTGCAGGGGGGCTGCAGGCACCGTGCTGGAGTGGCTGTGAATTCAGTGGGGGAGCTCACTGGGAAGCAGCAGACCTTGACATTTGACAAGGACCTGGTGGCAATAGCTGGCTTGTTGCTGTTTGAGATGCCTTGTTTTGCATTTTGTTGGGCACATAAACTTTGTGTGAGGTGTGTCCTGCTGTTTATGTCCCTGCCGAAGAGTGTCCGAGCTTTTAAAAGAGAAAAGAAAAAGTGGAGTGACTATGTGAATGGCTTTTTTGGGGTCTGTGCTGACATGTTTTCACAAGCCAGTTACTAGTGCTTTTGTACTGCCAGCCCAGTTTCAAGTTAAAATTAATTTTATGAAGCTTCTTTTCCAAAACAGGGCCCAAGAACAGATAGATATGCTTTGCAGGTTTAATTTGCTGTTTCCTTTAAAAGTACTGTTAATGTACATGAATAAATGAATTTTTAACTATAAATTAATACTAGGGTAGCATGAAAAGTTTGAGGCCTTAATATCTTTTACATGTGTAAAACCCTAATTTTACCAGCAGCAGGTGCTAATTTTCTTGTAAGCAAGCTGTGTTTATCTCTGCATACTGATGTTACTTGTCCAATAGCCTGCAGTGTGTGTATTCTTGCTGCCCTAGCCCAGAGCTGCCTGTGAGACTGCAAGTGGCAGGAGGGGCTGCAGGCGTGTGCAGGCAGGAGCCAGTTATGAGCAGGCAGAGAGAGGGGAAAAGGCCAGGCCTTTTGGCAGCAGATCAAGTCTGACTGAATTAATTGTATCGTGAAACTTTGACACATAATTTAATTGAACCTTTGTAAGGGAATGGGAAAACTGCCGTAGTTATGTTGTGAGTAGTACTCTCAGTGTGGCAGAACTTTTGAATTCATTGATATTTTCAAATAAATCTGAGAAGAACGATGTGCTTCTCAAAGATAATTAAGTTCCTTTTACCTTGGAAATCATTATCTGAGAGAACAGATGGATTCTTAACTGTTGAGGTAACTTCAGAACTGTTTTGTTGTCCTGCTTGGCCTGATGCATGTGCATATGATAGTAAGTACAGTCGGTGAAAGACATTATTAAATTTCACAAGTAAAATCTGTGTTTTGGGTGACCTGAATAACAGCAAACAGAGGAATTAGCATGTAGAAAAGTGTGGAAAAATTAAAGGGGCCTTTGATCATGAAAGAATTGGAGATGAGGAAGAGGCATAACTGTGTTATGAGCTGCAGCTGAGTATCTGAGAGCAAAGCTGGGTCTGGCAGCACACCTCAGCTGTTGTACATTGACAGTGTTCTCATTGTATGCCTGGATGCACAGTGATGCTTGATAATTTTAATGACTTGTTACATGATGCTTCAAATGTGATTCTTGATTAATTTACGTACCCCAGTGTTGAGTTGTAGTTACAGTCTTTCCTGTCCATTTTCCATTGGAGCAAAGCCGAGTATTTGGGTTGAATTATGGATGAAATGTTGCTAGCCAGTTCATTTCTAGTTCACTGTAGGAAACCCGAGATGTCATCAAATGTGTATTTCTTAATAGGAAGCCACATATTATTTTCAGGCAAATTAAATTTTAATGCTACCAAAAAAACTTGACCTGTCCTTTGTAGGAAGTTGTAGTATTGTATTGCTGGGTGGGTTTTGGGAATGTGTATTGATGCATGGATTGCAATTATTTTAATTCCATAACATTATCGGGAACAGACACATGACTATAGTAGTGCAATTCTCTTTAACACAGTCTGTAAAAATGCATTGATTTTATAGCTCCCCAAACTGATTACATTAATATCTGTGCATAATTAGTTTACACATTACTAAATTACTGACAGATTAAAAGTGAAATAGTGCAGTTCATACATGGCCGCATAACTGCCAGAAAGGAAATTAATATGGATTCAAATGGTCCTTGGAGACCTGCACTGAAATAGCAGAAATCTATAAAGACTGCTTGCGTTAGGAAATTTCCATCACCAACATGTTTGTGGTTGATGCTTTTCTAAGTCTGTTAATATGGGTAAAATTTAGTACAGGAAATGATGTTTGAATGATGCTTTTACTGTTACTAGTTCAAGAATGTGTTTATTAAAAGTAAATTCCTGACTTAAATGGCAATTACGTTGCATGTGAATATGAATTTTTAAATGCCTTTTTAAATGTTCCTAATGAAGTGGTAGTAGCATAAAGTAGCTACTACTTAAGATGCATTTGCAAATTATATTGTTTTTAGGGACTATGAAAATTGAGAACTTGCTCTTGATGCTTCTCCCTCAGGCCAAACACACTTTAGAGATAACCCTATATTAAAACTCAATCTGTTTTTACAACCTCAAATTCTCCCAGAAAAATATCTGTTTTTAGAAGAGTTTTGATGTAAACCGTGCAATGCAACTCTAATTCATCAACTGTCTACAGGCTTTTATTTACTGGATACATCTTGGATGCCAGTTCCAAGCTATCGCTATGGAAAGAACCATAAATAAGACTTGGTTGCGGTTCTTACAGGTTGGTTGCAGCAGAAAATTGTGTCAAGGTACTTTGTGTTTTCATTTTTGTTTGTTTGTTTGTGTGGTTTGTTGGTTTGGGGTTTTTTTTGTTTGGTTTGGTGGGTTTCTTTTCCATTTTCTTCTCAACCTTCGTGAAATATGATATGCAAAGAAAAAAGAAGTGAGAGATACTTCCTGTTGTAGGCTTTGGTGAAGGCTGGATGTGACCTCAGTGAATGGGTAGCATTTCTTAGTTGAGCACGATGGCAAGGGTGAATTGTGTTATGCAGTGAGCTGCAGCCAGATTTACTATCTACAACTGAATACAAAATGGAAATGCTAGATGAATTTAGTCTCAGTTGTGTCTCTTGAGGCAAAATGCCCTCCAAGGTCAACCAGCGTGATGTGCATAAGGATCTGATTTCTTGGAAGTCTCAGTATTTATAGCTCCTATTGCCTTCAGCAGAAGCTGTGGATGTTGGTGGCTGACAACTCTAAAAGCCATATTACAAAAGCAAAACAAATTCTTTGGCGGAGGGAGAAAGACTGCTGTTGCTTCCCTGCCTTGTTCTTTCTTTAGTGTAGCATCCAGTTCACTCTTTCATAGCAAGTCTCCAAAAAATTAGATTTATGTGTGTATAAAAGATCTGGGAAGACAGTACTAAGTATGCCTGTTTTCTAGAATTCCTGTAGTTTCTTAAGTAGATTAATTTTTTTCTTTTAGAGAGGGCTGTTTTGTTCTTTTGGTAAAATGCTTTCTTTAAACTTATAGAATCATAGTATGGTTTGGATTGGAATGAGCCTTAAAAAACACTTAGTTCCAACTCCTGTGCCATGGGCAGGGACACCTTTCACTAGACCAGGTTCAGAGCTCCATCCAACCTGGTCTTGAACACTTCCAGGGATGGGGCTGTCACAGCTTCTCTGGGCAACCCGTGCCACGGCCTCACCACCTTCAGTGTGAAGACTATCTTTCTTATAGCTGATCTAAACTGACCTTTTTTTAGTTTGGTCAAATCCATGTATCTCCAATTTAGACACAAGGATGTTGTGTAGGACAGTGTCAAATGCTTTACACGAGTCCAGATAGATGATGTAAGTTGTTCTTCCCTTACCCACTTCAGCAGAGGGGAGAAACTTATTGAGTTTACTTTTGGGATGTCATGTTTGGCAGATGACCTTTTTTATGAGGTTAACACAAAAATGAGGGTCTGCATATAAGTTGTCAATAGGTTTTTCACCCGTTTGTTGCTGGTAAGAAAATCAGTTTATTGGTCTGTTGTGGGTGAAAAGGGAGGGAAGGGAGAAAGGTTAAAAGTAGTTTATGCTGTGACTCTTCAAGTAACAATATGGTAGAGGGTGACATTTCATATGAAGCACAATAAAAACAAAGGTCAAATGACAGCTTTTTAGATGTAACAAGATTTTGTTAAGGATGTGTTACTTGCTTTTGCTTGAATGATAACAAATATGTGGATTTGCTAAATATGGTTTCACATGCAGTTGCCTGGACATTGCATTCTGGGAGGAGATAAATTTCATGTTTAAGACTATAACAGTTTTAACATCCTGATCCATTTCACCAAAGGAGTCATTGTGACTTGTTGGAACTGTATTTATGTTTGCATAGTAAGTGCTTCAAATTCACCAGTCTTTGCTGGAATGAATCACATGTACATGCCAATTAAATTTCTGGATTTGAAATATGAATGGATCTGTGTGAAACATGATGATTTTGTTTGTAAGTATTTTTTGGTAAACATTTCCATCAGTTATAAGTCCTGCAGTGAGATGCCATATGGGAGGTCTGCCAGGTTCCTGCAGTTGGCAGACCTGTCGTGTGTCACTGCTGGATTGCTGTGTGTCTTGCTGAACCATCAGGAAGTGCTTTGCTTCTTGCCAGCTGATGGAAGCTACTGTTGCACTTATGTCCCACTGCACTTGTGGAGAAAGTAGTAGCTAAAATTTCTAGGGAGAAGCAAGGACTGCACATGGATCTAAGAGACCCAACTTTATGGAGCTAGGATTTTAGTATTAGTCATTAGGAAGAGGAATGAAGATGAACTGTACTTTTGTTTCCTTTTTTTTTTTTAAATGATTTTCCAGAGCAGGAACTTGTATTTTCATGCTCTAACTTATGCAGGGTAGAACTGTTGCCGTTTGCTGTATTACCAAATACATGTTATTCACCAGGATTATTGGCACCAAGTCAGCCCTGTGTTCAAACAGTGTTTTGAGTGAAAAGGGACGATGTTACAACTGCTGTAACTTCATTGTTTTAGGCAGAATTTTGAAATACCTGTAATGCTTAATATGATCTAGATATAGTTTGGATGGTATTGTCAAGTAAATAAAGGTCTTTGTTCCTGCAGGTGCATTTAATGCACAAGATATTTAATGTGACCAAATACTTTGTGGATTTTGAATACCTTTTTTGTGGCAATGAGTATACCTTGGCAGTGTTATTAAGAATTGAGTAATTCCTACTTTATGTTCATGTCCAGTAAATAAGTCTAAATGTTATCTTTGGTGTGCTTTTTAGAGTTCCTTTGATCTTTAGTGATATGAATCTCCTGGAATTATTTTTTTTGTCAAAGAAAAAAGTTTTCTTTATATATATTGCTTGTCTTGTAGTAGGTGTAATGAAATAGAATGCAAGATCAGGTAGTGCAGTTTTGCTTATTGCATTATCCAGCTAAGACTCTGTAGGTCTTGAAGTTATACCTTTTCTACTAAGAAGCAACTACATAACCCCCCCCCTGCACACCCTAAAAGACAAACAAAACAAAACAAAAAAGGTTTTTCACTTTTTATTTATTATGACATTTACACTGCTAAAACAGAGTTAAGATTGCTTAGGAGCTGGTCACAGAGACTATTTCTGTTTAATGAGCTATGTGAGTGTTGGAAGAATTGTGAAACATTAGACTGCAGTTTCCATAGATGTTAATTTGACATTTTTACAGGAGTATTCTTTCTACTTGTCTGTATCAAGCAGATCTGTAATTAAGTAATTATTTTGTTTTAGAATTTCATTTGCTTCAGTACATTCTGGTTTCCATATAGTCTCTTGTTAAGCTCAGGTAAAGGTCACTGCATTCAGATAGTTTGAGCATCATCGTTTCACCAGTTCTGGTTTCTTCACAAGTCTTACAACCTTTTCAGTTTTCCTCCTTGTATTAACTACAGGAAATCTAAGATCATGAAAGAGTTGAGTTTCTTACAATAAGAGAGCAAATTAACTTAGTAAATCAGTGTTTCCTGCTAAGGTTGCAAAGCCTTCCCAGATGAGATATGATTAAAGTAGTCTTGAATGACTCAGACTTTCAATTTTCCAAGTAGCATGTTCTTGAAAAGTGTGATGGCTAGAAATTGGATCAATAGTGGAAAAATCTTTCCCATAAGAGTTAATGTATTAGAGGGTGGCTGTATGCATGATCTGAAGTGTGCTCAGTTGAGATACACATATGAACGTATGGACGATGAAGGTGCAGTAGCAGGCTGTCAGGATTGCCAAGTGGAAGGGAATGGCCTTTTAGTGACTGAATTTTTGCTGCCTGAAGGTGCTGAATGCTTTCTAAAATAAAAATCCAGAGGCGATGAGGTGATTGTTCAGTATTCTGTCTAATAATAATAATAATACAGAACACTGGGTGAAGATAATGGTGGAATTTAATACTATTTCATGAGAGCTACCTTTGTAAAATGTGATGTTTGCTGGCAGAATTTGTTTTCCTAATTACTTTTTGCTTACCTTTTTTTTTTTTTTAAGAAAAAGCAATTCTTAGAAAATCTTTCTCACTGGCAGTAACTGTAGCTGCAGCTCCATCTTAGTGAAGGCAATCTTGTTGCCTTGTAATAGCTGCATTGTCACTGCTGCCTTGTATTAGCTGCATTTTCATTGCTGCCATCTTCTTTAGATGGCCTGAATGTGAAAATACACCATTTTCTCCTAAATAACTCCCCCACTGCAAGGTTCTTAAGCCTGCTGCTAGTTCTAGAGGCTTTTTAAAATATGAGGATGCAAAAAGTCAGAAAGGAGAGATGCTTCTATTGATATTTTAGGATGGAGCACCTCTCCTATGAGGAAAGGCTGAGAGATTGTTCAGCCTGGAAAAGAGGAGGCTTCAGGGTGACCTAATGGCAGCCTTCCAGTACCTGAAGGGAGCCTACAGGAAAGACAGAGGGACTTTTTACAAGAGCATGTAGTGACAGGACAAAGGGGAATGGATTCAAACTAAAAGAGAGTAGGTTTAGATTAGATACTAGGAATAAATTCTTTGCTGTGAGTGTGGTGAGGCCGTGGCACAGGTTGCCCAGAGAAGCTGTAGGTGCCACATCCCTGGAAGTGTTCAAGGACAGGCTGAATGGAGCCCTGAGCAACTTGGGAGAGTGGAAAATGTCCTTGCCCATGGCAGGGGGTGGAACTGGATGAGCTTTACGATCCCTTCTGACCCAAACCATTCTATGATTTGACTCTGTTTATCTTCCCTGGGTAACTGTACATGTGTTCTGTTGGGCATTTTTGTATTTTTAGAAACAGCCTTTTTTCCTCTTGAACCATTAAATTAACTGTTAAAATAAAAATATATTCCTCCCTCCAACCCAATGAAATTATCTAATGTTAGGCAACAATTTTTAACCCTTTTAAAGAAACCGGCTTTTTTTCTTCTTGTTATACTCTAAAGAACAAATGTTTGGTATTTACAGGTTTCTTTTCCCTTTGACTTGAAAGGAGTTACATCAGTGATTTCACAGCTGCTTTGAAAGTTAATCTTCTAAGGCAAAGGAAGGAACAGATCTAAAAAAATGAAATAAGTTGTGTTTTTTCTGGTTTTATTATTTCTGCTGTTATTTAAGAATGGTGAGAGTGGTTTTCTGGCATCTGTGAAGTAAATGTAGAATTTCCCTGCCTTACCAAAAGTAGTTAATCTTTGTTACATGATAGTTACATCAGTTTTGCTTATAATCATGGAAGTGGTCTTCTAGTTAGAGAACTTAAAAAAACCCTATATGGTAATGTCAGGATGGAAGCATGTTTTATGGATGACAATTTTTAAAATTAAGTTCTAGGTCCATTCAGCATTTTCTGAAGGGGGTGAACACTGAAGATTAGGAAGTTATGTTTACAATTACTGTGTTTTCTTTAATTTTTTTGTGTAAATTTTGAAAATCTGTTTTACTTTTTTAGAAATAATTACTGACTTTTTGAATTCTTCAGAAAAAGGGGGAGGTGAAGATAGTAACCAAGGGTTAGATGGCTGGCAAAGCTTTGATTTAATGGGGAGATTTCACTAGGTGCTCTATAAATGGATTACTGCATTGTCTGTAAATATTTGCAGGAAAGCAAAAATAAATAAACAGTAGGGAAATTATTCAGGTGTTACACTCTCCCATCTTCCTCCCTCACCCACCCCTCTGGTTCATTTTGTGGGACCTATTTCTTCTCTTGTTTTATGTGTAAGATGAAGGGACCTGTTCTCTTTCTTATAAAAAATAGTGAAAAAAAACCAAAATAAAGTGTGCTTCTGTTCATTCCAATATCAAAATTGCATAATCTACCCTGTGTAAAACTATATTTACAGCTGTTTGGCAAAGGGATGAAGCAAGATTGCAGCCTAAGTAACAAACTGCACAGACACAGCCCTCCATTAAGAGTTGCTTGTGTAAGCAGATCAGATTTCTTGGAATGTAAACCACATTAAAAAAATATATTTTATATGCTGTAAATCTCATTAAAGCACTGAAATGAACTCAGGTATTTTTTTATATTTGCTTGTACTTAGCAACATTTGTAGCAGTACTTTAAAATGTATAGCTGCTTTCCCTGTGTTTCTGCATGGTAATGAGCAAGCAGGAGTACTTGTTATTATACTATTTCTTTCTTGCAACAATGTACTTAAAAATTTTTGTGCCCTTCAGACTACTTCTCCTAATTATGCTGAATACACATCAGTAAACAACATGAAGATACAAAATGTAACTTGAGAGGAACTAATTACATTTTGAATTCAAAGCACATCACAAAAATTATTTGAATGTTTTCAAGAAAGTCGAAAATCCTACAAGCTTCTCCAGTTCTACTAAATCCCTGCTCCTCTGAAACCAAGAAAATGAATATTCAATATTTTTTTCCATTTGAGTCTCTTGACATGCTATTGATTCACTTTATTTTCCCAACAATTTCTGACAGATTTCCCAGTGTGGATTACTTATGTGCTTTGATATTCATTTTGTGACTGCCTTTGAAAAGCACATAAAATTAGAACTGCAGGAATCTATTCAGTAGAGCTACAAACTAGTGAGCACAACCCTTGGAATCAGTGTGTTCACTACTGCTGGCATGTGCAATTCACTATTTTCAGCATCCAACATACTGAGTATTAACAGAAGGTAGAAAGTGTTGATGTCATAGGAATTAAAGACCATTTCATTGGCTTATGGCAACATTATTGAAAGAAAGATAACATCTTGAAAAGCTTGTTCCTTTCATGTTCCACCTCTGTGTGGTGTATTTCAATTCTGTTTAGTCACTACCCATTATGCACTTTTTGGGTACAGAAAAGATAAATGAGGAAGAACTTTACTGTGTGAGTGAGGTACTGGAACAGATTGCCCAGAGAGTCTCCCTCACTGGAGATATTCCAGAAGTGCATGGACACAATCCTTTGTCATAAGCTCTGGGATGACTCAACTTGAGCGGGGAGGTGGGACCAGATGATCCCACTGTGTTCCCTTCCAACATCACCCCTCCTGTGATTCTGTGAGAAGCAATAGACTTTGGGGTAATAAGAGTGGCATTAACATGGATGCAAGCTGACAAAAATAGCGTAAATCTGAAAGCAGAGACCTAATGCTGAGTGAGTTGCTTGTGGAACTTCTGTGTTTAGATGGTAATTTTCTGAAGTCAATTTGTTATTCTCAGTAACTGGTCTGAACAACCCAGTGAAGGGGACAGGGTGCATCTTTGTTTCACTGTTTGAGCACACATATCTAAGATGTTTTAAATAAACCCGAACAAACACCCCAAATCTCCTCAAACACCCATGAAGTTTGGAAATGCAACCCTCAATGGGTCAAGATAAAATTTGAGGGTCACTCTTTCCTTCTCGCAAAGTCTAAAACCTGCTGTGGGCTGACTCTTGTCCATAGTTTGATGTTCCCATTTTGCTAAGGGATTCCTTTTGTGTGGAAGGGATTCCTTTCATTTTGCTGGCTCACTCTGTCAGACATTGAAATGTGCAGTAGCATATACATTCTGAAAATTCTTGAAATTGGGCTATTCTTGCCTTGCCACCTGTGCTGGGGGTGGGGAAGAAGGTTGACCTCAGCAATGTGGTATCCTTATAAATGTGAGTCTTGAATTTACTACTGGTCAAAATGATTTTGTTTCCTATAATAATGTCCTGGATTAGATATGTGGTGGTTTTGGGAGAATTCACACTTGTGCTTTTTGGACCCAACCCCCTTCTTACCCAGGATCTCTGGAAGTGAATGGTGCAAACACCATGAAGAGTCAAGTTTTCCACACTTTGATGGGAACCACTAAAATTTTGTACCTCCACAGCAACTGACAGCACTTGTACAATTTTTTTTCTCCCTGGTTGACTATGTAAACCTTTAGCAATTTTCTTAATCTGAGATAAGCCTGGTATGATGCATGACATTTTGCTTGATTGGATAAATATGTGTAAACAGTTGAGATAAAAATGAGATTTGAGAGCTGAGATAATTTTTACCTGGATACTTTTTGAGTAATTTTTTCAAATTGGCTGAATTTAAAATTGCAGAAAAAATTCTTTTACAGATTTGAGACCATTTGTGAAAACACTGGAAAGATGCTCTGAAGGTGAAGAATTACTAAGAAGTTAGCAAAGCATTAAGTCATGTACTTAATTTGTAGTGTGTTAATGGCCAAATCAAACTGGTATGTCTAAAGTAGCACCTGATGACCCAGGACCATAATTCTGGGGATACACAGTATAGGAACACCAGTTTAAATGTAAACCAGGATTTAGTACCTGCAGCAATGTACCAGTTAATCAATCAAACAAAAAGAAGTCCCTCAAACAACAAAACCAAACACAGTGTGAAGACAGTGTTTGTGTGAATAACAGGCCAGAATAACTTTAAGCAGGTCTGTTTGATCCTGATTTTCAGGGCTTTTTAAGCTTTATCCTTACTGGGTTTGTGAGCTTAGATTTTTTTAAAAGTCTTTTTCTAGGTAGTTCCTTCAATTTTGGAACCAAATTCACTGAACCAAATTAGACCTTTGAAACTTGCTAATTCTTTTAAGCTTCTTTATGAAGGAGGTTCCAAACTGGATTAATTCAAATTAATACCTTGGCAATACCTAAGCACCTAATAGTAATGTCATTACTGAGAATTCTCCCTTTCATGTAACCTGTATCCCAGTTATGCTTAGGTAAAGTTCAGATCCCAGGGTATCATGATGTTCCTCTAGCTATATTTTATGTTTAGTATTCGAATTTGTGATTCATTCTAAATCAAAAAGGAATGGTTTAGCAACAGACCCTTAGCTTTTAATCTGTAAAATACACTGTTATTAAATTGAGAGAAGGGGAAGATGTAGGAATTCAAGGAGGGGAAGAAAATCAAGTAGAACTGATGTTTAATTTTGAAGTTGAAATGCCATTTATTTTTCTGAAGAAAGATATTATATTGAATAATTCTATTTCTTCAGTTTCTGGACTAGATTATTAAATGGGGAGATTGTTTTCCAGAAGTTTCCTAAAATCTTTAAAATAGGACTTTTTTCTGTTTCATGATGAGAATTTTCTTTGAGATCGATTTAGTTTTCTAGGCATCTATATGGACTGATATAGACCAGTAGTAGTTACTACTCTGAACTCTGAATTATTAACAATCCATGCAGAATTTCCCAGTTATGTGGCTCCCTAATGTTTTCTGGAATGTTGACAGAGAGTTGATTTCTTAGGGCAGTCATGCTTAC
Source organism: Manacus candei (assembly GCF_025592945.1). Classification (NCBI taxonomy): domain Eukaryota; kingdom Metazoa; phylum Chordata; class Aves; order Passeriformes; family Pipridae; genus Manacus; species Manacus candei. The sequence goes on along the minus strand of NW_026138113.1, from coordinate 4,844,395 downwards.
TGTGTGTGAGGGTGTCTGTGCACCTATTGCTAAAAGCATTTTGATTTTGTCATTCCCAATTAAATGTGGTGGAGAGCTAGAAATCTGAAAGATATTTCAGTTCTGTGAGTCCTAGAAAAATAAGCAGTGGTTAGAAGGAAAAGTTCTTATCCCCCTGAGAGGCAAGGGTACAATGTAATGTCAGCCTTTATTAGAAAGCGGGGAAGCCACACGAGCCATCAACCTTGGGGCAAAACTCTGCAGGAAAGGAGGATTTATTAGTTTTGCTCTTTCAGAATCTGGTTGGTTTGGTTTTGGAGATACATTTACGTAAAGAAAAAACTTCCATCACAGTGGGAAAAGCACAGAAATGGACCAGCTAGATTAGAAAACTTGACTATGAATAATGCTGTCAAATGTGCATGCTGTGGTGGAAAAAGAATGAAAATATGTTGTCCAGCCTTTCTCTCTCTCTCTCTCTCTCTCTCTCACTTGTATGGTCAAAACTGGTTCTTCACAAACAAGCTACTGTTTTGGAGAGTAAATTGTTCATTGATGTTGTCAGAAAGTAGTTCACTGTCTGGAATCCTGTGCTCATACCGCCAGGTTATTTCTGAGAAAGTTTACCTAGTCCAACCTCCTGCTCAGAGAAAGAGTGATTTCCCAGTTAGATGAAGTTCCTAATGATTTATCTATCTGAATTCAGTAAATCTCAGAAGCTGGAGATAAGTCAGTATATTTATGTCTTCATAGATGAATATACTGAATATTTATTTGAGAACTACTAGTGCTAAAATTATTTTAGTGTGCTGTTCTAAAAATAGAAAAATATTCAAAACCATATTATTCTTTCTGCATTTGTACCAAAGCATTTTTCTGGCATACTGTCAGAATTTTCTTTGAAGAAAATATTTTGAAAAGGCACCTGCTTAGTGTCATTGGAACCACTAACTTGAATGGAACTGTTAAGTCTCTTGTTTTTATGAAATAGTGTTCTCAGAGCTCTAGCAGTAATGATCTTAAATTAGGTGAAAGCTTAAAGTAGACAAGGACTGACTGCTTTAAGATACCATTCCATCAAATGGCTAAACATTATAATACATTTATCCTAAAAATGTCATTAGAATACCTAATAAGATATTGTAGTTTATGCCTGCTTATGACTGTTTGCATAGATTTTGGTGGGCTGCTAACATGCTTAAACAAGTGATCATATATAACCTTTACAGAACTGTGGCAGTAGTTATACGAAAAATCAATATACTACACTAAGATATTGAAAAATAGGATTTTCTACCAATTAGATACACACCATTAAGGTATAGTAAGGCTCCCAGTACAATCCTCATTGCTTTGTTTGCCAGTTTCTTCAATTTGTAATATATGCTCATAGAAATTTGTGACAATTGCTCTAGCTCTCTGTGTAAATCTATTTTCTCCTTTGAAGGGTGTGATTTTATTTTTCAGGTTGAGGGAGTTTGGTTTTGTGAGTGTTTTTGTGGGTGGGTTTTGGGGTGGGTTTGTTTTGGTTTGTTTGTTCAGTTTTTTTAAGGAGATAGGAATGTAACGAATCTCATGGCTTGGTCCTTTCAAGACCCTTTTGGCAAATTTTACTGGCTCAGTAGCCTCTAATGGCAGCTTTCTGCAAACAGGCAAGGTGTCTGTAAACTCAAGGGCATAGAACAAAAATAACAAGTGCAGCAACAGAGATCACAGTATTAATAATAATGTAAAGTAGGATAGTGCTGTGGTGCTAACCAAGATCAAGGCTCTGTTGAGTGGAGACATGTCTAGTGGAAGGTGTCCCAGTCCGCAGCAGGGATTTGGAACTTTAAGGTCCCTTCCAACCCAAAGTATCCTGTGATGCTGTGTTCCAAGCAAACCTGAAGTCCATCGTAGCCCCCAACTTCTGTGACGGGTGCTGAGTGCTTTGGGAACTGCTGTCAGTGCTGTAAAACATGCTCTGGTGGAGCTACCTGTGGGCTTTGAATTCTAGATTTTCTTTTTCTACATTGTTTTTGTCCTATAACAGCACTGCATGTTGGCTCTAAGTTTGTATTTGTAACGTTTGTACAAATTTAGCATATGAAAATTAAGTCATTTTCAAAACTTTCAAAGCTGCAGGCACAATATACATGTATTACTTGAGGTCGTTCTTGCAAATTCTTTAATTGGTTGCAGAAGTCAGTATTTATAGTTCTGTGTTAGTGGAAAAATTACATGTCACTATTTTGAAACAACAAAGATCGTTTTGTGTTTATTTGTCATAGACATTTACATTTGCAGTTGTTCATAAGCAACCAGTGATTCAAAATCATTCTAAATCAGGATGCAGTGACTTCGAATATTCAGTAGTCCTTGGATAATCATACTGCACAGTAGTGTGCTTGAAATGGAGTTTTTGTTTTTGCCATCTCCAGTTTTAACTTTAGTTTCTTGTAACCATGGGCAGTAGCTTGAAAATGTTTCTATTGGAGAACGTTAATCTTTGATAAATGCCATGTTATGGATAAGTATTTCCACATTAGTTTAAAGCATATGTACCTCATTTCCATGCAATTAAATAATACTCAGTTCCTTAAAAGTGATATCTTGTTGAGGTTTTTTCCTTTCATAGGGTATGTATCAATTCTCAGTGAAGCTGTTAAATAACTGGGATTTCTTACTGATTTAGTCTGAATAGTATTTAATTAAAATGCAGTTTGTGACAAGCCTTGTCTTGGCTGCCGCTGAGATTTTTTTTTTTTTTTAAGTGCTCTGTTTGTTAGGGGCACTTGGTAAAAATGTGGAAGAAATGTTTCCTGTCCCACAGAGTCTATAAAACAAATGGGTAATCTAAATTCCCTTGAAATTTGTGAAAACTAATGTATTTTCTGATTAATTATTTCTAAGAGTTTTCATGTTATTTTCAGATGTTTTGTTAAAATTAAAAAAAAAAAAAGAAAAAATTATGTTATACTTAAAAGTGATTGAAAGTAGAGTCTGTGAAGTCTACATTATGCCTTTATTGAACTCAGGAGAAAATGTCCTATACCGTGCTATTATCTGTGATCCTAGAGATCACATCTGGGTTACTGGGTTCTTGGCACATTGATGTTTAATATATTTGTGGTAAATATGTAGGAGTGTCTACTTAAAACTTTAGGCCAATATGTTTTACATAGTTTAAAACATCTGTAAGAATACTGGGAATTAGCAAGAATTTAGTCTTTTTGATAGAACAAAAATCAGCTGTTTGTAAGTAAGGCTTGATATAGCTGGAAATCTCTTGGTACTGATAAATCATTATTTTGTAGTTTTCTGAGATACTAAACTTATTCCTTTACAAAGTTATGAAGGAATTAATATTTGTGCTATGTGTCAATATGATAAAGATGCTGACACAAGAGTTCAGCTTTAGGCTTTAGGCTGTGCCAAGAAGTTAATATAGTGCAGCTGGAGATAACACTTTGGATCCCTTTTTCTCATCTTTTTTTGTTGTTGCTGTTGGGGTTTGTTTATTTGTCTCTTGGTTGTTTAACAACTACTATTGTCTTAAAAGTAGTGCAAGAAGCTTTCATGTGACAGCACGCTGAGGTGATCGCATATCACTACAGTGACGAAATTATGCTTAGTACATAACAACTACTGAGTCACTGAAATATAGAAACAGCTCTCTGTTATAATTTGAAGTAGAAGCATATTGTGGGATGAGCAATACCAAATAAGACTTTATAAAAATACTTATAGGATAGAGAGTATTCTAAACTGAATGCATTTTTTTATTTTTGAGGTTCTGGCACATGGTAGCGCGGCCAAAGAAATCTGATAATCCTGCTCAAGATTTTTTTCTTATCTGTTACTTGGCCACTTTGATCATTTCCTACCAATGCCAAGCAGGATTACTGTGTCTCCATATCGTCCATTCTGTGGCATGGGCATGCAATGTTGTGTTGTTTGGATTTGCAGAGCTTTGTACAATCTTGTGCTGGCTGCAGGAAAAGGAGGGCATGCTGGTTTCATTCCTGGTTTACTGATTGGGAAAATAGACCACTCCAAATTTATTTATTTTTTAGACTCAAGTATTACAGTATCTTAAATATAAAGTGCTGAATATATTAATTGGAGTCAGTTGTAGATGTAACAAAGCCATTTGACTGTGAGTTGTTGGGGGGGGGGAAGAAAGAGAGGGATTCTTCTGACTCTTGAGGGTTGCCCTGAAGATGTGAGCTAACTATTGCTGAAATTGGTGAGAGTCAGCTTCTTTTACCAGGGAGTGAACTGAGCTCTAACCACGCTCTTAGCTTGGACAGCTCAGAAATAGGATTTTCAAAGTAGCCTGTCCTATTATGCTGAAATATGAGTTCCTCTAACATTGCTTACCTGTTTCTTGCTCGTGTTGCCCAGCGTGCTGTGCATGTTCCCCAAGCAGGGCAGCTGTTTATCATCAAGCTGTCACAGAGCACACTGTGGCCAGGACCCCACAGTGGGTACTAAACGTGTGATATTTTTGGTATGCACATGGACCAGCAAAGGCCTCTACGCACCTCGTGAAACAGGCATCAAGTAAACAAATTAATTTACGGGGAGCAGCCAGAGGTGTGAGCAGAATCTGGGTTTCCCATCTATGGAATTCTGCCACCACCGTTTAAGTGGTGTCACCAGGGAAGGACTGTCAGACTCAGTCCTGTCGCTTGAACTCTCTCAGTGTGAGGGTGGGGTTTATACAGGCAGCTCTGCTAATGCTGCAGAGTTTGTCTTTAACTTTTAAATCACATCTATGGCTACTGCTCCTAGGTAAACTGCATAAAAAGTTAACATTTCAGAGGCCTGGATAGTCCCTTTTTTGGGGGAAACGCTATTTTTTGTGTTGATGTGGCAAACAACTGCAGTTGACTGCAATCGATATTGGTTGTATTTTTCTTTTAAATAACAATAAAAGCTTAAACCAGTAAATTTAAACAATAAGCTTACTCACAGGTCATTTCATAAGGCTGTTTTGTCTTTCATAATCTTGTAAAGATAGCATTCAAAATATCACTTTTCATCTGCTTGCATATATGAAGCCTGAAAAAAATAAAAGTACATTCTTCATCAGTTATGTTTATACTATTTTTAATGTCTTTATTCATTATAACCCAAAATAAAATAACTGTGTCTGCATTTAGCTTTTATTAAGTAAGGATTAATCTAGGACAGAAACTGTTGTGACATTCTTGCTTAAGAAAAAAAATCTTTCTGCATCCGACAGCCTCCTAAATTTTCTTCCAAAAGAGAAGCTATCTAGATTGAAGCAAGAAAATAATGTCCATGAAATAGTTTAAAATGTGCACTTCCCTGGATGGGGACGAAGGAAATGCAACGTTCTTTTTTCCTTTTGAATAAGGCCCTCCTGCTCAGATTTCATCTCTGTATGATTTTCAGATGTCTTTAAGTACACGTCTGACTCTCCTTGTGTGTGTCTCTCTCTTGTTCTCTTTCAGTTTGTACAGTGAATCTGTGCAGAATTCTGCGAGTGCCGTGGAACTGAGGTGAGTGGAATGTCATGTTTTTAGATTTCCAATCACAGGGAGTTGGACGCGCTGTGTCCCCAGCCCGTCGCTCAAACCAGCAGATGGTGCTGTGCAGCATCTTATGACTCCACGTATCAACTACAGTACGTTTTTTGAACCAGAAAAACTACTTAAAGTTTCTAGTGCGATTCCTGAGCTGAAACAAATGTTTGTGGAATTAAGTAGTGATTTCCTTTAAGTCTGGGGGACTGTTTTAGTGGGTATGTTTTCAGTCTTCAGATGTTAACATATGCCATATATTGTTTTGTTTTTTTCCTGATGGAATCAGGGGTACCCAACCACACATAAACCAACTGTAACTGTTCATGTCACTTAGTAAAGGTTTGAATTTTCTGACAGAATAACTAATAAAACTTTCATATTAAGAGTTAAAATGTTTTAGAAGAGAAAATATTCTGGAAACTGTAAGTAAAAACAGCAGCTAACCTTTTATTTATGAAATACAGATGAGGGAAAGCTTTTTGTTTGGTTTTGTTGGTTTTTTTTTCTTTCAGCAATAACCCTTACTGTGTGAATAGTACAAACCAGTTGAAATATTCAATTATATAATGCATACTGAGGGCTTAAAACCATAAAGGTAATGCATCATGGATGTATCTTTTAGATTAAAAACTACGCCTAACAAAAGAAATTGTCTTGTATTTCGTTTCAAATTGCAGTGTAGCTGTACATTGCTCTAAGATTCAGTTATTTAACAAAAGGGTTAAGTGAAAATTCTGATGCAAGAATCAAATATGGTGCACTTGAATTGTAAATAAGACTGTTCCAAGGTTTCAATTTGTTGTATTAGTCAGTGACAAGTACAACATTTTTAATGCATGCCATAAGATTAGTCTACCCAAAGTAAACAAGCAGTAGTCTGTGTGCATCTCCAGCAATTGGTTGGGGTTATATGTATGCAGCTTTGTTTCTGATAATGGATTCAAGTTCAACATAAATAAAAACAGTGTACATTAAGGAGGATAAATATCTAATTGCCATAATCTGCATCTAGAACTGAATGGCTGTAAACATGCTAACCCTAGAAGACAATTCCTTGCAACAGAAAGTAGCTAGCTGGATGATAATTAGCAAAATATCTGTACTTTTTTTTGTCTACTAAACCTTTCCTCTTCAGCGGTGTAAACAATAATTTTTGGGGCACTTTTAAAATGTCATAGCATTTGACCCTTTTAAATATGAGGTGGAATTATATTATGTGGTTTATATACATTTTGTGGCAGTGTAGTAAATGCATCCTTTGTAGATTGCAAGATCAGTAGAGAGCAGACCTATGCTGTTAAAAGTTTTGATATAATTTAAAGTAGTTTTTTCATGCAGAATTCAATTTCAGCTCAGAAATTACATTGCTTTTTATCTCAGCACTTTAAAGAATGAAATAATATTTTTATGTAAGTAGGCATGAGCAAGATACAAATAATTTTTTATATTTTTTGGTTATAAGTGATGTTTAAAAATGTATTGCATTTGCTTAGTTTGAAAAGGAATGCAGAGTATTTACTTTGAAAGTGCACAGTATAGGCCCAGGCAGAATCATGTTTCTGCTGAGCATCCTGATTATTCAAACTCATATCTAACAGAATTCAAAAGTATTAATATCAGTGAGATGAATATCTTAGCTTAGAAAACTACTAGGAAAATGTGGCTGATTTGAATAACACATACTGCTTTCCCAAGAACCAGGGTTTTGTTGAGAACTGGATAATATATTTAAGTAACTGCATTCACCTGTATAGTTACTGAAAAAGAAAAACAACAGACTATTTAACAAAATTTTTTTCACTAATATCTTTTAAATGTTTGCTTATACTGAAATATATTTGGCTTTTGATAAATATAATTAAATATATTTCTACCTGCTAAAAATGTACGAGCCTCAGATCTACGTTGAACGTATAAGACATTGAAACTGTGTATTGAAAAGAATGTGATAAGAAAAATGTAATATTGATAAATTATGGAAGATGAATATGAATTTGAAAAGACAGTTAAGCACAGTGGCAACATTCAGACTTAGTATCTTCATGTCAGGGCTTTAATTGTCTCTTACAAAGCTGATAATTCTTTTTTTAAAGAAAATCTATTACTTAAAGAGACACTTCAGAATTTAAAGCCTCTTTGAAATTACTGTAAAATTTTGATATTCATCACAGGTTTTAACAGTTTTTAAAACTTCCAAAATAAGAAAATGCTGAGAACTATTTGTCATTAAATTACTTTTATCAGCTAAGTTATGTTTCTGTATAATTTCTGTATAATTAATGATTTTAAAAAATTAACAGTGGGTTTGAATATTATTGCTCTGAGATTAAGAGCTAAGAATCAGCATCACATCTTCAAGATTGCAGTAATACAGCTCAAAATGTATTTCCAATATATTAAAATAGGCCTGCTATCACTGGACTGCAAAAATATACTTGCTTTCCACACAAAATCAAAATTGTTCATAAGGAATGTTATGTCTTGTAAAGAGTTCATTGCATTTATAAATAAGAGATATATTTCTATGTTTCTTTCAGGGAAAAGTAAGCTAATTATGCTTTACGTAAGACAAACTTTTTAGTGTGATCTCTAAAACACTAATATTTCAGGAATACGTATAAATTTGCTTATAAATGTATATTATTATTTCTTGTGATAAATTGTGGTCTAATTTCTTCAGGTATTTCCATTTAATACCCTGAAAATGAATATTGAAATTACTAAATTGCTTGTCCTTGAACTCCTTGCTTTACTACACTTCATCTCACTTCATCATTTAATTTGTATGGTTTCCAAATCTACGTGATTATCATCTATTAGTACCCTTGGTGACAGAGGGCAGGACACTGTTGTATCAGAGTTAATAAAGCAGAAACACAAGCCTAATTACTATGGGAGGTAAGCCATGCTGGCAAGATTTACCTTTCACATAAGGCCTATATGTGGTTAATACTTACAAATAAAGATGGATAGATAGGCATCTATGTGTGTGTGTTGCTTTCTCATGTTGGCATAATTCATTTTTGTATTACAATTTTTGATATAGCAACCTTTTTTTTTTTGGTAGGCTTCTCTAATATATTACTGTAGTAGTTCTCATATGCTTTATGTTGAATTTTGAAAACTTAGCTATACGTGGAAGCTTTCATCTGAGTTAACTGAAATGATTATGCAAATGTAGTGTAGATGTTCTCAGGGATTGCTTCTACCTCTGCAAATTCATATTAACAAGTATGTATACTGTATATATTAATCTGAGATTTATTCAAAGTGGCTGTGTGCATAGCAAACTGAAAACACTTGTCATGATAGTATTAAATATAGTGTGTACAGAATACTAAGCATGATTTTGTATAGATTTTTAATATAGGCAGGGGTCTGTATTTGAATATATTTGTATGCAAGTATGTACCTGCATACATACGTAGAGAAGTCAGTGTCATAAAAACTTATTTTGCTGCCACTGTCTTACTACTCATGAAAATATACAGTATTGCACCACAGTTCTTATATATCATAGTGATTTTAAAGATGAAATGGTTTAATTGTATACTTCAAATTTCTGCATCGAATCCACATATTTTTGAAATTTCACATTTACAAATATAGGTGTATTTAATTTGCTGGATATTATGTCAATCTGGAAACTTTTAAGTCTTTTTTGAGTGGTGTTTATGATGAATTTGTTGTGAAGTGTTGCAATCTTTATTCAATAAAAATAAATATATACAGGTTTTGGGCTATGAGACTGAAAAATGTTAAGATAGTTTATACAAGACTTTATATAAAATGTTTTATTGATTGACTGTATGTCAATTTTAATTTAAGCTTTATGATTCAATCTGTGTCTATTTTTAATTTAAGTGGATTACATTCCGTAAAGATCCTTTTACTGTATTGACTTGGATGTACCATATTATTAGGTACTATGAGTTCAGCTTCTACAAATCTGTTAATACATAAAACCATAAGAAGCCTCTTATGCTCAAACCAGGTTAGAGTGAAGACATCAGATTAATATTTGATCATGGAGAAGTGCCCTTAATCAGATTTACTTATTTCTCAGAGTGTTTCTGCAATTATCATAATTGTTGTGCTAAATATGTTTGTCTTTATATCTGGCTTTGGGCATAATCTTCTCTCTTGAAACCCTCTCATTGTGGGACTCAGATTCCTGCACAAAACCCAATTAATATTAAGATGACAGTCCCTGATGAGTTCCCAAGGAGTCAGCAGCTGAGCAGACTCTGTAACGTTCTTAAGTACAGACTACTTGAATGATCAAGAGCATCTGAGGGAGACATACAATTCAATAATCCCTTTCTCAGGAAAGTCAAGAGTCCTGTGAGATAAGAGTGAAATCAAAGGAACACATCAGAAAGAAAATGACTGGTATAGTCTTGTAGTGTCTCTATTAAAATGCAAAAGTTATGGATTTTTTTAGGGGTGATGGGAACCTTTTCTGTTTTATTGATTTCTTTTTATAGTTTGATGATTTCTCTAAGATTATCTTAAAAGCTTAAAGAAAAAAGAGACTTCATCAAAAGGTATTCCGTGTGACAGGCGCATACATACTTTTTGTTTCCATTATATTAATTAATACAGCACATTTCAGTGGCTCTTGGTTTTGAGGCTTAAACTTATGCACTCTCTGTATATGATATATTTGTCACGGGTCTTTTTCTGATTGTGATCCACAAATGATAAATACGCCACATGTGACTTACTCTGTAAGAATTGTTCCTTGAAAATGTGGAGCTGCAGAAAAGCAATAGTGTTTGCTGGGGTTTGTGCTCATCAAAATGGCAGCAACTGTTCTTTTCTGATATTCTCTTCTATGATCTAATATCAACAACTAAATTTACTCTCTGATGATAGTGTGCTAAACTATTGATTTGTAATCAGAAATTGGTTTCCTGTCACTTTAAAAGGGAAGCACTAAGGGGCAGTAAAAACAAGCCTGTCTGTTCTAGATGAAGCTCTGGTTCAGGCTCCATGCTGTATGTTTTCTTTTTTTAAAGAGTTTGCTTTTTTTAAAAAAAAAAAAAAAAGAAGATGCTACAGTTAGACTGAAAAGGCTATTGCTTTTTATCTTATTACATTGTGCAGGGTTTGTGTGTTTGAATTGCTTTTGAAATCCTTCTTCTATCCATACTAATATCCATAATTAAGATTTTATTTTTTTAATGATTATATGGCTGAAGCTGATATTTCTAGAGGTAAAAAACACAAACCAAACAAAACATCTCAATGCTGGTAAGTGTTCTTTCACTATAGATTTAAATCATTAACAAAGTTTCATTGTCTGGAACTTGTTAGACAGTAAGATAGTAAATGTTACTAAGTGATCAAAAATGCTCTTCTGTTCAAAAATGCTCTTCTATATCTTCGTTAGTGTTCTGCATTGTCCCTTAGGTTTGCCTTGTGAATTTCACTGAATAGATTTATTCAAGTAGTTACATAAAGATTTGTTTCAAAACCAGTAGGACTGTAATGGAATGCAGCACAGGCGCTTTCTAAATGCAGATTTTTAAGTCTTACTCATCCTCTCCTTTTAGTTCTGTTTATTGTATATTATGGTAAACTTTGTAGCTGAGGACATTATCCTAAGAAAGTCAAATATTACATTAAAAGTATGACCTGCCAACATAAGCTTTTTTGTTCATTTCCCATGCCAAACTAGACTAAATTATGAAGGATGTGAAATAAAGTGTGCCTTCTAGTTTTCTTCCACCTAATTAGTATTCAAAAGAATCAAAAGAGGAAAAAATGAATACCTAAATCATACATATGTATATGCCTTTTAAGCTTTATAATAAAGGCAAAATAACCCCTTACTTGGTTAAAATCCAACTTAAGAGTCAACATGCAAAGGTGACTGCTGTATAATATTAGACATATCTGTATTATGTGGGCACGTTACTGCTCCACCAGAATCTCTCGATAGTAATTATTATGCCAAGCACCCTGTTGGCACAATTACACTAAAGCTCTAATTAGTAGCAGTAAGATTAGAACCCCTACATGTTAAATCTGTAGAAGCAAAGCTGAGTGAAGGATTTAAAACAGTTTCAAAACATTGTATTGTCTTTATTACAGTCTTTATATTTCAGTAAAGAAGGGTTTTCTATAAAATGCACTTAAAATAATCTGGTCCTGTCACTAAAAATAGGAAAGATAAGGTAATTGCAGTCAAACCTCAGTGCTCTGCTTCTGTCTAGGTGCTTTATATCTCAAGTGTCAAATCCAGTGAACTCTAGTGTAAGTCACATACTTGGAAGTTTTTGCTTCGATGAATTGGTGTTTTTTGGATGGATAAAGGCTTTTCCTGGTGCCTTCAGTTCCTTATTAGTGACCATTGAGTGTTCTGTGCTCTAACTGTCTGGCATGTGGCAAGTCTTATGTCACAACTTTATCGGCAGCTAAACGTGATCCTTGTTAATTTACGCCTTTCTCAGTTTCACTCTTCACTGTTTTTTGTGTAAAGTAATGAAAGCACCGAGTTCATTGTCCAGCTGTAGCTTTATGGACAGTACACAAACACTGTGCAGTGCCAGTCTGAGTCTGCTGCTTTACCTTAGCAGGGACGAAACAGAAGCCATCACAAATGATGTCAAAGGATTGATTTCACTGTTTGAAAAGTTGTGGCCTTACCACCTGTGCAATAGGATGGAGATTTTAGCAGTTTTGAAATGACTGATGATGCATCCTCATCTAAATTTGATATCTTCTGAATTGAGGTTAAAAATATCTGCTTCTCTATAACGCTTTGTATGTACTGTAAGATCTTTTTTCCCCCTGATGTTGGATCTTAGATACAGTATATTCAAGTAATGCATCATTTCAAAAATAAGTAGAGATTTGCATGCCTAAAGAGTTTGCCTCTGCTTCTGGTTCTTAGTACACTTTGTATTTGAGGAGAGGAAGCTGGTATTTTCTGGATTCTGTTTTAGGAACAGTTTCTTTAGCTGTGCTGAATTGTAATAATGATTCCTCTCATCAATTTAATTATTTTTATTTATAGCGTATGCCAATTTCTCACTGAGCAAATTATTGTATGATTGGTTTGTCTTAATGTTTATTGATTGTATAGGGCCACTACCATTAATGAAGAAAGCTGGATGGAAAGCAAACTGAACCTGGTAAATATATTCCTGCTGGTTCCAGTAAGATTTGAATTATGCCCACAGTAGAAACACACTTGGTTGAGCTCTCCTCAAGCTTCTCCTAAGGAGTGGAGGACACCTTCTGTGCTTCTCGTCTAGGTTACTTTAGAGGTAGAGTTATAAGCAAAACAGGAAGGCAGAGACCTGGGAATTCACTTTATGAGGGATTTTGCACTTCAGCCCTTCATGTGTTAGGGGTATTTATCTTTATTGTTTAATACTATTGTACTTCTCACTGACTTGGTCTGATCAAATAAGCACAAGACAATACTGGGAGCAAAGGAGTTGCCTACATTTAGGGTTTTCTACTACTGTGTTTTTCCACAGTAGAAGAGGGAGTCTTACATGACACCACTACTGTGTTTTGTCAGCCCAGGGAGAGACATCCAGGTATTTTTCCGTGTAGCTTCAGGCTGGTTCAGTGACTTGTGCTGCTGCAAAGAGAAGCACAGAGTACAGTCTCCATTGCATTGCACTAACTGCTCAGACAGCCTCATATAATCAATCTAGTTAAATACCTTTCTTTGTAAATGCCTAGATGTTGAGGGCACAGGTGAAAATCATCAGTGCTCCAAAGGTATTGGGTTTTTATATGCATTATTCAGACTTAATTTATAGACAGTCATTGCTATCTATAATATGTGGCAGACTTAAGAGCCTGCTGTCTTAGTTTCAATATTTACCCTGATTTTAAAAAAATAAAAATATTTTTAGTCTCAACTTCAGGGAAGAAAACTGATAATGAAAAATGAAATTTATGAATAATAAAAATACCTGCCACTAAATAACCTGGTCTATGATTTTAAAGAATTCAAAAACTGTTGAAGTTCATGTTTCTCTCATTGTTAGTACTATTAAATGCATATTAGCATGGTCATTTTTGTTTAATGGAAACAAATAACAGTTAATCTTATTGGGAGGTTAAGTGGGTTTACTCTGTAAAGGGCAAATCCCAGATGAATGTTTTCTTTTTTAAAGAATAGCTTTAGTCACTGACAGATGGTCTCTGTCTGAGTCTCCCTGTAGACAGATACAGTTTCTTTTTACACGTTTATGAAAGTTGTAGATACAGATATTCAGTAATATGCTGTTGTGTAGGACAAAGAGCAAGTCTGGTGGATTGATAGGATTAGGTTTCAGAACAGTGACATATGGTTGGTTTACCAAAGTGGGTAAAATTTGAAAGGAGAAAAAAAAGAAGTATCTACAGTTACAGCTACTCATGTAAGGGAAGAATTTATATTCGGCCAATTGCTTCTTGCAAAAGACAATATGGTAGCTCTTATTTAACTCTGCTTAGAGGTGGGTCTGTCATGATTAGGTCCTGATTGTAGACATTTCTGACTTTCAGATAACTCTCCTAACAAATTGTCATGTAATCTTAAGTGCAGAAAAGCAGTAATGCCCTAATTTAGAATATTGATAATTTGGTGTCTGGCCCTAACCAATCAGATATCAATATCACTTACATGTCTATTGCAAATTTGTTTTATAAATACAACTAAGAGCCTCTATAATCCTGCATGATAAGCCTGTATTTTGCTTACCCTGTATGCTACATGTAAAGTTATAACATCATTATAACCTTAATCAAATAACTATACAACATATTTAGTGGTAATTTGTCACAGTAAAATTATTCATAGGTGTCCTGAGTAAGTTCAGTTTTATTTATGTGCTATGCCATACCATGTTTTTTGGCAATGGAGTTTGCTAGATTTCATAGATTTACTGTGTCTGCTTTTTTTTTTATGACTGACATAGCAATAACCAGATTGCAAGGATATTTATGTTGTTTGTGGCTTAGCAAGATAATTAAAGGATATAAATTAATCAAGTGCAATTAATTAGAAACTTTATGTTCACAGCAGTCCTTCTTTGCATGTATAATTTATATGTATTGATTTCCCAGCTTTCATTAGCCTATGAGATAACAGCAAAAATGCATTAGAGAAGAAAATGTACAATTAGCGTGAGAGTGAACCCTGGCATAATTGATAGATCAGCACATGTTTGGGGCAAATATAAAGCTTTGTTAACTGTCATAAGCAGTTAGAATTGATAAGTGGTATTTCACTACATATCTCTCAGCTGATTAATGGTGTTTTTAAAGAGTCCTCTTAATGGGAAGCTGATAGGTTGGTTGAATTTACATTTTAATCAGAGTATTTATGATGGAGGCAGCCATAAGAAATTCATTGGCACAGTGGTAAGGACCTTCCCTGAGGGATTTGGGGGAAGTGAAAGCATTTTAATATGGCTACTCACCTTCCCCTTCTTTGTGTGACCTGGTCAGCATGTAGGAAGGGCAAGTCTTTTTGCTATCAGCTAATAACTTACTGTTATTAGGGGAAATTTCAGTTTCAACTGTGCTAATTAGTAAGGTAAAATAAGGATGAAAACCTACAGAGTACTTACAAACTTATTCAGGAAGGAGTAGCTCTGTTACCAACAATAATCTGTAACAATTACTTGTGGAACCTTACAGTGCGAGATGCTGTGTTTTGGTTATAGTTTTGTTTAAACAACACATTTCTTTTATACTTGTAGGCCCTTCTACTGTAGGAGAACTCTTGATCAAAACTAGTCTCTTATTATCTGTTGAATATGGATTTAGAATTGGTAGGTATGTTGGAATAGCCTCAGCCAGTTTACAGGTGGGGTTTATCATTCATCATTCAGGTGTCCTTTGTAAGAACAACAGTCTATATGCTGCTTAAAAAAACATACATGTTTGTTACTTACTTGAAACTAGATGCTTTCATATAAAAATGTTTTCAAGTCACATGTTCTATTTGAGACTTTCTGATTTCTGCTTTAATAAAAATATCTAACTAATGCATATTCTCATATTCCCAAAATTCTGCCTAGCACATAAGCAGCTTTTCTTACCTAGTTAAACTAGTTGTTCAAATGGAGGAGAGCTAGACTCAAAAGTATCTTGCTTTACTGTTTTTATTGACATGTCTCAGAAGTTAATAGCCTCATGCATCACTTTCTGTCTCGATGAATTCTATTTGATTTTCTTTTGCATAGCTATTCCACAAAACAAGCAATAGCTGGGGTAATTTTATACATAGTATGTTAAATAAACTTTTGTGGTTTAGGTATTTATGGGGTGGGTTTTTTTTGTTTGTTTTGTTTTACACTGCTAATTAGAGTAGCAGATCGGTAAAACTAATTCATAGAATATTGATAGAACATGAAATATTTGGTATAAAAAAGGAAGTTACAGCTGACAATTAAAAGAAATTAAGCACCCCGTACTTAAAAATGGTAGGTTATTTGTATGTCTTATTAGCCATATCAGATAAGAATCTTAGGCCATATATAGACACATTAGTTTTGTATTATAAATGTCTTAATTATCCAGAGTTCATTAGTTTCCTTTTTTCACAACTCAAAATAAATGAAAGTTAGATGAGTTTTGCTATTCAGTAGCAGTGGATAAGCAGCATCACCGAGTGACAGTTTTATAGACAGCATGGTAATGGCTTATTCCTTTAGAAAGAAGGAGACAAAGTGATTATTATATCACTTATTATTTTAATGCAGAAATTAGGGTTTCCTACATTTGTAATTTAGATAGGTTGCCACCTTAATGCAAAGTTGTCTTTTTGTATTGTGTCCTTACTTGCTCAATTTGCATTGTGCCTGTTGCTTTACACAGTGTCTTTGGTTGGATTTGTTGGCATTCTGAAGGTGAGAACTATTGTTTCATCAGTCTGGTGGCCCCAGGGAAGAAGAATATCAAGTACTGTCTGCAACACATTTCCTTTTTTTTATTTCTAGGTACTAGAAATATAAAACTGAAACAAGACAACTTGGATAAAATTTGGAATTAATAACATTTCTGAATTAGCGATTTCTTCGATTGTAATCCTACAGATTTCTTTGTCCACAATCAGGAAAATGAATGATGTAGATCTAAACAGTACTCCTGTGACCTGTTCTTGCTCCCTTTGAACCAGAGAGATTTCTTCTACAGGAATAATTCTCTTCCCCTGACCTCTTTACCAATTTCTCTGATATATTCCATGCCTTTGTGCCCATTAGTGACTGGTACCAGTCTGAAATGGCAGATTGCTCAAATTTTGGTATAACACCCTTTTTTTATATGATTCCCGTTTGCCAGTTTTAGGGTCTGGGCAGCTCCCCTGTCATCCCTTGGCAGCCACAGGTCTCTGGAATGGCTGCCTGAGCCCACTCACAATGGCCCCAAGAAAGGCTCTTTCTGGAAAAACCACATACTGGAGACTCTTATTTCCCTTATTTCCTCTTCTGCATTCAAGGACCAGTGTTTTTGTGTACCTTGCAGTGTGTAATTGCATGCTTCATACTGAGAACTCACTTCCAGATGAACCAGGTTTATGTGTAAATGTTACAATGGTAGTTAAACCTGAAGGTAAAAAATTATTTAAATCTTTCTATATAAAATTCTAAACTGAGTGAAAAGAAAAAAACTGCTTTATGTTATTTTACAGGGAATAATAAAAGTTTCCTTTTCAGTTTACTTTGGAAGTCAGATGTAATACAGATGCTTGTTGCATAGCAGGTATGTTGGATACATAATGATGTAATTTTCTTTGTTGTGGTATACTTCATGTCATCTTAATAATAAAAAAGGAAATCTGCATAGAAAAAAATATTGTGAGATTTTTGTGCCAAACTGTGATGACATCTTTTGAAAATGTTTGACTGGATAGTTTTCCAGTTAGATGTGTATCTGTTTTATTTAAAATGTTAGGTAAGCTATGAGTAGACAACTCCAGAAATACAATTATCTGTTCACAAATGCTATGTTGTCACTGGATTGAATAAGCAAAGATGGGGACTATAACTTTATCTGAGCAACATATAGAAAATATCTATAATTCCCACTCAGTTGTTGCACATTTACTTTAGCATTTCGAACTGAAAGATCAGGCACTTTCATTTTATAATAGTTGGGGTTCTCTCCAGTTTAATGCCAAGAACTCTTTGAGAGTGAAATGTGACAGTATTCCAATAGAAAAGATGAAGTGGCAGTGGTGTGCTAAGGATGTGGTATGTAAGTTGTTGATGTGAATGTATTAAATTAGTTTATATGCACCAGAAGAAGAGCTACTTGAGCAAGGTTACTGCCTACTAACCACTATAAATTCTCCAGTGAATGGGAGCATGCCCAGGATTTCACATGAGATTCTTTTTTGTTGTAGGATCCCCATTGCTGGCTGACTCTAGTGCAGCTTTATTCAGAGCCTTATACTGTAAAAACAGTTTGAGGATGCTGCACTATGCAGTTTGTGAGGTGGGGGATATTGCAAACGGTACCTAAAGAAATCTCTATCTGAAGTGTGATGGTTTTATTTTGGATGGCTGTAGTTTTCTCTGCACAGATCAAAATTAGCTAAAATCTATCTCCTATGCAGTAAACAGCAGCAGTTCTGAGAGGCAGGACATTGCTCTGAAAGTTCTACTGGAATTCCACTGTGGAATGTGCCTCTGCTCTGCCTTCTGCAAATAAACTCATTTTGTACAGAATTAAAAGTTCAGTTTAATAGATTACATAGATTCTGGCTTCCTCACAGTTTTTATCTAAAGTCTCTATACTTTGGTTTTAGAAAGGTAATGAAAGCTTGTTTCTAATCAAAGCTGCTTCCTGCATCTTTTATTTTTATGCTAGCTGATTTAAATTCACAGGTTAATGGGAGTAATGAGGATAGAACAACTCCATTCCTCAGGAAAACAGGCCATTTATTCTGAAAGAAAGAGACACTCCATTATAAATACCCAATGTTTTTGTAATATAGAATTTGGTAAGTGACAAAACAGTCAATCTAATTGGTCTGACTGATTGATGGAGCCAAAGTTTCTAAGATTCTGAAAGAGCAGTGGAAAAAAAAAACAACCCACAACTGAAAAACCCAAACCAAACATGCAAAATAGAAGTATGTACTTATATGCAATGGAAAGGGATGTGCTACTTCAGGACAAGAGAAAAATTAACATCTACACTTGGGGAAAAAAAAGTCATAATTTCAGTTAGCTTTTAGCAAACAACCCTCTTCTAATTTAGATTAGTTCTACAGATCTGCGTGAGACTGCTGGCAGCGGACTCATGCTTTTATTTCTTTGTGCTAAGCTATCACTTTATTACCACTTGACCATCTTGTCCCCATGTGAGAACAATCAAACATTTTGTTGGAAATCTATAAAATGAAATACAAAGTTTTTCTGTTCTTCAGTTTGGATGTGTGTGAAATGCATTGTCATGAGGCAAAAATAGCAGTTTCTGTGTATATTTATCTTAGGTTTGTCTCTTCGGGGTTGGTTCCAACTCAGAATGGAAAGTAAGAAGTGAACAGTATGATTTGAAATCCTTAAGTGTGAACTTAATCCCATTAAGTTAGTTCCTTAATTCCTCAGGGTGCCTGTGAGTGCTTCAGTATGTGACCATTACTTAAATGTGTTTGAGGAGGTTATGAAATGTTTGGCTTCAGGGAAAGTTGCAGCGCTGGAGTTTCAGTGTTGAATGCTTTATATAAAATATAAATTTTTTTAAAGACAATTGTCAAATACCGTGCAAGTTAGGACTGTGTGTTGTGCACTTTAATGTGCATATCAGTAACTTTGATTTTTTTAATGAACTATGTTGAACATGACTGTAAGAGAAGATGATATCAGAGTGTACAGATGATGAACTCATATTTTGAAGAAATAGCTGCAAAATGCTTGGCTATCCTTATAGTATGTGGTAACTACATTGTAATTTCTTTTTGCTATGGTCATTCCTCTTTAATAAGGAGGGGTTTTGTGGTTTTTTTTTAGCAACAGCTTTGACTTCCTTTATTATGTTTCCATCTATTTTTGTTCCTGGATTGCACCTGCTCAGTAGTTATCTAATCTTTCTTAGAAGTTTACACTCTCAAGTAAAAGCTTTGAAGTTTACACTGATTAGTGTTTTATAGCATAAGAGATATGTATAGTTCCTTCTTTTACAGTGTTAAAGCTATTATGCACCTGGTGCAAAGATAGACATTAAAGTGCAGATGACAAACCTTTAAAATATTTAGTAGATTAAAGTACTGAATTACTCCCTACTTCTTGTTCAAGGTCCTTAATTTTGTAAAAAATTCTGCTAAGTTTGGGTTTTGAAAACAAGAGCTCTTCATTTCAAGTTGCACACTGGTAGGCATGAGACATTTTGGAAGAAGATAGTCATAGAAATCCACTTTTTAACTATAACTGTATTAAAATATTCCTGATTCTAGTACTGTAATATTGCCTTTTCTTGGCAATGTACATAACCATTATTCATCCAGACACTTGGGGTTTTTTTTCTGAGCAGAGAGCACTATATTTAACAAACATATTTGCAAGGTGGATCTTGTGAAATTTTGAACAGAAGAAATCCGTGTAAGGGAGATTCTCTCTAAGCATCTATTTGCATGTTTATGCACTGGGAAAATATAGGCATATAGGTTACCTGAAAACAACTGATTCTTCCTAATATTTAAAGGTGATCTCTATCTGGAGAAGCATTGTTGACAATACAGTGTCTTTGGATGCAGTTTTTATATTTGTGGTAGAGTGGAAATGGGTGTTTGACCTTCAGTGTTAGGAAAGTGGGCTAAATTCAGGAAGTAGGTCAAGATTTCACTGCAAAGTCTTTCTACGTTTTAAATAAATATGAATCAATGGAAATATTTAATAGGCCAATTAAACTCTAAGTGCAATAGTTTTAAGACCATGTATACAATTTTTGATTAATAAAACTCATAAAATTCAAATGTGGAAACATTCAAAATGCCTGGAATTAAATGGAAGAAATTGAGACAGTTCACTGAAATACATAACTTGTGCCTTCTGCTTTGGGGTCTTATTATTAAATGTCACTTTGTGTTCTCAATTCCATTTATCCTAACAGTAGTGGAGAGAATGTTCCACTGATTTCAGAGTTTAACTGATGCTGAGACTTCCTCCAGATTCTACTATTTTAGGTAAGGCTTTCTAGGAAAAATCCCACAGGTAAACCTTCTTAAGTAATGGATTTTCTCTTGGAGTAGAACACCTTTCCCTACGTATTGACAAATGAGGAGACAAAGATACTTTGAAAAAGGAAGCACTAAAGAAACTTGGCTTAGTGTTATGGGGGTTGTTCTGGTTTTGTTTGGAGTTGTTTGTTTTTTTCAGTGGTCACTGGGATCTACAGTGAGGTATATTCAGTGTGCTCAGAAGGACTGCAATTTGATCTAATCAGGGTTGGCCTAAGAATGTAATAAATTGTCAATGCAGGACTTTTGCATTCATTTACACTAATATAGAGCATCTCATTTCTGAGAAGTAAATCACAGTGGTTTTAGTACTTTATTTTCCATCTTGTATGTAAGTAAACTGCAGGATCAACTGGGAGGTTGAATCAATCTGCTATTTATTACCTCGAAATGTGACACCCTATTTTAAGTGCCTTATTCCCTTATGATTTAGATGGAGTAGTGCATTACGTTTAAACAACATAGAAACCAGCTTTACTCTTAGTGGATTTTTCACTTTAGATGTGATGGATTTACATTTGTAAAAAACTTTCAGTACATCATTATATTATTACATAAAATGGAGTTTCAAACACACCGATATAGAGAGAACAAGAAAAGTATTTCCAATTACTTTTTCCTGTCATCTAGTAAGTATTAATAATTCTGTAAGAGTTTCTTCTAGCCCTATATTCAAATATACTTGAAAAATATATTATTGATCAGTTGTTTCATTTTCTTTTTTTTGTCTAGACATTTCTTAGTAGATTATTTTCCAAGAAAACTATGATTTCTTGTAGAGCATAAGGCTTTTCAAACACTTTTCCCACGCGGTTTCTTGTGATTTAATGAGACTTTTCTCCATTAATTTATGCAAGTAAAAAAGTAAAGCTTTGGGTTTTGTGGGTTTGGTTTGGGTTTCTTGAATTATTATTGTTTTTCATGGAGGTCATGGTATGAGAACAAAGACTTTCCTCTTCTTCCAACACTATATTCTGGGGCCACACTGTGATATCTAACAATGTTAGCTTATGTCATTGAGTTTTTCATCATATCTTTAAATTTAATTTTTATGTATTGACCTACTTTTTAAGGAATTAATTGAAAACATACAGGGAAGTTATCATCACATAAAAAACCTTATAGATTTAGTTGAATAAAAAGACAGTAGCACCCACAATACTGATTGTCCAAAGAATTTTGACTTCTGGGTCTCATTGAACATGACTTAGTTGGAATAAAAGTTTCTCTGATTATTTTTGTGTCTGCTCTGATTTTTCTACTAGCAGGTTCTATTTAACTTCTTTCGGCTCTTGGTTACAAAATCAGTGTTATAGTTTTGAAAATAGTAAACTGATGAAATTAAGGAAAGCTTTTTCTCATGCAAATGGAAAAGTAACCCGTTTTCTGAAGCTAAGCATATACTTTTTTTATTTTAGCATATTAATATGAAGTTTTAGGGAACTTTTGTCAAATCACAATAATTTATTTTTTTTTTTGCAATGTACTACTTAATGTAAAGTATTAAAAAAGCCCTATTCTTGCAAATTTTAATCAAGTTCTTATGCATAGACTGTTTGCAACTGGGATCTTTGATGGTCTTTGTGTTCTTGGAAAGTATATCTTACATTTGGAGTAGAAAATTTGATGCAAGGAAGAAATATCCCCACACTACCAACTTCTTTCATGTATTTAGCACTCAAGAAATACCTGCTATATGGGAGTAGTGGAAAAGGGCTAACTATTTTATTCCACAAATGAACACAGCTGATAAAAATTTTAGCATAGATGTCAAATGACTAGATAAACTATATTCAGGGACAAAAATTTGTAAAGATATCTTGAATCATTACCTGGTACTTGAAGCAGTTTGCTTTGACTAGCTTTTTCCCCCTTCCTGTTTTATTACAGGCATACTGTATGCTCAATAGTAAAGAGAGGGGAAAGCATATGGCCTCCTGTTTGAACTTCTGTAATTAATCCTTCCAAATACTATTTCCTTGGAAAGTTATTTTTAATTTTATTACAGTCTGTTCTTGTATTCTCCCACACAATCACTTGGGCAACATTTGTATCGATGAAAACGACATAAAGCAGCTCTTAACTAAAAGGAGACTGCTGTTTTACACAACATGTAAATGATTAAGTGATAGATTTTTATTACTGTTTGTGTGTAGAGTGCACTACAGCGTTTGAGCATTAACTCTCCCCCAACCCCGCCCCAAATCTGTGCAGTCCTACAGGGTGTGTTTAAGGTTTTTTGTTGTTTAAAATCATATGGCTTATTTTTTAGAATGCTTTTTAGAGCGCTAGTTATGCCCTTAGAGATATGTTGATATTTCTGTATATGGTCTGTGGATTCTTGCACTCATGCAAAATAAATTCCTACACTGTGGAATTGGTAATAAAAACTAAATTAAGATTATATCAATGAGTGATGAAGGAATCCTGACAAATGTCATAATAAAAGCTGATCAGGTTGGTCCCATCACAGTCAGTAGCTTATGTAAGATTAGAAAAAAGAAAAAGTCTATCCGTTCTTAAAACTTCATTTGTGATTTGCTTACATACAGAATTATAGATGTTTGCACTGAGCATGGCTGTTTATGGGCAAGACATTGGATGCTGCAACCCTGTAAGGTAACACAGGGAAATAACATTGCAAATGAGATGATGTGATGATAGAGAGCAGCAAGGATTATATTTTTTAATATCTCAAAATATTTTCCAGAATATTTCCAAAGCAACCGAGTTGAATTGTTTGGTACTTTTTGTGTAACACAGAACATATTAAATAATCTTGGTTCCAGTTGCCTACAAAACATAGAAAGGTGACAAATGCTTTCTAGATATTTCCTGAGATTGTCTTGAATGGTAAGTTGAGAGGAAATCTTCCTCCAGTTTAATCTTGAAATGAAATTGAGTTGTTCTAGATTCCAGGCTTTTGGAAAGCTTATAGTAAAATCCACCCTTTCAAGGTATTTCACAGAATTTTTCTTATGTCTCTTTCCCTCCTCATCCATATCAATTTTTCATAAGATTTAGTACGGGAGCTTTCTACAGCTATATTAGCCTGAATGCTGTTGATTTTAAAGATTGTTGTTATTGGGAGCATAATTTCAGTTAAGAGGTCTACTGACAAGAAATAAGACTGACTAGAAACAGTGGACATAAAATATGGTTTTATTCAAATAAACTAAAGGGTGAAAGCAATGTCTAACAGATATCTCTTAGTAACTTAATTCCTTTTCCAGGATCACAGTAAGATCACATTGGCAGGAAGTGATCAAGGTTTGCCTCTTAGGAATGTCCAGTTGTTGGTTTTGTTCCTTGAAACTGAAATGACTGTGTTGTACCAAAGAGGACAACACAGGCTTGATTTACACAGGCACAGTCCTCATTAATTCAGGTGGAGTATTAGGTCAGCAGCTCTGCAAAAGCAGGATTAGATAGTGCCTTGTCTGCGAATTCAGTTGCTGTTTTTCTTCAAAGATATGCATTTCAGTTCTGTCACATATAAACACTGGGTTTAAATGGAGCACTTTATGGTAAATGAAGTCATGCTTTTGCTGAACAGCAACACTTTTTCTTAGCCTACATATATGAATTATACATGTGAAATGGAGCTGTCTAAATGTCAACTTTAAACTCAGTTGCTTAAATAATATCAGTTAGCATGATTAGTTCACATAGTTTTAATTAAAATTTATTAGATTGGATAGTAGTTTTAGGAAACTATCGTAACTGCCTTTTTTTTTTTTTTTATAAAATGCACGTATGTACTAGCAAACAAATTTCCTTTGTTATGGAAAAATCATACTTTCAGCTTTACTCTGCTTTTGGCTTCTGTTTCAAGATTGTGTTGTCCTTGCAGAAGTCTGTTACATCACTGCTGTACTAGAAAACTTCACAGCGTTTCAAAGCAGTATTCCATTTATTTAGGGTACACAGACATCCCCAGTTACCAGACTTACTGAGAACCATGTCATTCATGTCAAAACACATGATGTTGTTATGCTCCATACTCTAACCAGAAGTAGGTATCAAGTTTGCTTCTGGAACTGGCAGACAAGCAATAGTAAGGCTTTGTTAATGTTCTAAACTGTCTTGAATGTTTTAAATTTCATTCCGTTTTATTAATATTACTTTAAAATGGGATTCGTTAGAGCTCTTAAGTGTTGTAGATTTGTGTTAAATTTGATTGTCAAACAGCAAGCTAAATCTTAATGCTCCAGAAATGTCCAGGGTCTTATGAATTATCAGCTGCTTGATGTCTTGGCCAGATGAAGCTTTGCTGTTTCTCTGCACTATTAAAAATTAGTGAGAGCCTCAAACTTTTAGAGAGTGCAAAATGTAACTGTGGACTTCATTACCGTGGTGTGGCTACGGATGCTTAAATTTACAAAAACTCAAAAGGCTGATAGATTTATTTGCTAAGGAAAAAACACTCCATCAAGGAATGCTGATGGAATAAAGTCAATTTTGAAGATTCTTGGAGTTTAAGATATGTATCTTTTTTTGCTTTCCAAGGGACAGTCCTCTTTGTTTTCTGTTAGTAACTGTTGCAGAAATGAAGAGTCATTTTGTGGGGGGCAGTTTCTATGTAGTAGCTGATTTGTCTGCAAGGAAACACAAATAAAAATACCTGTGGCTTTTAGCTTATGTAGACTCAGGGCTTTTGAGTTACCTGCTTGTCTTTCAGTGAAAGAAATTATGTACAGAAAACTAGAAAAGCGTTTCTTAGTTTAAGCATTCCCTCTGTGTTTGAACTGCAGATGGGTAAATATTCTTCAACTCTGAGGCCTGACCTTAAAACTAGTTTAATAACTAACTGTAGCTTTAGTAAATTCTGTCACAGTGATCTCTCTAGTCTGCTGTGTCACAGAAGCAACTAGTGTTTCTTTAGTGTCTGTCCTTCAGGATACCTTTGTCATTGCTCTCCATGACACTTCTGTTTCTTAAAACTTTTTTCTTTTTTCTTGTGCTTGGATTCAGTTTAACTTGCACTTAATTTTCACACTCCAAGAGTAAGAAAGAGATAATCTTCATACATTAACTACCTTCTGTGATTTGCAATTTGCTGTAGAAATTAGATGAGGGGAAATCAGTCTTTAGATTCAAATCTTAAGAAACTGTGTGCCCCATTCCTAATGTTCACCAAGATTTTTGTCTAACAGCAGGAGTGGAAAGAAGCACTGAATAACTTTTCATGAATTCATGTTTTGCTTGTACTCTCACAAGTTTAATCTGCTTGCAAAATAGATGATGAATCTGGCTGTAGTTACAAGCAGTGGGAGGCTTTACCTTTAGCAGGTGAGTCATTACAATATAACATTCCATTTTAATGCTGTTATGGAAAACCTTTTTTGATGTTTTCTTATGATGTATGATTTCTGCAGAATTTATGAAAGAAGCAATTAAATGGGTGGTGCCTGTGAATCAGGTTTATATTTAAAAGTATGCACATTTACTGGAGTAGTACTGTAATTGAGCACTCCCACCTCTAAGACCTTAACATACAGATAAATATTTTTACCCTTTAGTAGTTCTTTGCCCTTTCTCTCTGCTAGTAAGCTGGTTTTTTTCCATTTAAGCTAGCAGAGTTAAACACTGAATTCACCTGACTTGCAGCCAGAGACAATGTTGCAGGATGACACTTCTTTACCCCTCTTAATATTGATTCTTTAATATGCTTAGGTTAAAGTGAACTGATTATAGGAAGCTGGTGGGTGCTCATTGGTGAGATATTTTAGTAGTAAAACAGCGTCAGGGTCTTGTAAGCTAACAACCTTATAGGAGATAAGACATAGGTATATATTGAAAGCTTTCTGGAGACAAAGAATTCTTGAGACTGGGGGGGGAGGGGGTTGTTGTTTTGCCTTTAAAATGTTTCCTCAGCCTACCTAGTACAGTTTGTGTTCTCCTGTATTTGAAGACTGTTTTCTGTAAATTGTGGGTTGTGCTATGCCATCTTGAGATGAGCTGTCAGCTGTATGATGTAGAAACTTGTTGTCACTCCGGAAATAGTGCTCAACTTCTTCAGTAAAAATGGCCATCATTGTTTGAACAGCACAATATATTTCTTAATTTATTCTAAAATATGTTGTTATAATTCGTAGCTCTAGTCTGCAGTGCAGTTGGAAGATTTGCATTATGAAGTAAAACATTCCAGTTAAGATTTGCTCATAAATGATTCATTTGGCAGTTATTAAATCACATTCTAACTCTCACCTGCCATAAGGAGTTTATCAGAGTATTTTAACTGCATGGCAAACAGCTGGCTGTCTATAAGCCCTTTAAAGTTGGAAAGCCACTGGCCAGTTTACTATGTTAGATTTGTTCTTTACAGAGAGTTATTTTACAAGCAGGATGGTGTTGGAAGGCATTTTATTTTTAGTTTATGAATATTTTATTTCTGTGATAAAGGAAGGTTTGCATACCAGGAAAAGTTTTAGTACCACATAACTAGATGAAATGGCAGTTAAATGGCCAAAGGACACTTCAAAATTAATGTGCCATTTGCTCTTGCTGTCAACAAAATCCAAATCTGCTTGCCTGTCCAAAGCTAAGAAATGAGCTTTTTACCTGGGAGTTCAGCATAGAATGGGAAGATGACTTTGATACCATCAGATGTAAATTCCCTCAGAACCATGCTTTGCCCCTGCTTAGTCTGGAGCATAAGCTGCATAGGTGTGTCTACACTGTCATTGTGTCTTGTTTTGTTGGGGTTTTATTTATTTGTTTGTTTTTATGTATGTCTGAGTAGCATGTCGACAGCAGTTTTGAGAAGTATGTGAAGCATGTGTGCACTGGTGTCTCTGTATGTAGATGGTCCTGTGATAAGACAACACTAACTTTGCCACAGAAATGAAGAGGAAAATAACTGTCCAAGAAAGGAGTCAGTAGCTGAATAATGCAGTATGTTTTGGTGTAGGAGTTGTTCCTTGTCTGGATAAAAGAGATAGAAGGAGCACATAATCTAAAGGTTGGTTCCGATTAGTACCAAGGGTGATTATATGCTTAAATACAGCAAAGATGTAGAGCATTTCATAAAGACTTCAGCTCTTGCTTGGCTTGTAACTCGATGTTTTTTCTTTTTATGAATAACATCTGTTTTTATTGTGGGCATGTATGCCACTAAGGCAGTCCACAGAGCCCTGGGATTGTAGCTGCACTGTTTGTAATTTTGCCAAGTGTTTAAGAAATCGAGTTTACCTTGCTGTAGTTTGCAGGTAACTTGTGTTGGTCTGCAATTCAGAATATACTATAAATAAGAGATTTAGTTTATATATTAATGTAATTCCTCAGATAGTATCTGTGCATGTGATTTGAATTGTTGGTGCCCTGGGCCCAGGCAGAGTCCCTAAAGAAATTGCTAGGGCTCTGCAGGGATGTGGTGTGCTACCTGTAGGGATCTAGATTAAAAAGTAGATTCCAAAAAGACTGAACAAAACAGATGCCTGATACAGTTAAAATAGGTCATAGTTAATACAGATTTTCAAGTGTTAGTGAAATACAGACATTTATGTTTGCATTCCTGAGACAGCTCTTCAATGCTGCTCTGAACTGAGAGTTTTTTCAGAGCAACAGGAGGGCTGTGTATGACCAACCCTTAACTTTTCTTCCTTGATGAAATTCTTTGCTATCAGGAAGAATGCATTCTTGCTTCTTTCTGTCCCTGTATACTGATACTGTGCTTCATTCCATTCTGGATTTCTTTTTTTTTTGTTGTTGCTCAGAAAAGCATTTTTTTGTCTTTTTGCCTTTTGAGTTCACTCTTTTACTTTTTGTTATATTCTTGAGGGCAACTTGATCTGAATTTCGTAGTACTGTTTATGTAAGCATGCAGTCAAAACTACATACCTGCATGCCAAGGGTGTGACTTTTAAATATATGTTAGATATAAATAGTGTGAATACAGTAAACAATTTGAGATAGATTATGAGATACTGTCTTTTTAATCATGATCCTTTTCAGATGTAATCCTTAGAGAAGATTCGCACTTCCGTGACTTGACCACTGATAAGATAATAAGGCGAATTACACTCACAGGGCCTACCAATGTCACTTAAATCAGTCACTTGTTTTTAGCATAAGCTCTGTGGAAACAGAAGCAGAAGGACTCTTATGTAAGGCTCATTACTAAACATGGTATTTAGTTATACATGAGACACGTTCAGGGAAAATCTCAGGTGACAAAGGAAGATGCTTCAGAGCATTAATCCCAATATAGTAACTTGCCATATACTGATAAATATATCCAAGCTTAAGTAATTAAATCTTTTTTTGAAGACACACTATGATAAGGAGTAAGTGTCCTGAGCAGATTAAATTTCTTTTTCCTCTCACATACTGCACTTCAGCAGTGATCTTTCAGAAGTCAGTCTCTCTTTCCCTCTTCTGCTTTTTTTTTTTTTTTTTTTTCTTTAAAGACCACTGGGGATTGCTTAAACATTTATATTGACCTGGGTATAAAAAATAGACTCTACATTCTCTGGTCTCTTAAATACAAATTTATCATCTCCTATTATTTGTACGCCACATTATCATTATTTAATCTTGTTATCTTGTTTTCCTTTTTGGATATCCAGCTTTTTCAGATTAAGTCTAAATATACCTTTATTTAAAACAATAGTGTCCTGTCCTTTATATCCAAAATCTTTAGCTTGAAGAAATTATCTGAAATTGTTGAATGTCTCTGTCTCATCAGGGGAATAATTCCATCAATATTTGTATTTAAAAGATTACTGAGACTAGTTTAACACTCAGGAACTTGTATTTCATTCCTTCCAATTCATTTTGGTTTACTCTTGAATAAGTCAAAAGATCGAGCCCAGATCAGTGTCAGAGCAGCTCTGATGTGTTGTGTGTATCTGTGTTCATGCATTTATTACAGGACAGACTTTGAGTTGAGCTGAGCAGCCTCTGGAGAATTCTTGTTGCACTGACTGTGTGAGAAGGAGAGTTAGCTGTGGGGTTGTGGGGATTTATTTTTATTTTTTTTTGCTGTACTTCTGTAATGGCTTCTCTTCTGCCTGAAAAAGTAGTTGCTTCTATTTTTAAGAGGTGCTTAAGGGCAAAACTCTGTCTGATCACACATTTGTGTTCAATTTAGTGTTGCTTGCTTTCTGCATCCTGCCTTAGTAGGTGAAGGAATACTGAAAGGCAGCAATTCTGTATTGCTAAAAGAAATCTGATTTTTAACATAGTTGTTGACATCCATATGGTGAAAAATTCAACAGTAAAGATGACATTCCTATTTTAAAGACTATGAGATGACTGCTGGAGACACTGGTGTTTAAATATTCGTAAATATGTTCTTAGTCTTTACAAATAAATGGGATATGACAATGTTTTAGCACAAGCCTCCACTTAACCTGCAAGCTGAAATGTAAGTTTAATGAAGAGCTGTAAATGGAGGACTGTTTTTCCTTTTCAGTGGTGTAACACATCCTACCAGTTGCACCTGCTTAAATTACTTCTTTTCAAGGTGCATACCAGGTGAAGTGGAGTATAGTCTGAACTGGGGTGGGGGCAGAAGGAGGGGGTAGTATTACAAAATGTGTGTAATAGGCTTTTTATGAAGGTGCATGACCTGGTTCATAAAGTTTTCAAGCTCTTTTGTTTTTTCTGGAGATGAATAAATGTTAAAGCAGTTATGTGATACAAGTAACATTACACTTGTCATTATTTCCAACTGTTTGACAATGTTAACTCTAGACAAAACTAAGAGAGGAAAAAAGCTTTAATTTATACATTGAAGGTCACACTTCTTTCAGACCTTGCATGTATGATGCTATATAATACATTGGTAATGGCCATACCTAATACAACAAATTAAATTTGACTTACACTTGATTGTGGATTTTGTGTCAAAATTGTAATTTTAGCGTGTTATTTCTGTAGCTTTCCCAGAATGGCACAAGTACTGGAGACTGTGGAATCTTCCTCTCTGGAGATATTCAGAAGCAGAGTAGACATGGCCCTGGGCAAGCAGCTCTGTCTGGTCCTGCTTGAGCCAGGGAAATTGGACCATGTGTCCTCCAGAGGTCTTTTCTCAACTCAACCATTTTATGATTCTGTCATTTACCCTGAAAGTTAGTTAGATGGAGCCAGAGTATACAACTGTAACTGCTGGATAGAGGTACACAGCTGTTTACAGTATAGATCTATTGTTTTGGGGCACCGGGGGGGGGGGGGAGGGGGAGGGAAGGAGTGTTTGGTGTCATAAATAAGCGTATAAAAGGCAGTACTGCAGTCTATCCTCAATACAATTGAATGTTTTGATACTACCAGGAGTTTCTCCTACTGAGAAGTAGGAGAAAATATCACAGATGAAGACAGTGATTTTTGTAGATGGAATGGCATGATTAGAGCTCTTACAGGTAAAGATCAAGAGTAGCCCCAGTTGAAGATGCTCCACTGGATGCATGAAACTGTTTTTCTTCAGGTTTAATAGCATGGAACCTAAATCATCCAAAAAGAACTCAATCCAAACTAGAAGTAACTCTTAGGTCCTGTCTAAAGTCGTACTTATAAACGCATCTTAAAAACAAGACCACAACAGTTTTGATACTTTAATGCTGTTTTCGAATGCATCTTTGTCTTTTTTTTTCTTCATTCCCCTAGCTAAGATCTTGG
Organism: Manacus candei; assembly: GCF_025592945.1. Lineage (NCBI taxonomy): Eukaryota > Metazoa > Chordata > Aves > Passeriformes > Pipridae > Manacus > Manacus candei. Next base: position 4,813,060 of record NW_026138113.1, on the reverse strand, counting down.
GTCTCCTCATATTTCCCATGATGTAATCAAACAGACTTGATCCAAAATAATAGCTAGCAAAATAATTTCTCGATTTGAAGCAAGTACATTACTACTGTGGATAGAGAAATAAAGTGTCTAATTGAATTAGTGTAGGCACTGTGTCAATGATACAGCCATTGTGATTAATGGAGATTAATTTCCTTCAGAATGAATGTTCTATGGAACAGCCTCCTCTTTTGTCAAAGTTGGAAAATATCAATGATTTCAGATTTAGTAGAGTAATATACAGTCTGAGTAAAGAACTTGAAAGTGCAAATTACCATTTGTTATTTGTATTTTTGCTTCTTGAGTTAGGGGGTAGCTTTAAATGCCCTTTTGCACACCCTGCTGTGGTTCTAGGTATGCCAGACTGAATTAAGCTACTACTCAAATTGTGTCATTGTAATTGAGGGAACTGACTGATGAAAATGACTGATGAAATGGGAGGGATGTTGGCTTCATCTCTTCCTGTTTGTGAACACAAATGTATGTTCCTTGTCAGAAAATTCTGCTTGCTTTTGGGAAGGCAGCCAACAGTGAGTTTCTTTAGCAAAAAGAGCTGTTCTATCAATATGGAATGATTTCAAAGTGTATTAACAGTCAGACTGAGATGTTGAGAAAGAAGTGAGAAGACTGATTTATGTTGTATGTAATATAAGTTATAGGAAATGGATATAAGTTGTTTGCATTGTGCTATGAAGGTCGATGTTTGACATACTACATGAAAGAAATCATGAACATGTTAAGAAGCTTAAAGATTTAGAACCTATATCTTGAAATCCTTTCTTTTCCATGTAAGATTTCTTAATCAAATATGAAGTTGCTATTTGCAGTTAAATAGATTTAGATTGCTGGCAGCTGAAGAACCAGTAAAGGAAAATAACTTGGGTATCAACTTTAACTTCCTGCAAAAGTGATGAAGCACTACCTGTTCTTCCCACTAGTTTCAGCAAGAATAAGCAATTGTTCTTGTGTGTATCCTTATGTATTTTAATGTTATGCATTAAGAATATTATTAAATCCATTGATCCTCTTAGTGATTCAATAATCTGGATAATCATTTTAAATTTAATCTTTCTTGTCATAAAGAGGTGTCTAGATTTTCCAAGTAATATCAGTACACAAGTTTTTCTTTGATAAAGTGATACAAGATGAAAAGGGAGATGGATGTTGATCTGTATAACCAAAAGGATTATTTGGGAAAAAAAATTCACCTTGGGAAATAAGTAGGACTTACTGTTGGGTATTTGTGGCATTCTTTTCCTTTTCTTTTTTTGCTTACACCCCTTCATAACATTCAAAAAAGCCTTTCCAACTTAAAATACAAAGAAAATGGTCAACAACAACAAAACCCATGCTCTGCTATACGTTACCTCATGCAGTTTTTGTTTTGGAGCTGAAATGAAGAACTAATTATCTTTTCCTAAATACTGCTTTTTATTATGTGATTTCTTTTAAAGGTGCAATTAGGAATTTTTTTTATATTGAATTTTAATGAATGAAATTACTTCTATTTAAAATACACCTTTTTTTATTTGTTCTTAGCTGAAAGGACTGCCTGAAATGTGCCTACTGTATCTTCTAGCCTACAGGTTGCCCAGTTTTAATACATTCATTAATTAGAAATAATAATATGAGATGACATATTATTCTTAGCACTTTCTGTTGCAGCTCTATGATAGCAGAAATTACAAATGTTTGAAAATTGCTGGGGTAAAAATCTAATAAGGATTAAAATATGATAAATTCTCTTGTCTTAGTTAATATAATATGTATTAGGTACACACACATGGCTTAAATTGCTCTGTATGAATTCATGTCTCTGTGGTATTGGGAAACCTGGGCTTATTTTGAGTTAACATGATTTTCTGAGCACTTTCTGTAAGTATTTAGTGCTGAAGGAACTGTTTTATTTATAGAACAGTAGAAAATAATGTCCAACTTCTGCTGGGAAAAGGCCTAGAGTAGGAAAAAAAGCAGTATTTTGAGAGAAAATATTGGGAATTTTGTAGATGACCAAAATTTCTGCTGATAAATGCAGAGAAATTATATGTACTTGACCAGGTTCAGACTGTGGGTCCAATTCTTGTGTGCTGCTCTTGAGTGTGAGGGAGCTGCATCAGCATGGGAGGTAAACACAGGATAAAAATAAGTGTTTACTCTCTCCAGAAGTCCCAGAGCATTGATTAAAATTGCAAGTAACTGTAAAAAATTATAAAACCAGCAGTGATAACTACTTTGTTCTTTTATCTGTCCTTGAACCATGGGTGTGAATGGAGAATCTTGTCTCCAAAGCTTCCGGACTTCAGGATTGCAACTGAACCTGGGTTGGGTTGTTTTCATCCTAGAAACAGTGCTGCTGGGGAAAAAAAACCCAACACTTTAATTTTAGATTTCTCTTCTCATGTTGATCTCAGAGTATCTCCTCCTCAGAACATCAAAATGCACATTGGCTCTCTGATGGCCTCATTCTCAAGGCATGGTGTCTTGTCATTTTTGTGTGAATCTCACTTTTGACTGTCTGCTTCACAGGCTGTGCTTGTCTTTTTTAAAGTATGCCTTTTTTATTAAAAAGATAAAAAGCTCAGATGAGATAGTGGTTATTTCATATGTAATTAGAGGAGGGATGAAATGCTAGTGCTTTTATGTTGAAAAAATTTGGCAGATAAATTTTGATTTTTTCAGTTCTTCTGCAGATGCAATGAAATCCAGAGCTCAGTTAAGAGTTCATATTACCTTATGCAGAAAATATCTTGCCTTCTTTCTCTGATGAATTAACTGGAAATAGATTTTATTGTGTGAACACCTTAGCATCAGAGAGTTGCTTTATTTTTAACCCAAAGCCATGAATATATTGTTGATGTCTAAAATGTTATCCAAATTAAAAAAAAATCTAATTAAATTGTGGATTAAGTAGAGAATAATAACATGAAAATGTTTGAAAAGCTTGAAGAGAATGTTCATCATTTCAGAACGGGGGAGGGAGGGAGAACAGAAAGAATGAAGAAGTGAAAGTGAAGTTACCTCAGAAAAAGGCAAAAGTCCTTTCTGTACTAATTGTGTTTCGGTATTGAGGAGATGGAATTTTGTGACTCTCTGTTGACTTCCACTATTAGGAGAAAGGGAGCCAGGGATTTTTTTTAATAGAGACTCTCCTGTAAAGAAAGAGGGAAACAATAGCTAGCTGTCACAACAAACTGATATATACCTTTGATCAGCCAAATGAATGTTGCAGGCATTTCTTATAGAAAGGAGATTGCTTATCGATCTATATCAAAATATGCATGCTAATCCCAGGCAGCACAGAGTATTTTCAAGTGGAGTTAATAATCTGATTGCTGTCCTGTCTGGTGCAATTCACTGAACTCGAAGCTCTAATCAGTCTGGGGTCTTGCAGTCAAATGTATTTTGCTGCTTAAATTTGGATTTGTGACATTGATTGAGGAGTCCTTGTAAAGGTGTTGACAAATCAAATTGTTTGTTCCAGTAGTGTTTTGCTAGAGATCAAGTCCAAAGTAATAAGCAGTGAATTTGTTCATTACTAGTAGGGTGAAAGGAATGATAAAATTCACCTGCATCATTATTGCAGACACAGTATCAATAAAAGATATGTTTTGAGTGAAGAAAATGAACTGGTATTTGTGGTTGAATGTGATGAGTGATGAAAACTAAAATATATCATCGTAATTCAAGAGTTACTTAATTATAGCTTGGAGAAAAATAATATTTAAAAAACTCCCGTCTTTATAAAACAAGGAGGAGAGATAAGAGAAAAGCAAATTTTAAAATAATTTTTGGAATTTAAATTAGTTTCTTAGATTAAAAATTGTTAGTGAAAATATACAATTTACTATACAAGTGTTTCAATCTGTCTTATACATGTGCAGTAGCTGTGGCTATTCTCCATGCATGTTAATTTTGGTTTAGTTAAAATATGGAGATGCATACACTGAAATTTGTACAGTGTTCATTCAAAATGTAAGATTTTATATGATATACCTTGAAAAAGAATTTGTAGTAAAGGATACCAAATATGCTTTTTGCTAAGTCTTTAAGTGGGATTCTCAAATAATATATAATTCATTTAATTTATATGGTATTAATTGTACTTTGTTATTTGATTAGTTTCTTTAGCAGTTTCTGCAAGAGACATGTTTGCCTAAAATATTATTCCTGTGGCTATCACATTTTCTTATAAAAACTGGAATTCACTTGAGAGAAGTGTTTCACACCTCCACCTTCATTTGTTTCACAGCTCCCATGTGTATGTGGCAAATACCAGATTAATTTGGTTACTTCGATTCTTATTTTTGAGTAATGTGAATTGTTTGCATGTGACTCTTTTTTCCATATTGTTCTACACTGAGCATCAAACAAGTGAATTTAGTCAGCGCAGTAAAATTATTGTTCATGAAGTTTAGCATCAGAACTCCAGGAGTATGAGAACAGCTTCGTGTTTTCTCTATTTCTCTCAGCCCACTGTAATACCTCAAGCTTGGAAACAGAGTTCTCATTTTCCTGCTTAGGTTGTGGCAAAAAGAATATTCAACCAAATATTTTTCTGGCAGTGGTAAAACACTTTGGTCTCTCAAACACAGTCTTCTTGTCTTCACTTGGAGCTTTATCTGAGAAGGATTTAAGGTGTTTGGTCAAGTACTCAGATCTGGAGCACTAAAAGCAGAGCTGAGGTGACAGTCCCTCACTGTGTTCAGGTGGATGACAAATCCAGGCATGGTGCACTTTGCTCTTGCTGGACATTTCCTCAGGTGGCCCAGACTTGCCACGGGGGTGTGGTTTACTTGTGTGCAACATGTCTCTGGCATAATGAGTTATAACTAAGGTGTGTGATGTGCAACAACCTTACTGCAATGATGCATTTCTTTTGAGTACAACGGAATAGCAATGCTGTTTTTCAGTGAGACAAAATATTTACACAGCTTAGTGAAATGGTTTAATGAGAGAGGGAAAAAGGTAGATTTTACTAAGAAAAATGTGAGAATATTTTAAATTTTTTAAGAAGAATTTAAAATAGCTTTTTAAGTTTTTTCTTTGATGCCATAATAAAGCATAGTCATATAAACATTGCAGGAATTCACTGAGACTTGCTAAAAAAACTCTGATGGGAGTTTATTTCATGTGATATCATCAATATAAAATCTTTTCTTAATTCTTATTTTAAAAGAAATTTTGGAACTAGTGTCGTACGGAAAACTCTGGCGGGTTTGGAGTATTGAGATATATCCACATTCTGTGATGGGGGAAAAAAAAAGTCAAAATACTTTTTTAATTGGTTTTATATACAATAAAATAAAAACTAACCTTTTGAGGAAGTAAAGGATTTGTGCTTTAGAGATACTGGAAGCCAAGCTCAAAGTTTGCTTTTCTAGAGCAAAAGTCTCTGTTACAGAATTGGATTTAAAAGATATTAAACGTTGCTCACCTCAGACCAGATCCTTGCTGCATCAGCCTAACTCTGACCTCTTTGGATAAATATATTGTCGAAATATCTGCCAAATGGTTATGCTCTGATTAAAAAAAAAAAAAAAAGTCATGTTTCAGCTTATTTCAATTAAATAGTTTCATCCACGTGTTTGTTAGCTGTCTAGTAGGTCACAAAAATAGACTGGGTTAGGAAGTGAGTGTTATTGGGAACTCTCATAGTTTCTGAGTAATCACAGGATTAATGAAGTTGGAAGTGACCTCCAGGCTCTCTATTGTAACTTCCTGCTTAAAGGAATCAGCTACAGGATCAGGCCAGTTTACTCCAGGCTTTGTCCTCTGAGCCTTGAACTTCCCAGGATGGAGACTACACAGCCCCTCTGGGCAATGTCCTTGTGGGAACAATGTTTTCCTTATATATCCATCAGAATCAGGGCTGTTTCCATACATGTTCACTGTCTTCTCTTCTCCCACCCTGTCTGCTGCCCAAGGGCCTGGTTTGGAATCTCAGCAACCTCCAGTGCCATGTCAGAGTCAGGTGGGTTTGGCAGCTTAGAAGCAGAGTGTGTAAGCAGGGGTACAGCACAGGACTGGCAAAAGGTGGGGGATTTTTTTTTCAGGAAAGAATCTCAGAATCCCCAGGTGAGGGAGAGCCAGGGAGATGTGCTTGGCTGTAGTTATTAAAGAATTCTGGCATCTGGCTTTCATGGCCCCCTGGATGGGTCAGGAAGATTTGCCATCCTAATCCCAGAGGCTCTCCAAGTTCTCAATTGCCTCTTTTTTATTCTGTGAAAACAGTGTCCTTGGAATGAAATACCCTAATTTTTTTGTCCTGCTCCAAAACAAAAGACCGTGATAGAAAATGTCATTCCAAACAGTAAAAATACAAAATACCAGAGGTAGCCATGGATTCTTTTTCTTGCATTTTCTAATCCTTCCTGTAATGGGACTTTGAGTCCTTTTTATATTTGGGTTTTCCTCCTACTGTGTATTGATTTAACAACTAGCCAAATGTTATTAAACATTTTTCCTTTTGGAATATGATTATGTTCTCAGTTTGATAGACTGACCTTTTTCTTTTTTCCTCTTGACATGCATGTAATTCATCCCATCAAACATATTTCTTGTGATGTTTTGCTTTTCTTTCTGTTCTCCCATTTAATTTCAGTGTCTAGGGCCCCCTTCTGTTTCAGAGAAAGGCAGTGAAATGCCTAAGACTGTGCAGTCTGAAAGCATTTTTTTTTCTTTATAGTGGTAACTTCTTTCCTTTGTAGTTGAAATGTTTCTCTTTTCTTACAAGAAGGTCTCCTAGATTCAGTGACATGGATAATTTTGCTTTCTTTTTGTATCCTCAAGTAGTCCCTCACACTCCCACCCACATACCCCTTGGGTTTTCCATGTCTGAGAACCATGCCACATCCCACACAATCCTTTATGAAAAAGAAAAAATGTAAACTATATAACCCTTCCAGAACATGTTTCAAAACCACAGCAGCCATCTGGTTTTCCAGAAGGCCTGCTGTTCTTTTCATGTTTGGAGGAATAGTTTGATAACAAACTTGTCTAATAAATATAGAGCGAAAGACAACAAATAAGTGTTTGCCATCTCCTGACATTTTTGATGTTTTCCTAATTTATAACATTAAAAACTGTTAAAACAGATGGGGTTTAATATATTCTCCTGTACAAACACATGGCTGAAGTTGTGTACAATATCAGCGTGTTGGATTGTGCATACTCTGTCAGATTTCACTTCATTCCATAAGAACAATATTTAACTACTAGCAAGCATTTTTTGGTAAAGGTGATCTGTTAACCACCATAAACAATACACTAATCATCTGTGTAAACAGATTGTTTTATGCTTGAATTAATGCTAGAAGATAACTTCGGTCAAGTTGCAAATATGTATTTGACCATATTTTGTGTTAACTGGATTGTAGGAGCTTCTCCTTAAACCCAACATTGCCTGATATGATTAAATTCTTACCTGAAATTTGTATTCAAATAAGCAATAGTGTATCATTTTGAAAGGCCATATCTCTCACTGGGGAGTAAGAATATGTTAAGGGAGGTGACCAGTTGACAAAACTAATTTGCTGCAGACTCCACATGTACCTGTTCACCTTACCATTCTTTTCAGCCTTGACTCATTGAATGCACAGTTTTCTCCACAGCTCATAAAATGTTGGAGTTTACTAATCTGAGGCTGCTGTCAGAGATAAAGGGAAAGGAGTAGGTGTTATGAAATCAAATTCAAACAAATAATCTATCCAGTCATAAATGTAACATTCACCTATATATTTATGGAAAGTTCCACCTGTATAATACTGTGACTCATAATGTTGGAGAGCTATTAAGATATTTAATGGTTCTGAGCAAACTTTGAAATCAGCAGTGGAACATAAGAGAAGGTGTCTATGCCACTCTACTGCAATTCATGTTAAAAGACATAGTAGATGCTCTCCTAATTTGGAAATACCAGTGTGTAGAGTCATACCATAGCTTACTTTATTTTTACTTAGGGAAAATTTGAATCACTGAATCTTGAATTTACCCCATTTTTTTAGTTTGACCATGGTAGAACATTTTAAAGGACTGCTGCTTTCCAGAAAGTCATCTGTTAAGTTCTGTAAATGTGACAGAAATTTTCCTTCTTGGGGGTAAGGGGGTCAGAAAATACTGACTCTGACTCAGCAAGACACTTAAATCTGCTAAACTGTTTGTGTGTTTAATGTTAACGAAGTACTGAACAAGTTTGTGACCAGAGCAGTCAGAATCTATTGAAATCATCAGAGGATTTGTGTAGTCTACAATAACAATCTAGTCTGATTTTTCAGAAAGATGTGTTCTGGATCAGCTATGCAAAAATTGGGGCCGTATAAAATGGCTGTTTCCAGCCTGATTTATTTTACCTAAGAATGAGGTTTTCAAGCAATTTACTATCTTAATTTTAGCAGTTTGACTCTTTTGTGTGCTAACAAAAAGAAATACACAAATGAGGTACCACTTTGCTTTTTAGCAAAATATATTTCTGTGCAAACACTTGACTTTATAACGTGCTTCACAGTTCTGTCTTGTAATTAGAAGTTAAATCTGCATTTCTCTTAACTGTTGGATTGTGTGAGGTTGTTTATACTGGCATGTCCACCTAGGTGTGCACTTCGTGTACATTGCAGGTGTGAAGTTTGGTTTAATTTACAGCAAGGAAAGTTCATCGCTATATATAATTGTCGTCCTTTTTCTAGTATTCTGAAAAATCTGTATGTACAGATACTATTTTGTTACTTAGATGATGACTAAAAAATGGCAAGAATTTTGTCTGTATAGTCTAAAGAATCAGAGTTCACAGAACTTCTATTATTCCTGGTCTCAAGTTGGTTCAGTAAATTAACTTTTGAATGCACCAAAATTCCTTTCAGAAGGGTACTGAGGATTGTACTTGTACGTTTCTTTTCTGAGCTATTTTACTGTTATTTAAAGGTTCCCTGGAAATCCTGATTTAAGGAAAATACTTATGTAACTGTTACTAAATCTTAACTATAAAGCAATTCCACAGGAACTGCATTTTATGGGTACGTAGATGGCACTTTTTTGGACCAAAATTGCACTGATTGTTCAGGCACACAGTAGGTATCTCCTGTAGTTTACCATGTCAATCAGGAGTGTTTCAGCATTGGGATAACACTGACATAATCTCTACCATTGAGTTTCCTACTCTGGGAGGTTGGACAAGGACTTTCCACCTGACACATTTAATGTGCTTACATATCGCACTCAGTTGTGGCTGCAGTGTGATGGACACAGTGGAAATCTGTGAAGTGAAAGGTGCCAAATTTTGGAAAGTAAACTTTGCCACAACAATTTGTTCAAGGTGTAGTTCATATTGGAATTTAATTCTTCTTGTGACATTGGTGCCCAGCTCAGTTATCTAGTTATGCTTTAAGAAGACTTGTCACTTCTAAGAACTTGTCCCTCAGCCTGTACCCACACAAAATTCCTTTTGATGATATCAAAAGGATGCTTCCTGGGACTGCAAGTTCTGTGATCTTAACTTTGTTTTCTCTCTTCTGCTATAGTTTGAAAAGAAAAACACAACAGACAGAACAAAACAAATTAATAAAAAAAACAACCAAACCCAACAAATATGCATACATTTAGACAATCCACTGGTGCTGAAATATGTCAGGCTGTAAAACTGAGTTTTACTTTGCCTTCTAACCTTAAATGTAACATTAACCTTTAAATGTGACCTGACTGGATACCTGTTTGTATTCATCGATGGAAAACTGTGAGTTTATATTAAATTTCAGATTCTGGATATTTGGGAGCAGGTAATGCTTTCGTAGAATTTCACTGTGATGGGAAAGGTTTGAATTTTCTTATGTGGCTTTTTTTTCTCTTGTGTTTTGAAATATTGTCAACTGTGCAGCCTTGTAGGTGCTTAAGTTATCCTGTGGGTAGAAGTTTTGCTAGGTCTGTGTTTACCATGTTCATACTGAATGTAACTGTACCCTTTGTGTGCATGAAGGTCTGTTTTGTGTGTTCTTTGCACCTTTTATTTTCTTTGTCTGTGGGGAAAATGTGTAATTATTAAACCATAACTAGCAGAAAGAATATGTTAAGTGCCGAGCAGTGTAGTTTTGATTTTAAAGTATTCTGAAAGCTTTCATCATTTGCTTTGAAAGAAAATATGAATGTGAATATTTTTCTCAATTCTTACTTAAAAGTACAAAAATGTAACTGTTCTTAATTTTTGTGTGTGGAACAAAAAAATACATAAGCTATAAGCTGACTCAACTGGGGTTTACATTATAGACCACCAGCAAATGTAATTGTATGCTGTACACTTGATGAAAAGTACAATATATATCCTCTCAGTAAGGGTTCTTTATTATAAAAGGGCTAGGTATTGCTTGGGTATTAACTATACTGTACTAAAACCCATAAACACCTTTTTACACATAGAGTGCACACTTCAATGCAACAATCAAATGCTTTTCTATAAATAACAAACTTATGGAAAAAGAGGCCTTTGATTGCTTTCCAAGAATGCATTGAAACTTTAGAGGGATTTTATTTGATTCCAGAAGTTGAGTGCTAGTTCATGTATATCAATATTGGATCTCTTATAATTATTGAAAAATGGGGTTCTATTTTAATATTGGAATCTACATTATTTACAAGTGGCGTTTATCATACCCTGAAAAATTTAAGTCTTTTTTAGGTAATTCTCTGAATACTTTAATTTTGTTAGCTCACAAGAGGTAATTTTTCTGAAAAGGCAATATACCTACTAAACACACAGCCAAAAGTAGTGTGTCAAATAAGGGGGTGAGGGTTGGAGGGGAACTTCTCTCTGTTTACTCAAAGTCACTTCTGTTCTAAGCTTTTGGTGAAGTGTCAGACTTTTTTTCCTGGGAAGAATTACTGTGAAAAAAGCCCGTTTTGTTTTATGCCTGGAACAGGTGATACCTAAATGCTAAGTGCACATTTGGTTGAATGTTAGATGGGAGCTGCCAGTGACATCAATCATTTAATTCCATTGTCGGTGTGGGTAAACAGCAGTTGTTTTGTCTAAAGGTGGGGCTGAGTTATGTGTGGCCTGACTGCACAGCAGATGGAGGGTGGTTGCCTCTATGTATGAATGCTGTCACCCAGCTATTAGCATACATGGTACAGATGGTAGTTTGGATCCAAGTACATAAAGCTGAAAACTACAGCAAGGGAGTGTAATCCATGAAAAGCAGTTTGCCTGCTTTGCACTACCTGTGTATATGCTCTTGGTATTTGTAAGAATGAATGAATAAAAAGTGGCTAGCAATATGATATGATTTTTTATAGGAATTCCTGCTCATACCCAAATTCTAAACCTAAACCAAAACAGCGTAATTATTTCTTTAAAGTACATGTAGGAATCTTTGCATCGTAAAATAGAAAATATTTATTTATCCTTGAGAGCTCACATTTCTGAAAGAGCATCTTTTTTTCATTGAAAAGGTATTTTTTACCAAACTCTACATCTGGGAAGCTTGAGTCACAAGGAAGTTAGCAACTTGAAACACAAAATGACAGCTTGATTTTATAGCCTTGGTGGTTTGCTTCTGTTAGTCCATCACACTGCTTGCTTCTGGCTTTGTAAAGCATACAATTGAGAAATAAATTGTATTTTTCTCTCTCATATCCTTATTAATGAATACTGCTGGTTGGAAGAACTAGTTTGACTGGCTGATATGTATTTTATGGAAGCATGCTGGCTTCCATGTACTTTTGGTTGGCTTCAGGAAAACCTTGATTTGGAGGGTGAAAGAAACAGCAGTTTCTCTACCTTATTCTTAAGGACTGACTTCAATGATATGGAATTGCTCCAAGGTAACAATTTGCTTCTTAAAAACACCTGTAGACAACCATTTTTCAGACCTAACTGCCCAGGGATACAAGATGTTGTTGTCAGAAACAGAATCAAATTGTTTTCCTCTAATGACAGTGATTTCATTCCAAATTCTTTTTCACATCTACTGTGACTTCATTTGCAAAGAGCTGGCCGTGGTATTTATTTTAGTACACTAATCCATTCCTGTGAGAATTGGGGTTTTTTTGAGGTTTTTGTAACTTCAGCTGTTTTGCTGGATATCTAACATTTTTTAAGGTGTTTGAATAGATGCCTCATTTGCAGAGAATTACACTGGATTATGGTATGACTTTGGTCAAATAACTTCCTGTCAGTCTCTTTCCTCTCAGTGTCTTCTGTATTGAGCTTCTAGACTCCTTCAAACATATTGAACTCATTCAGACTCAGTTCTTGACTGGGACTTGGAATTGTTCAGTCTACATTTTGCATTATAGGAACTCTTCTAAAGCCAAAATTCTGTTCTCAGGTCTGTGGACTTCTATGAAAAAATTTTCTTCCAAAGGCCATTGTTATTAAGGAGTGAGGACTTGAATGTTCATTTAGAACCTGAAGTAATTTGAAAGCTATGGCTGTCCTGAACTATTTATAAGGAGTCAACTGAGAAAAGCAAACCTAATGTCTAAGGGGCTCGCATTTGTTACTCTGGACAGTAAAAAAAATTTGAAAATCTAAAAGAAAATTGAAAATTCCTGATTGATAGATAGATGCCCCAAATAAGCTTTCATAATCCAGAAGATATATAAGGGAATGGGGAAAAAATATGTATTCTCTCTCAAATGTCTCAGTCTTTAAAATTAAAATAGCAGATTTAGTAAGCATAAATGCATCTAGTGCTATTTTTCCTTGATAAATAGGTAGAATCATGAACAAATATGATAGATTCACAAAATTTTGTAATATTTGAATTTAGTTTTTATATTTGTTTGTAATAATGGTAAAAATTGCTACTTTCCATGAGCTATGATAAACATGATTTGATGCGGTTAAGACAAGGAGGAGCTTTCTGATTTTTTTCAGTCTTATGCTACTGTAAATATTTAATCAAGTTTTAAACATTAAAGAAGCACTAGTGCCTGCCTTATACAGTTTTCCCGGTGGAGTTGTAGATCTTATTAAAATCATTTGTTATGTTGGTAGGGAACTTTTAAATGAATCAAACTTAATACCCTAGTTCTTCACCTTTGAAGGAATGGGTTCAAAGATCTCGCTCAGGTCACAAGGTAAATTAGCTTGGTAACCCCAGCACAGCCCCTTGTGGATGGACAAACTGATCTCTGCTGTTCTGCCCCGACCCCCAATAAAAAAGTAGTGTTTTTATCTTTACCCAGCATGCAAAAAGATATTGGGTTTGCAAGTTACAGGCATGTTTTGGCATTCAACATAATTCTGCAATTTTATGTTCTGTCTTAAGGATCCGTTTTTTATACAGGCTGTCTGTAAACATAAACACACTTGAAAGTTTTGGAAATTCCTGTAAACAGTCATCCATGTTCTACTCATAGCCTTATTTATCCAGACAGAATTCTTAGTCTTTATAACAGACCACAAATCTATTCAGTCTGTTGATAGAATAGGGTAGAGCATCATTGTGGTCAACCTCTATTAGTTTTTAATTTTTTAAGTTTCCTGGTAGGTTAGCTTAAATTATTTAAATCTGAATTAAAAATAAAATGCTCAATATGCAGAAAACTACATCATCATTTTTAAATGGTCAAACCTCACCTACCCGGAAAACGAACTTCAACAATTCAGGTTTCTGAAAACTTCAATGGGTTTCTATCTATATTATCAGTGTAATGTATTCTTTTTATTTATTTTAATCTTTCAGTCTTTATGCTTTTGACCATACTGCTATTTATACCCTCTCATCAATTTTGTCATTTTTCCATCTGATAATTTTCAGTGGTAATATTATTTCATTTTTTTTTTTCTGTATTGAGTACATATTGGTGTAATCTGGCAAGTTCCTATGGGTTTTTTGCTTTTGTGTTGAGGTTTATTCCCCCAAATACCTTTTTAAAAATACAGGTGCACATGCATATAAATTCTTCCTTTGGGTTCTAATAACAATAAATATTGGCTGGCCAACCTTCTCCTCTCTGTGCATGGTAAATCACAACTTTCCCTACTTCAAGTCGTTCAAAACACGTCTCTAAGTGTCATTTTTCTGGCTCATAACCTTAACAGTGTGTTTGTCTGCACTTCCATGTAACTGCATTCACATACCAATAACTGTTTTGTTTAACAGAAATTACTTGCTTTTCCTTTGAAGGGCCCTGTAAGTTTTTCAGTTCTGCCAGTGGTTTCTCACAGAGTTATCATCCCTCCCTAACTTTATTAGGGAATGGTGAGCCCAGCTTTGTTGCAGACTTGATGCCAATAAACTCTTTTGTTCTTTCTCTGCTCATACTTTGTTTTTCTCACAAAGATATCCAGGTATTAGCTGATAAGTTGTCTGAATTTCTTCCTACCAGTAGAAAAAAAAATGGAGATTTGGAGCTTTTTCTTCTATTATGATAATGAAAAACAGTCAAAAGTGCATTCCTCAGTTGGAAACTAAGTGGTAGATACAGACACTAGGGAAGACTCACATCATCTGGTTGCACTGGGGAGTAAGTAAATATTGATGTTCTTGGCCCACTAAATAAAGCAATGGAACTAACTCTGAAAATTATATTTTGAGATAAATGTTAAGGATCATCCTGTTAACTTTTATACTCTTATTCACAGTGCCCACCTGTAATCTTGAGGTTTAAAATGTCATTATAGGAAGGAGAACTTCTTATTTGTTTGCACAGTACTAAGGGCATGTGAGTTCTTGCCTATAGATTCTGCTGTAATCCTTCTTGCAAAGTTTTTATTAGTTTAAAGTTTTCTTTGTTATAAAATGACTGTAAAATAAGCTATAATAAATGTGAATTTAGATGGATTGTTGACCTTAGCATCTGGTCCTGGGCTCAGGGGAAAAACCATCTGGAGAAAATGTAGACATACCTGTAAAATTGAACCAATAACAGAAAATTAAACTGGTAGTATATTCATTTGCAGTTCATTTCTAGATTTGTTTGAAGTTCTTAATTTTATTTAGTTGATACAAAGCCTTTTTTTTTTACTTTTCAAATGTGTAACTCTTGAAAGAATGCAGAAGAAATAATTGGCTTCTATCTATTCAGTACTGTAGACCACAACAGGGTCTAATAACATTCACAGCCAATTAATAATGCAAGACTGGCAGGCTGTACAACCCTGTTTAACAGCAAAGACTTTAGGAAAGCACACAGAATCTTAAGTTCTTTCATTATTTTTGACATTGATTTGTCATTAAGAAAATATATTGGTTCAGGTTAAATTGATCTGAAACATCCATTAATATAGGTGATAGATTCCTTTTTTTTTGTTTTGTTTCACTTCCCTAATATCTCAAATTAAGCAATGCAGAAAAAAGCTAATTGTACTGAATATTTTTCTCTGATAAATTTTGTTCTGGAAATAGGATTAGAGATCTATGGTGACAGGTAGATGCAAGTATGTATCAGGCTTGCTGCTAATAAGGTCAAGTATAGTTGACATCAGCCATCTATAAAACGGATTAAACATTACTTACCAAAATGAACCAGAAAATATTCACAACTATATCTAATTAATGACCTCAAAGTACACAGAGGTGCTTGGATAGAAGGGAATATTCTCACCCTTTTTGATATCTCACATAGATTTATTTCTTATACTGTGGGTTAACTATATAATTTGTGCCAACTAAAACTACACTGTTACTCCACATGGCTGAGAATCTTCAAATACTCTCCTTTTAACAACTGAAAGCAGTTTTGAAATTCACCATTTTCCCAGAGCAGATTTCTTTGTCAGTCCTTTCACTGAACCTGCTCTACTCAAAAAAAAACAATTCAAAATAGTTATGCTGACCTGAGATGAAAGAAAAATTGTGTGCCACCTCTGACCAAGGTCTCTGTTGATATCTGAAAAAAAAAAAATGGGTACAATGCAAATGAAGTAAAGGCAATATTTGCCACTAGAGGTGTTTTTATAATGATACCTTTATCTTTTGCCTTGATTGAGTGTTATGGTTTAAGCATCAGCAGTAGAACATAGGTACTGCAAGGGGGATTCTTCTGATCTTCATGACTGACTGTGGGGTGGGATAAAAGCTATTGAAAAGAGGATGGAAGAAGGAAATGCTTATATGAACACCAGGCAGGTTGTGCTTGTCAACCAGAGTGAAGTCCAGAAGAGGACGTGTAAGGCAATCTTTGTTACTCAACTGAAGTTCTTAGAAATCAGATATAACACTTCTTTTACAGCTCAGAGCTGTGTCTTATTCATATTCAGTGCATGGTAAACAACATCATATGTGAACATTTATTTTCTTTGAGGATTTTATGTGTTTTCTTAGTATATTTCTAAGTATAAATCTTTATTTGGTAGGCAACTTCTGGAGGTTTGTCCAATAGCTCTAAGAATAATCTGTTGATGCTGTTTTATTCAAGTATATAAGGTAGACTTCCTGGAGAAAATATTCCTTACTAAACCTAAGTATGCAAATAAAAGGATCTTGCACTCCACTTTTACCAGGCTTAATGTCTGCATGTTGAATTTAGGTGTAGGTTAAATCCAGTTCTTTTTTGCTTAGCTTACTGCACTCTAGAAGGCTCTAAGAAACAATGGTGAAAAAGAAAGCACTGCACTTACAAATAACTTCCCCTAAACTCTACCTTAGTGTCTACAGCCAAACTGTAGACTGTGAAAGTGAAGTGCTACACTTAGCATTCTGTACCATATTTAAACAATTTTCGTAGGTTTTTGGTACTGTGGAGGATATTCGTGCAGTGTGAAAATTGGTAGATGTTTCATTGGAATTTTTTAATATCTGAGTGTAAATAGCTATCAAATTTCATAGTTCATACTTTGTGTTCATATCTCAGACTTATCAATCGTGCCTATTCAAATTCCTCATGCTTCTGCCAAGTAAGTCATGGAAGCAGGAACACTCAAGAAGTTTTTCTAACACTCATCAATTACAGTTACAGCAAGGCTGAAAATACAGCATGCTATGCACTAATGCATAGTAACTTATTAACTTTGATTTTAAATAAATTTTGGTACCAGTAGGACTGGACATGCAGTACACAGATGCTTAAGTGCCTCCATGAGCGAGTGGGTTTGATATTGCAAAGTTAGACAGGGAGTAATCTGTTGCTGAAAGAGGAAAGAAGACAGAGAAAGAAGTGGTCTGTCAAAATAATGTATCTGTTGAACTTCTTATGGCAAAAATATGCATAATTTGTTGAATTACTGTTGGTATACAAAGATGCAGTAATTTTTCTAATGTTGACTACACTGATGTTACTGTACTAGTGCTAACTATTTGTCAATTTGGTGAAAGTGGGAAAGTGACCATATATCCTAATTATTTTTCTAGATAATGTATGGAGGACTTCTTTGTGTTGAAAAACATTTTTCATGGTGTTAGGAAATGTCTTTAAAACAATCTGTAGCACTGTAAAAGCTATGGAAAACATTTCCCAATATCAGCAAGCTTTCATAGAGCAGATTTTACAAGCACACTTTTGAAATGAAATAATTAAAATGCATTTCTCCATTCTGTTACCATTTTATTTTAAATCAAAGAATGTCATATTGACATTTCATGATTTTTTTTAATAATCTACCATTTATAATGACCATGTTTAATTGCTCTAATTTAAAAAGACACTATCTGATTGCCTGCATGCATATAACAAAAAAACGTAATTGTCTTGTGCAAACCACTGAATAGATTTAGGAATCTTCAATAACAAAATTACATTAATAGCATATGCTATTAAAGATGATTGATGGCAAAATTGGAAGCATACTGGTTTTACACCACACAAAAGAGTACGGTGCTTTGAAGATGGTTCTGAGAGTGTCAACAACAGTATAAAGAAGAAAAACAATGTAATACTCGAAGTCCCACTTGAGTAAAAAATGGATTTGGTAGTGGGGTAGATCAAATTTTATATTACTTGAGATGACAACATTTCTCTGCTTTTTCTGAATATCTCTTGTGTACATGAATACACGTTTCAGTATATATTGTGTTTAAAGCTCTTCAAATACGTATTTTATTTCACAGAAGAATAAGAAGCTTAATCTATAGCCATGTTTTCAGAGAGAAAAAAAATCTCAATTCCATATTACGTCTCAGTTGGTTTCATCCACCTTTTTACTGCAGTTCCTACTGTGAGCATGTAAGCAAACATGAGTTCCATTTATCATTTTGCAACATTCTGAAGTTTGAAAACCTGATTCTATATTTAAAAGAAGTCAAAACTAGAAAAAAAGAATACAGGGAAAGTAATGAAGAATGTAACATCCTCAAGTTAGTTTGAGAGTAACTTCTGGTTTTATTGGTAGCATGGTTGTAGTGTGAAGATCTCTAAAACTCCAGAGTTTCACGTCAGGCACATTTTTAATACATGTATTACTTCTACAAGGACTTGAATATAAATTATATCCACCCTCCTGCAGTTTTACATTATGCTTCTGATTTTTATATTAATACCTTTTAAAATAGCAGTTATTTTTCCATATCCTTCTGAGATGTACAGTGCAAGTTTTAAAGGACATTTGATATTCTTCAGTTTTCTAAACATTAGCATGTTTTCCTCTTATATCTAAAGCAATTCTTGGAAATGGAGATGGCTTATCAGGCACCTTAACCCCCCTATTTTTTTTTTTAATCACTTCACTTCATAATAGTGTAGTCAGGAACACCATAACTCTCTGAATAGATTCCTTCACAGTCTCAATTATTCTTATATAGCTCTTATTTTAAGTGAATAAATTCTGAAAATTATTGACTAATCTTTTGTTATTGTAGAGATTTCTGTCTGTATTGTACATAAATACTTTCATATGTAAAGAGTGTGTGTGATGGGGAATAGTTTTAGAAAATGGCTGAAACACTTTCAGTTTTTGTTTTGTTTTTTTTTCAAAAGCTGTCTAAATAATTTGGCCTTCTCACACAATACCTACACTAGTGAAACATCTCTTGGCCAGTTTAGCGTTGGTATCTGCATCAGTGGTGGTGGAAGTATAAAGGCACTTTGAAAAAGAAACACCACTGTAATAAAATACTTGTGTCAAGGTTTCTGAAGGGTTCTTTTGATGCCTTTCAGAAATGTTTAGTTGCAATATTTGTGTTTATGATTACTGGAGGAAATTCCTTAGTGCTGATGTATAAAAAGTGTCAATATAGATCAGAGCCACACTAAAAACTGCTTTTTCAATACAACTGGCTACTGAAAGCTACCCCCAAGTTCCTCCTCCAAGGATTGTATCATCTTTCAGCCTTGCAGACACCCTTTCCTCTCTGCCCACCTCTCGTTGTCTGGAGTTTATCCAGGAGACAGACATTGTCTTGTCCCATTGTGGGTCATCATTACAGGGAAGTCCACACCTGACTTCTCTTTTTCTACCTACTTGAGCTGATTAATAACAGTTTAATGATATCTTGACATACACAGTTTAGTTGTTAAGCATATCTAATTCCTCCTATATGCTGGCTGTTCATCATACTTTACTGTCAAAACATAGATTTATATTTTTCTTTTGCTGCAGCTTTCTTGCAGAAATTAAGTTTGCTGGGTTAAGGTCACCTTTTGTACAATAATTTGCACAATGTGAACCTGGATCCAAGTCTATATAGTATATTTTCTGTATTTCCAGTGTCTTGCGTGGACAACTTCGAGGTAATTGAATTGTTACAAACATCAAAATAGGAATGTGCATCTGAGATTTTTATATGTAATACACACCTTTACAGTATGTAAACAGGCATTTGTACTTTTTGTAAGGTAGTTACAATTAATGCTGGTGGATGCTTCCAGGAGCACACATTTAAAGTTACCCCTTTGGTTTTGACTGGTTTATTGCTTTATTTAGTTTTGTACATTCTAAGATAAATGCTGATTATAATATTTGAATAAAAACCAAATATTTTGCATGTAACAGTGCATAATGTTTATTAATATGGTACTCCTTTATCAGAGCTCAGGCTGCTGCAGTTCTCTATTTTAAGACTGCCTTTGTCCAGTCATAGGCAAAATGAGCAAGTATTCTTACTTTGGTCCCTGTGAGTTGGATTCTTTGTTTCTTTGTGCTTTATTTTTGCATCTTAATAAAAACTATTTTAGGGGGTTCAATTGATATTGTGACACCACTCATTTTGAATGTAGTTAATACATCCTCAAGGGAGTTTTCCATCTGTAGTAATTACTGCTGACAAATATTACTTTTGTTTTCTTCAGAAAATTCTTTGTACTACAAAAGATTTATTGGTGATCTCACAGACACACACAATCCTTTCAAATTACCTGTAGAGTTGTAGCTATACTTTAATACCTCATTAAAAGATTTAAAAATATTTTGAAATAAAGGATTTTTCTTTTTCTGGCAAGCAGGTGGAGGGGTACTGCCTGCAGGACCCACTTTGTCAGCATGAAACCAGTCTCATAAATTTTTATTGAAATGAGCTCATTAGTTTTAATTTTTACCGGCTCTTTAGTGATCCAAGGGATAGTTTTTCCATTTTTGAAAAGCAACCAATCAATTACTTAAATATATGCATTATTATTAGAAGTGTGTTGGCCTTTCCAAGGATGGTGTTAAGCAAAAAGATATTGTTGACATTTAGGCTATTGGTTGGAGCATAATTTCTGTGATTAATTAGGACCAAGAACATTTAAGCACATGTTTTGTCTGGTGGTTGGCTGGTTGTTCCCTTCCCACCCTGCTTTCTCCAGCAAGGTATAAACTTTATTCAGGACATTCTGAGCATCTCTTACCTATAATTAGCATTTCTCTGAATGTAACAGATTCAGTTGTCACCTTCGAGGGAATTTACCTTCAGGTGGTGGAGTTCATTAAATGTGTCACTTTTCTCATACCTGCACAGTACACAGCATTTTTTCAGTGATATGGTGAGAAAAGTACTTTTATAATAGTAACTCGCTGACAACATTTGAAGTGAAAATTGCCAGAGTTCTTGAATCTTTACACATTTCCGTGACTGATCATCATTTCCTTAGAATTCCAGAGTCTTGTGTGAATCATGCCTACAGGGTACATATGTTAGATGTTAACGAGAAAATACTTCCCAGAAATCAAATGTAAGATGCTTAAAGCTTTTGAAGTGCACCTACAAGGTTAAATGATGAGATCCTTGTAGAAATAATTCATTTGAGAACTCAAATGTCAGAATTGCTCTAGTCATAAAAAAGTACTTATTTATCAAACAAAATAACTGTTGCTGAATAAGTGTAAATCTACTTTAGGTGATATGAACTATACTAATGCTTAATATGGAACTAATGTCTGGTGACGTGTCCTTTCAGTAATTTATGTGGCTATAGCTATCATACTCTATTAAATGCAGCTTGGATAATATATATATTTATATATATAATGGCTATCAATCAGAAGAATTGCAATATTAGGCATTCATTTAAGTGCATCAGTGAACTGGTCTAATTTTATATGAGTGTGGATAATTCCTGTTGTATGTATCATTGAAGTCCTCCCAGCTACAGGCAATCGTATAAACATCTCAGTTGTAAATACTTTTATGAATTTCTTTGTCACCATATTCCAGTCTCCAATTAGTATTTCAGTGGTCTGTCCTTTGTTCATATTTAGCATCATTTTATTTACACTAGGATTCAATATAATGCATTCAGTGCAGGCTTTTAAACTTTCAACCAGACCATTGAAATTAAAACAAACAAAAAAATCCCCTAGTAAAAGATGCATTCATATATGTATGTAAAATTAGATTTTATGATACTGACAATTTGTGTATTATGTTAGACTTTAAAGTAGCTCTGGTCCTTACCCAGGGCTATACTGTTGCCCTTAATCATGCTATGTAGGACTTTTTTTTCCACAAGCGAACTAATTAAAATCAATACACAAAAGAATTTACCTCATTAGTAAGAGTGGTGGGATAGGGCCCTACCTTGTTATTCAAGCATTTGGGTATTTAACAGACTCACGAGATCTGACTGTGCTGTGCTTTGGTGCAGCACTGCAGTAGGTACAGCAGTAAGCTGATTTGTCACTACTTACAATAAAGGAAGAAAATATGATGTTAAGGATATTATGGACACTTTAAAATGCGTATGTTTTAAAACCTGTATGTTTTCTGACTCCTATAGGCCTCTTAATACGCAAAACTATAAATTATTTGTTTGAACATTCTTGCCTAAGTTTTATGTATGCTTTAGAATGTATTAAGACAAACTGTCAAAGAGTAAATGGATTTAAATATAGGTGCAGTTGAAAACTAAAAAAAAGAACTATGAGCTTGATGAAACGACACAGTTCAGATTTTCAAAACTTACCAGTCACTTTGGTTGTGTTTGTATTTGCGAACAGAGTTGCATTAGCCTAAATTTTGGGAAAATGAGCAGCATGCAGTTAAAGCCTATGAACAAAGTCATCAGGATTTGCAGAGTTAAAGGACTAAACTGAAGGTTGAGGTCTGGTTGTCTGGGGTTTTCTTATTTATTTATTTTGCATGTATGAAAGATCAGGACACATCTCAAAATTGATGTTTTTCCCCTGTAATGTGAACAATTATGGTATCGGTGTTTACAAGACTGTTGGCTGGGGGCAGGGAAATCTTCAGATATACTGAATTGGAATTTATGAGTTCCAAGGGAGAAAAGATACATGAGTAATCCAAACTTCTGCTGATTTTAATTTTTTTTGGGAATTAGGAACAGCAGAAGACTTTGTAATGATGGCTTAAGCCACACAGTCATTCAAAATCTTATTTTTCCTGCATTATTTTCGAAGTCTTCTACAAAATATGAGGGGATATTCATATACTTTCTAAAATTCATCTAAATGTGGCTATTTTACTGGATTTATCTAGTTTGCTGGATATGACTGGGTTGTGATATGCTGTTGCTTTTCACCTTGAGTAGTCCTTTTTCAGACAACCAACTGTTCACCAATGAAAATATGTGGTGGTTTTGTTACCCAGGTTAAGGACACAAGTTAAGTGTTTTGGTTCTCTGTCTCCAGTGTTGGTATTCTGAATGGATACAGAAGAGAAAGTTATTTGAAGAGGTGTATAATTGCCATGTGTTCTTCGTGTTTAAATCAAAGCTCCAAAACCAGTTTTGAATCACTTCAATTCATTGCCAGCCTATTTTCTTAATGAATAAATTCCATGATCTTTTCTTCTGTTTTTAATATTCTCATGACGAGAAGCATCTGTAACTTGCTTGCTACTATGAATTGTTAAACTTGGTTAGGTGTCATGGGAATAGTAATTGCTACTAAAAAGTTGGATCAAATTTTAAGGCCAGTGGTAATATCTGGATTTTTTTTTTTTCTGGCTGTGCATAGAAGACTGTTGAACTAAATTAAGAACAGCAATCCAATATTTATGTTTCTAGAGAAAAGATAAAGTAACATTGAAATAGTCCTGATTTTAATTTCTTAAATGAAAAAGATTAGTGCTTTAGGATTATGTTACAAATTACTCAAGTACTCTAGGATTATGTTACAAATTACAAAGTCATCCCTTTTCCTAAATGTTTCCTAGTCTTGCTAAAATGTTTTGTGAGAATTTTTCCTTCACAAGCTCCCCTCACTCATCCTCCTAAATTTCTGGCACAATTAAAAGACTGTCAGATAAACTCTTTGAATACAGTATATAGGTAGATGTGCTAAATTATTTTAAATGAATAGTTGCTTGTAACAGAACCCAGATTAAAAATATTTCCACTGAAAATTAATAATAGAGGCAGCTTTCATAAAAGAAGGGGGGGGAATTTGAAAGCAATCTATAGAGTATGATAAAATTATCAATCCTTGTGAAAAGATATACAGCACTCATCTCTAATATGAGGTAATATACCTTTAGATACAGAAAAATGAATTTCATACTATGTTACATATTAGCAGACACAGTTATAATCATAATTTCTGTTTAGGAAGGTGCAGGCTTTTTTCATTTCCAGTGTATTCTGAACATAAGTATATATACACAGACACATATATTTTTCAAAATAAATAAATATAAAAATCTCTGTGAACATACACCTTGTTTCCTATTTCTTCTAAAAAAAATGCTGTGTGTCCTTTGCTAGTGCAAGAGGTGGTTAAAGGCCTCCTCTAGTTCTGATAAATTCTTCAAAACTTGTGTTACCTTATTTCATCAGTCTTATTTTATTATTCCAGTACTCTTAAAGTTCATACCGAATTTGTCTGTAAAAGCATTGATGAAAGACTTCTAAAAAAGTTTATTCTGCTTTGAAACAAGCCGAAGTACTCCTATACTTATTCTCTTCCTTACTCATCAAATGAAAGAAGCTGTATTTGTTAAGATTACATCTTGAGTGATTCATAGGTTTATTTTTTTTTATTTTTCTTTAATTTTTGCTATTACAGACATTTAAGGAGAATGTAAATAGTGTAAAAGAGCTGATGGTGCTTAGATCAGTATCTCAAGTCACAGAGAATGTCATTTTATACATTTTGTAATCTCTAATCTGGAGATTTTTGAATTTGATGGAGGGATTGAAGACTAGATTCATCTATTAAATCTGGAAGTTTAGTAGCAGACTGCTGCTAAGTACTGTCTGTTCCCTCCCAGTGATCACCCACTGCTATTGTAACTGTTGTAGAATGCTCTAAAACTGCCCAGCGAGTTATAAAACAGCTGGAGTGTTTATAAAGCGAAACCTGAGAGAATTTCTATGAATGTCACTATCCTTTGAAGAACATAAGTGAGGAACATGAGGCATTTGCAAGTGGGGGGTTGCCTCACATAATTTAAAGGCTGACTTCTGTCTTAACGCTCCAAATCATGTAAAGCTCTGTGTGGTGGGGAGGTGCATCTAGGCAAGCCCAGCTTTTAGACCAGCTCAGTTTTCCTTTTATGGAGTGGTGATGGGAGGAGATGGTTAATGCACTTTAATCTCACTGTTTTGAGGAGGATAAATATTTGTATGGTATTGTTAAACTGGTCTCTTTCCATGATTTATTCAGAAGTCTAGAATGTGAGATTTATTGTAGTGTTGTCTGAATGTATTAGAGGTGTTTTTGTCAGGGCCTACCAGGAAAATTAGTCTTTCAAATAATAAAAGAAAGGAACTCCTACTAAAAAGTGAGATTAAGTGGTCTGAATTATGCAGGAGATCAAACCTTATGGAGAGGTTTTCTTTCTTAGAAATGTTAGACTTTTGTATGTATGTAATGGAGGGACACTTCTACAGTAAATGGCAACTCCTTTCAGAAATGTGAGCAAACTTCTCAGTCTGTTTTATTGGAGCACTGATACATCTCAGGCTATCCCATTCTTTTAAAGGACTTGAAATTTTATAGTGAGGGTACAAATAAGTGTTGATCAATAACTGGAACATTAGAACTTCTTGAAAAGGGAGATTTCTCTCTTTAAAAGGGGATCTAGCACTAACTTCTATTGATATTCCAACAACTCCTGTTTCAGATTTAGGTACAGATATCACTGTGTTCTTGAGTATCATTTTTATGCACTTAGAACTTATTAGCATTTTTTTGTTTATAGATGGCAAACTGTATACTAAACCTTTGAATTAATTATTCTATTAAAAATTCTTCACGATGATGCTACAGTTTGTGTCACTTTAGTACATTTAAACTGTCTCATGACTGTTCTACTTGTTTCTAGATTTGTGCATGTGCCTGCAGGTTGTAGCTGTAGTGATTCTGAGACAGTAGCTTAGAATCTGTTTTCAGTTCCAATAGCAGCTACTGCCTTCAAGGGACTTCTGAAAATGCTCCAAAGTATTGAGCTTATTTCAGCATTTGTGCATATCAACAATTGTCTTGGACTGGGAGACTCTTTGCAAAAGCAGGTTTCTGTGGCTGCAGGTGGCTTTGTAATGTGGCTGGAGTACTGCATCTGTATTCCCTCTGCATGGAAAATATTTCAAATACATGGTGCAGCACAAAATCACCCCCATGTGCAGCTATAAAAAACCCCCACAAAACAAGTGGTACTTTTTCCACAGTGTCTTTCCCATGCTCACCAAAAAAAAAAAAAAAGAAAAAAAAAAAGAAAAATTTTTTTAACATCTTTGTGACTGTACAACTGTTGAACACCTTAGTGATTGTGGAAAAAATACCAGGCATGAACAGACTCATTTCACACTTTATTTTAATCAGATATATGGAAAAGCCACGAGAGATTTGTGGATGCGGTTGCTGTCATTTAAAACTGGGGTCAGAGAGTATAAGAAGAAACTAAGTCTTAAATATACTTATTATTTGGGTCTCAGATATATTTCAAATGTTAAGAAAAACAGTGCAACTGTTGGTGCTCTGATCAAAGCAGATTCCAAGACATAGGGAGCTATAAGAAATACATATGCTTAAAGAGTCTGCAGAGTTGTTTAACTGAATAAATCCAACACAGTTTCATTATATTAAAGACCAGCTGTTAGGCACAGTCAGGATGCCAATATAAAATCAACATATGTAATCTTGGCCAAGTTAGGTTTTTTCCCCTCAAAAAGGATATTTGTGCCAAGAGCATATGCTGCAAAAGGACTAAAGCACAGTCCCATTACCACTGCAGGGTACATAATTACATAAATTTACCTAAATATGGAAAAATTGTAACAAATAGGGGAGACTTGGCAGATATTTGGGTTTCACATTTGGTATTTGGCATAACACAGTGTCCTGTTTAATTCCCATTGCTGCTACTTAGTGTTTCCTTTAATTGTGGAGCACATGGCAGCTCTTATTCTATTTAATTTTCTCAAAGCAGCTCTCACATTTTGGCTACAAGCACATTACATGAGAAAGCACGTAAGTATAGATTATACTGTACTAAACCCTGAGGGTATAACATATAAAAATAGTAATTTCTCATGTATAAAAGCTTCTTGCATATAGAAGTTAAACACTGTTTTAGAAAACAAGTACAAGACACAATGCATTTGTATGCACATATTGAGCAGTTTTACTGTCCCAGACTGGTAGAGGGAAGAAAGGAGGAAGAAGATCTATTTCAAACCTCAGCTAGTAGCTTTTGGTCTATTTGGCATCCTTTTGCATCTGCAGTCTGGGCTCTGACATTGCTTTCCTTCTCTGTAGCAAATCCCTTATTCCTGTTGCGCATTACACGTGGCTTTTGCGTTAAAGAAAATCCTAAAATGTCTAAGATTTTCAGTGGCCTTGAGGATAGGGTCAGTGATCTGGTATACATTTAAAGCAGAAAATTAAATATGCAAATCAGCGCTACATGAATTTAAAACATGTGCATTGTTGCAAAGTGAGTTGTTTGTTTGCTTTGATTAAAAGGACTTCTATAGAGTTACGTTTTACATGTCGCATTAAACATGTTTTTATTTTTCTCCCAAAGTTCTCAGAGGTCTTGTAAACATTACATCTTAGTGTTTGATAAAGAAATGGTCTTATGCCAAGTGGTTACCTCATTTTTTTTTCTTCTTCTATCTCCATATGTATCTCCATGCAATCTGAGTGTAGAGTTGTGCTGTAGTACTTATGGTTTGAGAGTCTTTATTCTCAGCTGTAGGGCTCTGTGAACCCTGTTGCTGTGTTGCCATTTTACTGAGGTGTTCAGTAGCACAGATCTGTTTTTAAAGTAATTTTAAACTGTTGGGAACAATTTTTTTTTCCATTTCAGTTGCATGGAGAGGTTATTGTGAATGATCTTGCAGCTTGTGTGGATGGTGCTAAGAGCTCCAGAGAAACCCAGGAACAAAGTTTGTTAAAAACAATCAAACCAGACTGCAGTGCAATTTTGAAGGGTTTTATTCTTAGCTTTTTTATTTACTGTGCTTTTTTAAATTATAGTGCTTGATCAGGGCACTCTTGCAAAGTAACAGAAAGCCACAAAGTAGAAAATGTTGCCATATATTTTAACTTACTGTGTTTAAACCAATCTGATAATTGATAAGAGAAAAAATGGACAGACCTGTGCAATACTTACATATATTAGACTTGGTTTACTCACCCATGAGGAAGACTATAGCAGGCTGCAGTGATATAAGATTGCACTGCTCCTGAAATTAATGTCCAGTGGGCCCTTCTTATACAATACCTTGAAAGAATGAACATAAAATGAGGGTAATAATTGAATAATTATGACATCTGTTACTCTAGCACCTCTTAGTGGGAAATTAACTGAGGAAATAGCAGGTTCAAAGATGTGTTAACACTTCAGTAGCATATATAACTGAAATATGGGCTGGGGGCAGGGTAATGGGGATGGAATTGAGCTCTCAGATAATCATTTGACACACAGGTAATTGAGCAGCTCTCCGGTGCACTGATGAGCACTTGTAAAGAAATGTATTCATTGCTATGTGAGATGTGTTTTGCAGGCTTCTTTTTGATGGCTATTCAGACTCTGCAGTCTCAAGTTAATAGGGGTAATAGGGAAATTAAAGAATTATTTTTTTAAAATTGCAAGATAATCTCAAATGTAATGCCACCCTTACTGATAAATGGAAAAAAAAATCTCTTTTTCTTCAAAACTGTTTCATCCTAGAAACAGCTTGTAGGGCTGCATAAGCAATGCTGTTGAGTTTGAGGTGGGTTGTCAATGTGGAGTTCCTGCATATTAGAAAAATACCTGTGAAGTTCCCTGTGTACTAAAGCAACTTAATCCGTAAAGAGCAAAAGATACCTTTTTCTACTTTTGTTATTTTTCTCTAAATAGCTTGTAGTCATATTCACAGATTTTAGTTGGAGTACACCCAGTGTAAGAGCGCTTATCAGAAATATGAGGGAATATGTAATCTGTGAAAAAACAGTAAACCTCATTAAGAGGGGTTATTGCACCTATAGCTTCTTCTCTCAGTGCTCATTGATTAGAGATTAAACATTATCCTTTGTGCTATTCAGATTGGGATTTTTAATTAGGATGTCATTATTACACAGATATACTAAATGCTAAATTGATTTTTGAGACCTTTTGAAATAATGGCACTACTTCTGCAAAATGAAAATCATAATAGATTATTGACTTATACTTGGCTTTTGGTTCAAGGGCACATCTCCAATGTCAACATTTTCAATATTTTTAGTTTCATGCAAAGAGACACTCATAATTAGGCTTATATTAAAAGTTTGTGCCTATTGACTCATATTTTATTAATGACAATACTATAGCATTGATTGCCCTTGATTTATAACAGCAAGCAAAGATGCCTGTTGCTGACGTATAAACACAACATAAACTTTCTACTTGATTATTTTATTAAAGAATTTGTATTCATGCAGGCAATATTATAAAAGGTATTGACATTTTTAAGCAAATATTTCCTTCAGCTGGAAGTTCCTTTTAGACGAAGAAATTCTTGTTTCAGTACAGAATGTATTAAGTGCTTCAGTTTTATAAAGGATGCTTAAAGAAACTTTCAGGACAGACTCTCAAAAAAGAAATGTAGCATTTCCAAGCAGGCAAATACTTTTGTGTATTAGTGCCCATTTACTTATAGTTGGCTCAAGCATAGTTAAAATTCTACTTTCATGACCAGACCCATTCAGCCTTTGTTTTCCTGTAGACTTCCAGACAAGCTCATCTGTCTTGCTAAAACCTTTTACATTTTATCATTTATGATAGCTTTTGTTTGTAGACAGACTGCAAATATGAGTAATATATGAGTATAGAGACCTGCAGGATGTGACTCTTAATTCATTTGAAGTAAGCATACTTACTGTGAAGAATCCATGATTAAAAGGAAAAAAAAAGGTGTAAAATTCAAATTCATATATTGGTGAAGATATAATAAAATGTTCAGGAAGTCAATTTTACTAAAACTAGTTTTAAGTAGTCAGAACAGGAAACCATTTAGCATGGACGTTAGATCTTTCTAATGACTGTCTAACTGGAAACAGGCCATCTTAATTCTCAGCCTCAAGCAAGTACAAATGGCTTTGCTTCCAGACTTCATTACAATATTTATTGCAATTTGAATGGAAGACTTTTGACACCGTAGTCATAAAAATTACAGGGGACCACTTATCTGTGTTTGATATGAGACAGAGCGTGGACCTGGAAGTTCCAGTCTCCAGCAGGCTTTAACATTACTCTTTAATGGTCCTGATGGCCAAAGACCTTTCCAATTCAAAAGCTAGTGGTGGTCCAGTACATTTCCTTCAAATATATAATTTATCCTCTCTTCTGAAGAAAACTCTTCCTATTGATGGCAAGAGATGGGTAGCTGAATCTAAGCATAACTAAGCAGGAAGTGACAGTTTGTGATTTTACTTGAAAAAAATTTTTACAGTATTTATTACAGTTTGTTATTTAGTCCCACAAAACATTACTAAGTTTTGTAACATGTTCTAAAAAACAGAACTACAATTCTTCAATCATTAGCTTTAGAGGATCCTAAATTGGTACTGTCTTCAGACGTGGCCATAATACTTTCTCTTGTAGCACATATATATGGTGAAATCTATCCCAATAATAAATAAAATTAAAAATTTAAAATCACAGAGTTCTGACAGTAGCATTTCATTTTACATCAAGCAATGTGAACTAAGACAAATTAATATATACATATATTACTATATAGTCTTCTAGTTCAAGTAAATGCATCCATCCTCAGATGTGTGTATATATAGCTATATACATGTGTTCTTTTTGTATGTGTGTATGTAATGGCAATAGCAAAGAAACCACTTTTTACAGATGAGTAATACATGTAGGTTTCTACCTATAATTCTGTAAGTCATGGCAAATTGCTTCCATTCTGATAGTTTTAAGGAGTCAAAGGTCTCATAAACCAAGATAATGTTTCTTTCAAAGCTCTCATACACAGAATATTTTTGATCTTGGTTTCTAGGCATCTTCCTTGGTTTTTTTTCTTTGTACCTCACGATGTGTGCTTTGTGATTGTTTTTTTTAAATACCTGCCTGGCTAAGGCTAGTATAATGTTTATGATCTTTCACTGCTGTATGAATCTCTAAGAGTTGATGTAATGCTATGATGCAAACTGTTACCATCCCTTTTTTCATGTTATCTAGCTCTTGAATTACAAGGAGAGAGGTATTTATAGTGGTTTACCTGCCCTTTGGCTCACATTTGGCTACAGGTATATATTTAAAAATATCCTAAAATTTTCAAATTTTTATAAAATTAAGAAGCATGTCCCTTGGCTTTCAGATTCCTGAGAGTTATTTGGGAATTTATTGTAGATCACCTACAGGACCATTGTTAATGATCTGAGAGAATGTAAATTTTTATGCTACAGATAATTTATGATTTTCAGGCCAGACTGGTCTTTTTACAAAGGAAACTGAACAGGAAAATAATAACCACTTCTTTCATTGTTATAACTTTTAAATTTACATTAATTTTTTTTTACAATGAAAAAATTAGTTATCTCATGGAGTTTTACAGTTCCATCTGTACTACAAGTTCTGAAAGGTTTTTATGAAGGAAATAGTTGTATTAGATGTTCGTGTGAATATTTTTATAACTTAAAATTTTTCAAATTTTTAAACATATACCAAATCTTACATGAAGTAATGTATAAAATGAAGACTTTGTGCTTCATTATACTTGTCATTCCTGATCATCAGTTCAAATAATGACTTAGTTGTTGGAATTCACTTATGAGAATTAGGACAGCTGTGTGTCATTTAAACTGTAAAATAAGTTACTTATTTTGGCCTAGTGCATATCCTATTTCAAGCTGAGTTTATACTGACTAAAACCAGAGGTGGCATCTGCTCAGTATTCTACAACCATCAGTGTTTAAAAAAATACTAAAAAGAGGAAGGCTGCTATAGCAATCTGCTGTTCTGCTCCTTTAGACTGTTCTTTTGGGCTAGTTTGGACTAATTGTCATATTGTCCATCAAAGCACAAGCTAGGAGTAGCTCAAAAGTAACAAACCTTTAATAAACTATAATGTAAGCAGTGAAAACACCAACAAATATGAGAATGGAAAGCAATTAATTAGCTTTCTTTTTGTCCTCTTTTCTCTCACATTTTCCTACATCTCTCCATTACTCCATGTCTTTCAGAGAAAGAGTTTAATATGTTCCTATACCCAGGCAACATTAATGTTCAACGTGAATTAATCAGGGACTAGTCATTCAGTTTTGGAGAAATGTTTTGTTTAAGTGCCCAAACCCTAGAAGCCATACACTTGCAGCTCATGTATGAATTCAAATGAATGTTTTTCATTATTAAGATGACCTGCATTAATAACTGCAAACTGGAAGAGCATCTGTGATCGATTTCTAGTTCGAGGCTGGAAGTCACCAGTATGTGTTCCACATGTCCGTGGGACAATAAATATTTATTCTGTTATACAAATAACTGTAGAATAGCAGAGCTAGAACACTATGACTACTGGGGTTGTGGGGTTAAAAGTTTAAAGTTAAATTTTTTGTTTGTGTCAGATTAGCATCACAGAGTCTGGAGCTGTCACACTTGGTGTTTGACATTGATCCATCTCAGGTTTATCCAAACATGTCTCGTGACAATCAATAGCACAGTAACCGTATTTAGATAATTGAACAATGGAAACCAAATTATTTCATAGCTAATCTCTGAAGGGAATCCCTTGCTGTTTGTTTAGTAAAAATTCCTGAGTTAAGTCTCATCTTAAAAACAAACTAGCTAGGCAGTTGATATTATGTAAACTAGGCCTAGTCTCTATTCCATAAGCATCTTTGGAAACTGGTTATGCTTCATTTATACTCTG
Organism: Manacus candei; assembly: GCF_025592945.1. Classification (NCBI taxonomy): domain Eukaryota; kingdom Metazoa; phylum Chordata; class Aves; order Passeriformes; family Pipridae; genus Manacus; species Manacus candei. Next base: position 4,780,435 of record NW_026138113.1, on the reverse strand, counting down.
AATTTGAAGTTTACATATCCCAAATGTGCTGTTGTGCTGTTTCTGATTTCTAAAGCTACCACAAATGTCTTAACCTTACTTATGAAGTATTTTATTTAATCACTAAAGCTGAATTTTATTTCTGAATATAAGCAACTCTTATGTAGTGTTTTCTTTTAATGGATCTCAAACTGCTGTACAAAGGAAAGTACATATTCATTCTCCATCCATGTGGAGCAGCTGAAGGGAGAGGAAGTGGTATTAAAGGAGTTTGGAAGTAGAGCTGAGATCTAATTAATTCACATAGTTAAATTAGGAACTTAGAAATACTGTAGGAAGTTTAATTAGTGGCAAGAAATGCTCTTTAAAGTAGGCATAAACAAGGTAGGTATTTCAACCAAGTTAAACGTGGTTACAATGCTTTTGACAGACAGGGTGCATGGCATAAATTGTAGGCAAGGTCTGGAATTTCTGAGTTTTAGATATAGAGTCTAAGTTAGTGTAATTTATAGTTTTAGTAGGAAAGAGGGTCATGTGGTATCTGAAGTAGAGAGTCATGTTGGTCATAAATAGGCAGTAAAGTCAACAATGTAGTTTTCCTTGAAATAAATTACTAATTTGGCTTGACTGGGATTTTAAAAATTATTATTCAAATTGCTCAGTTTTGGACTGGTTTGCTCATTCTTCTTTCTTCTAATGTGACTTGGAGAAGCATTCAAGAATTTGTCACTAAAGAAATATTTTCATCAAGTTAATTAACAATTAATGTATACATTTTATCATACTGACCGTGTTTGTTATTACAACCAGCAACAGGGCTGTTATATTTACTTACTCTAACATTATATTTACTTGCTCCAAGATGCCTTTTACTTAATTGGTCAGTAGGATTAAAAACATTCTGATGTAGTGAATGCATTTAATGGCCTCACACCTCACTTCCCATAAAGCTGTATTTCTATTCCTGTTCTGCATCCTTTTAAAGCACTCACCCAGCAGTTTACTGATGTAACCAATTAGACTACAAAAGAGGCGAGATTTCAGAAGCTGTTTGAGAATTACTGGCCCCTTTGAGATCTACAGCAAAGGAAGCTTATTTACAATTTTAATTATGATTACTTTTATATGTTGTTTAAAAGTTTAGTTAAAATAAATTTCATTTGCAGTAATTTATTTCAAGATGAGAGTTTAAGTGGAACTCAGAGTGTACATAGATGCCTGGGCAAGATTTTTTGAAAACTGAATTTCGTTCACACTAGCGTTTGTCTTAAAACACTAAATAAATATGTAGATTCTCTCTCTTGCTAATGTCTTCTATCCAGGAAGATATTTTTGTTGATGAAATAGTCCATTCATCTAGGCCAGGACTAGTTAATTCCAGTGAGAATTTTAGGTCTTTCCTTTTTAACATTGATTACCGATTGTCTTGAAGTAAATGCGCGTGTGACTGATGCTAAAATGGCTCAGGGTATCTTTGAGCAATGTCATTTTTTTAAATGCATGAAGGTGGCAGAGTGTAGTACACTGGGCATTGCAAAAACATCATGGTCCTTATGTATCATTGCTGAGATACAGTTGTTACAGTGTACCTTTCTTTAGGCACATTTATCATTAAATCGTCTTATCTTCCATGTAAAGTAGATTTTCTCTGAGATTTTAGGTGTATTTTTAGTAACATATTTCCCTCCACACTATGCACAGCTTTCAGGTATATTTTAATTTTGAAACAAAAGGTAATGCCTTTTCTTTGCTAAAACAGGAAAAAGTTCTCGGAAAAATCTCTCATCCATACAAACAGAAGCAGAAATGGTTTAATAGCTGTGTTTTCCCCTTGTTGCTCGTGTTTAAAATAAAACATTAGTATTAATTACACTTAAGCTGACTCTAGGATTATATTACACAAGAATTTTAAGGAACTAAGAGAAAAAAAAGATCTTTTCTAATAGCCTGGGAAAGTAAAAGAAATGCAGGTGATCGACTGATTGTATTTCAGCAATCCATTGAAAACTATTGAATATTGTACTGTGGAGAAAATTGTTTTCTCTAAAGAGAATTTTGAATGAAATATGAACATTCAATTTTGTGTGCAAACAAATGAACTTGAGCTACTGCAAGTTATGTAATCTGCACCTTCTTAACCTTCTGCTTATTCATGGAAGGTCATTGATTCACAAGGGGGATAAAATCAGGTGGGTTCATGCTGCAATAGGCTGTTTATTTGTTTAATTTGAACTGACAAATCCAATAAAAAATTTATAAAGTTTCATTAATAAAAGTAGGCCATAAAGGGTACCTAGTTATAGTCAGATGTTCAAAAAGTTTCTGATTTCTAAGCACACAGCTGCCTGTCCCATTATGCCTGCAGCCGTTCTTGTTATCGCCCCTACAGCATTTTGGCAGAATGTACAATATCAGAGGCATCCTTTAAGTTGTGCATAACTGACATTGTGTTCATTACCAATTTTGTGTTCAGCAAGATTAAAACTGGGATCTTAGTAGTAACTTTCTGTGGAGCTCTCAGAATAAACTGCAGAATTGCATTAATTGATTATATATTTTGTTTCACGCTATGCTTCATCTTTTACTTCTGCTCCTCCGTGGTCTTACTCTGTGCATTGTATTTATATTGTGCACTTTTCTCTCAGAAGTGGATTCTAAGACTTTAACTGGACAGAATGAAAACAACTGGAATCATAGTAAGAATTTTGAAAATATATGCATTTGTCAGAGGTGCTGTTTTGTGTGGATACAAGATATCATCTTTCTGATGTGCAAGAGGACTCTTAGCTGTGTCCTGTCTGCCAAATTATCTCCTTTGGTTGGCTGGCTCTAAATGTAGCCATCTTTTCAATGCCATTGCTTATACCAGGGACTTGAACGTTCTCTGGGTATTCTGCAGGCCTACCTTCTTCTGGTGCACCTTCTACCAAATACAGTTGTGTCAAGTCCAGTAATATTTCAGTTGTTAATTTAACTGAAGTCCTGTATAGACTAAAACTGCCATTTAATGGGCTGATGCTGTAGATAGTCTCTGCTTAGTCCCAATTTCTGAAGTGTGGTTTAAAAGTTACCCTGACAGGTTCTAGGAATCTGTACAGTGTTTATCTTTCATCTTCAAGATTATGTTGTACTTTTCGTGTTTTACACAGTTTTCTGTTGTTATTTTTTTTTTTTTTTTTACTTCTGTCATTTGGTACAGGCCAGTGTTGAGACAGGATGTTGTGCCTGGGTGATATGGATTATGATCTTTGTTGAGATCTGGATTAATAAAACAACTTCCAATTTGAGAGCATTAAGAAGTTATTCTCCACTGTGTACCACACATAACATTTTTCCCATCAGATCTTTATCAAGACTTGTATAATTTTGTATTATTTCTGTCAGTTGTCAGTTTTAGGTGTCTCTAAACCTGTGTTTGGAAGGTGTTGATCAAAGTATTCATGCAGGAACCTAAGCCCGCTGCATTTTATTGCAACTAATACCAATGAAGATCATCACAGTAATATTGTAGACCCTTCATAAACAGGATGTGGAGCGAAGGCTAATTTTGTAAATAGAAACGTTTGTTGTGAGTGAATCAATATGTTTAGACCTGTGAATAACTTCAGATTGTCCTAAGCCATATTTACTTCACTGTATATTGTGTCTGTACAATGCATCACCATGGTAAACAGCCACTCTTCAAGAGAATTTTTTCTCAAGTTAGGTCATAAGCCAACAGTGTGGCATTTGACAATGTGCCAAATTCAAAGAATAAATGTCATCTCTGATGTGATAGTTAAGGTCTGTCATGAAGCAGAAACCTGTAAGTAGTGATTCAGTTCCGTCTTTTCCTTTCTTTTCATTCTCGAAACAGCCTCTGTTTCTAGTGGCAGATTTAATGGTATGATTTACAGCTCTAAAAGACCTTTATCAGGGCCAGAAAAATGACAAACAATAAATATATGGAGCATTATGTTAACAGCCACCACACAATACCTTGTCAGTTACAGCTTGATAGTGATACATTTTAATTTTGTCTTTCATAAAAAATCTTGGCGTGTATGCCTCATTTGAACACAGACTTGGAAGTCAAGTGTGTCATCCAACCATGCAGTTTATCACCCTCTATATTTTTTGTCCTTTTCACTTAATGTCATCTCTATGGCAACAGGCATCGCCCTGGAAATAATTTTCAAAACAGCTTATTTGTCTGAGGGGGACTGACTGAAGTCCAAAGATGTTTGGTTTAGAAGAGCAGCTTTAGTTTATGTTTAATAATAATTCTGAAGAGTTTCATGTAAACAGTACCAAACTGGATACAGAGAGATTAGGAAGATATCCTTTTACCAGACAAGGGTTGTACCAAGTTTTGCTGAGTTTGGTGTATTAGATGATGATGGTCTGCTTGGGCTGTGAGCCTCAGCTGCTGCTGGGAATTTGGGGTTCCTCTGGTGCCACAGCCATACAACTGGTACACCCCAGCACTGGGGCACACTGGGGGCTTGTCCCCTGCTTGTGACATTGTACCAGGAATGTGTTGGAGAGGAAATCTATGCAGGTGCATAGTTCTAGTTCATAGGAGCCACCAATGAGCCACATACATATATATTTACATTTTGTAGAAAAAAGAATATCATTAACTGCTCCAAGCCATAGATTGAGTTGGTGATAAGGATGATAAGGGGCCTTCACACTTTTAAATACCCTCCTTCCTAAAAGCTTCCTACTTTAAGTAGAACTCTGACAATTTTAAGGAGAGATAAAATAGATTCTTACCTAAGGATTTTGCTTTATTTCCCTCCTTTTTCACTGTGAAGCAAAGTGAATTAGGAATATAAAGCTTGTGGGGTTTTTTGTTGTCTGTTTTTTACTGAAAAGGTAATTTTGCTAGTTTAAAGATCTTGGTTTAGACTATATCCCAACTCTGAACACAGAAATAGATGTGCTTTTTAGTGGAATTCTCTGAAACAGATGAGTAATTATATTGGGGTTTGTTACTGGTTTATTAAACATTTAGTTTGCTTTAATGTAAATTACACAGTGTTCTCTCAGACTTCTCTAAATTGTGTGATGAGTTTAGTTGCATATATTATTCTTACTAGTTCAAGGACCAGACTAATTTATTTGTAAAACCCCTTCAAAAAAGGAAATTCCATCTTAAGCGTATAGGGTGGTTTTCTGTTTTCTTCAAGTGAAGTGTTGGTGAGCATATAACAGATTTGCTTTATGTTTATTGGTTATGGAAGAGCCTTAATTTTCTTAAAATCCTATTTCTTCCACTATGATCCTTCACATCTCACAGCACAGTACAATGTGAGCAATGTTTGCCATCTGCAATTTAACACTGAAGTCTTGTAAAGTGTCAGATCTGTATAGTCATGATTAAGAGTACCTGAAGTAACTATTAAATCAGCCCTCAAACTTCTAAATGCTATGTTAAAAGACAAGAAATTAAATGCCAAATTCATTATTGATAGCTGTTTGCAGACTTCCATAAATAATTAAATGAAATTTTCAAAAACCTAAGAGAACCCCACAGATACATTTCTTTCATTGGTGTTCTGCACTGGAAAAGATGCAGAAGAAATCTGATTTTCAGAACTCATTCTTAATGATGCTGCTCTAAGACTTAGAAGGGAGCCTGTAATTCTCCTTCCAGTACCCAGCAGGTGAGTGCTTGCAAATGCACACACACATTTCCATTTCTTAGCACCTGGTAAAGGCAACTTTCCTTCAATCTATACAGTGCATAATTCAGGAAAAGAGCACATGAAAGGAATTATAGCAGCTTTCCACATCATCTGGGTTGAGGGCAGTTACCACTAGCAGCTTGCTTTGGAGAACTGCTGCAAGAAGGGGATTATGTGGAAAATGGACTAGTGAAAGACATGGGATAAAAAGCCAACCCCAAAGGAAGACCTCTTTTTTGGTATTTTGCCATTACATTAACTAATGGAGTTTAGTGGTTTCCTTCCATCGCTGTAAACAGACACACACTCATAAACACACATGTATGGTCAGACTTCTAAAGGAGAGGGAGGAGAAGAAAATTTTCTTTGCAATAATTCCAAACATATGGAAAAAAAATATTGTTTGTTATAGCTCATGGGCTTATGATATTTAAATTAAAATAGATTTTCCTAAATAAAAATAGTCTTTATGGCATAGGGCTATTAAAATGGTGCCATTCGGTTTCTCAGCATTGTTAAAAAGTAATGTTTTTTAAATGTTTTATACCACCTTGAATTTTTGGCTGGCATTCAGCAGTGCTGAAACTTACCATTCAGAAATTAAAAAAAAAAAAAAGCAAGGCATAAATAATAGGGTGTCTCCATAGCCCAATTACAGCTTCTCAATATTCCCACTTCGAGGATATTCCTACTTCCTTTATAATTACTTAGAAGCATAAAATTTTTAACTCAATATTTAAAACAAACAAAAAAAAAATCAGCAAAGAAAAGCTAGTTGTGAAATGATGGCAGGGAATTTTCTTGGTGATGTCAACTCTCGTTAAAATTGAGCAGATTGTTTCCACAGCAAACATCTAACAAAGCAGAAACCCAGGTGCTTTCCTACTTCCCACACACCTCTACTTTTTTACTTCTATGTTTGATTTTATTTTCTCTTGAAAAATTAATTATTTCATTTGAGCAATCAAAGAACATTTCCTTTCCTGCTGAAAATTTATCAGTGCATTCACCTCTCAAATTAGAAAACCATACCTGGACTCACCTGGTTTTTAGTACGGTGTTCTAAATCACCTGAAAACTGATCAGGTGACCTGAAACTTTCCATTTCAGGGGAGGGATTTTGGATCATGTGAGAACTAAGTGCCATGGACCAAACCTCAGAGGCAGAGAAGTTACTGCTTTCTGCCTTCAGGCAGATGTAAGCTCAGGTAAAGGGACAGGCTGAGATGTTGGCCAAATATAGCCTTCGGAAAACTCTCTCTTGACCTGACAGGTAAGGTGGTAGAATTTCCCAGGCACAGATTGGGAGGGCATATTGGCCCATATAAAACCTAATGTTCATTCAAATGGATTTATGGCAAATTTTTACGCTGCACCTGCCCTTCTGATTCTTCACTGTGGGAAACCATTTTAAGAACTTGGAGCAGGCTGGTCATCACAGCTCATTATTAACCTGCAGTTTGTGATAGACAGGTGATTCTGAAAACTAATCCCAAAAACTGCCTCTGGCAAATTTCATTGAGTCTTTGATATCTTCTTGAAGTGGGAGTGCAAACACAGCTATTCTTCCATTTTGCAAGTGCCCAACCTGATGACTGAATTCCCTAAGCAGAAAGCAGTGCAGCAAACCCATCCCAGTGCCATGGTTTGCAGGGCAGCTGGGAAATGCCCGTGCTGAGGAGGTGGTGGACTGAAGTGCTTGGCGAAAACTGCAAAGGTGAAGCTCTCAGCTGGTACTTTTCCCTTTCTTCTTTCATGAGAATAGGCAGTCTTTGAGACACTGCTTTGTGCACCGTGCAAAAACATACAGAAGTGGTGCTGAACTTTAACAGTGCCACATGACAGCCTGCCAGAGGAGAGGAAATGGGCTTCACAATAATTCCCTCTTTTTTCCAGGGGACAGGTTCACCACATGAACCATTGCTGAGGAAGTTAGGAAAACTAAAAAGTCTGGAGTCTTGCTGGTAAACAGAAACCTGCAAAAACGATTTCACTTCTACTGCTTTCTTTAATTATCTCTCTCTTAATGCGTGTACGTTCTACAAATGTCATTTGGATTTCAAATTCTGAAATTTGTTTACTTTTGATATAGTGTATTTTCTGTTATTTTTAGAAGTTGCTTTGGCTTGCTGGATAAGATATATGTAAAAGTGAGATGAATCTGTTGTATAGAAAAAAAGAGGAGTCAGAGGTACATGGTGTTTTTCTAAGTGACTAAAAACGTATCCTAACCTGAACCAGTTTATATTTTAGATCAAAAAAAAAAAAAAAAAAAAATTGCAAGTCACACAGAGAAATGAGATTTTATTATGAGATTTTCACTTAAAAGCAAACTTTATTATTAGGATTACATAATTTTCTAGAGCAAATAAGACACAGCACACATTGTATTTTAGAACTCTTAATTGTAGAATGCTTTCATTTCAACCTTGCTTGTTGTAGGAGCTATTTTCAGACAGAGTCACAGTCAGCTGCAAATAAGCACAGCTTTTTAAATAGCTTGTGTCTTGGATCAAGATATTCAAGTAATTAACTCTGGGTTTATTCATAATGAGTTCAAATAGTCATTTATTATGATTTCATGTTAATAATTTTGTTTCCTTAAAAAAGCAGCCTTTATTTTCATGAAGCAGTGTTAATAAATTGCCATTTTTCCTTCATTGGAAAATGATAGCTTCTTCAAAAATATGGCATAGACCAGGAATGCCAGTGGTAGGAAAATGGCTATGTTTTTACATAAATGTACTGTAAAAATTAAGAAATTTGGTCTTTTGAAAGAAAAAAAAAACTTTTTAAAATGCTATTGGGTAAATATTCCTTACTTAATTAAGTGTAGTTTAAAGTTAGTTACTAATAAAGGGCTTATACACAAACTTCCACCTCTTTTTCATTCATACAGTATTAAGCCAGCATGACCTGTTGGTGAAAATTACTTCATTGGTAAAAACACTGCATGCATTTCGTGTTGCTTGAATTTATATTAATATAGATATTATGCTCTGCTCAAGGAGCAAAACAGAAATAACAATAACAAATTGTTCTATTAATGCCTTAAACCACCAAAAGTATTAGGATTATAAATTCAGTCAGGTGAAAAGGCTAATCAAACATTCCTATATAAGAGACCAGACCCTGTTTTAGCAGATGCTTAGGGTTGGTTTGTCTTGGGTTTTGTTTGCAGTTACAACATTATAGTATTTTAAAATAATTTTTCATGTATTTTGTATGTCAAAGTCTATTTGAACCTTAGTCCAAAACCTACCTGGATTAGTTTATAACATCTATATTAGTGTTTCCATTTGTATTTTACAGCTAAGGGCCTGGTTGTGGCTGTATGACCAAGGACATCACTATATTGTAGGTGAAAACTGGGTTTTTAATAAAGAGCTATACTTGGACATCTGCTTTCATAAAAAAAAAAAAAAAGCATGGTCAGAGATATTATAACTTGATTATTAGTTAGCTGGCAAGATTTCTGTTTTGCAGAATGCTCTTTACTTGCTTCTAGCATATAATGTGTGCACACTTGTTCCCTGTGTGTGCACATATAAAAGTAGTCTTGGCATAAAAAAAAATGGACAGGAACTTTCACAGAACAAGCTGCAGGAGTTTGTTGTTTGTATGAACAAGTCTTCTTTACACAGCTTAAACAAAAACATACATTTACGTAAATATAAGTCATAGGAACAGATTTACACTAATGTCTTAATTCTCCTCTAAGGCAAAGCTGCTTTGCAGAGCTTTACTTCCTATGTTGCTGTAACTTAATGATGAAAACAATTTACCTCCCACTATAGCCAGAGAAGAGCAGTCCTGTGCTTAATGCACAGACAGTGCAATGACTGAGGGAAGGGTGTGATGAGTCCTCCCTGCTCTCAGTGGCTGTGATTGATGGCTTTGCCAGTACACACTGGGAACTGTCCCAAATTTGTGGGCAAGGTAGTGAGCAGTGGGGACATCTTTGTTCCTTTTTTATCCCTTTCTTGTTGAACCATGTTTAACTTTTCCTTGTGTAGTGAGTGTGCCTGGGAAGTGCTGGACAGATTTAGATGAAACAAAATCTTTAATTTCAAAATAGAATAATTTTTTCTCTATCATAATAAAATCAAAGCTAAACTCCACATTTTCTTTGAGAGCTAGGGAGAATTTAGTGTGTCTTTAGTGTCTTCTGGCAGTCCTGAACAATTTTAATTCAGTAAAATGTGTGATAAAAGAACACGAATAAGTTGCTTCCGTGACCACTTTTTTCTTTTGTTTATTTCCATCTGTAAAACAAAATCCACAATATTGCATCAGAATATTATTTCATAATGTAGTGGTCTGGTTGTAACCTTCCTGTTTGTTTCGTGGCTTTCATTGTTTAATTCACTGCAGTGAAACATCATCAACCTAAAGATTGGGATCCAGCGTGTTTGGGCTTGTGGAAGTTTCGGTTGTTGCAGTGTGACTGTTAATAGTGGAAGTTTGGAATATGTTCTCAGATAAGCAAGGGTCATTTAAGTCTTCTGATATAAAATGAAGTAAACCAAAGTGTGAAGCAGCAGATGCAGTAACAGATTCGTTTTCAGCCATCAAAGTTTTTCAGTAAATTTCAGCTTTACTTGTTGGCTGCAAGCTGATTCTTGAAGGTGAGGGAATTCTACCTCAAAATGGGGTGAGCACACCAGGCAAGAAAGGCTTTCAAAGCAATAGACAAAAAAGAGACTCATTAAAATTTTCAAAGTTTAAACTTCAGAATCCTTTTCTCTTCAACACTGTTCCTATGGGCATCATCATATCCTTTGTGTTTGAGATATAATATTATACATTTCCTTAAAACCCACTTATATTTTGGAGGCTCATGGCAAGATCTACACTCAGCTTTGGTGGATCAGTCATGATGACTGAGAACAGACAGCTTGCATTTTTAATATTGAATAAAAATATATATTATTGCCTTCTAAGTTTGGTGACAGTCACTTCTTGCAGCTGTACTGATATTTACCTTATTGTGGTCATCACTCAAGAAGAACTCTGTGCATGATCTTTATTTCTTGCTCTAGTAGACAAATCTGCAGGAGGCTTTTTTCATAGGTGAGCCCTCCTTTCACCTTGATCCTTCCTTACCTTTACTTGTTATTTCCAATGTCACTTTCAATCAATTCAAAGCAAGTTTCGGTGCAATCCAGTTTTTACTTGAACACAGGCAGTCAGAAATAGAGATTGAGAAGATTTTTTATCAACTTATGCCCTTGAAAAATACTTCAGGATGACATTTGATCTGCTTGACTGCTGTATCTAGTGCTCCTCATTCTGGGAGAACTGTGCTTCACTTTGAATTCACTGTTTGATGTCAGTGAAAAAAACCCCAGTATTCAGAATTCCTCAACTTTCCTAAACTCCCTTTGAACTGAAACAGTCAAATATTGAACATATCCATTAGCAATTTATTTGCCAGGTTTTTAGTCTTTCTCAAATTCAGTATCACATTTATTTCTTCAAGCTGACTTCTTGTAGGCTGAGAAACTGTTTCCTCTGAGAGTTGGTATTGCATTGCTAATCATGACAGAGAACAAGTGACCTTTTTAATCTTTTTACTAAGAATGCATCTACGTTAAATGCTCAAATAATTCCAGTGCCTTCATGTTATTTACTGACTTGAAGTATGTGAATACATGATTTTTCTCTGTGATATAGTAGTAAGAGTGTACTGTAGGCTCTCCATAGTTTTTTCTTGTACCTTGTTCACGTTTCCAGCCACAGAGATAGGATGTATACGTGACATCTGTTCAGGGTTTGTCTGCAAAAGTTGGAATGGTTTGTTTTATCTGAAAATGAGTGCTCCCTCTGACACCTCTTCCTGTCAAGATTCAAGTTAGTTTTGTTTTCCAAAATAAGCTTAATTAAATATTATTTGACAACTGGTGCTTTTGCTGTTGTGCTGTTAGTGATATTTTGGATGTTTTAAGAAGTGAGCTGTCTAATTTGTTTTAATCTTCCCTCCAAGGATATGTAACAGCAATTCTGCAAAGTCTTTATACTTTTAGGTCATAATATGTAGCTGAAAGAAACATATGTCTTGATTTCAAAAGAATCTAATTAATAAAACATTTTTAAAACAAAAACTATAACTAATCAAAATAATTAGAATGTACAATAGCAAAGTGCAGTTGTTCAGTGATACATATTAGCTAGAAAAAAAAAATTATGTTTTTTTCTGAAACTAACTGGCAAAACCCAACTGCACTCATGTTTTATTAAAAGCCACTTTTATTGCACTGGCTGTTTTGTCTGAAATGTAATTTACATTTCCATCTGCAAGTACTTTCTTATAAAATTCTGTAGATAACTTCCAGTTGTCAGTACTTTTATACTATAAACTTTTCCTTGGTATATACTGAAAAACTGCATGTCAATTAAACATGCTTTAAATATCTGTCTTTGTTAACTTACAAGGTTGTTCCACAATGTGTTAATGAGATTTGCTATATTATTTTCTGCCAACTTACTTTATTTCGGCACTGCTTCTATGCCCTTTTTACAACTCGATTTCTTCCCATTTCTAGTATACTGGTTATTTATAGTTCCAGCTACAGCATAGCTTCCAGTTAATGGGTGAAGTATATAAACACAAGTTTTAAATCAGAAATACGGAATGGCAAAGCTGAGCTCAGTCCTGATCTGTGCTGAATTTCAGCACAGCACAGCAGCAGCAAACAATCTGTGTTTGCAGCCAGGTGTGGAACAAATGCAGTCAAGTACCAGAATGGATTACCCAGAGAGGTTGGATACTGTGGAGTATCCAACTCTGCAGGCTTGTGTAAAATAGGTTCTTGCTCTATTTTGAAACAGTTGACCTGAATAAGCCCTTCTGAGCTCACTCTCTTTGATATTTTGGCAGAGATTAATTTTTTGTCTCCTCCGATGTAGTAATAGTTTGGGAAGTCCCAGAATCCCTGGGATATAATGTTATCATGTGTAATTTTAGTTTGGGACTAGATGCTAGATCTTTGTAGGTTGTTTAGACAATTCTAGTGGTGTTTGTAGACAGGCAAGCAAACAATCTGTCACAGTCTGTATTCCCTTGCACAGAGCACAAATATTGAGGATCCTACCTGAAATCTATTAAGAGTTGATCAGTGTGTTTGCCTTAGGCAGCACCTGTCTTACCCAGTTCCTTCTAAGAGGCTGGGGAGAGGAAGAAGAGTAACCTCATTTTTCAGAGTTCGTGTCCAGTAGATGTTGCTCCCTTTATTTTCCAAAAATACTTAAAATCAGGTAACTCACTGAACAAACCGAAGATGAGTCCATTAAATGGGAACACTTCCAGACATTCATCTCTGAAATTAAGACAAGATATTTAACTCATACATTTGAAAACAACTTCTGAACTAGGCTTATTGAGGCACAAATATTAGCATGAACGTGCTTCCAAAATGCTGTTACATCGTCGTTGGAGGTTTTTAAAGTCAGCAACTCAGAGCATAACTGACCCTTATTTAGGTAGGAGGACAGGTTGGGTAAACTTGTAGAGACCTTCTAAGTTGTTTTCTGCAAAAGTGCATAGAAGAGTTATTTGGACCCAGAGTACGTTGTGGGAACGTAGACACACGAACATAGTGTGATCATACATAATCCCTCGTGGACAAGGGAGGGAGTCAGATAATAAAGTTATTTAAGCATGGAAAGTGAGAGACTGATGGTTCCTGTTCTACATTAAAAAGTGTATGATGGTGATATTACCATAAGAAGAGGGATGTCTTTATAGGCTCTAGATGACAAACAGTATCCTCATACATATTAAATGTAATCTTAATACTGTCTACTCTTTCCACAAAAAATTTATTATTGGTATGGATTCTTTACATGATAAGCAGTTCTTTAATCTGTGTGATGATCCAGTAACTTAAATTGCTTACATTGGGAAACAGATCACTAAAAAGTGCTAAATTATTTACAAAAATAAATTTATGGAAAATAATTTTTTAAATGCTCTGTAAGGCACAAGATCAAATAAACACAAGTGCTTTGAGCCTATTTTCTGTTCAGCAGCATCTGTTTGCACAGAACACTGCTTCCCAGAAGGGAATAATTTGCATTGTGCTGCTCATAGGTTGAGATTTCAGGTAAAGATTGACACACGAGCATCCCATAACAGGGATCTTTGGGATCCTGAGAAACTTGCTAGATCCATGTTTATTGTTCACAAATGTCACTGAAAACAATTGTGATCTAATTATTAACCTGACACTTCTCAGTGAAGTGCTAACGAAAACGTTCATGAATCATGTGTAATGAACTGTGTAAGAAGATCTAAAAAGGTTTGGTTGTTGATTTTTTTTTTTTAATTTGGATATACAGAAAAAACACTAATTCTTAAAATTGAGATGTAATAAGGGACCCATGTCTTCCACTGGAGAATGAGGGAGAAGAAAAGCCATCTTCTTGCTCAAGTTCTTGTTAAAATCTTAATTTAAAACAGAAGGCATAATCATGAATTATCTGATGCTAGAACAAGCTTTTTTTTATCACAGCTTAGGCTTACTGGTGGGCTGGTCATTTCTACCATGAAACAGTTTATAAACTAGCTTTTCATTTTATTACCTTAAATAAGCTGGGTTTTAAACTCAACAGATAATTAGATGATCACTAGAAAAATATGTTGTTTTTTAAGTTTTTAGTCACTTTTAAGATGTATAGTGTATACTCAGAAGTAAGCATGTATCAGTGTATAAGAAGCACAGCTGCACTTTGTAGACATAATATAATAAAGTAAAAATCTTTGTCTTTGAGCCGGTATCCCTGTTTGTTTTACTCCAGTCCATCATGGGACCAGTATTCCTTTCCAAGAAATAGGGTAATTTTAAAAACTATTTTCACAATGGGAAATCAAAAGTTGTTTAACACAGGTGTTTCTATGGTTTTGATGTAAGAGAAGAATATATAGCCTTGAAAATTGTACTTCCACCTGCTTACAGTGTAGCTTTGGGATGCAACAAGTAAAGTTGGCTGAATCAAGCTGTTCTAAAGGGCAGTTTATTTGGGTTTTTCCCTGATATTATGGGTGCTCCTCGTTCATGTGTGTATGTGTATTTATATGTGTACATATATATACATAAACATATATATGTTTCTGGATTCATGACAGAAGATAAGTTCTTTCCCTACCAAAACCCTTTACTGTAAAGATAACTATATAATTAGTAGAAAGCTGGTGGAAACTTTAGAAAAGATTTCTCCCAAGATAAAGCTCAGCAAAGGCATGATCCATAAGTTGAGTATGGATGAGATAGACATATTTTAAAATTGTGCAAGTTGTAAGTTTAATTCTTATATAAATTTTCATAAGGAAGCTGCATCTAATTTTTTTTAAGAATACAAATGTAAAGGTACATTTACTTTAAAGATGTGTGTCATCTACATCAGCTTATGTTTGCTATGAATCTATAGAAATACATAATACTACATATGTATATAAACATTTGTATGATAACAAAGGAAAAAGGAAACTGATTTTTTTTTTTTTGCTCTTAAGTACTGTAGAATTTAGTAAGCATTTCTGAGGAATTATTAAACTGACTTAATGAATTCCATGGCATGAATTAGGTTTTGTGGTTTTACAATTACTCTAGAAGAGATTTATTTTCCTCTCTGCCTGCATCTACAAATGCATAGTGAAGTACATCCTCTTCTGAACTCTTTCATTGGAGCAGTTCTATCCTGAAGTCAGATTAGATACTGGGGTATTTTGCTTTTGATTTGAGATCATACCAAATTTAAAAGTCATTAAACAGTCACGTTTATGCAAGCTGGGGGGGAGTTTCTCTATGAAGTTGGTGACTTATTCCTACCCTGTGGGCACTTTAAAGCGTATTTATCTGGGTACCTGAAGGCAGTAAATGAAATGGTTATCATATTGCAATTTCCAGTCTTGGTATTAATGACAATTATACATCCACTTAAAAAGTTTAGCTGTCTTTCCAATAATAGTGTAGTGGGTTGGTTTTGTTTGGTTTTTTCCCCTCCAAGACTATCAGATGGATGGGATGGGACTGACAGACTTCTGATGATTATCACCCCAGTCTGTCATTTCTGCAAACATTCTCATGTGGCCTGTTGTAGTTGAATTCTGGTTACATCCAGTGTTTCCAACTTGTGAAAAATGGATTTCCTGATATCAGCTGGATCATGTGCTCTGTGCTGCAGCAGGATTACACATGTGCTGCTGTGAAATGTGAAATCAGAGCAGAGCAAGACCTCCCCTGAGAAACACAGGCTATAAATTGTAAAACCTTTAAATGAAGGACTAGAAGAAAAAGGTTTGCCTTAGGTTAGGGTTAATTGGTTTTGGTACAAAGAGTTTTATGTCCATAACTTACTGTCTGTCTATCTGTCCTCTTCCTGATTTCTCTAATGTTGTTTTGCTTTGGGGCAAGTTTATATTTGTTTTTCCGGACAATGATATGGTTGAAGTTGAACTGTTCTTCAGGTATTATGAACTTGAACTTATTTACTCAATTTTTATCAGATCTTTGCCTTGACTGAGGATTCAGTTGTTTCTAAAAAGTTCATTTTCTGAATTAAATTTCTTACTCTCTTTTCTATTTCAAGGAATAAAACTTTCTCCTTGCATATTTTCATTGTTTCATTAAGTTCTTGCAAAGTTCAAGTACTGCAAGTCTTACCAACACAAACCTTAAAATGACAGAAAATTGGCTGAACAATAGTGGTTAACCCAGGTATTGGTTAACACAACTTTTGTGGTGTGCTCTGCTGGTCCTATAAATCAGGACAGTTGTTCTTTTGCACCACGATATTACTTGACAATTGACTCTAAAGTATGGTTAGGTTGGTTCTTTCCGTGAATCCATGAAACCCAGAGGTGGTTTTCAATCTAAAACATTCAAGTGGTCTGAAACAAACAAATAAGCAAATAGCTTTTTCCCTTAGAACTTCAGTTGCTCTGGCAAAATGATGTCTTCTGACAGGTCCACTCAAAAGCAACTCAAGCTTGCTGAGAAGAGTGAGTTGTTCTGTGTAAATTAGTAGGCAGCCCCACAACATTTAAATGAAATGGTGCCAGAAAAGACCAGATCTTTCTCAAAACTGTAGTGGCAGTCCAATAATTTGTTAGGAAAGCACCAAAATGTAATATTTGGGAAGTGTTACTGAGAGAACAGAAATCAGGTAAGTCACCACTGCTTTGTGTTACGAGTCAGAATTATCCAGTATCATCCCTTGAAGGCAAAGTCTGCTTGATTTACACCGGCTGAAGCTGGTCCAACATATTAGAACTGCAACACCTTAGAAATGTAAAATGTTCCTGAACACACAGCTCCATATACAATGAAAATATATTTGTAAATACCCTGGATCTGATACCTCACTTTTCTTGTACATTGAGATGATTTCTGATCTCACACCTGTGTAGTCACAGGAGTCACTTCTGCCTAATGCAGATGAGACTGAGACCACAATCAGACCACAAATGGGTTGACAGCAAAGTGGGAATAAAAAGTAGCAGGCTAGAGTAGACTGGTTAAGAAGGCTGGAAAGTAGAAGCATCATCTGTAGGAAGAAAATGGGTTTAAGTTGCCCTGGAGAATTAGGATATATTTCTGCATCTGCCCTACAGGCTACACGGCCATGGCCATATAATCCTGTCCAATCATATCCAAGACCGTATTCAAAACAAAACTCACAGATTGTTCCCTGAGCTTTTATATATTTACTTTCTGTCTCATGTGAGCCCAGTGGCTTGCCAGTTGAAGTAAATTAGATGTGGTTTTGGGGACTGACTTAAGTTTAAATATCTGGTGCTGCTTAGACATTTGCTGCCCCGTCTCCTGCCCACGAGCTGCATCCCTACAATAAATCTGCTTCCAGCATCCAGGTGATCTACTGTCAAGTGCAAGTGATGTGTGCAGTGTATCTGGACAGGAAAAAAGCCACAATATATGGTCTTTCCTTACCATAGGCAGAAAGTACATGCCTTCTCTTGTATAAGGGTTAGCACTGTTGGCATAATGTGTTGGAAATATGGACTTTCTAGTTTTTTACTTTGATATTTTAGCTTAAATTTTTATATGCAATATGCCTTTAAAGGTAACAGGGCTGCTTACCCATAAGAAAGCTACGAATGGGATTATGGAAGGAATAGAAAAAAAGTTTTGAAGACAGCAGATACGCTGATTCCCTCTGGGTTGTTATTACTGAATACTGTAATGTCTGTATTCTTTCATAGTTGCTGCAGCAGATTGGATTTATAAATACTCCCACTGTCTTTGATTGTAGTTTGATTGTTGTGTTGATTAGATGAATTTGGCAGACACACAGCAATAAGCAAAGTACAAACTAAGCAATAAAATGGATAGCAGCATTTAATTTAAGAGACCTTTTTTACTAAAATCAGTAAACTAAACTTATGAAACACATGGATTATGTGCTGTGTAATTTGAAAACTGTTGGCAATAGGCAAAGTAATAATTTGTTGTAGATAACTAATAACAATACAAATTTAATTTATGTAGATAATGAAGAGGTTTAGAACTATTTCTAAGAAAGAATTTATTATTCCTCTCAGATTACTAGTAGGGAAACTGAGGCATAAACTGTAGCATGAAATATGTCTGATAGTCACTTGATGAAGGGATGAAGTTGAAAAAGACCATGAACCCTAAGAAATCTGATCTTTTACTTTTAGCCTTATGTTTAGTGTCTAATGCAAATTATAGCAAGTAAGGCTATTATATTGTTAATTGAAGACATTGTGGTAAAATCCTTATTGAAACAGTTGCATTATTTCATTCTATTGCTATGAATATTTCTCCATTGTAAGGTTTATTTTAACAGGGCTTTTTGGTAAGGGGTTTACCACCCTTGTTGCAATGAAGGGGTCAAATTATGACCTCAGTTTTATAGTGATGTCAATACACACAGTTTTATTGGATCAACCCTACCATTTCCAAAATTAGCACTGGGTTTGCACTGCCTGAATGAAGAATGAAGCTCTCCTGTGATCAAACCCTCTGTCATTAAAAGCTTTAGACATCTCATACCAACTGAGATGAGAATAGGTCTTGTGCATATGTTAAAAGCTGTAAATCACTCATCTGTTCATTCTGTTTTTGGAAGTGTTTTGGGAATTGCTGCTGTCTTGGAACACAACGTCTGTCCGTTTTGCAGTTTTATGAGTCTTTTTTGCTTGATCCTGAAAGGGATGTGCTGATACTGCCCTAGGCTGTGATTCTGTCTCCAACAGCAATCTGTTGCAAGAAAAAGGCTTTAGCTGGTGTAACAATACCTAGAAACTGTTAAATATTCAGGACAAATTCTTTTAACGTGATACCTGTGTTTTGTGTTAGCTTTCTGGCAAACCCTTAGTAGCAAAGTGATATAACAAACAGAAACACCACAGTGTGAAGAGAATTCAGGGGAAGTAAAAAAGTGTCTTCAATTTGTCATCAAAGCAGATTGCACACACAGGAGAGAGGAAGGAAGAGGACAGGGTGTCAGTCTTCTAGAACCATTTTCAGGTAGTATTCCACAGCCTGCTTAACTTTTTTTCCTGATACATATTGGTCCTGCAAAACTAAGGAAGTGGTGAGTAGTTGACGGCATCTTTGTTATGTCTTGCTTTCCACTTAAGTTTTAATATTTGGAAAACCTGCAAGAGCTTGTGTAGGCCAAATTAAATTTAGAACAAGTGTGGGATATTTTACAAACAACTGTTGGAAATATTAAATATATTTATATTAAATACAAAATATTTAAATTATGACTGTAAAAGTGGATGGAAGCTAAAAAATCATATCAAACTTGAAACATCTGTGCAGTGTTTTCCATTTGCAGCCTGTCTGATCTAGATACCAATTGCCGTGGTGGTGACTGAAGTGAGAGCTTTCAGATTTGTAAATGTTCATATCTCTCAGTAAAGACTCAGCTTGTATCAGATTCACATCCTTTGTGGATTTGGCATACAACACCCATCAACTTACATTGAATTTGTCTGATAAAATCTCTCATTTTGACAATAATACTCTTGCACACTGCAAGTTCAAACAAATGCAAACTCTGAAGAGCTCAGCTGTGGTGAAGTCCCCTTCTCATGCTGTCACTGTCTTAAAGAGAAATTCAGCCATCAACTCCAGCCAGCCTGAGTACAGGCTTCCAACATCAAAATGTAGAATTTCAAGACGTCAATGTCACATCTGCAATGAGCATTAATTTCACTTGAGAAAAAATGTAATGGCATTTTCTTATCAGTTACTGGAAATTTTATTATGCAGAAATGTCCAGCTAGTTCTCAGATGTTTAATAATTAAGTGGAGCTGTGCTAACCTGGAATGTAAGCGAAACGTGCATTTCTTGGAGCATGAGCCAAAACCTGTTAAAGTGAATGGGAATGTTCCTGTTTATGTAAGTGGACTTTGGATCAGAGCCTGCATAATCACCTGAGAAGCAATTTGCTACCTGGCTTTTTCTCTGCAGACTGAAAAGACTGCTAAAAATGCAGTGTGTGGTGTGCTCAGCTGACTACCTGACTGCATGGAAGGGATGCTTACAAGCGTTGCAGTTTGGTGTTCATTTCTATTTTAATTTTAAAGGAATGTGAACTAACTTTGTTTTGGGAGAAGTAGACACTTCTTTCAGTGTTCAAAATACCATCTGATGAGATTAGAGGTCTATGACTTACACTACCATAAAAGTTATCATTAATTTCTGGAATGATTCTTGATTACAGAGGCATTAGAGTTCACATTCTTAGATCACTTTTTAAAATTGCACTTTATGAATTGTTATAGTCTCTTGGTAAAATTGTTTGAACTGGCTCTTCAGAGGAGCATCAATTAGCTCATTTTCTGTGACACGTTTACCTAACCTTTAATTCATATTCTCCTTGAGTAGCACATATTTCACAAATACTTCCTCTAAAATGAATGTGTATGTTCACATAGCAGGGCTGTGTGCAAAATTTTACTGTATTCCAAGCCACCTGTAGTTTTAAGATCTCTCTAAGAATATAACTTACATGTGAACCTAAAATGCATGTGCAGAATCCTCAAACTGAGAATTAGTTTTATTATCGTGTCATTGTTTTGACAATCAGAGCAGTTTGATCTAGATCAGTGGGAGAGGGATTCACCATTTGACTTTCAAAACCCATCTCATTTATTTATCCCAATCAGAAGTGTATAGACAAAAGTTGTGACCTAGGCAATTTGAAAATGCTTCATGTGTCCCTGTGTTATCTGCCCGTGTAGTCTTTCAGCAAAGGTTATTGTGACAAATTTACTGGGATCCTCAGTATGTTCTATCCCAAAGAGCAGGAGCCCCCTCAAACCTTTTGAACTTTTGCATATGAAGACGTTTCCCTTGAACCTCTTATCAGTCCCCAATTTAGCTATTACACTACTTCCATCAAAATATAATTGTACATATATCAGAAGATTCTCATGACAATTCAAAAGGCCAAATTAATTCTTAATTAATTCAGAGAATCTGCCAAGGACAAACAATATATTTTAGCACAGGCTAGTTTCTTCTTTCCTGATACTATATTTAGAGTCTGTTGTCAGGCAGAGTCCTTGTGTGGGCCATTGGCCAGGTCAGAGTTTTGAAGTACAGTTTTTCATTAAAACTGTTTTTATTGGGAGGCTTCTTTTAGAAGGGGGGGAAAGCATATTTTTTTTTATCACTTTGTTTTCTTATTAGTGCGTTGGATACCAAATACTGGAATAAATACTAAGCTGAAGTATGTCACACGCTGGATCCTATAAAGTGAGAAGACTTTTAAGTTTAATTACTTTGTTTGCCTAAGCAATATTAAAATCTAAATCTCATTTGGGGTTACTAGCAATGAAGAAGACTGTGCCAGTCATAGAAGGAAGTGAAGATGTGTATATATATATATGTGTGTGTGTGTGTGTATGTGTGTTTTAGTTTAAGGACTTCAGGTCACAGTGTGGATTTCTGATAGCTATAATCATGTAATTGTTTTACGGCAGAAATATAGTTGTGTTAAACTATTACCTTTAGTCACCTTAAGCAGTAGTCCTTCTGAACATAAAACTGAATCCCACCACTTATCATTTCATGGAATTAATTACTTATATCCACATACAAGGGGAAAATTGGCAGTGTTGCAGCGTGATTGCAATCCAGAGAGAGCAGGCATGTTGTCAAGATTTCACTGCAAATCTCAACTCTTGTCTGTCTACATCCCTTCCACTGTACTGCTCCTGATCTAATGTGCTATCACGGTGCTCTAGGGAATACCAAGATTCATATTTACTGAGAAGAGAAGGTTTAGCTGGTGAATTACTGAGCTCTTTTGAAATCTCTGGCCAGTCATGATAATCTAATGCATGTCTTCAACGACTCATTAAATTACATTTGCAATGAAGTACTGTGCACAATTATCCTTGGACAGTATATTATTTGAAAGTTTGACTCTCAAGAACTCAGTTTAACTCTTCTCACATATGTTGAGGGTAAAGCTCCCACTGACTTCAGTGAAAACCCCAAGAACTGTGCTACCTGTGTGAACTTCTGAAAACTCTGCACGATATCCAACACAGCATTCAAATGTTATTTTTAAGAGTTTTCAAAATGAACAATAACATTTCCACTGAAAAAAAAAAAATATTAGTGGCTTTTTTCTAGAGGAATGGAGAGTAAGGAACAGAATGGATGGGAAATGTTATATAGGCCAGCACAGAGCAAGTATGAAAATATTTGGTGCTTGCAGAGAAATTATTTAATATTTAGGACCATGCAAAGAAAGCAAGTTGCTTTTGGCCTTTCCTTGAAATCATCTGACTGATTTGCATTGGTGTCATGATAACATACTTCAAAGGTTGATGTCTGTGGAAAGTCCAAGGACACATACCTTGTGACTCTACTAAATATTGCCGGAGGCCATTCCAGTTGTTCCCATTGTGATGTGGGGAGTCTTCTACTTAATTTGTTTTTAACTGTTGATCTCCAAAGACTGTTGTTTGCATCTGTTTATTAAATTGCAAACTCAGCTGTGAAAATGGTTTTTATGGTGTCGTTTTATTACGGCCCCATTTACAATTGGAGCTGAGCACAAACATGATAAATATTTTTCTTTGTGGGGGCACACATTGTTGGAGGGCCATTGAAATAACATGAAACTGGAATTGTTTGTTTATGAGATCAGATTCATTCATTACTTTGGTGAGGAGCTGTGAAATGTAAATCTCACATTCCACTGGACAATAACAGCACCAGCTTGAACTCATTTAGAGGTGTGATATTCCATTCAAAGGACGGCTGTTAATTTTATTGACCAAATTTTGGAATTGGGGTAGCATTGATATTCAGGAATGCTTCTGAATTGCTCTACTTCTATGCCATTTTTCTTATCTTTGGGAAGTAGAAGTGGTTCAAACTTTATCTAAGGGCATTTCTAATATGAAAAAGATGTAGTTTTGTTATTTTTTGTTAGCAGTCTTCTGTTACGTGTTTTCCCATCTTTCTGAGAAAGTGTTTGTGGGTGTGTGCAGGGATATCAAAACTGGATATAATCATATTTTTAGAATAAATCCTCATTTTTTAGGTTTGTTTTTCTGTACATTTTATGTTGGTGGAATTAAATTATTTTATCAAGGTTCTGATCAGTTAGTGACAAAAGATTTAGTACTGATGTATAGACATTGTAAAATAACAGTTTAAGCCATTTGAAGTAACATTTGAGAGACAGTTTTAACTTTACTGACTGAAACTTCAATGTTTTAAGGAATATTATGGAATTGAGTAAATTCTTCATGCAAGACTGTTTAAGACTGATTTATAATATGAATGAATAAGAATGAATGATAAGAAAACCAACCAAAAACTGGAGACTGACATTATTAAAAATTGTTACCAGTTTCAGCTACAATCACTCAATGAGACTAATGACTTAGTATGAAGCATTTTAAGCATATAATTTATTTAACAAGTGGGTATTCAACACTTTTCTAAAATTGCATGGTTTACTCCTGTGTTTTTTGATTTGGCACCTAAACCTCAGGTACCCAAAGCCTCTACCTAGTTAAAAACAAGATCTGTCTCTATACCTAGGTGTTACCGCTTCCAAGTATTTTGTTTTATGAAGAAATAGAATAAACATCACTTTATCCTCAGAGCTGATTTGTTAGATCTCAAATGGGAAACTCACCAAATTAATTTTTTAACTGCTGAATTTCCTTTCCTCCCTTTTATTACTGTCCCTGACATGGTGCTGTTTGGATATGATATTGATACAAGCAAAGTAAAATCAAGGAAAAACTGTTAACTGCTACTGCCCAAGTAGCCAGTAGTAGCCTCAGTTTATCATGGGATTTGACTCAGTGCTAACCTTGATGTATTCCAGATATTAGTAATCTGGATCCTTGATTATTTGGAGAGAAGGTTGCAGTTGGATATACCTTATGGGGGGCCTTATGTTAAGGCTTTGGGGGATTTTTTCTTTTCCTGGAGAAAGACAGAATATTTACTAAGATGTTCTTGTGGAAAAGAATGTGAGTTTGGAGTATTGAACAGTGGCATATAAAAATATCAGTGATGTCACAAAAGCTCTGTCATGAAGACATTTTATTGTTGATGAATTGTAAGA
Source organism: Manacus candei (assembly GCF_025592945.1). Classification (NCBI taxonomy): domain Eukaryota; kingdom Metazoa; phylum Chordata; class Aves; order Passeriformes; family Pipridae; genus Manacus; species Manacus candei. The sequence continues at coordinate 4,756,180 of NW_026138113.1, read as the reverse complement.
ACCATCTGGGTACTATTCTAATGATTCAGAGGCCTCTGTATGGATGGTACAGATGCTTCTTTTGTTATTGATGTGATCTTGTAAATAGTTAAAATATTTACCAAGGCACCTCTGAGCCGAAGCTATACCATTTTATTATTTATACCTTTTCAGAGGAACAAAAATGGAGGTGTCCACTAAATGTGATGGATTAGGCTTATAAACAGCCATTATTGCCATCAAACCTCACATGTCAGCTCCCCCTTTTGTGTCTGTGCATTTCTAAGCTAACCAGTGATCCATGCATAAGATAGAAGGTTAAGAATGTGCAGAGAGAAAGGGGGTTGACTCCCAGCAAGATGTATCTTCTGCTGATTAGAAATACAGCTGTAGAAAGGGGAGAGAAAAGAGTTTTTGCAACATGACACTCCCCTTTTCATTTCACACAACTCACTGTTTAGAACCTGCAAATCACTAACTAGCAGAGTCACTTTGCTGTTTCATGTAACTTAGTGCAGCTGCCTTTTGTTTTCCCCGAGATAAAAATCAGGAAATGCAAAAATTAAACAGGTCCAGAGAAGAGGAATAGCAGAGGGAATGAAAGGAAAAAGGTTGAGCAAGTGACTTCACAACTTGTTGACAGAGCAAAGTACCATTTCGTTATAATTAAGTGTGCTTTAAAGGCTGCACAGAAGGGAAAGCTAACAGAGCTTATTCAGTATAACTCCTGTCAGTACCTCAAAGCTGAAAAAGTTATTCCTACTCCCAACGCACATGCAAAAAGAGACATTATTTCAAAACTAGTAACATCTTTTAAAAGTGTTTCCCTTTTCTCTGAAAATGTAGAGGTCATCATAGCAGCTTTTCCAAATGTCCATACCTTGTCATGTGATTTTTTTCCCCTTTTCTTCATGAAAAATTATTTTTATGCTTAAAGATTCATGAATATAAAAATGCTTTTTAAACTTCAAATACAAATTTAATAAGTAGTTTTTTAACTTTTATGTGATACTGAGAAGTAATGTGCTATAGTCCAATTGTGTGTGATTTATTTCTTATTACTGTTAAAATTGTTTAATATGTCAGTGCATTACTGCTGAAAGAATAGAACTCATTTAAAAAATCACATTTGATGTTGTGGCAAATCATGTAAGTTCAATGGTGATTTATTTAGGCTTGTTGTTACTTTATTACATAGCTAATTTCTCTTTTGTCTTAACCAAAAACTGATTGTACAAACTGTTAGATAATTCTTATGCACAACTGAAAACCATAGAGTTGTATATTCATGGGCCTCAGGAAAGAAAAAAAAAAAAGAAAAAATAAAAGGATAGGAAATGTTTATTTTCTTTCTAATATATTTGAAAACTTCAATGCCACTACTGGGGCAGCTGAAAACTTGAACAGTGAGTTTACAAAACTATCACTTAGACATAGGTGGTGAGACCAGAAGTTATGTTTCAGTTCTAGAATTCTGTGGAGTGGTCTGACATTAAACTGTGGTTTTACTTTAATTTATAAAACACTAACAATGGCCAGTCTAGCAGTCAGATGCATTAGTATGCTGGTGCACTGACCATCCCGTCTCTGTAAGTACTGTGATCTGAATTGCACGACCAGCGTGGCAAAGGTCCAGATTTCAGTTGCCACTCCCACTGGGAAAGAAAAAAACAAGCTTGTACACAATTTATGTCTGCAGTTGGTTCACTGTATACATTGAAAAATACCTTGTCAGGAGAATGGCATTCGCTCTTATTTGGGTCAAACATAATCTGTACCAACAGCATTAAGAAAATGCTTAAAGAAAAAAATGTGGATTTTTTTCCTAAAACTTACCCTTGCAATGAAATGGATGTACAAATGTAGATGCTTTTGCATGCAGTGCTCCAGGTCTACTCTTCTGACTTGCTGTTACCCAGCATCTCCCACAAGAGGAAAATAACAGTAAAATGTCAAATGCCCAGTAAACTTGCATCTAAAATAAAGGAATATTCTCATCTCTGACCTCACAGTTTACATAAATTTCTGCAGGCTTTGATGTAGCTCTCTGGAATTAGCACTTGGGAATGTGAAATGAAATTACACAAAGCAGTGAGTATGGGAAGAATTTCAAGTGCCAGGTAGTCTTAATTGATGTTTTTATTTTTCTAGGAGTTCTGCTTGGTAGCCTGGTAGCTAAATAAGTAGTGAAGGTAAATGCTATGCTCCCTGAATCAGATTTTAATTTAGGATACAGTCAGATTGCAAGAATTACAACTATGCTGTTTAATACTGTATTACTAGTAAAGCTTTAACTTTACTGTGTACTCCTGCTGTTTATGTATTCTTTATAACATTGAAAGATGTTCTTGAATACCCTTCAGAAGGGCCCAGGTCTTGTGGTGAATACCTGCAAATAGTTCTGAGGTACAGAAATTTTTCCTGTATGTATTTTTAGGTCATGAGAAGCGACTGGTTTTTTAGCCTTTTAAGTTTCAGGGAACTGAGATATACATTTAGGTTCTGTGTGTGATAAGGGTTTTTATTAACATCTCATGTCAAGACAGTTCAATTATAAATGAAAAGGGTGGCATGAAACAAAAATCTAGGAATGTGAATTGTCGTGGTATTCTCATATGTGATTGTGTCTTGTGAATAAAGTGGGGGGTTGTTTGGGAGTTTTTTCATCAGACCAAAGGCATACATCACTGATTTGTAGGTCAGCTCTCTTTGAGAGCTTGAAAAATGTTAAAACAAATCCTTCACCATTGTCTCTTTATGGCCTACAGAGCAAATGTTGAGTTTTTCAGTGTCTTAGACCTCCCATTAGCTGGGCTGAATCTGGAATTCTTCTTGGTTATGATTCAGCGATCATGCAGGCAAAGCGTACATTTAATTCAAAAGAGCATTTTATGTACTTCTCAGCCCTGATGCTGTTGCTGACAAATTCTGGATATATGAAGGGGAAGAGGAAAAAGGCTTTTAAAAAAGAAGCCCAAATCCAGACTTTCTTGTGATCTTGTAGGTACCAGTGACTAATATCTCATGCAGACAAAAGCTAGTTAAAACTGACTTGAGATAAGCATTCTTCTGCAATGACTCATCTTCCCTAACAATAATGGAAATGTAGCCACTGTTTATGAGAGAGCTGAAGTGCAAATAGTAGTGTCCATGAAGCTGAGGTTAATTACAGGAAGGACTTTCATGATAATTGCTAATAAACAACACTTGTCCTCCTTTGAATCTATTATTCTCTGCAGAGGAAGTAGGCTTTTGCAATTTGAATAGAATTTTGAACATTTGCTCAGGAGGTGTAGGCAGTAAGAGGCAGGAATGAATAATAAAAGTCAGCCATAAAAGGGTAGGAGGCTGACCACATCTGACATTTTCTCTCTTATAAAATGTAGAATTCTGAACGGGTTACTAAATTCCCACAGACCGTCACTGTCTCAGCATGTAATGTGGTGTGACCAAGGAGAAACCAGCCCCTGCATCCATTCTGAGAGTGAATCTGAAAACTAGTCAGGCTGGGAGTGATTGTGTCTGCAAAGGGACAGTAAAATATTCTTTTAAAGGTTTCTAGTTCTCCAGGGTGTCTAGAAAGCTGATTTCTACTTTAAAGGGTGTGTTCTGTGAGAGATTAAAATGGATTATGAATCCCCATAGAAGTGAAATCATAGCAATTAGTCTTGGAAACATACCATTAGTATTATTTTAAACTGTAAAGAAAGCAATTATGGAAGTATTTTGAAAGTTTTAAGTTTGTGGTACTAATTTTATTAAAGAACTAAGGTTGAAAATCCCCTCTCCTGTGTATCATCTTTCTTCAATTCCTGCATATGTGCTGTAAAGTTGGCTCCTTTCACAAGAAATGCCCACAAAGGTCTGTCTTGGGAAGGCGCAGAAGGTGACCAGGTCTTAGTCTGTGCTCTTTACAATACCACATAAGTATCTTTATCTTATCTATATTTGTTAAATCAATTAAAAGAACATATGGAAGTTAATCCATGGCTGACTTACTTTTGGAGTGTGACACAGTATGAACACATGGGATTTCTTGTCAGTGCAGAAAACACAAAGTAGCTTTTTGGTAAATGTCAGCAGGTCATATTTGTGGCTTTGTACAAAACAAGTCTCTGTTCTCTTTGATAAAATTATTCAACATTTATTTTACGTGGTTAATGATTTAAATTCCTTTCTACCACAAGTATTGCAACAGTAAAACAAGACTGGTATGCCTTTTTGAGAGATGCAGAGTTCAACTGGCTTAGTGACAGAGCTGTTGGAACTTGTTTGAATGTTACAGAAACTGAAAAAAACCCCATAGGTTTGGTCACCCAAAATTAATCTTCCATAATTCTTTTTTCCTATTTGTGTGTGTGTGTGTGTTGCATTCTCTTAAAATTGAAAATTCTTGTTGCTTTTGTTCAACCTGCACCTTTTACCTCCAAGGGGTTGCCTTAGGCTGGAGATCTGGGACCCTCTTCTACTTAATCAGAATAAACATTTACTGGAGCAGGCACCAAAGTCTGCAAGAGGTGGAGCTGTGCTCTGCAAGCAGATAATTAGGGCATTCCCAGGAAGTGAGGGATTTAGGCATGTGTTGTCCAAGGGAGAAGGGAAAGAGAAATGAGGAAAGATGACAACTTTCTTTGTTGTGGATGCAGCTTGTCATGTCCCTTGTTTTCTTTATAAGTATCTCAAAATTAAATGTTTTGCTTGACCTAAAATACAGAATTTCTTCTGAAATTTTTTCTTCTGTTATTGAGAAAATTTAGTTTGATTCAATATTTTTGTATTACTTCAGTGTATCTTCTAAGGTTTTTTATAGCCTGACTTTTCATAGTAATGGTAAAGTAATAAATAAACATTTATAAAAGTATTAGGCAATGCAGGGCACCTCTCTCAGTGGGCAAGGAGATTGGTGTGTGCTCTGAAGTGTGGCATACTCCTAAAATCCATCTGCAGACAGAGGTTTTGCTGCAAGCTGTAGATCTGGTTACATAAAGATCATAGACATAAATCATATATGTGTTTTGAAGGAGTGTGATAACTGGTAGGGAAAACAAGGGCTAAATGTGCAACAAAGAACACAGGAGACAGTATTCTTTAGGGTCCCTCATGTGGATGGAAGGTCAGCTGATAGAGAAAAAGGAGCCTAACTTTATTTACAATAACTCCAAGGAATGACTGAAGTTTTGGAGGTTGTCCTCCTTAGATTCACACAGAGGTGCTTGCCAGGGAGAGCAGATGTTGAACATGAGAGAGTGTCAGAGCAGGGAGAGGGCTCTGCCTGGCCCTCTCCTGGCAGTGCTTGGCTGGGCTGTGTCAGACACCTCATGTTCCAGGGGCTGCAGCTCCCAGCATGTGCACACAGGGCAGTAGCAGTACCAAGGCATGGAGACAGGATCACAAGTATATTATATTAGTATAATTGCCTCTATAATTGTATATTGCCCTCCAGCAGGCTCCCAATTTTCAAATCATAGATAAATCTTTTCATTTAATGAAGATATCCCTCATATGCTAAGCACTAACATATTGTACCCTTGATTGTTTCAGATTTTGTAATAATATTTAGTAGTTCAGGAGTGATCACATAATTGGCCTGCAGTGTGCAATATTTTGGCTTCCTAAGCCATCAAGAATTTTCAGTGTGTTTTGCCTAAATACATATTAAAAGCAATTTGCAAAATTACAACTATACAATTGCTTAGAACTGCAGAGTCTTTTAAAAGTCAAAAAACCCTCATGCCCCAAAGATCATGAATAATGTACAAATAATTGTTTTTATCATAACCTCCTTAACAATGCTCTATTTCTAATACTCTCAGGTTTTTAAAATGAAAACTGTTTTTTCATTAAATTTGCTTTAAAATGGAGATTTTAATGAAATAATTCCCGTTTCATAGAAATAAAATGAACTGCACAGAGTTCTGTAAGAGATGTAATTGGACAAAGCTTGGAAAACCAGATGTTTGTGAAGCTGTTGCTTGCAATTTAATGTGTGGACCTGCAGAGCTTGTCAGAGTCCTGAGCAGCCAGTTCTAATGGAGTTTCAGACAATAAATAATTTTATTCCTTTAAATAGGTATATAATCATCTTGTTAATATGGTTTAACTTAAGATAAATGGAGAGTGGGCAGAATAGAAGGGTAATTAATAGTGACCTTGGAGAAAAAGCTTCAGTTTGTCTTTGCCCCAGTCACACACAGGAGCTGTCTCGCACAAGTCCAGGCAGCAGAATACAGGTTTCATAAAAGTTATGTGCCTGAAACATTCACACACTATGTTTTTCCTAAATCACATTTCTGAGGGTGTAAATCTGGGCAGAACCTGAATGTAAAATTTCCTGGTATGTTTTATGGTGCAAACACAGAATTGTCTGCTCCAATAAGACAATCCCCCATTTTTTTTATCTCTTTTGAATGGAGTGAATTGTTTGGCACCTGAATAATGAAGCAGCAGGGCCAAACTTAACTCCTCTCTCACCAGAAAACTTGTAGCTAAGAAGCTGTCATGTAGCGTTTGACTGTCAAATGAATTGTTTTGGGAACTACTCTTTTATGTTTATAATGTACGTTGTTATAAAAAGGAAAAGATTGTCAGACACATAGACTTGTGAAAACCCAGTTCCCACCAGTTCTGTAGTAACTGACTTCCATTGTCATGGATTTTAATTGGGCAGGATACCCAGCCCACATCTCTTGGTTGAAAAACCTAGAGGGACTTTTTGGAAAATTAATTAGAATTCAAAGTTAATTGAAACCGTATTTTAATAATTATGGCAGAGATCAGAATTATGAGGCTAGCTGGCATGTGTCCTTCTTATATTCCTTTGAATCTCTTTCTCACCTTTCTGTGACTGATTTTTTTATATTTACCCAGAACTTTGGGTAGTATGGTAGAACCCTGGTGCACGCACCTGTGCTTTTAGGTAGAGGATCTAATTAGACAGAGTTCTAGTTGGCTATGCATTTATTAACACATTCTGATTGCTTATTAACTGTCTTCTCCCATGCATATGTCCTAAATGAATTTATTTATTTATTATAAATATTCTGAAACTACTTGAAACTTAAGTGCCAAACCACATGATTAAATAATCCATCTGTGTGTTTTTCTCACTGGTGATTGTCTGGGTCATGGCAATACAGCCTAAAGATGCTGTTTCTACCCTTGCTGTCCTGATGAAATATAATTTTCTGTATATAATAGCTGAAGCTGGGCAACGTGAATCTTGGAACCCAGAGTGGGATTTCTTCATTCAGCTTTTCAGAAACTGTTTTTCATTACTGAATTATGAACATTTCTTCATACCTGACCATCACACTGTGCTCAAATATCTGGACAAGTGTGTAAACAATAGTAAAAAAAAAAAGGCAAACAAAAAATAAAACCTGTACTCAGCAGTTAGAGGAAAGCACAGATGTAAACACATTTCTGTTTTCCAAGCACTTATTGCATACAACTTGTCTTCATTGTACTCTGCCCCCTTCTGAATTCTCTACCACGCTGTTGTACTTTCACTTCTAAATGGCTTTCATTGCTCACAACCTTCCTGTTTTCCTAATTCTTTCTCCACTACTTACCTTTTATAACTTTTAATATCTATATATTTTATTTTATGTAGATACCTTGTTTCTTTCTTTTTTCTACTAATTGTTTTCATTCTTACTGGTGGAGCTGATAGAAGGGCAAAAGTTCACAGGGATGTTCACTTCTGCTTAGCAAATACATATTCCTCTGTATTTGTAGCCTCTCTCCATTATCTTTCAGAAAAATTAGAATATGTTTATTTCATTTATTTATGTAGAACTGTATAGAATTGAAGGGGAAAGAAACCTTGCTCAAAGCCAAAATGGATGAGCCAGAAAATTTGAAAATGTTTTCTGCACCTACCTAAACACAATATATTGTGTCCAGCAGAATAAAACCTTACACAGAGGCCCTAATGCAAGGGTTTTTTTCTACTATTTCTTCTGCTGTAGCTACTGTTCTTTCTTCTTTTAAATTGTGGTCTCAACTTGTCTGAGACTATGCAGTGCAAATAAGAGTTGTCTATTGGTAATTTTTAGCACTGTGTCTTGTATATATATATTAAGAATAGATTACTTGTTTAATCTAATTGTCATTTGAATAAGCTATAAAAAGTAGTTCTAATGTCAGAGAAAGCTGTTAACCACCAGTTGGGAACCTTTCTAAATTTTAAGATGGGCATGAGGTCTGGATAAATTATCAGTGCTTTGGTTTCCTTTCCTGACATATCTTCTGTGTGGTCTTCAGGCCAGAGTACTTGTTTGTTCAAACCATGCCTGAAGTGGTGGGATGGTGCTTATTTACTGAAATGCAAACAACAAAAAATATAAACGAGCAAAAAGATCAAAATAGATCTGTTTAGTTTCACATTCTTAAGTCTAACGAAGTTTTGGGACAGCAGAATGGGTGTGGAATGGGAATTTCCTGAGTTTCAGTCCTGAGCTTGTCATTGCTTTGGCTGATAACCCAAATGACATTGGAAAGCAAACTGCACAAACCTCTGTGGTATGAGAACCCTGGGCAGACATTCCATGCTGTGTGCAGCTTCAAACTTACATTTTGTATTCTTTTTACTTACATTTTTATGACAGACACTGATCAAATACAATTTTTCTCTGTTTCTTCCACAAGACTGTGAATGCTTTGGGTTTTTTGAAAAGGATTAATGAGATTTTTCTTCAGTAAGTTATGAGATAGCTTTATTTACATTATATGATTTTAAAGAATTAATATATTTAAAATGAATATATTTTAAAAAATAAAAAATGCCATTTTCTTTTATGATCTGGAATGTTCCTGTCAGACATTTGGTGATGCCTTGAAAACAATTGCCTTTGATTATTTGGTGGTATTTCTTGAGGTCTCTGAGAGTCAGAAGGGCACATCTAAACTTTCTCATGAGTGGCTATACGTTTTTTTTTAAAGACCAGTCTTTGCTGTTCTCCTCAGTGTTGTTTCCTTAGCCTTAGACTGTCTTGATCTTCAGGTGCAGCCTTTCTGTGCTACTTTAAAATAAACTAATTTTTTTTAGAAAAAAGGGAAAAAATGCATATGCTTCAGTCCATATTTGGTTTGTTGGTCTCTTTCTGAGCCATTTAATGGACAACGGGTTTGTTTTATTTATCTGATAGGATTTCTTCATATTGTTTCAGGTTATCAGCACTCTTGCAGATCATATTACAGCTTGTGCTCGGATTTGACCCTTGCTAGGGTTCACTTTAAATCAGATCCTTATCATTAATGCAGTGATAAATAGAGATGCTTTGGAAGCAGTATACAGATTATTTATTTAGTGCCTCTCTGTATCATGTTTTATACAACCAGGGATCAATGTCAGACCTTTATGGATATGGCTTAGGTTGCATTCAGTAACTACAAACTAAAGCCCTTTAAATAATGTTAACTTAATAGCTGACATTTTTATGAAATAAGTCTACAAGGGGGGGAAATGTAATATTGCTCTACAGTGAGGAAGATTTTGATTTTTAGTTTCATCCCAAACGTAAAGGGATGTTTTTAGTTTAACAACTGCCTCTGAAGTCCCCATTAAAAAAAAAAAAATAAAAAGGGAGACAAATGCTTTTAAGGAAAAAAAAAAATGAGTGCTGTACCACAGGTGTGACCCGGGGTTATTGCTTTTGTAGTGATACTTTTTGGGAGGCTCTAAATAATTTTTCCCCTTGTAAGTCTTGCTGGTCCCTTTATGTCATAAATGATTTTCTTTTTTGTTGGATAAATTTAGGCTGAATTAAAACATAGTTTCCTACTTTAGGCATAGTCTTATAACTTTCTGTAGTACTTGTTCTCAAGTGTCCATCTTGATCTGGAAAATGGCAGATTTGTAGTCTGTGTGTTTCCTGTTTCATGGGTAAAATAGGATCCAGGTTTGGGTATAAATACCAAATTTTATCATTCTGATAAAATTTCAGCCCATGTAGTAAAAATTCTAAGTATTCGAATTCATATTTGAATGTTTTCTTCCTGCTCTTCGCATATTTTTTTCCCATATAGAAATAAAATCTGTATGGGTGAGTTATTTGAGTCAGTTAGAAATTGCCCATGAAAAAAATAAGAGCAAATATCAAAATTGTTCAGAACTGTGGAATGGTTTTGAGATTTGCATCCGATGTATGTCATCTTCCACATGGTCTGTAGAAACGTGCCCTATAAAGTATTAAGCATTTGAGGTCCAGCACATTCAGGGAAAGCAGCCACGGGGGTTTTGTTACCTTTTCTCTTTCTTCTCCTTGTAATTGTAGTCCAAGATGGGAACTGTATGAATAAGATGAAGAGAAAAACACGACTGAAACAAAATTCAAGTCCTTCAGAGATTTCATTAATCTTCAAGGCCTTCCCTGGTAGTAGCTATGAATCTTTAAGTTTATCTAAAGACCCATAACCTCCTGTGAAGGCTCAGTGCTGCAGGAGCTGGGACAGTTTAGCTTGTGCAAACAGGGACAGTGACTATTGCAGGAACCAGCTCCAAGCTGTCAAGCTGTGTTTTGGAGGCAGCCAGAGAGAAACTATGCTTAGGAAAATGTAATGGGTGTTAGTTTAGACTGAACTATGCAAGGGATTTATGTTCTAGTGATGGTCTTCAATACATTATACTGAGCTTGAGGCAGTTGTGTACTTACATCAAAGTCAAATTTTCATTTCATTGAGAAGTTAGAGAGGTGTTTGTAATCATTTTGATTAGCCAATATAATTCCTCTTATAATCTTGATTTGCTGCAATAGCACTAAAAAATATGAAGAAAAAGATTAAATATACATTACAACGCTTTAGTTAGCTTTACTTTCCCTTTTTTCTTAAAATTTGTTAACAGTTTATTTCTGGAGTCTTGATTAATATTGTACTTATCAGCAATATAAGAATATTAGACTAAGTAGGATTCTGTGAGACCAGGGATATTTGTGTTTGCTTTGACTTCACAAACAACATTGGAAGTTGTGACTGAATTAGAGTGTATTTCTTTAGAAGGTTATCTCTATTTCTTTAATAGAATAATGTATTTTACTGTTTAATTGGAGAGCTGTTACTGGAGAATGTTTGGTATAACAAGTTTCAGTCTTTATCTTGGAAAGGAAGAAGTGATACTTTTTGAATGGATCCAAGGAAATATAGGAATATAATTTTTGAAATTGCTGAAACACATTTCTTTTTACATGGAAAAAAAGCACAGCTGGAATTGTAGTGATCCATTCAAATACTCAAGATTTAGTTGATATATTGTGTTGCTCCTAAACAAGAAAACCGGAGGTACGTGATTGATATGAGGTGTTTAAAGAACATTTAAATAGAATGCATTCCTGCTAAGCAAAGTGTTAATTCATTTGGCTGAAAGTCATCCAGAAGAAACAGCTGTCATCTTGGTTAACTTTGTTCTGGTAAACTGTATTGTTGCATGTTTGTGGATGAGCTTAGTGGTTTACTTAGGTGGATTCCAAAGATATTGTTGAAATTACTGCTCTATGCATTTCTCTGTGACATGAAATTTCCCAATCTTCTATAGTGGGGGGCTTGGGGGGAGTGTTTTGGTGGTTGAGAGATCTTTTGGTTGGTTGTTGTTGGTTTGAGGTCTTTTTTTATAACCTCAATTTCCAGAGGTGCTCCCTTGCTTCTTCCCAACCATATTGGCCTCTCTAATCAAAGGTATTAATTAATTCACCATGCTTCAGCTGGCTTACATCCTTCAATATTATGGCTAAAACAACACTGAAGCACTTATTTCTTGTCATCCAAGGTTTTATATTGTGTCGTTTGTCTTCATAAGTCTCCACATAAGCTCAGAATTACTCCAGTGATTGATAATCCAAATCTCAAATCCTGTCTTTTATAAATGTCACTTCCAGGTCAGGATTAATAAAGCATGCACCTCCGTGGAGGTACACACGGTACACATGCCTGTCTCTGCTGCTGGGTTCGGCACATGCTCAATAATACCATGTATGAAAGGGCTTTAGATGGATATTTAACTGTATTATCTGTACTTGTTGACATGCTAATTGGCCTTAATGGATCCTGACAAACACTAAGTTAATGATAACTGAGTGCAACAGACGGATAATAATGGAGTCTAAAAACCTAAACCCAGATTTTCTCAGTAAAGACTGATTTTACTGTTTCTGTTTCAGCTCATTATCAGATGAAATGCTACTGTTTGCAAAACTGCATTATTCTACTTTTCCTACCATATTTTCCCCAATTTGAAGGTGAAAAGGATCATACATCTTGAATAAAGCAAGATGTTTCAATATGAAGGGGAGGGTATAAAATCAGACAAGGATCTTGTGAAAAACTTTGATTTTGAGTATATTTCTTGTGAATATTTGAGAAAGACAAGTTTGCACATAGAGTTTATTATGCTGTGTTAATTCAATTCTTGCGCAGTGAAATGAGAGAACATCCTTAAACTTTCTTGTTGCCAATCACCAGGAGTTGTGAAACTGCTGCAATATTAAGAAGTGGAAGATACAACCCTACCATGCACAGGCCTTTCTTTAAGGTGAAAGATGTACTGATGGGTTTTAAATCCCACTTTAAAGAGGATGATGTATTTAAATCTGGATGCAAGGGGGAAGGGCAAGAACTTTCTTGAATGACAGTTACTGATATTCTCTCAGTGTTATTAGTGATTACTTTTACTCACACACCCCTGTGAGAATGTTAATATTGCTCTCTTGGTTTGGAACTGAAATATCCATAAATTCCAGCTTAAAGGAAAATTTTTCTAAACAGCAAAATCTAGGAACAAAACCACTTTAATTCATATTGAGCATGCTGTGTAGCAGGTTGTTTACAGTGCAGTGCTAAATGCTGAAACGTTTCACAAATTCGTTGCATGGGCTCTTATGGTTTTGGGATTGAAGTTAAGTGCCAGAAATTCATGTTTAAAAAGAATTAGGGATTTGAGACTGATTGACAACAGCTAGGCAATTCCACATTACCCTATGTGCTGGCCCACATCATGTAATCATAATGGCATCAAAACTGATCCTGTCTGCTTAAACCATCAGACCATCTCGGGCTGGGATTTGCACCAGATTGCTGTATAAGACTTGAGCACTCAGTAGTTGTTTGAAGAGCTTTAACCATGTTCTGCAACTGTTTGTGTAAGGAGCCCGTGGCTTGCTAAAAAAAGTATGCCACCTTTTCGGATACACTTGTTGGATTACAGCTAAATACTTCATTCAGATTCAATCAGCAGTTAGGAGGAGAAGAGGTGGGCACCATGAGCCCTGGAAGTAGCTGAGAAATGGAGATTAACTGTGTACTGGCAGCTCTGCTTAAGGCAGAAACCAACTGACGTGGTCTGCAACCGATGAGTGGCTCCAGCTTGATTAAAGCCCTTGAATCTGTTCTCATTTCTGCTGCCATTGGTACTTACTTAAAATGTCAATAGAAAAGGTCTGTGCAGATTAAAGATAACAGAATATAGCATCTGTGGAGGGTGTTTGTTGACAAGTCTGCAGAACTTTTCGAGCGCTTAGCCAGTGTGCTAAATTAAACCCGGTGTATTTCTGATCCGTTATCTTCTGTCTGACCAGAGGCTTCAGAAGTAGGTGAATGAAATGCACAAGCCCTCTTACATCATGACAGTGGCATAATCTCCATATGGAAAAAGGGAAAATCTTTCCTAAACCCTAAAAGCCAGTTAGATTCTACCTTGATGATTATCTGATGACCCAGATCTTACATTCTCAGCTTACACCATATGAATTCCAAGCAGGTCTTTCAGCTTTAGGTTACTCTTGGGCATACTTATAGTGTTGTGTCTGAAGTTTTTTCAGCATCTCTGATACATTTTCTGTTACCCAGTGTCTAATGTAATCACTTCTGGAAATGAGATCTGCAAATTCAGCTTTCCCAGGTATCCAGAGTTTGGTCCTGTGTGTGACATTCCTGTACAATTCACACATCCGTGGTTTATTTGGCCAGTGTCAGATGTGAGCACACTGATTTACAGTTTACCTCCTGCACTGTAAGAGTGGTTAAGAAATAAACTCAACCTTAGCAAATGCATTTCTAAGAGCAGTTACCTGATCACTAGCCCACAAAAAAAGATCTTTAAGGTGATTGATTCTGAGCAGAATGTTGCTGAAGTTTAGAGATTTTTAATCCAGTGACCTTAAGAAATATTAGACTAAGACTAAGTAAAAATGATGGCAAATAAAGACAGAACAAAATTTAATTTTACAGATAATTTTTCTTTGAGTTGACACACAGAATTTTGGTAAAACTTGTACATGAATTTCTAGGATGTCATAAAGCTATCAATCCTTTTTGTCAAAGTTTGGAAAAAAAATTCTAGGGATCTCCCATCTTCTTTTTCTGTAAATGTGACACTTTTAGGAATATAAATTCTGAACATTTTCCCCTTTTTTATATTTACTGCTAAAAGAAACCCCAAACAGTGAATAAACTACAGTCTTTTTTTTTTTTTTTTTTGATAATAAGGATTCAATAAATATTTTTCTATCAGTTTTATTTTTAAAAAATATTAAAATTAAAACTTACTTTACCATGGGATTTTTTTGGCTATTTCATGAAACAGAAGTTTAAAAAAATGCTACTGATTTTATTGGGATGAAATGAAACCTTTCAGTCTCATGGATGTGCATTCTCTGCTCCATCACTCACTGGATTTGCAGGGTAAACACATTCAAGTCTCTGTTCTGAATCTAGTAAGGTAATTATTCAAAGGTGTGTCTCCAAATGTATGTGATTATCCTGGGTAGTCCTCACTGGTTTGGAAGCTGTTTGCACCTGACTAGACTTCAGGGCATGCTGAGAAATCTTCCTTGATTAAAATTTTGTTTGGTCTGAGAAGGCAAGAAGGTTCAGATTTTCACTTGGGGGGGGAAAAGTTTACTTAAGGAAATTATTGAGAAATTAAAGCTAAAATTAATATCTTATTTTAAAGAATTAACACTCTCTACTACCAAATAGCTGCTAATGAAAGGATTCAGACTTTGGTTCTACCAGGCACTCATATATGACATTGTGGAACAACTTTGATGTGGGACATTGGGGAGTTATTTCAGCCTTTCAGTAGCTTATGAAACGAACTGGGAAACCGGTTAATTGTCCAACTGATAGATTTTACCTTGATAGCAGTTTTTCATATGAGAAGTTGTACTTCATTACATCTTTTCTAGATTTTATATTCCCATTGTTGTGGCAAGTTAATGTTGGATTTTTTTTTGTCTCAAGGAACAGATCAAATGGACACATAGATGTTAATGTATTTCTTGGAAGAAAAGTATTACCTAGATTAACAACTGTATAATGTTGTTCAATCTGGAAGTTTTTAATTATGATTTGTCTTTTATATGTATGCAAAAATCACTTTATTCTTTATTCATTATCTTCCTTTAAGCATTTCTCAAATGCAGCTGTACTATGTATGTGTACTCTATTACACAAAGTAGCCTGGGTTTATATTTTACATTTGTAATTCTTTTCAACTGTAATTTTTCCTTCATATTATCTTTTTTCATATTCTTTCAGTTTTTCTAAATGAGGCCACCTATGAAACTGCTGGCAGGTAGTGAGAAAATAAGTGTTTAATGAGTGAGAAACTATTAGAGCAGTCAGGAAAGGGAAATTACAGCATATGTAATAGGACAATCATTACTTTTATAAAATTCAGTATTAAATTGTTAATGTCTCTTGACAGTTCTTTAGTAATTAAGATTTCATCTTGATTGTCTTTCTGTTAAGATGAAATGATATGATGGTTAATATTGTTTAAATCACAATGTTAAGTGAATGAAAAATCATAGTGTATAATCCTCTAGATACTATTTGTTAAAAGCTTTAATATTATACTCAATTTAGAAAAAAAAATCATTAAACTATGAATTTAATTTTATAACATTTAAATTGTCCCTTGGCAATATTAAGTTTATTGTATATATATATGTATATATATATGAATGCACATTCATATAATTTTCCAGCTTTTAAAAAATACATAAACCATATAAATTAAGGCTAATTATGAGGTATGACTAAAAGCTAGACTTTCAGACAAATTCATAATCCAGTGAAACTCAGTATGTGTTAAAAACATTTGTAACAAGTGTAATTGCTAAAAACATATTTATGAGACAAGTAGACAGTTATTTTTTTCATATTGTAGCTGAGGTAGCATTTCACATTAGATATAATCTAGATAAGAAACATCAAGGTAATAATCAGGCTAAGCAGGTGCTTACTCAGAGGATAAAGGATGTCATGAAAATCAACCTCCCACAGAGCTAGAAGAGAAGGTTTTACAACTATTGGGTCTTGTCATAATGATGCATGACAGAAATACAAAGCCCTCCTAGCTAGAAAATAAAGCAGAAACTTTCCACCACCCAGAGAATGAAGGGCACATTAACCCAAATAATCGTAAAATATGAAAAATGAGCTAAAGTATACAGAGAAAATCGATACAGTTCATTTAAAAAAGAACACAAGTAAGGTTTAGATTTAAGCAATGACTGTTGGGACCTACTCTGTGACTTTAGGAAAGTCACTTAGTGCTGAAATCTGCTACAAATTCCTATTGTGCTTTCAGAAAGATCTGAAATCAGTTTCTTGATTTCTGTGGTTCAGTTCCCCAAGTGTAAAACAGAAGCAATAGCTATTTTCTTTCTGGGAGGCTTGTCACAAGGATAAATTTGTTAATTCCTTAGCTGGTATAACATGGCAATGACACGAGCACATTTGTTATAGTATGATTAAAAAAACCATTCATACCACATCGTTTAAGAAAGGGAGATGAAAAAGTCAGCATCACACACTGAAAGTGTTCCCAAATGGAAACTTTGATTAGCTGATTCAGTAACTTTTTTCCTGGATTGTTTAGCAATATTGTGTCTGAGGCAAACCCCCTGTCACTAATCAGACTGTCGAAGGCTGGTTTATGTTCTTCTTGAGCACTTTTCAGACATTACTGTTTCAGACATTCTGTTCATGAATACCAGAATACAATTATTTTTAAAAACACACACTAATTTTTGATATTTTGCATTTTGTTGCATAACTTATTTTCCAAATATTGTGTTATACAGCAGTAAACTCATTCTCAGATACAAAGTTGAAAGCAATGAGTACTTACAGTGTGGAAGGTCCATATGTAAAAATCAGTAGGGTTGCTACCAGGAACATACTGACTTTCACTATCAACCATTTAAAATCAATTTGAAGGCATTTGGAAAGCATTTTAAAGAGCAACTAGGCATCAATAAAATTTAATTAATTGGGTCTATGGATGCTCATGTAAATTGAGTGCTAATTGTGCTAGCAATGCTTTTCCATTAAAAATTAAACTCATGATTAGTAACTAAGAAAAAAACAAGCCAATGTTGTTCCATAAACAAATCTCATTTTCCTTAATTGTGCCCCTACTTTAGATAACAATCATAATTCTCCATTTGCTTTGTTAAATATGAGCATCTCTTCAGCATGGGAAAGACAGAACAATTGCCAGTTAAGATATCACAGAAGTATCATTCAAAAGTTCTGACATGATGTTCTTGTTTAAATTGCCTTCTCCCTCCTTTGAACAAGAATGGAAAGTTCAGGCAGCCTACCCAGTGTATTAAGGAGAAAAATAAATTTGTCAGCCGTATGTTTACAAAGACAAATTTAATAGTAATGTGGAGATTAGTGGGGTAATCTCTTTTATTTAGCTTATAGGTCTGAGAATACAGAGATGAGAATTAGTACGAGTGTGAGTTCAGCTCAGGCTGTAGGTATTTGAAGCTTCAGTTCTGTTTCTTCTTCTTCCACAAACTCTGCTGCTATAACTGTGCTTTCAGAGCAAATAGCAATCGGGATCAAGAGGAGGAATATGTGCTCAGATCTTGGAAGAAAGTCAATAGATTTCAGGAGTGAATGTTAGGATCTAGTGCTTATCAAATGGAAATGCATCCAGAAAAGTTGGTCTGAGACTTCTACAGTGTGAGTTTTAAAAGCAGATCCTCTCCTTGGACGGTGCTGTACTATCTCCATGGTTCTGGATTCTCTTCCTAGGCAGGCAGCTGGGACCTAGGATCTGGAGACCCTAAATTTTATTAGCTAGATTCTCTGAATGATTTCAGCACTTATTCTGCAGTTCCCTCGCCAACAAAATGACTGTATCACTTCATTGTCTCACTGTTGTAAAGATATAAACGCCTTAAAAACTGCCCAGTGCTGAGGGATGAGGTAGGCATACCATGTAAGTAGAGAGCAATGGTGGTATTGTGCTTGAATATTATATAGAGGACAATGATAAAAAAAAATATTTAAAACACAGGAAAACAAAAAGAATCTGAAACAATATACTCCAATGATTCTGAGTGCAAATCTTAACTTATCCATTTGTTCATACTACCTCCGCTGTAGAGCTTCACTTCCCCTGTGGGAAAGCTGTGCTTAGTTCACTTTGTTCCCTCCATGAGAAGAAAAACGTTAGGACAAATCAACTTATGACTGCACATTTTTCATATTCACTGTTAACTTGTGCATTTTATCTAGAACTGGGCTTGTGGGTGGACTCTAAGATGATGCTGTTCTAAAAGGATTTGAAGTCCAAATCAATTAAACCAGACAAAGTAATGTCTCACTAGAATCTAAGCAGATAACAGTAAGGAGTCTGTCATGTTCTAGGTTTGCAGAGAATCAGTCAAAAATATTTAAGTAGCAGTAAAATGGGAACTGATAAAAGAGGCTTAAGAGTAGCAGGACAGTATGTTACAGCTAATGCAAAGTCAATCAAAATATGAAGAAAGTATTTTATAGGATTTTCATAGAGCTTTGAAATTCCTCGTTGTCTGTTGGACTTGGGAACTGCATCTCTGTGTAGCAGCCTCATTTCTCAGGAGCTTCTTTGACAGTGTTGAGTAGAATAACAGGAAAAATAAATTTTGAGGAATATCACAGCCTTCCTTCTGTGGCCTTGTGTGTCTTCTCACTATTCATAATAACATGCTCTGACAGGTTGGGAACAGGGATGTTCCATGCTAAACTAGGAAAGTCCAGTTCAAATTCTTCTTAGCCTCAGGGTGACAAGTAAGAAAACTTTCTTAAAAGTAAATTTTCGAAGGCAGAAAATTGATTTTCTCTTTTTCTTGAAAAATCAGAAAAAAAATATATGCTAGTGAAGATAAAGCCTTAAATGCCTGAATCTCACTGTCTTAAAAGACAAGTATGTGCCTAGATTGTTGTTTAGCTTCTGTCACCTAATGTGAAACTTTTGCCGCTTGTAACAGATTTGGAATTTGGGAAGGTGAGTGCAAATACCCCACCACATGAAATTTGTACTCCAAGGGTTTGTGTGTTTCTTCTTTCTCCACACAGTGTTTAGGTGCCCTTCCCATCCCACATCAGCCTTCCTCCCCTGAAACCCCTCATGCCCATTTGTTTGAAGTACTCTGTGCTGCCTGTCCTTAATTGTGACTCACAAATTGGAGGTGCTATTTAGTATCTCGAGTGCTAGTTCCATAATTGCTTCAGTACTGACTCAACATGCTTTTCTCAACTGATGTGTCCTATTCATCCCAACAACATCTTTAGACCAAAGTCAAGGAAATGAGTGCACAAATGTACTGAAGTGTACAAATCAAGATTTATTTTTTTTTTATCCTCGCATTTTATTTATAACAGTCATAACAATGTACTTCTCTGAAGCACAGAAAACTATAAATTTTTTAGGCCAGTAGATTTTATACTTTGGAACATGACCAAAGGGCTTAAAGGTAGTATAATGATTCTATATTTCATGTAGAAAATTACTCCAAGAAATTTGTGCGTCTCTGACTGTGAGAAGTGGTTTGTGCCTTTTCACTGGGATTTGGAGGACAGAACTTGGAAATTCTGTGTGAGTTATTGGAAAACAGCACAGAAGGCATACCAAGAATAAAGTGAGCTACTTGAAATCCTGGCAGTCAAGTCTGCACTGATCATTTGTCTGATCCCACAAATGTCTGTCCAGTGAAAGATTTTCAGTGCGCACAGATGTTCAAGTAGGACTGGACTGGGTCTTTGTCTTGCTCGGGTAGAAGGAAAATAAGGGCTCTTCATAGTGTTCATTGCCTTGCACCTAAGGCACAGAGCAGATCCTGCTTATTTCCCACTAGTCTGTGATTCTGTGATTTATTGCTGTGATCTGTCATTAGGTAGACAGAGAAGTTGTGAGGAGCTTGGTTTTAGTTTTGCTCTTACACTCAGCAGCAAGTTGCAAAAAGGAAGTGTCTTTTGGAACGCAGTCATAGCTGACTTTGTTAGATGTGGGGGGGAGCAAAGAAGGTATTTCAGACCAGGCTGAAGAGTACTGGGATCCTCTAAAGAATCCTGCTTGTAACTGCCCCCTCCTCCCATGTCAGATAAAGTTTGCAAGCATGCCTTCAAGCAGCTTAAATCTCCTCCTAATCTTATAAGAGAAATGGAACTATTTGCTGTTGCTTATATCTACAGTGGTTTCTATCTCTTCTGTCTGTCAGGTGACCCAGATCCTAAACCTCTTTGTAAACTTCAATTAAATGTTTAGCCACAGATGGGGGATGTGTTTCATACAAGCTTTGGCCAGTGTGCTAACACGTTTTGAAAACAGTAAACTGAGATGATAAAGAAAGTAGATGGAAATTATTCCTATTGAACTTCCATCTGATCTGATAAATTCCTGTTTTCACACACCAGGTGTATTTTTCTGGTGGCAAATGGTTATACATTCAAGACTGAGGGCACACATTTAAGTCTCCTTTTTGTCAATGCAAACCTTGTGCTCATTAGCATTCAATCAGAATGGATTAAGAGGTGTGAAATACAATGGTGCTAAAAAGCAGCAGAGGGATAAATACAGTTCCAGCTTTGGGTTTTGAAGTTTTGGGGATTGGAGTAGATTTTTGTTGTTGTTTTGATTTGGGTTTTTTTTCCCCCAATCTGTTAGCTACCTTTGGGTTGCAGTGTCATTCCTCTGGGCCTTGCTGTCCTGCCTGATGCTTTTGGGGAAGGGCAGGTTTGCATTGCAGGGAAAGGGTTGTGATTGAACTGCCAGGGGACTGTTGGCTCTGCTGCAACTTCTTCAGCTCCTCTAAGTTATTGCCAAAACCAGTTGTATTGATTCTTATACAAGCTGACTGAGCTTCAACACTCATAATCATTTCCTTGATAACTGTGCTATATTGATGGTTGGTTGATGCTATCCTGTCAGTGATATCCCATGCTAGTGACTCCTCTCATCTGAGCTGATTCTTAGTTCTTTAGTGTACTGTGAGTTTGGATAGTGTTAAAATTTATGATAATTTCACGCTCTTCTGACCTAAAATGCCTGTTACCTACAAGAGGAAATATCAGAGCTTTATGAAATCTAGTAAGAGAAAAATGAGAGGTAGGAAAAGGTTCTGATATTTGTTTTTCTCATGCTGCTTTCCTTGTGTCAGGTTTCAGGCCTTGAATGCCTTTTGGTTTGTCCATGTACTTTTTGTTTGTTAAACTTCATGTGCTTATCTAACTTCCTAATCTCCTGTGGGGATTTGATAACCTTAGTGGTTTTTTCATGCTGCTTCTAGTGCCATGATTAATGGGATAGACCACTAAACTGGCCACCTCCAAAATTATGGAATGTGTTAATCAGATGGGCAGATGACCTCAGGGAGTGCAATGACCCCTAGGATCAAAGGTCAGATTTAAACAATATGACAAATACAAGGATGTTGTCATTTCAAACTAAAAAAGGGTAAATAGATAAAGGGTAACTTGAGAGTGACATACTTATGTCTTGCAGGTTTTATGTATACAAATTGACTTTTGCCATTAAACAGCAAGTAATGTGTCTTCGATGGTTTGCTATATGAGGTTGAAGTTACAAGGGAAAGATTACTGGTAAGGTACATGACACAAAGAACACAAGATTTGATTTCAGTTTTAGTGTTGGTGTAAAACAACCTGTTATTTCTGTGCCTTCATTTTCCTCTCTATAAATATTACGGAATATGATCCTTGGTAAAGCTGTTCAAACTCATGCATTCATAGTAGTGTAGAAGGACAGTGCAGTGTTGCTATCAGTGCTGCTGAGTTGCTGTTTCATATATTACCCACTTAACTGGAAACGTGGCACCATATGATAGTTGATTATGGAATTTTATTTTTCTCTCTTAGTTGTTAAAATGATCTCTCTGGAGTTTTATTACAAAAAGAAAAAGGCTCAGTCTTCAGCCTGCTACAACTGAGAAGAAGGAGGACTTAAAACAATTTGTGCTTCCATTACACTGACTGACCAGATAATACAACAGACTTTGTCAAAATTTAAGACAGCTCTAAGTTACACTGAATAAGTTGGGAACCTGTCAGAGTGCTGTATGATTTTTCTGACCATGACATGAATTCTGCTCAGTACTTTCTAACTCGACCTTTAACTAGGTCTAGGAAACAATTAGTACAGAAATGCACTGTGTCAAGGAGAATCATCTGTTATCCTTTGGTAGCTTCATAGTCTTCAGCAATACAAAGCAGTTCGATGTAGGGCAGGAGTCTGAAGCTTAAGTGTGTTCAGCCAGTGAAACATCAAGCAGACAGTGCTGTATCTTCCATAAAGCTTCTCTTCAGCAGGATTTGTAGTGGACAATATAGTCTAGAGTACTGTATCATGGTCTAGTTATTTAGCATTTTTACTTATCTACTTTCCTGAGTATTTCACAAATGGCATAAAAAGCAGTATAAAATCCCTTAATTTCTGAATAAATCAGGTATGGAAAGTAGTCTATAAATTTTCATAACAGTACTGTTGTCCTGGCTGTGATGGTCCAAGACATCACTAAGCCAAGTATTGTGCTGGATCTTAGTATTTTTTGTTCTGATTAACAAATCTACTTATACTTATTTTTAGCTGTTGTATTCTTTCCAAGTTTTTTGCTTCTATTTCCAACTTAAGAGTTAGCCAAAAGCACCCCTGCTGATTCCCCCCACCACTTATGTGTTGGCTGGTTCAATAAAAAAAATTTCTTCTCCCCAGAAATGCCTTAGGAAATTCTATCATGAATGCCCAGATGCTCTGCTACATGTTGGTTGTATTGACATTAAAGGAGACAAAGCACTGAGGAATAACTCATAAACCATCATTTCACCTTTATTACTTAGATAGAGCTCTAACTTGGTTGTGGCAGTGTGATTGAGTAAAGAGTGTAGCTCAGCATAGGAACTAAAAAGGCTAAGTCAGACTGGAAAAGTAACCAATGTTTTCGAGTAATATTCAGCTTTAAGAGCAGCCTGCCTACTAGAGAAATATTTCCTTAATAGATCTTCAGATTACTTTTGGTTTATAGTTAATAACTGAAATGAGTTCTACTGAATATGGTCAGTTGAGACTTGAGATGGAAATACTTACTTGAGAAGTATTCTCTTCTCAGGGCATATGTATTTATGTTCTATGTTCACCAAAAAAAAATAAATCTTTTATAACAATAATAAAAAAGAAAAGAACCATTTTGCATGAAAACATGTTTTAACTGTATTTGTAACACTCAGTAAATAAATTACAGGTTTTATATCATTCAGAAAGAGCTGCGAGTGATTTATTCAGTTATTAACTTCACACGCTTGGAAGAATGAATTAAATACCAGTCCTTGTTGAAGGCTTTTGGATTATTCTGCCAGAATATACCACTTAAAAGTTTTGGCAGCTCAGTGTGTGTTGCGTGATGAGCAAGAAGGTTTTGTTGGAAGCTGAAGCAGATGAGTCTGTATCCTGACAGTTTACAGCATCTTATAAATTCCATAAAATGAAAATGAATTATGTATTATTGGGTTTACATAAGGTCACCAGATGAACTCTGACCCTTCTCTTTTCTCATTTGGCTCAATTATTAGATGAAATGACAGATCTGATCTCTTTTCAAATTGTATTAGAAGGGGCCTCTTTATTTTGCCCTCTAGCAGCAATTCTCTGACAGAACTAGGCAAGTGCATTAATTATGATTGATTTAGTGGGTCTATAAGGTGATTATTTCTCAAATTCTACTTCTGTGAGAAAACCTTTTGACCTCTCTCAGGCCACACAGCAAATGAAATCCATAAGAAGATTTAAGAGGGGACTGACCAGCGCTGCAGTTTCCTTCTGCTGTTTGAACTCAAAACACTTTGGGACACCCAAGCAAATCCAAAGGATTGAATTACCAGGACATAGTGTGGTTAAAATGTTTAACAATTTGATATCTCTGTTTAAAGTAAATGGCATGAAATTGATCACAAGGGGTAAAAAGTCCCCTTTTGAAGGGGGGGAAGAGTGGCTAAAAGGATTTTTTGCTTTGTAAATTAGATGCAATAAAATGATTAAGATGCCTAATATTAAGGCTGATGGAGTGTGTTACGTTGCAGTGAGAATAGAATTGCAGTCATGTTCTTCTGATAAAATGGCAAAATAACTTCAGATATCTGTGTAAGGGCCTACTTTTTCTTGGTGTGACTATAAATATTATGGACTACATGTGTGTATTTATATGTGTTGTATATATGTGTGTTTATACACACACATATATAAGCATAGTAAAGAATACAGTTTGAAACCAAATCCAAGTTCAAAAAGAGAAACTGCACACTACATTTGTTCCTCAGTCACGTTGATGCTTTGTTTATAGGCTAATAGAAACGTGAATCCTGTTTCCAGATAAACCACTCTGGTTTTGGCAAGCCTCGTTCTCTGGGAGGTGTGCAGTAATACACCATACAAGTGCAATAATTCTGGATATGAGGTTTGTGTAACGATGCCTTTTACAACTCCATTGTTATTAACCAGTTAGAGGATATGTGCACTGAGATAAGTTTCTTGGGAGCAAAGCCGGCTGGTCCTCAGCTTCCAGCTCAGATCAGTGCATGTCCACTCTGCCTTGTCTATTTTTCCTGATTAAATGGTTGCTGAGTTGCAACTTCTGAGAACTGGTCTCTAGAAACAGAGGTGAATGTCTTGGAAATATCAAGTAAATACCTCTTATTTTCCTTTTGAAAACCAGATATTTGTAAGATGGTAATCATGAATAGTAACCTGGTTAATGCTCAACAGCTGAATCAGGTCTATATTTATTGAGCATATCCGTTGCAATATATTAATTAGGAGTATTTTAAATTTTTTGGAGAGTTTTTTCATATACTTTGTGGAGATAGATACTGTTATTCAAGTAGATCTTTCAGTAACTCCTGAGTAAAATTCTGGAAACCCAGCTAATCCAGATGAAGTTTTGACAGTTGATTTTAACTTTCTAAATGTAAAACTAAACAAACAAAAAAAATGAATCATACTAGAATAAGAAGAGATTTGCGGGCAGATTTCAAAACTCCACAGGCAAGGAAACTTAAACTGCAGCTTAACATACTACAGTAAAATAATTTAGTTCTA
This sequence comes from Manacus candei, assembly GCF_025592945.1. NCBI lineage: Eukaryota > Metazoa > Chordata > Aves > Passeriformes > Pipridae > Manacus > Manacus candei. The sequence continues at coordinate 4,730,817 of NW_026138113.1, read as the reverse complement.
ATTGGTTTCATGAAGCAGAGATGAATAGAGAAAATGCCTGATGCTTTTTTGTGTGAAATAATTTAGGAATTTCCTTAGGATGTAGAAGGTGCATTCATTTCTTCACTCTGCTTGAGGTAGGGGGATCTGAGATGAAAATCTCTGCTTTGAACCAGGCAGAAAAAGAACATAACCTGGCTTTTGCAGTCCAGGAAGCATCCCTGCCATTTAGTGCATGTGTTTATACACATACAATAAAAATGGGAACCAGGAAACAATTGTTTTTCTGCAGAGCTGTTTAGAGCAGCATGTGTGATACTTGGACACCAGTCATAGGCAGTGTTGGTCTAGTCTGATCTGCTAGTGACACTAATCCAGGGAAACAAAATAGTTGGGCAGTTTCCAGACACCCTGTGCCACTTTTCTGTTTGTCCATAAAACTGTTGCTGACGATCAGCACGTATTTTTCAAGTCCCTTTATCACTCATAAATGGCACGTGGTACCTCACCAGATATTGTGGATATTTCACTTTACTAGCATAAACGAGAACACTGCCAACATGATAACTTCATTAGCATCCTCTGCAGTGGCACAAAATATTTGAATAGTAAAGTGCCTGTTGAACATTCATTACTCAGTTTTCTGGGGAATTCCTTACTGTCTGAATTAATCTCTTCAGCCATGCAAATTCCAGTGCTGGAGCATGTGCAGAAGCAAGAAAAGCACAGCAGTTGTCTTCGTGTTAGGTATCAGCTGTTCTTCCAGATCTCTGCAGGGCATCTTAGCACAAATCCTGTCACATTACTGGTTTGGCTGGTTTATCACTGTGCTCTACCAGTAACCTTGGTAAAGGCATAACACCTGCATTAGTCAATGCTGTGCCTCTGCTCCTTTTTAATGATACTACTTGTATTGAACTTACTATGGTTAGAATTACACTTGCTCTCAGAGATTTGCTGGCACAGGCACTTCTGATGTAGTGTTTCTGATGTCATGATTTTGTTCTTATATTAAAAACTAGACAGAAGTCCTAATGTTCATTTTCTTACACCAGAAGAGTAAAGAATGTCTAGTGAAAACAAGCTGATAACTGAAGTCATGCCAATGAAATAAAGTACCTTAACATGGACTGATGTTCAAAATGATGGCTTAGAGCTGCCTTGGTATGTCCTAGCATTGTGTGGGAAGCTATAAAGAGGTAGCTATTCTCATAACTTATAATTCAGACATTCAGTGCAACTATTAGAATCTTTGAAAAACCCACTTTTTACTGTAGTAGAATATAAATAATCTTTTTCTAAATTATACAAAATCAAACCCAGAAGCATTCTGTTTTTTTAAAGGTGGGAGTTAATTTGGCTACGTCTTTTCCTTGACATAGAGCAAGCTGTGGCAATCTCTAAGCTTGCTTTTTGATCTTTCATTAAATAAATAAGAGGTCTCGGGTGCTGAAGTTACCAACTTCACACATTTGTAAAAAATTAATGCTTTTCTTGTTGTTCTCTATCCTGTTCTGCTGTTGGATGACAAATGCTCACAAATAGGAATTCTATAGAAAGCAAATATTTGGCCAAGTTTTTACACACTGGGAATTTCCCATAGAGTCTTTTTGACTATTACATTCATGGAATCATAGAATCATTAAGGCTGGAAAAGATCTCCGAGATTGCCAAGTCCAACCATTAACTCAACACCACCATGTTCGCCACTAAACCATGTCCTCAAGGGCCACATCCACATCCTTTTGAACACTTCTGGGGATGGTGATTCCACCACTTCCTTGGGCAGCCTGTTCCAATGCCTGACCATCCTTCTAGTGAAGAAATTTTTCCTAATACCCAATCTCAACCTCCCCTGGCCCAACGTGAGGACATTTCCTCTCATCCTGTCACTTGTTACCCAGTAGAAGTGACTGATCCCCACCTGGCTACAACCTCCTTTTCTGGCAGTTGTAGAGAGCAATAAGATTCTCTCTGAGCCTCCTTTTTCTCCAGGCTAAACACCTCCAGCTCCCTCAGCTGCTCCTCCTGAGACTTGTGCCCCAGACCCTTCCCCAGCTCCATTGCCCTTCCCTGGACATGCACATTGAGACATTAAATAGAGATGGAAAAATGGGGAAGTCTGCTCCCACTTTGAAGGCAGCATATGTATATGCATTAATTCATTAATTGTGAAATTAAATGATCCTTCCAGGTATGATATATTATTCTTTTCTGTAGAATTCTTAGAGAATGTTTGTTGGGGGTTGACCACATTTGTGACTCTTGTAATTTTTTTTCTTTTTATAGTCAGAAAGTTTTAAAAAGTACACAGATTTTACCAGTGTTTTCCCCAAGGATGTGATGGAAGTCTTTTTCCAGATATGTTTATACTAACTTTAGAATAATGTAGTATGCTTGACTCTTTTACTGCCATGGTTGCTGTGTATTGTAGATTCTAGATGCCATGACATTCTAAAAATAACTAGCTAGTAATAATAGACTTGGAATATTGCATCTCAGACCAGTGGTAGCTTCATTTACCCTGTCCTACTTGTAACCAACCGTTTGTGTGAAACTGGTCTATCTTAGGGTAAAGTCCTGCAGGAGTGCTTTTTCCTGTAACTTTATGCTTGTCCTTGATCTGTACCTAAGCAGACACTAATGTTTGATGTGTGAATAGAAGGGTGCTAATGTGGGCTTTGTGCACTATTCAATTGTCCAGGTAGACAGTCTCAAGAATTGTTTATATGAATTCTGCATAGCTCAGTATTCATTTCAGTCTTACCATGCTGATAAATCAGCTCAGATTTCTCTTTAAGAAATAGATGTTAATAATTCCAGTGTCTGATTATGTCAGACTAGGCCCCTAAAAGCCTTGGGTTTAGAATTTATAACTCCCTTGCAAATAGTAATGTTATTTATGATAATGAGTATTGTTTGTTTGTGAGCAACTTGATCTCGGACCTGAGCTGAGACCATTGTTCTCAATACATGTAAGAGCTGAGGCAAATTGGAAAAGATGTTCAAAGGTTACATTTTAACCTCCAAGTTCCCAGTGCTTTATTTAGAGATAACTTTTTGCTCAGAAAGCTCTCTTCACTTGGCCTGAATCTGGAAATAAAATGTGTTACATTTTAATACTGACACAAACAAATGAGTTGGTTTTAGTTTCTGTCATCCACAAACCGCTATGTTTATAATACCACGAGTATATTAATGGACAGATTTAATGATATATATATTATGTCTGTCAGGATCCTCTAAATTACTTTTGCTACCACAAGACACAAAATGATGATGTATTTCAGTGAACAAAGGAAGGTAGGTTACACTTCTAGTGCCCATAAATTCTTTGTTTTAAAAACATCAAGGCCCTTGATACAGTGCAGTGCTTTTCAAGAGATTTGCTAGTAAAAATTAACCAGTGGGGTGGAAGAAGGTTTCCTGATGTACCTACCTGTATCACATTTCCCCAGCTTGTTTTTTCCCATTCCAAATGTGGCATTGACTGACCTCCTGCTTCATTACAGTTTCTCAGTTTTGGTGGATGCTGGCACAGCTAATGTGTTACCATGAAAAACATACTAAACTGTGAAATATTATTATGTTTGGCTGGTTTATCTTATACCAGATTTATCTTGCCATAATCTTGGAAAGCATTTTATGTCACATGAATTATTTTATTTCTTTTTAATGTATTTCCCATCTTAAAATGCGTTTTTAAGAAGTTTGTGCTCCTCAGTTTAGTTGATTCCCCTTTTCAGCTCTGATATTTGGCCAATATACTCCTGCTACTGTTTTGGGGTTTGTTTCTTTTAGTAAGGTGTTTGAAGAATGGGCAGGTTGAGAGTAGAGGTAAGAAAGATGTTTGGTTTTGAATTTGTTATGCTAGTTCTCTAAGAGATTTGATCACTTCAGCTTTCACTGTTATTTCACAGCTCTGTTGCCATCCAAAAGCTGAGAGCATTGTTAGAGATTGACAGTAATTTCAGAATCTGCAAATCATGAGAAGAGGAAAAATACTTAATCTACTTTTAATATTTTCAACCTGTACACCTGTTTAAAAGATATGTAGCATTACCAAAACAAGCTTTCAAAAACTGAGAAGGAGCAGTTACTCTTTACTGTGCTGCCTCCACTTAATTGCTTGGGAGAAAAAGTATGCACTCGTGAAATTCATGTATAAAAGAAGAGTCAACCTAAGGTTACAAGGGCAGTTTAGTATTGAACAAGTATTTACTGCTCAAAACCAAATACTTGGCAATTTGAAAATCTATTTTAGTGCTGTTTTAAAATAGAAGTTACTTTTTAATTGTATCTCAGAAATATACCTACATCCTCATTTCTTCCTCTGTTCTTGTCATGAACAAGATTCAAATCTTCTCTCCATAGCACAGATCTCCCTTTGTGAACCAAAAGTAAGTAGATGGAAGTAATACAAGCTGTTCATGTAGATGAAGATAAAACCAAAGGTTTCCTTTAGAGCAGTCAGTACAGCAGTTTGTAGTCACAGAAAAAGAGAATATCTGATCCTCCTTTCTCTAATGTTACTGACAGAAAAAATTAGTGTCACTGTGCTAATTATGTACTTACTGCTGCACTATATTGTGTAATTGTTACCTGTAGATGTTTGTTTTGTTTAGTTTAGCTTTTTAAGTCATGCATTGGTGCAAAGACATTCAGTTTTTAACAATGAAGTATGTTTCAGTGATACTGTGCTGTATTTACTGTCAGAAATTTAGAAAGGTAATTTGGAAACCTGATGAGCCTTCATAATTTATCAAACAAAATATCATCTGTCTTTGAGGGAATGCCACAGAAAGCAGACACCTCACTCTTAAAGAAAAAAAATTAACCTATATATATATGTTTTTCATGAGAAAATCAAATCTCTAACTTCTTGAAGTTGTCTTTACTCCAGTCTTTTAGCAAGGTTCTGTGGTATTTGATCATCTTAAAAGACCTTGATTTCTTTTCTAAGACCTTGATTTCTTTTCTTAGACCTTGCTGCAAGTAAAAGAATCATGAAAAGAAAATGGTCTCCTGTGAATGCGCTGCAAATAGTTTCCTTTTTCTATTTTGAGCTCTACATCAAGTAGAGTAATCTTACACTGTAGTTTGTCAGTACTTTTTAATTATTCTCATCAGCATTTTCTAGTCCAACCTGAGAGCCTGTTGGAGAAGTGAAGGATATCAGATGACTTGTTTTGTTTTAGTATTTATTTGGGGATTTTTTTGGTTGAATGTTTGATATACTTATTTACTTTTAATTGTGATATGAGTAAGTATGTATTGGTTGTATTTTCAGCATGATACCTTTTCAATTTACAGCAAAGACAAGTAGAATTTAGCTTAACCTTCTGTTTGCCAGTTGTTAATCTGAGGAATTAAAATTCCATATAGTAAATAACAACTAGTTGAGGATTACAGACTGTGTGCAAATGGAATAAATTTGTCAAAGTGTTTTAGAAATCTAAATAATCAGACAATGTGTAAAAGCAACACAAAAGTTTACAGGTGGAGGGTAGGGTTGTGTGTTACTGCAAGCCGTTTACTTATGTTTGCTATGATAGAATCCAGTATTTCAGACCAGGTACCATTCTTCAGAAAATGAGTTAGATATGAGAAAGATTATTTGGATTTAAGTTGTACAACGGAGTGACAATTACAATTGACTAATGATTAAAAGAAAAAAGAAATCTTTGAATGTAAACAAACAAGATAATGCAATTCTAACTGAAAGGGTGTTGAACTGTTCCCACAGTGTTGGCTGACTCTAGAGAATAATTTGCCTCACAGGTTCAGTAGTTTTGCATTGATCTTCTTTACTCTGTCCTGCAACATTTTCCCTGTTTAGAAGTGGTAGGGCTCTTAATAAAAGAGTAAAAACAACACAGTAATATAATGCAAAAGGGGACTTGGTAAAAGAATCTTGGCAGTTTCATATTCAATAAAGAAATACAAATTCAGAGAAAGATTCTGAGAAGGGGGAGGAGGGGAGTAGGAAAAGGAAAAAAAGCCACACACAGATGCTCAAGTGTTCATTACCTAAATCTTTGCAGGAAGCAATTGAATAGAATTACCTACAAAGAGAATGTGGCATTTTAACATTATACAATCATGTTCCTCATGGCAGGTGACATCTATCTCCTTGACGGAGACTGTATCTCAAAAATACATTCACCGAGCTGTCTATAAATTCAAATAAACCCTGCAATTTAATTTTCAACATATCCATATGTTTGAGAATCAAGCTTTCAGCAGTTGAGTACAGTTTGTGTTGATACTACTGTACCCAGTGAATAAGGAGGAAACAATGTAGTGCCACTGCAGCTATAGCCAGGTTTAGCAGGGGTCTGCAGGGCAGAAAGGATTCGTCCCAGTGTTCTGGGTCTAATTCAAGATCCAGTCAATAGAATTTCCAAGAAGTTCATCCTTTCTTGTTTGGTCAAATGCAACCTTTTTCATGGTTTAGAGGAACTATGTCATTACTTAGTTAGAAACACAAAGAACCAAGTGTGTCATTGTGCACCATGGAAATGCAGCCAAGAATCTTTTAAGATAAAATAAAACCATTAATTCTTTAAGAAAAATAATACAGTAGAATGCGCATTCATTTAACTTCTTAAGTATAGATTTTCAGAATATCTGATAAATTATATTGTTTGCAAGAAAGAGAACACCTGAGGCAGCTGCTGTAACAAAAGGAAAAACGTAGTTGTTATTTTTCGGTTTTCAAAAAGGCATTTCCAAAATAATTCTCAATCCTTTGTGTGTGTCCGATTGTATTTTTGCTAATGAGAAATGTTGTCTTACGAGCTGAAGAAACAGCTTGGAATAATGAACAAACAAGTAAAGATTTTAACTGAATATTCGTTTTCTCTTCTGGAATGTGATAGATTCTGTTGGTTGAGAAATGTAGTCTTGCAGCTGTAGATCTGTTCATCTAGTCAGTAGGATCCTTGAGTGTGTTGGGATCAGTCAGAAAATTCCTAATAGCCTAAAGCATTTGAAGATACTTCTAATAGTAATCACCAGCAGATCTCCAGAACACTGATTGGGGTTTTAAGTGCTCAGTCATTTCATTCCCAGTTTTTGGCACAACCCATGGCTCTATAGTGGTAATGTGAAATTTTTTGTAGAAGCACACCAAAACAAAAGCTGTTAGCCTGGCTTGCTGCTAGGCCTAGGCTGGGCCTGACACTACAAACCTAAAAGGGGAAGGCAACCCCCCCCTGCACAACTTGCCCTGCCACCATCTTAGGGTTGGGAGGATGTGTGAGCTCGAATGAATTCACTGCTTGTGTGCTCCCCAGCACAGCTAAACCCTGGCAGAGTTTTGACTACATTGCGTGATAGAAAAGCAGCAAGGGACATCCTCCATTCCATGAGGTGGCCTGGTCTCACTAGGTCTCAAACTTTGCTCAGATGGCCTGGAAATGTCAGGTTCTGTTAAAATCAGCAGTCAGGGACACAGGAACAACCTGTGACACATGGTTGCAAAATTATTTTAGGTGACATATTTAGTTTTTATAGAGCTGGCAAAGTCTTGTCTCATATTTTGTCACTGGTACAAAAGGTTTCTGTGTTCATTTGCACACTTCAACCTTTTGAAGGCCAAAGCTAGAAGGTCAGACTTCTAGAACAGTGAACATGTGTGTGACGTAGAGTGAATTTGGGTACTGAAATGAGTAAAAGTCAGTACTGGGCTTCTCCAGGGTCAACTCTTTTAATCAGGGAGAACATAAAGATCTTCCATCAGACCGTTAGTGATTTGGTATGATAGGTAAGAAGATACTCATTTTTCACATCTTGGATCATATACTGTTTCTATTTTTCAGAAACAAACTTTTTGAGCTGCCCCAAGGTGCCAGAAGTTTGTTACTCGTAGCTCTCCAGACTATAATGATCAGTATGTTCAATACATTTTCCCTGCCAGGTATCTGTTTAATCACTTTTTTTTTTTCAGAGGAGAATCCGGTGTTGCATATTTTGGTACATCTAACATTAAGAAATTAAACGTGTATAGCTAGCTAATAAATTATGAAAATATGTATTTTGGTGACCTGACGTTAAGAAACAGGTTTTCATGTCATCTTCATCCTCTCGTTGTGAGGCCTTCCGATTTGAACCCTGGCCACTGATATTTTTTAAGATAATAGAACTATGTTGACTTATCCTGCCAAGCATATGGTCCTTGAATTAGTGGAAGTTTCTGCATAATGTTTCAGAAAACATTTCCCTGATTTTAGATAACAGGATTTTGTTGTGTAACAACTACATGGGATACTTTATCTTATTCACATCTAACACAGACCCTTCTTTTTTTTCTTTTTTTTTTTTTAATAAAAGAGGTGCTAAATTATTTTAGAAGAGATTAATTAATTGTAGTCCTTGAAAACATTCCTGTAATGTGCAGCTACATTCTAATCAGCTGCAGTTTGCTAATATTTCAATTTTCATCATCCAGGATCATCCATATGTATAGGAATTTTCTGAATATTCTGTTATTGTTGCTTGTTCTCTTTCTTTTTAAAAAATATTTTAACTAAAAAACGTGGGAGCAAACATTTAAAAAAATGCAGTGGTGGAGCTTTGAAAATTTATTGCACAGCTGGGGGCACTTAAAGAACTTAATTAACAAGCTCCAGCCTTAACATTCTCTCTCTTTAAGGGAAAAAAAATCAGTTAAGGTTTGTCCAATTAAATTTTAGAAGAGTTTGTTGATAAAAAAAAAAAAAAAAGCTGTGATTGTGAGCTTACAGTTTAAAAAGAGAAGCTCCAGAATAATGAAAACTTGCAAGCTGATTAATTCAGTGGAAAGCTGCTCTGTGCATAGTTTCCACAAACTCATAAGCACTTGGGCATTTTTAGCCCAAATTTAATTATAGCCTTTGATAATCAGGCTTCGCTCAAAAGAAATCCCCTTCTTCCCATAATACTTGATGATGTAATGCTCTATTATAACTCAGAACTCTTCCCCCAGCATCAAAAACAAGCCGTCTTCATGTCAATAGGAAAAAAAAAAAGGTGACCTCTCCTCTTGGAGTTTTACATTGCATATTCTGCAAATTGATATAGATCATCCAAGACTGTGCTGGTTTTGGGGTTCTTTTTGTTGTGATGTGGGGTTTTTTGGTTTTGTTTTGGTTTTGGTTTTTTTTTTTTAATTCGCTACTGACTGAAAACAGCTAATAAAGGCTCAGTTCAAAGCTGTCTATTTCTTAGTGGGGGGGAAAGATGTTATTCTGACATCATTGCTCTGAATGAGCAGCCTGTGGTTCATACAGTATACGCTCCCCTGGAATGACAAATTTTCTGCCTTTTTCTTGGGGGGAATGTTCAGGCGAAAGGAAAAAATGCATAAGAGAAGCAAAGAAAATTCATTTGTATAAGCTGGCCCCCCTACTGTGGAATTTTCAATTATATATATCTAATTATGGCTGTCAGTTGATGAATTGAGAAAAGACATTTTTTGTCCCCCCTCCTTTTTTTGTCTCTTCGTCATCTCTTCTGTTAGAATGATTATAGCACACTTACACAACTAATTGCCTTACTGCTTATTAGTGATACAATTATGCAGGCCAGACTCCTTGTGTGAACAACCATCTGCAGAGAAAAAAAAAGTGACACTATTCAAAACTATCCATAATTTAACCAATGTTATTCCAATGCACTGAGCTCAGACAATTGTTGGGCCTTCATATTTCATACCCACCCTGGAAAAAGAGGGTTGTGGGGTTTTTTTCTTTTTTCCCCCTCTCTTTCTCTCTTTTTCTCTGTGCACTGATTCACCTCTTTAGACCCACTGTGAAATGGAAAGAAAGGAAGAGAAAAAAAGTGCTTCATATGTCAACAAAAAGGAGGGAAGTGAAGCATGGCTAATGCCCATTCCTCCTGTGGGCAATTTTTCTTCAAATTTTATACTAATAGGCATTTTTTTCTGCTTTAGAAACAGTTGAGAAAGTGCAGATGTCCTGACCACAGAAATCTGTATATGTACATTTGTTGGCTTTTAAATGGTCTTAAAGCAACTGATGTACAACACAGAGCAGAGTAGAAAGTTTGCAGTGCATGTAATTGGTTCTTAGGAGAATGCGTAGGGAATGTCTTTCTGTCGCAGCTCCCAGAGTGGTAGGTGTTGGAAACCAAACAGGTGAAGATGCAGGAGTCAAAACAAAGCTTTGTGTGTTGCTGATTAAGCTAATGGGGAATATTTAAATGTCTAAAAGATACTACTTTTAAGTTGTAGCTTAGAGATAATGTCAAAATGGCTTCCCCAGCAGAAGAGTCAGAGAAGAGCTTTATTTATGTCGTTTACCTTCGTTTCCCTGTACGGTTGCATTTATCAAGTCTCTGAAATGTCAGTCTACCATTACTGTATTTTCAGGATAAGTAGATAGAAAGTAAGTTGTTGTGGAAACCAGAATTTCTTTTTTCTTCTTTTTTTTTTCTTTTTTTTTAAGTCAGTGTGAGACTACAAAACATACACAAAAGAACAAGCAAAACTTTGGTGTCAGACCCTCTCGACATGTGTTATAGAAGGCTTGTAATTCTTTTGGTTTACTAGAATATAATCCACCTGTAAAATAGGGAAAATGAAGATATTTACAATCTGTCTTAGAGGTACAGTTACAATTGTCTTGGAGACACAGTTAAAAATGCACAGTTCTTATATTTCCAGGCTTTAAAAAATGTCAGCAACCATGTCAAGGAGAAACCATCAGATGTCTTGAAAGAGGAAACTTGCCATTCCCTCCTTATTGTTCCCACTCTGTTTAGTGCTGTTTGACTGTCATCTCCACAGCAAATATAGACCAAAGAGTACATGATTCTGCTTTTTATTGCACTTCTAGAACTTTTTGGCTCTATAGGTGAGTGTTCTGATATAAGCTGGATTTGGACCACTGGATCTTGGAGGCTTAGGGTTTAGAAATTTAGTTGTTCATCTTGATTCATTCATAGTGAATCTAGTGTCATTTATCTGTAACAATTTTAATGCAATGCCCTGTTATTGTGAGCATGCCTATTAGAACAAGAATGAGCTCTATTTGTCTTCAAATAGGAATCCTGCTGGTTTGTTCATGGAGTCTCTCAGGGGTCTCCTTTAATCTCAGTGATTTAAATGCACATTCAAAACTGAGAACTCCAAATTCCTTAAAAATGGTGTACTTCAAATGTCCAATTTATATGAGGGGGGAGTTACAAATCCAGCTTCTCAGAGTTCTAGTCCTGAACTTCTCAACTTTAAGACCTATCAGCTATGACAGGAAGGAAGAGAAGCACTGCCTTGCAAATTCATGTTTTACTTATACATCAGTTTCGTGGAATGGACTGTTTCTACTTTCAGTTTTTTATTTTTGTTTCGGGAGATGCATCCAAGTGCTTTAGTGGTGTGTTTCTGCAGTTTGCTTGATGGTGGTGGTATCTGCTGTGTGATTGATTTATCTTCAGTGTATCAGTATAAGTGTTCCTAACAATGCCATAAGAATCTTACATTGGATAAGGTTGCAGCCTGAGTAACTCCATTCTGATCTTTCCTATTTGTTCTGGAAAGTAAACCCTATTTTTCTGCATTCTGAAATCAGGGCCTAAATCAGAGGAATGATAGTGGACATGGTTAGTTGTTCAGTACCTCATAGAGCACATGCATACCAAAACACCTCGTGTTTCTGACTGTAAAATGTACTATTAATACTTCAGGCAACCTGACCTTCTAAGAAGCTTTACAGATTTCCTTCTTCACTTAAGTATGGATGACAAAATGTCTTTGAGCTGTCTCAGCTCTGTACTAACGGGTGCACTGCTCCCAGCAGTTACGAGTTGTGCCTTGAGAGTAACATAAGGTATCACGTCTCTGTGGTACCCTGCAGAGAGAAAAACTGACAATCTAATTATGCAGATTAAAAAAAAAAAAAAAAAAGGGCTTCTGATCAACATGGTATGACAAAACGTCTGGAAATAATCTGGACAATCACATACCTGAGCACTGGCGATCCCAAAAGACAGATTAGGACTTTCTGATGTTATAACCTGTTTCATAGTTCCGGAACCTTCCCCATGATGTTAGAGAGGTTGTGGCAATAAAAGCTGCATTGAACAACAAGGGGGACAAAAACTCTGGTAGTATTTAAAATTGTATCTGCATGCATGCATGCAAGGCAGCTGAAGTATGCAGAGACAGCTTTAATGCTGCCGTGTCCCACACTGTGTGTGCCCTACTTAGCATGCTTCAGAGTTTTTTTGGATAATTTCTTGTGTGCATGTCTGGACTGTCTTGAAGCAATCTAAGTGGAGTATAAGATATAACTTAACATAAGCTTATTTATCTGCCAAAAGCACACTGCAAGTAGATTATTTTCTCTTTACTGGTTTTATCTGTCTCCTTTACCCACTCCTAAAAAACATTCAAAGCATGCACAGGCTTAAAAACCAGAAAATGGTTCCACAAAGGGTCTGGAGGTGTGACAATGGCTGAAGGACAATTATTTAAACACTATTCTTTACCACTTTTAAACTTATTCAGCATCTGTGCTACTAAAATATTTATTGAATTTAATTACTTAGAGGCTGTCAGGAAGAATTATCCATAGGAACCTCTCATGTACAAACAAAAAAAATTGAACTAATAGCAAGCAAACAAAAATCCAAGAGTGAGAGAGAGAAAAGAAGCATGGAGGTGCATAAATGCTAGGTATCATTTCAGATAGCTCAAGGTTTTCCAGAGGAGATCTTTATGTATTTTAGAAACCGTCTAGAAAAGTGGGTAGGGCACACTGGTGACATGGGAAATCTAAGGAGGGTGGAGGGGGGGAGCTTGTGGGGTGATGTTTGGTTTGGTTTGCTTCTGAAGTTTCTAAAATTTTGATGAATACCTCTGATCACCCAGCTGTTGAGTCAGATGGATGTTGTACTTTCTGCCAGATTTTTCATGGGAGATGACAGAAGTTATTGGTTTTCTTTCTTGTTGAAAAACAGCATAATTCAAGGTCTTAATTTTTCATGAAACAGATGCTTTGTTCCCCACTGAGTCCTGTCACTGAGTGTACTGAGAAGGTGTGCTTCTTTTAAGAGTTCCATTAGTGTCCAAATGCCTTTTTTTGGGTCTCCAATCATTTCTGATGTACCCTATTGGTTTTGTGTTTTGAAGAAATCCAGTGGATATGCACAGAATTCATAAACTCCCTTAGCTGTTACTGCGGATCATATAATTTTAACATCCTTTATGAGTTCTTGGGGTATTTCCTTTGTAATCCACTTGAGTGTAGAGAAACTTCCATAGGAAACATTGGATTGTAAGGGATCTCCCTTCTCTTCAGCTTCAGCTAGAGGGTTGAGAACATACAGGAATAATCATAAGCTTGTATTTTACTTTCCATTTTCTCCTCCTCTACAGATAATAAATTATCTATACATCATATTTCCCAATCCTTGTAGCTTCTGGTATAACACTGGGAACCAGCCTCACAAATGTACACATGTTTGCTGTCTCTGTTTTGAACTTTGCCCCATGGATTTTGTGCTTCTCCTGTGGCACTCCATGACACCAGGTAGTAACTCAGTTGCATCCATGGGAAACTTGGGTAGCTCTGCAGAGTTTTCTTCCCCATTCTCCTCTTGTGTGCTGTTCATGGGGATGGATAGTAAGATTGGGAACAGAGAAGTCTGTTTTGCCCCTTTAATATGAAAAGCTACTCTCAGGTCCCAAATAACATATTAGAATAATTCAGAAGTAAAATAAAAATATTTTTGACATTGTATAAGATAATGAAAAAAAATAATGGGTTGGACGGTAAAACAAACCAACTGAACCAAAAAAAAAAAAATCAATCTCTTTTTACTCAAAATCACTAAGATGGCTCAAAATGTAAGAGGCTCAAGTTTTCTCTGGTGAGAGGAGAACTTTCAAGTGTTTACTTGGCTTTATGGAAATGATTCTAAAACAATGCTAAATATATACTTATATTCTGAGGTGAAAATTTGTATTTCTCTGAATTAGATCTTGAGATCATTTTTATGGGCACTTTTTCTTGATTTTTTTTTCCTCTCTCTGCTTCAAAGAGGATAAAACAAATACATGGAACAAACTGATTAAATGAGTAAAGACATTTCTGATGCTTAGATTTTTAAGACCTTACAAAAGTGTAGCAATATCCATTGGCTGGATATTCATCTAAACTGAAGTTAAATGAAAATTGGCTGTAAAATATATACTTTTTTATCATAAAGATTAACTGGTGAAGCCATTTTAGCTGTTGACATGGCAGGTTTGTCATCATGTCTTCAGAGACGCCACAGTTACTTTTGGTAAGTTCAGACATTGTGGATTTTTTTTCACGTTGACCAGATTTAATCTGGGCACTGACATGATTACACCAACACAGAGACCTTAAAGAAGTCATGTACCATCATCAGTATTAAAGTGTGGGGAAAAAATTTTTAAAAATCCTGACACATGAAATAACTTGTATTGGTTAAGAAATCACTTATCCTGTTGTTATTTTACACAACCAAATACAGTGCTGGCCATAATCTGCTGCCTTTCAAGGAGGAAAAAATACATTACTTATGCAGAGAATGTTTCTAATGTAACAAAGAGAAGGAATAAAAATGCCTTACAACAGTTTTATTAAAAACAAATTCCCACAGTAAATACATATACACTCTAGTACCATGGTGAAACAGCCAAAGACATCACTGTTAAGTGCTATGGGAAGTACTTATAAATTACTTGAAATAAAAAACATTGTTGCCTGGACATCAGGGTTGAAATGCTGCAGTTTGTAATAAATTAACACAGAACTTCACTTCCCCTCCTCTAACAAAGCAGCCATTTGTCTGAATAACCCACATTCAGCTGTGAGTTATATTTTCACAACTGCAACTGCATTCATTTGCAAATCATTCTCCAGTTTTAATGCTGAAGTTTTAAATACCTTAAGAACTAATAAATAAAGCAAAGTAGAGCAAACAGTTGGCTTGTAGCCTAAAAACTGGCCTAATTTCTGGGGGGTTTTCTTTCTTCTTTTTTCTCTTTCACAGTAATTTTGTACATGTCTGACATTTCTTTAAACTGTGTTTTGTTTTTAGTCTGAATGTTTTTTCACAATATTTAAATTTAGTGAGAACATTTCATATCACCAGCAAAAATAAAGACTACAGTTATACAGGTTTGAATATTAAAAAGCCTGTAAGGATTTCATTCCTTGACTAGTTTCAAATAATCTTTGAGTTACCTTGAGATTTTTCTGTTGTAAGTCACTTTTGTCTCTTGAAAACAGGTTTTTACTTGTATTGATCCTGAGCTTTATGCAGAAATTTTGCTCTGGAGTATGAGTCTCTCATTTTCCTAGATTAATTTGAAATGTAAATCAGAGAGCTATTCACTGTAAGGGAATCTGCTTTCATTGCCTACTGGGTAAAAATAAATGTGATACTTTATGGATATTTAAATAAACTCTTCAAAGTGGTATGATAGAAACATTTATTTACAAAAGTTGAGTTCTGAGGTTACTTTCCTGGCATTATTGAAGGCTGGTTTCTATAGATAGAATCTTAGGCTTTGTTCCACTTACTCGTTTTGTTTTGAATAAATTCCTGTGGACATGCCTGAAAGGGTTGGTAGTCATTTTCAGGAAGTGAAATTTAGGGAACAAAGTTCCTTGCAGTGTCTACTTGGGTTTAGAATTGATCAAGTTTTCATAAAAGAGGATTTGAAAGACTTCTAAAATCTCTTTTCTCCTTTTGTGAGGGTAGCCCATCTGTGTGGTGAAGTGTTTCTTAATGTAAAGAGTGTCCCATGAATAGAAGTATACAACTCTAATGCAAAACCTGAATTTACAAAAATATCTTATGTTCATATTAGCATTGTACCTACTTCTTCAGAACTAAGGATATCAAGGTCAAATATTTGAAACTATTTCTTTTAACTGTAACTGCTTATTTTTAAAAGATTACAGCAGTTTTTGAAGAAAAAGCATTCTGGTCTGAGTTCCTTTCTGTACATCCTGCCCAAAACCCCCCAGTTAAATGCCTGTAAATCAACTGTACACATACCTGGGGGCTTAAAACTTGGAAATCATCTCATCTCTCTGCAGATTTAAGCAGAGAAGTTGCAGTGTCTTGCTTCATGTAACATCTATGCTAATCAGAGAGTGAAGGAGGCAGTTCTACATACCTCTTCCCTCCTACCCTCCATTTAATTTAGAGATAAACATGTCTTCTTGCTGATCCAATTTAAAGCCATTCTACTTTTCCCATTGGCAATAGAAAATTATCTATATTCTGCTTAAGAATGGAGAAGCTAAAAATGAAAAAACCTGGCTGACAAGTTGGGAAGGGGAGAGACTGCTACTTTTGAGATTAGATTACTTAGATTGCTTTAGCTGTGACACGAAACTGCTCCCTGTGAGATACATTGTGGAATTGAAGATGGGTTGAGAAAGTCAATTCGTCTTTGAAACTGGGCTTACAGGTATAATGCTGCAATTTCTCAAGCATTTCTGTAGTCCCTCTATTGAAGAAACTGCCTGCAACTCTTCAACTAAAAGATTATTTATCTACTTATTTATTTATTTGTTGGGAAAATAGGGTCTGTTTAAACATCCATCCTATGGCCTTGCCTCTGATAAGTTCCAGTTATATAGTCAAGACTATCTTAAGCAGGCAGTGTTTTTTAGCTAAGGAAAGTACCCCACTACATCCACACACCCAGATCTCTGTAAAGTGGTGCAACCTGCCCTGTGTATCAAGGATTGTTTTAACGTGTGCAACAGTAATGTGTGATACAATTATTAGGATATACTACAGAGTCAAGCCTTGCTTACATAACAAAACCAAATAATTCCTTCAATTCAAGCAAAGTTTTTGAGAATAAGTAAAGGCTTGCCTATGAAATTTGTGAGGTGTTTTTCTATTGCATTACTGAGAGGAATGAAGCCCTTGATGTGCACCTTTCATAAATTCTTAGCAATCAATAATATAGAGTAATCAAATTGCAAGGACATTTTCTGTACACACATGAATGTTCATAACAACCAAAAATTGAGTTCCTTTTATTTAAGAGAGATTTGTATGAGGATAAAAAAGATTGGGGTTAAGATTAAGAGGTAATGATGTGACAGGCTTTAGCTAAGACAAAATCACTTCTCTAGTTAGCAGAGTAATTTCAGCAATACATCTTCTGTAATTTTTTTTAATCACTTAGTGATTACTTATGTGGTGCTATTTGATTCATTGGCCATCAGTACCTGATTAAGATTCTATGCTTAGGCCATCATTACTTTTCAACAGGCCACCCATATGGTGTTAGTGTTGAGCCAGTGCAAATCCCTCAGCTTAGCACTGTATATTCTGTTAAAGAAGACTACGTGAAATGCTGACATTAGCATATGTTCTCCTCTTATTCTGTTGACCTTTATCCATGGCATTACACTAACACTGGATCTTTGGAGTTGGTCCAGTAAGAAATTGGGTTGAAATGATAAAATTAGCCATCTGTCTATTAAAAACTTTACTGAGCCAGCAAGTTGGAACAAATGAGCACAATGATGCAATGAAATGTAACTATCAAATATTAGGTTTACTTTCGTTTTGATTTTCTGTGTGTGTTCTTTTCTCTCAACTATAAATGGACTTTCTTTCCCTAAGTCTTGCATTGTGACTTCTTGTGGTTGATTTGAGTTTAAATTTATTAGGTATTAATTTTGATTCTAGAAGTACTGCTGAAATATATAGCTCCAAACATGGCTGGGATAGTGATAATTAGTTGTTCAAGAGCTACAATTTCCAAGAGCTTGAAGACTTTCCCTCTTTGATTGCAAGGGCTCTGCTAAAAATAGGAATTACAGTAGCTTGGGCTATAAAAAGCCTAGTGGAGCATTTTTGAAAAATAATTCATTTACTAATTAACAAAATGGTGTTTGTTTATTTACAGTACATAAAATGTTGCTATCAGGAAACAGCCTGCTAATACTCTGGCACTGCCCTGCTGTGCTGACAGCAGAACATCTGCAGTTTAATTTAATACATTTACTAAATGAAGTGGGTAAATAAAGGGATGCTAAACAGCTACTTCCCAGCCTCTGATATTTTTGCTTTTCTCCAGGGGTCAGAAGCACTGATGAATGATTCTTCATCTTCCCCTTTGCTGCCTTTACAAGAGGCTCCCACGGGCCAACACTGTTCCAAAGGGTGCAATTGTGATTGATGAAATTACATTGGCCCATCATACCTCACTTTATCTGCTCATCTATCTCTTTAAATGCTCTGTATGTTACTGTCAGGGATTATTTTACTCAGAATATTACTTTATGCCTTTCTGAATGTATTTTTTTGAGTGTGGTATGTGGTGACCAGTCACAGCAAATGGAATAACTAAAGAATGAGGACGTGGGTTTTGTCTAAATTCTGGACTAGTGAAATCTGATTTCAGCAGGTCAACAACTCAGTCCCAGCCAACAACATGATTACTTTTACTTTCATAAAAGCATAGTATTGATTTTGGGTGATTGCATTTGCTTCTTTTTTTTTTTTTGAAAGTATTTTCATTTTCTAGTAAAGTGAATTTAATGGATAATTTGACCCTTTCTTGAGATAGTTCTGGTAGCTTAAGTCACTCTTGGTTCCTCATCCTGTTCCAGGCTTTATGTAGGTAGATGATAAACCTAGAATAAGAAAAAGATTTGGGTTAATACCATACTCAAAGGTGGATATTTTACTAAATATGGTTCTTGAACCAAAGATATCTGTAAAATCTTCATCTTTGCCACATTCTTTTTAACCCAAATCCAGTTTGCCAGGTCAGTGTCAAAAACAGCAGTAACAGAAGCATAGACTTGGGTAGTAAGAAGTGCTTAAACCACTACTTCTTGCTAGAATAACTTATGAATTTATGGCTTGAATCACAGATTTATAGAACATTATTCATGAGCTCTAGGACAAAGCATAGAAGATAATACAGTTTTCCTCCTTTTCAGTCGAGTGTTGTAGCCAAAATTCCACTCCTATTATTAAGTGTTCAAGTTTGTGGTTAGGAGTCTAGTTAGGAGAGGAGTCCTTGCCTCAAGTAGCACCTTTGCTGCTGTGTGGATGAATCATGATGTCCTGATGTTAGCTGCACCTTTTAATGGCTAGAGCCAGCAAAATAAAATTCAAAAGTGTGTGATTTGTAAAGTAACTTGGAAACTTCAGCAACATATCTTGAATGGATGTTGAAAATACTGGTCTGTAGATACTAGGTGGATCAAACCAATAATGTACAGGTTTGCAATAACTGATTCAAAAAAAAAATCCAAATAAATGTATTGGAATTGACAATATCTAATTCTGAAAGAGCAAGTTAGCATGTTAATGCCTCCTTCCCCTCCCTCCCATTAATCAAGGAATTTAACAGGCTTATGGAAGAGATGTCCTTGATAGATGATGAGTAGGATGAAAGGAAGTATTTTTTCATCAGCTAATACTAATCTATTCAGATGTCATAAGTAGTATTGGAATAAGTAAAGTGTATATATTATGTCAAAAATATATTGGATGTTACCAACAGCTCGTGATTAATCCTTGTGTGCCTTCAGTGTGTTACACTGGCCAGGTTGAGCTGAGGAGGAGAGATAACAGCAACACTTTCACTGCTGCTTCTTTGAGATTCCACTACAAGGACTCACCTTTACATTTAATATGTAAAAATCTCCTGAGCAGTTGTTTTCTAGGAGGCCTAATGAGTCAGAACTCACACAAACATGACCTTTCCTTTGGCTGCCACCAGCCACAAACCCAGGCAGTTTGGTCTCTTGGTACAGAGGAGTAATTCTATCAAATTTGCTACCAGGGCAGTGCCCTGTATTGTCTTGGTAGATGTGGAACTTCCTGGAAAATGAACAACACCATGAATCAGGTAGAGAGGGTTTAGTAAGGGTGTCTATTGTGTTGCTGGAGCATCTGTTTGTCAGAGCAAAAATAAAAGTTAATTAATAGCAAAAACTGATGTTTACATATTCATACTGAAGAAACTATTTAACTCGAAGTCTGTTATGTGCACACACATACCTCTATCAAAGATTCTCCAAAGCATGCATATGCATTCTTTTTTATTTTAAGGGAGTGCATAAAAGTTTTCTAACCATGCTTTGAACTTATTCATAAGATTTTATGTGTCTACCTGGAGCAGATTTGAAATTGCTTTTTATAAAATATGCTACATTTATAAAATGCTTTTTTGGATGCCTTTTTATTTTTCAGTGTTTTTATCAGCCCCAGTTCTAGATTTCATAGAGCCTGGGGAATTTACAAAGGAGCCAACTCAGAGTAAACTAAAGTCACAGATATTGTGCATACAATAGTCTGTCTGCTGACGCCAAGCCTCACTTTCCTCCTCCGCTAATAAAAGCCAGTAACAGTTGTCTGATCTTTTGCATCAAAGACAGTGTTTATGAAGTGGCCTGTATCGTTATCTTAAAATATACATATAATTCCTGCATTAAAAGCTTGAGAAGAATTATGAATCAACATTTCACAGTAAATTGTACACAGATTTGAGGACTGAAATATGTTTCATTCATGAATACTGGACCTTCAAAATAGGAGCACCCATGAAACAGGGTTCCCTCTGACTAGTGGTGTTTACTTGCCTGATTGATCTTGTGTGTGTGTGTGTGTCTCCAGTATTTTAAAAATTTAAATCATAATATTCCTTAGTCTTTCTCTTCACAGATTTTGGGATATTGGATTCAAATCTAAGTGGGGTCCAGCTCTTTGTTTAAACAACTTTCAGCTCAGAGTCTTCAGAACAGGACTCTTTGGGTGTTTTTTTTTCCAGGTAAATACCAATTCAATTGAGCATGGTCATTCTTGGCTTCTAAAAATAATGATGAATTCAGGTTGAATTTGGTGAACACATTCAAGTAAAAAAAAAAAAAATTGAAATATTGAAATGTTGAGTAAATTCTCTGGTATATTCAGAACCAAGATTTGCCTGAGTGTGACAACAATATGTGAGAACAGCTTGTGACATTGTCTTTTTTTATATTGAAGTAGGTAGATGGTGTTAAGGTATACACTGGAGCAATATTTGTGAGGAACTGAAGTAAATGGCAAGGAGCCATTGCAGATTTAGACATCCTGTTTGCCTCATCTAGAATAAAGGCTTTGAACTTTCATCTCACATCTCTCCAGACTGTCCAGGGTTCTTGGACTTCATGAGTTTGCCTCTCTCCCTCTTTTCATGTATCTAGCCCTTTATATCCAACCTGCAGAAGTCCATATTTTTTGCAAGTAATTAAAATGCCCTAAAGGAGACATTTAACGTTGCACCAAAGGGACATTTGGGTTTTGGTTTGTTTTTTTTTTTAGGTTGCTGGGACTTTTTTTTAACCCTGATAGTCAAAAAAATTCACACAAATCTTAAATTTTTTCTGGAATTTTTTTTCTTTTTGTTTCTTTTTAAGTGTCAAGCAGAACAGCTGCAGTAAAAGGAATCTAAAATTTATTTGCTTGAATCTGTAGTTTGAATTGAAGGTGGAATAGAACTACTGTTTTGGAAAGGTTGATCTTTATTTACTTTGGTAATCACAATGTATAAATAAGTTATTTTGAATAGGCTTCAATGTAGATCCATTCTGAAATTATAGAGTCATTTATTATCACAAATAGTATAACTGCTGAACAAGTTTGGCAGGGATTTCAGAAAAATCTTTGAGAAACTTTAATATTTTTGCCAATTTCTGTGAGATCTCCAAGCACTTGACTTAGCCAGAAGGGTCATCAAACAGCACAGGGCAAATCTAAATAAGAGAAACTAATGTGCCTGGGGGGAAAAGAAATCTGTCTCTTGCATTTCTGTTTGTAAAATATTGAATTGGGAAACATTTTATGAGCAAAGGATAATGGGGGGCAGAGGGATAAATCTAGGAATTGTGTATTTTTCCCTGAAGTATTGCAAAATAGCTATCCTTGAGCATATTTCCCAGCTAATTTCTAGGCTACAAAGTTTTTGGGCTATCAGCATTTACTGAAATGATCCAGTGTGTAGTTAACTATTTCAGTGTATGATCTTAGTTCTTTCATTATTGTCATGGTAAATGCAGTATTTTTCCTTAGAATGATTTAAAAAATACACCTCCAGGTAGAGAGGATGACTTTGATCACTTACTGGTGGTATAAAAATTCACAAAGTACTTAAATTTGTATGCATCTGGTATTCCTGTTTCATAGCTCATGTTATAGTTTACTTATGTCTTAGTCATTTGCATCAATTAAATTGAATTGGAATATTTTTCTCCTCCTACTTTAGCCCTTCATCTTCAGCTGTCAACATGCATATGCCAGTCAGCAGTGTAGCTGTCAAAGCTGACATCAACATCTGTACTTGTATTTTTCTGGTGTCTGTATCTGTCTTATTTCTGAGTATTTCTTAATGTTTGTCTTGCTGCTAAGAAAAGGATTTGCAAAGAATTAAGTTTCTACCATCACTATCTTTAGGGGCTAGTGGAAGGTTGGTTTTCATTTCGGAAACCTGACTTCAGCAGAGTTACTCTGTTCCCATTGTTGTGGTAAAATTCTGGAGAGTTATAAGCTTTCAGTAGTTTTTCCTTGCCATCAAGAAATCCTTGCTTCACTGAGGTTAATAAAAAAATGTTTATTTCAACTTAACCATTTATCCCTTAATTTCATATTCCCCATAATTCAACTAGCACAAAAACTGTGATATTTCTTCTGAAAAGTAAAATTGGACAGCATGTGGACGGGCAAAGCTGTTTACAGAAATCTTCATAGTAGTGCTGAAACCAAGTTGTGAGAACATTATTGCTCAAAATATATCCAAGTGATATTCTTTCATTGAAATTAAACACTTCCTCATTTGCTTGAATGGGTGCAGTACTTATGTGATTTCCAGATCACTGAATAAAAAATGAAACATTTCAAACTTATAATGCTCCATGTACAGATTAGGAGAAAATAGTGGAAGCAGCTCAGCAATAAAGCTTTTATAAATAAATAAAAAGCACCTAATTTTCAGAGCAAATGAGAGTGTATGATGAGTGATGTGCTCCTAATGAATACTGAAAAGCTTCCAGGGTAAATAAACAGATGGTAAAAATACTTAAGTTACAAATTTTTCAAACCACAAATACCTAAGTCACAGGTCTGTGCTACAGATTTCAAAGGAAAACTTTGCATCCAGCTTTTCCACGGTGTAAACATTTTCTTCCTCTTCAGAGGGAGATAATAAATTGGTACTTACCTCACAGGAAGGTTGTGAAGTTTATGGAATATCTCAGGTTTTGAAACCTGAAGAGTGCTCTGCAGGTGTTAGTAATGCAGGTAGAGAGGAAGTTTGATGTGAGATTTTGTCAGAGGAAAGTAACTTCAGATTGAAGTTGCAAAAGCGAGTTGTGTCCATGTGATCTCTGCACTCGAGAATTATCTTACTGGCCACCAGTTTCTACAGTTGCTCTAGAAGTGTGTTGGGAGACACAGATACTTGTGTGAAATGGATTTCACTGTGTGTATTAATCCCTGAGTTGCTGCATGGTTTCGTGCTAAAGGTGGCTTATAGAAAAAGCACATGTGCTTCAAAAAATAAAGGCAACATCCGTGAGATGTTGCCGGGTTTTTTTATAATTAGATCTATATTGATTAACAATGCAAAGAGAAAATTGAAAATATTTTTATTATGATTTAGGAATCATACAGAATTATCTCTAAATGTCAGGGTAGTTCAGAGAAATTCTTTTTACCTTTAGTGAGTTTGGGGAAATCAAACTCCTGTCTAACATGATAATATTTATTCACGGTAAATTCAAAATGCGGATGTATGGATTAAATTAATCATTTAGTCAAAATCTTCTGCAGGTAGGATAGAGCTTAACAGAGACTTTTTTTGTCAGGGAGTTTTCCCTTAAAACTACTACTATACTGATCAATTCAGATATCCACATTATCTCCACATAGAAGAATCATGTATCTGAAAGGAACCATGAGATGTCACCAGTGCTGCTCAGAGATGCTGTCAGCTAGTCCTGGATGGGTGTTGATCACCTTCCTATAATCCAGTGACAGAGATCCCCTTGCTTGTTCCATGTATTTAGTAAATTATGAAGCTCAAATCAATGTTCCACTTATGTCTTTCAGGGCCAAATCGATGAACTCATGTCTGTTACATGACATATCTATATGTTCAAGTCTGCCTATCATGGTTACATCATAATATCATATGTTCTGAGATGTTATTTCTGAGGTTTAGCATGTTTCAGATTTTGATCAAGAAATAAATACTGGGAAGTCAAATAGGATTTTGTTTCTATTTTTGGGACTGAGCCCTCAGTCTTTTGCCCTGGTAGATCAGCAAACACTGGTTTACTCCTTTTCCTAGAAGAAACTAGAGTTCCTCTCAATTAGGGGAAAGGATTGAGTTAATTTGGGCTTAGCCAAAGGTGATTTCTCAAGAAATCTTTCTGACATGTTTTTTGCAATGTCTTATGTCTGACATTTCCACTAGGAAAAATGGGAGTAGGAAGCAGTGTCAGACACTCAGTAGTTGTTGAGATTGCTGTTTCGACTCAATTTTTTTGTACAACATTAATTTTGTACCTAGTGCTTTAGCCAAAATCAGAAATAAGTGATGTGCATCTAATAAAGTTTCTATTTGTCTTGATTTGTTGAGCTTATCTCAAAGACGCTTCGTTTCAGAAGAGTCCAAATGACCCCCAGGGCACAAAAGTAAATTCCTTTCATGGTGAGTAGGACATGAATGTGCTTTTTCTCTTCCCGGGGGGCTGGCATGTGAGTATAAGAAACTTTTCCTAGGGTCATGGAAGTGGCAGAGTTTAGCTACTTTGAGTTTACGTGATGGGTATCCTGAATGGGTCAGATCCTGTCTGCTTTTGAATTCTGTTCCAGACTTTCAGATCTTCTCTTGGCACTGATGAATTTCCACCAGTGCACTTCAGAAACATCTGTGCTTCACTCTCTCACAACCAGCCTGTTGTGAAAGATTCAGTAGCATCTTTGGCTCCCAGCAGGAAAAGTCTGAATTGCTCTTGGTAATAGCTTCAAATCTGCAGCCCCCGACAGGTATTTTTAGGTCTGTCTTGAAGAGATATCAGCTTCCATACCCTTCAACTTCTTTGTCTGGAGTCACTACAGCTCCAGACATATCATTGAAATGGGGTATAATTGTGGTCTCATGCCTTCTCAATCCACCCACCAATCTCATCTGCCTTAAAGGAGCCTCCTGCTGTGCTACAGGGAGCATTTAGAGCCTTTCTGAGCAAACTTGAGCTGTGGGTTGTGCCTGAATTTAAAGACTACCTTGGAAGGAGGAGGATTGAAGATGCTTTGTGAAATCTCTCCTAAAGAACAATATGACTTATAATAGTGGAACACTTCGTTTCACTGGAATTTCATTGGAGGTGTATGTTTCACGATACTTATCGCTCTGGCATGTGGAATTCTCAGTATTTTCTGTCATTATAGGGCAAATGGTAAGATGTTGTAGGGCTGATTAATAGTATAATAGAGGTCTGAACCATACTGTTATAAAAGTGAGTAGGATTTGGTGAGAAGTAGGGAAGTGATCCAGTAAGCAGCACGCAAATGTTCAAAGAGATCTTTACCAAAAAGGGCAAGAGAGGAAGAGCACAGCCCCTTTCACTGCATCATGTAAGTCAGGATTGTGTCCACACTAGAACACCAGAACATTTATTCCCAGAAATAATCCCTTTGAACTCAGTACAGCTGGTAATTGGAGGTTTGTGTACAGGCTGCATGCAGCTTCACTGGGCAGCTGCTGGTTATCTCATGCAGTTTCAGTTTTTTCCTTTCAACAACTTCTGGATGCTTTATAGCTGATTCCCCCCCAAAAAAAGGGAAAGGAGAAGAAAGGAAGGGTTAACAAGGGGGGTTGGGAAGTCTAGAAAGGAGACTGAGATAGGAAGTTTTTTCTCATTTTTACTACTTTTGTGCAGCCCAAAGGATAAAATCAGCAAGACTGGAAATTTTTTCAACTGGTGCTATATTCTCACACTTAAAATATAACTTTTAATCTTCTCTTGCTGTTGAAAGATGTGGCTCTGGCTGGCTCCTTGCTTCTAATCAATGAATAAAATACAAATACCACCAAGTCTGTCTTTCATCATGCAAGTGAGAAATCTGTATGGCCACTCTAACACATCTTACCAGAGAGCAGCTGGGATATGATCCGTGCTTTGGCAAACTGAAGTTTTTTAACTGCTGGAATTGAGCTGGTTGACTTGTTGGCTTTTTGCAATACAAATTTTTATGATGACTTCTAATATAAAACAGAAGATAAAGGGGAAACAATGCAAAATAATATATCAACCTGATAGTGTATTCTATTGCATAGTTGCAAAAAATATTTCAGGCTAGTTGAAAAGCCTTTCCATCCATATATATTAAGTTTGGAGAAAGCAGTATTAAAGTCACAAAAATATCAGCTATAAATCAATGCACTTAATATAGACAGCAAATGAACAATAATGTAGATAAAGTTTTCTAAAGAATTTAATGTATAGGAGTCCATCTCATAGTTTATATCAATTCTGTGTCAATCAAATAAGGCTGATTGCTTGTTGGAACAGTGTATTTTGAGAGGGACATAGCACAAACATGAAGATAATCCGGTAAACTAAAGTGGTAAAAGGACAATATATAATTTTCCAATATGGAAATCTTAATTAAATGTATGTCTTTAGATGTTTTTAGAATTATAGCCATGAACAAAAGCAAATAACAGCGGTAGCAACCGCAATGATGTCTTACATAGATTGGAAGTAGTCTGTTACAACTAGAACTGAACTATTTTTCTCAGGAAGTATTCTGTAGAAACAAAAACATACAAAAACAATTGAAAGAAAATATTTACTCTGGTAGATGAGTTCATACTCTTTGTATGAACAATCGAGTTATTTAGCTTAAATGGCACAAGTGCACATAGAGTTAAAAGTATGTCTTTCTAAATTTCCTGCAGAAATAACAGCACATGAGCAAAGCTGGGAAAAAATATCAAGTAATTTAGTGTCAAAGAATATTTTCAGCAGTAGAAGTACCTAAACAGAAATATGCTTTTGTCATCTGAAGATAAGGTAACATCAACTTCCTACCGAGGTAAATTGTTTCCATGCAGAAGCCCACTGTACTCAATGTTAATCTTTCCATATGTTTCAATGGGCTTTAATTAGGCCATAATTTTCAGTTTGTCTGTCTGCATCCCTTTGTCAGCAACTGGTCCTTAGTAGCTCCTTCTAGGTTCAGTTTGTAAAGGTTTTACAAATTTAAACTGGAATTATAGCATTTGTTTAGATCCCCCATGGCATTAATGGCAGTTCAGCTCAAAACACAGATTCACCTTTAATTCTGATCTTCCCTAGTCACTGTGGGTCTGTTTGCTGGGTTAGGGGAGCAAGGACTCCCAGCTTTGATCTACTGTGGCTTTAGCTAAACTAGTCCCAACTTCAAACAGGACACAAATGTGAAGGAACCCTCTCAGGGGATTTGCATTTAAGGCTAACAAAACTGTCAGCATCACATCATTTAGAATACATCTTGTTCTTCAAGGTTTGTCCCTTTAGTGTCTTCACTTTCTAAGGTCTCCCAGGCAGTGATTGCCTCTTTGTGTGGGTATATGTGAGATTAGAGGGGTTGTCACCACAGATAATATTTAACAGAAAATTTAAAGTAGAAAACTATGCTGTGATATGGATTTGGGGAATTTAAAAACAACAATTCCAAAAGAATACACTTAAATTACTCCTCTAATAATACATCAGTGGTTACATGCAATATAGACTGGGTAAATGCACATTCTGTTCTCCCTTGCATGAATTTAAATCTAATGCAAAATTGACAGATCCATTCATGCCCATGAAATTAAATCCAAAAAGGTTAGCATAAGCATTAGGTTTAATGATCACTGCATAATATAATTAAAAGATGATGTTACTTGAATATCAGATTCTCTGTATGCATGTTTATTTTTTAATTGAAAATAAACAAAATCAGAGTGCAAAAAAAAAGTGGAAAAGATGTGTGAAATGTAATGATAATGGTTGACTTCTAAACAGCCATGGAAATTATAGTCATCTTATGCGTGGGACAGGAACAAACACCTCTTAATTGCACTTCATTATAACGTACCTTTCTCTTCTCAGTTGTATATATTAATTATAAAAATCATGTTTCAGAGACGAAAAGCTGTACAATAGGGTTTTTTTTCTTTTCCCTCCCTCCCTTATGCTGTCTGCAGCAGGATGGAAGAACAATATCAACTGTCATCCACAGGAAGAGCTTAAGAGCTCTCAAAGAGAAATCATAAAAAGAATGAAAGGCTATTATAAAAAAAGGAGGAAAATACTTTGATTTCATGGATTTGCTACTTAATAATGTTTAAGGTTCTCTCTTCTTTTTAAAAATAACTTCTCATATTGTTTTGTATGTGTTATGTGCAGGTACATCACTTTCTGATGACTATGTCACATGACACGTGGATTAGGTAGATCATTATTAACGGATGGAGGTTGAAGGGATGAGATGGGGGAAGACACTGGAGCAGCCCTCCAGGACCTATGTCAGTTCTCTGGATAAGTTGTAGAAAACTTGGACATTAATTTCATGGCACAAAGTAACACTGTCTATTGAGGGATTTTGGTTTGATTTGGTTTTTTCTATTCGATTTCATTCTTCGTTCATTTTCCATTCCATTTTGTACTTAAAGACCCTTGACAGTAAGGGTGTGTTTGTCTTACTTGTTTTGTGTTTACCTGGAACCAGACTTTTCTGTGGTTGCATGTACAATTGGCCATGATGTTTCCTTCAAACATGCATTCCAGCTTGTAAAATTGAATAGTCTCCCTGGTTTTGTTGAATCTAGGAACCGTCTTACTGGTGGAGGTTTTGTGACTGCTGGAGGTAGCCTTACAGTGTAACTAACCATTGCAAGAAACTTGGTATACTAATACCTGGATCATAAAGCAGTGAGCAATTTTCTGGTTACACTGGCTTTTCTTCTTTATCCTCTTGAAGTTTTTCCCATTTATTCCACTCTTTTTCCCTTTCACTCTAAACCTGGAGCGTGGTTTCCTGGATCAGGAGTCTGTGATGCTGGGTGTCTCAGGGTGCTTCCTAAGACTGTTTTGTTTCTCCTGGGCCTTACAGCATTTCCTGCAACATCTGTGGATCTTACAGATGCAGTGTCTCTGTCAGAGTTAGACACTACCCATGGCTTTTTATTGCATGCATGGCCTGTTGATAGCAGGTGAGGACCTGACGTTGTATGTGTTGTGTGTATAACATTGTGTGTATTCTTGGGGGGGAGGAAAAAAGAAAAAAATCAATGAACTATATTTCCTTAGTAACCATCTCTGTCAATGT
The DNA here is from genome assembly GCF_025592945.1 of Manacus candei. NCBI lineage: Eukaryota > Metazoa > Chordata > Aves > Passeriformes > Pipridae > Manacus > Manacus candei. Next base: position 4,701,471 of record NW_026138113.1, on the reverse strand, counting down.
TTCCTGACAGGGTAGGTACTCACAGAGGTACAGGTGTTTAGATTGTGCTGTTCAGTTTTCTGTATGCTCCTTCCAAACTTTTAAACTGCGTCACCTTCAAAGAATAAAGAAAGGGAAGAACACTGCTATCCAAATGACAAGTTTGCTACTTTGTGCGTTCCTGGAGGCGGATTCTGGCTTCTGTCAGTTGAAGTTTTCCTGCTCATGCATTTGGATTTCAGGTGTTGCTTTTTCAGATAGATGAGGTAACTCCTCCCAAAGCTTCAATAACCTTTGTTAGACCTTCTGTTTGTTGTGGTGGCAGGGAAATCCTCCAAATGTGAGAACTTGAGGCTTATTAAATTCAAAGTGAATCTAAAATAGGTATGAGGGAGATAGGTACTATCCATAGGTAGCATTCTCAGAATACAAACTCTCACTTTACCATTTGTCATACTGATGAATTCTTTTTTTTTTCCCTTTACCCCCCCAAAAAAAACCCAACCAGTAATTAGTGAAAAAGGTGATAACTATCAAAGGTATGACTCCTTTTCCTCTCTCTTGAACAGTTGCAGCTTACAAATTGTTTCAATGGATTGGTCAATTTATTAAAAATAAAATAAACAATAGAAAAGAAGATGAGTTCTTTACAGAATTACTTTAAATCACAAACAGGAACTAGACTGGCCCACAGATTGTCCTGAGAGGACAACAAATATGGTATCTCCTTTTCTTCTCTATCATATGAAGTTCCATTAAGCAGCATGTGCTCCTCTAAATGTATTTGCTTCACTCTTCCTATTATAAACTTTTTTTAGTCTGTGTTATATGCAGAGTAATTCCAAGACACAACAGAATCAGTAAAAACTCTCTGCATTCCTCTCTATTTTAATGTCATTTGTGAAGTAGTTTAACTATTAACATCTATAAAGCCATCTAACTACATGAAGAATAATCACATGATACATTTTTTTTTCTAAGGAAATATTAACTTTAAACTGGGATAACCAACTTCCCAGAATTCACATAAAAACATAATGTAGTTAATATTAAATAAAAGGCTTGTGCAAGCTTTTATTTTTACAATATGTGCTGATGTGTCCCTGATTTAATCAGTTTTGTTTATGATTAATGAATGATTCACCTTGAAGATCAAAGTTTGATTCATATCTCATAAAAAATTTTAAGAAATCATCTGTTTAGAAAATAAAAGAAAGCTGCTTTGTGTGTTACCCAGTATTACAAATTTGGCAAAATACACGCTGAGCAAATAAGAGAAGGAATTGAAGCTGACAGGACATAGGAAATCTTCAGTTATAACACAGGTGTTACCAAACCTCAGATTGTAGAGGAAAACTTCAGGTATAAATTATGTTAACTCGAAGCATGAAAACTTATCTTTTTTTCTCATTCTCTATGAGGTATTATCATAAATGCTAACTTATGCAGCAGAACCAAAAAATTAATTATGTGGAATACTTTTTATTTTTAATGTATTTATAAGGCAAAAAGGAATATATTCATAAAGAAAGGCAGCTGGAAATGTGACTAAGTTGCTTTTGTTAAAGAGGATGCACAATTGTGCAAGTCCAGAGTTTATATTTCACTAGGGGTATAGCCATTTCTGTGACACTTCACCTACATAAAATATTATTAGGTAACATCTGAGGAAAGATCTGAAGTAAACTGTAACAGTTTATACACAGTATCTGTGTATAAATTCAGAGCAAAAAAATTGTTTGGTTTTATGATATAAGTGTATCAATCATAACATGTTGGGGGTTTTTCTGATCTGCAGTAAGGATTATTTTGAACAGATCCATGTTGGAGTAGGAACGGATGAATTTGCAGGAAGCATTATTTATAAATAAACCCTGATATAATGGGAATGCTTTCATGTGCCAGTGACCTGAGATCCACAATATTGTATCTTTTAATTTTCAGAGGAGAAACACAGTCTGAAGATTGTCTGGGGTGGATAGATAATAGCCAATTTGATAGCATTCATTGTGTGATATCTAACAACCTTTTCTGACAAAATGGTTCTAGTACAATGATAGGCAGATGACTGTTCTGCTGTTGTCAATGGGTGACAGAAAATTGTTTATGCCCTAGTCCAGTGATAGAATAGAATTATTGTCCAAGTATTAATGCAAATTTCATGGAAAAATTCGACTCTCAACACATATTTATCTCTGGTTCTTCACTGAAGAGTGGGGGAGCAGGTTTTACGTGTTAGTTCTGGCCTGTACAACATTTAACTTTCTTAGAATAATTCTTCAGTGGTAATGATGCATGAGCTACAGGATGAGCAGTTGAAAAACACAGTGCAAAACCAGACTGTGTTAGGTGAGTTGCAATTTGTGCGATAGTTCAACATTTGCCTCTCCAGAGAAACATGTTACTGTTTTCCTGGTGAAAGAAATCCTTCTGTCTCTTTTTTTCTTCATTTACTCATAGACAAGTGAACAGTCAGTTACTTCTTTTAGGTAAAGTCTTGCAAGCAGAGGATTATGTCATTCAAATTGATTTCAGTGGCACTAACATATAACATATTACTAACATAACCTTCTTGATTATTTGATGTGTAATTTGGCATTATATTCTCTCTCAAAGGAGTTTGAGAACTTTTGAAAAAATGTCCATTTTCTGGTTCAGTAAGTTCACTGTTGTTCATGTAAACTCCATCTGCTTTACTTGGATTTTACATTTCATAACTCTTTGTTCAATGTATCATTTGGGCTGGTTCACCTTGGTATTGACATCACAGAGTTCAATGACTTCTGTATGGTTTGTTTCCCCACTTAAAAATAATATAGCTCTGAGAATTTAGAGTGATCTTTGTCCTGTGGTTTGCTTAATATTGTGAGTTTATGTTTTTCTTATTTGTTCAGAACTATTTGTACTTGGATTATTAATCTATAACTAAATGTTACCCTCTGTGTTCATCCTGCTGACGATAACTGGAATCAGACCAAAGCTGTTTTCCTTAAAATTGTGCAAAGCATGTTTATTGGCAGTTTCTTCTTCACTTATGATCTTTTTGGAATCACGTCAGAAGGGGGAAATATTAGCTCAGAGCAGTATTAGTACCTATTAGTTCTACCTTTTTACAGCCGGAAGCTTTGGATATTCTGCCTAAACAAAGCCTAAATGGGAATGCTGTCTGTCTCTCTCAACAGCAATGATTCAAGTAGAGAATCTGTACTGTCACTTGAACAATTATGTCACTTGAAATGAGCTATGGCCAGTCATTGTCTGAAATCACTGTGTAAATATCATCAAACATTTGTAAGGAAATATCTTGTATCACAAGGAACTGGTGAGGAAATGAACCCAAAGGCACTGTGCCATCTCCAGGTTGTCTCCACCTTTCCCTCCTCCAGGGTTCCTCAGAGAGGGCACTTCAGCCTGGTCACAAAATCTGGAGCACTTTGCCTTTCCTTGGACTGTCTGTGCCACTGGCTGTAGGGGTGGAAGTCCTTCTGCCAGTGAGAGCTTCCAAGCCTGCCTCAGAGTCATTGCTAGAGTCTTGAACTGTGCACAGGCAGGATCACACGTTTGATCCGCTCGAGTTGTACAAAAGATTCCAGGCTCAGGAGTTGTTCGAAAGTTTGTACCTAAAAACAAACAAACCAAGCATGATGCCATAAGAAAACTTTTGTTTGGGTTAAGACTTCAGTTTTAGATGCTGTCTGCTGTTCTGAAAGGTTGAACAAATGAAAGTTAAAAAAAAAAATCTTACTTATCATTGGTAGATTGAGTTCCTTATCAGCCTCATGGCATGAGGGCTACACAGCTTCTCTGCTGGTACTGTCACTGCAGTGTGTGCCATTGTTAAAAGCAGCCTTAAATAAAGAGGTTATAAGATGGATATTTACGTAGAGGTAGAGATCTATATGATAAAAATATGAGATCCTTAATGAACATGTAACAGTTTGATGTTAGTCATATAGTGTGTTTTCCTTTTCTTTTTCACTACAATAGCATGTGAGAGATGGTATAAAACAGAGCACCTCAGCTTCCTAAAAAAATTAATCCAGTTTTGAACATCTAGAAGCACAGAATGCTGAAAAAAATAGAGGCTGTGTGCAGAGTTTTCAAACAAATAGAGGGTGGCACACACTCCTGTGAGTCTGCTTCGTTGGCTCAAAGTGTGTCACGTTATTGGTAAACCTTTCAGCTCAGGCAAAATTTCTCCTGCCATTAGAGTTTTTCTGAGTAATCTGTATTATCTGATCTTTAAAGGCTCTCCACTGACTTGAAGGAGAGTGAGGAACTTCTGATGCTATGGTTCAGATATCAGACATTCAACATAAATAAGCATTAATCTGTGATAGTGTAAGTGTTGGAGGTTCTTTATGGGTGGAAATCTTGCATACTCTTTTTCCTGACTGTTGTCACTGTGAAAGAGTATGGACAAATCTGTTTGGATAAATTTTCCTGTCGTATTTATCTTGAAGTAATCAATCTTAAAAACATGTTCCTATTCACGTCCTATCACAAATTTGAGGGAAATTGAAAAAAAAAAATTACTTACTCACATTAAAGTTAATGCAGTTGGAGACTTTCATCATAGATTCTAACTTATCAAGAAAATAGTTTGAAGTGTAAAGAGAGTTTGATGACTTTATCAAAATCTTCCTAATCATAACTGGCATCTTTTAAAGGGCGGGTTCCTGCTAAGTGGTCTGTATAGCACCACTGATGTGCAAAACAAGAAGTAAAAATGCCAGAGTTCCTCCTCCTCTCATTTTTCGTGGTAAGTGGTCACTCTTTCATATTTGCATAATGTATAAGTTTGGTTCTGAAACTCATTGAAGACAGATCAGCATTTTTTAAGAACCCTGTATTTGATGTCTGGCAAAATGTACATTTAAACTAATATTCACCAGTGTGTACATACTGGGTGAAACCCCTTTGTCTTACAAAATATGATATAAATAGTAATTTTTATTTCAGTAACACAATAAAAAATTACTCCAAAAATGTCGGGGATGGGGTGGGGGAACAACTGTGTGAAAAGAGATTAAGTTTTATGTGCTACTTTAGATGAAGTTTTATTTAATACTTTTTATTGTAAACTTTTCAATGCAAGTCTGCAAATTTCATCAACCATCAAACAGGGACTTAAACAGAAACTCTCTCATGATTAATAGCTATTTTAGATCAACTTTTGACAGATTTATAAATTAATTACGTGCATAAATAAGTGGGAGAGAAGGCACAAAAACAAGATGGCTATGTTATATTGTGATTATATATTTATGCTGACCTGGACCAAGCAGACTTCCATGTACTTACAATTCTAGTAACTATTTGGTTCTGTTTTTAAAACAAATGCAGCATAATTGCACTAGAATAAACACAGCCGATTTGAGCTGCATAAATGTAATTCAGATCATGGCTCATTATGTGATAATGCAATAAATGGCGTGAAGATGTATCAATATGTGTCAAAAATATTACAAAAAACTTATTTTTGCAAACAGAAATAGGTGTCTTAAATCACGCTGAAAATAGGACTGCACAAACCTTTTTAGTTCATTTAGTTCCCCTGAAAGGGTTAATTTCTAATTGTTTTATTAGCAATGCAACAAGCTAATAAAAATGGAAGCTTGTACTGCTTCGTAGCCGAGGCCTTCATAACGTGCTCAGAGCCCTTTAGTTCTGCTCTTGTTTCTGTGTAGGAATCAATACCACAGGCAGCAATTATGTGGTGGTGTTTTTTGGCTAAAATTCCCACACATCTGGGATAAACAGATATTCTATTCGAACTTCCTCTGTTAACTCCACCAGTTTCCATGGAATGACTCTCTATATGCTTGTTAAGTAAATGATTGTTATAAGACTATGGAGACATGGTCGATCAAATTAACCCCTTTTGTCCAGCCTCCAAAATGGTTCCCTTCATTTGCCTAAATTCAGCTGCTTTGGGGAATTTTTTCAAGCTTGAAGGACTCTCTGGATTCATCACATTAACAAACTGTAACCTGAGAAGAGGGTCTTTGGAGCAGCAGGACTTCTTTGGCCCCCAATTGTTTTGCTAATCAAGATTATTGCCACTATTGAGATGTGGAAAGATAGCCTAGCTGACAAAATTTGTCAGCTTCCCATGAAATAGTTCTGTCAGTTTAGTCAGGGTGCCGGCTAATATTAACATATAAATGAAGTCTCTCCCCCTCACCCCTTAATAGATGCAGAGAAAATATAAACACACACACAAAAAACCCCTCTGTGCTTAAATCAAACAAGCTTCTTTTCTCAGCTCTAGCCCATGTCCCTGGAAATCCTGTGAGTAGTGGAGCTAAAGGGAGGGGGGAGGGAAGTAGAATTTGCACAAAACTACTTTTAAGCCATAAAGCAGCAAAGCCCCACTCCCTGCTGATAGCAACAGGAGATTGATTACGCCTGCAAAAGTACAAATGGTTGCCTGAATGCAAGTGGCAGACCTCCAAAGCAGTATGCTCTATGTGCTGGTTTTACATTTTACAGCAGAGGACTTGGATACAAAGTGGAAAAGTGGAACAGGGGGTATGAAAGAGTTATCTTTGCCCGGAGGTCAAACCCATGAGAGCAGTCCCTGCTGGTCTCAGAGCCGGGCCCAGGGGGATAGCAGGGGCAGCCTGGGCTCGGCGCTGCCATCGGCCCCACGGCACCCACAAACTCAATCCCTCAGCACCTGTTTTCTGCCTTTCACTCTGTTTTCTCATAATCAGAATACATATCGTATTTTTCAGCTGACCTACAAGGTGATATAACCTAATGCTCTTTCACCCACTTGCACAAATTTTGCGTTACTTTGTCAAAAGCAAATGCCTTGCATCATTCTGGCGGCAACTCTTTCAAATCCCAGCTGTACCAGACCATAAAGAAGTAATTCAAACTTGCACTCATTTTAACTGTAAGTGGATCTACTGAAAGTTCTCTTCATCCTTTATCCTGATTTAAATATAAATAAATAAATATCTCGTGATATTTGTAATCTGCAAGTCGGCAATATTGGCCTTTTGGTACTAAATTAGCCCTTGAATGGCAACTGTGCAGCAGCTTTGTGTAGTTAGTGTACCCATCGGAGATGACTCTTCTAACAAGTTCAATAGGCTTTGCAAAGCATAGCTTTAAATAGAAGAAATCCTTCAATCATGATTTGTTCTTGCTTTATGAGAAACAATCAGATTATTCCTTTGTGCTGAACTGTGACAATACTCTAAAGCATGAATGAAAACTAGAATATATGTTCCCTCAGTGGATTACATCAGCCTTCTTGATCATTAGGCTAACATGAAAAATAGATTTAATGTCTAAAATATCTGTCACTGAAGAGAATATTAAGAAAATTACTTGGGAGCAGTTCGTGGGAACTTCAGAGGTAATGAGTTAATGACAAAGCACAGTATTTGTTAAGAAGTTCAAAGCAGATCATTCCTAAAGAGTTCTAGGTGAGTAGCTAAGCTTCCTATTTCATAATTTCTGAAGTTGTCATACAGACTTGATTTCAACTTCTCCAAAAATGTTGTGTAAAATATTGCATTGTTTGCCCAGAATGTGGAGCTAAAGAAGCATTATCCAATAGTGTCATTGGTACCTATTGCCCCGAGTTTAAAGGGGCTTGCAGTGTTCATGCTCCTACCTTTGATCTGAACTTTCTCAACTGAGAAAAGTAACTGGGAGCCACAATATTAAGTATTGTTTGCAATAGGACAGAGTTAATAAAAATTCAGATCTCAGAATCAATGTGAATTTCCTGGATTTCAGTTGTAGCTCAGGGAAGGTTGATTCCATTGAATCCTGCTCCCTCTTGTACTCTGGCCCCTCTCCTGAAGGGTATGAGATGGGAGAAGGCTGAGGAATATCTTACTTATTACCCAACATGCAGTGTGTTGATGTTTTTGTACAAATGAATGAGTTGTCTTTGCCCCAGGGAGTTCCCAATCTGTTATAGCTTTTCATTATCTGTTACAGTATCAGTTCATCAAAACATATCTATTCTAAACTTTAGGTTCGTTCAGCTTTAGACCCTCTCACAGTCTGACTTCTGTTACAAGCATCAAGTTTAAAACTTTATATCCACCTTTAAATAATTAAAAGAGTAATATTGACCAAAACTCAGTCTTCTGCTAAACAGCTGTCTTTCAGGCCAGTGCCATCCAAAACTCATGTAAAGTTTCCAGGAGTCAGCAAGACACACTTGACCATGTGCATTGAAACCTCAGTTTACTCTGCATGGCTTTTGCTCACGTTTATTGCTGGTCACACTCCTTCATTTTGCACCTGCAGGACTTGTCAGGTATATAGTGCCACTAAGAAAAAGAAGTCCTGCCCGAAGGCAAGGGTGTGGAGCTTTCCTCCACTGTGGCAACTGCCCAGCTTGCAGACTTGCCTTGGAAGGGGAGCGGAGTGGTGCTTATAATGGAGCCCTTCATACCTCGGAGAGAACAGCTGCCTCACACTCCAGTGCACACAAACAAAACACCTGCTCAAACCAGAAAAAGCAGTAAGCAATGAGACTGGCTATGTGATGGATGTTGTTTAGACTTTCTCTTTTATCTTTTTTCAAATGTTATAACATGTTTTTTCAACATTTTCAACGTTTTGAAAAATTGTGTGGTTTTGTTTGTAGAAACATTTTTTCTTCTCTTTTTGAGGAATATTAAAAAACACTGCCAATATTTTGCTTTTCATCATTAGTAAAGATAAATCTCCATAAGGTTGGTTTGGGTAAGCATCCTGCAGGTTTGGCTACCCAGCTTTTAGCCTTATTTCAAACTGTATCACATTAACTTGAATACAAACAGCCCTTCATTCTTTCCTACCCTTTTACAAGATATTGGACAGATACTGAGTTTTGCCTAATGTGGTGTTTTTCTCTTGTATGTTGTAGATATGAGGGTGTATTTCTTGCACACAGTAATATAGACTTTCATCTATCCTATTGAAGGGGCTTTTAGTGAAACTTCAAGGGTGCATCAAGGATCTTTGTAAGCAAAATGGCATTTTGACATTTTAATTTTAAGACATACTTTTCAGTGTATCAGGCTGGGAGACAAAAATGACTCTTCAGGAATGGTGTAGAGATAAGTAACTCCACTGAAAATTATTATATGACACTGATTAAATGATGATGAGCTTATATCATAGTATCACCAATAACATACTGTAACTCCTCACTTGTGTGTTCTGTTTCACACAGATTCATCCTTGTTTCTGATAGATTTCCAGCATTTTCAGCTGAAATGCCCATCAGGGCAGGGAAGCTCTCCATAATGGCTGTTGTCATATGGCAGCTGTTATCATTTGGACTTTGTTATACAAATTTATCATCTCCACCATTCATAATAAGCCTGACTGATGCCATAAAACCCTATACTGCCACCAACAATAATTGTCATTCTATTTGGAAGTCACAGAAGAGAGATTAAGGACTTAATGTTTAAATTTTAAATGAAATATTCTCTCACCATTATGGGTGGTCTCCTTCCCAAACCTTGGTAGGACAGTATAGTAACTCTACCCAGTGCTATTGCCTGAACTAAGCATTTAAAAAAAAAAAAATTGTCTTCAGTGCTGTCAACCTTTAAATGTTCTAAGTTGAATATGCACATAGACTGTATACATCAATCAAAATAAGTTTCGACTTCCCTTTTTTATTTTTAGCCTTGTCCTGAATTTTATTGGACTGACTAACTCTAAATAATAAGCATAACTATTTTATTTAACCAAGGGAAACGAATGGGAACAAGTTCCAACTGACAATGGCTCTCTGCTGGAACCCAGAGAAGCAAATGCAAGCAATGCAGTAAGGAAGATCAAACTTGTTACACTGCTGATATTCTAAGAGTTTGAACTCAGACTCCCTGCTGACCTCAATTTTACAATGATAATCATTTCCTAAAATGTCTTCATTTTGTAAATGAAGCTGTACCTCCCTCTGAAGCAGGGGTTTGCAAAGATTAAATCATTTACATTTCAAAGTGTTCATTTTTTTGCCAGTGTGAGAAATACTCAAGCAGGAAAATGAGTGCTCCTTTTAATTTTTGAAAGCTGGGAGAGCATTCATAGTGAAAATAATCACAGCCTATTACAGCAGCCTTGCTTGCCCATTCCCACTTCAAAAGGATGAGCCTATCTTTTCCCCGCCCAGCAGTGAATGACCACTTAAATGAGTGATGGCTTATTAATACTATGACTCAGCCTCTTCTCGATAAGGAGAACAATAAGGGGTCAAAGCTTGAGCATCCCTTACAGGAATTAATGAGAACATGTTGCTGGTAATTTGGTCTTTTGGAGATTACATTTAAATTAAAAGGTTCTTGTGTCAGGCTTAATGGTGAGACCAATGTTGTCACTATTTGAAATCCAGAGGCTGCATTTTTGTCCTTTCCACCTGTATAATTTCACTGTCTTTATTAAGGTTGCCTTGGGGGTTGGACACCATTTAAAGAAAAAAAAAATCAGAGAAACTGACAAAAGGAAGTTCTCAAAAAGTAACCCTAAAAAATTGCTCATATTTATTTGGGCACAGTGTTGTTTTCAGAGCCAGGACATGTTATTACAAAAACAATGAAATGCACATATTTAAGATATGTTGCATTAACATTTCTTCATAAGACCTGGAACTGATTCATTTCCAAAGAATGAAGCTATGTGAAAAACAATTTACCAGGCAGAGGTATTTGTGTAATGGGGGGGGTGCTTTTCTTTGGTTCTTCATCCTTCTTTCCATTAAAGACTTAGCACCTGGAATGTCTGGTTTTATCCTTAACTTTTTTTTTTTTTTTACATTTTATTATTGATGTTGAAATTGTTGTTTATGCTTTGAAACAAGAAACACAATGGTGGGATCAAAGTTGTTTAAAGGAGTTAACATGACTTATATTGTTGTGTATGTTATTAACTACAGCAGAGAAATTCAACCCACAGCTTTTTTATTATCTTTTTCTTGTAGTTGTGAAAATACTGCATGTAGCATCTTTTCTGACCTGAAACCAATGAAAAGATGTTCTAGGTAGGATTACAAATATAAACCAGTGTTCATTCTGCTAGCTAGTGCATGGTGCATTGCATCTTCAAGGCACTTTTAAAAATGTGAATTGACTATTTATAAACATTTCAGTCATAATCCTGAGGGAAAGTATAGGTAGTACAATTCAGCTGTTTTCTCATTGTGCAGTGGCAATAAAAAATGTGGAAAAATGTGCTATATTATTATAAAAATAGGTAAAGTATAAACATTTGAATTGTTATGGTCTTGATATGTTATTTCCTATGTATCTAGAAGTCATATAATAATTTTCTTTTTTTTTTATCTTCTGCTAAGGTGATGTTACTAAATTTGTTGGAGAACTCCTACAAATCTTGAAAGATCTAAAACCGATACTGTGCTCTAAGAAAAGCAAATATGATTGTGCTGAGATTAGTTGAAAACTTACAAAAAATTAATGGAAGAGTATTCATATAGAACATCAAGCCACAGAGAAGATTCTCTATTCCAATGTAAAAAATATTTAGATTTGCACTGGAAAATGGAAAAACGGGTTCCAGCACAAGCATACAAAATACTGAATAATGTCCTAATGAACCCTCCTTATTAGGCATTAGCTCAGCCTTTGTGTGATTCTTGGGGAAATAAAATGTCATTTTGACCAATAGTGTCATCAAATTAAGAATTCAGAAGGTGCAGGGAGGCTAAGTATGTATGGTATTATGATGGCAAGAGACACTGAATTGTTTAAATCCTTCACTTGTCTGTAAAGATGCCTAAAAACTTATTAGTTGAGAAAGTATTAGTTAAAAAAGCACTAGTTGAGTGATTAAAAAAACTATGAAACTTGCTTTTCATATGACCTCTAAACCTTCTAGGTTTTAAGGAATTAGAAGTCTTCCAGATCCTTTACCATGATCCTTGCTTGGGCCCCAGTGATGGTTTTGGTCCTTTATTTAGTCAGTTAACCATTGATTACTCTGTGCCTACTCATGATGCAATAGGCTTGTACATATTGCTCTTACCAGGGGCAATGAAAGCTTGTACCATTTGGAAGTATAACATATGACTACTCCATAATCAGGAGAATATTTCATGACTTGGAGTCTTAAGCAGCCCCTCTTTGCTATGCCATAACTTTTAAAAAGATTGTGAGCCACAGCAAGGAGGAAGAGTTGTAAAAAGAGGGGACGACTGGGGAGTCCCGTTTAGTTGGTGCCAAGGAGAGGGGTTGGCAGCCCCCAGCACTGGGCACTGGGAAGATGGAGCTGCCTGGAACTGCTGCCAGCCAGAGCCTCCCTGGGGGGTGGCTGGCTTGATGCAGAGGACTCTTGTTTTGTGACTAGTGACTGACTTATTGTTCCTGAGAAAAGTGGCAACAAGCCAAGTAAAAGCCCTTTTTGTCCTTTACTCCCAACAGGGGACTTGGTAGTGGTTTGTCATGTGCCTGGGCATAATCCAGGCAAAGTCCCCATATGCAATTAAAATAGATTTTGCTACTGTATGTGTTTCTTAGGAAGTGGTACTCCAAGTTACGGGTACTGCTCATTCTTTTATTTAATATTTTTGTCTGATTTCAATGCTTAATTTTCTTGGGGATTGTTTTTGTCTTTTAATCAATACTCATTTCTCAATATCAGCACTCTTTTAAATAATTCTGATGGAGTATACATTACATAAAAAGAGATATAATTTATAAATAGTGATGTCTATGAGTAGCCATCTCTCCTTAATGTAAATTCCAATATATGTCATGATCAGAAATCTCCAACGTATAGGTTTACCATTTAATAAAAGTATTAGCAGCACATACTTAAATCTCACAGATAAATTATATCCCTTTTGAACTGTCATCACAGTAGTTTGTCATTATTGTTCTTTATGCCGTTGTAGCCTTTGTTAGACTTATATTTGTAATTTTAAAAGTTATTATTATCATTTTTTAAGGTACTTGAATGTAGTAGACCTAGTGGTACCAGAAAATCAGTCTTAGCTGTTAATCTGTAGCTGATGTAAGGTTTTGTGCTGTTTTCCACAGTTTGAATATTGTGTAAGAAGCTATAGTGGAATATAGATATCTTAGATGATCATGATAGATATATATGGCAGACAGAGTCTCACAATTATTCATGCTGAGTAGTGGTTCTCCAGTAGATTATTTCTGTTAAATCCAGTGGAACATTACAGGAAGGCAGGGGCTGTGCAGTGCAATTTAACAGATAATTTGTTTTAGCTGCCTTTTCTTGCAACAAATCTATGTTTTGTAGTGCAATATTAAGAAACATTTGAGAAAAAAATGTTTTCTGTCAGAAAAATATCCTGTTAAAAACAGAAAGGTTCATACAATGCTTTTAGGTTCCTGGAAAAAATATAATTGCATCCAGATTACAGTGATTGGTCTAAGACAGTTGCCTCTGTAATAGAATACACAATGTTGGGATTATCCCCTCTTATGTTAAAGCACGTTTGGCTGCTGTAAATATTTCTACAATATTGTAGAAATATTTCTGCAATAATTCTATGTTATCTCTGCATAATTGTAGAAACTCTATATTAAAAAGTTAATAGGAGAAGTTGAGGAAATTGATGCAGAACGTATCTAGAAGGTGGTTAGACTGTTCACCCAGAATCTGCAAGTGGGGAGGATATTGCCACATCCATGTGACTGCTTTTTCATTAAAACCTTAAACCATTCCCTTTTACTCTTGTACAGGTATATGGACAGAACTGGTGGAATGTGAGACTCAGGGGATAAGAAAGATGTGGCACTCGATTCTGCTTTTTAAAGAGTATCCTAATTGTAAGTATCTTCAAGAGTTGTTTCTTATAATTTTAACAGCCCTATCTTGCTGTGTAATACCATTAATATGTACCTAGTGCAAGGTATTGCAAGAAGCATTCCTTTTTCTTAAGGGAGAACCTTATCCTGATTGCTTAACAGAACTCTTTAATTAATGAAATGGTGCTGCTTATCACAAAATCAGCTTTGTTCATGTTTGCATTATTGTAGCTTCAAAATGCTTCCTCTTTATCCATGGTTCTTTCCTGATGATATTGGAAGTAGCGTGGTTCCCAAAAAGATGTTTTAGCATTTCTCTTCTGAGTAATTATGAAACACTGAAGTACTTTCTATTGATTTAGATTTTGTATCTCATAGGTCCTGATCCCTCAACAGAAATATTTAACAGGGGAATGTCTGGGAGTGGTTTATTAATGAAATGTATATAGTCTAGAATGTAGTGCACTGTTGACAGATTCAGTAGGAGTCCCCATCTGACCAGTCAAGACTGGCAGTGTAAAGCACTCTGAGGGCAAGGTCAAGCACAAAGCAGAATAATTTAGGCCCATTTACCTATGTAAAATTCCTGCATAACTGATTATATTTCCCTTCATGCAAGGAGAAATGCAACATACTCTCAGCTGTCATCTGCTAGGGAACCATCTTCTGGAACACACAGCCAGTTTGACTGTGGGACACTTAGTCCAGGTGGAATTTCTCCAACTTGCTGGAGTTAAATTGTTGCCAGGATTGTGTCCTGCAAATAAATAGAGGAAAGAGATAGTCCTGCTGGAGACCTGATTCTCAAAAAAAAAAAAAAATTTTTAAACAAATGGCATTTCTGAGAAATTAAGTAAAATGTTTCAAGATAAAAGAATGTTTGAGAAATTGAGTAAAATGTTTCAAGATAAAAGAATGTTAAATATAGCTAGAAATAAGAGAGCCATATGTTGAAAGCATATCGGCTTTGAAACCATGCACTTAACCCTGGGACTCAACAAGATCTCACATTTTAAATAAAAAATTTAACTTCCTGAAAAGATAAAGTTCATTCATCTTGAGGGTAGCCTAGAAAAAAAATAGGGAAACGTAATCTGTGGAGAAACCCTTCACTTAGATAAGCATCTTTGACATTAGGAAAAAAGAATATAATGTGTAAAAATAAGATGGGTTGTATCCATTCCTAAAGAGCTCTGTTGTTACATTTGTACATCAAAGTAGGATTAGGGTTATTTTCTGAGTGGTTTTTTTGGCTAACAAGTACATTATCTTACAAAACCATTGCCAGAAACATAAAATCTTTGTTCAATGGGAAAGAAATGCACCATTTTAGCACTCCTATTTGAAACATTATACAGAGTGCAGGCTGTTCTAAGTTCAATGCAAGTGTTACATAAATATACCCATTAGAAATTTGGTCCTCTAGAAGGAGTTTGTTTGGATGCTTCTAAATAATATTGATAAATGTCAACATTTGAGCATAAGACAGTATGCACAGTTTGTCCAACCACCATCTATGTTCAATTGAATTGATTTTATTTCTTACACAAGCTGAGTTTTCATCCCGGAATAAGTTTTCCAGTAACAAAAGGGCAGATCAGGAAATGTGTAAAATGGATCAGTGCCCAAAAGACTAAGTTATACATCTATTCTTGGAAAAACATGAGGACATGATGTCTTAAAAAGAAAGGCATAAATTACAGAACATAAATTCATTTGAACTTGCATGTTGAGCCGCACTGTCTCTAGAAATCCTCAGCATGTTACTGACTGTGACACGTAGGCTCTGCTTTGGAGGTTGTTACCTTAGACAGGGAGGGCCAGTGAGTGCCATTGGAATAGAGTGGCCAATTTCCCAGGGATTTTACTGATTTTCATGGAGGACTCAATAGTCTCAGTGTGTTGGCATGAGAGGGTGTTCCATCTTCATTGGAGCTTTCTTTCATTCAAGAGGCATTCAAGTTCTTGCCATTTCGGACACATTTGAAAACACTTTCCAGGTAAAACTGTTGAGTTTACATTCCTTGTTTCAAAGAACCCACATGTTGTCTGTGCCTGCACAAAGTAGTCTGACACCCTTTTAGAAATCAGGTTTACCTTTTCCCTTTTGTACAGAACACTTCATAAGCCCCAGTAAAACTGCAGCCATGGTGGAGAAACAACACGTGGTGCCAGTGGTAACAACCTCTGAGAAACAAGGAAAATTTAAGGAATTAAGAGTACAACAATCTCTGATAAAACCTGCCCAGTTATTTAGTATCATAAATGCATTTTGGAACAGTGTCATGTTCATTATATACATTAAAAGAAGCAAACACATATTTGATTGTCTCATTAAGAGCAAAAGTTATATTTTTCAATAATGTCCATGGCACTGGATCCAAACTGTTAGAGGACTGCTTGAATAAATGCACTGTGTTTTCATGATGTATGCTTTCTCTAGAAGTTACCCTACCTTCTGATGATTGAGTCTAACCCTCTTTAACTACTTTGACAAGATTATTGCCTGAAGTAACATTTTTAATTAGCATTCTTGTTTGTTTACGTCTAGAGATTGAGGGGGAAAATAACTGAAAGCTTTGGAACAGCTCTTGAGTCTGCACTTGCTCTAAGCTGGAAGAAAATAATTTTTAGTATATGTTTAAAATTATGTAACACATTTCAGATGTTGGTTCCGATTACTGTTGAAATGACATTCAAATCTGGGAGTGTTTCTCGCTGGTTTTGTCCTTTTAAAAATTTCCACTGTGCTTTTTTTCATCTTTAATTAAATTTCAATTTGTTTTATAATAGCAATTAAAGTATTTACAGCAAGAAATCCTATCCATTTGCAAAACTGCAATAAATTGTAACATTTTCACAAACAAACAAACTTTGTATAAGGTTTGCAAAGTCTTTTTCCTGTATTTGTGAGGCATTGAAGGGTAGATCATCAGCTGGTATAAGTCACTGTCATTCACTGGAGTCAGAAGAGCAATTTTGATTTACAGCAGTAGAATTTGGCCAATAATCTAATTAATATAATCAAAACCATGTACAGACACCAGAATAAACAATACCAAACAGTAAGGCAAGTAACCTATCTTACAATGAAAATAAAATGAATGTCCCAGGCTTCTTAAGTCACTGTTTCATTACATAGCTTTGCTTTCTATCATCTTTGATCTCCTTCATTTCATTAGAGCAAACTTCTCGTTAGAGGCATGAATGTCTTCCTATGAAATGGATCTCACTTTCAACACTGATATCTACTGACTTTTTCCAGTTTCAGCTTTAGTCTTTTTATACAGTACTTAAGAAAAAAAAAAAAAGCAAAAAACGAAACAAATTATTACATCATAAGTAGAGGAACATATGGCACATCCAAAAGTGAGTACACAATAAATATGTTTCTAATAAATACTTTGGTGCTGAGTAAATTACAGAAGAGAGCAGACAATAAACCACCATTCTGCTATTTATGCCTTTTCTTAGCATGGTAGCAGTTATTAAATTAGTTTAATCGTAGCCAAGCAGTTGAGGTGCAGTAGCACTGCTTATTACACCAGCCATTATCATCTCACTGTTACCTTGGGCTTTCCTCATCTGTTTTGTATCCACTGTATTGCTCAGATTCATAGCTTGCAAGCTTTCTTATGTTATATAAAAAATGGGTATATTTGCATGTCACAACTGGGCCTTGATATATGATTATGGCCTTCAGGGTTTTTTCAAGAATATATACTGATTATAATAATTTCAGGGCAATGGAAAAAACTCATTTAACCTCAGGATAGAACACTGTGTAAAAATTTTACCCTGTTCAGCTTGTATTGATTCACAACTGCACAGAGAAACAGAAGAGAGAAAGCTTAGAAGAGCATGCCCACTACATACCAATTTTAGCAATGGTTGTACCCACAGTAAATTCTACAAAGTTAGGGCATTTTTTTCATTAAGTTATACCAGTTTAATTGTGGGTTTTGTGAATTCTGAGTATTAGGATGAATCAGGACATTTTCAGTGGGCTCCCTCACCTGTAATAAAAGTAATGGAAGACCTGCATTTTGAAAAACTCTGCATTTGGGAGCAGATTCTTATATCTGGACAAGTGAGGCTTCTGTAAATACACTGTCCCATTACAGTTTTCTAATTAAAGATCAGTTACAGGAAACAGTAAATTTAAAATAGTGGTGACTATATTAAAAAATCCCGGGGAAAAAGGAGACCATTGAAGATAAGGAGGCAAATATCCTATTAGAAGAAATAGAACTAAATGCTCTATGGTGACTCTAAAGCGTTGTGCAAGTATTCACAGTGGGCTATAGATGAGAATATGAAAAAGATGAGTGTTCTAACATCAAGGGGTATGAATGACAAACAGATGCTAAACAGACAAATGAGCTATGGCTGAAGGAGGCCAGTGCTGTTGTATGCTGAGGGAAAAGAGAGGAGAGGAAGAGGTGGATAAAAAAAAATATAGCCCCAGAGAAAGCTGAAAACCATGCTGAGAAGTAGTCTGGAGAAGATCACAGGAAACAGCTTATGGAATTAAAAACATTTGGGAAATTACAGCACTTAGGAGGAATTAAATATAAGAAAGTAATGGTCATCTATGAAAATAGAAACTTCAAAAAGGAAGGGACTGCAGCACAGAACCTGGAGGAGAAGAGCTAGAAAATGAGGAGATATGATCTCAGCATGAATAAAGAGACATGCTAAGGACCCTGTGCAACGTATCAGTCTCTAGGAAGACCTTTCATGAACAGTTAACAATAGATTTTGGCAAGAGAGAGCAAGGAAATGTCTGAGAGACAGGCATATCTGACTGAAGTGATGGTCTTACATCAGTCCCATCATGACTGGGAAGAATGTGTATCAGATATAAATAGCATCTTAATTTATTTCAAGTGGTTATAACTTGCTTTTCACTGATACTCCTTATTGTTAATTTGTTAAAGATGCTGGAATATATAGATAAATATAAGCATAATTTACAAAGTAATGTAAATTTACATTGAAAGAGAAGTGCTAAAATTGTGCAAATGTATTTTTTATATTCCTGATGAATTAACCATATTGAAATTATTATTTTCAGACTCAATTCTCCCATTAAGCCAGTGGAAATATTTGTCCTGTATTCAGATTTAAGAAATGGACCCAAGCATAGATAAGAAAATGAGTTCATAATGAGAACAGATGCTACAGAGACAAAAGATATCTTTAAAAATCGTATATGGCTTAATCCCATGGCCATTTGCTGTGTGCATTTACAGTCTAGCTTTTAAAAGTATTTAACAGTTGTTCCTCTCAGCAGTGCAACATGTGTCTGATTTAGGAGCTGCATAGTCAGTGCTCACCTCCCTGCCTCTGTCAGCCAGGTAACTTTTCTGTGTGTTTGCCAGACCATTTCTGTACCAAAGATGGTATGAAGTTTCATGGGAGCCCAAGTTTCATCTCATTTCCTTTGTGCAAATACTTCCGAGGTGCAGACTGCAGGATTTGAGAATCTCATTGAACTGGACAGGAATGAGGCACCTCAGTACCTTTGTAGGTCTTGTTCTAGCCTAGAGTTTCATGAACAGGGCCTACATCAGCTATTGCTTAATACAGTGCCTTTTACCACCATCAGTATGGTACCCAATTTTAAGTGCTTATTTATCTGAACAGAGCTTGCTTGTTAATTTGTTAAAAGTTTTGAGAGATATAATCCCAGAGCTGGTTAGGCTAATGTAGAGTAACTCAGCTACTACTCATTTTTTTTTCTTTCAAAATTATCCAGAAGGTGGGAAAAGTAGTTTAAAATTACTTTAAGAATGGGTTCCAGATCCCTCATATGTTGGGCAAAAGGGATGAAACCCACTGGGGAAAGGGGGGAGTGACCAGCTGTGTTTGGAGAATGCAAGTTTTTTCAAACTATGGGGATGTGGGGGAAAAAATGCTTTAATTGTGGGTTCTGTGAATGATGATCCAAGTGTGCCTAAGAGCAGAACCTCAGACTCCTAGTGGAAAAAATTCTTGAGTATGTGTGTGTTTGATTTTCTACATGCCTCTGAGGTGATTGCCAAGAGAGAGCTTTTTACCTTTTGGTTTTGTCCATCCTTGCCTGAGATTACAAATTGGTCATACCATAACAGCTTGTTTTAAAGTTACAAAGTCATCAAATGCTTCTGTAATCATAGTAATAGTCATATCTTTCAGTTGTATTGCAAAATGGCTGTGTAAACTGAGCATCTATGTAAAATACATGAATGAATTCAAGAAATTTAACAACCGTCAGAGTAATGAGAAAATTTGGGGAAAAATAGAAAATCACATGAGCTACTTAATTCTTCCATTTTAGAAAGTGAAGGTGTTACAAGTTTGTCAGGGAGACTGTTACAGTGATTGATTTAAAGTTGACCCAGATATACTGCTTCAGCAGGGAGCACAGTTTGGAAATGTGCATTAAACGCAGTTGATAGTGGAAATAGTAGGATCAGAATATGAAAGAGAGAAGAAACCAGAGTCAGAGGTTCCTCTAAATTCCATATGGCAGCAACAAGTGTGAGGCAAGCTAAGCTTACCTCACACAACAGAAGTCTCAAGTGTTGAATGCCAAGTTAGACCCCAAAAATAACATTTTTTTCCTCATTTGCTTCAGCAGAAGTTTAGTAACTGTGCAGCTGGAGAGACAAGAGGAAATGAAACAGCAGCATTTCTCAGAAAATTTAAAGATAAGATGCATGCGTGCTAATCAGCCAGTGTTTATGTCCTCCTCCTTTGTTTTTCCCTGTCCACTTTCCTGAGTTAGAAGGGTACCCTCAGGGTTCTGGCAGAAGGAGTATTCAAAAGAAAAATACAGCTGCTTTCCTTAGAAGTTCAGCCAACTTTAGTGCAGCTACAGCCCTTACAGAGTGGCATCTACCTATCCTGAGGAAGCTGAAGGTTGTTTTACTCCCAGGAGAACATGTTCTACCTTATGTTTCTTCGGTATTTTTCTTAATCCATTACTACTTGCAACTTTGCTTCTGGGTAGTAAGAGCTCATTACAGTGCTTTTGCCTTGATGATTCAGAATCCTGAAATTAAAATAACGTGGGCTCTAGGATTTCCACCAGCTGTGCTGAGATTGTGGCTCTTTTCTCTTTCTTAACTAAAATACTCTACATGTTCCAGTTTCAGGTGACATGGAAGTCATCTTGACCTTGAGCTCTAGAACTGTGAACAATCTTATCTCTACTTAACCTGCAAAACCAACAGATATTTCTGGGCAGAGAATACAAAGCTACAGGGGCCAGCAACATGACAAATGGTATAATATGTTAATTAAATCAGCATAGTACAATACCATTGTGTTCCTGGGTAGCCTTTTTCATTTTGAGCACCTCGACATGCACTCCAAATTTTTATGCAACCTACAGCTTAATTCTGTATTGATAATATTAGAAGTATTGTTTTTACAAATTTTACAGGATGGTTCTTTTGTTCTATACATTCACAGATTAAGTACAGAAGAGGTAAAGAATGAGGATTTCTAAGCCTTTTGAATTTAACTTGTTTTGAAACCACATCTAGTTACAATATTTTTTTCTGTATGGATTTAATATTTTTTAAATACTCCATGGTAATGGGTTCTGTGCAGGTGATACTGTGATGTTTCTAAAAGTAATTGTAATTGTAATCCATTAAAGTCTAGCTAGTGCAATATCTATCTGGTAAAGTCTGGGATTCATGAGGCTACAAAATAATTATTAAGATAATAGTGTAAAAAATGAGCAAAACCAAATTGTATAATATTAGCTTTGATAAATTTTGTTCCATAAAATTAATTTTTGAAGTAGACATTTAGTAGGTTGAGCATATGAGTATCCACCCTACAAAAGTATATTTTCTCAAATTAAAAATATCTTTCTTACAGAATTGGCTACAAGTGCCTTTTCTTATCTCTTATGGTTTCCAGTACTATGTAAATTCATAGCTCAGAGGAATGGTGTAATCCCACATAATGAGTTGCATGATATACTGAGCCAGTTTTAATGTATCTTAGTTTGAGAGAGGATTTTATTACTTTTCCCAAATATTATTTTGTTTTTTCAGCATTATCATAAAACCTCATTCATATAACATTAAATATCTTCTTTAAAGCTTACAAAGGCACCAGAACTGAGGGGATATGGACACAATGCAATCCTTAACTCACCCCTATTGTGCAGGAACAGAACAGGAGCCTCAAAGCTGCTGGGGGTCTTACATATCTCATATGTGCTGGAACAATGAAACAAATTATGAACAGGGCTTAAGGCTCAACTCTGAATTCTTGCCTTTGTGAGTTTGTGTCTCATGCATGGAGAGCATTGATTTTGCAAGGTACTCTGAGATGTGGCCTGTCTGTCTGTGAATAGAACCAGATGGATTATTTTCTGAAGTTTGACATTCAGACAGGGATCTCTTCTTCTTTGGTCTGGCACTTTTATTAAGTCTACACAAGTAGGTTTTATGTATTAATTCATTAATTTCTGTAAAAATGTAATTGTACTGATAAGAGCATGAGTGTTAATCTCAGACACTGCAATGCTGTTCTGTTCTGCTTTAAAATATGCTAGGATAAAAAATGCAGTTATGTTAATGTGCAGAATCCAAACCCACCCAGCTTAGACTGTACTTAAGAAATTATTCTAAGGTCAAAGATGCATATTCAGAGTTATTTCACAGAGAACATCTCAAATGGTAGTTAGTTTTCCAGAATGTTTCAAATTTATTGAGTTGGTTGGCAAAAGAAATACGTGGCTGATATAAGGACAATGTATGAGTGTTCACAGCCCCTGCAGTCCCACCAGTGATACAGAGCCAGGTCACATTAGATGCCATGGAATTGAATCTGCTTTTGGATGACCTTCCTGGGTTTACTCCAAGAGGAAAATACTACTCAGGGTAACAAGCTAAGCCTTTAGCTGTTCAGAAAACAAATGCTGTATTAAGTTTAATTACTTCAGCCACCTACTAATGATCTGAAAAATCTTTTAACAAACCAAGTGTTCTCAGCTAGGCTGTTGCCTTGGCTGCATGATCTTTCTCTCTACAGCCGTGTGGAAGTGCAGCAATCAGAGTTTAGATTATTCTTTTGGCAGGTAATGAAACATAGAAGCAATTTCTCTTTACCCTTTCACCTTAAATTTTGATTTGGTGACATTATCAGATTGATAAAGATGAACTGAATCTGTCTCTGCCAATACAGAGAAGTGAACAGAGGGAGAAGTTGTCATTACAAATAAAAAAGGTCAATAATTATGGACCAAATCCTGATTTGACTGAAGTGACACAAATGGCATGACTTTCAGCAAAATTAATAGTTGCAAATCACTGACAGTAAGCCCTAATAAAATGTTATTTCTATTCATAAGTTTGTTCACAGTTCATATTTGCATTATATAAAGAAAACTTGAAAAATCCTTAGAATATAAATATATTTAATAGAAATATTAAATTTTTTTTCAGACTACTGTGAGGAAAACATGGTATGTTCATGGTGTATGTAAAAGAACAACTGTGAGCATTCAATTACATATATATGTCGTACAGAAACATGCATCTCAGTACAAGCATCAACAACTGGATGCTGTTCTTATAACAGTAAGTGGAAGCCTTATCCCTGAGTCACAATTCTGAGACTTTGAAATGCAAGTTTCTTAGAAGGTAAAAAATGGTGTGGATACCTTGACCCCTCCTCTTTCTGACGTAGAAAGATTGAACATCGTGAGGTTTTTGATCCTTAAAATGCAGTAAGTGTGAGTCATAAAAGATACCATATAACAGTTCTCCTAAGAAGTAGATGCAGGACACCTGTTTATAGCTTAGGGAGCTCTGCTTCACCACCTCCTTGGCCATCCTTTCAGTGTGATTTATATACATATGTGGAACACACTTAGAAACTTTCAGAATGCAAGGTTTGTACAGTGGGATGTTATTAACTGAACAATTATTTTCAATTTTTAGTATAGCTACTGCATTTCAGAAAAGTAGATGGAAGCTCCTTTAGTTTTGTTTTAATTACAGCTCCATGACAGCATTTTCTCAACTTCTAAATAGGTCTCTGCTTTTTTTTTTTTTTTCCTTTACAAGTGAAAAAGAATCACTGGCCAGTTCAGAGAAAAAAATTTTCTTTAGTCTCAAGGCTTATGTATTCACTAGGGAGGTTGGACTGTGCTCCAGCAAACAGAATTAATCAGCAAGTCAGTGCTTTCCAGAAGTAATGTGTAACACCTTGTTTTGTTCCTTGGTTCAAAAGGCACTGTCACTGTTGTACACCACTGTGGGTTTTTTTTTAAAAAGCTATAATTCATATGCAAACTAAGGAGGAATTCATGATTTCATAATAAAATGTTGAAACGCTTTGATCATGAGCTGGAAGGAGGTGTGAAACAGTGCTTCAGAAACAGACAGATATTTGTGTAATCAGCCTTTATGTATTGCCAGTTCAGAATAATAACATATAAAAAGCCCCAACTTACCTCATCTGCCTGGTACAGCCAAGGCATAAATAAAAGAGAACAATGGAATTACTATTACTCACTCACTGAGCCCCAGCTACATCACTGTATTCTTTATAATTGCTGGCAAGAAGATTAATGTTTTGTTAAATATCAGAGTAAGGTCACAAGGGGGCTTGCAGGGCTGTCTAAACATCCAGGTTTTAAACTTCCTTCCTTCCTACCTCCCTTCCTTCCTCCCTCCCTTTCTTTTTCCCTTTTCCTATTTTTTTATTTTAATTTCACAGATATGAACTTTCAGCATTTCCTTTAATTATTGTGACTTCTACATTTTTGCATTTGAAAACTTTTGACAACACAAAAACCAAGGGACAACAATTGTATGACTGATAAAGATAGGAAGATGGTGGGGTTTTGTGTGTTACAAATAGACACAAGTTCCATTTTGCCTGTCGTATCTCTGTTCCTTCATGTCTGTTAGTTCTGTAGTCAAATTAGGATTTTTTTTCCTCATTATGTTAATGTCAGTTATCTTAAGTAATGATCTATTTGGTTTAAAAACAGTCTTTGTAAATGTCTATTAATTTATAGCTTGTGAACAGCAGGACAACAGTAGTTCAGGTGAAAACCTCATAGTTTTGCATATTGAGGAGATTTTTACCTTATAAACCTCCAGAGTATATGTACCACCAGACTGAGGTTACCAGCTCCAATTTCAGATCTTTTGCAGCAAACAAGTACTGACAGTTTTCCTTCGTACAGATAAAACCTCACAGTTATCAGTCTCCCCATCATTATATAGAAATAGTAAAAGAAATATTCCGTTTCCATCATAAATTATTTTTGGGGGAGGGAAGTAAAACATCTGATCCATATACTAGAACAGCTTCCCTTGGAAATACAGGCTAACATAGAAGATTTCTGGTAAATATAAACAGAGTCGTTTCTAGTGAAGAAGCAAAGAAATTATAGTCATCTTAATCTCTTGTTTAGACTATTGCCAGTCATTTGCAAAATGCAAATATCTTCCTCATTTGGCTAAGATTATCCTCCCAATTACACAGGAGTAGTCTGGGCAGCAGCAACCACCAGGTTCATAAAATATGTGTTTTCTGTCTAGCCCCAGATCCACCTAGTGTATCTTTGGAGAAGTAGTGAACCTCTGAAACAGGTTTTGGCCCTGAAAGTGCTCAGTGTGGATCCAACACAAGGGCTGTCCCCTGAGTGCCACAGGACCATGATGTGCCCCCTCTCCCTCCCATCATGCTCAGTCAGCTCCCTGAGCAATTGCTTCTGAGAATGCTGAGTGGGCATTAATGGGACCAATAAAGCAGAAGAAGGTCTGTATTAAAGAATTCTTATTTCTTGGTGGCATTTGCATGCTAACGCTGAGAGGGCTCCTTAACAGAACTGTGCCATTGAGTCTGTCAGGGTCTGTTAGTGGAGCAGGTCTTTTCTCAAGGAGGGTAACTTTATGTGGTATTACTGACTTTTATGACCGTTATCTTCAGTTACCTAATATTAAAAATTACTTCAAAGATCAATATATGGACAGCAGTGATGAAAGTCATACATTTAAATTCTACCACTTTGCATAGAAATAGCAGAGCTGCAGAAGAGCAGAATAAGCAGATCCCAACACCTGAACAGCTCTGAGTGATTTCAGAAGAAAAGGTTTAACAATCTGAGCTAAAAGGGATAACAGATTCAAGAACCCCTGTTCTTGATCCAGTTTAATCTATGACTCTTGGAAAAAGTATTTTTTTCTGTCTTACTCAATTTACCCATTAGAAATGAAAAATAATGAAAAATCTGTTCATGTTTTCCTAGAGGTCTGTCACAGAAATACTGTGTCAGTAATTTTACACAAATAGGTGTTAGAGTGCTGTTGTAAGAATCCTATTCTCTACGTTCTTGGATGTGGAACTGAGAAAATTAGCTATAGAAACTACAGTTTGAGACTTAGATTGACTAATACTTCAGTTTCATCCTTTCTTCTTATCACCATTAAGTATACCAAGATGTATTACTACATCATTGAAAAGGTACTGGAGTTTTTCCCTTATGTTACAATCCACTGGAATTCTAAGAACCAGGAAAGGAGCCTAGAAGGAATGGGAGAAAACTAAATTTGTTAAAATTGTAAAAAAAAATTTAAAAAAGTAAGATCGTTTGCGGATCATTTAATTTGTAAGAATTCTTTATGAACCATCACAATATTGTGAATTAATTACTGCATCATTTCAGTTTGTAGTTCTTCCCTGGAGACATGAATGCTCTTCCTGTTTATATCAGCCAAAGACCTGGTGCAGTTTTCTCTTTTTTAGCAACAAGTGTAATGAAAAGCATGGGCTGGAGGACTTGGCAATATTGCACCTATTTTTGCAATAGAAAAATTACTCAGTATCAATAAGTAAATGTTAAATTTAAATCTGTGCCCTCTGATGCTGCAGCCTCAGTGGGGCTTGCAAAGAGCCAGAGTGCCCGATCAGAAGGTGCTTTGAGTTTTAACACTGAGTGTGGTTGCTTGCTTGGTTCTCTTCAGAGAACTCTGCAGGTTTGCACACCCTGATGTTGCAATTACACATTACCCCATCTGTTCTTGATCTGGTTTATCTAGAGAGTGGAACTGAAGCCCAGATCTTCAGAGGGAAAATAAATGAAGTAGGAAAACAGTTTTAAGGAGCAGGTCCAGTTCTTTAGTTCTTTCTTAGTGCTGGAAATTGAGACTTTGACAAGTTTTTCAGTCTACTTTCAAAATATTCAACCCAGTAACACAAATCTTCTCAAACGTGGGGTTTCTTACAGCTTCCTCCCTCAGAGATACCAGTGAGGTTTACTCACCAACTTTCATCAGTCTGGGTCACACAAGTCTTAAAAGTGCCCTTTATTACTTGCATATGCTTGATGGCGAAGCTCATCTGTCAAAAGTCCTTTACCTTTCCTCACATCACATTTCCTTCCTTGTGCATGTTGCTTTGGTGATGTTTCTGAGAGAATCAGGTCACTGAAACTGTTAATGAGATTTAACTGAAGAGGCAGAACCTAGGTTTAGCCAAAATTCAGGGTGGTTTTAGACTAAGCCAAAGCTGTGAACAATGAGTTGAGACCTACAATTCAGAGTTATTGCAGTTCTTTTAATCCTGGCTCTTGTCCAGCTCACTCCTTAACCCAAACACTAGAAAATATGCTTCTTAGCCATCCTCAGTGGCTCTTTAATGTACTGTGGATAAATTTCTTCTGCAGTTTCTCTGGAGTGGCAGGAGACGAGCCACTCTGCCACTGTAACATCACTGCTCTAAGGGTCCCTGAAGGGCAGCTTCAATCTCTCATATGTCATATCAGAATCAAATACTGAGAAACCCTGAGGACAAAGTTTTAGCTTGAGATTTTTTATACAGTCAAGATCAGAAAGGAAATTAGTGACCATGTCAAGGATGAGAGATATTTTTCCAGACTCTTGTTTCTCAGCTCTAAACGTGATGCATACAAAGAAAACCCATGTTTTTGTTCTACATATAAAAAAAAAAATTATAAAAAAGTTGGTTCAAAGTCATGGTCAGTACATGGTCAGTGAATGAAAGTATTAATCAGTAAAATGAAATAAAACATAGTAGAACATCTTTAATATAGACAATGCTTTATAATTTATAGACAAAGTAGGCACAGCATTTATAATAAATGTAAATATGTAGAAGTATGTGTGGTGTGAACAGGAGAAAAATAGGTGGAAGAAACAACCCTAGAAGTTATTTATTAAAGACATATGATACATTAAAACTTAAAAGGTTAAAAGAACTGTTCATTCTAAGGACCTATAAAAGGTATTAACATGTACAAAAACCAAGAATATGAAATTAGTTACTCTTGCTTTAAAGGAGAATTTTCCAAAGGCTGGAATGCTTGTGATTTATGCTGGAAAAGCATAGTTCTGCTTATTTTTTGATCCATTCAGCTGTACTTAGTGTACTGGTTTGTAACCTTGTGGATTCAGACAGATGTGATGTCACCTCTCACTGCTCTCATCCAACCTGTCTCTGCTGCAGTGAAGTTAAACCAGTGGAAAAGAGCACTCAGGAGCACAGAAGAGTGCCTTAATTGAAAAGAGGTACATTTTTCAGTTGAACATTCCTGCCGTTTGGAACAGAAAACAAAAGACAGCTTGCAAAGACCTATTAGTAAGCTCCTTGGGGATGTTTTCTTCTTATATATTTTGTGTGATTTTACTGATTTATAGGTAGCTGATTTGCCTTGAGAGACACCTGTGTAACACTCAGATTCACCTCTAGGGCCAGGTTTGGTAAACACCTTGCATCATTGTTTCTGATGAAGTACATGACATACCGAAGATACAGATTTCAAAGCAGCTGCATTACTTAAGACTCTGTGTATCAAAGCTAATCTTATCAGTAAAAAAAAAGATCATATGAGATTTGTCAGCATCGGGAAAGACTTTAGGTGGCTACTTTGCAGAATTTGGGCACACATAGGCCTTTGAAATTCTGCAGTGCTCACTGGAAGATATGACTAGTTTTAGCACATGGGAAGATGCCACTGGCAAAACCTATAGTGATGTAAATCACTCATTTAGATGACAAGTATGTTCTCTTAATTATAAACAAATTTTCTCTAAAATCTTTTATTTCTTTTTAAACTTCAGATTGAAAGAGAAATTCTGAAATGGAAAAGAGGTATGTAGATCTCTTCCACAAAGATGACTGTGACCTGGGTTTTGTTAAGTCACAGCTGCCCTTAGAATCTGACTCTCTGAATAGTTTAGTAGGATAAGCTTTAATTTTAGTTGCAAGTTAGACAGCTTTTATATCTCTGAGCAGCATTCAGAGGGACACTGTAACAGGCTCTAAAATACCATGGACCTCCAACAGCCTAGTTTCCAATGGTCATCACATTACTTCTTTCATAAGGTCAAACTTTACAACCCGGCCACTACCTCTAGAGTTATTATATCCATTTCATCTTTCCTGTACACGAATATGAGACCTACTTTTGCAGAATTACAGTTTGGAAAAATAGACCATGTGAAATGTAACTTCTTAAAATGCCACAAAAATATACTGTTACATGTAGGCAGAAATCAATGACAACTACAAATATTAAAAAGAAAAAACATATTAAAAATAAATAAAAAACAATCTAACTGTTGAGAGAGGAAAGCAATTATGACTAAAGCTAAAATAAAAAAAACCAGTATTATTAACTACTGGAGGAGAAATAGTCTGGCATTCTGAAAATTAATTTTTTTCCTGTTATTCCCTAGTGGAAATCAAAAACAAAAACAAATAGCAGAACTATGTTGTAATAAGAGGTTCAGGAATACATGTTAATTGGTTGCACGGGACATAACCTTTTGAATCTTACTATGCTCCAAATTCACCTACAATGTTTTATACCTGTGGGGGGGGAAAAACTTTTGTCCTTTTTTCCTCACAGCTAACAGTAAGGAATTCAGGGGAGCTGCCTGCCCACACGTGATGAAAGGCTCTGTGACTCACCATGGTGAAAAAGTATGACAAAGTCAAAAGGAAAAGAATCAAGTAGGTTATACTGATTCAAGGTGGTCTGGTAAAACTAGTTGAATATGTGTAAGAGAAATTGCAGGTGAAGGAAATAAGGGTAAGGATAGGAAACCAGGTGGGGTTAGAAAGGGTGGATCCACAGGCAAGTCTCAAAATGTTCACAGTATTTCTCATCTGAATTATTCTGACTATCAGAATTGCCAGATCTTTATAGAGTTCCATCATTCCTTGGACCCTGCAGTCTGTCAGGGTGCAGCCCTGGCTGTCTGTGAAAACCTCTGCTCCTCCACCCCTGATCGGTGTCCGGGCTCGGAGGGTCCCAGCCCTGGCAGGAGGATCTCGCTGAGCAAGGATGGGGTGTATGTTACTGGGTGTGCACACTGGAGGGTGCTAGTATTTAGAGAAGAGGAAACTAATTGTGATGGGGTCTTCCTACAGGCAGAGATCGAAATGGAAGGTCTGAGGTTCTGTCATCTAGTTGCTGTCAGAGAACAAGCTGTGACTGTGTGTCCCTACTCTGACTGCTGATCACCCAAGCCTGATAAACTTTAAGTAATTCTTTAATGCTTACTCAAAAATTTGGGGTCAGATTATGATTTTCATTGTTTATATTACATGTGCTTAATGTACCTATATGCAAGCCTGTACTTATGTGATTTTCCTATTACTGTATTTGTCCTTGTTTATATGTGTATTCATTTGTTTTCCTCAGGCTATTTTGAATGTCCCTCAGAGTTAAAGATGATGTATGGCACATTCCAAAGATATGTAGTAAAAGACAATACAGCATATTTCTTCCATGCCATTCTGGCTTACATAAGAAAGTATACAAAACAAATAGTAAACAAGGAGTTATTTGGATTTAGAATATGCAGCTTCATCTCAGATATAAACAAAAAAAAACAGGTTTGACTGCTAGTGGGCTTAGGAAATATTTTTCTTTTTCAAAGGAAATTACTCAATGTAATAAAAACATGCTTTTTAAAATAAATGGATTAATTTGCCTTTTGTTTCAAGACAGATAAATAATCATAAATGCTGTACTTAGACCTAAAAGAGGTGTAATTTTTTCACATGTATTTGGTGATAGAGTTTGACCTTGGCTTTATGACACTCATTTCTCTTTTCTTTAAAAACTCTTTCTGGGTTTTATGGCTGCTTCTTTACCTGCAGTCCTGCAGTTCTGCTGGTCACTGCATCTGATTCAAAGCATATCAATGGGAAAACTCTTATTGGCTTCACTGGACTCTTATATCAGGCTCTGTAGGTTGATTTGATCCTTTTGCCTGTAAAGTTTATTGCAAAACTTCTACAGACTTCAGTGTCTCTTCTGGCCAGGACTTTTGTGTATCATTATGTGCCTACAGTCACAACTCATTTTTTCATTGACTTCTCCAAGTCAGAAAGTTTTTCCCATACGATGATGATTTTTAAAAAGGTGCAATTTCAAAAAGGTTGGGGAGTTGTTTCCTTTTTTTATGCACCAGTAACATATAATTTCTTCCCGACTGTATGTTTTTAACCTTAATACCAGAGGGTAAGAAAATAAATAGCATCATATTTATGTTTCAGATTCAGTTTAAGTGTGTGAGTATAGAAAGAGAAATTTTTCCTTTAGGTTACGTGAATAAAGCTCCATAAGTCTTTGCAGGATTGAGCTTTTAATTTGTAAGCCTGATCTGGCTGCACGAACAATTGTAATAAAGTTTAATGAACATTATTAAAACTTTATATGCAGGCAAATAGGGTTGCACATTTGGAGTAGTCATTACTAGCCTCCAAAAGAGAAGTGGCTTGAGGTAGCTCCAATTTTCCGTTCACAGAAATAGGGGCATCAGGACAGTAAGGGGGAGAATAGGATCCCCTCATCTTCCAAACGAAACACAACAGTATTGTGGGATCTTTAATGGGAACCAGAAGTGCTTCTTTTGCAAAGTAAAATAAGAAAGAACACTTCCATAAAATATTACTTCAAGTTTATACCTGAAGCACAGTACATGTGCTGTAATGTTCAAATTCAGTAGTTTCAGAGTGCAGATGGAGAGCTCTGGCCAGTCATCCCTGAGGAACCAGCCCTGTCACACCATGTGCAGTAAGAAGGGACACAAACAACACACAGTTCCCTGGTTTGCACTAAGCCATGTCATGGAACTGTTTCCCAATCACTAATTTTGCTGCCTCAATTGAGAAAATATTGCAAATACCAGTAAAAGACTTTCACTGAAGGAAACTTAATGGTACAAAAACTGCTGAGCTTCCCCCCTTCATTGCTTTGGCTTATCTTTGTCATACATAAGCTGCAACAAAATCCTGCTGTGAGATTTGCTGAGCAGAAGGTAGCCCAGCTCGGGTGGTTATTCCTGTGAACTGGGTTCTACACCTGTAGCTTAAAACCGAATGTCTGAGAGGGTCTGACCTGGAAGAGATAATCATGTCAATAAATTGATTTTTTGAAAAATCCCATTGGTTCCAAGAGAGGTTAGTCCTGCAAATGAAGTTGCTCATGTACTTAACTCTTTGCCGGATCAGGTGTTGTAAACTCTCTGGGGGAGGACCCGTGTTTTTTTTTTATTTGTCTGTAAAGTGCCATGTATACCTATGGCACTGTATAAATAAATAATAATAATAGAAACAATAAAAACCATCTAGGGATTAACCAGGCCTTTTAAAGAGGCCAAATGTTCTTCACATAAATCTTGGATCTAATTTGAGCTCTAATAAGCTCCATTTCCTGCTTTTCCAATATTTTTAAGCCGCATTGCAATAGCTATCTTTTTTTTTTTTTTTAACAGGTGTTTTAAGAGGGCCCTAAGGCAAGTATCTAATCAACCTAATGGAATTTTCCATGCAGTTAAGTGTTTTATTCAGCTCAAAACATTGTCTTTGATTAGACTTACCACCTTCCCTTTTGCCCTTTTACATTATTTTGGCAGGCTCTGCAGGTGGAAAAGCTCCATCTCCACTGCAGCTCCATGATGTGTGAAATAGCCTCTCTGTGCGTGCCTGCTTGGATGCCTTTGAGCTAAAGGAGAAAACTTCGGAGCCAGCCCTACAGTCCCAGTCCAGCTTTGGATCTGCCTGTGCTCCGTTCTGGCCCCATGACAGCCCTTTGTACAAGGTACTCAGGTCAGCTTTTAATGAGGGAACTTGTACCCTGCGAGTGACCCCGTGGTGCTGAGTGTGATCCAGGCCAACTATCCTGCAGTATCTGCCTGGAGTCTGGGATAGGCTTTGTTGAACCCTGGTTACTGTGCTTGTGCTGAGTCTGTACTGGATTAATTAAAGCTGGCTCATGTATGCCTGTGAGAACTACAGTCCTCTTAGATGGCAGTGTAGCTTTTTCTGTAGAATGTGGCCAGCTCAGGTGCTTTAAACAAATTCTTTTAGCCTTTCAACCTTTTTTTTCCCCTTGGTTTTCTAGAATGAAAATCGGTTTAGATCATATGAGGGTGTAACTTGTTACATTATGCTTAATATTTTCCCACCTCATGAGGTGTTGTGAGGATTTTTAAAGTAATATTTATACAGCATTTTGAAGATAAAAAGCATCGCATAAGTGATAATTATTATCTACATTTATTTTCATGCCTCAGTTGAAACATCTTTTTCTCTTTGTCTAAGATACTTAATTTTTCTTCTGCCTTTTTTTTTTTTTTAATTACTGTGTTATTTAACTTCAGATGAGATTTTGGGGTATAATTTTGGAGAAGAAAACTGCTGTACAGATTATATTGTACTGTGTCAGATAGTTCTTCTCTTTTTTGTTTTTCATCCCATGATGAACTGATGCTTTCACCAATCCAATCTGCAACCAGAGGTTTATTCATGCCAGAACAGAAGAATAGTTTGATTGTTCAGGAAATCAGCCAAAACTCAGAAGGCCTAGATTTTCTCCATTCTGATGCAGGTTTCTTGTTTGACATTGGAAAAATCACTTAATTTCTTCATGTCTCAGCTAGCCATCTGCAAAGCAGAAATGGTGCTTCCCTACTGTGTACTTGGTTTGTAATATTACTTTTCTATATGAGGCAGTGCTCATAAGGGTGATAGAAGAACCAATATACTTCAAAAGGCATTGTTAATCTCCTGTGTGCAGATCACTCATAGGATCCAGTGACCTGCAAAATGGATATGGGACCTGTATTTCAGAAATACATACTAATTTAACTCTCAATTAACTATTAATTTGTTATTAATAATATTGTGTTTGTATTTATATTGTATTTATTATTAATATATTTATTCATTAAAGAAGACAGCTTCTGTCTTCTTTGGAAAGTATTGGTAAACAACCTTTTCAAGATAATTAATAGGCATATCTCCATGGTCCCTGTCACTGCTTTCAAAAAAGAATATATATACAGTGCTTAAAGCTTGGCCCCCAGAAAAACTATCATGACGTTGTTTGTGTGAATTTTGCTTTGGATACATATTTCTGTGATTTTGTGTCAGAAGTTGTTTCATTCTGTTACGTGGAGACCATTTCTCCTTGCCATGATATGCAAAGGCATATCTTCATCTGTCTCTGACATGTGATATTGGTTGCTATGATGAACCATATATTGGTAATTAGATATGGAAACATGCATGTCCATCCTCATTTCTAGGAGGAGGTTGTTACATTCCATCTGTTCCCTACTATACATAGTAGGGAGAAAATATGAAGTTATTGTACAACATATGATCAGGCAAAAGCTTCTAAACATAAACAGTCATGATTTTTTTAGTTTCTTGATCAACATGCAATGCTGAAAATGAGGGTAACGTAGAGATAAAAAATTATCATATTTTAATTTAATTCAGTTATGCTTCTCAAATAGTTCCTCTATCCCAGTGGGAATGATCCATGGCAAGATAATGTTACTTAATAGTTTTATTTCTAAAATGCACCTTCTTTTCTCTGTGCATGCAAGTGCTTTACAGCTTCAATAAAAACCATTGTGAAACAGACACTAAAACATTATCCTAAGAATCATTTAACTTTCCTCCTTAAATGTAGCCATTAAAGTAGTAAAAGGAGGTATACTACACAAGTAAAAATGAAAAACAGAGAAGTTTGTATGTGGGGATAACAGATCATTCTAATCATGTTGAAGTTTCTATCAGTTGCAGTTTCACTGTCTTGAAATTGTACTGGGTAGACTCAGAATCAAATTTCCCCCTTGAAATGAAGTTGGTTGCTTGAGGAGCCAGACATATTCTGAGTGTATTCCTTTGGAATAATGAAGTTATAACCTGTGAAAGGCTGTGAACTCTTTATACTTTGGCAGCTGTTAAAGTTCAAAAAATTTAATTGATTATTATTGGAAGCTGATCTCATAATGTCATGGTATTCCTGTCCAGTTCTGGTGATCTTCCCCTGTACATCCAATGTACAGGGAAATGTGTGCTTCAACATAGTCAAAGGAATTTCCTTATGTAAAGGAAGGAATTCTTTGTCATTTTTTTCAATTGACCTTGCTTTTATAGTTAATATAGGAGATGTAAAGGAGTAGTAGAATGTTTTTTCTTCTCATGACCCATTTGCATTCAGAATCTAAACTGCTCTCTTCTAAAACCAGGTTAGCTCTAGGTTGTTTGTTGAGCTTATTCTAGAATAACATCTCCACAGATAATATGTGGCTGTATGTTATTGCCCTAACATGAGATACTTGTCACTTTAACATTTCTTTAGAGGTGTCCCATCTCATACACAGTATTAATAAGACGGGTTTTGAAGGTTTTATTAATATTCTTTTAGAGGCTGGTACGTGTTTCCTGTCTTTCCTGACTTTTCACTGTGGCTGGTACTTGACTGTCTCCCCATTCTTTTTTTTAGATTTAGATTCTGTTAAAAAGACCAGTAGTATGGCAGTAGATCTGCTCATGAAGTAGTGTTCTCTTAGCTGATGGTAGCACTGACTCCTTACAGAAACTTGTTTTCTATAACTTATGTACTATTTGTGATACAAAGAACAGAGTATTTTGTTGTATTTTCCTACCTGCGGACTTGTAACAAATGTAATTAGGTTGCCTAAAGACTTACTTTTCAACTGAAGCTTCTACAGAGCTGCCAAAGGTGAAAATGCCTCAAAAATTAATTTGTTTACCTGTCACAGGGTGTGGTGATGTAGGAATCATAAGACAGTACCATGAATTCCTGAGTGAGAAAAAGTAGGTAGTTCCCATCTAAAATTCTTTTGCTTAAAAATTAAGCTAAAAATAGTAATGGAAACACACTAAGAAATAGTCAAACCTGAGATGTTGAACAGAGCCCCCATTACCTTAATTTTAATTGTAGACTTGGAAGTTATTAAACTTCCAGAAAAGACACCTAGGAATAAAAAAGCAGGGCAGTAAAATATCAGTATTACATAACCAAACATGTACTTACTAAACATAGGAGTAATTGTTATCATGCCAGGTAGATCTTGGAGTTCAAGGGTTGTGTGTAACTCTGGATGGTTGACAGGAGACAAGATGTCAGGAAGTTATTTCCTAGAGGTTAATAACCTTGTGGTTAAGTGGCTCCATTTGAGTACATTGATAAGTGTTTTGATGAGTTTGCGATCTGTGAGCCCAGAGCAGGCACGTGGAACCCCTGAGAAACCCCACTTTGAGCTGAGAGCAAGCTGGAGTCATGAATCCACTGCAGAATCATTTTGGTCACAGAAGCCCCAGGAGTTGTCTGTGGTTACTGCCTGGAATGGTACCTCACTAGAACACTTTCCTATTGTAAAAATCTTCACACATAACCCTAGATTTGTTTTCTCCACTGATGGAAGTCTTCCATTATCTTCTACTCTAGTTTCACCTTGGCATCTTTTTCATTACAGAAAGGCACTCTGTTCAAAGAATTCCAGTCAAGTTCTCCAGAAGATTAAAGATGTTTGAAAGCAAACCCCAAATGTGCATCTAAACTTTGCAGTTCTTAAAGAGAATAAAACCAAAATGCATGGGTAACTTGTTGACTCAGTAGTATAATTAGCAACCTTCTAGCTGAGTTCAGCCAAGCAGATTTGCATCCCAAACATCAATAGCTGCAGCCACCGGCAAGGTTTGAAATAAGAAGCAGGATGTGAATCCTGCTTTATCAATTTCTGTTGAAAAGTGAATTTAACTTTTCAAAGCATTTTCTGCTTACATTTTATTTTCTTACTGTCCCAACTAAATTTAGCTTTCCTAAAACAATCTGAGAATTTAAATGAGTTTCCTGTCCATGTACATTTGTAATTTTTTGTACCACTCATTTCTTTTTTGATAGCACATTGTTTTATTCTTTCAGTCTTAAAAAAAAAAAAAAGAGAGAGAGAAAAGAAAAACCTGCCACAAAAGTGAAATTTTTTTTTTATTGCATTTCATTTTAAGTCGTCTTTTTAAAGATCTGTCATTTATACAATGACAAGAAAACTTTCTAAATTGGAACTAATTTATGAATTCCTTCTTTTTGGCATAATGTCACTTTGCAAGTTAAAATGATAATGACTGGAAAGATCAAATATGTTTATCTAAAAAAAGAAGAGGGGTTTTAAGAGTTTGCGCTCATTAGAAATCTTTGCAAAGTCTGTACACAGCAGGCATTATAGATTTTTTGAGTCCAAAAATCCCTTAGGTTAAAAAAAGCTGTAGCTGAGAATGGTAGAGTTTGAACAGAGCTCAGAATCCCTTTGTATAACAGCTACAGATGGATGAAATAGCTGTTTTTCATGTATACGATTGTTAGAATGAAACTTGATTTTGTCACCAAACCAATCCTTCATACTCCGTATATGTGAGTGGATTCTTCCTACTCACCCTTCCATTCATGTGCAATCCTGCAGTGGCACAGATATCCACAAACCAGAGTGGCATCAGCACCGAGGGGCACAACTGAGTCTTTGCAACTGATAAAGTACAATTCTGTGTTGATTTTTAGTAACTTCTCCTTTGTGACAGAGGGATTTAGGAATCTGCATCCAAATGGCTACAGTGGAACTTCGGTACACGGGAAAACTTTCTGACCTCTGTCTTTTCATTATACGGATTTTGATGCGAAGGAAACAACTAAGCTGTAGCAAATGAAGTAGAATTAATACCATTATGCTCACAATATGCCCACTGCCTGGGGGCAGTGCTGTCGACTGATCTAATAATACCAGAATCGCATCCTCACACCGTTGTAAAATGCATCCATATGTTTCTTATCAAGACCACTGGTGGCACAAGTCCTTGATCCAGGCAAGTAATAGTCTTTAAAGCTGTAGAGAAGAAAAGTTTCATTTGGTGCTGTTGCTGTGCCTTGTATTGTTGCTTCCTCTTACACTTCTGAATTTGTTGTTCCTACCAGTAATGTTGGCATGTCACCATCTGTTCTCTCCTCCAAGATGTCAGTTTGTGTCTTTATCCTGTGCTTTAATCTCTTGTGATGTACTCTTCACCAATGATGTGTTTAAAAGTAGTGTGAAGAAGGTATTAGTCTATGATATAAAAAGGAAGAAATCTGTTTCCCCCACTCATTTTTTCAGTGAAAGTGTAAGGATTTTTTTAAGCAAGTACTTCCAAATAATTATGAAAGAATTTTGAAAATACTACAAAAAATGTCATATGAGATTTTCTAATGCTTTGTCTAGGCACACCGGAGTCATTGCAGATTTCAGACTGCAAGTGAATAAGGAAGCAATTTCTGCCCTATATTACCAAAAATAGATGGGCTCATAGTTTCACCTTAATCTCATTTTCACTGTAGCTTTCACACTAAAAAAGAATTCTTTTAGTACCTGATGCAAAAGCATGCAAAGATTAGAAACAAAAATAGAAATACAAATAAGATAAAAAATATTCCGACAACATTTTTTTATCTTTAAATTACTCTAAGGATTGTTTTCTCCTTTGAGATTATGAAGGAGGTTCCTATCCAGGGTTTTCCTTTGACACCACGTGCAGCTGAACAGTGTGTCACTGAAGGAGGTGTCACAGTTGAGTGGGGATCTCTGAATGTCTGTCTTATTCTCAGAAGTTTCCACTGTTGTGCCCTGATTGTGCTAATTTTTTTTTCACTAAACACGACTTTTAAGAATCTGTTACTTCAGAAATGCTGAAAAAAAAAATTAGTGAATTAGTATATTAGTCATGATATAACCCAGAGACAATAAGTGTGCTTTGTCTTTTTTGTCTCTAGAATAATTGGAGGGTTTTTTCATCCTTTATATGCAAAATTTCTAAGGCATTGCAGCCCTCCTGTACATGCTGTACTCATCCTGATACTCCTGAAACATAGGATTCAATGCCATTCTCCATTTTATACTCAGTGTCTTGAAGATGAAAGCATAAATAAGAAGACTACAATTAGTTAATGTGCCCATGAGCTGTTATACAAAGCCTCAAATCTCTAGTGAAATATGAAAAGTGAACACAAGAGCAGGTGCTGCAGCTGCTGGCATAAAAAAAGAGGTTTCATTGCTGTCACATATTTGAAGCACAAGGATATGGGAGTGTCTATGATCAACATCATATTAAAAGCCTTTTCAAAGAAAATAAGTGATCCCAAACTGTTTGGATGCTATCCAGATTTCTTTGGAAGCACTCTAATATGAGAATATTTGAAAGCAAATCTCTAGACAAAGATTTAATGTTTATCTTTTTTCTGAGATCAGAAATTTATCTTACCACTTTACAGTGCTCAAAAGACGTGAGGATGTGGCACTTGGAATATAGTTTAGTGTTGAACATGGTGCTGGATTAGTAGTTGGACTCAATCATCTTAGAGGTCTTTTACAACCTTAATGAGTCTATGTTTAGCTGTCCCATGTATAGGATTGTGTTCTTGACTTATGTTCTTTATTTCAAAGATAATTTGAGAACGGTTGAAGTGCACTGAGGTGGATGCTGTTAAGGATCCAAAGTGTTTGTGCAACACATTTGGAAATCTTTTCATGAAGCAGAGAGACTGTAAAAGATGATTATAGAAAATATTCCTGAACTAGATTGTGTCAGTTCATTATCTGTAGATGTGGGTAAAGATGTCCTTGAAGTTGTATATTTAAAACTTTTTAAGTTATTTGAAGATGATGGTGGGGCAGCATTTAGCTTTTTAATGAAGTCCAACAAAACTCTCTATATCAGAGATAAATTTTTACTAATCTTTCCTACTTTTTTTTGTTTTAATGTATTCAGCTAGTTAATGATATGACAAATAGGACAGTGAAAATTCAGTTCCAGCTCCTCTTTGAGAACCAAATCCTGTTCCCTTTCCTTTCTGCCACTCCATATAGAGAGAACTTTATTTAAGAGCATTATTTAAGAGACAGTACAGTATTAAATAGCTTGTACTATTACTGCAAGCATTACATTTGTAGAGGCATGACAGGGTGTAAAAAGAATTAGTTCGTGGTTGGTTCTCCTTCTATACTTGTAAGAAGGAAATGAGGTAGAAAAATTGTGACAGTTTTCTAGGAAGATTATCTTGGTGGTATTTTTCTGGGTTTTAAAAGGAGGAGGAAGACTGATAGAAATCTGAAGTCTTGAACAGTTACTTCTTGCTACAAAAATCATCTTCATATATTATATTTCCTTCATAGAAATTCCAGTATCTGACT
The DNA here is from genome assembly GCF_025592945.1 of Manacus candei. Lineage (NCBI taxonomy): Eukaryota > Metazoa > Chordata > Aves > Passeriformes > Pipridae > Manacus > Manacus candei. Next base: position 4,661,192 of record NW_026138113.1, on the reverse strand, counting down.
ACAAGTGGGGTCACAAGATAAAGGTTTTCCTGAAGACATACTTGGATATCCCTTGGTGTGAATGTTGAGGTACTACAGTGGTGTCAGGACAGAATCACAGTGATATGTCTGAGAAAATGGATTTGGCCAATTATTTTCTTTAGATACATGAATAGAAACTTCAGTGAAAGTTTTAGAATTCTTCAGTGTTATGACCAGTTCTTTTATTCTGTCAGGCAAGTGTTAAAACCAGTAACTTCGGAATGTTCTACCCCTAGCTTGCAATATTGACATTATATTGTGGTATTGGCATATCATAGTATTGTAATGCTGACCACTTAGTGGGTTTTACTTCTCTCTCTCTTTTGTTTGAGATCTCTATTTATCTTGACAAATCTTGGAGTATGGACACCAAAGGATATTATTTTAATATGAATTCTTCAGATTTAGCATGAGTACAATTTCTTTCTGCAGTACCATTGTGCCAACAATGGTCAAGTGCTGATTTGAATGGATTTCCAAAGAAAACTCTGCCAAAGTCATTTATATTTGGTGCAGTTATAATAATTCCAATGGAACTTCCAGTGGAATCACACAGCAGGTTAGAGTTTAAAGACAGTCAAGCTGCCAAACCCTAGTGCTTAACAGCATAATTTTTAATATTATTTCTCTACTGTTCCTTTTTACTTTTAAGAAATGTGGCTTAACAAAATTCCATCATAGGCTAGAAGGTTTGTGAAGACAGAAGGTAGTTAGCAAATGGAATTATGTGCAGAAAGGCTTTAATCCCTGCAGCCCTTATATAAGAACATCTGCTTGAATTACAGTCCATACATAAATTGTGTGTGTGCTTGTTTTTGTCACAGATCCTTCCCCTCCAACCTCTGCTCCCCACATCTTATATGATACACTGCAAAAAAAAAAAAAAATCCAAACCAAAACAAAAGCTAATTAGTACTTCCAGCCCCCCCATTAGTGAAACTTGATATGTTTACTAAAAAAATAATTACGACATTCCATTCATAAATCTTAAGCAATGTCAGCATTATACTGATGGAATTATGATGTCCCAGTACAAATTGTCTGACCTGCTTTATGTTCCCCAGCACATAATTAAGGTGGCGGTGTGTTAAAGGAAGTAATTTTGTTCAAAGCTTTGGCACCAGCCGTGCAATGTCTTTTGCTCATGTTACTAACAGTTACCAGTCAATGTCGGGAGCTGCACCATGTTTGACTCTGAGATTAGGCATATTCTTGTAGCTCTGAGCACAAGGCTTTGAGCAACACATGCAAAATTTAAAATAATGTTCTGCGTAGTGACTTCGTCAGGATTTGGGTTTTGCTCTCTTGAGGATTTGCATGAGGAAATAAATTAATGAATGATGACAAGAAAAGCTTAAGAACAACAAGCTTTAAATTTTTTTCGCAGGTAGTTTGAAACATAACTTGTTTCCTTTCTTTGCAGTCTTTGAACTTTCTTACTCTTTTCTTTGAAGATAAAAACTTGAACAGGGTCTCTAACAGGCTTTTGAAACTTCTTAGCAAACTGAATTTTATTGTCACAGTGCATATTCTGAATATTAATACCAGAGGACTACAGCAGTGTACATTTCTGGAGAAAATGCCAGTGGCAATATCAGATCCCCATCCCACAAACAGCAAAGACTGTGTGCCTCACTGAAATTCTGGAGTAATCACGCTGACATTGAGAATCCCAAAGTTCCTTTCCAGTTCAGTCATACAAATGTCCTCTCACCATTCGCAGTCACTGACCACATCTCCAAGCCTGTTGACTGTGAGCCTTTCTTGTGTATTCTGCAGTGACTTCCAGGAACAACTCAGATTTGCAAAATTTCCTTACAGCTTAGATTGTAGGATTTGGTTGAGCATAAAAAAGTAAAAAAAAAAATGCACAGTTACTAGCAAGGTAAATGTGATTAAATGCACTCAGGCTTGGGTAGATAACAGGGAAGTTGTTACTGTTACTTTAGTATAGAATTGAAATACCCAATGCTTTGAAAACTGTGAAAAAACTTCTGACTTATTTATTTTCTTTGAGATGTCAAAGGAAATTATATCTATGATGACTAATTGTAGAATCAGCAAAATAACTGCACCGTGTAGGATTAATAATAGTGATTTGATAAGGCTTATTATAAACTGCAGTTGATTTGTTGCTTAGGAAAAAACAAAAACTTTTGGTTTAAAATTTTCATAATTTTACATAGGTTATGTATTTAGAGAGCTATGAATACTATTTCTGTTTATAAGTCAAAAATACAGGGACTCCAATTCCTCCTTCAGTTAGTACATGGTATAATGTTTACATTTGTCAAAAGCAAGAAATAGTCAGCTCTGTGTCTGGAAGCCTGTGCACATATTTGTGCTTGGCTGAAACTTTCCCCTTACAGTCAGGACAACCTTTAACCCAGGATTAGTTTTAATTTGTCTTTCCACCTAGTTACATGGCCTGAATGTATACACTCCCATGTCATCATTTATATTGAGCCTGCCATATTTTTACATAACGTTCTAAGATTTCAGTAAAGCTTGTAAGATATATTTTGATATCATTGGACCTTCAACACAGTCAAAATAGACTAATAACCCAAAGTATACATTTTAAAGCAATTTCCCTGCTGTAAGATGGTACAACACTGGCCTTTCTGCTCAGTTCTCTAAATGAAAACACGCTGAGTAAAAGATCATAGAAATTCCTTGAAACTTTTATTGTTCATTTAGTCAATCTGAATGATACAGGCGTTTAATTTCATCATGCTTTTCTGCTGTTGATTCAAACCTCCAGCTTAGGCTCCTAAATAAATCGAACACATCTAAACATATACAAATGAATTATTGAAAATTGTGGATTTTATTCTTCTTATACCAATGCCAACCTGGTTTTTTAAGTCTGTTGTTTCTGAGGTCTGAGAAATATGTCATTGGACAGATTGTCTTGTGAGGCCAAAATTAGCTGCTACTCTTTCCTGTAAAATATTAATTGCTGAATAATTTCCATGCAAATACACTGGCAATTAATAATTGCATTGCAATGACTTGGCTGTTTATAGCCTGTAAATTGAAGCATTAGGTGTATGTAAATATCTTGACTACAGTGGGAAATGGAAAGACGCTGCTTAGTAATAAAAGCTGTCTTATTCAATTAGCAGAATGTTACATATCCTGTTTCCTTCTAAACACCATAAGGTCTCCTGAACATTCGCAGGATTGGTGTTGACTAAGCAGTCTGTTGCATTGCAGATCACAGGAAGCCTTGTAGTGAAAATTCCCATTTGAAATAAAACAGGACAAAAATTTTACCAAGTGTGAGTAGGGCCGTGGCTGAGCTGTTTGAAAAGCAAAGGGAAGGAGTCGGGGGGAATCGAAGGGACATTTATTTCTGAGGAAAGTTTCAGAGCTGCTGAAACAATTTGACGAATAGTCTGAGTGGTTGAAATGCTTCATTTTGAAAATGTCAAAATGAACTGGTTTGATATTTCAAAATGTTTCAGTTTGTGCATTGTAATGGAAACTGAGGAAGTAAAAGGCCAAGTTCACCGAAGTACGTGGGGACTGTGTCCTCTTACCAAACAAATACCATGAGATGTCTTGGCTCAAGCATGTCTCAGTCTTCCTGCCTTCCAAGAGTGCAGTGCCCTCACCCTTCCATGAGACAATGTGTGCTCTAATTCTTATCTTGACTGTGTTCCACACTGCGTGGTCATCCTGTGTATCACTGAGCAGAGAAGGAACCATTCTCACATTTGAGTAGTTCAAACATATGGTAGAAAAGTCTGAATTTCTGCCCATGCACTGAGTCCAGCAGAGGCTGAACTGAGGGCTCTGATGTCTCAAGGAACTGTATCACCCCCACAGCTTGAGCTATTTTTTGGGGTGTTGAAACATCCTTAGTCCTCACTTTTGTTTGGAGTATTTAAATGGTGAAGGGAATGGAGGTAATCATAAACTATATTTGTAGTGTCATTGGGTAATAATCCTTGGGTATCTAATTACTTTTTTTTTCCTTTTTTTAGTTTCCCCAAATTAAACTTCCTTATGTGAAGATTTTTTTCAAACTTATTTCTGTTTTTTTAACTAGTCATCTGACAAGAAACAATATTCAGTATTTTCACATTCCTTTCCCAGATAGTTAAATCTTCAAATACCACAATGTAACGAGATTCCGTATTTGGACTGATGGAACTTGCTGGAATGTGTCAAGGATCAGAATTTATCTTTACCTCTAGGTTGCTGGCTCAATAGGTGTGAGTAAGCTTAGCTCCATTCATGTCAGTAAGGTGTGCTGTTTTATACTAAGCAGGGGACTGACTCACTATATTTTGACTTCTATCAGGTAAATTACGAATAGGTGTGCTAGTAGGTTTGGGGTTTTCCTCATTAATTTTAGTAAGTCCTTAAATGCTGTTATGCATCTACTTATCTTAAAAAGACAGAACTATTTTCATTGACTCAAGTGTCATATTCATAAACGTAACATAATTAATGCTGTAAGTTTGTGAAAGACTGAGATCTAGGGTTTTAAGTCTGGTATATTTTGAAAAAATAATAATATCTGTGCTATATATGTTCTTGTGTAAGTTGTGTGCCTGTACAAATCTATATTGTTAAAAAGCATCTTTTCTTTTCACTTCTCAACTGATCAAGACAAAAAACCTCAAAGTAAAATTATCTTAAATTATATTAGTCTCCATTCAAACAGTGGTATAATCATGTCCTAGTTCCTGTGGGATAAGGAAACAGCTGTAAAAATCTTATTTAACTTTTTTTTTAGAGTATTGTCATCTACAACTGGATAACTGAAGACAGTGAGTCAAAACTGTTGCAGACTTCATAAAAACTGAGGAATTTATGTATGTAACAGATTATTTCATAATACTGTCAATCTGCCATGTCCTCCCATTCTGTATGAAAAATCTTCCACATTGCAAAGCACATTGTCACTTCTGTGAAAACAAAAAGAGTGCATATTTGTTTTCCAAAGTGTTCTTCAGGAGTTTCATAAGGGTACTTCATAAAATCTTTGACTGTGCCCTTTGTCTTTTTTTTCCTCATTATTTCCATCTGCTGAAAAAATATGTGTGAAATACCACTAAATCAGAGTACCCATGGTGCATCAAGCTGCAAAGAGCAGACCACACCACTTACATAGTGCTAAGAGTCCAAAATCTTCCTTTTTTCACCCCCATTGATGATACCATTGTACTCATGCGTGGTTAAGTTTAAATATATATTGTGGTTCAAATGAAGATAAAAATGGGCTTTTCTGAATCAGAACCTCTTAACTGCTCTTCCAAAGTCCAATACATTCAGAATACTTTGGATTACTTTCAAGGTACTTAAAGGTCAAGCCTTTAAATGCATTGGCAAAACTGTTTTTTATTCAGCCAAAAGCATACAATATGAGACTTTTTTGCATCGAGATAGACCTGTTAAATTATGTCCTGTTACAAGGTTACTCAGTTAAAACTCAGGCTCTGATCTCTTTCTGTAATGCAAACAGGGAACCAGGTTTGCATTTGCAGCCCAGGAAGCCAAACATATCCTGGGCTGCATCCAGAGCAGGGTGAGGGAGGAGATTCTTCACTTCTTCTCATGAGACCACAACTGCAGTGCTGTGCTCAGCTCTGGGGTCCCCAGCATAAGAAGGATGGGGACCTCTTAGAGTGAGTCCAGAGGAGGGACATAAAGATGGTCCGAGGGCTGGAACACTGCTGTGAGGACAGGCTGAGGGTGTTGGGGTGCTTCAACTTGGAAAAGAGAAGGCTCTGGGGAGACTTTAGAGGCCCTTCCAGTATCTGAAAGGGCTACAAGAGAGCTGGAGAGGGACTTTTCCCGAGGGCATGGAGTGATAGAACAAGGGGGAATGGCTTTAAAATGAGAGTAGGTTTATATTAGATATTAGTAAAAAATTCTTCACTGTGAGGGCAGTGAGGCCCTGGCACAAGTTGTGCAGAGAAGATGTGGATGCCCATCCCTGGAAGTGTCCAAGGCCAGGCTGGATGGAGCTCTGAGCAACCTGGTCTAGTGGAAGGTGTCCCTGCCCATGTCAGGCAGTTGGAATGAGATGATCTTTTAGGTTCCTTCCAACACAAACCATGCTATGATTCCATGATTCTGTGATTTAGGGGCATGGAGATGTAAGTTAGTATCTCCAATGATTGTCACAGGAATTGAGTTAAGCCCTTCTCAAATGTCACTAAATGTGCCTTTTGAGGCTAGATGGTCACGTAATTTTGGATCCCGCCCTCTATAAATCTAGCAAGTAAGTTTTCAGTCAGATATGATTTGTATGTTTATATGTTTTATATGTTTTTTCAGTAAGATATGTTAGTTATCAGAAGATATTCAAGGCATATATTATGTATTGTACATTTTTCTTAAGTTACAGTAGATTCCTGGCAGCATATATATAAAAAAAATTAATGAGCCATCAGTCTAATAAAAACAAATGGGGAGCTCCAACTGATCCCAGTTTGAAGTCCTTTGCTGGTATATTTATAATATCCAGGTGGTTTAACAGAAATTGAGAGATTTATACAGAAAATGATTTCACAACTTTTTCCTGTTTGACTCGGCATATTTATGCCTAAGAAGTTAATTTATGTTCTTAACAAGTTTGCACACATACTTTTTTGTATATAAAATGAAATATCCCTTTTAAGAAATGAAGTCAATCCTTTACTTTTAGTGCAAATCTTTGTTCAGCTCAGTTTTGTATTAATTGTAAATATTATGCATATATGTATAAGTCAATTTTGAGATTTTTATGAGAATGACTCCTAGGCAACGTACTAATTTAATTTTTTCTTGTTTTTCACTAATGATTTGATTGTTGTTTTTGACAAATTTTTTTATAAACTTCAACAATGCTATGTGACTGAAATAAGCATACTGTTGAAATGAAGATATATCTAGAGGATCATGATGTTACTTTCATAGTGTTTCTTCTGCTTTCACTTGAAGTCAGAAGTCAGGGTACAACACTTTAGTAAGGTGTGTTGGGGATGTTGTAAAACAATGCCATATTCATTGTTTGGTTTGTGATGGCTCATGTATGGACATTAGTTGAGAAGGCAGAAACAGAATCTCAGTTTCAGCTTTGATACAGATGTGTCCTTGAAAAACACAAATGTCTTGATGCTCAGGACCTGCCTTGACATCCAGTTCTGTGTGATTTAGGGGCTTTTTAAACTCTCTTTCCATGAATCTTGGTGCACCATCTGCTACTGGCTGTTGCCAACTGCCTTGTGAAAACTGAATCCAACCAAAGGAGTGCAGGTGGTGGCTTGTGCAGAACCTGTCCATGGTGGCTCTGTCGTGGGGGCCAGGCTTTGAGCCAGTGCTCACTTACAGGCAGTTGTGAGCACAGACAGTGTGAGCTGGGAGAACTTGGACTGTGGGGCACTGGGCTGTGACTCAGTTCCTCTTGGTTTGATTCCTGGATCACCCTGGATCACCCAGTTACACTTGGTAACTGTGAGCTTTCCAGGGAAGCAGCAGTGCTGTCCTGTCTCAGCAGAATTATGGAGATGAGAATCATTTTGTGATAATAAGATGTTTGTTTGCATTCTACTGAGTAACTTAAAAACACTTCATATAGATAACTCAACCTCTTCTTACTATCATGGGGCAGAAGTTGGTGCTTAAACTTTGTGAAAATTTGGTAACAGTTTTGTATGCTGCCTCCTAGCCTTAGTCCATTGAAGCAACACATCAACAGGAGGCCAAGAACAAAAATATGTCACAAATCCGTGTGCTTTTAAATCACTAGCATAGGCAAACAGGCAAGATGTGGAGCTTTGTGTAAGCCATTAATATTTAGTTTTAAACCATTCCAGATTAATATATTCTATTGGTTTTTTTCTGCATATAGGAAGAATCATATTTTTGTGTAACATCATAAAATACAAAGTATCATTTGAATCCGTTTGGAAACATCACAGCCAATCAGCAAGCTGACTCAGTGCTGCTGGCCATTTTCTTCTGGTTCCATATTCCAGAAAAACCCAACAGACACAAGCCATGTATTTATGGGAAAATATTAGATGCAGTTCTTTGATCTGTGATTTTGAGGAATGCAGACTAGCTAATTAGCATGGGTCTCTCTCTGACAGAAAAATCTCTAAAACTTGTTGTAGCTCAGTGTGTACCTTTGAAAAGGCAAGTGCTGGCATAAGCATCTTTCAGATGCACTTTCTATACAGGAGTGTTCTGAAATGTATAAGCCATGGGAGACTTGCACTGCTCCTGCCTACCTTTGCTCTCAGGACTTGTCAGTGTGGCACTGTCCACAACCACTGACTCTAAGCAGTTTTTGGATAAACTTTAGTCCCATTCCCCCCAGCCCCTTAGGCAGGTGCAGAATTTATATCCAACCTCCTGGCCTTGAGGCAGGAATGCTCCCCAGTGAGTTATCCTGACACTACAGTACATCCTGCCATGAGTTTTAACATCACTAGAGACAGTTTTTTTCCCCCAAAGGAAATAATGACTTGCAGTAACACAGCTTGTTGTGAGATCTTGTTGGAAATCCAAACATGTGGCAATTTACGAGTGTCAGCAGAATTTTTTAGACTTGTGTGGCAATCCGTGCTGTGCGTTAGATGTTGGAATCTGACCCTTCGGCTCTGCCACAGTGGTGTCCCAGGAAAACCATGTAGAGTTGCCTCTATGCTCTTTCCTATTTACTTTCTTTCCCTAATATACTGCAACATAGTTTACCTATAAAGCAATTTGTGCATGTTTTGCCTGTAGATTGTTTTTCACAATCCGAAATCCTGCCCAAGGCCTTTTGTATTTTATTTGATCAATCAATTTTGATTATTTATTTTTTTTCTTTGTACACTTCATGGTTTCTTTACGGAATTCTTGACTAACTGGATTAGGGTTGTAAAGTAAGAGGCAGAAAATGGTGAAGGCTATAAATTTTTTCTTTCTCACCTCAGTCTTGTAATAATTACTATTTTTTTATAAGAATAGATTTTTTTTTTTCCTACAAAAGATGAAACTCAATTTTAAAATCCAATTTGAATATCTGTGTTCTACCTAATTGGATCTGAAAGCAAGACAGATCTCAAGCTGTTTCATGACAAAACAGTCTTTGCATTCAACCTTGAAAAAGTGAAACAGGGTTTCTGGTTATTCCCATTAAGAACAGCATAAATAAACCTGAGCACACTGCTGTGTAATGTTCAAGTAGAAAATAGTCTTGTTACAGACTGACTTGTCTGAAACTTGGGTTTGGCATGTTTAGCATGTTTTACATCATCAGTTGCTGTTACAGCTGTTGGCACCAGCTTGCAACATGATTGAGGGGTTTTGATGACCTCAGTTTCTGCAGTTTATTAAGTCACCCAAACAAATAAAGAGGTTCTGTCAAGTAGCTTGCTCACAACATATGCCTTACCTGTATATTTTTATGGTCTAGTATAATTGTAATTTGAATTTTAAGTGTCTGTTGGTGAGGCAGGGAGAAGAGAAAGCTCCTGTTCTGTGGCTGAAAGGAAGGAAAGAGACAGGTGCCTTGGCTGCCATCTCTACTGAATACACAGTGAAGAAAACAATGATTTTAATAGCTCAAGATTTGGTCATATTGATAAAATAGGCTTGTTTTCATTCTGAAAATCAGTACCAATCTATTATTATGATTACAGGGATTGAAAAAATTTCATAGAGAAGCAGAAACATGTATGGATTGCATCAACTGCAGGAAACAGTTTGAGAGTAATGTATTCATCTGAAGGAAGCAGATTGGCTTTGTGAAAGTACATTTCCTTGGACCAATGGCATATCCAGTGATTCCTAGTTCTCTGCTAGTACCCAGATGTTTTTTGCCGATAAAACGATATAATTTTAAAAGCAGTTGATTATTTCTTCAGAATTGGAGATTTTCAGAGAGCTTTTTCATCAGTTCTCTGCTGAGATAGTACTGATAGAGTTAGGACACATGATAAATGACAAAACTTGAAAACTCAAAAGCTTTATTTTTACCAAATAAGATGAAACTCTTTGACTTTCATATGGAAATCCATGTGGTGTGGTGGTAAAACTGATGGTTTGAGCCAGGTTGAAATTAGGGTGAAAACAGCTTTCCCGTTGGTATTTCAAAACATCTGTCAGGAAAGTACACTTTGGCACAGTGGGAAAAAGAGAATACCAAAGCAACATTAAGCAACTCTGGTGATCCCCAAAACCCTATTAAAGCAGAGGTCAGTAAGATTTACCACAGTGGAAAGTCTGTACCCATTTCCATTCCCCCACACGTGTTGCTTGGAAGTGACTCTATGTGGCTGTACCACCCTGGGATGATCCCCTGGGCCTGACTCTCAGGCCTGGCTCTGCCCTTTGAAGTCAGACAACGCTGAAGATTAGACTCAGTGGGTAAGAAAATGTTTGGAGACTAAATGTTCCTATTTTCTTTTTCCTTTGGAAACTGCAACATAGCACATAATGCCTTGTAGGTGCTAGGATCAGCTGATTCTTACATTTTCAGAGGAAAATTACCCAAAGTCAACAACAAGAACTTCCTAAAGCCTCTCAGTATGGCCTCTAACTGTGTATGAACACTCTGTGGCAGTGCCCCTGCTTAAAGCACACCATGCCATATCTTCTTGGAGAAAGTCCAGCTGACCTGGATTATCTGATGTTGGCCCTAGGAGGCTATGGTAAATGTGTCTGCCTGGCAAGTTAAAGTATGACTAGATCCCACAAATATGAGATGCAACAAAAACTAACTACATTTTTAGATAAAACCTTGTAATCCCTGTGCCATGCCTCCGAGCCCATCCAAGGACTTTGCATTTGTGTGTGTGTAAATCCAAACAGATGAATAGGCAGTCAGTGACTTTGGGTTTCAGTAGCAGCACTCCAAACACACTGCAGCCTTCAGTGAGACTTGATTAGACCACATTCTAGAGATCACATATGGAAATGCAGCTTGCTGCTTTCTTACTGAGCAAAACGGAGGGTCAGAGTACCCTGAGACAGAAAAAACTCTATTTACTCTTAAGTTAGGAATTTGCTATGTAGTAGTTAGGACTGTCCTATCATCATCAAGAAAATGCTGGCATGGGCCACTAAAATTACAGTCTGCTTGGCTGGATCTCATTCTGGGGGAGTTTTGCAGTGATGCCAGCAACTCAGAAGTGCATCAGAAGTTGTTTTAAAGTACTGAAAAGCAACGTGTAAACAGTGAGCAAATGCATGAGTAAATAGAGAATGAAGTTGTCGTCAGCTGTCCTTCTGTGGAAGCAGGAAAACATGTGTTGTAAAATGTGGCTGAAAGCAGAACTTTCTTTTATTTGCTGCCTCAGTGAGTACCCAGCTTTCAGAAGTGCAAAGCTGATCATTTTCAAACCCACTCTCACAAAGTTGCCTCAGGAATAACCCTTATGGAAAATGATGAAAAAAAGCAGTCACACTGCTCTTCAAGTCAATATTTTCCTTATGGTTTTAATTCAGGTCCTGGTCAGAAGCTAATGGTATTTATTTTCCTTTGACTTCCACGATCTTTGAATCCAGTCTTTAACATGCACAAATTCATGAAAAGCTGGGGAGCTTGTTTATTCCCAAAGTGAAGCAGTCTTACAGACATTTCTCCTTTTTTCTAAGGCTGCCCTTTTCTCTTTGGAATAAAGGTGTGGGCAATAGGCCATGCTTCAATGTCTGGGACCATCTGCCAACACAAACAGAAAAAAATTAATTATGAATAGTGTCTTCCCATGCTAAATCATTTATTGTAAAGGAGTTTTTCAGCTTGTTTGTAATGGCTGTAGCCTAAGGGTGCACACTGTATAAATTGCCTGATTACAGGATACAGAACACTTCTAAATAGGCCTCAGATGATTAGGAGAGGGGAAAGAAATTAAAAAGGCCATTTTCCTTTAGGTATGCAAATGGATTGCAGAACAATAGACAAAGATATGAAAGACCATGATAAAACATACCCTCTTTTCTTTTACCTTAAATTATGTACTAGGCAAGTAGCAAGCTTCATTACATGTGTCAGCTGAGATGTGAATTGTTTCATAATTGAAACAATGCTGTTGCCAGATAGTGCATGTTAGATTTCAAGATAAACTACCAGTCTTTGTGTCCTCAAGCAATTTGGGGTTTGCTGCCTAAATCTGTCTTAGCAATGGTTACATCCTGACCTTGGTTTAATTTAACTCTGCCTACTTTAGCCTCTTTGAGCTACCTTTTCAAATAGCAAGGGCTAAATTTGCTTTTGTCACACTAGATCCTCCTCTCAAGTCACAGTTACATGTCTGCATCTCCTGAACAGCCAGTGCCGGTATTTTACTGCCCATTTGAAGGTAGCTGGGTGTGTTTAAACAGCGAGGGGAACAGCAGGAGCCGTCTCCTAGCTGGCTGTCACACTCTCACACATATTTGCATTCCCTCTTTCCCACGTACACATCTGTGTACACATTCCCTCTTACACACGTACACATCCATGTGGGTCAAGCATATCTGCCAATTCCTGTGAGCTTGAATATTTGGGGAGGTACAAATTCATGTTTCCTGGTGCTAAAGTATCTTAATAGTCAGCAGCAGCTCCTAGGGAATTGAAAGGTGAGAGATGATAGATAATATTGCCTATAAGTATCGCTCTTCAATGACACATAGGGCTCCTTGGAGTCGAAGTGACTACAACAGTTGGTCAGAAGTGCGTGCTTAACAGCTACAACCCTTTGAAAATTACCATCTCACACCTCCATTCACCCTGAAATGAAGAAAGGTTTTCACAACACGTGGCCAAGTGCAGTGGAGGCAGCTAGAAGAAGCTCTCAAGTGCTGTCAATAGGACAGTCTGAAGCAAAGCTTACCCCTGCATGTGACTGAAGGGTTGGTTCGACAGCCAAATTGCTGTGTCACCAGTGTGCAGCAGACAGGATGCTGAGATCACCAGATGGGGTTTAAAGATTACAGATTTAAAAATCATAGACTTAAAAATCACAGACTTAAAAATCACGGATTTTTAAAATTATGAAACTTTTGAAATCTTATTAACCTGTTATATTAAGCATTTGGGTTTAAAATTTTCTTTAAAAATATAATGTGTCAAAAATAGCAGGGACTAAGACCCTAAGGCTGAATTTTTTGGATAGTCAAAGCTAGAATTCTTCCATCATTATAAAAGGCCAGGACCTGAATATAAAATTCAAAGCTTGTTCTAGTGTTATCAGATTTGAAAACTACCTACTATTTAAACTGCCTGCTTTTTGATGTATTTCTTAGAACAGCACAGGAACAGACAGCAATTTTGGCCAATGGGAGCTTATGAGAGCTGAACTGTGTGTTACAGTTATGAGGAGCTCAGCTACACAGTGATGTTTTGGTGTGTCTCCCCAAAAAAATCAAAATCAAGATTCAGGAGGTAGTCAGGTCTAAAGTTTTTAGATAAACATCTTGTTTTCCATAGGACAAGTAGGCAAAGAAGGAAGTGAAAAAATTCTCTGCATATGTGCACTGTACACATATGTATGGTGGGCTTTTTGACAGCCTAATCTGCCCCACGTTCTCAAACCAGTCTTTCTCCAGAGAAGGAATGTACTTGCATGTGCACCTTACATGTAGAGCCCCATCCTCTGATCCAAGTGTTAAGTCCAGGACTGTCCTTCCTCCTATTTGGAATCTCTTGATTGTTCTAATACTTTCCCCTGGTAAGGTCAGGCCATCAGGTCAGCTCATTGCAGTTCTTCTCTCAATCAGATGCAAGGCAGAAAGGAGTGGAGAGGGGGATGGTAAGGAGATTTTTATGATACAGTCATCTGGGGCTTGCAAGAGCTGTAAATTGGGTTTTAGAGTGATATCACAGTTCTTTCAATTATTTCACCAAGTAACAAGGGAAACAGCACTTTGAATGTAGTACTAATGAATAAATAATGCACTCATTTGAAAGCTGGAGTTGAGACTGAGAAATATATCCAGTATTTTTTAGTGGGCCTGAAGTTCCATTAATGTGCTGGATCAGATGGAGGAACCACGCAGAGGGATGCACATGATGCCAGTGTGGCCCTGCCACCTGCCCCAGCCAGCAGGGAGGCAAGCACAAGTGTTCCTTCCACACCTTTGCTGTGTGCCTGGGCTCCCCATGCATTGTTACACTTTTTTCACCTAAGGGATGTGAAAAAAAGACAATGTTAGGTTAAATATTGTTTGAATCTGTCATTCCTTTTATTTAGCACCCACATACTGCTCACCTCAGTGTTGGGCTTGGTTGTGTCCTGTGAGGTCCTTGGCCTGCTGGAACAAAGCACAGTGAGAGGTCACCAGTCCCTCTGGGGAAGCTCTGACCACTTTCAGTGTTCTGTGACCATGTCCTTGGACTGTTTGATGAACTTTGCATAGGTAGTTCTGGTCCATCTGGTTGTCAATCAGCAGTACAGCCACTGCAGTCATATGGAAATTTTCTGGATTAGATGAAATGATGCCTGGTCCCATAAAACATCAAAGATGACCAGGGAGCAGAGCAATTAAAAGTTGTCTGTCCTAATAATTTCTCTTTACTTCACTCTGTCCATTTTCCTTTGCAATCCTTTCCAAGCAATCATCCTGTATGGAATTGTGTAGACCTGCTTACAACTGTCCCTTGGTTGCCCAGTGTTTTTCTCTTGTTTCAGTTACAGCAAGAACAAACTATAATTCATTGCCTTGTGCAGCTCCAAATACACTGTTGCTGATTACTTTTCCTAATAATTTGAAAACAGGGTGGAAATCTGTCATGTGCATCTTTACTAATAGAATCTGTAAAGCTGTGATGAATATTTGTGTTGTTTTGGAGGAGGAGTACCTTCCACAACTAGGAGCTTGTGGAATTTCCCCTCCCTGCTTCTATGGATTGTAAATTCTTGATGAGTAACTGAGATCGGGTCACAATGGAATGAAATCTGTGACATATTATTGATTTCTTTTAGAGATTAGGAAATTCATAAGCCATAAGATGCACTTTAAGTTTGGTCCTGTCTGGCAGATCACCTGCTGGAATCAGTGAGTCTCTATGGATGCAGTCATTTCAGGATCACTATCATCACACAGACGTGAAAAATTATTTTAAAATGGATATGTAATAGACTTAATTTTTATAAAATGAATATTTGCAGTTAGCATCAACAAATACATTTCATTTCATTTGATGTTTGTGTTTTTCCTCATTCTTAACTATTAGATAGATGAAAAGCTTTGAATCCAGTTTGAAATATGGTATTATATATCCTACGTTAGGTATCTTTGAAATAGCATGTGTGGGTGTTTATGACAGTTTTGAAGATTGATGATTGACAGTCACTCCCATAAAAAGTAGTAATATGAAGAATCACTTGTTTCAAGAATGCTGAGAACATTCTTTACTTTGATTTTTATTCTTTCTTTTATGAAACCTGAAAAATAGTTTTATTTTTTAAGAATAAGAAAATACGAACAAAAAGGCACTCCATTAGGCTAATCTACTATTTTTTTATATTCTGCCTCCTAAAGTCATACAGAGTGCTTTTTCAGGTTTTGTTTATTGTAAACTCGATCCTACATGATCCTTATTACTCCACAAAACCTTGGAAAGGCAAAGCAACTAGAAAAATCAATGTAAGGAAATTTTGTGAAGCAATCCTTTCCACAGTGAGTGTGAAAACCAGAAGAAAATAATATCCTCAGAAGTGAAAAATAGCTTTGGCTTCTACCCACACTTCACCATTCTTGGGATAAATGTCACAGACTGTTTTGGACTCTAAGGAAGCCACACCACCCGAGCAGCTGCCTGGACAGCCACCTCCTCTGGGAATGCAGCAGCACCTGAGGTAAAGCTCAGCCCTGCAGGATTCTCCTCTCCCTTTTTGGTGGTGATGCAACACCCTGTTTCTACTCTGGTCATTATATGTGATGATATATATTGTGGTCGTATTGTTCAGTATTGACTGGAATCTTAAAATGCTTTTTCGTTTATTTAATCTTCAATGGCAACAGTTCCTCTTTCCTCCCCATCCTTGAATTTGTTATTTTTTAGGTTTCAGGTTTGTAGGTAGGAGGGGAATGTATTAAGGATCAAAACAAAAGCTGCTGCTGATGGGTGCTTTAAATTACCTTCGTTATCCATTAGAGGATTTTTACAGGTGAAATGGGTTTTTATCATGACATCTAAATTTCAGTCTGTCTAATGTTTAGACTAAGTCTTTCTGTTTACTCATCAAGTTTCCAGGGGATTCAGATGGCTTTGATACAAAAACAGTCATAAATTTTATCTCATCTATTCCAGGTCACTCTTCACCATAGACAGCTTTTATTAACTAGTCATATAGCCTAGAATTATATAACTAAGAAATTGCCATATAGCTTATTAGAAATGTTAAAATATGTGCTCTAATTTATAAAAATAAGTTCCTTTCTCATGGCCTCTTCTGCCAAGAGGTAGATCTTGTCCATCAGTGCTTCACTTAAATTGCATCATATGACACTGGTGGTACTTACATAGTCTTTGAGGAGTATTGGCTTGTGATACTGCTGGGGTTTTGGCCAGGGACAATTGATTTTTATTTTGTGACTATGAAGCAGAAAGACACCTGTCTGCAGACTGTTTCGGCTCAGCATGCTGACAAATCAGATGTTTAGCTGGTGCAAATAAGTATAGCTCCTGCATACTTCCTTACAACAGCTTAGCCTTTAACATACCAGATTTAAAAAAAGAAACAAGTCAGATTCCGTGGTTTGAAAACTATTCTTTTCAGGAGTGAATCATATGCATTTAGCAAGTAATATACTTATAGTATACTATATTTAATACTTATATAAAGAGATAAAGAACTGCATCTGGTTTACAGGAAGGTGGAATAGAAATGAAGGTAAACTTCTAGCTCTGCCTTTGCCCTGCTTAAACTGCAGTTCCTGTTCAACCTCTAAGAGCCTGAGTAGAACCTTTACCTTCCTCAGAAAGTGCTTGGATACCTGACGAGAAAAGAAGATCTCTAGGATCACAAAAAAATATAGTTGTCATAAAGATAGGATATTTTCTTGTTGGCTTACAGGACAGGTAATTTCTCAAATTGTGCATTTGTGCAGAGAAGTAAAAGATCCCCATTGTGTATCTGTGTTTGTTAACCAAATCTTTTCATGTTCAAAATGGTGGGAATGATAGCACTGCAAATAATGTGTTATTTTTAAGGCTTTCTAAGTCCTCTTTCTCAATTGACTTGGACATACATACTTGCTAATTAGGAGGAAAGTCTATGTGGGACTCTTTATGTTAGACAGATTGCAAATAATAAACAGGCTCTGCAGAAGTGAAACATTTCTACTAGTTTTGTGATAAAGCAGTTTCTACTAGTTTTGTGTAAGTCTGAAACATTTTATGCTTACTACATACAGTAAAAAGCAATATATATTTCTAGGCTACCAGTACTTTCTCCCACATTTTGTGAACAGGAGCAAAATACCACAGTTTTCACTAGCTCCTGGGTGATAGCTCTGTGTGTTTTATTAGGAAAAATGTGGTAATGTGTTGAAGGATTAATAAATAACTTGTGAAAAACCTTACTTACTGCATACTCTGAATGGCCCATTGAACTCTCATCGTAGTAAGACTTCATCATGCTATGAATCACTCAGCAATCCTGAAGCAATGTATCACAGGTAGCATATGCCTTTACATTTCAGAAAAGTGACAAACATGGTATTTTACAGTGCTGTGCATGACTGATGATGCAGGAATAAGTAGGAGTAGGAAGTACACTGGAGTTATAAAGATATGTTTTAAATGAAACCTAAAAAGCAATCAGCTAGTGAATTTTATTTTCTGATTGTTTTGTGCTTGAGAGAATGGGAGCAAAAACCAGACATTATTTCAGTCATCATGACTGTGCTTTCCTGGTATGCATGTACAGGAGGACACAATCTATTCTTGTTTCTATATTGAAAACTAGAGACTTAGGTTTACCTGGGTCATCTACATACAGTTTTGCAAACCAATACCATTGTAAGGTTTCCTCTTGGAAAGATTGTTCACTGGTGAGGCTCATGCTCTTCAGTTCTTTTCCCATCAGGTTTTGTGGCCTCTTTGTGAATTTAGTGACATAAGATACACAAAAGTTGCCAGGGAAGAGATAACCTTATATACAGTTTGACTATTTCTCATGTAACACAACTGATTTAGGCAACTGTTGCCAATCTCACATCTGCCGTCACCATTTCACAAAAGCTTTTGAACCCAGATCAGTTTACAACCAACTTTATAGTATGACTTCATAAACAGTTGGAGTGGTGCAACTCAGAATGAAATAAATTGCAGCAGGAGATGGGAACAAGTGTATCAGTGCAGGAGACTTCCTTTTGGGAAATGGAGCCGAGGTGTGCTCACACCCATCCTGTTGGTTACCCTCCACTGACAGCAGGAACTACCAGGAGGAGGATGCTGGAGCTGTTTTCTGCAGACAATGTCAGACCATGGTTTGATGTGTAAGAGCTCCTCCCAACAGGCTAAACATGGTTTATCTTATGCACGTTAATCTTTAGTTGATTTGCTGTACTTTCTTCCTGAGTTTCCATGCATGCCAGTCCTAAGTGTCTTAGGAACACTCGTGTTTGGTAATAAACCTAAAAATATGTCTGTATATTGAAATAGGTGATCAGATACTGGCAAAAAGGGAGAGAATAATTGACACAAGGAAATTCTTCCAGGCACATTGTTTTAATACTGATAGTTTCGCATGTTCATGTGAAATGTCTCAGTAGAGTTCTAAGAGAGACATCTTTAAATGCCCCCAGCTTGATTTCTGAGACTATGTTTCTGTAGAAGGTAGACTTAGCATGCTTTGAAACAGCAATTTTACTAAGGTAACCTTTAGGACTTTCCATGTATTCTAACTAAAACCAGTTTAGGATCTGATTGGAAATGAAGTCTATTGCTGATGCAGTTCTAGGATCTATTTTTTCTTTAGAAGCGGGGTCAACTGTGGAGGTTCTCCGGCTTCTGGGTCACAGACCCTTCCTTTGCTGTGCTATGACAGATTTTTGTGAGGCCACTTCTGTAGATTTCAGCACAGAAAAGAGGATTAACTGCAGCACAGGAACAGAAATGAACAGTCAGAGTCTAAAAGGAAATACAAGAATTTCTATGCCTTACTGTCAGAGAAAAATGTCAGGTAATTACATCTTGAGCAACACCAAGATTGCATTTCAGTGATTATTAAGACAACAGATATCTTTAACTTGTTTCTCAACCATCTCCTGACTGTAAAAGGGTGAGTTAATTGTCGTATTCACTAATGACTTTAAACAGCCTTTATGTTGATTTATAGATTAGCTATGACTGCAGGAGAACTGTGACCTGAACCACTGTCCAAGTGTGTGCTTTTTGAGTTTGGGTAGGGACAGACAACCTGAAAATATTTATGTGTGAGAGCTGGGGAAGAGGCAGAGTGGAAAGGCCTGCAAGGGCATTTTGGAGCTATGTGTCAAGTTTGGTGTGGTGCATGGGCAGGTGTTGGGGTCTGGGTTTTGGGAAAATCATCCACTGAGATGGTGTGACTAGTTCACAGCATGCCTGTAGCACATAAGCTGTGCTTTGAGTGGTTTAAGCCTTTTGTTTTGGGGCAAAGTGTTGAGTTTGGGGGTAGTTTTTTTGCTAACAATCATCCAGTACAAGTGTGTGCCTGAGCTAAAATACTGTACAACCATTTTTACCCTAAAAAATAGGAAGACTCAAATCCTAGAGTCTCCCAGAAGTCAGAAAACACAACTGGTATCTACTAGTGGCTCTTATGATCACTCTTTTTAAACAAGTTGAGCAAACAAAACATTTTTCCTTCCTTCTAGCTAGAAAGTTCTGGTGTCAGCATGGGTAAGTAACACTCACAAGATATAGCAAATGATTTCTTAGGAACTGTCCTTTTCTTATTCATATATCTGTACATATGCACCGTTGTACCTTGGCTTTCAAGCATCATGTGTCTGTTTAAAAGAAAAGGACACACATCTTGAAAATCAGTTGTCAAACAAAGTGTTTGAATTCCAGCTGAGCAGGATTCCCAAAAGAGCAATCCTTGCCAGTTTGTATTAGGGAAAAGCCTAATTCTGACACACTGTTCTGTGGAGCCTTTTCCACACACTAAAGCAGTCTGAATTAATTCTCATGTTAGAGTCAATCAGCTTGAGAGTTTTCCTGAAGGCAGTTGTTTCAAAGTGCATGCAGTTTTAATGAAAAGCAAAGATAGCTGTTTTCAAGCTTGGAGAGCTAAAAAGAGATTTTCCCAGAGGTTCCTGTATGTATACCAGGCCATTAACAGTTAAAAAAGTAAGATTCTGTCAGGTGTCAAGCATGTTTGGTAAACTAGCTTTGCAAAGGCAAGAAGCTTGTTTCTCTGATCAGATCTCTTTTCCCCTTTGTCTGATGCTGTTATGCAGGCTCAACACTAAAATACTGTACTTGGTGGGTTTGCTGAGACACTGTTTGTTGTTTTGGTGTTCTTTGGTTACTCCTTGACTCCTTGTTCTCAGTGAATGTTGTTTCTTTTTGTGATGGATTTGTTCTTCTTCATTAAGAAGTTAGGAAAGGACTTTAGTGGGAGTAGACTGCTAACCATAAAACAAGAAATTTTCAAATCTTAGAAACTTGGTGTGCATGGTTCTCAAACACTGAGTATTAGTATCTGCATTGTGCTTGTTTAGCTAAGAGAGTAACAAGGAAATGTTTAAGAGAGGTAAGCTTCTATGGGGACAGACTGTTCTTAGACTTTGTTTATATTTATTTCGTTCATAAACTCACATAATAAAACAGTTTCAGACTACATAAACTGTTTTCAAAAACTGCTTGAAGAATACCCATCTAAGGTGAGTTTGGGTGTAGATGGGGACAAAGTATCTCAAGTGTGCCATGTGTATTCTAAGATTAATAGGAAAACCTTTCAGTGTGGTCCGATTGCATCATCGATGCACCCTCCCTATTGAGGCAACTTGCTTTTGCAGCTGTTTGATATAAATTCCTCGCATATGTCTTAGTCCAGTTGGTTTATTTTTATAAACAATAAATAGCCCAACATTCCTGCAGTGTTTCCCTTCCCTGGGACAGTCTCGTGGAGCCATTTGCCATGAAGGCGGTGGCTGCGATTAGTGGCGTTTGCACAGATGGCGGCCATCGTTTGGGAAATCTCATAAATAGGGGAACACGTGGACTTTTTCCTCCCCCCCCTTCAACATGATCACAATAGATTATGAGGGCCTACAAATCACTACCAGATGATATTAAGTTGCTTTGATAACACTCTGGGTCCCTTCCGGTGTGATATTTTTCTTCATTAGAAAGGATAGCTCAAGCACACCAAATCCTCTTACTCTTTTCTCAAAATTTATAGATCTCAGCCTCTAAACTAATTGTTAGTTGCACAGCATGCCCTAAGCTGTGCCCAGACAGAGCAATTACATCCCCCGGCCCTGATTAAAGGCACAGAGGAAACAGAAGTGCAAAGAAAATGAAACACTCTTGGCTGTTTGGGCAGGATGTCATTGCTGTTGTTTGCCTTTTTTGACATTTGTTGATAAAAGTGAGAAAGGAGGTCAGTTATCCATCACTGACCCTTGTTCTATGCCAAAGATGTGACAGGCTTGTCTCAGGCTACTGACTCCGTTTATGAAATTATAAACAAAAAGGGGTTTCTAGGCCAATGTGCTTCCTTTCTATTAGCAGCTCAAGAAATTCTTCATTTTCCCCCTGCTAAATTATATTGCTTTCTGTGTCTTTTACACTCATTTGCTCCTGTGTGTATGCCTAAAACCACAAAATATTTTTGTTGAATGAGCAGAGCTGTACTATGATAAAAACTCTGCAAATTACCTAGAACAAGGGAAAACTCATATTCAAATGTTTTTGCATATCCAGGCATTTCTTATGGAATGTTCCTCACCTGTAAATTGCAACTTTCTACTAGATGTGTTTTCCTTTTATTATTTGAAGTAACTTTATGGCTGACTATTTGTATACTTTAACAACCAAAATCAAGTTTTCCAAAAGAAAATGGGAAAGCACTATTTGCTTTCACCCCATATTTTTCTGAGGTCCTCATGTTCAAGTTTGTACATTTGAAGCAGAAGTACTTATTTTTAAAGTACTGAAGTGGCTTAAAAATCATATACAAGCATCTAAAAATAAGATGGCAGAGAGCAGCAACTTTCTTGCATTAAATCTAAGCCTGTGTTTTCAGTGCAAATGGTTCCAGTCTGCTGGGAGTTATCTATTTCATAGAGCAGTTTGTAGAAAAGGTACTGTATTGTATTTTAAATATTTTTGCCAGGACTGCCAGAGACTTCACATTTTGAAGTCTTTGTTTAACCAGTTTCTCTAATTGCTTTATGTGATACACTTAACACTGCTTCATACTAAACAGATGGCTTGTACAAAGGATCAAACCATAATCTCATGGTGTCCATAAAGAGTCAGAAACAAACAGCTTAAATATTTTTGAAAGTAAAAATAGGGGGTTTTTTTCCTATTTTTTTCACTTCGTATTCTGTTTTCTCCCTTTTTAAGACAAAGAGGGATTTTCTATTAAATGACCACACCCTGTCCCAATGTTTAAATATCTGATAAACTCAGTTCTTCTCTCCTCTGTGTCCCATGCACCACAACTGAACAGAAGAGAAGCTTTCAGCAGTCACTGTCTCTTAAAATGACCAAACATCAAAGAAGTTCAGTGAACTTGAAATTATATCAGGAAGTAGGTCAGACAAAACCTTACTTGTGTGCATCTGTAGTTTCCACCGTTTTGTGCTTTTAAGTGGATTTAGTTTCAGATATTCTGTCTGTGGAAACTGTACACTTGCAAAACTACAGGTCACTCCCCCACGAGCCTTGGTCCCATGGACAGTTTTATTATTGCTGTTAAAGGCTGACTGATCTGGTATTAGTAGAATAATACAGTAAATAAACAGCATGTAATAAATTAGAGCTTCACACTTTGAAGTCTTTGTTTAACCAGCTTTTTAATTGCTTTATGTGATACATTGACACGGACTGCTTCATGGTACAAAGCTTGGTTGCACCATGGATCAAATCTATAATCTCATGCTGGCTGTAAAAAGTAAATACATAAATAAATTTTAAAAATCCAACAAAACAAAACTAACAAACCATTTAAACAAGGTGCTTATGACCTAAGATCCCCACAAAACTGCTGTAACTAATGACTGAACATTGTCAGAATGGGAGTCAGTTTGTTAAGACCCTACAGATGAAAGCAAGCATGAAACCTTGTGTTACATTCCCACAAGAAGCAGTGATGAGCAAAAACCTATTTGCAGGTGCAGTGAGTTTCTGTCCTTCTCAGATAATCAGAATTATAAAGACTGACTTAAGATATTTGCTAAATGCAAATTGTCTCATGCTTGAAGTGATCCTTGAGATAGGTGTCTTATAGAAAAATACGTTCCCTATCCTGATACCTTTTTACAAGTATTCCCTAACCAGTGTTGCTGGAGAAGCCCTGCAAAGAAAAATTCCAGTAGCCTTACTGCCAACCTTAGCTGACTGATATGGCTGTTGAGAGATGTACTTCAGGTGAAGGAGGGATTTCTCTTTTCTTGGCAAAAGCCTCTATAGATTTTACCTGTATTCCTTTCTCTAGCGTGCCTGTATATCTATTTGTCTGTGCAGTTCAGAAATCAAAGAGTCAACTGGGGGTTTTTTTGAGGCAGTAGACAGAGAGGGTGAAAACCTCTGGTTTTTCTGTTCCCTTGTTGTTTAAGAACCTTGCAAGAAAAAGGAAATCCACTCTGACATTCTCTTTTCAAGCTATCTATAAATTATTTTCTGGAACATTTCCTGAAATAAACAGAATGCACAAGGTCTGACAGCTCTCCACATGTGCTTTTGGTGCAATGGGTGAATATAACTACTGTTCCTGTAAGACAAGGCAGAAGTGAGACATTACATGCCATGTGGGAGAGGCTGTTAACAAATTGGTGGAAATGGTTACGGTTTTCAACTTGTCAAGCATCATTTTCTTAGCTTGATGACACCTTGTAAGACCAATAAATAATTTATGGGGTATCTAAATGTTTCAAATAGGAGTTTAAGGACTGGAGGAAAGAGGTCTAGGGTCTCATAGTTAATCCTATTCGAGCAGCTTCTTATTAAAACAGCCCTCCACAAATTGATTACAGCTGCAATCCCTTTTAAGAAGGATTATTTAAAAATCCCAATTATAAAGACTATTTGTAAAGAGTAAAATACTTAGTGTCAGTTTTGCGTGGAGACTGTGGCTTGACTCAGTTGGCAGAAGTGGGTTATCCTTTTCCTGCCTTTCTTTTTAGGAGGGTCTGCTCATAGTGGTCATTTCAAACAGTGGCTTTAACACGTTTGCTGCAAAGGAGGTTTGCTTCTTTTTATGTCACTTGTACTCCCTGGCTGCCTCTGCTGGCCCACCTCTGGTAGGCTCTACCTTGTCCTTTGCCTCCTTTTGGCCCTTCTGCTTGACTTCATCTGACATAAGGAAATGATATTTAAAGTCCAACCTAATTCAGGACTTGGTCCTGAGATCCCATTTAATACCATTTCCCCAAAAGGGCACATCTTCCTACTTACAATTCATATTCACTCACAGCCTACAGTAAATGTGAATGAATCTGATGGAAAAAAAGGCTAATATGGTTGTGTTTTGTCTCATTTTAGGTGCTTAAAACCACCTCTGAAAAGCTTCTTTGCACAATTCTGATGACATCAGCAGTAATAAACCCACTGATGAAGGCAGTTTAACAACAGTTGTGCAACACTGAACCATGCAAAGGAACCAGGGCAGGTCAGTGCATTTGATTCTGTGGTCGACATTCAGAAACATCTCTAATGATCTGACTATGCCATTATATTTTAAAATATTCTAGTGACTTCAGAGGGATTCATATAATACACTGTGAGTCCTCTAAGGACTAGTTTTCTTACAGCTAACCTGTATAACACATCATGTTTGCATTTTCAAATAGGGTGACCTCAGTCGTACTCACTCAAACAAGTAATGCCCCTTCCAAAGCTTCAGTCACCAGAGACTGTTGCTTGAACTGCTGTGACAAAGCTTATTTTCTTATGGCAGTAATGTTTGAAATAGTGTATATTAAATAAGTATTTAAGAAAAGTCTTAGAAACAGAGCTGTAAATTTGTAAACATGAGTACTTAATCAAGAAACTGAACACTTAGAGATCTAGTCAGGGACAGAAACATACCCTATAGCCATTTATCTAATCAAAATTAACAAAGTACTTAAAGAGTGAGCACTTGTAATGAGCTGCTTGTGAATAAGCTGGCAACCACGAATAATTCTCTGAATACAAATACTCTTTCAAGGAAAAGCTGAACTGCTTCTGAGCAGCTAGTGAATAGAAAAACAAAAAGCAGGTGGCACTTACCAAATAAACTGTGTGTTTCACCCAGTTTTGCTGACCATGACAAGAGTGATAAAGACAAACAATACTTCCTTTCATAGATAAAGAAAAAGGATAGCTGAGTAAGAAAGATGGTAGATTGGGCAACTTCTATTCAGGTCTCCATTTAATCACACACTCACCATTTTGTTTTAGTCTCACTGCTTTACACTCATGTTTTATTCTGAGAACTTAGGGTCACGTTTTTCAAGGTTGAAATCAGCTCCAGTTAATTTTAGCAAGAGTTAAATGCCAGCCTTACCATTCCTGTCAGTGATTACTCATTTGTTAATGTACTTAGTAGCAGTTCCCTATTTCAGGTAGGCATGGAGAGGTACATGTATTGGTGGTAGTGAAGCATGTGGGTAAAATATTTAAGATCACGCCCTCATTTATGTTTAATGACTGTATGAATACAGAAACATCTCTTTTCATCAAACTGCAGAAAGGTTGGACTGTTAGAAGTCTTTTGAAGGGTGTATTTTACTTTGCTATCATTTTCCAAGTAGGGTTAGGGGAAAAAAAAACAGATAAAGAAGGTTATTTGAATTTATAATTTTTTTCTTTCTGAGGTTTTGTCTCAGTTTATGAGAAGACAGGCTGCTACTAAAGCTTTTAGTCTAGCATCTCACCACTATGTGGACTGCTTTATGGGCTTCTTTCTATATAGACATGCATATCTGCACACATGTATGTATCCATTTCACAGGAATATCTAGTCATCATTCCTTTTACAGTAGTTCTAACTTTCTGCTACATGTGCTGAGCTGTAAAGTATTAAGGCTTGTAATCCCTCAACCCCTTAGATGTGGTTTACTGGGGGGGGGAGGGCTGTAAATCCACGGTGGCAAACAAGAAAAGCCTGAAGCTGTGAGCAAACAGGAAACAAATTATCTCAATCCCAGAATGTAAACTGTCATTGACAGAGATGCATGAAAGAATCATAACAGGGAAACCTGCTTCAATTTTTCATCCAGTTACCAGCTGAATCACTGCCATTACACTGAAGAAGCAACTGCCAGCCCACCACTGACATGGCAGAGTTCTTTACATGTTGTTGTGTGCACAAAGCAACCATATAGCCTGACTGGCATTTGCTCCTTTTCATGCTTGCAGACTGATAATTATTGTGCACTGCCTCAAGCTTGCAATTAGAGGCCACCAAGAAACAAAAAATAGCTGAATTTCAAGATTAAGCCTTTTCCATGACGAGTCATATTTTCTCAGCAGGGAACATGTTGTTGCCAGTAAAAACAGAAATCACCTATGCTGTACTGGTACCAGATTAAAAGACATATTAGCTGCAGGAACAAATGGAGAATTCACATATAATAAAAAGTAATAATAACTGTCATTGTTGCTGGTGGCACAGTTAGAGTTGATGCTGGCTCCTGTCACAATGCAGCTTTTAAGGGGGATGAGACATAACACTGAGCTCCCAAGTACTTGTAATTATATATTCTATAGTAATTTTTCAGTATGGATATTCACTCTGTGTTTTCAGCATGTTCTCATTCCGCTTTCCCAGGCTTCTCTCCTATCTCCCAAAGCTTTGCAGTTTAAGTTCATAGGAGATACTTCACTTCCTTTATTGCATGAAAAAATGTGTCCTCCTAAGCATGCCACCCTGTTTGGCTCACTTTCAATGGTAGGCAGAGTATAACAAGTTAATAAAAACACTAAGAAACACTTAGGACAAAGTGAAATACGTGAAGAAGACGCTGTCAATGAGGAATGTTAAAGAGAAGGTTTTGAGTTTCTTTTTTACTTTCTCATTTTATGACTTTTTCTGTGTTGTATAGTGATGACTAAGATAAGTTGCTTTGGAAAAATCAGAGCTGTTCTGCAATAATAATCAAATCAGTCTATATATGGACAAGTTTAGTGGTATGTTTACTGTAAAAATACATTGGTTTCACTTAATGGAGGATTTGGAAGGGGGAAGGAGAAGGAGAAGGAATGGCCCTGGTTGAAACTTCTTGGCACACTACTAAGAATCATTTAGGAAAGTTCTATCAACTCTGAAGGTTTCTCTTCAGCCATTTGAACCAGGGCAAAAAATGCCCCTTAAACACAGGAGGAAAAAAAAAAGTAGATGGTAGATTTCAAAGGGTGATCTTTTGAGAGATGGGATTTTATGGTTCAGGAGAATTTGCCTGAGGCAGAGCTGTGATCTGGGAAGAATAAGAAGCAGCAGCCAGAAGTGGCTGGCCTTAGGTGAGAGGAAACACCTAAATACCTTTATAAATAATACTTATCTTTCAGAAGGCTGTGTGATCACTACTCATTGCTGGATGCAGTCTGGAAAGATGACTACCTGGGCTCACCAGACTTGCTGAACAAGACAGCTGGATTTGGGGACTTAGGATTTAAGTCCGTTTCTGGTCTGAGGGTGTCAGTTCTGCCCTGTGGATCATATACAGTAATTAATAGCTTGCAGAAAATTAAACCATCTCACTGAGAATGTCTGACTGAGTGCTCAGCTGAGGCTGGTTAGGTGGGATGGAGGAGAAACAAGAGTGACACCACTCTTCTGAGGCTGGTAACTATTATCTTAGTTCAGCTGCTCTGTGAAACCTCCCTGAGAGTGAAGGGAGCTGCAGAAAGTAAACAGCAAACTTCTAAAACTTAAGTACCAGAGGGACATTTTGTACTGCACTTGCTTCTGTGACTGTGGGTTTAATGGAGCTCAACCAACCACGAGACCATTTCCCTGTTTTTCAGATGGGTTTTGTAGCTACTTTGAAGGTGCAGGAGGGATGAGCACAGGGTCCAATCACAGTGTGGATAGTGCCAAGAAATTAGACAGAGGCAGAAATACTTGTGTGCTGTGATATTTGTTCCTTGCAGCTTTCTGTCATGCTTACTTTCGTAATTTAATGAGAGTACTCCCACATAATAAGCTTTATTAATACAAAAATAGCCATGTATGGCTATTTGAAATTTGGGGGCAGAGGGGTATATGTGTGTGTAGATAGGTGTGTATGAAAGGAAGCAGAGTTTGGTCCTCAAGGATAACTCCTTGCCTATACCCATTGAGCCTTGTAGGATATCTTCAGTTATTTGAAGATCTTAAAAGTATCTATTTTGTCTATCATCTAGTATTTTAATATGTGGTCATTAAAATATTTTGAAAAGCAGCTGTATTTGAGGAAAAGTAGACAGGGTGCAGTTCAAAGCAGTTGATGTACATCTGCAAAGACCTCACTTTCCCCTCACTGATGAGTTACATTCTCCTTCCATCCTGACTGCATGCTCCTTTTCCCCGTTTAATGACAAAAAACAGCCAAGCACTTTCCTTTAAGATACTAGCTTGGGAGACTGTTCATCTACTCTGTTTGCTAAGTAAAAATGTCTTACTTTTGGGATGCTGAAGATTTTACCCTAGTCCCTCAGGGATGGCAGAATGCTTAATTTCCCTTAAAGTCATTCTGTATGCTCAGTGAAAACTTTTGCTGCTCCTTGTTGTCAATTTAGTGTATTATTACTTATTTTAAACTCATTGAAGTTACCTTTGCAGTCATGATGTTGAGTCGTTCAATTCCTTGTAACGCCTGGATCATTTGCCATAAAATCCATAGGTGCACTTAATAAATCTGGAAATTAATAAATGTACTTTATAATGAAAAAAACCACATCAAGTATGATGATGGACACAAAGAGCAGGAATAATTCCTCACATAGCTACCTATACACCAGAAGATGTGCAATAACATGGACCTGTACAAACATGCATGTTACTCATAAATAATCCTAGACTGGAAGGATGAATATATTAGCCC
Organism: Manacus candei; assembly: GCF_025592945.1. Taxonomy (NCBI): domain Eukaryota; kingdom Metazoa; phylum Chordata; class Aves; order Passeriformes; family Pipridae; genus Manacus; species Manacus candei. Next base: position 4,632,020 of record NW_026138113.1, on the reverse strand, counting down.
AAAGTAAGTTTTTCCATAGATCTCTTTGACTCTCAAAATATTCAACCAACTTTTCCCAGGGCTTCTTCCTGTCTCTTGCAGGTCACTTTTTGCTCATCTCCTGTTCTCACGAAGACAGTCTATAGCAGAGTCAGCTCTTACAGGACTCATCAGCTTCCTGTCTCGACATCAGGCTTTTCCTTCTCTCTTTAGTCTTAAAAATGCACATTTCACTGTCATCTTGAAACTGCTTAGGCTATGGTCACAGTTATAGCATCATAGCACTCAGCAGCAGATGGGAAACTGCCTCCCAGAATGAGGGAAAATCAACAGATTTTCTGTGTGGAAGAGACATTGGAACAAAATTGCCATTTCCCACCAGAGAGAGCTGTCCAGGGGATCCTGCTATCCTGAGTCTTTCAAAATCAGATGATAGCCTCTATTCAAAGTTCCTTCAGTGCACCCTGGGAGAAAAACAAAACAGCTTTTTCTTGATGGAATCAAGAGATCTGCTGCGAGGGAAAACTGGACATGGCTCCTAGTGGTGAACTGTATTTGGGAAGCCAGTGGTGTAAAACCAGTAACACTGGTGTGCATGTGGACCAGCAGACTTAGAAGCACCAGGTGGTGGAACTGCCAGCTTTGAGTTAGTTGCTGAAAAGTTGTCCATTAGGGCAGGAACTTTTCAGGTTACAATGACCACAAGGTTTTCCACACTGGGAGGAATTCTTGCTGAGGATGCCTTGCTGCCCATCAGTGATGCTTTATGACCACAATTCACTTCACTGACTGTTGTGTGCAACCACAGCTGAACCATGTGACAGGTTCACATAAATAGCACATGTTTCAGGCTTTAAGGAGAAATGGGAATGGTGGTAGCACAATGCTTTGCTTTGAGGTACTGGAATGAAACTGTACAGATCACAATAACATCTTTTGGAGTATAATACTCTTAATGTATTTATTTAATTTAAAATAGTGGTTTGTAGGACAGCAAATGGATTCATTTAGGGACCACACCTTGAAATATTTTTTGTCATTAATATTAAATTTAGCAAATAAAAAATATTTGAAGGTGTGGTCCCTAAAGGAATCAGTTTGTAATTCTATATCTGTGTAAATAGAAATATACATGTGTATATATTTACACACATGGAGACCTAATTTTCATTTGAAATCATACTCAGATAGGTCCCACAGGAGCTGTAAAGTGAAGTTGGTTTGGACCTGAGTGCTTACTGGAAAAGATCCATTTTTTGTGAGAGCCTAGTCTTATTGCAATTCAGTGGGATTTTGCATATGATTAAAATATCACCCACACCATGCAAAAAAATGGCTTTGATATGAAAAAGAATCAGGTATATACAGTTACAACCTATTTACTTGTATCATCAGACTTACCTTTAGCATAGTAATATTTTAGTTCTACTGAATTGCTGTATCTCTAAACTGATTTTTTTAAAGTGCTTGGAGTAAATTGCAAGGTTTTCCTCCATGGCGCTGACTTATTGTTCTGCCAGAATGTCTTCTTTTGTCATAAAAACAATAACTTAGTGTAAGTAGTACTTTTGAGGTTTACTAATCAGACAGACTAATTGTATCTTTTAATCTGGGTCAATCTGCTCTTACTTATTATAATTTCGCTCCAAGTCCCCCCCAAAAGAGGAACATTTGCAAATAATTTAGTGTCAGAAGCACTCTTATATAAACAGTACAAGAATTGCTGGAAGGCCCAACAAAAACTCTCAAGAATTTTGAATCCAAATGTCCAATATATTTTTTAAAAGGAATATACTGCTTTTCTACAGCTTGGGAGTGAACTTGAATGTGTGTGTCTGTGTCTTCAGGTGAACACATAAAAGGACTGGATAAACAGTTAGGGAATGGGGTCTTTCCTTTATTTACAAAGCTGAGATTGTCTAGACAGGGCACTTTTCCTGAATCAATCTACCAACTAAACTTAGAAAGACCATACTAATATTCGATTTTAGCTTCATCACCATGTCTGTACAATCCCTGCTTAGATTGCTAACCAGGGTGATTATTGCTCACTGAAACTGTTAATGTTTTGGTTGGATGTTTGTCTTCTCAAAAATGGACTGAAAGATTTTTCCCTGTAGGCTACTGAATTTTCATTGCATGTTAACTGTTTAGGTTATTTTCCAACTCCACCACAACCCAGTAGTGAGAGAAAGCAGCTACCACAGGAAAAAAGAATATTCAAATTTCTCATGGAAACTTTGAAATTGGCTTGATAACTGGAGTATTTTTTATGTCATATGAGGCACTTTGTTTATAAACTGGGGTCTGAAACCAGCTCTACCTTGTGACCAGTACCAGGCAGCTGCCCTCAGGAAGCAACTACTTTGTAATATCAACATAAGAAAGCTTCAAAATAAGTTTGCAAAAATATCTGTTCTTCTCACCTGTTTGAAAGTGCAATCATTGTTGCATGAAGTAACATTTTTCTTCAGTTGAAGGATGGTTTTACCACAAAGAAGTACTTTAGTAACACAGACTAAAGTATTTTGTTATCAAGAAGGCAAAAGACAGTCCAAAGTTATGCCCACAGTTTCACATATGTCCTCTTGATAAGGAAAGGTCTTGAGAAAATGTGCTTTACAGTAAATTATGCTTTCCTGAAGGAAAAGAATATTGAAAGGGGGTTTTTGACAAGTACAATGTAAGAGATTAGTTCATTTGAGTAGAGAGAGTGCTTAAAAATGCAGCTGCATGCAGATTTCTTAAGAAACTACAACTGACAATTGAAGAGGAAACCTAAAACAAGATTACAAAAATTAATCAGTTGGCACAGAACAGTTGACATTAATGTGTGTACTTCTTTGTTTTGAAACTAGACTGTGGAGGAGTTTTCTTATATGGAAAATTTCATCTACTTGTACTTGTCTCCTCACATAGTCAAATATTTTGTGAGACAGATCAAAAACCCTCTTTGACAAGCTCATTCCCACGCTTCTCCTTATTAACCTGCTTTTTTTTATTGGGTTTCTCATCTTTTCCTGGAGACTTGTTCAGATAAAGAAAACTTTGCTTGAAATCTATTTCAGTAGCTCTGTATCTCTTGGGCAATCAGTATTTAAATGAAATATGGAAATGGAGTTAAAAAAACATTAAGGGATGGAATAAGGCAAGTTCCACTAGCCTGTCAGAGGTGTTTGGGAGCATGGAAAGAGCTGAGGTTGGTATTGGGTAAGGCAGTCAAGAGGAGGAGGTTCTGTGATGAACTATTGCTGTATAAACTCTGAGCTGTACCCTGAAATGCTGTCAGTGATTTCTCTCATACTTCAGAGGAGACAGCTCTTGGTGAAGCCTGTGGAAGTGGCATATGCAGTATTATCCTGGCTCAGAAGTTGGAAATTGGAAAGAATCACAGACTGTTAGGTTTTAGTCAAAAGGGATGTTCTTCTAGTAAATATTGCTGCTTAGCCAGACCTCTCAGTTTTAAATATCAGCAATTTTACCACCACATCAGTAAATGTCTTTTACACGTGCACACTCCCGTGATTTTCCTCTTTACACTTACAGAAAAACTAATAGCTTGTTACAGTTCAAATGTGATCATTTTCATGTCCTAACCACTTTCCTTAATGGGGAATGTTTGCCTTCTCTAAAGTTTAGCCATTTCCACACCACTTGTGTTCATGCTCTTCAAAGCCTCACGTCTCAGAGGATCTGTTCTTTCCCTCCTCTGGACTATTCCTTTGTATTCTGAACTTAAACAATATTTGAAAAAGTTTTTACAGATTCCAGTTTTTCATCACTGTATAAACAAATAACCCTAGTTAAATAGCCATCAGATATTATTATTATATATTTTACAAATACTTCTTTGCTTCTATTAATGTGCACACCCAAACAGGGTAGAGCTGCCGGGCTGTATGGAAAGCTGTGCAAGGGGCTAACGTGCTGTCTGCTTTATCAAGTGTTGTGATAATCAACAATAGTTAAATAGGAATGCAGGGAGTTGCAAGATTGCATTAACATGCACTGTGTGCAGCACCCATCACTCAGGGCTGAATATTTATGAAATTTTCTTTGCATGTTTTTTTTTTTTCTATCCACCTTTGCATTTAAAGAATTTCTTTTATCCAGTGAGCTCAAGGAAATTCTTTTGATGCCTTTACTCATGCAGATTAGTTTCTTACCTTATAAGTGGCACACTTGCAGCTAACAGGTGAGGCATCACTAGTGTGAATACTGGTGCCCACTGCTCAGCCCACAGGAGGTTTGGAGATTGCTGTGTTGTGGTCATTTCTCCATGGTGGAGAACAGTCTTTGTGGTGGAAGTCTTACCTGCTGGAACTGCAGAGTGTGAGTTCTCCTCTTCCCTCTGCATGACTAAAATTATTTTTACTGAGTCAGAGTACCTTTGAATGCTACAGGTTTCTTTTGAGTCGATAACTTTCATGGTTCCCAGGTATTTGTGAAATATGTCCCTGTTAAATCAGATGTATTGATAAACTATCCCAGTTCTGGATACCTGTGCAATGTATTCCTTCCCACAAAGAAATTCTAGAAAGCTTGCATTAACTTTTTGAAGCATACCCTCTGGGAGAGCCTATTCAAAAGCATCAGTTTCTTCTATTCAGACCATTGAGCAAACCTACCGAAAATGTTATAAGGCTTATAACTGATAAGAGCCAATGGGATTCAAGAAGGTGCACATTGAATTGCAGTTCTTTCCAAGAATGTCATCTTAGGACAAAGAAGCAAATCTCTTAGTTAGTGCACCCATTTTCAGATTTGCCCCAAATACCTCCTCTCAAATTGAGTGGTAAATTCTTTCTTTGACAAACATATCTATTATAGATACAGTGTCTGCTCTAACTATGAGAGGAAGAGAGTCCAAGGGGTTTGTGAGATTGGCTTTAGAATTAATTTGAAATTAAAAGAAAGCTAATTAAAATCTTTCTTTTATAGTTATGTTTTGAATTGATTCTGTAATTCCTTCAAGGCTAGGCATGAGTGAATATAAAGTTCAGACAGGAGGCACACTGGTCTTTTATTCCCAGGCACAGATATTGAAAAGGGAGCATAATGTAGATGGGAATGGCTGAAGTGAGCTACGCATCATAGTGATGAGGTATGCCTTTTCCTTGGGAGTCTTTTTTGTCCTAGAGGGCAAAGTAATCTGGTGATTACACAATAATGTCATCTCTGACATAGGATTATTTTTAGCTCTTGTGATCCTGTTCATCTTTTTTTTTTTTTACTTTTTACCTATGCATGCAGCACTGTCAACCCGTGTTTTCCATCCCAGAGTATTATACTCATTTGCTTTTAACATATGGCAGTCTGGGTTTCTTTAAAGAGGAACCTATGCTGATAGAATCTCAGGACAGCATGTATCTGTCAGTTGTATCAGTTCCTCTTACTATAGTACAGTGTGCATATAGCAAATACAGAAGTAGTACATTGTTCCTCGAAGCCTGTAGAAAAAAATATTTCCAGGATCTTTGATTTCTGTAGTTCTCCCACCTAATATCTCCTCCAGAGTTTTGATTATTGCATTGTGATAGGCTGCTTAGAAAAACCCCCAAGACAGATAAGATAGATTTAATTTCTAACCCTGACATCTCTGCCACCCATTCATTACTCTCTTTTACATTTCTTGCTATGCCCTGTGAAAGCAAATGTGCCAGTTACATCTGCAGTTTCTATCTGAGGGGGGAAAACAGTTGTATGTTAACATCAGATTTTTTAAAAAGTGGGGTAAATTGTGTACAGTTTAAAATCTCCTTGCTTCAGGTGAATAATCAGCCTTGTCAGTAATTGCAGGCAAGTGGTGTCTGTTCCTTGTGCTGTTGTTTGTTTTAAACACGTATTTCATAACCATTGTGTGAAAAGGCATCCTTCGCCTCTTTGGCTTAGGGAATGTTTGCAATCAAGCAACATTTGTTTTATACTGTAAAAACTGTGTGTCCCTGCACTTTTGCACCACTCTTAAATCTCCACAGTGACTCTCAGTGGGTAACTTACAAATGTACAAGAATGTTCAAAACACATTTTGAAGGAAGAAGAGAATGAAAGAGGGGAGGGGGGGAGAAAAGAGAAGAGAAAGAGCAACTCATCTAAAGTTACACCATCATCTTTAACAGCTGTGTGCATATTAAAGGAAGTAATGGGGGAGTGAAGGTACTGCATATTTCAAAGCTGAACTGTTGCAGCAACAATAAGAAAGGGGGGATGTTGTACAGAGTTAGCCAAGTGTTTGAAGTACATTACCGTAAGCCAAACCAATGAAGTGGACAAGATTTCTAGCATGCTGCAGTGGTGCCTCTGCGTACTTAATAACAGATGTTTGGTCTCTCTAGGCAGATAATTGTCCTGCTGTAAGGTTGGCTTGACCTGTGTGAGCAATACTGTGTACAGCACTGAAGCAGTAACAAATGATCATAGCTTTTCTCTTTTTACTGGTAGAATGCTTAGCCACGCTTCCTTTTAAGCACATAATTACTCCAAAGCAACTGGAGCCCATACATCCTCCTTGCCTAATGGCTCTGAAGCCATTTTGCTATAATTTATGGGGACAGGGTTCAAAGTTTTAATAATATTTGGATAATATCATTGCCAAAATGTCTTTGAGCTGTGATGAATAGAATGAGAGTGGGCACATTTTGATTCTGTGCATGACAGTGCGAGTGTTAACAGCACCATACTTTGTTCAACCTTTATGGAAACATTCACGAGCCAATTTGCTCATGAATTGTAGATATGAGCATGAAGAATTATAAACAGCAGTGGAAAACATACAGGGTTGCTTGTTCATAAGGCACTGTCCTGTTAGTGGCTCTTCTTTATGCAGATAAATGAATTGCAGAGAATACAAAAATGGTTTAAATAAACCCTTAGCAGATAATGTATTAGCACATCAACATAAAATACGCATGCACTGTGGCATGCTTTTGGATATTTATGTTTATACTCTCTGCTCAAGTGGCTCACTGATTTTTTGGCTTCCTATCATTCACCTAATAACTTCAGCATCCTAACTGCACCTCTGGGTATGTTTATCTGACAATCCAAGCTGTTCTTTGCTTTATGTGGCTTGCTGGAATTGGCTCACCAATTTGCTCTGCGAGTCGCTCCAGTGTATGATAGGTTAATGATGTTAATCAAAGCTAAATAAGAGTAGACATGATCCTTTCATTGAAGCCACAGACCAGCCCAGACCAGAAGGTGCATTGATGGAGCAAACAAGCCTGTTGGATAGGTAGCAGGAGATCACAAAAATAACATCAAAATAATGTGTCCCTGAAGCTAATGTACACCTAGAGATTCATCCAAAGCCTACTGAAGTTTGTAGGAGTCTCTACTGATTTCAATAAGGTTTAGACCAGATGCATAAAATTCTGCATACTTTGGCTAAGAATATTATTTTTCCAGTTTGCTTCATAGGATACAAAACTTAGTGTGAACAAACTGTGGCTAAATTCTGTGGCTGATTCATTAGTGAGAGGTTAAGGATTTGTTAGTCAAAGAGCACAAGTATTTTTCATTACAGAAATTATATAAAAATACTGACTTCTCCAGGCACGACAGCTGCTCTCAATGATAAAAGAAAATACAAATATGAACAGGAATTGTTTTAAATGTTCCCAACAGTGATGGTAGCTAGAAAAAATTTAATAAATACTCTCTGTTTAATTCCATTCAGTGATATTCAAGCAATGCTTCATTTAATCAAAGGGGCATTTGATTACAGAAAAAATCAGCTGACACAGTCCCAATTCACTCTGGCCACTAAGAATGCATATAGATGGCTAGATGTAACATATGTGAGGGTTGGCAATTATTTCTGAAAAACTGTTAGCATGGCCTTAATTACGATGGTCTGATTTTGTATTTGATAGCCTTACTTTAAAATTGTAATGCTTATTATGAAATTTTAATGTTAATTTCTTAAAGATTCTTTTAAATACAAGCCTTAATTGGCTTGTGTAAATGGGGATTTTTTTCTTCAATGAGTTGAACAGTGTTCATCAACTAAAATTATTTCTTATGATTATGCTGAGGTCTAAAGTCACCATAAACTTCCAGGTCTGCTAAAATAAAATAAAATCTAATGAATATGTAGGATTTCATTAATCTTCCAGTCTTCAAAGAATATTATGTAATCATAAAAAAATGTGATTGATAACTCCAGTGGTTATCTTAAAATTATACACGGACAATTTGATTTCTGTATTAAACTGTTGACTAAGTCTTTAAAAACAGGTATATTTCTGTATTAGTTTATCACTAGAAGACAAAATACATGTTTTATTCTTCCTCCTCCTTATTCTTTTACTCCTTTAACTACAAAGAGAGTCTGGAAACCTTCAGCCTCAGAAGTTAAAAATACTTAATCTCTGCATTTTTCTTAAGTGTTTTCTGGAAAAACTATGAGAGACAGAAATGATAAAGGCAGAAGTAGTTTTACATTATGAACAATTCCAACAAGGGGCTGAATATTCAACAACTGATAGGCCAAATAACAAGTTGTTAACTTCACAATGCACAGTCACAGAGTACATATGTGTCACTTTGAGCAAAGATTGAAAAGACTTCAGAATTAGAGATTTAACAGCCAGTTTTGATTAAATCAAAACAATCAGAGTAGTTACATTTGCAATAGAATTAAGTTTAAAAAATCCAGACTCTGCATACTTTGCCAGACCTCACATTTCAAGCTTATCATAGGATAAATTTTTCAGGTGATACCTTTGAAAAATATATATTGCTGAATACTTGAGGACTCTTCTGGCAAATGACAATGCACGTTCAATTGTTTTCCCTCCCATCTATGACTTAGAACAGCCAATAGAGTCAGAGAAATGCAAAGTGCTTTGTTGTAGAGAGAATTCCATCGTATTTAAAGTCAGGTCATAGGAAGTCCTCATTTTTTACATTATGGTTGATGGTTATGCTCAACGGACTGAAAAAGGAACACAGATAAAGCAATATTATCTACTTTTATAAACTGAAAAAAATTCAGTTGAAATCAGTAGACGCCATCTCCAGATCTGTCTCTTTTTCTCCTTTCATTAGTTCCCATGCAGTTTGTCAGTACTTGCTTTGATCAAAAATGACCACTTCTCACATGCACCACAGACACAGTGATCTGTCCCAGGACAGCATATCCCAAATAGAGGATATGGCAGTGTAGGAGCCTGAAAGCCTCAAAAATTGCATTATGACACAGGAAGAGGATGAGTTTATGCCCAAATGTCATTTCTACCTGTAGATGGAGAGTGACACTTCCAGTGTATTTGCATCCTGGACCAACTGCACTGTAGCTCTCTGGAGAACTGCTGATCACATCTTGTGAATGTCCCAGAGATGCACTTTGATATCACCACATCAAGAGAAATTAACTCCTACATAGGTATGATACCAACCCTTTATTCTTCAATCTGTGTTCCTCTAGCCAGAGAAGGTGCACTCCACACACCACAGAGAGATCTCTTGTGCACACATCAGATAAAAAGCCTGAGAGAAGTCAGAGTGCAGAAGTTGTAGTACGTAGGATTACACAAAAGGTCTAACCAGTAAATTCAGGAGCTCATGAAACTCAATATTTATGGACCAAAGTGCTGCCCTACCTGTCTAGAAGACAAGCACATGCTACTATCCCCAGATCCCACAGAGTTCAGGGAAAGCCAATGAAGAATTCTTGACAAACCCTTAAGTGCTCTGTGGATCACCATATGTGATGATTTCAAGTTCACAAGCAAAGTCTATTCAAAACCTCCATGCCCAAGGAAATTTTACTTGAAATTTTATGAGAACAGTCATTCTTATAAAATTTGTGAAACATGCCAGTTTTTTATTTCTTAGGAAATACACCTAAACACAGCCAAAGGAATGATTCTCAGTGATATCCCTCATTGGGAAAGATCCCTGCATCCCATGTGTTAGGCTGAAAGTTCTACAGAGTCAAACTTCTCTCCATGCTTAATAGTATTTATGAAATGGCAGTCTAACTTGGCAGTATGGCATGAACATGCTGAAGATTATCTCAAAACAATGATCAAAAAAATGTTCCAGGTGATTTCTTTTTTTTTTTTCATTTTTTCCCATTTATCTTTTTTCTTCTTCCCCTGAAAATTTGTGTTATAAAGTTCATGGCAAAAGGAGGATTCCAGAGATTTCCACTGTTTAGTGCTAAATAGATGCTGAACATTTGGGAAGACTACCATGTATTTTTATTTAGCCTTACTTAAAGCTAGGCTGTTGTCCCTGTTTCTAAATGGTGCACCTCTCCAGGTATACTTCTAATTCCTGCTTATCACCTCCTTGTGCAGTGGAATTTGCGGTGACCTGCTTCCTCTAATTGAATGGGAGCTCTATTCGATCGCCCTGTCCTTTAATTTAGCTCTCCCACCTAGAACAATGGGTGATTAACACAAGTCAAAACAAGAGCATAAAGGAAGAAGGCAGCACAACCCGCCTTGGTGCAGCTGCTCGACTCCAGTGTTTGCCTGCTGTGTAGCAGCATGTTACGGTCACTGCCAAGCCTTGATCTTCTCTCTCTGTGTCAGTACTCCAAGGATCCATCCTTTAAGCAGCACAGATCACACAATTATACATTGTTGGAGAACTTCAGTGTCACTTCTAAGGAATACAGATTCTGCAACTTGAATCAAAAGTGAATTAAACAGAAATACACAAACAATGTTTTAAATATTGGGGGTTTTTTTGTTGTTTTTTTTTTTATTCAGACTGCCGCTTCTGTTACCACCGATACTCTTTTTTCCCCCTGAAGTACTTGTCTGGCTATTTGTCAGACACTCCAGTTTTATGGTTTTGGTTTTTTTTTCGTTTTCATCTCGATGCTTATCCCAGCATAATATCTCATCAAACTGTACCTTCCCCAGATCAGAATATGTTTGAAATCTCATTTTAAGAGAGTTGTACTTTGATTCTGGAAATTATCCTATAGTTGTCTGCATATAATTCCTAGAAAGTTGTTTTGATGCAGTTCATTTTGGTGCTGATCCAAAGGCATGTAACAGTAATGAAACAAAACTCTTAAATTACTTTGAATCAGGCTCAGGAAAGTGCATGTGAAGTATTAGCGTTGATAGTGACCTTTCTAAAACCTAATGGGAAAAAAAATATGATTTAAGAGGGATGAAGCCATTAAGCTGTGTAGAATTTACTTTTAAAAGCTTATAAAATGTATTTGAGAGCAAGAACGTTTAAGTTGATGCCAACTACAAAAGGCTGTAAGCAGATCAGCTGTCCAGGTGCCTGTGCAGATCTCTGCATAGACAGCAAGGTGCAGCCCACAAACTTTACTATCCCAATCATGCAAAGATTTAACCACAAGCTCTGTTGCACTCCTGAATACCAAGGTATTAAATCTATCAGCAAGGACAGTCTGCTGCTTTTAAACTGGGCTGGATAAATGTCGTGGTTTTCCTTTCCAGTCTCTGAGACAGCATATAGCACTGCTAACTCGGGCCCAAACCAACGACCACTAAGGGCAGGTTGTCTTTTTCTTAAATTAGTAATCTTTGCACCAAGCCCTTGATTTTCCCTTCAAAACCTGACAGGCATGTACTCAATTTCATATGTGCATAATATGACTCCTTAAAAAAAAAAAGGTCTTTTATGTCTAGAGACAAATTACCAGGTTTCTAAAAGGACGGGGTTACTTGATAGTCCCTACTTAAAATGAGACTCTGCATACCTGCTATGATTCAGTGTTTAGAAAACAAACAGATAGGGTTAGATCCAAACAAAGGATTCGTTTTAATAGTAAACATATTTAAGAGGGTGCCTGCCTAAATGTGAATTGTTTAGGGGATGGATTACCATTTTGCATACATTTTAGAGCTCTGAGAGAAGCCATTAAGGGATTAACACCTCCGATTTATGAAAATGCAAGGATGATAAAGAAACAATAGGGGTGACAGCATTGTGTAAACGACATTGATTCATTTCAGAACAGGGCTGTTAACTGCTGGAAATGAAGAAATAAATGGAACAATGGATAGATGCTTTTACCAGCTTGTCATTAATTAGCAGTGAGCACAATTCTTTTATTGTCCTTTTTGAAAAATACAAAATTGGTAGGAAAATACAAGCACTGAGCAAATAGATTACTCTGTGTCACTAGACTGACATCTGCATTTTCTTTCTTCTCTAATATATTTTGTTTTTCAAATGATATCGAACTTTTAGCCTGGCAGCAAGCCCAAATTTTACTTCCTTTGAAATTCCTAAAAGGATATGTTTTCATCCTTGAAACCTCCCTGCTTTATAAAAGCATAACAAAAGCCATGATTTGAGAAAGGGTTAATAAATGTTAGTGAATCCCCTGTAACACAGCTTGGAAGCACAAACAACAGTTCAATGCACTATTCTGCTGACCTATTGCATCCGATCAACTGTGGTTTTATTTCTAGCAATGCCAGCAGGTGGGAACTGACAACATGTTTCTTTGGAATCGTAAAGAAAGATCGTCTCTGATGGAGAATTAGCTGGAAGTAAGCGAGGTTGTTTGGCACGGATCTAAGCAGGGACAATGCTTGATTATGGCTATCACTCTCCAGCTGCTGTCAGAATGTTAAGTTTGCTTTCTTGAGGCCTGACATCCAACACATTTCTTTTTTTAATTAGTATCTGGTACTGTAAGATGCTGATATTTTACTGCATGTCAGATGTGCAGGGCTAAAATACATCACTGAACTCAGAGGCAGGTGTGGGTGCTAGGAATTAGTTTTTTACCTCTCATAGGGAATTCAAGGCATCTCTCTCCACTTTAAAAAAGCTATGTGGATGGAGGAGTTAGTGTGGATAAACCTTCAGTGCTGTTGCCCGAGAAAGGATGCAGAGTGAAGCTGATAAATCAAACATCAGTAAGGCAAAATACCCTGAGCACTGCCTTCATTTTCATCAGCATATCCAGGCAATTTTCTGCTCCTGAATTCTTCCTCACCCTGGCAGCACAGTAACGTGCTTCCCAGCTGCAGGGGTACAGGGGTGTTTACACCATGCTGAGGGAGCAGCAGCACTGCCCACAGGATTGAGGTGAACTAACTAAGGTCAGCATTGTCAAAGATTTGCCATTTTGCCACCTGTGTAATGACCTTGTAGGTAAGGAGGAGTCAGGGCAAGTGTTACACAGCTTGGCAGGAGCCGTGGAGGGGCCAACGTGTGGATGCAGGTGCGGCTGAAAAAAGTGGGACTGTAGCTACAAGTTCAGCCAGTGCTCAGCAGAAACCTGCTCCCACTTCTTTCCTGCAAAGCTCTGTGATGTTTGGCTATATGTTTAAGGGTGTGTATGTGTATATAGCTTTGGGGGTTTTTGGGGGGGAATGGGAAGATGTTAAGTTTTATTTTTCAGCATCCCGAGGTAAAGCTGCAAGTGGTTTTTCACCCAAGGTAAAGGCAGTAGCTTCTCACCTTAAATGCACATAATAGGTTTCATCAGAGACTGTTTGTAGGAGAGGGCCCTTCAGCCAGCAACAAATAGGTGAGAGGAATCTTTATTTTTTTTTCATTTAAAAAAAAAAAGAATTGGTATTCAGAAGAGGAGGGTTAATTTTTCTTACTAGAGTGATGCCATTTATTTGATGGTGCCTGGACAAGTCACAAAAAGTACTTAGGAAAAAGTTGCCAATTTAATTTTTATGTCTTGTTCAAAAGTTCCTTACAACTCTGTGCTTTTAAGATTGAGCCTATGCAAATTTCAATTATTTTCTCCCAGAGAGAATAGGCATAATTATTTTGTGAAACTATCAACTTTAGTAGTATAGCTCCTGGTGTTCCAAGGGTGTTTGCTGTAATCTGGGGCACTTGCATTTTCCAAGTCAAACTGTTAATTGCCCATCCTCATACAAACAGGTTGCACCTTGCTCCAAGCCTTCAGCAGTTCTGGATCTCTGAGATATAGTTCAGATCTCTGAACTGTCTCCAAAGAGTCTTTGGAGAAAAAAGCCCAAAAAACTAAACCAAACTTTTTTCAGCATCAGAGCTAAATGAGACCTATATTTGTGGCCCATATCATTTACATATCTACAATTATTTTATTGATCTTCCTTTGTTTGCCAGGAAAGACCTCCCCTTTTGTACATGCATTCTAGCTAATCTATGTCTCCAACAAGGTTTAAATTCTGCTATCAGGTTGACAAAGCAATGGGACATAAGGCTATAAAGCTGTAAAAAGATACGTTTAGCAAGGTTTCCTCCTACCTATAGCAGAGATTCTTCATCATATGTGGAAGTCATTGAGGCTCTGTGAGAGTTCCTAGAATTATCTGTACAGAAGAAAACAATTGTAAAGGTCTTATTGTGGTGGAGCATTGAGGCACATGATTTACTCTCAGGCTGCAAGCAGTCCCATTGATTTCAGAAACAGTGACATGCAGAAGGTTAAACATGTGCTTTGCTGGGTTGGGGCCAAACCTGGTATCGTTCTTCTGAATAGTTTACAAAAACTTTTACTGTTATAAAAAAAAAAAAAAGCCCAGCAACAACAAACTGTTATAAAGATATGTTGTATTTTAAGTCAGGATGTAAAAGAGCCACCTCTGGTTCAAAAATAAGCAAGTTATTTTTGCAAACACAGTAGGATTTTTTGGCTCTGTTGCCGCTGAAAGCACAGCAGGGCCCCTGTGCATCATCCCTTGCATGGCCTGACAGGTACTGCAGTTATATTGACTTTCCTTCGTAGGCTCCCTGTTCAGTGGGTTTACCCTTCAAAGAACAGGTGTAGAAAAATCTCCAAGCACATGGGGCTGCACTGTCAACTACAGGATGGAGGTTTTAAAGACATTGCAGTTGACTTTGGATTCTGAGCAGGTACAGTTCAACATCTTCCATAAGATTCATGTAAAACTCAGGTTTGAGGAATGTTTTAGTTCTGAGCTGTTTATTCTCTGCTACACTCTCAGAGGAAAATTGCTCCGGGCCAGTGGAATGATATGTCATATATTTAATGTGTGGAATTCTGAAGTTTTCTACAGAATAAAAATTCTGGTTCTAGGTGAGTCATAAAACTTATGCTTTGACTGGGAAAAAATCCACCAAACTTCTAAAACTATAAAATCTAATCCATAAAAGGGAAAATTAAGTAAGATAATGAGATGTCTTTGTTTATCCCTCTAATTTCTATTTCAGTGTGATGTTTTACCTTGAATAACTCATGAGCAGTAATAGTTTTTACTGGTAATTCACTATCTTTAATTTCTTTCGTATTGATTTTGATGAGATTTCAGATGTCTCCCATACTGACTCACTGTCTTCTAATTTCTACAAGGATCTGAAAGGAAAAATGTAGTTTATAAAGACTAAATGTCATTCTCATTCTGCACTTCAGCACAGTGCACTCATCAGTTTTATGTCAGCAATACTTGAGCAGTATAAGATTCTTGTTCTTAGAAACCAAATAGCATAACTTCACTAATTCCTCCATGTGTTCTCTCCCCTTTATGGAGAAATGAATGTCATGTAAATACCCAAATAAAATAACCATGGCAGGTTTGGTCAGTATTTTGGACCATTTACTTCCTCTCTTCTGTAATAAGAACAAACCTCCTGTTTAGGGTGACATGTGGGAGGTACTTCAGGATGTTTGAGAGGGCTACCCCAAAATAAAGGGATCTATCTGGTCGATGGAGTGGTACAGTCACTCCTTGAGTGCAAGTGGATTAAAAACATTTTTAAATGAAGTTACTAAGGAATAGCTCTTCTGAAGCAACTGCTTTCAGGAGCTCCTAGTAATGTCCATGCTGGGACATATGGGCTGAGAAGACCTGCCCATTCTGGTGAGAATCACACGTGTCTGAGCTACTTGAGGGCATGTTTCAGTAACATGAAAGTGCTGGGGGAATGCCAGAACACTCTAAATTTTGGAAAAGACTCTCTTCTACTTGCTTTGATTTTCTCATTGCATAACAGAACTTCCAGTGTCATATCCAGCTAATAAAGGGGTGGAGAAAAATATAAGGGGAGAGAAAACATTCAAAGGGCCCTGTTGAATCTTTCATGATGGAAAAAGAAAAAAAATCCATGCTTTGATACCTGATGTTCTCTAATCTATGAAATAAAAGAAAAGAATTCTGAAAGTTTGGGACAAGTTTACATTCACACACTTAGAGTGTTATTCATGTCCTCATAAATAAGTTATCTGTAACTGCAACCAAAAAAGGATCTTGTACAGTTTAGTGCCCCTTTATGGTTGACATTGATTTAAAACACTCCATAAGGGGCATAGTACTGCAGGATCAGTTAAAAGTAAATGCAGTCATGAAAGTTGCATGAAGTACTGTCTGCCAGAGCCTTGCAGACACTGTTCCTCCTACAGCAACTTGCCACCTTTCTATCTAGACAGAAAAAATCCAGATGGAGGTATAGATGCAGTTTTATTTCATACTAATTGGTGGCCTTGTGATGGGAAAGCAAAAGTCTCTGCCCAAATCAAGTCTTCTCAGATAAATATCCTCAGCAGTTTTAAGAGGATTTTAACTTAGTCTGTTAAAACATTTAGTCAAGTCTCTTCCAGAACAGCTTCCAAACAGAAGGCTGGCTGTCCGGTCTCACCAAGGCAAGTTCCTAAAACATTATTGTTAATCACTGTATTTGTGCTAAGAAAATCAACACAGACAAAACAAAATCTAGACTTACACCAGTATGTTCAGCTCTATTAATTCCAACTTCTTTTGTTCGTGACTTTATATAGAAAAAGAGATATGAGTGTAAATTAAAGTGTGTGTTGAATGGGAAGCATCATGTAATCTTATGTGGGGAAAAGAAGTCATGATGAATTTTCTCTTGTCCCTGCATGAAAAGCTGGTGACATCAAATTCGGTGACTTCAGGAGCTGCACTAATTTGTCATTTCATCATAATGCTCAAAAGGCAGCAAGTAGGAAACAGGGACTGTAATTTTAGATGTTGTCACTCCTTCCAGCCCAGCTGACCAGAAGCAAACTGTCTCACACTATAGGCCAGGGTACATTTTTAACCACAGTGGTTTTTGTAGACGCCGTCAAAAAACGTAGCAATAAGAAACCCTTTACAGGTTCTTTGAGCAATAGTAGCATAATGGTTTTTTCAGTTATGGGGAATTTTGTCCAAAGGGCTGCCTGTGTGAAAAAAGGACATTGCTTGCTCTTGCAGAATTACTGTTGGAAAGATCCTGGAAGGGAACATTCATAAGTGGTAGAGTCTGTACCAGAGGGCTTCCTGTGGCCCCTGTAATCCTAATTTTTGTGTATATATTAACATATGAATGAAACTGGAAATCTAAATTAGTGCAAGAGATTGACATCAGTTTTTGCTCTTTTTCAACTTATCTAAACAGTCACATTTGTGTCAGTCTATCAATTTGATGTTGCTTTCTCCAATGAAAGATGGGTCAAACTTGGACATCATTCAGCAACACTGGGGACTTTTGTCCAAACACATGCTGGCCAAACAGGTTAGCTGTAAATAACAAGTTGAAGTGCACTGTGTTCAGTCACTGAGTGATGGAGTTACTCATATTTATAATTATATACATTTGCACTGCTACACAGACATTTATTCAGTTGATACTTGCTTAGAAATGTGGTATTATAACTACAGGACTTTTTGAAATCATCTTGATAGTTTGGCAGCTATGATAATATGGTGCAATAATTGACCATATTACATTCTTTAGAATGTTGCACAGATTTTACTTTAAATCATAATATCATAAATAACTCTGCTTATAGAACTTTGACAAATTTTATGAGGACAGAAAGAGAACTTTTTAACTTCATCTTGGTAAATAAGAACTCATTTCCTAAATATTTTGCTCTTGGATTCATTCACATATAGGTTGGGGGGGGGTATGGTGTCAAAATTCTCAAATTATTTTAGATAATTCAAAAAAAAAACCATCTAATGGTTAGCACCAATCTGATTTGGGGAAAATGCTTCATTGACCCCACATCTGAAGCTTGATTTGATATGAGGAAGGCACCCCAGTTGGGTACTCTGGTAGAGTCAGAGCAACAGCATCTCAGTCTGACATCCTCTACCAGCTCCAGCCATGTTCAGTTGTCAGTGCTCTAAGGAAAGCAAAGCAAAAAACAGAAGCCAAATTATACATCAAAAGGGAAACAGTATTTTCTCCTGCACTGCAGGCAACCAGCAGACCACCTCAGAATGGGATTCATATACTGTGTCAGAGAGAAACAGTCAACAAACAGTCCTTTCAGTCCATACCACCCTGTATCTACAACCATCTGTGTAGCCAAGAACTCATATTACAAATTTATTTTTAATATCAGGTTTATCCTGATTTCAGAGTCCTTTCCAGAAATGGTACTAAACTTGTAGATAATCCTTGCATTTTTTAACCAAGTCATACATACACAGAAATAATCGCTCCTCCCTTTGAGATTTTGTACATTAATTGAGTGATGCATTATTAAGCCTAAGTAGAAGCTGAGCTGAGCTGAAGACTTGAAAGTTTTTGGTTTGGTTTGGGGGTTTTTTGGGTTTTTTTTTTGGTTGGTTGGTTGGTTGATTTGGTTTTTTGGGTTTTGGGTGTTTTTTGGTGGTTTTTGTTGTTTTTTTCTTTTCTTTTTGGTAGGAAGAAAGGAAAGGCTGATGACTTGAGAATTTTGATTCTGGGGGAGAGCAGTCCCAAAAGAGAAGATCTCATATAGGCAAGATTGAGCCACATTAGGAGTGCTGAAATGCTCTAGACAACTCTTTTTCCCCCATCCTGATCAAGTAACACATCAACACTGTGCATGTGTGGGGAGGGGAAGCCCTTTACTTAGTATTAATATATTTGAAGCTTGTGGTGTCCAAATTCCACCTGTCCAAATGAGAGCATAAAAATGTAGGAATATTTTCTATTAAATATATCTCCACTGAGATAAAATAAAAATATGCTATAATTTATAAAGGCTGAATTTAAAATATAAAAAAGGAGTTTCTGGGTAAATCGGGGGTTACAAAGAGTTGCTATAAATATGGGATACTATTATTAAGAAATAGTTATGAAGTGATGCTCTGGAATTCTTAAATTAGTTATGCTTATTGATGTTTAGAGAACCAGCAGGAGTTTTGTGATCAGCTAAAGGACTGGTGCAGCACAGATCAAATAATATATTTTATAATCTCTATTCAGGAGATCCAAATTTGTGACCAAAGTACTTAAATTGTCTATGATTTCATTATTCTGAAAAAGTAATGGTGATGAAATAATAGTACTTCTGTAATAGTAATGATGTTAGAAATATTAGAAGCGTTTAGCAGTGGTGATAATGTCGTTGTTCATGTAGAACAAATGGGTAGAAAAAAGGAGTGATCTGTGGTGCTGGAGGTTTCATATTCTGTGCTGAGCAGCCCTCTATGAATGATGATTCTGATGATGTAATTCAGTAATTCATAGCGCAGTACAGATCTAGATTCAGTTATAGTGTGAATTTAGCTGGATAATGTGTACCTTTACTGGAGTGCAGTTTTACTTTTCAGTCTGATTTTGTCTGTTTGCTTTCAGCTTTGCATAATTAATTAAAAAGTCTGGTGAATGTAAGAGACACAGCAAGTCCAACTGTTGGTTGAAATGAGCTATCAAATTAATGCCATATGACAATGACAGTTTTGTAAATCATCCTTTGACCTGATTTGCCTCTGAAGGAGTTTATGCCCAAATACTTATTCTAATACAGGCACATATTGACCATTTTTATCGAGCCCCCAAGTAATTTATCTTCAAGTCTTAATGTAAAAAAACTATTTGAAATTAATAGGAAGTTTTACTCAATAAGGGAGTCCAGCTTTGGCTGCCAAGCCAGCCAGTTCCAGAATCAAATTTTTACTCTTAGTGTAATATTCCCTCCACTACTGGTATCAGTAGGGTTAATGATAACCACTAATTACCTTATGTATTATTAGGACTAAGGAATATTTGTAATTGTTCTTCACAAGTAGAAGTTTGAGGTCATGGATTAACCAGCACACTGCAATGAAAGTACATGAACTATGGGCAAAAATTTTCATTTAAGAGAAAAAGGGCTCCACTTTTCCATGTTTCAGAATACTTTTTTTCTAGTAAAGGAAAACATTTTTTAATAAACTGAAGGAATATCATTATAAAATCATTACTTTTTTTTATGGAAGCTAAAAAACATACACTGTATAATTAAAAATAACATATGATCGCTAATGAAAAGTCATGGTCTGTCCCTAATGCCAGACTTCTTGCTTGACAAGAGAGAGAAATCTGGAATGTAAAAGAAGTTGTTTATTGAAAAATATTACATTATACTAGAAGTTTCACTTTCATACATTATATGATTTTATAATCCTACCAAAGAAAAGAAAAAAATGTGCTAATGCCTTTTTTGAGTCTTTATGGTGAAACTAAAAAACAGGAATGGTTTGGCAGATATTTTAGATTGTTTGCTTTAAAGTTGGGGTTTGAACTTGTTTTTAACTGAGAACTATAATGAATAAGAAACAGTTGTTTCTCTGTGTCTTTTCCTGGAGGATCCCTTTGTCTCAAGAGGACTAGAAAGGAATCTTTCACAAAGATTTTCTCTCAGTTGTGGTATTGCTGATGTCAAGCATGCAAAAATCGTGAGTCAGCACTCCAAAAGTCACGAGACTACATTGAAAAAAAAAAAGGCAATCTTTTAAAATACGTGGCACTCTTGTTCAAGCCTTTATGGCAAATTTATGGCACATTCTTATACTTTTTCTGCAAATTGAAATCTTATTTTTCAAAACAAAAGAAGAAAAAAGAAGAAACAGCTGAGTTTTCTCAAAAATCTGTAAGACTCCCAGAAATGGGCTTCTGAAGAAGGTCTAAAGCATTTCAAACTTTGCAACGTAATTGCAGGTGTTGGAAACATGGCAATTATTTGTGAGAACTTTGATCTAAATTGAGGTCAATAAAAACAAATGAAAAAAACCGACTGGAAGAAAAGCAGAGAAAACTTCCTTTGCGTTTCAGAAGCTTAGGCTGCTGTAGTACCATTTGTTCTGCAGTCCTTCCACACAAATTCAGGAGAATAGACCTCATGTCTTTAAGGTTAAATAAGAAGATGTACAACATCTGATTGCCAGACAGAAGATACAGTCAGATAATGACAAATAACACTTTGATTTTGGCAAAAAAGGAATAGGCAAAGTAGTGCAGATGCTGTTGTTACAAAGATATAAGACCTTTACCACAGTTTAAAAGACAAAGACTATTTGAATCTAACAACATGGTTTCTGGCCAGAAAAAGCTCCAATTATTTTTAAAAATGTCACCTCATTCACATTCAATGATCACAGAAAATGGAAACATTTTAAGCAGTAATTGTAAACATCTGCTAAAGAAAAAAAAAACGAAAACATGACTAAGACAGAAATGAGCTGCCAACATAAAGTATTGTGTGAACAAATCCACAGGAAAAACACCAGATCTGCGGATGGGTTCTGTGTGCACTGTGAAAAAATTGATGATTATAAAAAAGATTAGAACCCACCTAAAACTGTTTTATTCTAAGTCAGTCTGGCCGTCTACGCAAATATCAAGGAATGTGGCTACACTTGCATTTCTGCAGCAGCTTTGGCCCCTGCTGCTTTTCCTGCCCTGTTCCAAGAGAAGCGTTTGCACAGGCGCAGGGAATTGGACTCAAACTGATCTTACAATTTTTTTCTTTCTTTTTCAGCTGGATCAGTTAAGAAAAAGTCAATGGTGGTGCAGATGGTGATGACAGCTCATACAGAAATGCTGCTAGATTTCTAACCATTGCCTCGAAACACTGATTTCAGACTGCAGGGCTGTAATGACAACATAAATGAAGGTAAATCAGATCCTTCTGGTTTTTAGAAAGTGCTCTCCGAATCTCAGGCCAGGAAACAAGTGGCAGGCATCTACAGATCTGCATCTCAGCACAGCATTTAAATGTATTGAGCAACTTGCAGGATCCAGGACTGCTTTGTAAGATCTGTTGACTCCAGCATGGAGTAACAGAATGACTGAATTAATACAGAAGAGAAAGTAAAGGTGTGAATCACCCAGTTTTCCAGGTATATCTGTGCCAATTAAAGATATTTCCATGAACAACTCATATCTTGTATTGTAGAGATATACTGCCCCATGTCCTCTGGCCCAAGTAATCGTGCACATTTTCTAAAATACAGCAGGCAGCCCGGGTTGGCTCAGGTCATCTTTTCTTAATGCCAAACATCACATCTAGAAGCAGCTGTTCTGATTGAAAATGTTTTATCACCATCCTTTGGTAGAAACTTGCAACTGGCTGACCAGTTCATTTGAACTATTCCTGATCAATCCCCTTCTGTAACTGAGGAAAATCAGCCAGATCATGTGCAGCTGGGGGCAGACAGGCTGTGCTTGGGCTAAAAGGTTACTGAGCACAGGTGCCTTGCACTGCCTTCCTATGCTGCAGCTTTCCCTGCCCACAGCCTGCTCCCTGTCCACTCTCTGGTCCAACAACTGATACTTAGTTATTTTTTTCCCCTCCTTGTTTTTTTGACATAGGAATGTCTGCTCTTCTTCTGCTTCAGCACAGGGGGCAACACTGGTGAAAAAAATTTGCTGGCAAGGTAGGTGTGATTCTTTGCTGGAGTAGCAATAACAATTGGAGTGAAAGGCAAACCATCAATTTTTTTACAAAACAGGCCCACAGTCTTTAGAGTTGATCAGAACTGAGAATGTGAATAAGGACTTCTGGGAAATGGAAGTTTCAGAAGAAGAGTCTTAGAGAGTTTGTTGATTAGCTCTCTAAAAAAAACCCTCTGAAATTGCAAGAACATCAAAATAGCTTGATGCCTGTGACTTGTTCTAGCTCATACTCAGGCTAAATTAGAGGAGATTGGAACCCTGAAGGAAGACTGTTTGTGGATGGTGGGTGGTGTTTAATATTATGTTTATCATGTACTCTTAAATATCAAAATATGTATGTAGGTGGTGTTTCTGGAGGTTTTTCCTGCTTGATAGCTAGAAATTAGGTATTGGAGGAATGAGGACTCAATGCAACTTGCCTGTGCTCTGCAAGTAGAGCATAAAGACCAATTTCCTTAAACTCCTGAGCAATCAAAGCCAAATGCTCATGAAAAGCATCTTTCTAAGGAATTTTCTTGGAATATGGCACAGGATTTCAGAAGATCTATGATATAAGTCTTTTTGAAGATCTTAAAATGTATAAAATATCAAACGTGTACTTTCAAACTGCCTTTTTTTTGGTAGTTTGGTAATGGAGAATTGGCTGCTGGTTTTAGCCTGTGGCCAGGAAGACAGTAAAAGTAGTTATGTAATAAATCAGAAAAGAACGAGCTTTTGACATCTCACAATGAACTACTGGTATTTTTTGAGAAAGTTATTTCATTCTTTTTTATCTAGGTTGAAGAACTCAAAATTAAACCTCTCTCCCAGCTCTGGAGTTCCCATTGATAGTAGTTGATTCTGCATAAAGAATACAGGTAAAAATAACATTTTTGTTTACCTTTAAGGAAATTAGAAATTCCAGAGGTGCCGTGAGACTAGAAAATCTTTTTAAAATGGGATTATCATCCTGAATACTTGTAGAGAATAAGAAAAAAAATGGGGTTCAAACCTACCATTGTAATTAAGTACCAGCCCTCCAGGGTCACAGTGTGCTGCCTTCAGTAAAGCCATAGGTCACAAGCCATGGGTTCCATGGTGCATTCAGGCTCCTATGGGCTTTAGGCTCCTATGACTAGATCAAAATGGTTCAATTAAATGATATAATGTACTGAATTGGTCTAAAGTCATCCTGTTGTTTCAAAATTGGTTTTAAAAAAATTTATCTTTTTACTTGAAAGCTTTACATGTGACTAGAAACCAACTTTCCAACATCTTATTTTAATCCTGTTTAAATATTGTTCATCATTTTAACCACAGAATGAAAACCGTAGAGCTATCAAAAAAAAAGTCATGTACAGTATGATTTTGCTGGTTTCATTGCCACTGTAAGCCTATGACTAAGAATTAGTGAACATACCTACCAAAGAATTATTAGTCATGACAGACCTGTTGTTAACAGTCATGGAATCACAACTCTCTAAAGGTGTAAGTCTTTGTTTTTCTGCTGAGTCAATTAAGCCAGTCTAAAATTTGGTCCACTGCTCTGTCTCCTCCTGATATTTTTGATTATAATACATAAAATACCAGAAACTAGAAAAGGAAAGACTAAGTATGAAGGTTGATATTCTCCCATGATCTGTGTTTTATGAGTATAGCATTTCTCAAACATGATTACAGACTTTCTTCCCAACTTACAAATATTTGCATTGCAGAAGCAAATTTAAAGAAAAAATGACTAGTTAAATACAAGTTGAATTTGTTGGTGCTATTATGTGTTTCTCCATTGTCTCTCCACTTTGAGCTCTGCTCTTATCAGATGGAAACCAGAAGAATGTTGGTTTTAATTGCTGATTGTAAATGTGACAACCTGTACTTTCAGTGGTGGTGTTTGTTAGCTTTAGGGAACAGAGATGTTAGAGGACAAAATAAGTTACCTGTATTCCTTCATGGACTTCAGTGGGAGTCCCAGACGCTGCCTGAGGGTACAACCTTTTTATTTTTAAATCATTAAATTTATCTGTCTTTTATGAGCCAGCTACTTTTGTAAAACTAATCTGGGATAACTGTGTACCTCAGCAGTGGTGTTCAGATGTACACTAGCCCAACTACTGTGGAATTGTGCCTGCTGGACAGAGTTGTTACTAGTGCATTGCCACCTTTTAGACACAGTTTAGGAATTCAACTCAGTGCAGGCAGTAAACTGAGTTCATATGCAGACATATTGCTGAAAATATACAAAATTAATGAGATGGAAATTTTTTTATTCAGGTCCATGATGCACATTTTTCCAGTAGAAGGGAAACAAAACTGGAATATGACTGAAGAGTCAGAAAAATATTGGTCTTTGTTACTGGCTCAAAAAGTTTGGAAGTAGGAAAAGTGACACCAGTATACAACCCTTTTATTTCCAGTACTGCAACATAATTCATATCTGAAGATACAGACTTTGGTTTTCTTTTTCCTGTCTTGGTTCATTGGTGTTGGACTGCAAAACTAATTAATTCAAGTAAGGGGCACTAGCATGCCTTCCAGCTCCCCAGTGACTACCACAGCATCTCCTGATGGAATCCACATCTTTATCCTGATGGAATCTTCTGCCAGTTTCAATGGGCAATTTTAATTCCTGTGAGGGGAAGGTTTTGGGTGGGGTTTTCTAGCCTGAGCTCTTTACAGCAGTGCAAAGATCCTGCATGTGGATATACAGACCCACGTTCACTGTTGTGGTGATGTTAAGACAGCACCAGGCTGTGTGTGGCACCTCAGCATCTTCCCAAAGGCTCTCCTGAGCACGTGGAGCTCTCAGTGTTCCTCTAATGTTCCTCTTATTCCTATTCAGCCTTAGCATACACATGACATTTGGTATCAATGGCATCAAAATATCACTCTGGTTTTGTTTTAGAAAAACTAGAGAAAGCAAAATGACATTTTACAAACAAAGCTGCCATCCAGCTGCATAAAGACTCAGAAAGAGTCCTTAGGTTAGCTTAGGAACGAGATTAAGACTAGAGTTTGACTCTTTATCCTGATGGTGCAGAGTTGTTTGCTTGGGGTTTAGTTTTAGTTTGGTTTGGTTCGCTTGTTGTTGTTGGGTTTTTTTAACAGTTACCTTTAAGGGGAAATAATTATAAAAGGCCTACATGTTTACTTTTAAACACAGCATTTTTTCCACTCTGCCCCAATGACATTTTAATGACCTGCTTTGCCTTGGTTTTTACTGGCAGCGTATATTGAAGGAGTATTTTATGTACAGTTTTAACATTTGAACAACACAGCTCCGTGTTCTGTTACTCTTTTATGTTGTGGAAAATGTCTTTTAAGTTTTTATTTCTTTTAATTGCTTACTAATTTGAAGGCATTTTTGCAAATATCTTTAGAAACTTTTAGATTAATTATTAGCAAGGGTTATTAATTTAAGAAGAGCAAGCAAAGTAAAGGCTGCATATATTTTCACTCAAATTACTATCCTAAATGACTCCATGGGGGGTTTCTTATAGGGGTCACTGAAAGGCAGAAAGGAATGTTTTTACTTCTTTGCTTTGTCACAAAAATTAGGTTACAAGGGCTATAAATGCAGGTAATACTTTTTATTACTAGATTTTCCTCTGTAATGAATATAACATTTCTTCTTTTCATATAATGATACCCACTGAATGTCTTAGTACTTAGCATGTTTACTCTTACCTTTAACAAGGTCTAAAGTAATTCCCCTTTAAAAGGCTTGCAAGCAAATTTGAAGGCAAAAAAAGAAAGCCTGTATGGCAGGATCCCTGCTGGAAGTGGAAGATTGGAGTGGGACACTGTCTTGCATGCTGCCAACAAGCTCATCAATAGCACCAACCCTTGAGTAGGTGAGGTGGTGAGAAGTAAAAACTAAAACTGGAGTAGTCGAAAGTCTGAACAAGAAAGACCAGAAAATTTTGCAACTTAAAATACAAAACTGGTCACATGTTCTCCTGCTGTAAAACAAATTGCTCTGTGCCAGCCTACCAGAAACTACATTAACATGATTCTCTAGTTCCAAAAGAGACTTGGTCTCACTATTGCTTTGAGAGTTGTCCACACAGCTAAACTGGGGTGAGCAGCTCCCCCTCGGCGAGGCCGTGCCATGTCCCCGTGGGTGCAGGGCTGGTTCCGTGTTTCTGGGCTCAGGGCACTCTCTCCAGGGGACTGCACCTCCTCCCCAGCCCTGCTCTTCAAGAGGGCATTAATATTCTCTGAAAGGCAGCCACTCATCTGCAGCTCTGTAAGGCCGATCTACTTTGATCTCAGCCTCAGAAACAGAATGATGGGGGATAAGAGTTCAAAGTATAAGAAGAAACTCAACATGCAAAGAATGTACTACATCTTAATAAGTAAAGAGAGTTCCTTCCACTTGTTGCTATTGTAAGGAAAAAATAGTTTAATATCTTTATGGGATTAGGACTCCACGGTACTTTGCTAATGAGTGGCCAGAGCTATTAAGATTTTCCCTATGTCTCCAGATAGGCTGGCAAACAAACAGCAATAAACAATGGCAAGTCTGAGGCTGGCTATTAAGAGTTTGATCTGGTGAGTATTTTATTAATGTGGCTAACATGTTGAGTTATTTTGTTTGTGGGCGCAGTGGAGTAAATATATAATGTAGAATTTCAATCTTTTCCTTACAAGCAACCTGAGGATTAAGGAAATTACCAGTAATGAATGGAGGCTTTCTAACAAAGTTTATCACAAATGACCCTGGATTGTGAAGTGTTCTCTATTCAGGCAGCCATAGATGGACAGGAGATTCAGAAAATTACCAGAGAGGACAAAATTCCTTGGTTTTTACTGGTTTGCTCAGAACCGTGCAGATATCATTCACATGAACACTTAACCTGCATAGCAATGACAAATACCAGCAAATTTAGCTTTCATAAGTGTATTTGAGAAAGATTAGCACACACCATTCAGTTCAAGTTTTAGTTTTTAGGTTAGCTGCCTTTCATATTAATCAGCTTTGGTTTTTTCAGAGCTGCCTTTTCTGTGTAAGAGCAGTGGGTGAATGCCATGTTTAATAACCCCTTACATCCACTAATTCCTTTTTCCAGCAATTGTGTGGTTTCCAAAAAAAAAAAAAAATTAAATTTGTATAATTAGAAGAAGAAATGTAGAAATGAATGTTGTTTGTCCTTAAAGTGGTGGGGAAGCTTTATGTTCCGAGGAATCTTAAAGCCTTTCGGGACAATATATTGTTCCTTAAAGTTCTTTCTATTTATTTTTCCAAGTCCTATAAGTATGGTAGGATTTAAGGTCAGCACAAGGTACTTCTTCACTTGACTAGCTCAGATGCTAATTGTCACAATGAAGTACAGCATACAAAGGAGAGTGAGATATTTGACGTGCAAGTTCTGATTTTCTGAGTGTGATGGCAGGAGTTACTAGCAAGGATTTTCATCAGGTCGGTGTTGAAACCTTCTTTGCTTATTCACTTCTCATGACTGATAAACAGCCATCTGTCTCTAGCATCAATCTGACTGCCTAGAAACAGGTTACTAAATTCTCTTCCCTACAGACAGTGATTTCATTTTCCTTTTGGAAAATGTTTGAGAAGTATCAGAGTTTTGTACAATAGAGGCCAAGCATGAAAAACTTGTCAGTCAAGAGAACGTCACCCCATAAATGTCCCTAACAGCTTTTTCCTTTTTTCTGGTTCGAAAGGAGAGTAGCTTTAATTAATTTATTGGTTGGCATCTGTTTAACAGGCATTTGTGTGATGGGTTTCTGAACACACCTGGTCTGTTTTTTAATGTAACCTCCAAAAGGATTTTGATCTTATTTTTAGCTTTAACCTTATAAAAATGTAACAGCACAAAGAATTCTTACAGTGACTAAACTCTTTTTTTTTTTTTTAATTTAAATCCCAGTTTCAAAGGAATTTAGCTATGACCTGGATTTTAATTTTCTTGGGGATTTTACTAATGCTTGAGGGGGGAAATCTGGTACATTTTCAGCATATTAAATACCTGTTTGTGTCAAACTAATCATTAGATTTCTAATTGATTTGATTACAGTACAGTGATACAGCATGGGATATGTCTGGATATTTATCATCTTTAGTTATGCTATTATTAGACTATGATTTCTTTATTTTCGTTATTGGGGCACACTACCTAAATATTGCTCAGTTTTGGAACCACTTAATTATCCTGTCATTGGTGTAACATTATTCAATTTTACATTAAAATTATTTTCCTGGAGACCTAAGCTAGATTCAAATAAACTGTTCATTTTTGGCAACCAGGAAGAAATGGAGTCCTTGTAAAAATCAGACTTTGGAGTGAGGAAGTTGGCGATTTTTTTCATTAGTTTCATAGGGCTCATTGTTCCTATTCTGGAAACTTTATAGCTGCAATCACCTACGGCTAGAATCTGATTTTTACTGAGGTGCTATAATAATTACACTAAGTACTTTCTGTTTGTCACTGACAAACAGCAATCCTTGAATGTCACTTAAGGAAAATAGAAACTTTTATACTGTGGCTTAGTTTCCAAAACTTCATGGTTTGAGTTCTCAGGAATAAGTGCAAGTTTTTCATTAAATAAAACCAAATCAAACAAAGAAAAAAAACTGCCCTGGGTTTTGCATATAACCAGGAGATCTCTCAAAATCTTGGGCATACTCACTGAGATGTGATAAAATATTTTACTAAGAAACTTAAGTATGACTTACTGAGAACTGAAGGTTGACAAGTTTAAATACTGTAATAGCAAAACAAACAAACAAAAACCTTTCAGTTCACTTGTGGATTAGCAGTTAATACTCTGAAATCCACAAGCTATGGCTATCTGTGCTGTTATAATCCAAAAGAAGAACTCCACTTTTTCTGTTTTTTCAAAGGAAGATCTTAATCACCTCTTTGTAAGCCACCAAACCCCTTATTAAAAGTCCGGGCCCAATCCTCCCTTGAAAGAGTGGCCCCAGCAAACTATGAGCTTTGATCCTAAATTGAGAACAACAACTACTGAAGGTAACAGTATGTGATTAAGGACTGCAAAATTTGGGCCACTGACATTAGTGGGACTGACTGCTCATGGGTGTAAAGAACAATTTCATAAGATTAAGGACCATTATTATGTTTGGTAATTGTATTCTTATTAACCCTTCCTCACTATTTATTCAGTTTAAATAAATTGAGCAATATTAATGTGTTGTCAATATCAGCATTAATCAGTGGAAACTACAGTGAAAATGAATGCAGTGCTTTTTTTTAATTATGAAAACTTCTGTTTATAGCATAAATCTACTAATGGTATGGTTGCTAGTCTTGCTCTTTGACATCATATTTTTAAATAAGTTACTGACAATTTGAATCATTAAACATAGTTTTCTGTTAACATTAACTTGGTCTCACACACATACAAACTGTTTTCCTGCTGTTCTAAATGTGTCCCAGTAAGTGCACCCAGTGAGGAGACTTAGAGAGCTGGGACCTGTTTGGGCCTGGCACAGGGTGCTGTGTTCCCAGGTCAAGAGGCAAGGAGATAATGGAACATTCTCCCCCAGTTTTCATCTACAAACAAGGGCAAATATAACATTAACAGCTGGGCTGTTAGGTTCTACAACCAAACCAGAGTAAGATCCTCTCTCTTAAGAGAACTGGGGTTGTCCCCATTCTTAAAACTGAGGAAGTCCCTCAGCTGACATCTTTGTTCTCCCTGTAAGAATGTAGGTAGAAGTGCTACCCTGGAAGCTTTGGAATGGTAATTTTCTTGAGGTGGGGAGGATGTCTAAACTGGATTGGTTTGCTTCTCTTTAACTTCGGTTTATCTGCAGAACCAGGCATTGTGGCAGCTATGACACTGAGAGACCAGAAACATCATTTGGGGATTTGAGGAAAAAAAAAAAAAAAGAGACATTTAACTTGCTCTACCTGAACTTTGTAAAAGCCTTGCACTGGTACCTCGCTGATTTCAGATTTTTGTGTTTGTTGCAAATGGGAAATGTTGAAAGAACCTGGAGCTTAACAGCTTAGCTCTTTCCTCTGAGAGGAAATAGAATTAGGATCTGCATGTGCTTGGCTTATACTTCATAATACATTTTATTATTAGAATTATAAATTAGGCCCCTGAGCACAAAAATACAGCATAACTAAAAACATAACTAAAAACATAACTAACCAAGGTAAATTGATGCCTGCCCTAATATATTTTACCATCACAGAATACTGGAGACTGCTTCTCATTCTGGGCCCTCCACTCTTTAAGTGGGTCTGTTGGCACAGTATTACACTGCTGTAACCAGTCTTGAATCTGAGCCACGCTTTGGTTTCCACCCGTTCATCACAACTGGAGAGTCTTGTAGGTTTTTGGCCGACTTTCACCTTCTACAGGTGGTGGAAGGCCAGCTGCAAGTGTTTGTTCTCATTAGCTTTGCAATAAGCCCTGGGCTTTTCAGTGCTAGTGATGGAAGAGAGATTATCTTGTGTGTGTGTGGTTGCACATCTTTCCATCCTGGCATTTAGTGGTGTCATGATTCAGTGGTGCAAGAGTCAGTCCTTTGCTTACCATTTTCTGTAGGATTAGCAACCAGAAAAAACCTTTGATAGTGATACAGTCCTGTTTCCTTGACATTATGCAGTAATCCAAATTTTTTAAAATGGGGGTAGTAATACTACCCCACCCAACGTGTGCCTGATGACTACAATCATGCATGTTTCTGAGGAGAGACAGTTATTTGAATCAAATTGGTTGTCTTTGTAACTTCAGCTTATCTTGTGAAAATACTGTCAGAATAATATATGCTTCCTTTATAACCAAGAAGTTCTACTCTTGATCGATAGGACTTACTTTTCATTTGTCAGCTTAATGAATTATTAGTCTTCCAGGGTTTTTTAGTACATTTCAGACTCTTTTTATGCAGCAGACAGCTGTGACAAGCTGAGTTGGAAAACTAGCCTAAGCTCTGGTGCTAAATAGGGACCAGTACACTCAGCTCTCACTGGGTGCTCCTAATGTATATAACTAGGGTGGAACTACTTGGACAGATGCCAACAGCTGTAGCCAGAAGTGATGCTGGGAGAATGCTCTAGTGCTTGGGCTTGACACTTTGAGACAGTGATTATACCTGGGAACTTGCTGTAGCCCTGATAGGAGGGCCCAGGGCTGGGAAATGTGTCCTTTGCTAGAGGAAACATTTTGATGGTGTGGCAAGGAACCTCTGGACTGGTGTCCTCAGAGGTTTTAACTAATGGGGCTTCAAAGCCACGGTACGTGAGCTATCTCCCTGCATGTCAGGATTGTTGCTGCAAACCAAACCATGCAGCTCTCTGGAGCTCCAGAGAAACTGTAGTTCATAGTGGCAAAATTAAGTGCTTTTGCATTGTCCCCTCAGGATTTTATCAAACAAGTAATTTTCCTTTTTTTTTTTTTTTTTTTTTTGGTGAGTTTACCTTTACTTTGGGTGCATATGAGGAAAATGAAGATTTCACATTGAGTAAGTTGGTTGTGTTCCATAAACATTAACTGTGCATATGAAAGCTGTCCTAGGGCAACCCCGATGTTGCACATAGTAGTGTTTTCATCTTTTCTATAAATATTTGTAGTTGATCATGCATTACAATACAACATTCCTCTCTTTTGACTTTGCCCTTTTTTTTTTTTAACATGTTCATTTGATTTGCACAGAAAGGGGAAGAAGTTTTTATGGAAAAGGTGAACTGCAGACTCAATTCTGTGTGGAGATGTGTGTGTATGTTAGTAAAGCCTGCTGAAAAGCTGTTTATGGATTTTGGTGAGAAGGCATTGTCTCCATTTTTATAAAACTAATGAATTTTGGGGGTGGTTTGTTTATCTGTGTACAAAGTTCTGTGGAAAAAAAAAGTAAGTGGGAATGACAAGGAAACATCAGAAGTTAAGTCTTCTGATATCATTCATGCTTTAGATACTTTGCTGCTTCTGATGTCCCAAAATGCCAGCAGTCTTGGAAGTCTGTTCTGAGTGCCTTTTTTGGAATAGCCAGAAATATTCTGTGAATCACAGAAGGAGACAAAAACAAAAACTAAATTTGTATTTTCAAATTCCTTCTAGTATATGACTTTATACCATAATATTATTTCTGGTGTTGTTCAAGTATTGGCTAAGTCAGCAGTCAGAGCACCCTAAACCAGGCAGTTCCAAATCTGGGCAGGCATTTTGGCAACGTGCTGTCACTGGATCCTAAGTACAATCCTTCTGTTTGTTGACTAGTAAAACAACAAAAGTTCTTCAGTGAAAACAAACCAAAATTGTAATTGTTTTTAATTAGTGGCAGTTCTACTTAAAAGCTTAAAATGATTTGACATTTGCATAGGTCCTTTGCATGATCCTAACTTCATGACAGGATTGCAAAATAATTCAAACGTGGCATACAAAATACAGTAAAATTTCCCTGGTTTCTACCCTTTGTAGGGTTATGGCAATTTTATATGTGGATTCAGATCTCTAATATTTTAGTCAACCTAAGTTCTAGAAAGCTAAGTTCTCTGCATAGATTGCATTTATTATGTGAAAAGTCTGTCCATTTCGAACAATTGTTTTAGAAATAAGCATAGGAGAGTTTTAGTTATGTATGGAGAATGTACTGCTGTGGTTTTCTTTTTTTAAAGGAATAATTGAACATTACTGGTCTAGTATCACTGTCTTTTCATTTGTCTTCCATCACTCTGCCTTTCAATACCATTCATCTATGGACTAACGCAATGCCTGCTGGAGTCAATAGAAGTCATTCAGTTGACGTCAATGAACAATGAATCAGGCCCTTTAAAAAGAAGAAGAAACTAGGGTTTACAAGGGTTAAACAGAGCACTGAGGAAAAACACTCCGAGGCAGGAATTGTGACTTCTGTGTCCATACGGCACCTGGCACTTCCCTGACATTCAGAACAGTGACAAAATGAACCCATCCTCAGTCTCCACTGGTAGCTCTGATAAGGGAAGGCAGTTTTGCCAATGTCTGAATTTTTTTTCTATGCAAAGCCTTAGCAGGTACCAATAATTGTAATACACAGTAAAAATCTGTTCAGATAGGTGTCATTGATGCAGATGTTGAAAGTCTTTTTGTTTATTTGCTTCTACCTGGTCTTTCCAAAGAACTCACTTCGCTATCAGTCTTTCTTTGTTCTGATTAAGTTGTAATCACTCAAAAGCAGATTCAGAAGCTCCCCCTCCTTCCTTCAGAGAGACAGTGTTTTGTTTTATACCCAAATGTGACATTGCACACTGGTGCAATCGAAAAAGGCTGCAATGATCAATTGGGGACCCAATCAAAGCCTAACAGATAGGCAGCCATTCGTGGCTGTTTGATATAAAAGGTGTTTTATTTCTCATCACTTTTTTGTCACTGAAAGAATGCTTCCTACGTGCAGATTAATTAAAGTGTAAACATTAAATATTGATTGATGCATTATCAGCATGGAGCAGTTGCCTCCACTCAGATTGATTCCTGCAGTGATTTATTGTCATATTTGTGGAGTCATTTCACTCGATAACAAAGAGAAATAGCCTGCTCCCTCTACCTTTCAGGCTCGCTTTCTGGCACTTTCACTGCACCTCCTCATCCTCAGTGACTCCCATTTTTTGTCTTCTAGAACTAACACACCTTCACCATATTTTCAGGAGAAAAGTTTAGGTCTTTTTATTTTGGCATTTGCATAGTAAGTTATAGTTCAGTGGGAAGCTTGCAGACCTGTGCTCTCAAATGGAACATCTCTGGTTAACACGTCCACCCCCTGTCCCACACAGCTGCTTTCCACAACCCTGCTCAGGCTCAACTTTGCAAGGACAGGTTCAAATTATTCAAATTAACTCACTGCCAACTTGACAGAAAGGTGAACTTTCAACAGAATAACATTGCTCAGGTCAGTTGTATGGCTAAATTATCCAATTAGTTACTGTGAGTAGGAGCACAGGCACATGATAGAATATCAATTTGAAAGAATTTCAGGTTTTTACTCTTGTTTTTGGGCAAATGCATAAAAGAGGCCTCCATTCAAGTCTTCTGGAGTATTTAAAATGAAGTTTTGTGGGATGTTATTGAGCATCAGGATTAGAAAATCTTCTTTAAAGAAATATTATTCAATTTCCGTAGCTTTTGGAAGTGGATTCAAATGAGATAGTAATCCAAACCCCTTTCTGTTTTCCCTGAAAGTCTTTAATGTTCTTACTGTGTTCATCTGTGTCAGGGATGGCTATTGCACAGCACTGCACATTGTGAGATCCCCTGTTCACAGCCCTCTGTGCCAAAAGGAGCCGTAGCCCTGATGTCAGGTATTTGTTCCAGGCTGCTGTTGTCCCTCCTCCTCGGTTTCCACAGGGTGGATGGTCATTCAGCACGTTTGCAGCCAGAAGCTGCCTGTGCTGGGTGGAGGCACCCTCAGTGACCCAATCAGCTACAAAAGAAAACTATTTGTGAAATTACTTTGTTCTGCAGTAACAAACCTTAATCTCTTACATACATAGCTTTCATTTAACATTCAGAGAATTAGATTACTCAAAGTCTTCTGAAATCAAACGTGTGAGCAAGACCACAGAAATATCTAATAGGCAACTGGTGATTTTGATTCAGTCAAGCAGCAAAACATTAACCTTTGGTCACAGTAGCAACGAACACTAAACTTGTGAATTTACTGCAGCAGATAATTTCACTCCTAGACCTGCAGGAAATCATAGGAATGGTTTCCTACATAAGCAGAAGCCATGCCAAACTGGCTCCCTAAGAATGGTGTGCTATTATTTCTCTAAAGGGCTGTTGCAAAAATGGTGTGAGACTTCATTAAGATAGGTATGCACTTGGGCTGCTGCCGTTCCTGACCATCCCTGTCACTCCCAACAGCACTTTATTTAGGGTCTTTTGATATTTTACAGATGTACCCAAAGGTGGGAGAAAATGTTGCTGTTCTAGGTCCTTCCTCCCCATGCATTTCCTACCAGATGCTCTTCAGGTCCTCCTTCTACTCTGTCATTTTCCATTCCAAATCAAAATTCCGGGGTTTTTTGCATCATCCTGCTGATGTCTGGGCAGTCACCCCTAAATTTGGCACTCCTAAAATTAAAAAGCAAACAAACCAAGTTTAAGGTATTGCTCATCTGGATCCCTTCAAAACAGTGCTCTCTCAAGATCACTTTTCCCCAATCTTTGTTTGCTGTTGCCCTTCCCACCCTCTGAACGCCACCGTTGTCACTTGTTGTTAGACTGTCAGCCTGATTGAAGTTGTCAGCTCTACCAGGCAAGGACCTTGCCTTCCTATTTGTCTCTAACCAGCTATGCAAACCAGCATAGCTATACAACCACCACTGCTGCAAATGCAGTGCTGTAAGCCTCATGCTTGCAAGGCTACTCCAAACAAAACCTACTGTCCCTGTAATTTTTCTGGAGTATATTTACACTTTTATAAAGCTTTTTATTCAAAGATTCTAATGCAGCTTGTGCCAAGATGCAGAATTGTTCTTAAAGATCTCCAGTTTTAGATAAAAACGTACATCATCTATGAAAATAAAGTTTCTTTTAATATTTTTCATATAACAGGTAAAAGGACTTTCTAGCAAATAATATTCAGCTGGAATTGTGTTATCATCATTTAGAGAGGGTCACGCAAAAACAAATGGAGAGAGACTTCAGTTGCAAGGGATCTGTTTTGTAGATCAAATGTGGACCTGAGAAGATCCACAGAATGCACAGAACTGTTCCCTCTGGGGACATCAGAGCATCTTTGAAAACAATTGGAAAACTTCTGCTGGCTGCAGTGGGCCCAGGCTTTCTTCCTTGTGTGCAGTGGTGACATACAGAGGTGCTCATGGTCAGCTTGGACTTAATCGTAGCTTGCATGTAACCAGGAATGGTTCCCAGGAGGAAGCAGTCCCAGGGAAGGCACCAGCTTATGAAGAGCTAAGGGCTGTGACTGCTGTGGTTTGCCCACTGAAGGGCTTGGTAACTGCAGGCACCTCTCAGCTGTTTGTCCTGATCTTTGTTCCTTTCCACTAAGGTGTCTACCTGAGCTCGGTGTCAGTGTAGTGACCTACCACAGCTGCAGTTACACGAGTTGTGGTGCTGCTCAGCAGCCGTGTGAGCCAATGCACAGCAAGGCTGGATTTCTCTCAGCCCCCACAGGTGTTCCTGACTGACTGTAGGGGTCAGCTGCATGGAAGGAACAGACCTCAGGAATATGTGGGGGAACCGTGGAACAAAGAGTAGAAAACACATCTTTTTGATAGGTTGTAAAATAATGTTCTAAAAGCAGTGTATTATTTAATTCTGTCTCAAATACCATCCTCCAGGGCCAGATTCTGAAAGGAATGAGGTATTTGTGAAGTGAGCTTTTCCTTCAGAGTGCCTCATTGCACCTCACTGTTATATAGCTGTTGTATAAAAGCTGTGCAGTAGTTAATAATGAGAATTTTTAAGTATTTAATTTGTTTTGATGTTTTGAATAAGATGAAAACTTGCTTTTTCCCTTATATGCTTTCCTAAGATCATAGGATAGTTCAGGTTGGAAAGATACAGTACTCTAAGATACAGAAGTACTCTAAGATACATCTTAGAGTACTTCTCTTGAATTCTGATTAGCGTTTCCTTTCACCATGGACAATTAAATCTGACGTGAAGGGATACAAAAAGATGTTTGTTAAGTATTTAGAAAGCTCAGTACTGACCTAGATGCTGGAATTTTAGATATGTTCATATACACAGGGATTATAAACCTATCCTAAGGACTCAAACTCACAAGAAGTTTCCCGCTTAAAAGAAAAAAAATAGAAAATAAGAAAGTTGTGATGACAAATCCAAGCTGTAGAAGTCTGCAGCTCTTCCCATTTTACTGAAGAGACTGTCTGCTCTGCAGTAGGAGTTGGATATTAATTCAAACCACTCTGCTAATTTTCCATATGAAGTTGCAGACATATGACCTTTTTCACCAAGTAAACTCTACATATAAACTTAGGTTAGCATATTGACGCAAATTACCCCAGTTTCCTTGTATCTCTAGAAGACCCGCCAGATGAATACTGTTGCCCTAAATTGTGATATTTCCCCTCCAAAAATGAGTTTACCATTTTTGAGGCAACAATTACAGGTTGCATGAGAATGGTGTGTTATTTCCTGAAATTGTGTGTAATTTATTTTTAAGAGCTTGAAACATAGTTTTGAAGTTAAATGCGTATCATCTTTGTAGCTGCTCAAATCATGTTATTTTACATTTCCTGAAATACCTTTGAAGTTTAAATGCAAATAAGGGGAAAATAAATTACAACTTGTGGAGTGACCGGTGTCTGGTTATATGCTGTATAATTAACTCCATCCTTCACGTAATGTTTGTCTTAATATTTGTCCAATGTACTTTAGAATCATTGAGATTATTGGTGATTCTTTCCTTGGAGGAAGCAGCTAGGCTCGTTCATAAGGTGGATTTTTTTTATTCACTTTCCAGGTCACAAGGATTAAACATTTTCAAA
This sequence comes from Manacus candei, assembly GCF_025592945.1. Classification (NCBI taxonomy): domain Eukaryota; kingdom Metazoa; phylum Chordata; class Aves; order Passeriformes; family Pipridae; genus Manacus; species Manacus candei. The sequence continues at coordinate 4,594,044 of NW_026138113.1, read as the reverse complement.
ATCTGTTGTATTAATTAAAAATGTATTTAATGTTAATAATAAGCAGCTACAACTGCCATTGCCCAGAATAGTCTTTTATGATCATCTTCGCTATTTCTTATATACCTTCAGTACTTTGCCTTGTGAAAAAGTGATCAGATTTATTATTTTAATTTGAATATTATTATATTTGGAACCATGAAATAGATTGATAAGGCACATTTATCCTTTCTTTGCCTGTTCTGTAGCCAACAGACAGAGATGGGATTTCAAATTAACAGAGTTCTATTAGGAGAAACCAAAAATAAGCTTTTTCATTCTTAGACTATAACTCGTATTATGACAGAAATTAACATTTTTGTGACCTGTAATTAACTGTGCCTCCTCATGCTATAAATAAGGTTTGGTGGCTACAGCTGGAGTTAACTGTATCTGGAGGTCTAAGATTTTATTGATAGCTTTTTGTATTTGCTGATGACACTGTGGAGTTCAGGGATGCAGACAGTCAAGAGCACAAATAAAATCTGTGCCTGGTGTCTGCAGCCCTGTTCCATTTCATTCCTGCAGTGGCATCAGAGCTTCCTCAAATTCATCCTGTGTTCAGAAATCTCCAGGGTTAAAGTCTTTGAGGCTGTTGGTAATTCCAGTCTGCACCGTTAAAGCTGCATTTTCTAACTGTCCCTTGGTAATTGTTGCAAGGACTTAGACAAGTAAGACTATCCAAAGGCATCACTAAGGTCAAACCGTGGTAGAAAGTGCTCTGATTTTATCCTGGAGATTGATGCTTGTATCACCTTTTTTTCGATTCAGTAGCTGGGGTTATAAAATGTACTTGCAATCACTGATAACATGTTAGATCAGACTACAAGTGGAGTAACACAGTATTTTATACACTCCGTGTAGTTTTACCTAATGCAACAATAAATCAGTGAAGGCAGAGGTCTTTTGTAAATTTTAATGAAAATTCAGCTGTTGAAAATATACTTACTTCTGGCTGAAGTTCTAGAAATATGAATTCATTTCTGTTCTTTACAGCTGTAAAAATTGTTTTAGCTACAGACTTTCTGGTAAGGCAGTAATGAAACAACTAATGAAAGGAGAGACAGTGCATCCAATATATTATAATTAGTTTGTCATTGGCTATAAGCAAAATGAGGGGAGGGGGGCAGATGGTAAAAGGTACTTTGAGTTAGCTGTAAAAAATTCCCTTTAGTGAGCATGGTCTAAAAACAATCTCTGTGCATGAATGAGACAAAAATTGGTTGAATGGGTCTGTTGTGCCATTTCATGGAAATAAAATCATGATAAAATTTAAAAATATTTATCACAATAAACCCCATTTTTATGCAGGTCCGGAAGGTTTAGTGGAGAGCTTTTTTCCAGAGATTATGATAGCTACTGAAAAATATACCTTTATTTTGTTGCAAAATAGCAGTTATATTTAGTAAACCTAATTCATATTTATTAAATGAGTGTCACAAGAAGGAAATTGGGGTATAGAAATAAAGCATACTAAAGAATACAAATATGCTGCTAAACTTCTACAGCATCTTTCTTTCTTGTAAGTTTAAAGGAATGTTTCTGTAAAATTAGAGTTGTTCTTTCCTGTCAATCTACAGAAACAGACTAAAAGTCAATACCAGGTGACCATGCTCATTAAAGCACTGAAGATTTGAACAGCATTAAGCAGAATTTGCACTTTGTTTTTGTTTAGAAGTCACACAAAAACAGAGTTTATTCAGTTCTTCACTTCAAGGTAGATTTTTCCTTGGTTGCTTTTTTACTAATTATGTTCTGCACATATAGAAATTTTTAATTTTTTTTTAAACATAAACTAAGATATTGTATTCATTATTTCTTGTAGTTTTCTGCTGTACTTCAGATGTTTTAAAAGTTATACTTTTTTTCATTATTATTAGTGTTTCCGCAGTGGAATTACGGATATTGTTTCTCGTAGCCTTCTCACAGACTTAAAATGATTTTCAGAATTGCATAGGAAAAGATTTAAAATCTGATTGCTTGCTCTCATTTGTGTGATTCTCCCTGTGCAGTTTCAATGGCTGTGAGGAGTTGCTTCCAAATGATGTTGGTGTCTCACTGGAATCAGGTGCTCGCAGCTCAACCACCACACACAGCTCTTCCCCACAGGGCATCACTGGCTTCCTCCACTTCCAGAGGTACCCTCGGTGAGCTGCAATGTCTCACCTGCAGGTTCTTACCTTCCATTGCTTCTGGTGGTTTTCTTCCTGCATATACAAAGAATGTGTTTGTCTCAAAGTAGTACATATTATAACTAGCTAAAATGTATTTCCTAATATTCTTTTCTGTTACGTAGACTGTGTGATATGAACTAATTTCTGATCTCTACTTGGAGAATACTTAAGTAACTGTCAATTTACTGTCTAGTTATTATCACCCACCATGTCAACTCTTAGTAAAATAACAATAATGACAGCAATGGCAGTGGCCAAAAGATTTATATTTGAGCAGTGAATAGGAGCTTTGAGAAAGCCTGTAGTAGTTTTGAAAAACTTTCTCTCCAGAGTGACAGAAATGAAAATTGTTTAGGTGTAACCAATGGGGGAGGGATGCTGTATATCCTTTAGAAACTCCCGGGGCTTTCACAAACTGCTTGGAAAAAGTCAGCATCAGTTTTGGGAAAGTGTATTCCCTCACATGTTGTGATCTGTTCCTGCAAACTTACTGTCAAGCAGAACAAATTTTCCAGTAGTTTTGCATCTGTTCCTGCTCAGCCAAGGTGCCTCTGGGAATACATTTCCCCTTGCAGCAGCAGGTGGCGTTGAACAGCTCACGTTATTCTCACACTCATAATCATTTTGTCTTACATGTAGTAAAAACTTTCCCAAAAGAGAGAATCCACAAGAGAAATTCAACAGGTTTTTATAAATGTAGCAGACTTTCTACATGACTAAAGTAGGGGTCAAGTTCTTCCAACTTTAATCCCACTGAGAAATAAGACTATAAATAATGTATTAAACAGCAAAACCAAGTGTGATAGAGTAATATCTTAATTTTTATTTTTCTATCAAAAAAAAACCCTCTTAAAACGCCACAGAATTCATGTGGTGATAAGGTGATGTTATTGTGTGCCAGCTCATTCCCTCTGCAGCAGATACACAAACCTGAGCTAGTTTGGTGCCATTCTTTGCAAACCCTACCTCCATAGGCAGAGGAAATGGTTCTCCCTCCAAATACACTGTCAGTGTGTCTTTGCAGAATGTAGAGCAGTGTTGCAGATTTGCCCTATGGTAAGTGACAACAGAATGACAATTAGCACCTCCTGAACTTCTTTCTGAAACTGCTTCTAAAAATTAAGGGGCATTGCAGAAGCAAATGATTTCTGAAGTTTATTTTTAAAGTATGGCATGCACATAAAAAAAAAATTATTTTTACCTGCACACATGTAAAATTTAAGAACAGAAATCTTTTACAAGCAAATAACTATATATCAGTTTATATAGTTGGTCCTTGCACTGATTATGAGTATTTAAGAAATCCATCCATCTTCCTTTCATCAACAGTCCTAGTTTTCCATTTGCATATCTAATAATTTATGGCATGTCCTGACCCCAAGCAGTAATTGAACCAATAGATCTTCAGCCTAGATTTACTCCAGTCTGGCTGCCACAGTAATGTAACTCTGCAGGAGTTTTGGATTACTCCAAATGCCATCTCCTCTTCTGAGAGGTTGACAGTCACAGGCAAAATTTGACCTCCCAAATGTCAAGGCAAAAACTCCATTGCCTAATTTAGACTAACTCTCCTATTGGAATACTTCAGATAAAAACAAGAGGGCACAATGATTACTCCCAAAGTTACCCCGGAAAGTGTGTCTTTAATGCAAGACCATAATGACAAATGAATTCTCTAAGAGTTTAAAATCATGCAAGAGCCTAAATCTTAGAGTGAAAGGGGGAAATCTATGTACCCGAGCTCGTAACTAGTGATGTAAAAATTAAGAAGAAAAAATAAAGAGAGAGAAAAACTGTTACGTTAGAAAGAAACCTCGTGATCATTAGACTGATGAGACTTGAGCTGAGAGGAGATTTGGAAGGGAGACGGGGGTGCTTTTTTGCCTTCAGCAAACCATGGCACAGGGCAAAAACACCCAGCCAAGTGCCTGTGTTTCATCTTCTCAAAATGTGGTTTAGAGGCCAATTTCAAAGGAGCATTATATGCTTCAGTAAAGTGTTCTCAAAAGCTTTGAACAAGAAAAATGCCAGCAAACACACAGCTCTGCACTGTTGCAGTCTCTTTGATGAATACTAACTATAGAGAAAATGCAGCCACAGAAGCTGTGGGTTTACAGCAGGTATTACTTGGGAAACTCCTGCTGTTATTCATGCACTTCTGGCTACAGGTAAAAGAGCAGGTGCAGAAACTGGTCACACTTCTGCTGCTTCCAAATTGCATATCAGATACTATGAAAAGGCGCTGGGTTTGAAATTTTATAACTCTCGTCAGTTGGCTATTTTGTTTTTCTGGAAAGGAGCTCAGTTGAATAAGCCCTGGCAGACACACAGAGCTCTGCTGTTGCTACTGACACAAGTCCCAAAACAACAGGCTGTGAGAAAATGCTACTGTCTCACAAGTGTGGAGGGGAAAAAAAAAAAAGAGCAGCGAAGGTAGAAGTAAGGAAAATCTGATCCAGTCCCCAATTAATGGCTTAAACAGTATTTATCTATTGATGATTAAGTGCTGCCCTTGGTCCTTGGTAGTGAAGTTCAATGATGATAGACATCTTGGAAAACAGGTAGATAGACAGAAAGACAGATATCCTCAGCTACTTCAACCATCCATAATATCCCATGTGCTGCCATCACTGCTTTAGCCTGACCAATTGCCTCAGTAACATGTTCCATCTTGTCCAATCAATATTTGCACTTCAGTAACTCTGCAGAGTTACAGCTTTCTGCTGGCACGGGAAGAACCTCATCTTGCCATATTGTGTGAGAAGATAGTCATTTGGAAGAAAAAAAAACATTATCTATTTAAATACTTTAGTTGCTTTCATTGACTTGTTTTTGGCTCTGATACCTTCTGTACCTGTTCTGCAAATAACTTTAGAGCAAAAGGAAAAAACTGAGGTATCAGAAAATTAATGAACATTGAAAACTTTAACAGGAAATCTGGGTTTGGTGCCCAGCCTCCTGTCCAAGCAATTATTGTGTACCTCAGTTCTTTAGATGTAAAATGGGATTAATGACACCATTAAATCACCTGTTGTAAGACTAAGGACATTCATGTGATTAGCAGACCTACATAAAAACAAGATCCAGAGGCAGAATTGCTGCTGTTTTCTCCTCCTTTACGGAGGAGTAAAGACAAGGGTGCTGAGAGCCTAGTTACTCATGAACAACTCTGAATTTTGCTCTAGAGAGGAGGCATAGTGAAGAATCTGCACCCCAGCTCAGGTTTTATCATGGTAAGGACAGCACAGTAGATGAGGCAACTGCAAGAGGTGGTACAAGAAAACCTCCCTTTAGGAGGAAGATAAAATGTAAGGAAGCTCAAGTAAGTGATGGGTTGGTTTCAGGTTGAAAGTTAGTTTTCCTTTTTTCTTCCTGTTTTTTCAGGTTAAAGTCACTAGATGAAAACCGTGTCTATTTGGGGGGCACTTGTTCTCCAAAGATAACTGACAGAGGAAAGGAAAACAAAAAAGTACAGCATCATGGCAGCAGCAGAAACCAACTCACTGGAGGTGGTAGATGGACAGAACACTGGTAGTTATGGCTAATATTTAGTAATTCTCAATAAGATCTGTCCCAGTGTGGGGAGAAGCTGGAAAATACCCCTGAGTGCTCTCTGTGGTTACCTCAGCAGAGGCCTCTGCTGAGCAAAGAGAAACTGCCTGAGACAAGCTCAGAAGCAGGCTGAGTATTTCACCTTTACATACCCTTCTAAGGACCAAACACTGCTCCTCTTACAGGCAATGCTGAGAGGAAAGGAAATTCCAAAGGGACAGACAAGTGCAAATAGATCTGTCTTATTTCTAAGGAAAGCAAAAATCAAGAGCCTTATGAAATAAGAACGTTCACACGTGGTTTGCAATTAGAGAGTATTTTATATATTTTGCCATAATTTTGTTTATTAAAGATTTAAAAGTCATTTGAGCAGTTGTATTAGAGGGACTGTGATTTGCCATGAGATTTAAGGTAAACCTTTTGGATAATTTCAAATTGTTTCTGTCTTTGTTTTTCTGAATTTGTCATGCTGAAACTGAACCAATTTATTGATTTATCAGAAGTGTTTTATTCTTCATTCTACATCTGTGGAGACCTAAGCTATAAACCAGGAGAGCAGTAGAAAATTGTATTTGTAAATATTTTAGAGAAGACTGCTGTTCTGTGGAACTTTATGCTGTTTTCTGCTATTGAGTGCTTTGCAGAAGCTCATTTGGGAAATGTATTCTTTGATTTTGGTAATCAATTGATCAACATTTGAAAGACACACAGCTATTGTGAAGAGCAGTTCTTTCAAATATCCATTTGACTGTGTTTGTGATGCTTGCTTTATTCAACTCTGCTCCAGGCAATTTAAAATGTACCACTATATAATAAGCATGGGAAGGTTAGCATTCACATTTTAGGGATAAAACATTTTGACAGTTCTAATCTACATTTGCATTTAAAAATTTTAATGCCTTTGATTAGACCCTATGTTTATCATAGGATCTCTTGTAGGCATTATTACTGTGAGGTTGTTACCTTTCAGGATTTGTTCTGGACCATGTGTTTGTGGGGAAGCACAGAAGCCTGCTCGTTCCACAGACATGTTGATTTCTGGTTCATGGTATGTCTCATTTTCTGTAATTTCTGATGGGGCTCTACTGCTGAGTCATTTGTGTTTGTTTCTGAGATTATTTTTTGTGTGTGCAGAGTTAGGCAGGTACATATACATAGTTCTGTCTAACATGCTTGCTATGTTTTTTCACAAGTCTTCAAATTCTCAATTTTTGGTCCACAGCAGAATCCCCAAGGGGACAGAGTCAGGCATTGTCTGGAGAGAGACAAGAGATCCTGCCACGATAGCCATTATCTTTCTCACCAGTGAACAGGTGATGCTTAAACAAGGCATGTGCACAGACAATGGCCAGCATTCTGAGCTCCTGAAAATGATCACTGGCACAGGCTGATGTCTGAAGGACTGGTCACTAAAACTATCAGTATTAATTGCTCCCCTTTTATTTTATCCATCATCTTTCTGCATTAGTGACTTTCAGTAGGGATTCAAGTAACCTGATATAACATCTGCAACACTGCTATCACCAAGAAAACATTCATTCAGATAATAAGGCTGTCTCAAGATACACTGTCTCAAGAGACCTGTGTGTAAATTAGACCAAGCAATAGAAAAAACCCTCAAAAACTAAAACACTGGTCAAAAACTGCAGACTTTTCAGAAGAGCAGGAATTAAGCAAAATAACATTGTAGGTTTTACAGGAAAATGTGTTCGAGCTGAAGGTTTTCTCCCTGATCTTTTAGCCAATCTCTAGAGACTTCGTGCCACTATTATTAGATTTACCTTGGGAAGGACATGGACTTTGGTGGTACCAGAAATCTTGTGCAGTGAATTCTCCAGGAGCTGCTTCCTGCATTAGGCCCCGTTTTTCTATCTGCAAAGCCCTGAAAACTCTAACACCCTCATAAGCTGCTGTGAACTATCCTTTTCCATACTTTCCTTCACATTTGGGAGCTGTTTTCTTCTGACTCAGCATTAAATAGCAGAGAAGGGAAGGACTCAGAATTCAGATAGGATGTGTGCAAAGTCATGGTTCTGATTGTGGAGGGAACCACTAGTAAATCCTTTCTGTGGTCCCAGATTGGTTCTTCCATTGAAAAACATCAAAATCTGAATTATACAGAGGTTATGTAGCACTATGAGTAAGTACTTTGGCCTTTCATGTCTTATTATGTTGTTAATTAGTTAACGTTTGTAAAGCACTTCGAAGATGAAAAGCCCTATATAAGTTGTAAGTGTTATTATCTCTAGAGACCTAGGTTCAATTCAAAGGTGCTTAATTACATATGCCATAAATTAGACTTAATGAGTTGTGGAATCATATGTTTTATGCAATGCATGCAGGTTTCTCAGATCTATGTCTTGTGGTCTGTTGCAGTACTTTAGGTATTCAAAGCTGTTAAGAAAATTACGCAAAAATAGGGGAGATAATTTCTAAAAATAATTGAGTTGCATTTCAGCACTATTCAGGACTTGGTGAAGCAAACTGCCAGGAGCTTTGCTCTGCTGTATCTAGGGATTTTCCAGTAACCGACTTCAAATTGCTGAAGGTAACAGTTTGGGGGGTTTTTTAACTGTGGTATAGACAAAATTCTAATTCATACTTCTGTATTTTGACTTAGCGAGAGGGTGTTGAGAGGTATTGGTATGGCTGCTGCCCTTCCAGTAACACCCTGAAATGTCCCACCAGGGGACCTCTCGGTGTTGGGTTATGTTCACAAGCACAAGAAGAGAAGTTCCCATCTCTGGAGATACTATCATGTAATTTCCAACAGGCCATTACAAGTGGGTAATGTGCAAAAAGAGGAAGTCACATTTATAGGAAAATGTGGTTTCATTGGCTTTGCAGAGCTGAGACTTTCCATGTTATGTAACTTAACATATTTCGTGGCCAGAAAGCTACAGACTTTGCTCCCCTGCAGCCCCAGCACCAGGGCAGCTGTCCAGCAGTGAGAACAGGCGAGTTCAGAGACACAGAAAACCAGCAGGATCATCCACCTGTTCTAAAGTGGCTCCCCATGTGTTCCTGCAGCAGAATATATCCATTTTACCTTGAGCCTTTCATGGGCATATAGAGAGAGGCAGGATTTATCCTGCTTATAAATATGTTAGGAGTGATTGTGTTCATTAGTACAACCTAAGTAGATTGGAAAAACTAATTAATAGCAATTTACTATGAGCGTCTCTAACAGACTTACTTCAAAGTATTTATCCTGAAGTGGAAGTTATTTGATTTGGTTAATGTTTTATTGTAAGCATATGCAGACTGTCTTCCAGGGGAAAATGTATTTTTGAGTACTCCAGACAAGTGAAACTGGTGAGCCCGCAGTCCAGAGAAAGCATCTGTAACCACAGCCAAAAGAGGAACGAGGTTTCCGACGTTCTTTCAAGACATGTGTTTGAAGCATGGGTTCCCATCACTTTCAGAGTCACTTGCAGGCCTTTTTCTTTATATAGATTTAGACAAGTCGATGTGGGCCTAGATTCAGCGTGATGAATGCCTTTGTGGTTTCTCCCTCGTCCGTTTTCCCCTGTGCTATTTAATCACTTATTTTGAACAAGAGTATGTTCTCAAGAAACTTGAAATGGGACAAAGCATGGTTTCTGACGGTGTTTATCACTCATTTTTCATATTTCTAAGAAATGGATCTAGTCTTACACCTTATTTACTGGGGCACATCTCCTTCAAAAACAAGATATAGTTTTACTGAATACTTTTCATATACTCTAATAAATAGGAACTTTGCATGAATGCTGATTTGAGCTCCAGGCCATGGTTAAAACATTTAAATAGTATAGCAAACTTATCAACAAACCTTTCCTTCCCCACCCTTCCCCCTTCCCTTTTTACAGTGAACAGATTTTTATCTGACTAGCACATGACTTGGGGATTTTTACAAGCACATTTAGGAACTTGTCAATTATTTGAAAACTTGAGCCTGAAAATAAAACAACCTCCCCCAACTTAAAAGTCCAGTATTTTGTATAGTGTGTACAAAATGGGTAAAATTTTGACTTGCTGAAGTACCTACAGAGTTCTGTTCTCTGACCTAATTATCACTACTTAACTAGGAGTTTGATTCCTATTTTTAATACTCCAAGACACCACATATACTGGTGTAACTCATTGAGGTACCAAATCAGTGGACCTATAAGGCACTCTTCGTTTCTAAACTCTTGTAGTCTTTTGTCAAAAGAAGAATATTCATGTTGTTTTTATTTCATCTTGGCATTTTAAGTCTGTCTCCTTTCCTCCTCTGCTTCCAAGATGTTAGTGACATACTCTGGCAGTGATATCACTGTTGCTCAAACATCAGTGAAGAAGCTCTCTGAGCAAATGAGACAGTTGTGAGCTTGAGCAGCTGCACTGAACTGCGTGTTCAGAGATGTGAGGCAGCAGGGGAAGGACTGTACAGCACTGGGAGAGCACTTTTATGCAGCCAGGCCTCCAACTCCAACCAAGTGCTGATGGCTCATAAGAGTGCTCTTTGGGAAAACAATTCATGGGCTACAAAAAGTGCGTATGGAGAAACAGCTTGGTAAATTAATATCCAGGAAAGAACTTCTGGTCACTCAGTCATTATGTCTGGTGACCCAGTTAGGACTTTTACAAAAAGAGTTGACATCCCTTTGGCTGTGACTTCCCTGGTGTTTTTCCTGTTTTAAGTCCCTAATTTAACAAAGCACCAATCTCTCTCTGAGAGTCTTTGACTGTGGAAACATTGCCCATGAGGTCTGGAAGACTTCTGGATCATTATTGCCACCGACTTCCTCTCTCTGTGAGCAAAGAGTCATCAGAGGTCAGCTGCAGAGTGGAAAGTGTGGCAGTAAATTGTGAGGTAAGCCCAGATTTTATATTGATGTGTCTTTGTGCCAGAGTGGATGAAGAGCATCCACCCCTCCTGACAGAATATGGCAGATATATGTGAGTCCTCATAAACTCCTTGATACCTGTTATTTTGGTGGACCTGTGGATTTTGTGTCAGCAGACCTGACAAGTTTACTAATGGTCTGCTGCATGATTCTTGAATTCCTTTCTCTGTACAGGCAAAATGAATTGCAGAAAGGAAGAAAAACACATACAAAATGCAAAAAAACCCCAAAAAACCAAAACAACAACAACAAACCAAAGACTTGCTGGTTGATTAAACTGTTGGTCTTAGCAGACCTTGAAAATTACTAGGATTGTTGTTGTGATATGTTTTAAATGTTAAACCAGTGTAAAGCTTTTAAAAATCATACCAATTAATTTATGTTGTTCAATATTACTGTAATATCTATTACCATGCTGGGAGGAAAAGTTAAATCTGAAAACATTGAGAATTAGGTTCACATCCAGAGTAGCATTATGACATCAAATATTTTAGTCTCTTGCACAGACCTAAATATTACTTCAGCAAGAAGCTCTGTCCTCTGTTGTTGAACAAGAGCATGCCTCAGTTTAACTCTCAGTTCAGTAAAACATTTCTATTCTGAATGATACTTGAGCTTAAGTTCAGACATGTCTGCAAGTCCATTGTATTGGATGTCTGAGGTTAATGAGGTTAACAACAGGCTGAAGTGTTGTCCTGAACCAGTTCAATTTGACAATATGTAACAAAGTACATGTGCACACCAACACTTCTCTTTTTACATTTCCTCAGGATATAGGCAATGTAATTATTTAATAAGTATTCATCAGGAAATCTGCTTCATTATGATTAAGTGCTTACAGTTAAGCCTAAACTTAGTTCTGCACTAGGTGTTGACTGAAATTTTCACTGAAGTAGGAGCACAGTCCATGACTATATGCATCTAGCAAGACAGATTTATTAATTGAGGTGGTCAAGTCACACTGTTGCCTGACAAAGGATATCAGAAAGCTTTTAGACTTAAAAATGAACAACTCCATAAAGCTGGAGTTTGTCATGGAAACATCATCACACCAACTAATTGGTGTTATTCGTTCACCCCATTAGAGTAATTATTTGTAATTGTTATTATTGTAGCATATGTCCAGCACTTAAGCAGTGCCTATTACTGGGAAGAGCTGGATCATTCATCAGAGAAACAGAGAAATTGAGTTGAAAATGTCAAATCAGGCAGGCAGATGGAATTATCTCTTGTGGTATTTGCTCTTAAACAGATTTTTATTTTTTTTCTCTTGCTTCCTCCTACAGGCAAACAGGGAAGCAAATGACCACTATCTCCCAGTTTCACAAGAAAGAAGTCAGAAATACCATAACCACTGAAAGGCATCTTGAGTAAAGAAACACTTCGGTGGACCCTGTGTTCAGGAGTGAGTTCAGTTTCTCTGACACTGAAAGGTACCTTTGACCCAGCAAGGCTCCCGTGAGCTCTGAGCTCTGGAGCTGTGTCACTGAGAGAGGTAGAAACAGCCAGTGAGTCACCATTGAGCAGAGAGTAAATCCACAGATAACCACTGTATGTACCCTTCTAGCAGAAAAAAATAAGGGTACCTATAGAAAATCTATCACAATTCTGTTTTTTCAGAACCCCACGTCCTGCTGAATTGGTTTGGATTAAGAGAGAGGAAAAGGAGAGGACTCTTGGTAAAATATCAGGTAATTTTTTTCTCTCCTCTCATTAACATGGTCATAATTAATGAGGAAACTGATTCTAAAACTGTTCTTAAAAATAGATCATATCAGCTGTATATTTCCATTGATGATGTCCCTTGCATTGATAATGGTGATTCATAGTAATGTGATTTAAGTCAGAATTAAAAAGTATTCAAAACCTGCAGTTGTTTCATCTCAGTTTCTGAGGTCCATTGAAACTTTGCTTGCAATTACCCAATATTATGAAAAAATGTTCCTTCATTTTTACATTAATTTGCTTACAGTTGGCTTTAAAAAAATTTGATGTTACAGCCATCTGCATGTGCTTAAGCTCAGTCTGCTAAAATGTACTGCTTGAGCTCATGACGAAAGCTACAATTGTTTGCCTGCACAATACAAAAGGAAATAAAATGAAGGGTTCAGAATGGACTGTTGCAAATCAAGACTTCAAAATCTCAGTTAAACTGCTTTTTGTTCAGTATCTTTTATTACAAGAAGAGACACTTATCACGGATATTTGGGATATTTGGCAGCAAACCCGTAAAACTGAATGTTTGGATGATGATGAAGCAGCATTATTGTCTTCCAGGGCCACTAAAGTGGAAGTTTCCATTTACATCAATTTTTTTAAATGGGAGGGTTTGGGTCTTTTTCTGACAGAGATCTCGAACAGATAAGTTAAGCCTATTAGCCTGAATGTGACAGTTAATATGCTGATGTAAGAACGTACTTAAAGCCAAGAGCTCTTGGCTAGGCATTTTAACTCATTAAAGGAGAAATAAATGTCAAAGTGAAGAAGGTAAAATTGTAATACAAAATCTATTAATATAATAAAGCATACTGAAGATATTGCCTCTCTGTTATTTGTTACTAAATGGGTTGATATACATTCCTGTAATTAATAAAAATGTTATCTATAAGAAAATATTCTGTTCCCTTTCTCACACTGAAGGAATTTTATATAAAATAGATAGAAATTGCTCCTTTATTGTTCCAATCCTAAAATCAGTGTCCAATTAATAGCAATTCATGTAGTCCTGCGACCTGACATTGTATGTCCAAGCAACTTGTGGGAAATAAAGGAACGAGCTTTTTAAAGGCGAGGTGAGAGAGGTTATAGTCTGGGAAAAGCTACTTAAAGTATTTTTTAAAAATTGTGTTCCTTAAGATCTTTCATTAAAAAACAAGCTCAATGTAAAATAAAATACACTAAGAGGGTGCTGATGTCAGTGCAGTAGCAGTAGTCCGAGTGTGGACTGAATACTGCTTTAGTGATTCGGATATTTTGATATGGTTTGGCAAACGAAAACATTCTTACTATTAGACATTTTTTGCTTCAGGATTTGCATATATGTATCATATCTCTTATATTAATTATATCTATTTTCACAGGTATAGACAGACATACCCTAGTCTTGTGGCACCCATGAATAGATCCAGTGAGCCTGTGCAGCTGTGTTTTGATCAGCAGAGAAGTTTCCTGGCATCCGAGAACTGAAATCACCTTTTGGGTATGACAAGTGCATCTAAGTATGTAGCAAGTGAAAATCAAGGGTTTCTGTAAGGAAGGAGTAAGAACACCTACCACAAAAATTAAAAGTAAAATAACCTTTAATAACTGCAACAATGCAAACCCCGTTCTATGTATTGCTCTCAGTTGGCATTTAGCCATCCATCATTTGCTGGCTCATAAAGCTGATTTGTGCTCTCCCCTCCCCGTTTCCAGGAGCTGTTGGCCTCTTTTCACCACTCCTTTCCCATAGGCACATACAACTGGGACCCAAACACTCTTTTGTCTTTTCCTTAGGAACTCTGCTTTTTAACACATGGGGGAGAGGGGGAGTTTTGTGAGCAGCTTTCTTTCTTCTTCATTGCGCAATGCCACTTATAAACTCTGTCGATAGACACTTGGAAGGTATCTAAAATGTTAGACAAAGAAACAGGTACAATTCAGAGGAAAATTGACCTTGATTGAATAGGGTCAAAATGCTTCAACCACGTCTTTCATTTGAGACCTCCTCATTCACAGACTCAGACTTCTTTCATTGTAGCTTAGGGATGACAAATATATGTGGGATCTGTGTTAGTCCCAACGATTAAGAAGTGTTAAGGAAACTACCCAGTCTGACCATTCAGGAGACTCTGGCAGCCACGCTCCCGAGGCCAGACACTTGCACTCCCGGGATGAAGCCCCTTCACCGCGGCGGCTCCCGTGGCTCCACGGGTCCCACTTGGCTCCCCACGCCCCCCACTCACACGGTCAGACCAGGCTTCCTTACCGGTTCGACCCCAGGTTTCCCATTGCAGTTTCAGATGTCTAGTTCCATAAAACCATTTACTCACGGCGCAGTAACACAGAAACAGTCCGAGCAGGTGCTTCCGAGGAGGACCCTCAACCAAGGGACCCCTGGGCTTTTATACCTTTTATACCCTCATACTCTCCCCGTGCACAAGTCTCGCTCTTCCTCCGGAGTCTTCGGCTTCTGCCCCACCTCCCCGTGTCCACGTCCATCCACCTCACTGGCATCACCCGTCTTCATCTCCTTTCTTATCCAAAAGATCGGCAGTTCCCGGCTCCTGCTGTGTCTCTCAGTGTCCATTCACCTGGCTGGCGTCACCCATCTCTGTCCCTTTGTTATCCCCAAGGCTGGCAGTTCACGGCCTCCTGTCTCGGGCTCCCACCCAGAGCTCGATCTGCATTTCACTCTGCATCTCAATCTGCAGTTTGCAAGGGCAGCTACCTTGAGAAGTATTGCTCAACAGTAGTTCAGCTAGGTTTGGTGCATTCTGTGACTAAACAAACTCTTTGTGGAGAGCACACAACTACTTCTCACCCCAAAGAGTTGTGGCACTCAAATTGTTGAGAGCACTAAAATTTATTTTAGTGAAATCCTGTTTGGGTATTCCCCAGTTATTAGCACCTAATTTCCTAATTCCCAGGTGTAATTGTATATGTTAATTAAGCTCATGAGGAAACACAGAAACTACTGAGCTCCAAATTATGTGTCTAAGAATTAGAATTTTTATCTGGCCTTTAGGAATTTAAGGCTGTTCTTAGAAACATTTAAAGGCTGTAAGACATCAAAGGGTTTTGAACAAAATACTTGTGGTCATTTCCAGATTTGGTCAGTACAGATACTTCTTGAGCTTCCTGGTGCAATCTGTTATCCCAGGCCCTTTTTGTTGAGTAGGCTAAGAATGGAGATTTACCAAAATATTTGATGAAGTTTTATATAGACTGTTCCAAGCATTTGTTTGCTATGTTATGCATCTCTTTAACCAAATGTTGTTTGTTGTTATGGAAACTCCTACTAATGAGAGCTCTTTGACCCATGAAATCATTAATCAACCAACAAAGTTTGGAGCTTTCAAGTAATTCTCAGTATTTCTGTTTTGATACTTTAAAACAGCATCTCTCTCACTGTCCAAAATCACAGATGGCACAGGCCTGACTCTCCTTCTCATTACTAAGGATGTTTTATATCACAGCAGGGATATAAAAAGGGACCTGCAAAAAGTGTAGATATAATTAGGAGCCCTTTAATATACTTTTACACTATTGGAGTAGCAGAGAGGAATCTTAAACCTGTATCCTTATCCCTTTTGGGTTTTTGCTGGAAAGTACTTCAGCTAGGACTGATATGGATTGGGAACTGGGAATTCTGCCTCTCCTGTTCCTGAACTGCTGAAGAACAGCTACACCAACACACTCAGCACAAGTGTGTTTCTTCACATTTATCTTAGGTTAGCACTTTCCTTTATTTAACTGTCTCTGATCTGACTATATCTGATCATTCCTTCATCTCATTTTCACTTAACCTTTTGCCCTCCACACAGACTAAGCATCCTATCGGGTATTGCCCAAGGGACCTTCTTTCCCCTCCACTCCCCTTCCTCCACTCTTTCTCCAATTTAGGTGCTTTATGCCATTCCTGGTAATTTACCTGATTGCATGGAAAGAGTTGTAGATCTTTTTATAATTGCTGTTTTACTTAAAACATTGATTCTTTAGCTCCTTCCTGTTTTCAGGTCATCACACCTCACTGGAGGTTTCCCTGGCTTAATGAGCAGCTCTGAAACCAGAGAAAGTACCAGACGATGGAGGGCATTGTACATTCTTATATTTGAAAGCCACTCCATAGCATCCACAAGAGGATTCTTGGCACCTGCCTAGTTAAACTGAATGTCCAATGTTATCTCTCCAGGCAAGTAAGATTCTGGCAATCACTGTAGTCCTATTTCACTCGTTCTCAGTCTTTTTGACACCAACACATTAATTCTCCCAAGCTCCTTTGGCAACTGTAAGGAGTTCTCTCTTTTTTTTTTTTTTAATATGATTGATAATATTGAGTATTTCTTTTAACCTTTTACTGCCATTGCTGGGCTAGGTGATAGTTCCTATGCTGCGATGATAATCTCCACTACACAGTAGCACATCTTCTGATCACCTACTCATAATGGAGCTCATTTGTAAAATGCTGCTGCTTAATTTACCAAGTGTAAGAAGCTCCACCTGGAATTAGCCCTACAACGTGTCATTCTCCCAATACTCCCACTGTCAAAGGTCTTTATGCAGAAACTTTTTTAGGAATTTAAGGCTGTTCTTAGAAACATTTAAAGGCTGTAAGACATCAAAGGGTATGCAGAAAATTGCTTTATGCAGAAACTCCTTCTAGTTTAACACAAGGAATGGCAACCCTTGGACAAAATGTGACTATATAGTTTCATATGATGCACTGGAAAGAAATACATCCTGGAAAGGGTGCAAATAATGCAGCTTCTCTGGTTCAATGCAGGATATGACCCAACTGAAATGTACTGGTAAAAAATGTCATCATTTTCTTCACTTCCAAATTCTCAGAAAAAAAAAAGAAAAGGAAAAAAAGGTTGTCTGAGGAGACACAAATATATAAAAACAAAAAGACCTCCCAGGCTGACTTGAAATATGTTCAAATTACACATCTACTCTCTGCTCCCTAGAACCCAGTAAATATTTCTTTGGCCCTACAAAGTGTTTTAGTCTGAACCCAGGAAACCTCAGACTGACCTTGAAAATAAGATTCCTCAATTTTCAAAGTAAATGTCTTGGCCACATTACTGGAGGAGTTGCACTTCTCTGATTGAATGTATAAAACTTGTCTCTTTTGGCAAATGGGGTAGATTATACTGTGGGGAACTGGTTGTTTTCCCAATTAACTGACCATAGGCACTTTCAGACTCTCTTTCTCAACTTTTACACCTCAGTACAATGCTGGTGGCAAGGTTAAAATATCTATATTGGGCCATAAGGGGCAGGGTTAAGCCTGTGAAAAGCAGTAGAGTGGAGATACACTGACCTACCTTGCTAAGCATCCAGAGCATATCTCCAGAGATTTTGTTCTGTCTTCTCCTCAGGTTGTACTGGATGGCTTAACAGCTTTTGATGCTGTAGCATCCTTCCAGCTTACCTTGAATCCAGTTTGAGATTTTAGATTGTCTGGATTTGATTAGCTTTGTCAGTTTATTTTCTTCTGATGTTTTTCTCTTCTGCCAGCTGCATTAACTCTTCTTTCACCCAAGACTCACTCCATGGTGGGTGTAATGAAAATACTCTTTTGCAACAGTCTTTGACATCATCTCCTGACAACATCTGACTTATATTCAGGTATAAATTTCTCAGGTCTTTTTATCAGTTCTCTATGGAAAGGTAGAAGTGGAAGTTCCACAAGGAGTGGAGGATAAGAAAGGTCTCAAATTCCTCTTCTGATGACTGGTCAATGTCTGTCAACTGACGCTGAAAATCACTGTGATCGTAGCCTTCCTTTTAATATCAGAGCTGCTTTCAGGACCTCAGACATAACTGTCTTCTGTCCAACAGTCTCGTTTAAAACAGACCAAAATAATAAAGATGGACACTTTGATTGAGATCTACCATATTAATTGAATTAAACCTGGCTTTAATTCTAACAAAAAAGCAAATGCAGTATTGAGTGCTAAATAAAATAAGGCGATACTTTTTCAAAATGAGCCTTTCCGTTTTTGCTTCAGCTTGAGTTCCTCACTTGAGGGCAACCATAAGTGTTGGAATGCTGTCAGCTAGTGTTTCATGGAGGCTTCTGGTCCAGGGCACCAGTGCAGACATCCAGCTGCCCAAGCTGTGGCCCTTGCACCCTCTCCATGTCCTGCTGGCTCCTGTGTGTGCTCAGGGTTTCATTAGGTTGCAAGTTGTAGCCACGTGGTGCAGATTTAAGAGCTCCACAGGGCTCAGGTAATACATCTGAGAAGGACAATACTGCTCTCCAAACAGAATGAACCTTTGAACTTTGTTAGGGTTTTGATATGACATTAAGCCTCAGATTTATAAAACCAAACCAGAACAAAAGCGTACTTGCTTTCATTCTGTGTTCTGATTTTGCACTAAATTGTCAGCAAAGCAGACCTTTTACCTATAAACAGATGGCACACAATTCTATGGGATTTTCCCACATTTGATGAACACACATCAAGTCCATTTACATGAGCATGGAAAATATTAAAATGACTACCAGGTCTGCATAGTGTAAGACACCTGGAGCACATTGCTGCCAGCAAGCTTCTGAGGTGGGGATATTCTGGCACACAGTCACAGTTCTGGGGACTGGGCCATTTTTGACTCAGGTTATTGCATCTTTTGACACCTAAAGACATGTTGACCTCTGACCCAGAAACATCTGCAACGTCAAACTATAAAATCGGGAATGGAAATGTAGCCTTTTTTCCCCCCTTACTGTTATTTTTATTTTCTATTGAAAAGGGTTTTAAAAGGCCTATGAAATGTAAAATTGCTTTTTTGCCATAGTTGCAAAACTCATTTCAATTTTTATCTGAGATGCACTTGTAGAAAATTTCCAGAGTTGAAAAGCTAATACAACAACCCCACTCTGAGGACCAGAGTCCAAAGCCCTGAGCACCACCCAGCCTTCATCTCTAGGGGCTTGAGGAAAACGGGAGGGGTCTGTCACAGTGACCAGCCTGGTCCACACTCCCTCCATTCACCCCTGCTTTTCTCCAACAGTTTATATTGCCTGCAAAGTTCTTGTATATTCTGACTTTCCTTCCTAAAGTAGCTCTGGCTGATTTTAACTCACCAAACCCTAACTTTTGCTTCTTCTGTGCAGGCAAAAGTGATAAGTATCTAGGCCATCACTGCTGCTCCTCTGACATGGCCCATCATGGGAATACTAGCCCTGCTGGTTTCTGCACCAGTGACTGTAGTTTCTTATACTGTATACTAATGCCAACTGAAGTCTTCCTTTCACCTTTCTTGTTGCTCCGGCAATTCATGTGCACAGATTTTATTTTACTTAATTTTGCCAAATAACTTCCGCGTGAGAAAACTGAGCTGGGACCTTTCTGTGTGTCAGTGTTCCCTCCTGTAGAATGAATTTGTGTGGTTTGTAGTAAAATGTGACTATCTTTGCATGAATGGCACTATAGAAATCCCTAGAATTATTTTAGTCAATTTTTTGTTTCATTTAACATGAGAGGTAATATATAGGGCAGAGTAATATACTATGTTCACAGATGGGTTATTACTGTGATTGAGTTTGCCAAAATTAACACATTTCCCATTAAAAAAAAAAACAAAACAAAAAAAACCAAACCAAACCAAAACAAAAAAACAAACAAACAAAAACAAACAAAAAAACAAACAAACAAAAAACAAAACAAAACCAAAAAAACCCCCAAAACCAAAAACCAACCAAACAAGAAACTTTGGAAAAGTTTCTCTTTTCTGAGTACAGGCATTTTATGTTAGAGTCTTAGAGCTGATTCTGTCTCTCCCAAGTTATAAACCCTTATGGATGTACCATAAAGATGTCCACCTAATGCAGAGAAAAGCAGATTAATTGATCACAGTAATATATTCTTATCCACTGAATAAGAGCATTCCACACATTGTTTCTTGTTTTGTTTCTGGCTTGTAAATCTTCATTGTAGAATACAAATGAAAATGACCCAAATATGTATTATTTATGAATAGGACTCTCAGATATTATGCTTTAGATTGATTGTGTTAGACAGGATATAACAGAGGCACAATAAGTCAATGAAAAATAAAAAGCAGCAAAAATGTTTCATGCTAAAACTGTAGTTCTAGTGACACCTCTTATATAAAGGACATTTCCAGCACATTGACATTTATATTTATCATGGCTGTGCATGTGATTTACAGTTGTCTAAGGTACTGAATATCAGGAATATCCATGCACATACACACCCCTTTGAATGATGGCAAGTCATAGACTGCTGCATTGCCCCTTATACAGCAAGCTTTTCCTCCCCTTTTTATTTTTCTTCTCTAGCTGCAGGGACGCAGAGGAAGCAGTAGATCAATAGGGTGTCTTGACTGAAGTTGCCTGCAGCACTTCCATTTCTCAGACTGGACACTGATGCTAACTATCAATAGCAATAAGAGGCTGTCTCAGACAGAATTAAGGCTCCTTCTTCTGCATGGCTGTCTGGTGCTTACTGATAAACATCTTGTGCACAGGATTGCAACAAATAAACCATTTCAAGTGTGCAAACTAGCCACTGTCATTCTTCCTATTGATACTTGCTGTGGGCTGACGGCACTGATAGTTATTTTCATACAGCTGATAACATGCTAGATAAGGGTACAGATGGATAATAGTACAAAGGCATACTGCTATAAAGTGTAGAAACATCATTGATGAAATTCTCTCTGCTCCTGTAGAAACCCTGAGACAACAAAAGACGAAAATATTGACTTATGTTCAAACTACTTAAGAGAAGCTACAGCTAAACTTAACTATTTATTAACCTCTGATTTTTAGGTAATGTTAAAGATATCCTGCCAAGCTATTTTATTCAGATGTTATTCATTTTTACCTCTACTGCATTTGCAAGTTTATTCTGGAAATAAAAGTCATCAGGGGCTGGATGGAGCTATGATATAGATGGGGAGGTGATGCACAGCATCATGGTCACTTGTCATTTGGCCTGAGCTATACACCACACTAGCAGTTGCTAATTTTGGAATAACTGAGCCACTTTAGCCTCCCTCCCTGCAAACAATCAATTTGTCGACTGATCTATAGCTCTGTAGTGCATTCGTGGTTTTCAGCCTGAATAAGGATGAAGAATCAGGTTCTCACCCACCCACCCATTAAAATACCCTGGCCCAGATCTTCTTGGTGGTAAGTCCTGTTATAACTCTGCTTAAGTCAGATATCCAGTGGAGTGATGCCAATTTGCATCAAATTAAGTGCTCACATGCTAATTGAGGTTTATTTTTCTTTTAATTTTGCTTTAACTGATGAGGGCGGGGGAAGTGGTTCAGATGCTCTGCTGTAAAATCAACAGAGCCTTATTTCATATCCTCCCTCTGTGGAGCTCTAACCATCTACAGGAGCAAACAATTTGCCTCTGAGACATCTCCAGCTTTATATGAAGTGGGCTTTTCAGATTAGGAGGCTCATTTTCAGAGGAAAATTTCAGTGATACATTTTGAGTTTCAGAGTATCCCAAACAAAATGCTTAAATAACATTGTTTTCTTTCATAATAATTTTTTATGTTAAATGTGGCAAAGGCTGATGTGTTTTATAGGATGAGACTATTTTGAAGGTCCCTCTGTTGTTGCTGAATGTTTAAATTAGGATGGTTGATGAGAAAATAAACCAGAGCCTCCAAGACTTTAGGGATACCAGTTATGAATAGCCCTACTAAAAATATTTGCATAAGAGGATTCCTGAATATATGTCTGTGAATACCTGTATTGACTTTGAAAGAAGTGAAATAAAATGTTAACTGGAATTTAATATAGGAGGAGAAGAAAGAACAAAAAGAACCACACTGCAACTTGTAGAATAATCACTTACTGATGGATATTTTCTGTGTCTGTACCATATGCTGCAGCCAGATTTGCCCACCACACAAGAGCAGTTTGGGGGTGGAATAGTTAATGTCTGTAGACTGCTCAGAATCACTGCTGTTATTAATTGTCCTCCAGTATAGAACATGTACATTTTACATTAATATGCTGACTAGCAAGACAGAGCATGCAGTTTCTAGCTGGGGAAGCTGGAATTTCAGAAATAGCTTGGCTCTTCACTTTGATTACTTTCTGGCTGGAGAGTTGGAGTCAAGCTAATTCATTTTGTAAACATTGCTGGTCATTCATATACAGTGCATGGCATGAATCAGCGCTGGACAGTCAGACGGGTGCAAGTTCAAAAGTCCAGATTAAAATTACCATTTCACTGCACACACTATAATCCAGGTACAAAGTGAGAAGGATCATATATGTACTCAGGCAAAATTCCCACCACCCCCCCCCAAAAGTGGAAGGTTTCCTTAAGAAAGGTGAAGAGACAAGGGTCCTTACTATTTGCTGATGAGCAATCCACCCCTTGCACCCTAACAGTCAGCTTTCAACAAATATTTATACAGCTCAGGGATACAGCTATAGCTGCAACATTTCAGCACAAATATTAGGCCACAACCTCAGCGAGTCTAAATTGGCCTCAGTGGCATTACAGTGATTTACAATAGCAGAGCTTCTCCCTCCTTTTATTTTTTTCCTCAGTGTGCCTCTGACACAGTATGCTATACATGCTTCTTTGATTGAAGAGTGGATTCATTTTAAAGTAAAAAATAATTTTAAACCATCCTACTAAAGTTTCTTCTAAATTTGAAGAGGGGCTCAGCAAAAAAAGGAAGATGTGTTAGAAAGGTGACTGTGAGTTTTCTGTAGCACAGCAGCATCAGCTGAGTTGGGGTGCTAAGGCAGAAAGCCATTCAAAAAAAGAGTAATTGACTCTTTTGTTAAAAAAGGATTATATATATATATATATATATACAAACAAACATAAAATCTGGTTTTACTACTCCCATTGCAGAAGTCCATTGTGTGTGTTAGTTTAACAGCAGTTATGTGGAGATATAACTACACAGTTGTGTATTATAATATTTGTTACTCAATGTCACTAAGCCAGAATTCTTAAAAAATATATGAAATCTTAATTTTTTTTCTCCAGTTTTTCAAAACAGGAAACATTAATAAAGCAATATTTTTTTTTCCAGTGTGACTTGAAGCTGGACACAGAGAAATGGATTACATTGCATATTTTCTACACAAACATAGGGATTAATTTAAATTATTCCCCTAAATCAAAATAACTAGACTTTTTGGCAGCCTTTGAAGTTTAATGAATGTTTATTCTTGCCATCAAGTGTAGGTTTTGGGACACCGTGCAGGACCACTAAAACAAGATGATCTAAAGCTATTTATATAAAATAAGCCAAAGCCAAGATGTTTGTATTCAAGTCATGAAGAAAATGCAAGTATTTAAAAGCAGCTAATATTTTGTTTTGCACATTCCAAGTTAAAGATGCAGAGTTGTTCCCACTGTGCTGTCCATGTCTGTAGCTTAGGGTTTATACATTAACTACAGTTCTGATGATTTCAAAAGTAGACTTGATATAGAAGAGGTCTCTGCTGCAGCTTTTATGCTCTCCTAGGGCTGGTTTCCACTCTTTTAGGGACACAGAAAAAGTTGCTTTGCTCTTATCTTCCAGAGAATTCCTTTCAAATGTCTCTTATCAAAGTTGACAACAAGTACGTATTACTAACAGACGTTTCAATGCGGGTTTTCTGTAGAAGCAAATTAAATCAGGTCATGGGATGTAATAAACCAGACATAGGATTTCCAAATACATTCTATTTCTTCCGTGGTTAACACTTTTTGAAGTGCACCACTGAAATGCTGCATAAATGTAAAATCTGGTTTGCCTCTGATGACTGTGATTGATTAAAACAGTAGGTAATGTTCTTGGAGATATTTAGCTTCTGATAATTCAGCCATACAGACAGTCTCCGATTTTTTTTATTATTTTTTCTGGAGGGCCATTTTCACATGTACAAAAAATCCTTGAAAACTAGATATTTTTTATATATAAAATTCACAGCATGTCTTGCTGTTAAATTGCCACCTTAGAGGCCTTTTTTAAATTTCATTGAAAATGCATATTAAATCAAAGTGATAGACACATGTAATGTAAAATGTCTGTCAACAATTAGAATCCCATTTAGAAGTTTGTAAAGCATAACAATTTAAAATGAATTTAAATTGAGAAGGAAAGTTTTTAGATTGAGAAGGAAAGTTTTAGCCTGCAGTATTGCAATTTTGTTCAGAACAAATCCAGGGGTTTTTTTGCTCTTTTCTTAGTGAAGGAGAAATAAAAGAGCCAGAGCTTCTAATGTAATTGTTTCACTATCATGTGTCAGTCAAGCAATTTCATTCTTTCAACAATAAAGTCCAGATTATATTATTTTATTTTGAAAGATATAATAAAGCATCAAGAATGCAAATAATGTAATTCCATGTAAAATCATGTTGCCCTGTTCTGGAATGATAGAATAGCCCAGGCTGTTCAAAAGATCATCTGATCCAACCTTTCAGTGTCAAGGAACCTCGAACACATTGCAGCTGAGCCACTTGATAAATCTGTGCTTTTGTATTGAAAAGTGCAACTGGTTTTATTTGGATAGACTAAATCCCTATCCAGTAACATCCATGTGGTTTGAAAAAAATCCTTTAAGGGAAGCTTTATAAAATATCCTTTGTATTCTTCTAAGGTTTTACAAGCTTTACATACAAACCTCCTGGATATCCTGAAACCATGGGATCCCCAGGAAAACAGGACCCGTGGCACACTGAGACCAAGTGCCTCCAAGGCAGTTTTGGCCTTGTGTTGCTGCACCACTAAAGACTTCCCTACCTAAATGGTTCTGAGATTGGCAGTTAAAAGGGTACAAAATTTGGGATGACACCTGGATTTTCCAAAAATTTAGGGCCTAGCAAAATCTGGAGTTAGAGTAGGGTTTATGGCTAATATTTATTGAATGCAGTGTAACCATCTACAGTATGGTTTGCCATAAAATGAAAGTATTTTCAATTAAGTTCAAATTTTGTAGGTTTTTTTTTTTTTTAGTTTTATAATATGCACATTTCCAAGCAGTATTCCACAGTGTCAGATTTCTACACTGAAATTAGAATAATCTTGCAGATATATGCCAAAACTTCAAGCACAGAATATTGTATTCTCTGTAGTGATGCATAGCTCCTTTGAGCAGATACACTTCCAGGACTGATATACTTGTGTGTAATTCCTCCAGATTAAATTCTGGCTGTTTCTAGACATTCCAGTTATCACTTGGATTGATTTTATGAGAATGACAATAAGGAAACAGAATAATAAGAAATCAAAGCATATTCTATAGTTAATTTCTGAGAACTGTACATAGTGTGCTACAGGTTACAATTACTACAAAAAAAGATAGTGTGATATCACAGGGAAAAAAGGATGCAAATTACCAGTAACTGGTTTTGTCTTTTGTTATTTAGTATTTTGATTGTCTTTGAGTAATCTCGTTGAAGAGCCGAGATTACCCGCGATTAGCAGATTTGAGCAGGTGGTTTAAGGAGCTGTACTCCAAAAATGTCATAGTTGTTTTGCTTCGAGAAGCAGTGAGTGCTTTCCCAGTCACCAGCAAGCAATTCCTGCAGGCTTCCCTGAATGTGGCAACCAGCACCCGTTATGGGATTTTGTTGCTCTAGGCAAAACATTAAACGCAGGCCCCTCCCAAGGCACAGTCTGTAGCACAGGAACGTGTTACTGAACATTCTGCAGCCCTGGGCAGCTGCGTGCTCCACGGGGCTGCTGGTGCCAGTGCTGGCCCCAAATGTAGGGGTACCAATCTGTCTCCCCCATTAGGCTCACGGCCATCTCGCTTTCACCTTTGCACTGAGTTTACCTAATTGCTTCTGCTGAGCGTGACCCGTCGCGGCACACGGGCAGGGCTTGTTCCACTTTCGAGCCATCTGCCAGCAGTGGGGCAAAGGGGCAGCAGGTCTGGCAGCCATTTGAGAGCAGCACTGCCTGAAATTGAATTTTGCTATTTGAAAATTCTAGGAGTGAAATAAAGAGAAAGTGAATGATCCTGCTTGAACAGAGTGAGCGCAGCAATGTTATTGTGTTGTGACGTTATATGTACAGGGTTGGAGAGGAGAAAGGAATGAACCATATTTATCCTTTCTTTAATTCCACTTAATTCAGTACTTTGCTAATGCATTTGGCTCTATGTTTTCATTTAACTATTATTCTTGTGTATTATAGCACTGCTTTTGTGCAGTATGAAAATGGAAGCTACTTCAACAGCAGAAGAAGCCAGGTTGACTAAACTCGAGAGACAGAACAAGTGACTTCCAGCCTTACAATGTACGGGAGTGCAAAGGTATGGAACTGTCAACTAAACATGTTAACAACAGAGTTGTTACTAAGAGGTACGGGATTTACATGCTAGACATTGTCACTGATGCCTTCTCTAAATCTTTCCTTTATATAACAGTTGTTTACACTCCTGAAGTTAGTAATGGGCCTGATCTGGCACACTCACACAAATACAGCTCCTCTCAGAAATCAGTTTGTATAGACTGGGGGCTTAGATGCATATTTTATTTGCAAACAGCTGGAACAGTTTAAGAAGTTACTGCATCACACTTTGTTGCCCCATGCAGGAGATTTCCATCCCTTGCTGTCAAGAATGTTGTGCAAACGTTTCTCCTCGTGCTGGTGCAGCACAGACTGGCAGAGCCCCCCATAACAATTGCCTCAGCTCACTGGTGGGACAGTGACTTCCAGGTGTGGGGCAGTGATGAACAGTGGTCAGAAACATGTTCCATCATCACAGTTATCCCCTCCTCCAGATTTGCTCAGGTGCAGTTCTAGACTGAAACACTGCTCGTGGTATGCTGTCAATGCTCTGCTTCCTGCACAAGGATGAATGTCACCAATCATGTTTAGGATTGGGCACTCACACTGCAAACTTCTGAGGACAAGAAAAGTAGCTTCTCATGTTCTCAGAAATAAATATATGCTGTATCCTTGAGTTTTATAAACTTTGATGAAAGTTATTCCTAAACGTAGCATGTTGTCTTATACTCAAATAGGATGCTCCCTGATGTGCTTTGCCTGCTGCAGGATGTATGTGACATACTGATGGGTTGAATTGCTCAACCATTCCAAACTGGGTCTACCTTTGTCTTTGCATGTAGGATTTTTGCACCAAATGCCTTTAGTATTATCTAAAACTTACTCAAGCTTTAAATTCTTATTCAGGCAGTACCTCTAGTGTGTCAGTGGCCAGGAGCAAGCTCAGATGAGCTTAATGATTGTGTACAGTCGTGGGGAGAGCCAGTTAGTCTGCAGAAAGCTGCTTACAACATGCAAATAGATGTGTTCTGCAGCCCTGGACACTCCATGTGAGAGGGAATTTGAAGTTCTGTGAAGAAGGATCAAAACACAGAATATGTAACTCAGGGTGAGACTCAAGAGATAGTTTGTAAAGCCAGGATGAAAGTCCAGGCTTACTATATAAAGCATATGAAGAATGGAAACAATTTTTCTAACCCCAAATCTGGTTTCTGGATTTCTGAGGAAGGGTCTTTTAAGTCTCTTTTCGAGGATTGTTCTTTGAATCCTGTTACTTGAGCTTCTCTTGCGTAAGGAAAGGAAACTGCGAGGCTCATTTTCTAGGTGGTAGCTGTGTGATCTTGAGTTTATGAAGCAGCAGTTTTCAAGGCTCTTTCTGGGTCACTGATGTAGTATCTGCTGATAGTTCAGTAGGGCTGGCTGGCAGCTCAGCGCTCAACTCTTTCCTCTCTTTTCTGCTGTGGAATTATTCTAAGAAATCAGAAACTCCTGGAGTTACCTTTTGAGGTAGGTAATGGCTATTGTTGCCATCTGAACATTATATGATCACTAATGGGAAGAAAAGAAAACTGCAGAAGTGTGGCTGGGGGATCAGATTGCTCCACGAGGAAATGGGCTCCCCACAGGACCAGATAGTGCATGTGCAAGTCCGTGAGGGAACAATATTTGCACTCAAGAGAGGTACGTGCTGCATAGTGCCATTGCAGACCAGTTCTCTTAACAGGCTGGCTCAAACTGGGGGCAGAAGGTGCGTGGGGAGGACTCTGCTTAGCTCTGGCATGGAAAGCAGAACATTATTCATGAGGCATTTACTTTATTGCAAGTAGCGGCTGCCAGGCCAGCTCCGTGTGTTGATGCAGAGAGCATGACAATTTTCACGTTGTAAACACCATGCATTAATCAGGGCACCTCAATATTATGCAAACAAAATGCATGTACTTACAAATACTTCCACTGTATTCGAATCAAAAATATGTCATGAAAAAGAGAGGGCTTGTCAGGTTCATTTCATTAGGCAAGAAATTTGGGACTCTACAGGCAACATTTCCCCTGAGGCTTGAAGCATGTTTATTCTTTAATCGCTATGTATTCTCCAGATTAAAATGAAACCTTAAAATGTAAATAAAAATGCACACTCTGTAAATCTGATTTGACAGCAAAATTCTTTTCGTGCCAACAACACATGACTACCTTGTAAAAAATCATCTGTAGGTTCTATTACAGGGAAAATTGTCATGTGAAATTTTGGCCTTCTATTTGTATTTTGACAGACTATAGAACTCTTGTGCAATTTTGATTCAAAGGTAAGCAAATCCTGAGGGAACACCTTTTTTAAGAACACATATTTTTCCTCAAATATCCTGGAAAATACCTCCCTTGGTCCTACTCCTTCATTTGCTTTTTAATGGCTCCCACCTCCATATTTTATACTATTTTAAATAGTTCTTTGACAAAGAAATTATACTTATGTATTTTATTAAAAAACAACACTAAGACTCTCATAAATAGGTACCCGGATGCAGAGCAATTGAGTGAAGTTTTCCTACTGCATAAAGGCACTTTTCTTAAAGCAAGATGTCAAGAGGAAATCTTGACTGATATAGCTAGTTATAGCTCATCATCTGATATCAGATTTATTTTTTCATGACTCTGCTTTTGACATGTACATATTTCAGTGTCTCTTTCTTTTTTTTTTTTCCCTTGTCCTATCCTGAGGTATTTCTGTGATGAGAGACATCACAATATGTCTTTGGAAGATGTCTTTGTAGCCCAGAATGGTTTTTAGGTTTTGTTTTTTCTTTTTTTTTTTTTTAATCTAGGGTTGGAGAAATCTCTGTCACTTCATTTCTAAACTTCTGGTTCTCTGGTGGAGCCACATGGTGGCTTTATATGGCTGTGATACACTAGGATATTAAAAAAAAAAATTAAACTGGGATGCAGAGGCATGTGGCTTGCAGAGAAAACTTCCCCTGTGGCACCAAATAAAATTCTTGGTTCTCTATAGAACTAATAGACTCATTCTGACCATACCTGATGATCACTGTGTAACAAATTAGTGAGAAAGTTTTTTGACCTAAGCAGCCTATCTGAAATACTCTCTAATTTATTTTTTAACCTAAAAAAAAAAAAGGTACATTAAGGATAGAGTGATACCTTGGGAGCAATAATAATGTTGAAATCAAGAATCAAGACACTTTCTCAAGTGTATGGTATTTAATTAAAAAAAATTCTTATTTTTTAACATGGGAAATAATACATTCTAATATAAAAAGATGTCAAATAGAGAAAATAATGACAGGCTTCAGGGGGTGAGAATATTTGTAATTACTTGCACTCTCTAGTCATGTAAAAGTGCACGGAAATCTTTTGCAGTGCTGCATATTTATCTTTCTGTATGTTGTTTTCCTGCCTTGTGAGCTGCAGATACAGAATAGTTGCCTATATACTGATGTGGGATATTTTTTTATTCCTTGGATTTTAACTCTCTTGCCCGAGTAAGAGAATTTTCCATCTAGCTTGTTTACTTCATGATTTATGTCTAAATTGACAGAGTCCTTCGGAGGCATTCGTGTTAAATTTGAAACAAACATATTTAATGCTCGTGTTGTAATAAAACAGCTAAAAGAGCAGATTAAAAAGATATGCACAGAGGGGTCTGATTGATTGAGGGATTGATTTTACTACTTTTCCCGTAGGTGGGTAGTGATGGCTGTAAATCTCTTGATAATCATTTCAGAAGCACCTTCATCAATAAACTCAAAAGGGACAGCTAGGTGTAAAAATTTGCCGGCCATCAGGTCAAACAAAAGGCAGCAAATGTGTAAAGAAAGAATTGAATTAAATAATCCCACCTTGACTGGTTATGGCATTAGTCATTTTTATCTCGGGGGCGGAGGAGTCCCCATCATTGAGATTCTCTGGGATTTAGGGGAGAGAGAGGGAGAGGTTCTTTCCCTGTTTTTTTTTTCCCCTTTTTCCTTTGGCTCAACCCGTATTGCTTACGATTCAATTATGCGGCTAAAAGCTTGTGTTTGTGAGCAATGATCAATTATTAGTTGTCAGTAATAATGGAGAAGGATTCAATTCTGGTGCCCCCTCCCCTTTTTTTTTCTCCCTTCCCTCTGGAGAATTACCATTAGGAAATGAATTAAAAAAAGAAAAAAAAAAAAAAAAAGAAGAAAAAAAAAAGCCAGAAGAGAGAGCAAGGAAGAGGGAAGCTGACAGCATGTCCACAAAAGTAGTTATACCTAAACCCACACAGTCACAGGACTTGAAATGTCCATAGTGAATAGCATGATCCAGGCTATTGATAATAAAACAATTCCGGAGAGCTGGTGCTTGCTGCCCCGGGGTAGCTGCGCCCCAGGACTGTCTCAAAAGTTTATTATACATCGGAGCATAAAGCCAAGTTCCCAGCTGACTGCAGCATCTGGAAGCCCCTAATTACACACATTTCTAAAATATATGTAACCTGTGTTAGCTGACAAACGGCAAACTTGCGAGGTCAGCTGCAGCGCCGTTTGCAACTCCAGTGCAGTGTAGCTTTTTCAGCTAAAATAAAGGCAAAAAGAGAACATAGAAAACGAGGAGGAAGAGAAGGAAGGAAAAAAATATAAAGACCAAGCGCCCTGCTAATTGGCAGGCGCGTATTTTCGCAGGGTGACCGTGCGAGTGGCCCGGTTACCGAGCAGGCTCTTTCCCGCAGCCGGTACCGCCGTGCGGGGCAGCGGGGCCGGCGCGGAGCCGCAGGTTGGGCTGCCCCGACCCTCGGCTGCCTTCGCCGCGGAGCTGCCGCCAGCCCCGAGCGGCTCGGGCAGGAGGGGTCGGGGGGCATGTGCACAAAATATTAAATCAGTTGGATTCCCCCCCCCGCACCCCAGATCGTTATTAACGATGTATTGTAACTATATGAGGGGATCGCGCAGCTTTTAACCCCACCGTGTTACGGGTGTTGTGTCTGATCGCAAAGCTTAATAACAATAATCCAGTCTAGCGTGATGCATCTCATTGGAATCGTCTCTCAGCAGAATGAACTGCAAATTATCCCCTGTTTACCATCTCCCTTCAGTGCTCATCTCAATGAACTGGAGATCGATCCCCACCACGGGTGTCTTGCAGCCAGGCTGATTTGCATTGAAGCACATTAGAAAGCCTCCCACCTCCATTAAAAAGAATAATCCGAGGGGGGAAAAAAATCTCCAAGGTGTGGCAGGGAGGGAAAAATATGTCACTGTCATTTGGAGCTTCGAGAGGGAAAACCCGAGATCAGAGTATTTACGCTTGTGAACTCTCACAACTTCTGTTAGAGACAATGACGTTTAATTGATGTATTGCTATCAACAACAATAAAGACCGATTTTTTTCTAGCCCTGGCACTGCTGCTCTGCCCCCACCCTTTCCCCACCCCTCCCGGCCCCCAGCGAAGAAGAGGAAAACAAACAATAAATAATCAACCGGTCCTGGATGAAATACCAGGCGCCGCTTTAGCACTAGCGAGGAGAAGAGAAACGAAAAAAAAAGTTGTAAAACTTAATTTCTCCGGATTAATTTCTTTTTCTTTAAACTACTCTTTTTCTTCTTGTTGTTGCTGTTGTTGCTTTTTAATTACCGGTCCACGGCCGCCTTTTTCCAGCCACGAAGTAAAGGTACTGCGCATCTGGGGAAATTTGTCTCAAGCTTAATCGGCAAAAGTGTAATGAAATTGTAAACGCGAATAATTTTGGGAAAGCGTCTGGCTTAGAAACCGTAGGAAGCTAATGGAGTGATTGATATAGTTAGAAATACAGACACAAATATGCAATAGATCCGCGTGGGTATTTTGTGTGCATCTACGTGTGGCTAGCAGTGAGTAACGTGTGCGCTTCTGTGCGTTCAGGTTCGGTTTCTTTCCCACTGTCTCAGGGTAAGGAGGGTGACAGCCTGCGCTGAGTGTATCCATCTCTGCCGAAACATCTCTTTAAATATTCAGTGAAAAATAATGTCATGTGAAGTACCACCTATAGCAGCATTATTATCTTCATTCTTCAACATCATCCCCGCTGATAGCTTCGTTTGTCTTTTTCTCAAAATCTACTGTACCGAATGCTGCGGGGAGGGAGGGGGCTCGCCCTGTGCAGAAATGAAAAGAAGCGTCAGTGACCACTTTGCAACGCTGACTAAATACTGGAGTGGCACCTGGGAGGCTTTTTCGGTTCGTATGCGTTTTTTTGGTTATTTTTTGCGGCTGTTTTTTTCCCCAACCCTTCTTCATAAACGTTTTACTGTCTCTTTCGTTTAATAATGAGAAGAAAACGCCAGTGAGCCGGTTCCTCGAATGGGAAGATTTGTCCCCCTCTCCCTTCTCCTCTCGCTCACTCTCTAGGTTTTACCGGCTCATTTGAAATTGAAATGAGTTGTATCTGATCAGCCTCTTGCTTTTACAGAGAGTTTGTTAATATTAATACGGGAAAAAGGAGTAGCTCCTATAGAAGAGTAAATAATCCAGCGGGGGGAGTAGGAGGAGAGAGCACTAGATGGGTCAGGGTGGAGGGAAAAAGCCGCCTGCGCTCCTGCTTCTGCCGGTTCAGCTTATTTCACAGAGTTAACTTTCCGTGCCCGGAGCAGCGCGACACGCGGAGGGGCGCGGACAGCGGAGCTCGGGGGGACACCCGCCATTTACCCACGGTGCACGTGTAGCGCTGGACATACGAGATATTAAAAACAGCGTTATCTGTAGCCTCTCTGCAACTAAACTTTTTATTTCAAGACCGTGACATTTGTTTGTAAGACGCCTCTCCTCTGGAAGTAACACACGGGCGTAAAAGTTCGGTGTGTGATGTATGTATCCCATGACAGGAGCTCAGTGCCCGCAGGGTCCCCGTGCTGGGAGTGTTCGGGACCGGGGACAAGCAGGGGAGCGCAGGGGCCCCGGAGAGCCCCGGCGGGCCACACTGAGCGCAGCCCGGCCGGCCCTGGGACCCTGCGCGGCACCGCGGCCGGGCCGTTCCGCTCCGCGCTCCGCTCGGCGCGGCCAGGGGCGCCTCCGGCGGGCAGATGCGCGTCGCTCCCGCGTCCGAGAGGGAAACAAAAGTCAGGAGCGACCCGGGAGGGGAGGGGGGAAGATCGGGGAAGCGGAGGCGCCCGCGGGCCGGGAGGGGGAGCGGAGCGGGGCCGCGGAGGGAGGACGCACCGCCCGCCCCCGGCCCCGCTCGCCCCGCGCTCCGCGGGCGGACTGACGGCGGGCGCAGCCAACCCGCGCGGCGCGGGGGCGGAGCGGCCGCCTGGTCCGCCCGCCGCTCCCAGCGGCGCCCTAATTGTCCTGGGAATGTGTGAGGTAAAAAACAAACCCTTCCTATTTTCAGCACCCCTCGGGCCGTGATATATGGAAAGAGAAGTGGAGTTGCGGGGGGAGGGGGGATGAGCGGGGGAGAGCTGGAAGAGGGCGAAATGGATCTTTATTTGTAAATGCGGGGACGGGCGGGGGGGGAGAAAAGAAAAAAATCCTAAAACTTTTTGCAGCAGCGGGACGGAGCGAGCGGTAGCGCGCGGGGCCGGCGGCGGCCGGAGCGGGGCCGGGGCTCTCCCCGCACAGGCACTTGCCGGGTGCGGGGCCGACCCTCCGGAGCCGATGTTCCCCGCTGACCGCCCCCCGCCGTGCTTCCTCCCCCCGATCGATTATTGCTCACCCTGCCCTCCCTCCACCGGTTCGGGCTGTGGGCGAGGCGGGGGGAGCTTTGGGGGGAAAAAAAAAAAAAAAGAAAGAAAAGAAAAAAAAAGTGAAATGCAGCTCAGAGCTGCGGGAAGGAGGGAGGGAGGCGCGGGGAGCCCGTCGGGGCTGGAGGAAGGGGCGAGGGGAGACACATTCCTATAGTAACCAGGATGGCGCGATGCAGCTCCAGCTGGTTGCTAAGAGGGTTAAACTGTATCCAAACAGCTTTGGGGAAATCCAGCCCCTTCTCCTGCCACATGGATCGACTCATTGGGTGGGAGCGGCGGAGAGACAAGGGTCTCCAGCAAATCAGCGCCTAATTGATTAAGGCGAGCTGGTTTGAATAGAGCTGGCCATGTGCCAATCGCCTTTCAAAGAGCCCCTCTATGATTAATCGCAATGCATTATTGATAATCATAATTATAGCAGGACACATGCGCGGTGCGCGGAGGATCGGGGAGGCTGGGGGGGGGAGGCTCGATTTCCGTAATTTTGAGAAGATTTTTTTTTAGTAATTTTTTATTCTGCCCCAGCTGATGTTTGAGCCAGCATGTCGCGGAGGAAGCAGGCGAAGCCTCAGCATTTCCAATCCGACCCTGATCTGGCCTTGTTATCCCAGCGAAATGGTGAGTTCTTCTCCTCTCCCTCGCACACATTTTAACACAAACACACACGAAATAGATGAACTTACCTTACGGGGAGTCGGGACCGCGTCGGGCAGCGGTGCAGGACAGAGCAGGATCTCCCGGAGTCACACGCGGGGAGGTCCTTCTGGGGTTTTGGTGCAAGTTCTTGGGTTTTATTTAATTTTTTGAACTCAGCGTTTTGTTTCGTGTGTTTCTTAACAAAACTCCAAACTCTTTCCGTTTTTTGATGTTTTCCCTCCGCCCTCTCCCAGCGGGGCGGTCTGGCATCCTGAGCCCGCAGGAGATGGATCCGCGCCCCCCGCGTCTCTCTCCGCGCCCCGTGGAGCTGGGAAACAAAGTGGGGCTGCGGTGGGGCGGCTGATCCCGTAGCCCCGCGGGACGGATGCCCTGTCCGGCCACACACGCTGCCCGCGCCGTCCCCCCGAAAGGGCCGGAAAATCCCCCCCGGGCACCCACTTTCTCGCCCGTCCCCCCTTCCCCCCCCGCGGACCCCAGCGCTCCCGCACCCCCCGCTCCCCCGCGGTCCCGCCGAGCGGAGGACGCTGCCCCGCCGCCCAGCAGCCCCGGCCTCCGGCTGCACCAAAAGCTTCCTGGAGGCGGAAAAGTTGCCGCCGCCGGGCCGGGCCGCGGGGGGATCGCCCCGTCCTGGGAGCTGCTGCCGCCGCCGCGCCGGGCTCCGCGCAGCCGCCCCGCCGCAAAGGGGGCTCCGCGGCCGCAGCGCGGAGGCTGCAGGGCAGCGGGGAGCTGCTGGCCTTCCCTAAGGTTGTGTTTTATTTTTATTTTTTTCCTCCGTCTCCCCCTCTCCTCGAAGTTGGTAAGCGAGGGGGATAAGCGCTGGCTTTGTGTCCGCCAGGATTTGTAGAGAGGGAGCATGTGAAGTATCTTTTTTTTTTTTTTTCCCCTTTCTTTCTCACTCCCCTTTTCCCTCCCCTCCGGAACATGGGAATTTCGTAGGAGTCCGGCACAGCCCTGCGGGCGGCCGAGGGGACGTGCCTCTGCCCGTACCTGTGCTGGACGCGGGGCGACAAGTGGCCGGCTAGAGCCGCGGCCGGGCGGCCCGGGGCAGCGTCCTGCCGGGGCAGCGCCCTCCCTGCGGCCGCCACCGCAGCCTCCGGCCCCCCCGGCGGCCATGAGGAGGGCGACCGCCGCAGAGCCGCGGGGGGACCCGCCGGCCGCGGCGCAGAAGCGCTTCAGGCGGGCAGGTAAGGGAGGAACGGGGTGCGGCGGAGCCCCTTCGCCTCCCGGCCCGGCCCCGCCGCTCAGGAGCACCGAGCACTTCCCGCGGCAGCTTCTCCGGGAAGCGGTGGCGCGGGACCCTTCTCCGGGAAGCGGTGGCGGTGCCGCCCGGCCCTGGGCGCGGCGGTGCCGGAGCCTCCCGGCTGCGCGGAGGGACCACCGGGGACAGAGTCCCGGGCTCCGCGCGGGGAATTCGGTCGGAAAGTTTGTGGGATGTTGTGCTTCGCTTGTGAGCGTTTACCCGGTTTCCGAAATCCCCGGGACGCCCGCTTTGTACACCAGCAAATAGATCAGCATTCGCTCCGCGGAGCTTTGCGAAACGTTTCGTAAAAGTCATTTGGGTCCTGGGAGTCGACTTTTGGTTTTTAGCTGAGTTCTGCGCGTATTGAGTGCACTCGAGTTTTGCCGTTTCCTCAGCATGATCCCCTTTCTCATCTCAGTAAACGTATTTATTTTTCTTACAATATTATTCCCACTTCCGCTCGAAGTTGGGAGTAGGAGTTGAGGAAGCGTTAGGGTTCTAGTTGTCTTTCATCGGCCTTCTATGAAAGAATTTGGAACTTCTTAAAGTGTGCAGAGAAAAGGAAAGCTGAGATGGAAATTATCTTGCTGGGAAACCGGAGGGGGATTTTTCACATCTTCATTTCGTATGATTGCATCTTTTGACGTTCGTTATCTGTTTTGTTTGTTTTTAGTGGATGGAACAGGTCAAAACAACCTCCAAGTATGTTTTTTAAAAGTAGCCGTTTTCTTCTGTTTTTAGTCTTTTGATCTGATTTTGCACATCGTTTTCAAGTGAAGGACAGTGGGAGTGTGAGAAAGGAATGTTAACTGAGCAGCTTTCCTGCCTGTTGCTAAAGGATGTCCTTGAAGTAAGTTGGATCTTGCCTGAAATGATGGCATGGCAGTGAAGCTTTTGTTTGGTTTACGTGGCTATCGTAAGTTAAAGAAGTGAATAACGAAGTTTATTCTTTTTAAGAAGTACTGAGCGGTTTCTTAGAAAAGCGATGTGCTTTACTGAAAAATCTGTAGGAGCCATCCCCTTCCCTTCTCTAGTACCAGTATTAGGTTATGGTTGGTTTACATGGTTAGACGATAAGTTCTGAGTAAGTTACCCAGAGGGTGTGTTTTGTAATGGTGCTTCAGGGTTCAGAACGCTGTAATAATATTAGCATAGAGCTACCCCTGCCTTTCCGGGGTCCCCAGCCCTGGCAGCAACTTCACACTTGAGCAACACTAGGTGGGTGAGCTGCGACGAGGACGAGTTTGCGTTATATGCCTTGAAATTGCAAAACAAAACCTCGAAATTCCAAGCGCTCTTTTCTTCTCCTTTCATACTGTGAATTCAGGTTTGCTAATCCATCCACAGTTCACGCAGGGTGCAGGCGAGTGAAGCATCGCTAGCCCTTAAGACACTTGCAGTAAGGTAGTGCTGGGCAGTGTTTTGAGCAAATGAATAGAGTGGTTCCGTGACAATTTCTTACATATGATTTGAATTCTGGTTCATTAAAAGTTTCTGCAATGGTTTCGTATCTAAAGAGCAATAGGAAAAAAAGTTCATCAGACTGTAACAGCATGTTTTGGTTTGGGTTTGTTTTTTTTTTTTTATCGCGCTCTCTCTTTTTTTTTTTTTTTAAAGTTCAAAGCTCATGCAATTCACTCCCACCAGGAAGACTTTCCACTTTAAATGTATTTCTGGTGCAATCACTGGATAAATTAGTTTACCCTTGCAAAATCCTGTGTATGTGCACATTTGATAAAGTTCGTATTGGAGTAACCAGAGCAGCTCTCAGATTAATAGCAGAAATTACTTACAGCATAAATTATATTCAACAAGTAACTAATTACTGGTAGGAAGTGGGTAGGAGATCGCTGGATTATTTCCTTTTGTTAATAACTTCGGCCACTTTTGTGACATTTTAGAATTTTTTTTTTAGTTGGTTGGAATTACATTCTGAATTGTTAAAGAATATTCTTGGAGTGTAATTTTCCAAGGCAAAAGTTATACTGGAGAAATAAACCATCTAGACTTTTAGAAAGAGAAAATATTTGTTGCTCTTCTGTATAAAGGCTCATCAGAACCTATGCCTTTTTGTGTCAATAATGGATTTTGGTGAATTCCTGCTGCAGCATTATGATCATCCACATCATTGCTATTGGGCCCATGAAAAGAAAGAAATTGTGATTGCTTTCCTCAGTAAGATCCGAAGGACAGGATGCTCAAGAGACAGAATTGCTTAGTTAGGCTGCTTTTAGTTTGTTACATAATTAGGCCTTTTTGTACGGTGACTGCAGTCTGTTGGTTCAGAACACAGACACTTGTGTTTTTTCCAAAGGTGAGCCCAGGGTGTAGAGGGCCTTGTGAAATATCACTTATGCAGATGAAATTCAGAAATAATTACTGAAACCCATATGGTGGAAGTTGTCTAAACCTGGTGTTAGTTCAGACCTGTTTTGTGTGTGTTTCCCCTACATAACCCCAATCTTTGTCTTGCTGCAAAATATTTATGTTTTAGTTTGTACCTTATTTATCTTTTTGATGCTGAGTAGCATCTGGCTCCCCGAGGACAAGCCCTCCTGTATATTTAGCTGTACCAGTGCTTATTGCATAACTGGCTTTTAACCATATTCATGCTTTAATTGTGGAAACATGAATCTTTATTGAAGTGACCTGAGGTGCCTCAGAAAACACAGTTATGTTTCTTGAAACTCTTTGTAAAAAACAAAAGGGGCAGCTGCTGCCAAATGCCCCTTGAAGAAGCTTTGCTGTGTGTGTTTTCCACACTTGAAGGTGCGTCGCACCTCGTGTGCTTCGCAGTCTCGAAAAACTGAAAGTTGAAACGCGCGAGGGAAATTGTTGCTTCGTGTCTGTATGGCTGGTGCTAGGAAAAAAAAATGAAGTGTTCAGCTGTTT